>NC_056059.1:77693514-78943514 GCF_016772045.2 Ovis aries
TGGGTGTTCTTTGGAAGGAATGATGCTAAAGCTGAAGCTCCAGTACTTTGGACACCTCATGGGAAGAGTTGACTCATTGGAAAAGACTCTGATGCTGGGAGAGATTGGGGGCAGGAGGAGAAGGGGACGACCCAGGATGAGACGGCTGGATGGCATCATGGACTCGATGGACGTGAGTCTGAGTGAACTCCGGGAGATGGTGATGGACAGGGAGGCCTGGCGTGCTATGATTCATGGGATCGCAAAGAGTTGGACACGACTGAGCGACTGAACTGAACTGAACTGAATGGCAAATTAGACACACAAGAGTATCTAATGAAATGTCACCTTCAAGATGTTTCCATTGTGCCCTGTCACTCCAGAAAAGAGTGTGTAGGTAGAAAGCACGCTGAAAAATTAGAGGTGAAGGAAGATCAAGCATGTTAAGTAAATAGTTGGAAAAGAAGACTCTTCGGACCATCATCTTTAGGAGTATGTGGGTTCATATATTGTGTAAGATATATCATATTCTAAAATTGCATGTGGTCATTTTACATTCAATATAGTTGAACTGATTTTTACCCCAGTGCTCTTGTTTAGAGTTGGGGAAATGCTTATAGCTTTATCAGTTTTTCTGTGAACATAAGAGGAAGCTCTGTAAATTCTCATGTCTACATTTCAAGAATGTCAATAAATGTTTTTTTAAAAAATTCCTGTTTGTAGGCATTATGAGTGAAGAAATCAGGGCATTAGCTTGCCTGAGTACTGGATATTCAGACTCTAAAGTTATTATCAATTACAGTTCAGAAATATGGGTGGGAAATAGTCATTTTAATTAGGAAGAGACTCTTGGAAATGAAGTAATTTTTTAAGGTAATTTTCTTGGTGAATGATCACTTGAATTTATTTGTCACATGAACATCACAGTGACATAGATATTTATTGGGTAGTTTTTAATTAGAAATAATGGCTTGTAGAGTTGAAATGCTGAATCATTTTATCTGTATCATGGCTCAAGTGTCCTTAGTGAAAGATGATTCCATTGATAGCTTTGGAATATCCTACCTGAATGCTTTGTCTTCTAAAACACAGAAAAATCAGTCGTATTGATATTCAAAAACTCTACATCAACAGTGAAGTACAAAGATAATCAAATTATTAACCTGTACTTTGGAAGCAAACAGGTAATTTTGCCTTTCATCATAACTGAAGCACTTTATAAATTAATAGAAAAATAAGTTATATGGCTACCTATTTCTAAATGTAAATAGGATTGGAAGTGAATCAACCAACCTTGTCAAATTTATGAGCATGAGTGCAATAGTGTAACTGATGAGATGGCTTCACTGGTATGAAGGATGTGTCATTCGGAAGGACACATTGATTCAAGTTAGTTCTTTTCTGTTTGTTTGCATTTAATTATGTCCTAAAAAGATTGGTATAGAGAATAAAATATACATGAACTAGCACTTCTGATTTATAAAAGTATATCAATGACATTTCAATTTTGAATGCAACCTCTGTAAGGAGAATAGGACTGAACATGCAACTTGCATTAACAATATTGAATTCAAATGAAAATTTATTCCTATTTCTCATTCATCTTTTAGCCAAGATATTTCATCCATACTGAAATGTACATTTTAACATTGCTTGTACTTAAAACCCACAATCAATAAAACTGAGAAATAAAAATAAATGAAATTGAAAAAATTATGTACTTAGTTTTATTATTTGTTCGTCCTTTATATAAATGTGGTGTTTCTCAGTGCCCTTTAGGAAATAATGGGATTAAGGAATTGAATCTGCCACTAACTGATTATGGATAGTTAAATTTTTTCTGTGAACACAGCATATATCTGATATGTTTATATCATATCAAAATATATCCAACCTAGTATTTTGATATTAAGGGTAGAAGAGGTTTAGTGGCAACATTAAAACCTCAAGCTCAGGAAAACCTCAGGGTGATTATAAAAAGAATAAGGAATGTTAAACAGTAGTTTCAATCATAATGTCTTAGATGTTTAAGTAGTCATTGAATGCTACTAACAGCCTTCTCCTTCCGTAAGTCTTGGTTTGTTTCTCAAAAGTTTGAGCCGCACCAGGGTAAGATAAACTGGGTCTCTCTTTAATTTTAAATTATTTGCCTTTGTAATCATTATTATCATCACTTGAAAGCAAAGAAAAGAGGTGGATTGGGAATGCAGTCTCTCTGTAGTTTCTGTCATTTTAATTGAAACAATCTGTCTTTGTGAGGAATCTAAGGTAAACTGTACAAACCATGAAATAGGATCTTTGAAGTGCTTAAACAATCCCTCTATAAGACAAAACCAATGGACGTGAGGGCCATCTGGCAGAAGCAGCTGTCCCCTGTCTCCCCTTCAATGGCTATTCTCATTCCACAGTAGGTACCATTCCTTTGTCCAGGGAAGCTGTTGTCTCTTTTGAGACTGAACACTCAACACAAGATGACCTACTGAGATAGACAGCTATTTGTTGTAGGAGTGTTCAGCCTCAAAGGGGCTTGAGACTGATTCTGATGGCGCAGACAGTAAAGAATCTGCCTGTATTGCAGGACACCCGGGTGCTATCCCTAAGTGGGAAAGATCGCCTGGCAGAGGAAATGGCAACCCATTCCAGTATTCTTGCCTGGAGAATTCTATGGGTAGAGGAGCCTGTCAGGTTACAGTCCATGGGGCTGCAAAGATTCGGACACGAATGACTAACACTTTCAGTCTCAAGAGCCTGGACATTTTGTTACCTATAAGTTCTACTGATATTGAACTGTTCTAATTTGTGTGTGTGTGTGTGTGTGTGTGTGTGTGTGTGTGTGTGTGTTATACAGAGAGCCAACTAAATATAGTTGACTGTGGAACAATACCAGTTTAAACTGTGTAGGTATACTTATAGGAGTTTATTTTTCAACAGTAGATACTCCAGGACTAAGTCCTTGATTGGTTTAAATTATATATGTAGGGGAATGGAGGTTACCTGCACTAAATATAAATTATAAAAGGATTAACCTCTGCATTGTTCGTAGTTTATATGTATCAACAGAATGAATTGGAATAAACAAATGTCTATTGTAAATTCACCATGTAATAAATGATTGGGAAAGAATGAAAGCAAGAAAACCTGAAAAGATAGATTTTAATATTGACCCAGAAAGATGTTATGGGGAGGGAGGTGGGAGGGGTTCATGTTTGGGAATGCATGTAAGAATTAAAGATTTTAAAATTTAAAAAAAAAATTTCCTCAGGAAGGAAGATATTTTAAGTCATATTTTTAATGTCATAGTAGCTCATAATGTACTTTTCTCATAGAGTCAGTATTTTTAAAATAACTATAAGCTCTTGCCAACAAAGGTCCATCTAGTCAAGACTGTGGTTTTTCCAGTGGTCATGTGTGGATGTGAGAGTTGGAATATAAAGAAAGCTGAGCACTGAAGAATTGATGCTTTTGAACAGTGGTGTTGGAGAAGACTCTTGAGAGTCCCTTGGACTGCAAGGAGATCGAACCAGTCCATCCTAAAGGAGATCAGTCCTGGGTGTTCATTGGAGGGACTGATGTTGAAGCTGAAACTCTGATACTTTGGCCACCTGATGTAAAGAGCTAACTCATTGGAAAAGACCCTGATACTGGGAAAGACTGAAGGTAGGAGGAGAAAGGGACCACAGAGGATGTGATGACTGGATGGCATCACTGACTCAATGGACATGGGTTTGAGTGGAATCTGAGAGTTGGTGATGGACAGGGAGGCCTGGCATGCTGCGGTTCATGGAGTCACAAAGAGTCAGACACAACTTAGCGATTGAACTGAACTGAACTGAATAAATTAATAGCAATGCTATCCTCTGTTTCAGTGACCATAGGTAAGGTAATTAATTTATCTCTGTTTCAGATTTCTCATAAGTAAGATAGGGTTAACAATAGGTACTTTATATTTTTGTCATGACAATTGAGCCAGTATATGTTGAGTATTCAGAAGGGTTCTAGGGAAGTAAGTTAAATATTTGATATTATTTTTAAAAAGTAATAAAAGTAATAATAGCACTTGTTTTGTTTGATGTATGTAAGCCAATTGATCTTTTCCCCTGAAAAACTAGTGTAAGACCAAGTTCTTGAAACTGTCTTATTGTAAAACATAACTGAAAATGTGCTGCCATTTTATGATTCTGTAAATATAATAAATTTTTGCTTATAGTAACTGCACATATAAAAGTTGACTCTTTTAAATCAAGTTATTATGTCATGTTGGCCGGGTTATGACTATTCGGCTATGACGTATTTCATCAATGCTCATCCATTTTTAGTCCATTTCACATGTCTAAATTACCTATTATGCAATAAGATTATAAGGCAGGCTTTAACTTTTAAAAGATAAGAGAAGCCTGATAAATAGCAGGTACATTAGACCTTGTCCTAATCCTAAATTAGTATTGCTAATGTCTCATTAATTATAATACTTTTCTTATTCATGCTTGGTGTTTTTTGTGTTTCTAATGCTCCATTTAAGCAAGAAGTTACTAATTTCCTTAAGCAAAGGATCAGGGTATGCTACAAGACCAACAGCCTTATAAGGAGGGCTCTGTTAACATTTAGGAGTGGCATTTCTAGAATAAAAATATATAGAATAGAGATATGATTATTTTCCTGCATTCCAGTGATCCCAGTACTTCGTTATGCACTGTTTCTATCTGGTATTTTCAGTGTTGCTTATGTATATTTTTTCATGATGTTTTGGGCTCATTATATGTAAGGACTGTATATTGTGTATTATCCCTCTGAGTTGCCATCTCACAGCAGATGACTTGTCAGTAGAAACTTAATAAAAGTTTGTTAAGTTTAATTTATGAATGTATACATGGTGGATAAGATATCTAGGTATCATATTAGTGAAATGTATACAAAGGCATGGCATGATAATTTACAGAATCAAGATTGCGAGTGGCTTTTTCTTTTTTAAATTGACCTAGCAAGCCACCTAACTCAGCACAATACTGTAACTTCTGTGTTGCTAAATATGATGGATAATTTCCAGTCTCTTCTTAGTTAAGTGTCAGTAGTACTCAAAACACTTAATAACTCCCCTTATTTCTGACACCTTTTTTTTTATGCGATGAACTAAATCACATCTCTGGAATTTTGATATCAGTTTCAGGCACCACCATTCAGTATTCCCCTTTGCCTGTTTACTGAGTTCTTTCATCGAGTTTTTTTTTATCCTACTTGACTTCTTGCATTCCTACTCTGTAAATACTATTTCTGGCTCACACACACACACACACACAAAAATATATATATATATATATATACACACACACACACACATATATATATATATATATATATATATATATATATATATATATGGACTCTTGAGATTCCCTCAGACTGTAAGACGATCCAACCAGTCCATTCTGAAGGAAATCAGCCCTGGGATTTCCTTGGAAGGAATGATGCTGAAACTGAAACTCCAGTACTTTGGCCACCTCATGCGAAGAGTTGACTCATTGGAAAAGACTCTGATGCTGGGAGGGACTGGGGGCAGGAGGAGAAGGGGACAACAGACGATGAGATGGCTGGATGGCATCACTGACTTGATGGACATGAGTCTGAGTGAACTCCGGGAGTTGGTGATGGACAGGGAGGCCTGGCGTGCTGCAATTCACCAGATCGCAGAGTCGGACACGACTGAGCGACTGAACTGAACTGATATGGACTTCGTTCCAGACTCATATTTAGCTATCTCCTGACATCTTGATTTGGGTGTCTTATAGTCTTCAAGAGAAACTTTTATGCAAAGATGGGAATGATAAAGGACAGAAATGGTATGGACCTAACAGAAGCAGAAGATAAGAAGAGGTGGCAAGAATACACAGAAGAACTGTACAAAAAAAATATCTTCACAACCCAGATAATAAGGATGGTGTGATTACTCACCTAGAGCCAGACATCCTGGAATGTGAAGTCAAGTGGGCCTTAGAAAGCATCACTACGAACAAAGCTAGTGGAGTTGATGGAATTCCAGTTGAGTTATTTCAAATGCTAAAAGATGATGCTTTAAAAGTGCTGCACTCAAAAAGCCAGCAAATTAGGAAAACTCAGCAGTGGCCACAGGACTGGAAAAGGTCAGTTTTCATTCCAATCTCAAAGAAAGATAATGCCAAAGAATGCTCAAACTACCACACAATTGCAATCATCTCACACACTAGTCAAGTAATGCTCAAAATTCTCTAAGCCAAGCTTCAGCAGTACATGAACTGTGAACTTCCAGGTGCTCAAGCTGGTTTTAGAAAAGGCAGAGGAACCAGAGATCAAATTGCCAACATCTGCTGGATCATGGAAAAAGCAAGAGAGTTCCAGAAAAACATCTATTTCTGCTTTATTGTTTATGCCAAAGCCTTTGACTGTGTGGATCACAATAAACTGTGGACAATTCTGAAAGAGATGGGAATACCAGACCACCTGACCTGCCTCTTAAGAATAATCTATGCAGATCAGCAAGCAACAGTTAGTACTGGACATAGAACAACAGACTGGTTCCAAATAATAAAAGGAGTACGTCAAGGCTGTATATTGTCACCCTGCTTATTTAACTTCTATGCAGAGTACATCATGAGAAATGCTGGGCTGGAAGAAGCACAAGCTGGAATCAAGATTGCTGGGAGAAATATCAATAACCTCAGATATGCAGATGACACCACCCTTATGGCAGAAAGTGAAGAGGAACTAAAGAGCCTCTTGATGAAAGTGAAAGAAGAGAGTGAAAAAAATGGCTTAAAGCTCAACATTCAGAAAACGAAGATCATGGCATTTGGTCCGACCACTTCATGGGAAATAGATGGGGAAACAGTGGAAACAGTGTCAGACTTTATTTTTTGGGGCTCCAAAATCACTGCAGATGGTGATTGCAGCCATGAAATTAAAAGATGCTTACTCTTTGGAAGAGAACTTATAACCAACCTAGATAACATATTAAAAAGCAGAGACATTACTTTGCCAACAAAGGTCCATCTAGTCAAGGCTATGATTTTTCCAGTGGTCATGTATGGATGTGAGAGTTGGACTGTGAAGAAGGCTGAATGCTGAAGAATTGATGCTTTTGAACTGTGGTGTTGGGGAAGACTCTTGAGAGTCCCTTGGACTGCAAGGAGATCCCACCAGTCCATTCTGAAGGAGATCAGCCCTGGGTGTTCATTGGAAGGACTGATGCTGACACTTAAACTCCAATACTTTGGCCACCTCATGCAAAGGGTTGATTCATTGGAAAAGATACTGATGCTGGGACACATTGCGGCAGGAGGAGAAGGGGATGACAGAGGATGAGATTGCTGGATGGTATCACCAACTCAATGAACATGAGTTTGAGGAAACTCCAGGAGTTGGTGATGGAAAGAGAGGCCTGGCGTGCGGCGATTCATGGGGTCGTAAAGAGTCGTACAGGACTGAGCCACTGAACTGATAGTCTTCTCACGCTAACATTTTCAAAAAGATAAAAAGTAAAAAAAATAAAACAAAAAAAACAAAAACAAAAAAATCCCTCTTTCACACCTGTTCTAACTGCCAATCTTTCCATATCAATAAATAAGATTTCCATTATGCCAAAGACTACATTCAGAAAACTAAGATCATGGCATCTGGTCCCATCAATTCATGGTAAATACATGGGGAAACAGTGGAAACAGTGTCAGACTTTATTTTTTTAGGGCTCCAAAATCACTGCAGATAGTGACTGCAGTCATGAAATTAAAAGATGCTTACTCCTTGGATGGAAAGTTATGCCAACCTAGATAGCATATTGAAAAGCAGAGACATTATTTTGCCAACAAAGGTCCGTCTAGTCAAGGTTATGGTTTTTCCGGTAGTTATGTATAGATGTGAGAGTTGGACTGTGAAGAAAGCTGAGCACCAAAGAATTGATGCTTTTGAACTGTGGTGTTGGAGAAGACTCTTGAGAATCCCTTGGACTGCAAGGAGATCCAACCAGTCCATTTTGGAGGAGATCAGTCCTGGGTGTTCTTTGGAAAGAATGATGCTAAAGCTGAAACTCCAATACTTTGGCCACCTCATGCAAAGAGTTGACTCATTGGAAAAGACTCTGATTCTGGGAGGGATTGGGGGCAGGAAGAATAGAGAACGACAGAGGCTTAGATGGCTGGATGGCATCACTGACTTGATGGACGTGAGTCTGAGTGTACTCCGGGAGTTGGTGATGGACAGGGAGGCCTGGTGTGCTGCAATTCATGGGGTCACAAAGAGTCAGACATGACTGAGCGAGTGAACTGAACTGAACTGATTGAATCATTTATGGTAACTCTATCTTGATTGGACACTGCCAGAATATGTCTTAAATGAATCCGATTTTCATTATATTTCTAAAGACCATCTGCTTAGTCCAAGTACTTAGTTTTCTTATTTAGTCTCCTTCACTAGCTTATAACCTCTTAAGCACAATACTTAGATATGTTGAGGTTCTTGTTATTTTTCAAGGGATTAACCCAGCACCAGGCTCACAGTAGTTATTTGAATATATTTGTGAATGATGGATTTATTAGGGCTTCCTGGTGGAAACTCTTCTATAACCACTCTTAAATGATACTTTGATAAAAGTTTGTCACAGTCATGGTGGAAAGACTGCTGGCAGATAGTTTATTAATTGACCCTAATAGTATTTGAAATAAATTTCAATGCCCTTTTGATGATATCTCTCTAGAACTTTGACAAAGTGATAAGTTTTGACAGAGCAATTCATGATTTAGATAAAAGTGTTGTGAAAGCCATGAGCATATATATCTTTAACTCAAAATATATGCTTCTCACTATGAAATTCTATACCTTTAATGGTAATAAAATCAGGTGATATTCTGATTTTAATCCTTTTTTTCTATAGTCAGAATAGATAATATATTCATAGAGTAGTTTCTTTCTTCAGCATAAATGAGAGCTTAATGATTATCCTGTATCTTCCTATTTTTAAACTTCTCAATTTGACATGTAGTAAGTTTGAATCAGAAAGAATACTTTATACTACTGTATTTAGTGAATATTTATATTCTTATTTGTTGAGTAATTTCAAAATTAACCGAAGTACTTCAGATATACTAGTTTTTTTTTGTTGTTGTTAGAGGTTATTTTAAAACATACACATAGCTTGACTTTAACTAACATAAACCAGCAAAATGAAGATTTGTAAATTTGAAGATGTACATTTATCACTCCCATTTTTTTTATTCAATCAGACTTTACAAATATTTTTAAATATTAATTAATAATAACTTATATTTATAAAACAGAACTGATTCATTTGTGATATATTCAATTGAGATAAATAATATGGCCACTGAGACTTAAGAATGATATCACTCATGTTTTGAAGAGAAAGTTTTCAAACATTAAATTGAAGAACATAGATTTTATATTCCATGTATTCTAAATTGTGAAATAAAAATGTAACTCATTTTTAATTGTGTGAACAATTTGCCTTATTAATTATGTTAAAAGTATTTTAATGCTTTTAGCATTTTAATATTTTTAATAATTTTTATTAATTTGTGTGATGTGACCATTTAAATTTAATATCCTTTATGTAGCTAGAACTATCATTTTTATGGATTGTAAACCCTGAAATTAAAAAAGAATCATTGATTTTGCCATTTATCTCATGTTTTTTCATGATTATAACTATTTTTCACTGTCTGTAAAGGAGTTCAAGGTTATGAATAAATATAAAAGAAAAAAAATAATAGCAAATATAGAGAGCAAAATGTAGAGATCACTTTCTAATCCTCTGCTTAAATTTCAACTACCACCAGACATTCATGTATTCATCATAAATATATTAAGTTCTCTATACCAGTTTATTTCTTTGTGAATGTATCAATACATGTGCCCGTTTTCAATGTGAAAATAGGTTAACTTAGGTTTCTATGTATTGTATAGGATTCGCAATGTATTCTATTCTGTACAGTGTATTCTATTCTGTATTCTGTTATCTATATAATATCATCTCTTTCTAAAATATGTATTAATTGGTATAGTATTCATCATCTCCTTTAATCAATGCGTAATCCAAATGTTTAATCCCTCACCTAGGAAACTGTACAGATCTTTTTTCTGGTCCTCTACCTTGTTCCCTGACAGTCTTACATCCTTAAAACAGCAAGTGAGGGAATTCATTGATGATCCAGTGTTTAGGACTTTGTGCTCTCATTGTCAGTGTCCTGGGTTTGATCCTTGATTGGGGAACTAAATTCCTACAAGTCACGTGGTATGGACAAAATAAATACACATAATATAAAACAGCAAAAGGAACCTCTCAATTTTTATAATCTAGCATATTTCAAAGACTGTATAAGAATTTCAATTAATAGTAGTTCCAAACTTATATGTATACATAAACAGAACCTTGCATAATAGACACTTTTTATAAATTTGGAGTTTATTCTAGGAATTTAATTAGTATGTAATTCTTGCAGACCTGGTGTACTCTGAATAACTTTCATTAGTATGAAAGGCCAAAAAAATTAATTTCATTTTACATGTAATTAAAGTAAGCCATGACGGGTATTGAATAAAGCTTATGGTTCCAGATGTGAGCTTTTCATAATAATAATTTTTTCAATACTGATTAATTCCCATCATTAGGATCTATTTGTCGGTTGGTTAAAATTTATTCTTTGTTTTTCGGAAAAATCAAAGATGACAGCTTCAATTCATTTTTGCTTTTCTTTGAATTTTAAAATATTTTAAAATTTTGATTTTATATATGGAATAAATGTTTGCTGCTGCTGCTGCTAAGTTGCTTCAGTTGTGTCCAACTCTGTGTGACCCCAAAGACGGCAGCCCACCAGGCTCTCCCGTCCCTGGGATTCTCCAGGAAAGAACACTGGAGTGGGTTGCCGTTTCCTTCTCCAATGGAATAAATGTTTATGGATATACATTGATCAGTACCTCATGCTATAAGAGAACATGATTAATAGATCACTCACCATGTGGATAAATTCATTCTGGTTTTTCTGTGTTCATTCATGTGTTTATCCATGAACAGTTCCTGAGTGTCAGTCTGTCTTCTATATTAGTACTTGTGATGCCCATCTGCCTGGACAGTTTCTGTTCTCAAGAAGCTCATAGTTGAGTATGTCATAGTTGATATGGGAAGGCTGACATAAATAGTTACAGAAAAATGTAATGAGTTTTAAAAAAGATTTATGTAAAAGGCTTTGCTGAAATTTAGGACAACAGTACAATCTTCAAAGTTTACAGAGAGAAGAAGCAAGTACTAGATTATGATACCTAGCATTGGCAGCTGCCCATTCCAGGGAGTATGTTCAAAAACACAGAAATGTGAAACTGTGTGGTGGTAGCCAGAGTTAAAATACAGCAGTAGAGCTGGCTCCCTGTAACTGTTGAGGGCAGTTTTCTGGAGACTCTAGTGGTAAGGTTTAAAGATGAGAAAATTAACACATCATATGAAATGCAGGGTCAATACAAAGTCATTGAATGTATGAAAGACTGAAAAATGCTTTAGAGTTTGTAAGATTTGACATTGAAGAAAGAGGTCTTACCTGGAGACAAACATTTGAAACTGGTCAGCTGATAGGTAAGAGAGGTAAGTTGGGATTGCCTGAAATTCTAGGAACCTTGAACATTATATGCCTTTGAAAGTGAAAGTGAAGTTTCTCAGTCATGTCCAACTCTTTGGGACCCCATGGACTGTAGCCTACCAGGCTTCTCCCTCCATGGGATTTTCCAGGCAAGAGTACTGAAGTGGGTTGTCATTTCCTTCTCCAGGGGATCTTCCCAACCCAGGGATCAAACCCTGCTCTCCCTCATTCCAGGTAGATGCTTTAACCTCTGAGCCACCAGGGAAGCCACCAGGAACCTTGAATTTTATATGCCTTTAGCACTTTCCAAACTTGTTTCTTTGGTTCAGTTCAGTTCAGTCATGTCCGACTCTTTGTGACCCCATGAACCACAGCATGCCAGGCCTCCCTGTCCATCACCAGCTCCTCAGAACTAATTGAATTACTTGATGTATACAGATAGAAATCCATGAACAAAGTTCTCCACAAGCAAACCTCCCTTTCAGTACAAGTGTCTCCTTCTACATAAGTTACACTTCAGACAGACTTTCTCCATACTTAGTTTATCCTCTTATTTCTGCTTACAATTTTCTTTGTCCTCCTCCCTCTTTTTCCAACACTTGCCCTCACTTCATGCTCCAGATCATATCCTATTCTTCACTGGACATCAGTGACATTTTTCTCTGAATTCTTTTGAAACTCATCCACACTTAGAAGTTAATCCAAATGAATTGTTAACATTATTAACAAATCTCCATAATTGACTTCTCAGCCCTGTGTACCTTGTTTTTCCTAGCTACCTGGAAAACTCCACTAGGGCTGGCTGCACAATTTTTTTTGTTCTTGGAGTTCCTCATACTTAGTGTTGTGTCTGTCAAAATACAGCGTTTCTTTAAGCATTTTATGATGGAATGATAAGGCAAATGTTCCCTCAGTGAAGTGATGAATATGAATATGACACAGTAGAAAGAAGCTATGAATATTTTAATACACTTTTTAGGAATTTGCATGCTCAAATGCATGCAAACCTATAAAACTGTCTGCAGGTATTCAAGTCACTCTATCACTCTCTTTCACATTAACCTATTTCAATTCCTTCAAAGTACTAAGTATCAGGAATGAAATTATTTCTTTACATATTTAGTTGTATTTCTGTCTAGGTGATAATAGACTAGGCTCCATAGAACACTTGTCTGTCTTCACTACTGTGTTTCCAGCACAAGCATAGTACCTGGAACTTAGTATTAGATTAATTAATCAAGTAACCAAGCAAAATTATACAACTTTAATACTCTAAGATGAGGCCTACAGATGAAATGATGTGCTTGTGCTCAGTGGCAAGTCTTGCCTGACTATTCTACGACCCCATGCACTGTGGCCCACCAGGCTCCCTTGTCCATAGAATTTCCCAGACATGAATACTGGAATGGGTTACTATTTCCTTCTACAGGGGATCGTCCCTACCCAGGAACTGAACCTTGCATTGTAGGTGGATTCTTTACCACACAGTCACCCGGGAATCACTTCTCCAAAAATGATATTAAATATGAAATTTAAGGTATTTGTGAAAACATCATTATGTTGCAATAATCTCCTCAATTTAATCTTCCTAATTCAGAATTTGATAAAGAAGTTTCTCTGTAAGTCTTTTCGAGATATATTAACTTTCCAGTCACTGTGCTTTGAAATTATTGAAAGAGTAGAACAGACCCTTAGAGGTTGACAGACAGTATTTGATAATAGCAACTTTTTCTCAGCTTACACTTTTCTCTCAGCTTACACAAGATTTGATCTCAAATAATTTTTGACAGTGACCCCCTTATAAATAAAAAGTGACAGTTTTCTTGTAAGAAAATGTGTAAATATATTGGCTGAGGTTCTTTTTTTAAATTTTAAACAAATTATTTTTATGTGAAAAAGGTGACCCTTAGAAAGATGCATTTCAAAAAATATGCTACTTTTTCTTTTTCTTCCTATACTCATTCTATATACCTCCACTCCCTTTTTATCCATGTTGATACCTGTTTTACACATGCACATATACATGAATATATACAAAAGTAGATTGAACCTGTATGCATGTCATATGCAATAAATATCATTGCATTAGTTGTTTCCATCAATTATATATCTGTCCTATCTTTCTTGTAATATAAAGTTTATGGTTCTTGAATTTAGAATATTTTTTTCACACTTCATATGGAAACTGACAAAGTTTAGAAGAAGCACTTAGTAATTGGGCTGCTCAAGTCATGTAACAGGTGATTCAAATCCTATTTATAAAACACCATCTGTTGTCTCAAGGGACTTCTCAGATGTATTAGCCATGTCAGTAGATTTCTTAAAGTTTGTCAGTGGCTTTTCTTAAGAGAGCATGAGGCAGATGATTTCGTAAGAGGATAACATCTGCAGATGGCAGAAGTTGAGTTGCTGTTTGAAAATTTGAAATAGAAATACATATAATGTATCATAATGTGTTGTTGACCTAAGATGTCCAACTCAGTTTTCCTATCATGGTTTGTATTGTGCTAAGTGTTCTGCACCAGACCACCTGACCTGCCTTTTGAGAAATCTTTTTGTTCTTTTTTTTAAAATTTATTTATTTTGGTTGGAGGCTAATTACTTTACAATATTGTAGTGGTTTTGCCATATATTGACATGAATCAGCCATGGGTGTACATGTGTTCTCCATCCTGAACCCCCCTCCCACCTCCCTCCGCATCCCATCCTTCTGGGTCATCCCAGTGAACCAGCCCTGAGCACCCTGTCTCATGCATCAAACCTGGACTGGCAATCTGTTTCATATATAATAATATACATATTTCAATGCTATTCTCTAAGATCATCCCACCCTCGCCTTCTCCCACAGAGTCCAAAAGACTGTTCGTTACGTCTGTGTCTCTTTTGCTGCCTCGCATATAGGGTTATCGTTACCATCTTTCTAAATTCCATATATATACGTTAGTATAGTATATTAATGTTTTTCTTTCTGGCTTACTTCACTCTATAATAGGCTCCAATTTCATCCACCTCATTAGAACTGATTCAAATGTATTCTTTTTAATGGCTGAGTAATACTCCATTGTGTCTATGTACCATAGCTTTCTTATCCATTTGTCTGATGATGGACATCTAGGTTGTTTCCATGTCCTGGCTATTGTATTGGGGTACATGTGTATTGGGGTACACGTGTCTCTTTCAATTCTGGTTTCCTAGCTGTGTATACCCAGCAGTGGGATTGCTGGGTCATATGGCAGTTCTAGTTTCAGTTTTTTAAGGAATTTCCACTGTTCTCCACAGTGGCTGTACTAGTTTTCATTCCCACAAACAGTGTAAGAGAGTTCTCCTTTCTCCACACCCTTTCCAGCATTTATTGTTTGTAGATTTTTGAATAGCAGCCATTCTGACTGGCATGAGATGTTACCTCATTGTGGATTTGATTTGCATTTCTCTGATAATGAGTGATGTTGAGCATCTTTAATGTGTTTGTTAGCCATCTGTATCTCTTCTTTGGAGAACTATCTGCTTAGTTCTTTGGTCTATTTTTTGATTGGGTCATTTATTTTTCTGGAATTAAGCTTCAGGTGTTGCCTGTATATTTTTTAGATTAATTCTTTGTCAGTTGCTTCATTTGCTATTATTTTCTTCCATTCTGAAGGCTCTCTTTTCACTGTGCTTATAGTTTCCTTTGTTGTGCAAAAGCTTTTGAGTTTAATTAGGTCCAATTTGTTTTTTTTTTTTTTGCTTTTATTTCCATTACTTTGGGAGGTGGGTCATAGAGGATCCTGCTGTGATTTATGCTGGACAGTGTTTTGCCTATGTTTTCCTCTAGGAGTTTTATAGTTACTGGTCTTACGTTTAGATCTTTAATCCATTTTGAGTTTATTTTTGTGTATGGTGTTAGAAAGTGTTCTAGTTTCATTCTTTTACGAGTTGCTGACCAGTTTTCCCAGCACCACTTGTTAAAGAGATTGTCTTTTCTCCATTGTATATTCTTGCCTCCTTTGTCAAAGATAAGGTGTCCATAGGTGTGTGGATTTTTCTCTGGGCTTTCTGTTTTGTTCCATTGATCTATATTTCTGTCTTTGTGCCAGTACCATACTGTCTTGATGACTGTAGCTTTGTAGTAGAGCCTGAAGTCAGGCAGGTTGATTCCTCCTGTTTCATTCTTCTTTCTCAAGATTGTATGCAGGTCAGGAAGCAACAGTTAGAACTAGACATGGAACAACAGACTGGTTCCAAATAGGGAAAGAAGTACATCAAAGCTGTATGTTGTCATCCTACTTATTTAACTTATATGCAGAGTATGTCATGAGAAATACTGGGCTGGATGAAGCACAAGCTGGAATCAAGATTGCTGGGAGAAATATCAATAACCTCAGATATGCAGATAATACCACCCTTATGGCAGAAAGTGAAGAAGAACTTGAGAGCTTCTTGATGAAAGTGAAAGAGGAGAGTGAAAAAGTTGGCTTAAAGCTCAACATTTAGAAAACGAAGATCATGGCATCTGGTCACATCACTTCATAGCAAATAGATGGGGAAACTGTTATGAAGGGAAGTGGATGATGAAGTGGAAGGTATTTTTTTGGCACTCCAAAATCACTGCAGATGGTGACTGCAGCCATGAAATTAAAAGACACTTGCTCCTTGGCAGAAAAGTTATGAACAAACTAGACAGCATATTAAAAAGCAGATACATTACTTTGCCAACAAAGGTCCATCTATCAAGGGTATGGTTTTTCTAGTAGTCATGTATGGATGTGAGAGTTTGACTATAAAGAAAGATGAGCACCAAAGAACTGATGCTTTTGAACTATGGTTTTGGAGAAGACTCTTGAGAGTCCTTTGGACTTCAAGGAGATCCAACCAGTCCATCCTAAAGGAAATTGGTCTTGAATATTCGTGGGAAGGACTGATGTTGAAGCTGAAAATCCAATACTTTGGCCACCTGATGTGAAGAACTGACTCATTTGAAAAGACCCTGATGTTCAGAAAGATTAAAGCGGGGAGGAGAAGGAGATGACAGAGGATGAGATTGTTGGATAGCATCACCGACTCAATGGACATGAATTTGAGTAAACTCTGGGAGTTGGTGATGGACAGGGAGGCCTGAGGTGCTGCAGTCTATGGGGTCTCAATGAGTCAAGACATGACTGAGCTACTGAACTGAACTGAATTGAACTGAGTGACTGAACTGAACTAAACTGAAGCTGTCCTGATTCTCATTGTTCCTTCCTTTCCTCTTTTTGTCCCTGATGGTAGGGGATGTGATAATGATTATTATAACAATATAGCAACAACAGCAAAAAGTAATGATCAAATTGTGTTAAAAACTATAGTCCTAATATGTAATAGGTCATGTGGTATTTAATTTAAATATTGTGACAACTGATCATCATTACATTTTAAAATTTATGTTAAATTATTTGTGCAGTGCTTGTATGTTCAATCACTAAGTTGTATCTGACTCTTTGCGACCCCATGGTCTGTAGCCCACCTGGCTCCTCTGTTGATGGGATTTTTCCAGGCAAGATTACTGCAGTGGGTTGCCATTTCCTCCTTCAAGAGATCTTCCTGACCTAGAGATTGAGCTGTCGTGTCCTGCATCTCCTGAATTGGAAGGCTGATTCTTTAAAACTGAGGCACCTGAGAAACCCATTTGTCCTGTATTGTGCAGCTAATAAATATCAGAACCAGTGTCTGAGTTCAGTTCTCTTTGAGAGCCTAAAGAGTGACTCTGTAAGCTTTATTTTTTCCAGTTATTCCTCTTCTTTTTGTACTTTATATTTCCTGCCAAACTAATTCATTCTTGAATCATCAATTTTCATGTCTTTGTAGATAATTTTTAAATTGATATCTACAACTCCATTCTTCTCTTTCTTCTGACATTTGTGTCTCCAAATGTCTGACCAATGCCTCTGCCTGAAAATACTCTAGAAATATCACAATCTTTCTACAGTATTTAAAATTAATTCTTCTTGGTTAAATCATCTTTATCCTTTTAAATACCCTCACTCACGACATTGTCTTTGTCTCTGTTCTCTCTTTCAGTTGTTGTCTACAAACGGGAGGCACACAGTATTGATTTTTATCTTGTTCCCTAGTTTCTTTCATTGTTCTTCAGATATATAGCATTCTTTTAAATATTATTGCTATTCAGCATGTTCTAAAGCCTACAAATAGCCCTGCAAATTAAGTCTACATGTCACTGCTGAATAATCTTTCTGAAATATTGAAAAGATTCTTTTTATGCTCTTAACAGTCTTCATTGCCTACACATTTTCAAAAATAAATAGAGAGGGCATGCTTGCCATATTACATTTTGGTATTTACTATCTTATGTAATTGCAAGCCAACACATATTGGTTACATCCAGAAATCTCCTTCACAATTCATAAACTGAAGCTGGACAACTTTTCATTACTTATCAGTGTGTCCAAGTCCTTGGGCATGACTCTTTCATCTTCCTGAATGTCCTATACTCCCCACCCTCTGCCTTTCTGAATTCTACCCTTTATCCGTTCTATTTGGGTAACTTTTCCAATGGGAAGTAATCTCTCCCATGAACAAATTGACCCTGGCTGGCTGAACTTTCTTCTGTCTTTTCTAGATGTTTAATGAATGTCTATTGAATTGAATAGGCTTCATCTAAATTCTAAGTTTGGCTATTAATATATAGATAATTTTATAGTTCTAAGTTCACATATAATACTGTTTTTGCTGCCATCATATTAATTCAGATTTTGAGCATATTGTTTGAATATGCTTTCATTTTTTACTACATGAATATAGTTTGAGATGATGTTCATGAAACTCTTGTTTAAAATCTGAGAATATTTTTTACTATTCATTGAAAATTTGGAAGAGTAGTTTCAGCTAAAGGAATAATTTGATTGCAGTGAGCAAATAGTTTTCTTCATCAAAACTATTAATATTTTATTTTAGTGCTTATAAAGTATTCAGTTCAGTTCAGTTCAGTCACTCAATCGTGCCTGGCTCTTTGCGACCCCATGAATCGCAGCACGCCAGGCCTCCCTGTCCATCACTAACTCCCGGAGTTCACTCAGACCCACGGCCATCGAGTCAGTGATGCCATCCAGCCATCTCATCCTCTGTCGTCCCCTCCTCCTCCTGCCCCCAATCCCTCCCAGCATCAGAGTCTTTTCCAATGAGTCAACTCTTCGCATGGGGTGGCCAAAGTACTGGAGTTTCAGCTTTAGCATCATTCCTTCCAAAGAAATCCCAGGGCTGATCTCCTTCAGAATGGACTGGTTGGATCTCCTTGCAGTCCAAGGGACTCTCAAGAGTCTTCTTCAACACCACAGTTCAAAAGCATCAATTCTTCAGCACTCAGCCTTCACTAAACTGTAAAATGTACTAATTCAATTTTTTTGAGCTTGAGAAAATATTTAGAGCACTTAGTAGGTGCAGTGTTCTGAATGCCAGGAAGATGAAAAAGAACCCCAGTCTGTACTTAAAATAGAACTCCAATTATTAACAAAAATCCTTTGATAATAACTATAATACTATTTCAAATAAAGTATTTGAGAAACATTGAATAGATACAGTAGTTTATTTCACAGAAAGAGTTATATCTGAGCTGAACCTTGAAGCATAAACCTGAGTATAGGAAAGACATTACCAGTAAAAACTATTAGTCGTTCTGTCATATCTGATTCTGTGACCCTATGGACTATACCCACCAGGCTCCTGTGTCTTTGGGATTTCCCAGGCAAGAATACTGGAGTGGTTAGCCTTTCCTTTTTATAGGGCATCTTCCTGACCCAGGGATGGAATCCTGGTCTCCTGCAATGCAGGCGGATTCTCTACCATCTAAACTAGCAGGGAAGCCCTATCTATGATAGAAGCCCTAGTTCTATCATTACAAATAGAGTAGAGTGTATACAACAGTTTTTGGAGGGATGACTAGTGTGTTGTGCTAGAGAAAAAGTAAGTTGAGCTGATGAGGTAGAGTATTAGATATGTGTGAAAAAATGACAAGAGGTTAGGCTTAAAAGTAGGCTGGAATAGGTCAAAGAAAACCAGGCTCCTCTGTCCATGGAATTCTCTAGGCAGGAAACTGGAGTGAGTTGCTCTTTCCTTCTCCAGGGGATCTTCCCAACCCAGATATCAAACTTGTGTCTCTCATGTCTCCTAATTGGCAGGTAAGTTCTTTACCACTAGTGCCACCTGGGAAGCCACAAAGAAAGCCATTAGATCCTTTTAAGCAGAGAGACAACACAGTACTAGTTATAGCATTATAAATTCTGGATTTGAGAGAGAGAACTGGTCAGAGAGATCATTTGGGAACCACTTCAAATAATTTTGGTAAGAATATCATGCTTAGACTGGAATTTAGAACAACAATGGGATGAGAAGTGTGGAAATTCAAAGAAAATAGTACTCCATTGAGTAAGCATTTAAAGGAGAGAGTTAGGTTTCATCTTGAACTCTAGCTGGGTCATAATAATACTGCTTACTTAATAGAGAAAGCAGGGGAGTTTAGGAGGAGAAGCAATCATAATGAATTTGTCTCGAGTTTATTAAATACTTAAGCTTATATGTAGGTTCCTTGAAGTCAAAACATGCTTATGCATCTTAATCAGTTCAGTCACTCAGTCGTGTCTGACTCTCTGTGACCCCATGGACTGCAGCACGCCAGGCTTCCCTGTGCATCATCAACTCCCAGAGCTTACTCAAACTGATGGCCATCGAGTTGGTGATGCCATCCAACCATCTCATCCTCTGTTGTCCCCCTCTCCTCCCGCCTTCAATCTTTCCCAGTATCAAGGTCTTTTCACATGAGTCAGTTCTTCCCATCAGGTGGTTAAAGTATTGGAGCTTCAGCTTCAGCATCAATCCTTCCAGTGAATATTCAGGAGTATTCAAGACTCAGTTTTCCCCACAGTCAGTCTTTCCCATCAAGAAACTTCCATAAACCTCTTATTCTTATCCATCAGAGAGCAGACAGAAGGAAAACCAAAATCACAGAAAAGTAATCAAACTGATCACATGGACCACAGCTTTGTCTAATTCAATGAAACCATTAGCCATGCTGTGTAGGGCCACACAAGACAGATGGGGCATGGTGGAGAGTTCTGACAAAACATGGTCCACTGGAGAAGTGAATGGCAAACCACTTCAATATTTTTGCCTTGAGAACCCCATGAACAGTATGAAAAGGCAAAAAGATAGGACACTGTAAGATGAACTCCCCAAGTCAGTAGATGTCCAATATGGTGCTGGAGATCAGTGCAGAAATAATTTCAGAAAGAATGAAGAGCTAGAGCCAAAGCAAAATAAATAAATGAACCACCCAGTTGTGGATGTGACTGGTGATGGAAGTAAAGTCTGATGCTGTAAAGAGCAATATTGCATAGGAACCTGGAATGTCAGGTCCATGAATCAAGGCAAATTGAAAGTGGTCAAACAGAGATGGCAAGAGTGAACGTCGACATTTTAGGAATCAGCAAACTAAAATGGACTGGAATGGGTGAATTTAACTCAGATGACTATTAAGTAGTAATGACTACTACAACTGTGGGTAAGACTTCCTTAGAAGAAATGGAGTAGCCCTCCTAGTCAACAAAAGAGTCTATAATGCAGTACTTGGATACAGTCTCAAAAATGACAGAATGATCTCTGTTTCTAAGGCAAACCATTCAATATCACAATAATCCAAGTCTGTGTCCCAACCAGTAATGCTGAAGAAGCTAAAGTTGAACGATTCTATGAAGACTTATAAGACCTTCTAGAAATAGCACACAAAGCAGATGTCATTTTCATTATAGGGGACTGGAATGCAAAAGTAGGAAGTCAAGAGATACCTGGAGTAACAGGCACATTTGGCCTTGGAGTACAGAATTAAGCAGGGCAAAGGTTTACAGAGTTTTGCCAAGAGAACGCACTGGTCATAGCAAACAGCTTCTTCCAGCAACACAATAAGAGAAGACTCTACATGTGGACATGAACATATGGTTAATACCAATATCAGATTGATTATATTCTTTATGGCTGAAGATGGAGAAGCTCTATGTCAGTTGGTTCAGCTGCTCAGTCATGTCCGACTGTGCACCCTCATGAACCACAGCACACTAGACTTCCTGTCCATCACCAATTCCCGGAGTCCACCCAAACCAATGTCCATCGAGTCAGTGATGCCATCCAACTATCTCATCCTCTGTCGTCCCCTTCTCCTCCTGCCCTCAATCTTCTCAGCATCAGGGTCTTTTCAAATGAGTCAGCTCTTCGCATCAGGTGGCCAAAGTATTGGAGTTTCAGTTTTAGCATCAATCCTTCCAGTGAACACCCAGGACTGATTTCCTTTAGGATGGACTGGTTGGATCTCCTTACAGTCCAAGGACTCACAAGAGTCTTCTCCAATACCACAGTTCAAAAGCATCAATTCTTCGGTGCTCAGCTTTCTTTATCGTCCAACTCTCACATCCTTACATGACTACTGGAAAAACCATAGCCTTGACTAGAAAGACCTTTGTTGGCAAAG
Organism: Ovis aries; assembly: GCF_016772045.2. Lineage (NCBI taxonomy): Eukaryota > Metazoa > Chordata > Mammalia > Artiodactyla > Bovidae > Ovis > Ovis aries. The sequence continues at coordinate 77,715,589 of NC_056059.1, forward strand.
TAATGTGTCTGCTTTTAATATGCTGTCTAGGTTGGTCATAACTTTGTTTACAAGGAGTAAGCGTCTTTTAATTTCATGGCTGCAATCACCATCTGCACTGATTTAGGAGCCCAGAAAAATAAAGTCAGCCACTGTTTGCCCATCTATTTGCCATGAAGTGATGGGACTGGATGCCATGATCTTAGTTTTCTGAATGTTGAGCTTTAAGTCAACTTTTTCACTCTCCTCTTTCACTTTCATTAAGAGGCTATTTAGTTTATCACTTTCTGTCCATAAGTGAAATATCTGCATATCTGAGGTTATTGAGATTTCTCTGGGCAATCGTGATTCCAGGTTGTGCTTGCTCCAGCCCAGCGTTTCTCATGATGTACTCTACATATAAGTTAAATAAACAGGTATATACAGCCTTGACATACTCCTTTTCCTATTTGGAACCAGTCTGTTGTTCTATGTCTAGTTCTAACTGTTGCTTCCTGATCTGCATACAGGTTTCTCAAGAGGCGGCTTCTCAAGAGGAGAAGCTCTATACAGTCAGCCAAAAAAGGACTGAGAGCTGCCTGTGGCTCAGATCATGAACTCCTAAGGCTACCCACTCCAGTATTCTGGCCTGGAGAATTCAGGGTCACAAAGAGTCAGACAGGACTGAGCCTCTTTCACTTTCTGCATTTTAATAATTCATACTTTAAAAAATATAACATAACCATTTACTTGTTAATAGAGTTTTCCATTCATAAGCTAGGAAGTTTTTTTAAATTTTAATCAGGAAAAGTAAATGTAAAATATTTTTATTCAAGGCATTTACTGATATGGGGCATTTTTCAATTTGAATTCATTTTTATCTAATGTATCTTGCACTGTGTAGCATTTTAAACAGTAGTTGAAAGACTCTAATACAAAACCATTTTGTTCTAAATCTAGCGTACCATTTCTGACCCCTTTCCTACCAAATTCAGCCAGTTATATCAATGAAATCATATAATTTTCTCAACTAAAGGCTACTTAGTTTTGTTTTGTGCAAAACAGTCTGTTTACCAGCAAATGAAGTAATTTTCCAAATCCCTTGCAGCATACACAGCTACATTCTTTGGAATTACTCCCCTTATTTTTAGATGTTAAATGAGGATTTACAGGAACTCACGTTCTAAAGAACATTTCAGGACTTGCTATTTAATCTTACTTAAAATTTAAGTAATTTTTTTTATTTAAAGCATTAAGTTCCGTGTAGTTTTATGTTTAACAGGGATGTTATATATTATCACTGTTCAGTCTTTATGGTTATTATCTTATCTAAGTAATCCTTTAAAAAGCCCAGGAACTTCCCTGGCAGTCCAGTAGTCAAGACTAAGTGCTGCCAGTGCAAGAGGCGTAGGGAAATGGGAACCCACATGCCATACAGCAAGATAAGAAAAAATTAAAAACTCCAAATAAACTTAGCATATAAACCAGCCAGCCTTTAATTCTGTTAATTAAAAATATTTCTTTAAATTTGAACATATTTTTGATCATGTTTTTGCACTTCATGTGATTGTGGTTTTCCTTACTTTAGACCAGCGGTGTGTGAGCAGTATACTGGGTTTGCCAAAAAGTTTGTTTGGGTTTTTCTGTAACAACTTTTGGAAAGAAACTAATGAAGTTTTTGACTGACGCAGTAAAAATTTGTTCACACATTTTGGCCCTTCCTACTCTCTGTAGTCATTGAGTAACCACCTATCAATTTTTCAACAAAAAACAGAATGAAGATAAGCCATAACTAACTTCTAACATTAAAGCCTTTTGTTTTTGTTCAGAGGAAAGGTGTTTATAAGGACAGAATTTCTTGTGCATAATGTGAGATTTATATGAAAAACGTTAATTTATTAACACTAAATTTAGATGGTTTCTCAATGGATATCACTTTAAATACATTGCAGATATATCTGATTCTGATGGCTGAATCAGTGTGTGCTGTTAGATGAAAAACAATGACAGGAATTCATATTATGTAGTATAGGCAAAGGACTCCCTTATTGCTGGAATAAAAAGACATTCCTTCTTCATACTATCAGATCAGTTCTATGCATTTAATAATCATAATAATTTGGGTGGAATGACATTCCATATATGAAGGCATATTTGGATTGCTTCTCACTTGGTGGTTTTTTTTTTTTTTTTTTTTTAGTGTAATGTCATTAATTCTTTCAGGTGAGCAGCTTTTAGAAGTACTTTGTCTCTGGTCATAGGCCTTTTAGTCTTTTTTCCCAGCTTATGAATTGTTGAATCCTTAGCTTTGTCTGCTTTTGAAACTCTTGAATTGGGCTATGGACCCTTCTATCACCATGCTCAACCCTCCCCCTCAGGCACCAAATTCAGTAAGTGACTTTTATCTTGATATCTGGGCCCAGACTCTGATTTGAACACACTTAGGCTCAACCTAAATTTTGTTCCCTTACTCCAGTTTGTGTATGCTTAGATCCCTGCATTCATCTCTTTTTTAATCTTCTAATAAATTATAAAGATCTTGGTCATGGCCCTAGATCTTACCTTAAGGTAATTCTTGCATTCTGTATATCATGTACTTACATAGTTTAATCTCCTATTATAGATGTTCCTTTGGGTCGCTATTGCTCAGTTCACTCAATTTGCACTTTATTTTTTTTATAATCCATCACTGGCATTCAACCAACCCAGTATGGTCTGTATTACCAGAGGCCATACCATGGTTATAAGCTCATCATGAACCAGGTTTCATGATTTTTTCCCGCCTTAATAATCCCTGGATTCTTAGGACAAATACTTTAGATTAGCTTTCTTGAATCTATGAGATGGGATTGACAGCTGACAAATTACTAAAATGTGCTTCTTCTATATTGAATTTCCTTTCATGTTTGTAGGTTCTGCATCTTGAAAGACAGTCTAGGCCCCAACCCAGTCTCAGTGCCAGTAGCACTGCCTGTTGGAAAAGATGTATTCTGTGTGTCCTGTCTAGGGTGGTTGAAGAAAATATAGATGAGCATGAGGGAAGTCAGAGATTTATAGAAAAGCAAGGGCAAACTTCTTTTTGTTTAAATCCCCAGAATTTTCCTCAGTGGCAGGCACAGAGCAGTGATACATATTGGTTGAAATCACTAATATTGTGTTGATATTACACATTACACAGGAGAAGCAGGAAGCTTCTCCTGCTTCCTTCTCAGTTGCTGGCAACCAGGTGTATATTTATTTAACTGCTTTTAGGCTTAGCCTGGAACAACAACAAAAAAATGTATTTGCTAGCAAATCGTTTGCTGCTACAAAGCTGAAAATATACCTATTAAGAAGAAGTGGACACAGGGACAATAGTAAGAGATAAAAGACCTCGGACAATAATTCTAAGCAACCTAGCTGTTTAGGATGAGATTCTCTTGGGGAATTTTGGGCAAGTGATTTACCTGCCTGTGCTTCAGTTTCATTCCTTATTTGTGGAGTGAAAATAATAAAACTGCTTTATAGATTATTGTGAGGTTTAAATGACAATTAAAAGTGCTTAAAACACCTCTCAGCATATGCATCATTTGATCAGTCTTACACCTTCTGTCCTGTGGACTTCAAATAATTAAGTTGAAATTAGATTCAAATGTACTTCATTAGCAGCTTTAAAGGGCAAAAATGGCATTGAAGATTGAGTGTTGGGAGGTTGAAAAACCCTTCATCATTTAATTTTTTTAAGCAGACCTAGATTCTTAACTCATCTTCATAATTATTTACTGATAAATTTATTTTTAGAATTTATCTCGATAAATTGCTTTTAGAATTTGGAGTGATGCTGTTAGAATATGTCAGGCCAGAGAATAATGTACATATAGAAAAAAAATAACCTATTGGTTTTCCAGTCTTTTGGAGTCTTTGACCACAGGTATTTATAATCTGTAGAGTGTATGACTTGCTAAGAATAATGGTGTATGAAACCACCATTTCATTTACTTTGTCTTAAATGAAACAAAATGAAAAACTTTGAGAACATATAGAATAATATATACATACATATATATATATATAGATTCTTTCTCTCTGCTGATGTTCCATTTGATTTTTCTCATAGCAGTACAGTTTCATAGTCAGTTAACAGAATATGTAATCTTATATTTTGGACAATATTTTCATGTGCATTGCTTTCTAATATTTGCAGGGTTGTCATGTATAATGTATAGTTTGTTTACTGTGCAAGTCAAGGAGGCAAATAAAGTCTGAATCCAGACTCTGCTTTACTTCCCATATGCTCTAGTATGGGCACAGATGGGGCATCTTTTTCTAATGAATTTGCAGTTACCCTATGGGCTAAGAGCAGCCCTGTATATTTGGGTTTGATATTCATCTAAGTTACAAATAACAGTAAGCATTAGATAATATAATTGAATTCTGTCACAGATGTGTTATGTCCTAGAGTTATTCAATGGCAGATTTAATTATTCTACAGAAATACTTCTCCCCAAAAATATGGCACATTCTTATACTCATCTTTTAACTCTGTGGGGGAAAAAAAAACCCAGAAACTCTTTTTAGACATTTTATCATTCTCCCTCTGTTAAATAGATGAAGATGGATCATGCGGTTATAATCATGACTAGAACTTAGTATTGTAGACCAAGAGTTGAATATTAAGATCAGCTTATTTTTTCTTGATTGCTTTAGGCTGATAAAATATTCAAACAAATAATATTAAAGTTCCTAGTAGAGTGTTAAGAGAAAATGTCAGATTATAAACCATTGATGTGTAATCTGTGAGAAAATGGAAATTTTTTATGTGTTTTTTTTTCACATTGCAAGGGAAGCAAAGGGAATTTAATGAAATATGAAAAATATGAAGAAGTGACTCTTTTAAGCTCAAACTTTATAGAATGAAGAGAAATCATATAGCTTCTTTTAATTGTGGTTATACTAAGATTTCCAGACTTTTAATATCATTGCAGAGTTTGATTTATAGCTCACTATTTGATTAATTTACTTTGCTCCTTGGTTTCACAGTTTATAAAAAGAGGATGATAATAGCGTATATTGTTTGGATTTTTCTAAAAGTTAAATATCATAATGGACATGAATAACTAAAAACAATGCTAGTTAAAATGTGCAGACTCAAAATGTGAGATATTATTTTTATAATTATTGGTTTTAACTACATCTTGCATAGCTGTTTATTTACTCTTTCATCTATAAGTTTAAGCCAATGCCTATTTTAGCATTTTAATACCACACCATATAGAAATATGATAGAAATACATATATTTTCTCTTCATTGTCACTTTCAGTTTAATGAGAGCATTGGAGTTGGGGGATGTTTAAATAACAAATGAATAGACATGAAAAAAATAATCACCAAGAATTCATTCTTTAAAAGGAAGTTATTGTATTATCATCACCTTCATCATGCTGTGCTATGGTGTGCTTAGTCATTCATGGTGTCTGACTCTTTGCAACCCCATGGACTGTAGCCCACCAGGCTCCTCTGTCCAAGAGGCAAGAATACTGGAGTGGGTTGCTATGTACTCTTCCAGGGAATCTTTCCTGAACCAGGGATCAAACCCAGGTCTCCTGCATTGCAGGCAGATTCTTTTCTGTCTTAGCCACCAGGAAAGCCCAAGTCAGATGCCATAGACTACCATTAATTGTATTATTGAAGGTGTTAAATATGAAAACTTTACTTTTTGTTAGTTTCTAGAGTTCTTATTTAGTCAACTAAAAATTAGATATATAAAAAAAGCTTTAGCTAAAGAAATTACATTTCTGCTATCTAGATGATAACTTGTGTGAACATACTTTAAGTAATTAACGTCATGTTAGAGAGTGTTACATACCACAATGTTTTATGTTCATGGTCCAGGCTGGGCATCCAGGAAGTTGTGTGATTTTGAGCAAGTCGTATCTCTTTATTGAATCTAGTTGTGCTTTGAATAAATAAGTGAGACTTGGAGAAGGAAATGGCAACCCACTCCAGTGTTCTTGCTGGAGAATCCCAGGGACAGGGTAGCCTGGTGGGCTGCCGTCTATGGGGTCGCACAGAGTCGGACACGACTGAAGTGACTTAGCAGCAGCAGCAGAGTTTTCAAACCATATCTTCCTAGTCACACAGTCCGATAGTTTTTTTTTTTTTTTAACTTCCAGATAATATTTAACTAAAAAAAAGAAAAGTAAAAAAAAAAGGACAGTCTCGCAAAGGCAGGGGAGCCTTTGTTCAGGTTCAGGTTCCCCTGCCGTTAAATTCTTAGTGCTCTAAATAAATTATTTTGTCTCTTAAAAATTTCTTATTTAAAAAGGGAGGGAGCATAAATCACTATTATGACATTGTTTTCTCTCCCGAAATCTACCAATTATTTACTTTATTAGTTTTTGCCATTAGTGCTGTTTTCTGTGAAGTTAGCAATTTGGAGCTACATACTTATAATACAAGCTATATATATATATTTTATTATTTCACTTTAAATTCTTTGTGTCTTTTTGTATAGATGTATTCTTTTAAAAATATGTTACTTTTTGTTACATGACACAATTTTGTGACAATATTTATTTTAGTCTTAACCTTTTATACAGTTTATCAGTCTCTGCCTGTTGAACTGGCATGTTGAGTTTTGTTGTTGTTCATTCACTAAGACCTATCTGGCTTTTTGTGACCCCATATTCTGCACCACCCCAGACTTGCTTGTCCTTCACTGTTTTCCAGAGTTTGCTCATATTCGTGTCCATTGAGTCAGTGATGCTATCTAACAGCCTCATCCTCTTCCACTCTCTTCTCCTTTTGCCTTCAGTCTCTCCCAGCATCAGGGTCTTTTCCAGTGAGTCAACTCTTCGCATCAGGTGATGAAAGTATTGGTGCTTCAGCATTATATCTAATATAATTATTTATTTTGGTATAAGACTATTATATTCATGATTCATATCTATTTGCCCCATCTGTTTTTGTTCTCTCAGCTCATTTAAAGTGCAATTGTTTATTATTAAAGTCTATGTTTAACAAAGGCATCTGATAAAAATAAAGATAGAAAGTTTTATTATATATAGATTTAATATGTATAAGCAAAATAATTTTCAAATTTTGCTGTCTAGAAATTTCTGTACACTACAGTCTTAGACATTTCAAACATTTATGAATAACTAATAAAAATATTTGAAAACCATTTAATGATCACTTATTGTTTGCTGACTCTTTTGTTTATTATCTAACAGGTTAAATATTCTTGAAGGAGTAAATCTGATATAAGAATAGTCAGACAAATCATTAGAATAGAATAGGTAGCCTAGAAATTGACCTTGATTTGTATGTGATCATATTACATGATAAAATAGATGACTCAAACAAAAGAGATCGAAGTATTTCAGAACTGTTGCTCTGTTAATTTGTTAGACACCTCTATAAAAATATATTCCTCTCTTTCAAACTGTATAACTAATACATTTAAAAGATATAACATTTTAATGAAAAAAGGGGCAAAGGGTAATGCAGCCCTTTCTCTGAATGGTGAAGGTTGTTATGAGCTTGCAGGTAATGAAAAGTATCACGAAGGCCATACAACCACTGTGTTGAATATCAATAGATTCAACAATTTCCAGATTGATGGATTGGCCAGGTTAGATACTGCTAAGGTACATAGAAGAGGTTACTTATATAACAATACAGAGTGAAGTAAGCCAGAAAGAAAAACACCAATACAGTATACTAACACATATATATGGAATTTAGGAAGATGGCAATGACGACCCTGTATGCAAGACAGGGAAAGAGACACAGATGTGTATAACGGACTTTTGGACTCAGAGGGAGAGGGAGAGGGTGGGATGATGTGGGAGAATGACATTCTAACATGTATACTATCATGTGAATTGAATCGCCAGTCTATGTCTGACGCAGGATGCAGCATGCTTGGGGCTGGTGCATGGGGATGACCCAGAAAGATGTTATGGGGAGGGAGGTGGGAGGGGGGTTCATGTTTGGGAATGCATGTAAGAATTAAAGATTTTAAAATTTAAAAAATAAAAAACTAATAAAAAAATAAATAAATTAAAAAAAAAAAAAAAAAGAGAAAAAAAAAAAAATAAATAAATAAATAAATAAATATGAAGTTACTGATACAAAAAAAAAAAAAATAAAAAAAAAAAATAAAAATCTCAGAGCAGTCTGGATACAGCGAGATGGGCAATATTTTCTATATAAATAGACATTCAGACTTTTAGCTCATGTTCCACACCAGAGAATACAGTGGTGAAGAAAGTAACATTTGTAAAGATTACATTATGCCTTTGGAAATCCAACTGAAAACCTCCAACTCTCTCTATAGATGAATGCAAATGTCCACATGTTTGGAGTAGTCAAAATCATAGCCTAATCTGAACATATTCTGGACACTACTTCAACTGGCCAGCCTTCCTTATCATTTCTGCTCTGTGTGGATCAGAAAGGGGTCAGCTTCCCAGAAGTCACAAGAAGTCACAGTAACAAGACCAATTAAAGAGTGTTTGCTTAAGTAGACTAAGGTTAATATGTACTGAACTCTGACTTTGTATCACATCATTTTCAAATCCCCTTTTTTTCTCCCTACATAAAAGAGATCACTGATTGGTGATTTATGTTTTATATAGGGTCCAGAGTCCTCTCCTTTAGAGCCGATTCCCCTAATTGCCTGGAGTGTGGCTCCTTTGGGCTGACAGCCAAATCTCTGAAGGAATTTTCCGTAGACTGGGAGGTGCCTTGATCAAGGTTTTGTCTCTGTCCTAAGGAAGTCTTCCTCCAATGAATGGTCAATGCTCGGGTACCCAGGCCTTCTCCATTGCTGTATATGACTGCCCTCAAGGGCCATCTTGTTTTGAAGTCTCTTCATTATTAGCATGAAGCCTCTGTACTCTTATTACAGTTCAACCTTGTCCTCTGCTTAGCTCAGCTTTCTTAATTTCTCTTGGTTCCCCAACCCCACCCCCAGTATTCTTCCTGCAAATATATCTTGTACTCAAGGTGTGCTTCCCAGGGAATCTGACCTAGAACTCTAGTCATGTTCATGATAATATTCCAAACCTTGCAGATATTGTTTCAATTTTTGTGATTCCTAGAACAGGAAGACAAACTTGTGCTTAGATGAACTTGGAGTGATGTTTGAGAATCTTTTAAATGTACCTTACTTGGTGTTTGAAATTATTGTTGGCATCTTTTTAATCCTTAGCAGGGCTTTACAGCACAAAACATGTAAGACTAATTCTGTATACTCCTCATTCTCACTAAAATTGTACACATAACTAGAATGATTATGATGTGTTCACAATCTGTTTTGAGATTTGGAGTGTTTGTGACATGAAATTTCATGATGTACTTTCACTTGATAATGGAATAGGCAAGTGAGACAGCTCTTTTTTCACAAAATGCCTGAAACAAAGATGACAGAATGTAAAACAGCTTGGCAATTTATGGACAATTTATTATTATTTTTTCTTGATTTTTAAATTCTATTTTATAGATTACTTTGGAGAAATTCTCCAAAAGTTTAATGTTGACTTTGCAATGACTTAGAGAGACATGCATACATTGCTTGTTCAGTAATCATAAATGAGAACTGATTAAATTTGTAAGTGCTACTGTAGTTCAGAAGTATCATACTATATGATTGGAAGACTGTCATAAGAGACTAGTTCAGTAGTGAAAGATTTGGATACAGCATTGGGAGAACATCTTGAGTTTGAATAAGGTCAAGTAAAATGGGAGTAAGTTTAAAAGATTTTGACTGTTAGTCTAAGGATACTGAACTTTTCCTTTTAGGTAATATGCAGTTTTAAACAATTTAAGAGGCAGGTTAGGTAACATATGAGAAATACATTACAGATGAAAAAGTGATATGTAAAATGAAGAGGTAAAGGAAGAGAATGGTGGATGGGCCCTATTTAGGATGTGATCTCAATGAGACAGGATATAAGTCTTCTTAATTGTCATATTTTCAATTCCATTATTTGGAAATCTTACAAATATATTTATGTTACATATCCCTTGGAATGATTCCTATGGTTACTGTTGATATGGATTATCTCATATGATTGTGTGGCTGACAGACCCCTTTTAGGCAGTGGGACATTGGTGTATTTAGTCACAAAATTATAATTTTGGGATATAATGGTTATTTTATTGATTAAAATCAAAACAGTCACTGAAGTCCACAGATTAAATATACTGCTTTCTCCTTATCTTCATTGCCTCAGAATTTATCCCAGGAGAAAATTAAATTGGTTTGGAAACTTATGTTTTACAAACCCATGTTGGATTTACCTAGTATCTCATGCTTATGTAAATCATGAAAAATTGATTTGAACTTAGATATACGTTAATCTGTACTTAAAATTATTGTCCATTTCTTATATAAAGACTCAGTTTATCACTAGATTTCTGTTGTCTCCACTATCTTGCTTATTTCATTTAAAGATATTTTGCTAGGTAGTAGCCCTAGGAACATGGACATGGAACAACAAACTGGTTCCAAAAGGAAAGGAGTACATCAAGGCTGCATACTGTCACCTTGCTTGTTTAACTTATATGCAGAGTACATTGTGAGAAACGCTGGGCTGGAAGAAGCACAAGCTGGAATCAAGATTGCCAGGAGATATATCAATAACCTGAGATATGCAGATGATACCACCCTTTTGGCAGAAAGTGAAGAGGAACTGAAGGCCTCTTGATGAAAGTGAAAGTGCGGAGTGAAAAAGTTGGCTTAAAGCTCAACATTCAGAAAATGAAGATCATGGCATCTGGTCCCATCACTTCATGGGGAAACAGTGGAAACAGTGTCAGACTTTATTTTTGGGGGCTCCCAAATCACTGCAGATGGTGACTGCAGCCATGAAATTAAAAGACGCTTACTCCTTGGAAGGAAAGTTATGACCAACCTTATAGCATATTCAAAAGCAGAGACATTACTTTGCCAACAAAATCCCGTCTAGTCAAGGCTATGGTTTTTCCTGTGATCATGTATGGATGTTAGAGTTGGACTGTGAAGAAAGCTGAGCACTGAAGAATTGATGCTTTTGAACTGTGGTGTTGAAGAAGACTCTTGAGAGTCCCTTGGACTGCAAGGAGATCCAACCAGTCCATTTTGTAGGAGATCAGCCCTCGGTGTTCTTTGGAAGGAATGATGCTAAAGCTGAAAGTCCAGTACTTTGGCCACCTCATGCGAAGAGTTGACTCATTGGAAAAGACTCTGATGCTGGGAGGGATTGTGGGCAGGAGGAAAAGGGACGACAGAGGATGAGATGGCTGGACAGCATTACTGATTTGATGGACGTCAGTTTGAGTGATCTCCAGAAGTTGGTGATGGACAGGGAGGCCTAGTGTGCTGCGATTCATGGGGTCACAAAGAGTCGGACACGACTGAGCAACTGAACTGAACTGAACTGAGCGCTAGGAATAATACTAGGTAAAACTTGTATAAAAATTTCTATAGAGACACATTTCTTACATATATGCTCAAACAATATATATACATACACCCAGATTCATTGCTGTATAAATATGTGTTTATAAATATAAATATACTTATAAATGTATTACATTTATACAATTATAAATGTAGATCTGTGTATATAAATAAATAAATATTTGTATATATGTATTATAAATTTAACATATTATACAATAAATGATTTACATTTATACAATTATAAATGTATGCTGCTGCTAAGTCACTTCAGTCATGTCCGACTCTGTGAGACCGCATACACAGCAGCCCAGCAGGCTCCGCCATCCCTGGGATTCTCCAGGCAAGGACACTGTAGTGGGTTGCCATTTCCTTCTCCATTATAAATGTATAAATATGTATATATTTATATATACATATGTTATAATATGTATATGTATAAAATGTATAAATATATATAAGTGTAATTATAAATGTATATGTGTGTGTGTGTGTGTGGTGTGTATATATATATGGTCCTCCATCCATGGGATTTTCCAGGCAAGAGTACTGAAGTGGGGTGTCATTGCCTTCTCCAATGTATATGTATAAAATTTATAATTATGTATATACATAAACATTTATACATTTATAATGTATAAATGTAATATATGCATTGTATAATGTGTTACATTTATAATATATATACACATATTTATACATATATATATTTATAATTGTATAACTGTATAAATATAATACATTGTATAATGTATTACATTTATAATATATATACACATATATATTTATACATTTATAATTGTATAAAAGTATACATTTATAAGGAGTAGGCAATTGCAACCCACTCTAGTACTCTTGCCTATAAAATCCCATGGACGGAGGAGCCTGGTGGGCTGCTGTCTATGGGGCTGCACAGAGTCAGACACGACTGAAGCAACTTAGCAGCAGCAGCAGCATACATTTATTAATATATTAATTTATACAAATACAATTGCATTTATACAACGTGTGTGTGTATATAAATGTATATACCTGTACACCTGTGACTGATTCATGTCGATGTGTGGTGAAAACCAACACAATATTGTGAAGTAATTAGCCTATTATTAAAAAAATAAATGTATGCAATTATAAATGTATTACAATGTACACTTCTAAAGTATGAATGTATAAATATGCATATATATGTGTGTGCATATGTATATATGTATTATAAGTATAATACATTATATAATAAATATGTTTATACAATTACAAATGTATAAATATGTTTATATAGATATATATATTTACTTGAATTTGTTTGGCATCAGATAGCTAGCATTTCAAAAGTTAAAAAATTGTTTGGCATCTGCATTTATATTTCACTTTTTTAGATTCTATGAATTCACATTTGCTAACTTGTTTTCCATGTGGCTAATGGAAATAAGTAGTATCACCTTTCCAACCACAGATAGGCATCACTCTTAATGAACTTGTATCTTTCTAATTCCCAGATCTGTCACTTAATTGTAAATATGTCATTATTAAAAGCTATGTGACTTATGTAAGCAGAGATCTTGTTTATGTTAACAGAGGTATCATTAAGAGATAAGTAAAAAGTAAAAACTTGAAGTAAATGTAGGTAGAATCTTTCTAACCTATTTCCAAATGTGAATAGCAGCCCCAGTGAGAAATAATTATCAGGCTTGCCATGACTCTACAGTGGCATGCTTTGTTCCACCGCTTCACCTAAAAATAAAGCAGCACATTTTATGCTATTTTTTTCTGAAGTGTCATTTATCCTTAATTTTATGTATACAACACCAAGCCAGCTATTACTTACTAGCTATTTTGAATATAAATAAAAGTTATTAAAGCTCACAATTTTTAATATAATATTCTAAGCAACAATTCTACCTGTGTGCTCAGTTGCTCAGTTGTGTCTGACTCTTTGAGACTCCATGGACTGTAGCGCTCCAGGGTCCTCTGTATATGCAATTTTATAGGCAAGAATACTAGAGAGGTTTACCATTTCCTACTCCATGATTTGACATTAATAAAAGTTCTTAGGGGGCTTCCTGGGTGGTGCAGTGGCAAAGAATTCACCTGCCAATGCAGGAGATGCAAGAGACTCGGGCTAGATCCTTGGGACAGGAGTATCCTCTAAAGAAGGAAATGGTAACCCACTCCAGTATTCTCACCTGGAAAATCCCATGGACAGAGGAATCTGGTGGGCTACAGACCATGGTGTCACAAAGAGTCAGAGTCGACTGAGTGTGAGCATAAACATGATCATGAGCAAGAAATTTTTATAATGCAAAGTAAAATGTCATAGTGAGGAGAATGGATGTGGAACATTCAGGTCTTAAATACTGGCCCTGCCAGCTACTTGGTGAGTGGCCTTGGGCAAGTCACTTATAGTCTCAGTTCTTATCTTATTTGCATAAAGGTTAGGGATACTAAAAGTTCTACTTTGTAAGGTTGGGGTGAATATTAAAGGGATTAACACATGAAGAGTACTCAGCACAGTGCCTGTTACAGAGGAAAACTTCAGCTATCTTGTTGCCTATCCTGAGTTATAATTCTCCCTACAGCTCTAAACCTCCATGAGGCTTTATTTAAATAGTTCCTATAATTAAGTTTCACCTTCACTTAGTGAAATTGGAAAAGAATTGAAGAGAATACCCTAGCAATCCAGCAGTTAGGACTCTGTGCTTTCACTGCAGGGGCCTTAAATTCCATCCCTGGTAGGATCCTATCAAGTGGCCCAGCCATGAAAAAAAAAAAAAAAGAAGAAGCGGAAGAAAAAATTAAATCTGTACTACTTTCTGAGTACAGGTTTCACTGAGAGAAAAGAGGACTATCTTTAGGAAAGATAAATTCTTTTGCTCGATTTTTTTTTCCTTGCTTCAGTTGTTTTTCATTCCTACCTTCTGTTTAGGATAATATTTAGATAAATTATAATATGACACAAATATTTTACATTTTAAATTCAAAACAAAGATTTATTTTTAAAACAAAGCTATGAGAATGTATGCAAGTAGGGTGGTGTTTTTTGCAAAAAAATGTGATCTATTATTACATTGTACTGGAGTGTGAAGAGCTTGATTTATAACTATGGATAGTTAATATGAATAAATCATACACTACAACAGTGAGCATCTTCTGAGATTTAGAATGCATTTTTTGCATATAATCAGAATGAATTTGGCTGAACAAGTGGTAGCTTTTTGTTTGTGTGATATATATATATATATTTGTGTGTATGTGCATATGGTAAGTATATATGTATGCATACCCATAGTCTACAATCTTTTGTCCATGTAGATTCATGTATAAATATATATAATCACAAACTAAATCATACAAATACATGATTGGGCAGAATGTAAGATTTTTTTTTTCCCCCTTTAATCTTTGAGAGGAGTATTTATCTTTGGAATTTCTTTTGTTTAGAGCTCACTTTATCAGTGAGCATGAAGGCCTTTCACATTGGAAATCCTTCCTCAGTGACAGTGGTATTGTAGTTTAAAGATGAAAAATTTAATTATGTAGCTAGTAATATATTTTAAGGGCTTCCCTAGTGGCTCAGAGGTTAAAGCATCTGCCTGCAATGTGGGAGACCTAGGTTCGATCCCTGGGTCGGGAAGATCCCCTGGAGAAGGAAATGGCAACCCACTCCAGTATTCTTGCCTGGAGAATCCCATGGACGGAGGAGCCTGGTGGGCTACAGTCCATGGGGTTGCAAAGAGTTGGACACGACTGAGCGACTTCTCTACCTGTTTGTTAAGGCAAAACAAAAGAAAACTCTTAAAAAGTTACTTTGTTATTTTGGACTTATTATTTAATCTATTTTTCTTTACATAACTAAAAGTAATCAGTCAAACATAGTGGTGGTGGGGTGGGAAAAGACATATTTTAGATTTGAAAGACTTCAACGACATTATTTTCTAACTAATGATGACAATTGCAACAGAAGGAATATCCCATTAAGGCTGGAGGACTGGACAAGGCAGTGGAAAAGCATCAAAGCACTATTATTAAAAATAAAAAAGAAGACTTAATCATAACTTTGGAATATTTTCAAATTTGAAAATGTTTCCCTATGACAGGGATTACAGATGAGGACACTTATAACTAGAAAAGGTAAAAATATGGCCAGAGCTTAGCTATATCCTGAGGCTGAATGCCGAGACCATTGTATTCTAAGTAGTTTATTCATTTATTCAACACATGAATATCAGCCATGTGCCCGGCCCAGAGCATGTAGGTATGAATAAAACAGACAGAAAAAAATGCTTTTCTGTAACTATTACTATATTAATATAGTATATGCAGTATATATATATTATATGGAGTATATATAGTATATTAGGTATATGCTGTAGTAATATAATAATAGCCTATACATATTCAACTATAGTAATAGTCTTATCTTTGGGCTTCCCTTGTAGCTCAGTCGGTAAAGAATCTGCCTGCAGTGCAGGAGACCCGGGTTCGATCCCTGGGTTGGGAAGATCCCCTGGAGAAGGAAATGGCAACCCACTCCAGTATCCTTGCCTGGAAAATCTCATGGACAGAGGAACCTGGTGGATTGCAGTCCATGGGGTCGCAAAGAGTCGGGCACGACTGAGTGACTAACACACACAATTCAACTCAGCTATTTTTCTATTCTGTTTCTGCTACATTTTCTTCTTTATTTGGTTATGAAATAAAAGCATTTCCAGGTAATAGCCCTATTGTACTGAAAGAAACTCATTCTTTTACATAACTGAGGTATTTCAAATTGAATAAACCTGTTACTTCAGAATTAGATGTAAAGCACCTTTGATCTATAACATTATAGACAAATGTGTTTAGTTGTTTGGGGCTTCCCTCAGGCTCAGTTGGTAAACAATCTGCCTGCGGTGTAGGAAACCCCTGTTCGATTCCTGGGTCGGGAAAATCTGCTAGAGAAGGGATAGGCTACCCACTTCAGTATTTTTGGGCTTCCCTTGTGGCTCAGCTGATAGATTTCATTTAGTTATTTGTTACAGACAAATTTCACTCAAGTACTAGGCCTTGAGGAGATCCAACCAGTCCATTCTAAAGGAGATCAGCCCTGGGTGTTCTTTGGAAGGAATGATGTTAAAGCTGAAACTCCAGTACTTTGGCCACCTCATGCAAAGAGTTGACTCGTTGGAAAAGACTCTGATGCTGGGAGGGACTGGGGGCAGGAGGAGAAGGGGACGACAGAGGATGAGATGGCTGGATGGCATCACTAATTCGATGGACTTGAGTTTGAGTGAACTTTGGGAGTTGGTGATGGACAGGGAGGCCTGGCGTGCTGCGATTCATGGGTTCAGAGTCGGACACGACTAGCGACTGAACTGAACTGGACTGGACTGAACTAGGCCTTATATCTGTATTATTCATTTTATCTCTACTAAATTGTCTTTTTGTTTCACATGTATTTAATAAAACTGATGATTGTACAAAGTATTATGAAACAAACAAATGTTAAAGGAACTCAGTGACTTATTTATCCCATACCTGCTGCCTGTCTTTGCTTTGTTACTTAGAAAGATCAAATATAATGTAAAACACAGTCCCTAGAGTTTGGGGAGGGCTTCCCTGATGGCTCAGTTGTTAAGAATGCACCTGCAAGGCAGGAGACTGAGGCTCTTCCCTGGCTGGGGAAGATCCCCTGGAGGGGGAAGTGGCAACACACTCCAGTATTCTTGCCTGGGAAATTCCATGGACAGGCGAGCCTGGTGGGCTACAGTCCATGGGGTCCCAAAAGGGTGAGTCACGGCTTAGCTACTAAACAACAACAACAGCGGAGTTTTGGGAACAAGTGAGGACAGACAAGATGATATGTTGCTCAGATAAAACTATGTAGGTTTACTTTTGGGTCTGCTGCTGCTGCTGCTGCTAAGTCGCTTTAGTCGTGTCCAACTCTCTGTGACCCCATAGATGGCAGCCCATCAGGCTCCCCCATCCCTGGGATTCTCCAGGCAAGAATACTGGAAGAGATAAATAAGAGTTTTCAAAAATTGTGTAATGAAACGAGTCCCAAAGTATGCATAAGCATTTGTCAAAAAGCGAAGATGGTTAATATTTAGTCATACAAATTTTATTATATAGTAAAATGTCGAGCTTTCCCTGGGGCTAAGTGGTAAAGAACCTGCCTTCAATACAGGAGACACAGGAGACTTGAGTTTGATCCCTGGTGAGGAAGAATCCCTGGAGTAGGAAATGCTTCCCTGGAGAATCCCATAGACAAAGGAAGCTTGTGGTCTACCAGTCTGTGTTGTTGCAAAGAGTAAGACATGACTGAGTGAGCACTCACAGCACAAAATGTAGGGAGTTATATAATTCACTTTCTCTCTAAATTCCTTTTTGATGTCTTCTACCAGTGACTATCATTTATATTTTGATATACATTTTAGTCTTCTGAAAAAAAATGTGCCTATGATATTTTTTTCTAATATAGCATCATTATAGATGAGAATGCATGCATAGTTTGTATCTTTTACTTAAGTCAAAATATATCATGAAGTACTCTGCATCCCCATAAATGTTTTTCAAAATGTTACTCAGTGGCTGTTTGAATTGCTTCTAAAAAACTAGTATCCCTTTATTAAACCATGGTTTGAAAATATATAATTGCCCAAGTTAATATCTTTTCCAATGTAAAATGGTTACATAGTAATTAAAAAATTTATTTCACTCAATTGTATGTAGTTATCCTCAAATACTTAGGGGTTGGCATATGGTGGTCATAGTGCTTAATTTGGAAAATGGTTGGAAATTGATCATTAAACATAAATTAACAAAAATATAATTTTTATTAAATTACTTACCATCTTATATATTAAGAAAAAGTAAAAAAAATTTAAAATTCAGAAGACTCTGTTCATTGTCTCACTCTTTTCTGAGAATACAATTTTGAAAGCAGAGCCCCCACCTTAAATCATGTAATAGTCATATTCTGAAGTAGCTTAGTTTGAAAACCTCTGTTAAAATGCAATTACATAGTTTAATAATGGAAATTTAATCAAACTAATGGAGCCTTAATTTACATTTTTAATCCCTTCTGACTTGTTTTTTGTACTTTGTGACTTGTTTTTTGTTCTTTTGTAATTTTAGATTCTGGAATATAAACTGGCAATTAAGATTCATATATTAGCTTTTAAGGTCTGTGTCAGTTTTAGGAAGGGCATTTAGCATTTCTTATTTCACTAACAAAAAGATTCGATTGGACAAGGTTAGAATTTCTTGGTTATTCACAAAGATCTTGAGTTTTTGGAGTTCCTAATTCCCCAATATAAATAAATAAACATTGATTTTAATGCCTCTTGTACATATAGAATTCAGTCTTTCTGGAAGTGTTCAGATTTCATGAAATGCTTTTTGCCATAAATTTGTCAAGATACTTTGTCAGAGTTAATGTGTTTATACATGGTAACTATCTAAAAATAGTTTGCAAGTGATAACATTTTTCTTTTTCTCATAATAAGCGGGGTACTTTGCATTATGATTTCGACCACTGCAATTTAATTTGTATCTTTTTCATGGGAAGTGAAACAAACTAATTGGATATGTCCATAGATAGGAAAAGTGGTGTTTTAGTTCATTAAAATATCATGAAAGGATTGTTAGTTCACATATAAAAATTCTAATTTTCTTTATTTTTAAAAATTTGAATTAAATGAATTATTCTGCTGGATTTTCATGGAGATTTCTAAAAATGCAGTAAGTAAAATCTTCATTAATAATTGGTCAGAAGAATTAATATAATTTCAAGACTAGAAATATCAACTCCAATGATGTTTCTTTTTCTATTAAATATGTTCTAGATACATGATTTATAAATGTTCTTAAAATACGAGTGTGATCTAATAATATTCTCCTTTGCTTTCAAATAGTGATGTGTCTTAGAAGACATGAACTTGGAAAAATAATAGAAATAGATAAATTCCTAAAATTTAACCTTAGTTAGTTCAGTCGCTCTGTCGTGTCTGACTCTTTGCGACCCCGTGAATCACAGCACGCCAGGCCTCCCTGTCCATCACCAACTCCCGGAGTTCACTCAGACTCATGGCCATCGAGTCAGTGATGCCATCCAGCCATCTCATCCTCGGTCGTCCCCTTCTCATCCTGCCCCCAACCCCTCCCATCATCAGAGTCTTTTCCAATGAGTCAACTCTTCGCATGAGGTGGCCAAAGTACTGGAGTTTCAGCTTTAGCATCATTCCTTCCAAAGAAATCCCAGGGCTAATCTTCAGAATGGACTGGTTGGATCTCCTTGCAGTTCAAGGGACTCTCAAGAGTCTTCTCCAACACCACAGTTCAAAAGCATCAATTCTTTGGCTCTCAGCCTTCTTCATAGTCCAACTCTAACATCCATACATGACCACAGGAAAAACCATAGCCTTGACTAGACGGACCTTAGTCGACAAAGTGATGTCTCTGCTTTTGAATATGCTATCTAGGTTGATCATAACTTTTCTTCCAAGGAGTAAGCGTCTTTTAATTTTGTGGCTGCAATCACCAAAAATTTAATCTTGGATACCCATTTAACTAAAAAAAAAAAAAAAAAGTTTTCTTGCCCTGTAATTGAATTTTACCTCATCAAATTACCCAACACAAATTATTCAGGTCATCTAATGTTACTGACCAAAATTAATTTTAAATTATATAAGAAATGCAATTTTAAATTATGGAGCTTTTATTTGTTTCCTTTTTGGAAACCCATTATCCCTAAGTGTTCTTGAGATTATTTTTTGAAATAGTGATATTGTAATGTGACGTGGGTGACACTAGCATCTCAGAGATTCAGTTCCATTTATTTTTCTAATTCTTATTTTTCATGTTTTCTTTTAAAGCATTTGATACATTTAGAATATCACCAAGAGATAGTTATTCAAAAACATGTTTATATTTAATGATATAATGGATGGTAATTTGTTAAGGTTGAGCTTTATATCACAGTCAAAAATAAATATTTCTCTTATTTAGCTCATCTTCTACTGTATATAAATTATCTTTATAAATTTGTCTCATTAGATATTAAGGATACACATTTAATCTTAAGTTTTAAACCTTTTCTCATGTTTTGACATTATGTTTTTAGGTATTTATCTTAAAAATCAGTAGTAATTCAAAAAGTAGTTAGGAACCGAATTGTTTCATCTTTCTAAGTCACCAGCACAGATCTTTGTAGACACAATATTTCATGGATCTATATAAATATGGTATGGTAACACATAAAACCCAAGACGAATCAATGATTCACCTCCAGATCACACCTAGTGTAAGTTCCATGTGTGATAGCTGATTTAAGTCGGCTTACAAGTGCATTCTTTATTTTTTGTTTCATCTGTTCAGAGAGGCTTCCTTTTCCTAATTAATGAAAAGAGTAATTAAAAAAAAATCGGACAACAACGTCATAAATGCCTAAGCATGTATTATTAACTGCATGAGATAGAGTAAAATGTAATATTTATGCATACAATTAAATAGCATCTTCTTATAAAATTTACATTTGACCTTTAATTTTTATAGCCCTTTTAGGAGCCTGGTTATCTTCATTGCATATGTAAATGGGGATAGGAAGAAATATGATTTCATCAAGTGTTTCTAATTTGACCTATTCTTAATAATAGCCATAGTAAATTGTTGTCTATCTGTTGTTATTTCTCAAGGGTTCCAGAAGGGCCCTGGATCCACTAATCCCTTCTTTTCTCATGAATTTAATCTCCAATAAGATCAAGTCCTGGTTTTCATTGAAATGCAGATGTTCCAGGTGAGGATAACAACTTGAGCCCTAGCAGAACTTTATGCTTTATAAAGGAACTATTCACATTATCCTCTAAGTAAGGCAGGTAAGAAAGGAGTGAGAATTTGAGAAAAGGGTGCCTTTAAAAGAAAAAGACACAGTGTGGGGACAATAAGTTTGAAATAGAAGATATTGGGCATCAGTCCCCTGGATGCTTTGGGCTTGGTTTGGTCCAGTTCACCAAATCAGTAAAAAAATTTTGTTATGTACTAAAACATACACTAAAACTCAAACTACTGCACAATTGCACTCATCTCACATACTAGTAAAGTAATGCTCAAAATTATCCAAGCCAGGCTTCCGCAATATGTGAACCATGAAATTCCAGATGTTCAAGCTGGTTTTAGAAAAGAGGAACCAGAGATCAAATTGCCAACATTTGCTGGATCATCGAAAAAGCAAGAGAGTTCCAAAAAAACATCTATTTTTGTTTTATTGACTGTGCCAAAGCCTCTGACTGTGTGGATCACAATAAACTGTGGGAAATTCTTCAAGAGATAGGAATACCAGACCACCTGACCTGCCTCTTGAGAAACCCGTATGTAGGTCAGGAAGCAACAGTTAGAAATGGATATGGAACAACAGACTGGTTCCAAATAGGAAAAGGAGTACATCAAGTCTGTATATTGTCACCCTGCTTTTTTAACTTCTATGCAGAGTACATCATGAGAAACTCTGGGCTGGAATGAAGATTGCCGGGAGAAATATCAATAACCTCAGATATGCAGATGACACCACCCTTATGGCAGAAAGTGAAGAAGAACTATAAAAAGCCTCTTGATGAAAGTGAAAGAGGAGAGTGAAAAAGTTGGCTTAAAGCTCAACATTCGAAGATCATGTCATCTGGTCCCATCACTTCATGGGAAACAGATGGGGAAACAGTGGAAACAGTGTCACTTTACTTTTGGGGGCTCCAAAATCACTGCAGATGGTGATTGCAGCCATAAAATTAAAAGACGCTTACTCCTTGGAAGGAAAGTTATGACCAACCTAGATAGCATATTCAAAAGCAGAGATATTACTTTGCCAACAAAGGTCCGTCTAGTCAAGGCTATGGTTTTTCCTGTGATCATGTATGGATATGAGAGTTGGACTGTGAAGAAAGCTGAGTGCTGAAGATTTGATGCTTTTGAACTGTGGTGTTGGAAAAGACTCTTGAGAGTCCCTTGGACTGCAAGGAGATCCAACCAGTCCATCCTAAAGGAGATCAGTCCTTGGTCTTCTTTGGAAGGAATGATGCTAAAGCTGAAACTCCAGTACTTTGGCTACCTCATGTGAAGAGTTAACTCATTGGAAAAGACTCTGATGCTGGGAGGGATTGAGGGCATGAGGAGAAGGGGACGACCGAGGATGAGATGGCTGGATGACATCACAGACTCGATGGACATGAGTTTGAGTGAACTCCGGGAGTTGGTGATGGACAGGGAGGCCTGGCGTGCTGCAGTTCATGGGGTCACAAAGAGTCCGACGTGACTTAGCAACTGAACTGAACTGAAAACATAGTTAGGAAAAGATATGATGACTTGAGAGTGTCCTTGTCCCTTGATAAACTGTTTCTTAACTGTCAACAGTAATGGATCTGATTAATTGAGATTAATTTTAAAAATAGTAGAGAAAGAAGATAGAAAACTTCTTTTGAGTTTTGTTTTCGCCTTGCCCTAGTATATTGGGCCACTCAGCCTGGCCAGATGACATGATGTTACTCAGGATACACAGTCATTGTTCAATGAGTATAATGGTTGTACAGTACCTGTTTCTTGGCAAAAGGCAGATGGCCAAAGCCAAGTAGCACAATCCCTATAACCAAGGAGATTTAGACTCAGTCACATTTGAGGCTACTGAGAACTGTTTCAATGACCTCCTGCTCAGATGTTTGCTTGTTCTCACCTCCAGGGTGTTTGGTAGAAAACTAAAAACCTTTGTTACACCACTAACATTCTTCCCAAGGTGGAATAATTTAAAAGTACAGTGAATGTAGAAAGGAAATGTGAAAAGGAGCAGACGAAGCAGACCTTTTGATTTTTCTCTTTGGAAGTTCAAGGGATTGGCAGGGTATGTGTAATCACTGGCAATACTCAAGACATACAGGTATACACCATATAAAAGTATATGCTGTTCCCTTGAAATTAAAATTTTACCTAGCATCCTGCATGTTTTACTATAATCTGGCAATCCACATTTAGGGAACACATTAAAAAAAAAATAAAGCAACAAAACACACACAATACATATGGTACTTTACCTTGAAAAAGATTTTAAATTTATTATGGAAGTGGGCATTAGTTTGTGAGTTGTGAGGAAAGAATTGATATGAAGTTTATGTGAAATTGGATAGAAGGTTTCAATGTCATATTAGATACTAAAGCCACCTGTGGACATTTGAAGTTGTGTCTGTTCATATTCCTTGAGCTAGAAAAGGCTGTGGTCCAAGTGATCAGTTTGGTTAGTTTTCTGTGAGTGTGGTTTTCATTCTGTCTGCCCTCTGATGGATAAGGATAAGATTCTTATGGAAACTTCTGATGGGAGAGACTGATTAAAGGGGAAACTGAGTCTTGTTCTGATGGGCAGGACCAAGTTCAGTAAATCTTTAATTCAGTTTTCTGTTGATGGATGGGGCTGTGTTCCCTCTTGATCTGAGGCCAAACTGTGGTGGAGGTAATGAAGATAATGGTGACCTCCTTCAAAAGGTCCCATGCACCCACTGCTGCACTCACTGCCTCCGACCCTGCAGCAGGCCAGTGCTGACCCAAGCCTCCACTGGAGACTTCTGGACACTGATGAGCATGTCTGGATCAATTTCTTGTGGGGTCACTGCTCCTTTCTCCTGGATCTTAGTGCACACAATGTTTTGTTTGTGCCCTCCAAGAGGCTGTTTCCTCAGTTCAGTACAGTTCAGTTCAGTCACTCAGTTGTTTCCAGTTCTTTGCGACCCCAGGGACTGCAGCACACCAGACATCCTGTCCATCACCAACTCCCAAAATGTAACCAAACTCATATCCATTGAGTTGGTAATGCCATCCAGCCATCTCATCCTCTATCGTCCCCTTATCTTCCCACATTCAGTCGTTCCCAGCATCAGGGTCTTTTCAAATGAGTCAGCTCTTTGCATCAGGTGGCCAAAAGTTTCAGCCATAAGATTATTGCTTCCGATGAACACTCAGGATGGCTCTCCTTTAGGATGGACGGGTTAAATCTCCTTCAAGTCCAAGGGACTCTCAAGAGTGTTCTCCAACACGACAGTTCAAAAGCATCAATTCTTTGATGCTCAGCTTTTTTTGTAGTCTAACTCTCACAGCCATACATGACTACTGGGAACACCATAGCTTTGACTAGACGGACCTTGGTCAGCAAAATAAAGTCTCTGCTTTTTAATATGCTGTCTAGCTTGGTCATAAATGTCCTTCCAAGGAGTAGGCTTCCTTTAATTTCGTGGCTATATTCACCATCTGCACTGATTTTGAAACCCAAAAAATAAACTCAGCCACTGTTTCCACTGTTTCCCCATCTATTTGCCATGAGGTGATGGTACCAGATGCCATGACCTTAGTTTTCTGAATGTTGAGTTTTAAGCCAAATTTTTCACTCTCCACTTTCACTTTCATCAAGACGCTGTTTATTTCTTCTTCACTTTCTGCCGTAAGGGTGATTTCATCAGTGTATCTGAGGTTATTGATATTTCTCCCAGCAATCATGATTCTAGCTTGTGCTTCATCCAGCCTGGCATTTTGCCTGATGTAATCTGCATATAAGTTAAATAAGCAGGGTGACAATAAACAGCCTTGACATACCCCTTTTCCTGTTTAGAACCAGTCTGTTGTTCTATGTCCACTTCTAACTGATGCTTCCTGACTTGCACACAGATTTCTCAGGAGGCAGGTCAGGTGGTCTGGTATTCCCATCTGTTGCAAAATTTCCCACAGTTCATTGTGATCTACACAGTCAAAGACTTTGGCTTAGTCAATAAAACAGAAATAAATTTATTTCTGGAACTTTCTTGCTTTTTTGATGATCCAGTTGATGTTGGCAATTTGATCTCTGGTTCCTCTGCCTTTTCTAAACCCAGGTTGAATATTTGGAGGTTCATGGTTCACATATTGCTGAAGCCTGGCTTGGAGAATTTTCAGCATTACTTTCTAGCATGTGAGATGAGCACAATTATGCAGTAGTTTGAGTTCTTTGGCATTGCTTTTCTTTGGGATTGGAATGAAAACTGACCTTTTCCAGTCCTGTGGCCACTGCTGAGTTTTCCAAATTTGCTGGCATGAGTGCAGCACTTTCACAGCATTATCTTTTTGGATTTGAAACAGCTCAACTAGAATTCCATCACCTCCACTACTTTGTTTGTAGTGATACTTCCTATGCCCCACTTGACTTCACATTCCATGATGTCTGGCTCTAGGAGAGTGATCACAGTATCATGATTATATCGGTTGTGAAGATCTTTTTTGTACAGTTCTTCCGTGTATTCTTACCTCCTCTTCTTAATACCTTCTGCTTCTGTTAGTTTCATACCATTCCTGTCATTTCTTAGATTGCATCCAAGTACTGCATTTTGGACTCTTTTGTTGACTGTGATGGCTACTCCATTTCTTCTAGGGAATTCTTACCCACGGTATTAGATATAATGGTTGTCTGAGTTAAATTCATCCATTCCAGTCTGCTTTAGATCGCTGATTCCTATAATGTCGACATTCACTCTTGTCATCTCCTGTTTGACAACTTCCAATTTGGCTTGATTCATGGAGCTAACATTCCAGGTTCCTATGCAATATTGCTCTTTACAGCATCAGACCTTGCTTCCATATCCAGTCAAATCCACAATTGGGTGTTGTTTTTCCTTTGGCTCTGTCTCTTCGTTCTTTCTGGAGTTATTTTTCCACTGAACTCCAATAGCATATTGGGCACCTACCAACCTGGGGAGTTCATCTTTCAGGGTTCTGTCTTTTTGCCTTTTCATACTGTTCATGAGGTTCTCAAGGCAAGTTCACCGAAATGGTTTGCCATTCCTCTCTTTGGTCAGTCCTCTGCAAGTTCTGTTGGTTCCATTGTTGTATTAATGGCAACCTCCTCCAAGAGAACTTATGCCGTACTCAGGTCTGCTGCACCCAGAGCCCCTGCACCAGGCCACTGCTGACCTATACCTCCACAGGAGACACTCAGACACAGTTCTGGATCAGTCTCTGTGGGTTGGACATGCATTTTGTGCCCTTCCCAGGTCAGAGAACCTCAGGCGACCAGGTGCTTGGTGAGCTCACTGTCCTAGGTGGGCCATGCATCTTAATCACTTCCCCGGGTGCTGCTGCTCGGTTTCCTGGGGTGCGCTGTGGGAGCACTGTCTCAGGTGTGCCCTATGTCTCCTCTGGAAAGCTGGAGGCATCACTAAAAACAAAGCTGCTGCTGCTGCTGCTAAGTCACTTCAGTCGTGTCTGACTCTGTGCAACCCCATAGACGGTAGCCCATTAGGCTTCCCCGTCCCTGGGATTCTCCAGGCAAGAACACTGGAGTGGGTTGCCATTTCCTTCTCCAATGCGTGAAAGTGAAAAGTGAAAGTGAAGTCGCTCAGTCGTGTCCCACTCAGCGACCCCATGGACTGCAGCCTACCACGCTTTTCTGTCCATGGGATTTCCCAGGCAAGAGTACTGGAGTGGGGTGCCATCACCTTCTCTGAAGAACAAAGCTAGTGGAGGTGATTGAATTCCTGTTGAGCTATTTCAAATCCTAAGATGATGCTGTGAAAGTGCTGCACTCAGTATGTCAGCAAATTTGGAAAACGCAGCAGTGGCCACAGGACTAGAAAAGGTCAGTTTTCATTCCAATCCCAAAGAAAGGCAATGCCAAAGAAAGTTCAAAGTATGGCACAATTGCACTCATCTCACATGCTAGCAAAGTAATGCTGAAAATTCTCCAAGCCAGGCTTCAACAGTATGTGAACTGTGAACTTTCAGATATTCATGCTGCGTTTAGAAAAGGCATAGGAACCAGAGATCAAATGCCCAAGAGCTGTTGGATCATTGAAAAAAATTAGAGCTCCAGAAAAACATCTTCTTTTGCTTTATTGTCTATACCCAGTCCTTTAACTGTGTGGATCACATCAAACTGTGGAAAATTCTTAAAGAGATGGGAATATCAGACCACTTGATCCGCCTTTTGAGAAATCTATATGTAGATCAGGAAGCAGCAGTTACAACTGTACCTGAAACAACAGATTGGTTCCAAATAGGGAAAGGGGTACGTCAAGTCTATTTATTGTCACCTTGCTTATTTAACTTGTATGCATAGTACATCATGTGAAATGCCAGGCTGGATGAAGCACAGGTTGTAATCAAGATTGCTGGGAGAAATATCAATAACCTCAGATACTCTGATGAGATCACCCTTATGGCAGAAAGTGAACAAGAAATAAAGAGCCTCTTGATGAAAATAAAAGTGGAGAGTGAAAGAGTTGGCTTAAACTCAATGTTCAGAAAAGATCAGGGCATTCTGTCCCAACACTTCATTCTAAATAGATGAGGAAACAATGGAACTTGTGACAGACTTTATTTTTTGTGGCTCCAAAATCACTACAGATGGTGACTGCAGCCATGAAATTAAAACATGCTTGTTCCTTGGAAGAAAAGCTATGACCAACCTAGACAGCATATTAAAAAGCAGAGACATTACTTTACTAAAAGAGGTCCATCTAGTCAAAGCTATGATTTCCCAATAGTCATGTATGAATGTAAGAGATGGACTATGAAGGCTGAGTGCCAAAGAATTGATGCTTTTGAACTGTGGTGTTGGAGAAGACTCTTGAGAGTCCCTTGGACTTCAAGGAAATCCAACCAATCCATCCTAAAGGAAATCAGTCGTGAATGTTCTTTGGAAAGACTGATGCTGATGCTGAAACTCCTACACTTTGGCCACCTGATGCAAAGAACCGAATCACTGAGAAATACCATGAGGTTGGGAAAGATTGACAACAGAGGATGAGATGGTTGAATGGATCACCTACGTGATGGACATCAGTTTGCGTAGGCTCCAGGAGTTGATGATAGACTGCGAAGCTTGGATTGCTGCTGTCCATGGATTTGAAGAGTCGGACAAGACTGAGTGACTGAATTGAACTGAATTAAACCAAACTGTTCATTTTGTGTGTTCTTCTGCAGGTGGGTTCAGTTTAGTGCAGCCTAAAGGGGTTGCACGTAGAGATAGGAATATCAGACCACTTGATCCGCCTTTTGAGAAATCTATATGTAGGTCAGGAAGCAACAGTTACAACTGTACCTGGAACAACAGATTGGTACCAAATAGGGAAAGAGGTACGTCAAGTCTAACCCCATTTACCTAAGGGGCTAGAGAGGTCAGTTAAAGTTAATGGACCTTTAATCCTGAAAGTAGTAGATAATACATGAAATGATGGTCCTAGCTGTCTTCCAATAAAACTTTTTTAAAAATAAAAACAGGTCACTGCTGATTTCGTATGGGTTTGTAGATTTTGGCTTAAAGTTTTCTGCCTACCAATTCTCAAATAAGCAAATCTAAAAACTGCATTATGTTCAAATGGTTCCTGAACCACATCAGTTGCATCAGAACAAATTTATGTTTTCAAAATGAGTTTTCAATTTTATTCTTAAGTTTGGCATATTGGAGTACATGGACATATGTATATAGCAAAAGAATAAAATTTCAAGAGTCATTAATGCCTGTACTAGGAATATAAATATGAACATTTGTTCACTGCAACATGCTAAGTCAGGTTACTCTCTCTGCCAAGGTGTCTTCATATTTTCATTTCTTAAATTTAATTTCTTAAATTTAACTTTTGGCTTACACTGTTTGTATATGTGGTATTTAAAAGTGTCTATTTACTCTAGCAACCTTGGTAGTGCCTTTTGCATTTAATTTAGACATTCGGAAACATTTTAACTAAAGTTATAAAATCCAAACATTTAAAATATATATTTCTATTATTTAAAAATAACATATAATAATATTATAATTCCTAAAGAATGTTTGTTTTGTAATACACAGTTTAATATTGGAACTAGAAATATGTATTGCTTGCATTTGATATGGAAGGTATTCTTTCTTCACCTCCTGATTTAAAATTGCTTTATAATTTAGGTAATATATTTATTAATTATATATTCCTTAGAAAACTTATCAAGGTTGGAACATATAAATACTTTCTTTACAACCTTCTCTAATGCAGGCAAGCAGTTTCTGTTTATGATATATATAATTGAATGCCCCTAATACTACTATGGGCATATAGTATATTATATATATATATATATATATATATATATATATATATATATGCTGCTAAGTCGCTTTAGTCGTGTTCGACTCTGTGCGACCCCATAGACGGCAGCCCACCAGGCTCCCCCGTCCCTGGGATTCTCCAGGCAAGAGTACTGGAGTGGGGTGCCATTGCCTTCTCCGATATATAGATATATATATATATATGTGTGTGTGTGTGTGTGTGTGTGTGTGTGTGATATATATATATGTGTGTGTGTGAGTGTATATATATATACACTGATATAATTTTTCCTTTGATATATATATATGTGTGTGTGAGTGTATATATATATACACTGATATAATTTTTCCTTTGATATCTGTATCTTCTGAATCTTAAGCTGCAACAAAAGGCTTTGGGGTAGCCTTTAGAATTGTTCTTTATAAATCATTGTCATAGCTCTTCCTCAACACTGGGATCCTGATGTCATTGAATGTTTTAGGAAAATGCACTTAATTAAGTATTAACATATGTGATTATTTTAGAATACCCATGTAGACAATACTTAATGCTGCATTTTGAGTATTTTATATACCAATAAAATATCAGGAAAATATATCTGCAAATGTTTTCTTTGTGGGTATATATATGCAAATATAAAAATAGTGTTATTTGCAAGACTGAAAATATGTTTCATTTTAATAAATTTTTTTTTGTTGTTTTAAAATTAGTAAAGCTTGTCCAGAAGAAGATGGGAAGGATTTTAGGAAATGATTATGAGAAATTTTTAAATAGTCTAAATACAACCGACAAATAGCTACCTTTTTGTCCTAAACAAGCAGATTAAGCTGTAATACAATTCATAATCTTATGATTAAATATAATTGGGATACAATTGCAAATATATTTATTTGTCCACTTTATAAATAATCTCAATAAATTTTTATTGTAGTTTATTGAAAAGATACAAATATTCTTTATACTTATATTTCTTATAATTTTAAAATTAAATGTTCAAAAAGTCCAGTAATTACTTGAGTATGAATTATTTCTAACTGCCAAATGATTTTTCCAAAAACTTCTTTTCTGTTCACAAGTTAAGTTAGTTCAACAGGATTGTGGAAAATTAAAGTGTGGTTTGTTTTGTGTTTTGGGGCTGGTTCTTGAATGGTACAGTAATATACATTTAAATATGAAATACATAGTTTGGACATATTGTATCCAATTCAATAAAGATTACTTCATCTTTAATGTGAGAACTAAAATTATTTAACATTTGACAGTAATATTTAAAATAATTTCTACTTACTGATCCTTTTCAAACTTATTTTTAGATTGTCTCATACATTAGCCAGTATCAGAAAACAAAGCCATGGGGAAATTTGTCATCTCTAAAATGGCTGTAAAATACATTTCATACATTATTTTCTTATATGAAAATTTTTTGAAAAATTCTGAACATTTTGTATCATTGGTGTCTCATGTGAATATAAAGAATGATGAACACTGGATAATTCTGCTATAGTTTGTCTAGTTTGGTAGACCAGGGAGGATACAAAAATTAGATTATGAATGGGTATGATTTACATTACCTTCTTCATGTTATTAAATTGCCAGTCAATGTGTCCAATACCATTGGAGAATTCAATATCCTCAAGAGACTGTATGTTCCATAAGCTCAGAGACTGCTAGCTTCATTCCCTGCTCTCTCGACTTACAATGTCTGGTATAAAGTAGGCACTGAGTAAATATTTGTTGAATGAATGATGTCTTCCTGTGTTTGTTAGACCAATGAAAGTTCAATTAAACCAATAAATCATTTGTGAAAATTTAGTATATGAAAAACGATGAAGTCAATTTAAAATCAAGTAGAACCCAGCTTGACTGTTAGCTGTGTTGATTTTAGAAAAGCACGTGAGTGGCCACATTAATAAAGTACAGATGATGATATGTAAATTATAAAACTATTATAAGGACCAAATGAAAAAAAAATTATTTTAATGCATTTAACTGTGTGTATAAAAGATAGAAGGGCTTCCCAGGTGGCTCAGTGGTAAAGAATTAGTGTAGGAGACACAGGAGCAATGGGTTTGGTCGGAAAGATACCCTGGAGAAGGAAATGGCAACCTACTCCAATATTCTTGCCTGGAAAATCTCTTGAACAGAGGAACCTGGAGGGCTACTGTCAATGGGGTCACAAAGAGTCAGACAATACTTAAGGACTAAACATCAACAGACCATACAATTAGTTTAAGCATTCCAATGCATAATATACATTTAAAGAAATTCAGTGTCTGCTGCTCTATAAATAAGTTTTGAATGAATGAATGAATGAATAAACTCATTAATGTGAGGTTTGATTGCCTTTGAAGTGTGGACACAGTGAGTGAGTTAGTGAATGAAAGTCGCTCAGTCATATCTGACTCTTTGCAACCCCATGTAGCCTGCCAGGTTCTTCTGTCCATGGAATTCTCTAGTTAGGAATACTGGAGTGGATTGTCATTTCCTTCTCTAGGGGACCTTCCCCACCCAGGGATCATATCCAGGTCTCCCGCATTGAAGGAGGAATCTTTACCATCTGAGCCATCAGGCAAGCACATATATATGTAAATAAATGAAATTTGAGGCTTGTATAGTTGGAGAACAGTTTCTTTAAGAAGTGAGGCAGTGAAATACATTCTTATTTCAAGTTGGAACACTAGAGTAGAAGTGATCTGTAGTTCTCTTTTCAGAGTTAATATGAATGTAGCTCAATCACCTCCTAATTATTTTACACCTTTTTCTTCCATTTGTAACTTTGCAGATCTTACTTGCATTGAACATTTTCCCTTTTTCATTAAAAAAAATCTTTGATTTATTTTCATGGTTCTCCACTTCTCCCTCTCTTTCTCGCTTTTCCTCCCTCTTTTTCTCCCTCTTTCCTTTCATCAACATTTGATTTTTGAACCACTGTAAATATTTATGAAAAACCACCTATATTTTCTTCTCTATGCCTGACTATTGGCTGCATGTTTGTCTGTTTATGTCTGTCTTATTCATCACTGAATTGACACGTACACCTGGGAAAATGTTCTAATTCTTGTAGAAAATTATGTTCTTATTACCTAAAAATGTTTTGTCTATTCTTTGACCTTTGTCAAAGGAAGAATAGATTAGACCTTGTATAATCAGGCAAGTATACCATGGTATCTCAGGTAACACAGATAAAAAGGGACAGGGAGACGAACACAGGTGTCCAGAGAAGAGAACTTGGTGTGAGGGGGTGAACTGGAGTAAGAAGTAGCTGCCTTAGATATGATCTATCCAGCATTTGTCGATAAGACAAATGTGTGAGACAAATGCTCATATTTTAAACTTTGGAGTAATCTGGCTGGTCAAAATACCTCTTTTATATGAACAAGTCATAACTGTGGAAACAAGCCAACATAAAACCTTGAGAAAGCTTTAAAATGGTAGCATTGAATATTGATGCAAAGTTTTAAAGATATCAATCAAATTATTTGTCTTTGTTTCTTTGAATGTCTGTTGTTATCGTTACAAAATATTGAGTTGTAGAAGTTCACATATAATCGTTCTATGCTATGTACAATGTACAATACTTTAGGATTAAGTAATTGAAGATACATGAACTTCTGTTCTGACACATTCATATGTAATACTTATTGCTTTCCTTTACTTGTGTGCTAGGGAAGCAATGAATAGCCAGGCTCCAACAGGTTTTTAGCCTGTAGTCTTTATACTTATAAAATCACTTCAGAGTAACAGCTTTCTAAATCATAGCAGCATATAGTATATTGCAACAGGTGCTACAGAGGAAATAAGCATAAAAGGGAATAAAAAAAAAAGTAAAAACCCCATTGTTGAAAAACAGTTATTACCTCAGGCATAATTTCTTCCACACCTTCTCCTGAGCCCCTGCCTGTATAACCATCACAATCTCTTAAGCAGCAGTCAGGTCACTTTGTGAAACTGTGTCTGTGTTTTACTGCCTAGCATATAAATACCAGGTAGCTCAGCTTTAGCAGTTGTTTTCCTGACTTCATAGCTTTGGTAAATCATTATGAGGTGCAGCTGGAACGCCAGTGCTAGAAGGCTAGAGAGGGATCTCTTTTTTCAAAAAAGGTCTGCTTTTGTCAAATCACCCTGAAAGGAACCATTTTTCTCAAAAAGGCTTTTTCAGAATGTCCCAAATAGTCTGTCATATACAGGATGACTAGAGTTTAGAGAAGGATTTTACTTTATCAACATCTTAAACTCAACGGAGTTAAAATTCTTTCCTTTGTCCAGAATAATAGTATCTTAGGAAGCTACATGTTGGAAATAGTGGAGCGCGAACTGAGTGAGACTTGCTAGAAATAGGAATAGGATGATGATTAACTGTAAGAAGCCATTAATAAAGGCTTAATAAAGGACTTAATAAAAAGGGCTCTGTTGCAGTGACTAGCATCAATAGAGGGAATGTCATTTAGCAGAGCCTACACTGCAAGGAGATCCAACCAGTCCATTCTGAAGGAGATCAGCCCTGGGATTTCTTTGGAAGGAATAGATATTTTTTGGATATATTTTTGGAAGAAATAGATATTTTTCTGGAACTCTCTTGCTTTTTCGATGATCCAGTGGATATTGGCAATTTGATCTCTGGTTCCTCAAGTAAGACTAATTTAAATGCTGCTTTTTATTCTAATCATTTTGTCACACTTTTAGACAGCACATCATAGTAAGATTCTAGACAGCTCATAGGAAAGCCTTTTCCTAAAATTGGAAAAACTATGATTTTGAACATCTATTTCTGCTTTCTTGACTATGCCAATACCTTTGACTGTGTGGATCACAATAAACTGTGGAAAATTCTGAAAGAGATGGGAATGCCAGACCACCTGACCTGCCTCTTGAGAAACTTATATGCAGGTCAGGAAGCAACAGTTAGAACTGGACATGAAATAACAGACTGGTTCCACATAGGAAAAGGAGTCCTTCAAGGCTGTATATTGTCACCTTGCTTATTTAACTTATATGCAGAGTACATCATGAGAAATGCTGGACTGGAAGAAGCACAGGCTGGAATCAAGATTGCTGGGAGAAATCTCAATAACCTCAGATATGCAGATGACACCACCCTTATGGTAGAAAGTGAAGAGGAACTAAAAGCCTCTTGATGAAAGTGAAAGAGGAGTGTGAAAAAGTTGGCTTAAAGCTCAACATTCAGAAAACGAAGATCATGGCATCTGGTCACATCACTCATGGGAAATAGATGGGGAAACAGTGAAAACAGTGTCAGACTTTATTTTGGGGGGCTCCAAAATCACTGCAGATGGTCATTGCAGCCGTGAAATTAAAAGACGCTTACTTCTTGGAAGAAAAGTTATGACCAACTTAGATAGCATATTGAAAAGCAGAGATATTACTTTGCCAACAAAGGTTCATGTAGTCAAGCCTGTGTTTTTTCCAACGCAAAGAGTTGACTCATTGGGAAAGACTCTGAAGCTGGGAGGGATTGAGGGCAGGAGGAGAAGGGGACGACAGAGTATAAGATGGCTGGATGGCATCACCGACTCGATGGATATGAGTTTGAGTGAATTTGGGGAGTTAGTGATGGACAGGGAGGCCTGGCATGCTGCGATTCATGAGGTTGCAAAGAGTCGGACACGACTGAGTGACTGAACTGAACTGAAATATGATTTTGAATGGGGAGAAAAATCTTGATCCTCAGTACTTTCTGAGGCAGAGTCATTTTAAAAAGAGAACAGGTTGAATTTTAGGTTCTGGAAATTATCTTAAATCTATCTGTATCCTATACCTTTTAGAGAATCTTTCCGTATTCCCAGAGTAGGCGTACCTGAGTTTATTTTACAACTTCGGTAACAACTGAAAATAGCAGTAGAACAGATGATACAGGGTGGCTCTTATCTGATTGACAAAACATTTACCTAACAGTGTTTTCATAGAATTGCAGAAGTGGTTGATGTAAATATTATTGTACAGAATTTTTGAATATTTTAAAATAATATTTAAATACCTATTCTATAAGGTTGCAAATGTTCCAATAACAAATAGCAGATAGAAACCACTGTTCATATCTGAGAAACAGTAAACCAGTTAGCACAAACTGGAAGACTTTGGTTGTCTTTGGGTACTAGATTCAGTATTTTTAACATATCTGTGTTTGTTACTATTTTTATGACATTGCTTATGGGACATTGAATAACAGAAAAACATCATGTGTGTGCTGGTGTTGGAAGGATAATGGGGTAGAACAATACAAAATAGGGTGAAGAGATACTTG
Source organism: Ovis aries (assembly GCF_016772045.2). Lineage (NCBI taxonomy): Eukaryota > Metazoa > Chordata > Mammalia > Artiodactyla > Bovidae > Ovis > Ovis aries. The sequence goes on from NC_056059.1 coordinate 77,751,288, forward strand.
AAGTAATAATTTTACAAGTAGTTTCAGGATAAGATGTATTATCTTTGATGCATGAGAAAAAATTACTCAAAAATAAGCATTTTCTTGTAATTCGGTGGGTTATGAGTCTTAGTGTTACTTATTTGAGTGTCTCTAGCTTTGTCTCTCTCAGGAGATTGCAGTCAGGCTGTTGGACTGCAGTCTCATCTTTAGGCTCAACTGGAGGAGAATCCACTACTAAGATTACTCACCTGGGACTCTCTACTGGCTATATCATGACGTCATGACCTCATACCAGTTACATCGTGACCTTACATCATATATCAATACGTGGCAGTTGGATTCCTCCAGAGTAAACAACACAAAAAGCTTAAGATGAAAACCACAGGATTTTTATAATCTGATCTTTAAAGTGACATCCTATCACTTCTGCCATTCTGTTTATTTGAAGTGAATCAGTAGATTCATTTCACCTACAAGGGGATGGATTATGTGTGAGTATAGATACCTGCAGGCAAGAATCATTGGGGGTTCATCTTGAGGCTGCCCACCACAGATATGAAAGCCTGAGATATAGATTTGGTAGAAGTACTGAAAGAAAGATCTATGTTGAAGAAAGTATTGATAGACTTTGAAACGATAGCCCTAAATTTTAACCATAACTCTGTGTCAACTCAAGATATGACCTTGCAATAGTTAACTTAAGAGTTCCCATTGTAAAGTGAAATGTTGGGTTCAATTATACCTAAGTTTTCATTATTATTTCATATTTCCTTTTATCCTTTGCATATCATTGAATTTTAGGAACGAAGGAATCTGATGGGTATAAAGGTCTTCTATGCTACTAATACATTAAATAGATTGAAAACTATGAAGAGACTGCTGGATTTGACAATAAGGGAATTTTTTTGACAGAATTCTCAGTGAGTGAAGAAGACAGACCTGACTGGAAGTAATTAGAGGGTGAAGTGGCTGTGAGGTATTGGAACCAATAATTTTTGGTTGCTAAGGTGAGAAATTTGACAGTGAAATGAAAAAGATATGTATGTTTTTGAATGTATGTCTTTTTTTTAAGCATTAGAGACTTTCATGTATTTCTGAGAAAGATGGTGACCAGAGAGCCTCAGCTTTATTCACCTTTGTGCCTTAGACACTTGTGTAATGCCTGAAGCAAAGCAAATGCTGTACAAGGGGATGGTAGATGAATGAAAGCAGCTTTTCCTTCTCCCTTCATTAGAGGAAGGTCTGTGTGCCTAAGAGCAGGCACTAGACTGAGATTGCTTGGACTGAATCAGTTTGGTGACAGGTATTGAACAAGTTCCTTAAAGGTTTTGTGGCTCACCTTTTCCATATGTAAAATGAGTATAATAAATGAAGAAAAACAAAGACAAACCAAAGACATTTATATTGTTTATAATAGGGCATAAGACCTTAATATGGTAAATTTTATTGTTACATACTTTTATTTAAAAAAAAATATTTGCAGTCATTTTCTCTTTGACCTAAGCAGCTCTTACTTTTCTTTTATCTGAAACTTCAATCATTGGCTTAATTCTATTACATACTAGTGAAGCAGAAATTTATTTACCTTCTATTAGATGCCAAGCTTTGTGCTAGTTGATGCAAATGTAGAAATGAATGAAATATGACCATGTACTTTTAGGCCTCTCTCCAAGAGGAGACACATATATGTGAACAAATGAGAATAGTAAAATATTCTTGACCTTGTGATCGCATGTACACCCGTGGTGGAGTCCTGTCAATGTATGGCAAAACCAATACAGTATTGTAAAGAAAAATAAAGTAAAAATAAAAATTAAAAAAAACATACAATTGTGAATATAAATTTTTATGAATTTGTCAGAAAAAATGTTACAGGGAAAGAGATTTGTAAATATTATAGAAGATTTACTTTGCGATGGATAAGATTAATGAATGTATTATTAATATTGATGATTGCCCTGAATCTTTAATTTTACAATAGAGCAAGCAGAAAGAGAATTTTGCAAAGCTCAAGTTCTAGTGTACAATAAGAATGTTGTGCAAATCCCTGTGAAATATTCAGAATGTAATCTTGACATTTAGGTACAACTGTCTTATATGAATAACTTTTAACTAAGGGAAAGAAAATAATTTGAAGATCCTATTTTATCTTTTGTGAATGACAGTGAGAACAGTTAATTTGAGCCTTTTCTATGGGAGGCTTTGTTTTTCCATAGGATGTTCTAAAAGTTAAGGACACATATCAACAATAACAACAACAAAAATATCAGTATTATGGTAAATAGTGCTTTTGGGACACAGAGATGGGTTATTTACATTATTTTTTTTTTACCACAAAGGCTTTATAGAATATTATTAGTTGCTAAATTCTTAGGAAACAAAGTCATATCATTGAACTTAAATGCTGATAATATTTTTTAAGGGAAAACCTGTAACAAGAAGGAAGAGTGAGAACATTTCAAATAGTAAAATAAACAAAAAATCAGAAATGTCCTCATTGTGTTATTTTTAGAGTTTTTCCACCCTAAATAGTAATGAGTATATTAACTTAATCAATACTGTAATAGATTTTATTAACAGGAAAAGACTTGCCTATCTCAAAGCTATAGCAATAAGGAATTACCTGCTGTTTAGTATCTAAAGCATTAATTTATTTCACTTGAGTGCTATTATACTTCATCTATTTATCCAAATGCAGTGTATCTCCTCCAAAGATAGATCTATTTTTCCCTGCAGGATTTTGTTGCTGATTAAATTAATATAAATTGCTGTCCAGCTCTGATTAAGTCACTGTTGTCCAGTTGTACAAAGTTACGTTTTATTTGAAATGATTATTTTCTCGCTAAAGAACGTGTGTGCTTAATAACAATCCAACTATTTTAGGCTAATCTAACAAACTATTTTAGAATGCGATGGAAAATGTAAAATAAATATCACTTCACTGTGCTCTAATTGAACATTCTGAAGAGAATTTTCACAAGCTGGGGCATTTTCTTGTGCTTCTTTTTTTACTATTGATTTGTTCTATAGTAGTATCTATTGCATGTCACATGTCAAAGGGTCCCTTGATTCTCTGTGTAAAAGATAATGATATTTGAATCATGAAATTTTAAGCATTTTTTATTGGAACCTGAAGGAGGTAAAATAAATTGGGTTACTGTTAACAGCACTGCTATGTTACTTTAGCTACGAGAAAAAGAATATGGCTTATTATGATTGAATTCAGGACTCATTTCTAAAAGTGACATAGATTTATAGTTTCTTTTCTGTCAGTCCTGCTTGGTCCCCCGGTACTAGATCTTTTTTGAAGTACGTAAGAAAGAGTTAGTGCTAATGGCAAGATTTTTTCCTATAAAGTTGTATTTTAAAGTTAGATTTGGGAAATGTTAGCAAAGCCACTCTGATTTTTTGAAACTGTGATGAATTATGACTACCAAATATAGGTTTTGATTAATATTCGTAAGACAGATCTTACATTTTCTTCGTTTTGTCAAAATACCTGCCAAGATCTTATGTTAACTGCTGCAACCATAGAGATTCCTCAGAAGCCCTGATAATATTTCAGGGATTTAAACTTCAATTCAAGAGTATTAAATCGGGGTAAATGAAGGTTCTAAATTCTATTACCTCAGTAGATTTACAGACCATGTGTGTTTAGTACTGAAATCTATAGACATCATCCTATTCATATTGAAGCAAATATGTAGACTGTATAATGATGAAAAAAATAATGACAGCCTTTAATTTCAAAAAGCACATGATGTTACACAAGAATTTTAGTTAAGAATGTAGACTTTGCTCTTAACAGATTAAATGGCTTTTCAGAAAAATCTGGCAGCCTCACAATCAGTCTTGGCCCAGGGGCATTTTTTGGGTTGTGTTCAGTTTGGGTCATAAGGTTCCTAATATTTATCATTGTATTTATACATCATATTTTCTGTTGTGTAATAGCTACCCTTCTGTCTTCTGGTGAATTCCTTTCTATATTAAGTATTTGAAAACCTTCATTAACGTAATCAAGTATTCAACAAATATCCTTGCATATCAATACTTTTAAGAGTGATTATTGCTTCTAGGGAATTTCAGTCCCACCTCCTACTTCCCATTTTATTTATTTATTAAGCAAAAACTTGAACTCAGCTCATGCAAAAAAAATGATGACATATACAGAAATAAATGAAAAGATAATGCACTAAATCTTTGTAGTTTGAAAAAAGAAGTGTACTGTAATATGTCTGATACCTAATTTTAAAAATCTTTTATAGCTTTTCAATAATTTTTTGTTCAATTTATCTAGTTTCAACTACAGTGTAGGTCTCCATGTATGTACATGCTTGACTCTTGCAATCCCATGGACTGTAACCTGCCAGGCTCTTCTATCCATGGTGTTTCCCAGGCATGAAAACTGGAGTGGGTTGCCATTTCCTTCTCCAGGGGATCTTCTCCTACATTGGCAGGCAGATTTTTTTAACAAGAGCCACTTGGGAATCCCATAAAAATAGTATAAAATCAAAAAAGTCAACTGCATTAGAGACATTAATGAAATTCCTCATTATTATGTTAGAGTATTCATGGTCAGAATTTTTATCTGGTAGTATGGTCAAGCTTTGGCTTGGTGGCCATTTATGTGTTGTTATTAATAAGCTAACAGTAACATTTACTTTATTTAAAGAGGTAATGATCCACATCAATAATTATCAAAAAGAGTTGAACCAAAAAAGACTGAAACTTTTTTTTTCTTTGTGAAATCGTTAATGTTACAAGAACAATTTAATTCTCTGAACAAAACTACTTGGTACAAAAATGTGTGGAATCAAGAATTTGAACTATACCCTTTAGCTCCTTGGTTTCCCTGATAGCTCAGTTGGTAAAGAAGCCTCCTGCAAGGCAGGAGACCTGAATTGGATTCCTGGGTTGGGAAGATCCCCTGGAGAAAGGATAGGCTACTCACTCCAGTATTCTTGGCTTCCTGGTGGCTCAGCTGGTAAAGAATCTACCCACAATGCAGGAGAACTAGGTTCAATCCCTGGGTTGGGAAGATACCCTGGAAAGGGAAAGGCTACCCACTCCAGTATTCTGGCCTGGAGAATTCCATGGACTGTATAGTACATGGTGTCGCAAAGAGTCCTGGACAAGACTGAGCAACTTTCACTCTCACTTTAGCTCCTTGTGAACAGAAATCTATTCCTACTCTATTTATATTTTCTTGGTAAATGTATTTCAATACTAAGAAGAGTGTATAGGGGAAGGATACAGAGAGCTTAGGGAAGTTTCTAACATTATCTCCTTCTCACTTGGCTTAGGGGATTTAAAAGTTTGTGCATACATACTACTGTATATAAAATAAACAATAAGGACCTACTGTGTTGCACAGGGACCTATATTCAGTATCTGGTTAATAACCTATCATGGGAAAGAATTTGAAAAGGAATAGATAGATGTGGGGGTGGGGTGGGAGGTCGGGGGTGTGTTTGTGTGTGTGTGTATAAAATTGAGTCACTTTGATGTACACCTTAAACTAATATAGCATTTTAAATCCACTATACTTCAATTAACAATTATTTTGAAATATATTTTGTGTTTGAGTTATTACTTTCTATCTTATTCTTATGGTTCCTCTTTATCTTTACTAATTTAAAAACTATACTTTGGCAAAAAATGTATAAAAGCTCGTTGACTTTTAATGTTTAATTCATTATATTTCTCCTCTTTAAAAAAAGCTTGAAGAAGATGATTGCAAGAGTTTTCCTTTGTTCTGACACATCAAAATTACCCAAATATGGAATTTGCACTTTTTACATCTATAAAATAATTTCTAGTTAATTTCTCCATAGAGTATCTTAAGTGTCATATGTTTCATTTTTATTTCTTTATAAATTTTCTTTGAGAAAAAACATAGAATAATAATTACTTCACTTAGAATATGATCTCCCAAAACCAATAAATTGTTGATCCTTATCAGAGTAATTTCTATAGGTGTCTAGGATTAACACTATGCTAAAAGGATTAATGCTATATTTCTTTCCAGATAATTTTGTGTCTTCTTGTTAATTTTTAAGATACACACACGCACACTGAGACATGCATTTGTATCACAGGGGGATTCTGGTAATGGGGTTAGTGATCCTTTGCTTTCTTGGCTGACCACTAAGTCAACAAAGCAAAAGATGAAGAAAAAAAGAAGGAAACTTAGTGGGGTCATGTCTGAGAGGGGCTAATGGATGCTTTTGGTTTAATGATATCTGAAATGTATTTTTCAATGCTCCTTAGAATTCAAAGAAACTTTTCCGTTAACTGTTTTAGTCCCAGGGAATACTGATGTTCTCTACAATGCCATTCTGTCTCTGCTATGTATTTTCATTTCTGAATCTTAAATATTTAAGAAATCCAGTGTGGGGCTATTTGACTCTTTTCTGTTTGAGATGAAGTGAATCCTTTCTGTATCTTTGTCTTGGATTTGGATGGTGAAATTGTTTTACATTGGAAGTTTCCTGGCAATATTCAGCAAATTTTCCCTTAAGTACTAATTTGTAATAATACATCCATTTCCATCTAAGATTTTTAAGGGTGCCTGTGAGTGCACATGTGTGTATGTTTTATGTTCAAATGAAATAATAATATAATTATTTCAGGTCATATTTCAGTGATATAGAAAATGTATAGATACACTGTAAAAAATGCTCTTTTCTTTCTATAGCATGGGTCACATAGGAAATATTCATTGTCTTTTCGCTGTTTGATTGTTTGGTTAATATTTGTTGGTATACTTCAGCTGAACTGGTGAAGTTTTTCCTTTTTTTTAAATCTTAGTTATGGGCAGATTAACTCTATACAAGATTGTCAAAGAGATGCTTCTTTGACATCTTGATTCCCAAATAATTTTTTTCTTTTTTGACACCAGGCTCCCAAACAGAGTGAAATTTTTCTGTTAGAAGAAAATTAATAAACCACAAATACCTCAGTATAAATCAACTATCCATGCTTTGTTGTTATTGTTGTTCAGTCACTGAAACTTTCGAGCTCTTTGTGACCCCATGGGCTACAGCACGCCAGGCTTTGTTGTCCTTCACTATTGCACTGAGTTTGATCAAACTCATATCCATTGAGTCAGTGATGCCATCCAATCATTTCATTCTGTCACCTGTTTCTCCTCCTACCCTCAATCTTTCCCACCATCAAGTGTCTTTTCCAGAGCAGACTCATCACATCAGGTGGCCAAAGTATTGGAGATTCAGCATCAGTCCTTCCAATGAATATTTAAGGTTGATTTCCTTTCAGTTCAGTTCAGTTGCAAAGTTATGGGTGACTCTTTGTGACCCCATGGACTGCAGCACACCAGGCTTCCTTTTCCATTACCAACTCTCAGAGCTTGCTCAGACTCATGTCCATCCAGTCAGTGATGCCATCCAGCCATCTCATCTTCTATCTTCCCTTTTTCCTGCTTTCAATCTTTCCCAGCATCAGGTTTTTTTTTTTTCCCCTAAGGAGTCAGTTCTGGGCATCAGGTGGCGGAAGTATTGGAGTTTCAGCTTCAGCAAGGGTCCTTCCAGTGAATATTCAGGACTGATTTCCTTTAGGATTGACTGGTTTGATCTCCTTGCAATCCAAGGGACTCTCAAGAGTCTTCTCCAGCACCACAGTTCAAAACTATCAATTCTTTAGTACTGAACCTTCTTTATGATCTAACTCTTACATCAGTACATGAGAACTGAAAAAATTAAAAAATAGCAACAACAAAACAACCATCGCTTTGACTGTATGTACTTTTATTGGCAAAGTGTTGTCTCTGCTTTTCAATACACTGCCCTGGTTTGTCATAGCTTTCCTTCTGCATAGCAAGCGTCTTAATTTCATGGCTGGAATCACCATCCACAGTGATTTTGGAGCTGAAGAAAATAAACTGTCACTGCTTTCACTCTTTCCCCTGTTATTTACCATGAAGTGATTGGACTTGATGCTATGATCTTAGTTTTTTGAATGTTGAGTTTTCAGCTAGCTTTTCCATTCTTCTCTTTCACCCTCATTAATAGGCTCTTTGGTTCCTTTTCACTTTCTGATATGAGAGTGATATCATCTGCATCTGAGGTTGTTAATATGTCTCCCTGCAATCTTGATTCCAGCTTGTGAATTATCCAGCCTGGCTATTTTGCATGATGTACTCTGCAAAGAAGATAAATAAGGAGGGTGACTATATACAGGCTTGTCATACTCCTTTCCCATTTTTGAACTAGGGTGTTCTATTTCTGCTTCTAACTGTTGCTTGTTAACCAGCATACAGATTTCTCAGGAGACATTAGGTGATCTGGTGTTCCATTCTCTTTAAGAACTTTCCTTGTTCATTGTTATCCACACAAAGTCTTTAGTCAATGAAGAAAAAGTAGATGTTTTTCTGGAACTCCCTTACTTTCTCCATCGTCCAATGAATGTTGGAAATTTGATCTCTGGTTTGAGAGTGTATTTATCTGTGTTTTTTTTCTTCCTGTTTTATTAGATAAAATTGACATACAACTGAACATTAGTTTAAGTTGTGCAGCATAATGATTATATATATATATAAATTTTACATAAATATATAAAAATATTTATATATAAAACACAAATAAAATGATTAATATATATTTTATGATACATATATATATAATGATTATATATATATATCATATAATGATTGCCACAGTAAATTTAGTGAACATCTATTGCCTCATACTGATATAATATTTAAAACTATTCTTTTTTTTTTTTTTTTTGCAATGAGACTTCTTAGGATTTACTCTATTGATAACTTTCATAGATAATTACAACAGAGTTAATTATATTGATTGTGTATTATATCTCTAGTATTCATTTATCTGATAACTGGAACTTTGTGTCTTTTCACTACCTTTGTCCCCATACAAAGATACTAAATTGTTATTGACTATGTTACCCACTCTGTACATTTCATCCTCCTAACTCATTTATTTTGTAATTAGAAGAATCAGATACTAAAGTATACATTTTCATTAAAGGTAATAAATAAGACTTATCATAAAGAATAAAAGAAAGAAGAGACCCTTTTCAAAAGGCCATTATTTTATTTGACTAAATAATCTTATTGCTTTACAGAGAAAAATAATTGTCTGCCTTTTATTTTAAGAGGTTTAGGAAAGAAAAGCAAGGGGTATAAGCTTTGTTTTTAAACTGTGTTATGTTTCATGAATAACATTAAAAATTATTGCAATAGTAAATATTCCTAAAAGCAAGACTATGTTTCTTTGGAAATGTAAGTTTCTGAGATATTTCAGAGCATACATTATTTTTTTTTAATATCCTTGAAAAGTAAATCAATGTCTACAAAACATGAAGAAATAGTCTTTTGCTTGCCTTCAACTATACCTTATTCAGTAGTTATAGATGTACTAGGAAATGAAAAAGCCAGATAACATAGATAATTGTTGCTTCTAAAAAGTAAAGTTTTATAATTATTCTAATTCACAAAATTTTAACTGCTCCAAAGTTAGTGCAAATATAGTTATTGTTTCAAAAAATATTTTTAACCTAAAGATGCCTCAGCAGTTTCCATGGTAGAAAATCATGCACTTTGGCTCTTTATCTGCCTTCACTATGAATTGTATTAGAAGAATAATTAAATAAAATGTTGGTTAAAAAGGTCCAGATATTACTTTGTATAGTAATCTGCTAGCTTTGTTGTTTCTGATGGATTTTCCATCACAGTTGATCTGTGTTTCTTTACTATATTTCTAGCTAGAGCCAAGTGTTGAACAATGATGCTATATATCTTTTTTGTACAATTTGCCAATTTTGGTTATTTTAGAACCTAGGTGTTCCTGAATTGTCCTTGTGAATCATCACCATTCTGCAGAGAAAGGACTGAAGAAAGAAATGATTTATGTACTGAAGCATCAATGGGATTTTTAAACTACATAACTCAAAGATATTTTTACCAAAGACAGGGAGAAGAGCTTTTTCTAGGGGATCAAATCTGCAGTATCTTTAAATAAATAGAAGCCATCAGGTCATTTTAGAAATATTAATTATTATTTTATATTATTATTATTAATTATTTTATTATTATTATTATATTATTTAAGAAAGTCAAATTTTATGAGGAAAGTTTCTTACAGGGAATGTCTTAAATAGTGCTCTTTGTCCCAATAATTTTAGGCAGCTACTTTTCTACTGCTCCTTTCCAAGTTTTGTTTCCTTATGCTTTTTCAGTTGCATAGTTTCTGGAATGGATTACTTTTAGACTAAACTAAGTTAAATATAACTTAGAAGTAATTCTATAGCATCCTCTTATCTAATGAGAAATAAAAAACCAGTTACTGTGTATAAAAGAATATCTTGCTCAAATTTCATTTGATTTCATTGATGTGTGTAGATTTTGAACACTGAAAAGTATAGACAACCAGAGGATGGAGTGTCAAGACTTCTAGGTGAGATGTGTATGGTTTGTGTGGCTTGGTCTTCATGCATTTTCACAGTTCTTAATGGGACCATTTTTTTCCACAAAAACAAGAACAACTTGGTTATTCTTCCCACTAAACAAGGCTCTCTTATTGTTCCTTTGTTTTTACCAGTTGTCATAATTAAGTCACCATATTTGATTGATTTAATTATCTTTCTACATCAGAAAATATGTGCTGTTATTTGTGTAGACATCTTTAGGAGTCATTCAGTTTAATTTTTTAAATGAAAATTCTTGACATTATTATAATTTAAGATAACACTTATTTTTAACATTATAAAATATTCTAGATATATATAAAGTACACTGAGAGTTAGAAATTGACTATTTGAATGATAATTCTCCAGTACTCTTGCCTGGAAAATCCCATGGACTGAAAAGCCTGGTAGGCTACAGTCCATGGGGTCCCAAAAAAGTCGGACAGGGCTGAGCGACTTCACTTTCACTTTGTTTTATCTATCATATTCATTCTGTTTTATTAGGTCACTAAAATCATAATATTTATCGAATAAAAATGAACATGATAAAAGATTACATGTTATCACTTATTAATATTATATGACATTTATATAAATTATGTGTTATATATACATGAATCAATAAATTAGTATATTAATGACTAAGTATAATAAGTTCTGTTATAAAATTATTTAATTATGGGAATCTTAACAGGACCTGACTTACATTTTTTTTTTTTTTGTCTAAATACACTCTTTATTATTCTGTAGTTAAGGACATTCATGAAACCATTTCCTTTTCTGTTGAGGTACTGCCACTAGGAAATTTTCAATTTACTTCTTTTCCTTGACATTTTCTTTCCCAGGCTGTTGGTTACTGAGTCCCAGATGTAATTGCTTTTTAGTTTTTCCCAATGTTGCTCAGGTCAGCTTCTATAGTGATAGGGCTAGAAATATGATGAATGGAACATAACGATTGTTTCATTTTTGTTTTGTTTAATTCCTGTTGACCGTTTTGCCTACTAGATAAACCCTGGAAGTTGAGGAAATGTTGCTGATATGAAAATAAATTTCTTTACCCTAAGCAGCAATACCCATAGCTTCATCATATACTTGTTTTATAACTCCTTGAGAATAGATGTTATAATGATTATTATTTCTACTAAATTATACATATTTTATTATAAAGATTAAATATAGTTTAGATATTATTTTCTTCCCTATGAAGAATATAATTTGAGGTACAAGCAGCTGTCTTAAAAGTTGAGTTTTGTAAAATGACTGTTTCATAACTTGGTAGCTATCTGTAAATGCTAAATCATCAAAATATTAACATAAAAATGTATTGATGCATTCAAATTTTTAATCTGTGTTTTGGTGTTATATTAAACCAGACTATGGTAGCTATTGATTTTAAAACCATTAAGTGTATATTTAAATAAACTCTCAGTCATGTTAAAGTTAAAGCATAAATATTGCATCATATGCTACAACCTTAGAAAATCTCCCTTAGCATTAATGGTCCCTGACTCCCTTTGGGTATTTCAGGAATTGATACTCCATAATGGGCCATTAAGGAAGATGTTTAATTTGAGACCTATCCAGGTGCACCCTACTGAGATGAGATAATTTCAAAACCTCTGATTTCCCTCCTGCCTGGTTACTACTGCTACACTAACTGCAAGGAATGAAACATAGCAGTTATCTGTATGACTCTTAAAGGGCACTACATTTCTTTCATAATCTCAAGAACAAGGCATGTAAAATATATAGATATCCTTATGTTAGGAGGTTCTAAAGGAATTATTTTTAGACCTCATCTGTTACACATTTAAAAAAAATCCACTATTGTATATTGTTTAAACTTCTTTTGAAAAGATACATACTGATCTTTTTTTTTTAATGTGAATATCAAGGGTTTAAAGTCAAACTGTTTATATGAAAGAGATGAATGGGACTCACTAGTCATGATAACTAAACCACAGTGAAACTCTGATATAAGCATCTAGCTCATAATGAGATTTAGCTTCCCCTGCATTCCACTTGGTTTTGGAAAATCTTCAAAGAAACTGTAAGTTTTTTTTTTGTAGTTTTCTTTTTTTTTTCCTTGTGTGCCTGAAGGAATTGGAATAGAATGAATTTGATATTACTACCTCAGTTCTTATAGCTTTTCTATTCTAGGATTTACTTTAATTAAGTCAGTTACTTAGTAACTGTCATTGTTTTCAGGGAAGTAGTGTTAAGACTCCCCACCCTCCCCATTCAGCCTTCTAAACTCATTCTACAGCTTGATATGAGTCTAGCATCTAAGTTGACTTTTAAGTATTGTTCCCAGCTATGCAAATAGCTTTTTACCATTGTCAACTGTATTGCTATCTGCATTGGTGTGATATTTTTAAAATTTTGCTAGAGAAAACATAATCATGTTTTTTATTTCTCCAGAAAACCCTGGTACTTAATTTGTAACTAAAACTTATGCTAGACATAATATATTATCATGACTGTCAATTATGAAGTACCCAGGTGATTTCAGTTATAAAACTGTCAAAAAGAAAGCAACATAAGACAATACTAATCTATCCCAATCATGAAGTCAGGGCAGATAATAAAAATCCAATAAATATTAGAAATGTTTGAGGTTCATGACCTAATCACCTCTCAAAGCCCTCACCTACAAATTCCATCACATTAGTATTTGTATTCAACATATGACTCCTTGGGGAAGGGGGACAAACATGCAGGTTATAGTATGTAGGCTGTAGAGTCAGTAGTCAATGGAAGTGATGAGATAGAGTAGGATCTTAAAAATGAAAGTACACACCATGTGTCTAGACTATTTAGGTGCAAATCTGAGCATGTTTATTTTTAGCTTTGTGACCTCAGCAAACTCTTTAACCTCTTGGTCTTGCAATTTCCTCATTTGCCAGTTAGGAATAATAATAGCACCTTTCTTTGAAGTTGTTACAGAATTAATATTAATGTTTATTTTTAAAATAAATTAAGGGTGTTACAACAGTGTCTGATAGTAAGGAATCAGTAAATGTTCATTGTTATTATGAGGAGGACTATTATTTTGCCTCACGCTCTAGATTTTGGAATAGATTCACCTTCTCCTGTCAGAAGTAGAATTACTTACTTTGAAATAAATCTGCCTGTGTTAAATATAGCTTGCTTGCCTTTGTTAATTTCTACTTCCCTTGGAAATAGAAATCAGTCCTTGAATATTATCATAAATGACATATTATAAAACTGTTGTTGATTTTTTCAATATCCTTTTAAATAATGGCTGCATTCATCAGGCTTATTTTTCACAGCGTAATAGTGATGATAAAAGTTTGAGATTCTATTGATGACAAAAGTTTTCCTTTGTAAAGACCATAGTATCTATTTTACAAATCATGTACATAGAAAGAGTGTCAGATCCAGTTTTAAGTTTTCCTTATCTCATTTCAAATAGCATTATTTTTTAAACTGGTTGCATTAATGCTATTATTTATACTTATATTAATTTCAAACTCACTATTTTATTTCCTGTTAAACATATAAATGGAGGCAAATATCTTATCCATAGCCTATTGGAAATAACCAGATGCTTTGTGGAATCTCAGGGAAAAGGTTAATTCAAGGACACTTTGCAAGGAAATGATCCTTAGTAAAACATCAATCTATTTCATGGCTAAATGATATGCTGCCCTAAAGCTAAAAATAGCATTGTTCATTAAATCCAAATTTGTTCCTAAACATTAATAGACACTTGTTAGAGCATAACATTATCTGAAAGACAATTAGATGGGACTTTTACTCTAGAGGACTTTCTTATAAAAGTTACCTTTCTGGATTACCTATTTTCTTACATAATATCAAATTATGTTTGAAATATAATTATAAGGCAATATGTGTTTTACTTAAGCAGTAAAAAAAAAAATACTTTGTTAGTGTTTCAGACAATGGGTAGAGACTTAGCATTTAATTGCTTGAAAAGTGTGGTGGGTAAATAAAAAAAATTAATTGAATACAAATGGGTCTTTTTTCTTATCGCTATGGAATTTGTGAGATAATAGTAGGAAAGGGATGAGGAAAGAATGAAGACTTCAGGATAGTTCTAGTGAAAGTGTAGTTTTACTTTGAGACTATTCTAACTCTAATTTTTTTTTTTTCTGTATCTTAACTATCTTCTATTTTTTTCTTTTTCATCCTGATTTATTCTTTTTCTTTCCTATTCTTACAAAATATATAACTTTGATATTCTGTAATATGAGAAATCGTTGTCTTGACTTTCTTTAAAGTCACACTTTAAATACTTTAAATCACAGTTCTACGCTTGGAGGTCACTGTGAACTCCCAAAGTACAAACTCTGGCTAATATTGTTACTAATACCACTAGCCTAATTTTCTTTCCTCTCTGTTTTTTTCTCGGTATGCCAGGACCAATTTAACCTTCTAAAAGTGTGGTGTTTACATTATGCTTTCTGATTCTATCCCAGTTCTCACACAGCCAATCATCCATTCCTGTTGAACATTCTTCTGTCCCAGTCACCACCAAATGTAATCTCATTTACCATTTATAATCCTACTTTTGAATATAAAACCCTTCATTAAATAAAAACAAGGATTTTTCTCACATATTGAATACCTGCTCTTGCCAGGTATCTTTATAGGTCATGTATGTGTATAACTTTTATTTAAGCCTTCTAACCATCTGGTGGAATAAGTATTAATTTTAGATGTGAACATTAGAGTATAGAAAAATTAAGTCATCTGCCTGTGGTCATACAGCTCACAGCTTGAAGAGAGAGAACTTTAAAACTTTCTTACTCCAAAGCTCATATTATGCCTTCTGTTCATGCTGATTCTGATGGCTCTGTTTAATACTTGATAATAGGAGTTGTTTTTTTTTTTAATTTGCAGAAATAAGAGACTAAGAAAGATATGGCTGCATCTGGTTCTAGGTCAATGCAAATATACTTGGTGTATGTGAAATTTCTTCCAGGTTGTATTTGTCTTGAATGTTGTATCAAATATACATCTGAGATAAGTAGCAGAGTTAAACACATAGTCTGTTATTTGGTTGTAATACAGTTCTGAATGCACACCGCTGCCATTGTATCTGAAAGTGTGGTAATTTTCTGAAATCCGTATTTGATCTCAGATAGCATGACAGCTGCTTAGAGATGTTATGCAAGTTTAGAACCCTGACAAATGTATCATATTATGAAAATGCAAAGTCTCTGATATTTTTGTGTGGTATCATGTTAAGTACTATCTAAATACTAGTTTATTAATTTGATGTTTCACTTAATACTTCTGTTTTATTTAATATCTTAACTCAGTCTCTTTATATCAAACCAAAGATGATTCACATAAATTACTTTCAGAGAAAAATGCTCAAGTGTTTAAGAGTAATTTAGAAGATTAAAAAAATTTTAAATATACTTTGTATAAATATTTGACTTCCCTGGTTGCTCAGATGATAAATAATCTGCCTACAGTGTTAGAGACCCAGGTTTAATCCCTGGGTTGGGACAATCCCCTGGAGAAGGGAATGGTTACCCACGCCAGTATTCCTGGGGCTTTCCTGGTGACTCAGAAGGTAAAGAAACTGCCTGCAATTCAGGAGACCTAGGTTTGATCCCTCCATGGGACAGATACCTTGGAGAAAGGAAGGGCTACCCACCACAGTATTCTTGCCTGGAGAATTCCATGAATTGACTAACACTTTCACTGTACATATATACCCTTGTTTTTGAAAGATAATGTTTGCAGTGATTTTTATTTATGCAAATTTTGCTTTTAAAATGAAGAAATTAAAATTTCAAAATTCTTTGTTGGAAACTAAGTAAATTGAATTCAAATTCTTTGTATAGCTTTCACAACCTTTTCTCGTCTATCCAAATCTTTCTTTATATTATGTTCCCTTGCTCCTTATTTACTCAGTAGACCTCACATACTAGACAAATTAGAGTTCTATAGCTGTTCTTTATCTGCTCTTAACTTTCTTCATAACAACTCATAACCTAGAATAATCCTTCCCCAACCTCTATTTAGCCAAATTTTATCTACTCATGCTCTAGCACAAGTATCCTTACAAACTTAAAAATTCCATGGTCTATTCAAATGCACTCTCATTTGAGAAGTTATATATAATAATTATCTTGGCAAGCAGCAAGAAAACTTTAAAGAAAAAGTACTCTTTTTAAAGTTTTAGACCTTGTAAATTATAGCTCATATTTAAAAAAATATGTGTTTTACTCAATCTGAACTTTAAAACTTATTTTGCTTCTACCCAGTGATCATTAACACCAGACGTTTAAACATTTTATAGGATGGTGATGGGAGGAAGTTGTGTAATAGGCATCTAATTTTTCATTTTATTGCTCTACTTCTTTTCCCTAAGAGTTAATTATAACTTGGAGCATCCATTCACAGCAGAATGAGTCTTCCATGTAGAACCATGTTGGAAGGGCATGTTTGTGAGAATAGATACCATCCATCATTTTATAGGACATGGATTATGGAGCACTGACCTGTATGTGCTTATGATTGTGTAATATTAATAAATCATGGAAATATTGCCATATTAAATTTGAATATTTAGCACTTAAACCCCCTATCTAAGCATCTATGCATAATTAAATACTCTATTTGAAATATATTTTCCAGCCTTGTTAAATGAATATTTCTCAGAAACACTTGATCCTTTTTGGTTAATATGGATAAACTTTTTTTGAAAATGTATCACTTTCATTAAGTTACCATATGTCAGTTTTATATTGCTAAGAAGTTAATATTTGTTAATGAATGTAATTGCAAATCATTCAGATTTCAAAATCTGTCTAATAACCTGGAAGAATACAGATTACACTCAAACAATATTTATAAACATTTCTAAAGTAAGAGTTTTTTGTTTTTTTTTTGAAAATAGCTGCAGTTTAGCTATTTGGAATGAGAAAATGTTGCTGAATGGGAAACTGTTGTTTTATAATTAGCAATGGTGTTGTAGGACTATGTACCAATCAGTTATTAAAACAGTGCCACAAGGCATTTTAAACATTCGGCGTGTGCCAAACATGTAAAAAAAATCAAGCTCTAAAAATACTTAAATGGCAAAACATGTAAATATATAAAATGAAAGGTGGATTAATATGAATTTTTAAAGAAGATATGGAATACATTCATAGTTAGGAGAATTTGTAATAAGTGAATATTTAACCAGTGGGAGGATATAAAAACATTATAAAGAAGATATTATAGTGTCTTCGGTAGGTTATTATGAGGGAAAAGTACAATAATGACATGCAATGTAATTTGGAAAAAATTGAGGTTCAGTTATTTTGTAGATATGTGGTTAAGAACAGCTTAAAAGTAGAAGCAACAATTCCAAGATGAATAGCATTCACAGGCTAATACTAATCTTTATTTAGAGTGTAGAAAGAAAGCAAATATAAAGTAAAATTTCAAGTATGATTTGAGAAGGATATATGAAAAATTTAAATTGAGAAAAAATTATGCCATCAGAATTTAAGGTACCAGTTTCCTCAAAGTAAATCAATGTCCAAGTTCAGAAGAACTTTTATTTCAGCAGTAACAAAAAAATTAGTTTTAGCATATAATTGTTCTAGATATGAATTATGTTTAATCTGAATTAAATAAATTTTATTAAATTTTAATCTGAACAAGTAAGGAATTTTCCATGTAATTTATGAGGAAAGATTTTACTTACATAAAGCATTCATAGAATGTTTTCTGTATTGTGAATTTTTTAAATGTTTAGTTGAAAATGGGTCAAACCATAGTTTCCTAATTATAATCTTAAATATTAGTGATATAAATTAGAACACTTTCATCAGACTCAATATTTCCTTTCTAATATTGTTAAGTGTAGTGAAGTTATATAGTTTTGATGGAGGACAGATAACCTAATCAAGATAAATATATTCCTTCCAAGTTTTTGCCTGGTGGCTCAGACAGTAAAGAATCTGCCTACACTGCGGGAGACCCAGATTTGATCCCTGGGTTGGGAAGATAACCCTGCAAAAGGAAATGGCAACCCACTCCATTATTCTTGCCTGGAGAATTCCATGAATAGAGGAGGATGATGGGCTACAGTCCATGTGGTTGCAAAGAGTCCTTCATGACTGAGCGACTTTCACTCACTCCAGATTTTTGATACAGTAACAGGGAAAACTTTCTGCCATCATCTGATAATCTTTCATATATGTTAGAAGCTATCTTTCAGTAGTAATTTTTAAAGTAATTTAATATGTTTTATTACTGGAAATTAATATCCTAAGTAACAGTGTATTTCAAACAAGAAGAACATACTGAAAACTCTTTTTAAAAAACAAAATCCTACATTGTTTTAGTATCCATTATTCATCCGTAGCTTTCTTAAGGACAGTGTGCATCTCTCTCAAGGAGACTGTGTATGATTTTCCTAAATATGTAAGTGAGAGGTGTGGGAGTCAAGCATATGGTCTGTTCCTCAGTTTTGAAAAATTACGGAAACAAAGGAATTGATGAATTACAAACAAGCACTGGTAGACATGCATGATGACATGACATCTCTGCATCATGCAATGTGCGTGCTAAGTTGCTTGTCTGACTCTGTAGACACTATTGACCATAGCCCCCCAGACTTCTCTGTCCATGGGGATTCTCCAGGCAAGAATACTGGAGTGGGTTGTCATACTCTCCTCCAGAGGATCTTTCCAACCCAGGAATTGAACCTGCGTCTCTTACGTCTCCTGCATTTGCACGTGGGTTCTTTAACAGTAGTGCCACCTGGGAAGCCCCAGTAATTTATGGTATTGCTAATCTTCTCAACAAAATACAGGTATATATTTTTCTCTTATGCAGTTGAAGAAACTGAAATTCAGAGAGCTTTGTAAACTTGCCTAGCACCAGAATGTTCAGCGTGTTTTTAAGTCCTTTGCTGTTTCTTTCAAAAAACAATTTGGCAAGTTGTATGTGTGTGTGCACATGTTTCTAGAATATCTCACTTAACACATATCACATTTTGCACAGCACTTTAAATTATTGGTGAGTACACCTTCTGGCATCCATATTTTACTGAAAGTTGTTTAAAAATGGTGATATTTTAGACTTTCAGCCACATTCTCCTTATTTGACCCATAGTATTAACATAGAGCTTTGTACATGGAAAAGTTTAAAGAAATTCTTTAGAGTTGGAAATATATGTTGAACTTGACTTAAATTCTTTTTATTAGTAGTAAATTTTTTTGAGTAACCATTTTGTTCAAATGTGATTTAATGAGTCTTATGTCTTTCCTTGTTTTTTCTTCTATGTGTTTTCTTCTATGTGTTTCTTCTATGTTTTCAAAATGATTTGAGTAAAAATCCCCTTTATATGAAAACTGATTGGTTTGGCTAATAGCAACATGTAGTTGGAAAAAAAAAATAATTCCCAAAAGTTTTCTTTCTTTCTTTTTTTTAATGTTAGTATTGAAAGAGTAATGGCTTATTTTTCTGTAGATTATGAACAGTCTTATCTGGAACATTATCTACTAAAATTTCAATTTTATTCTTTGTACCTCCAAATTAGCATATTATTGTGGAACGGTGAGTGAAAGGTCCATGGATGGTGAGGCTAGAGTGTGAGAACATGTCACTGTCCTCAAATAATAGCTTCCATTCATCTAAATTCCTTTCCCTACCTCTGTTTACACACAGGTGTTTACATAGTAAACAGTACATGGTTACACTGTAATCATGAAAACAAATTTTTATGCATAAATCAAGTTCAAAATAATCTTAGTAGACATGGCTTTATGCCCTGCCATGATATCCTAAAATAAGTCATTGTTACAGATAATCACTTTCTTATACTTTCCGTAATTTTCTCCTGTTCCTTCAACAAGTTGGAAATACATGAAATAAACTGCTGGTTTTCACTAAAACTAGACTTAATTTACTTCATAATTGTGATACTCATATTTCACTATGGAAATAATTTTTTGATTCCTTCACAGGGTACAATATTACAATTAGTCCAGTTTCCTTTTTAAGCATGTCTATCTTCTTCTTTCTCTTTGTCCCTCCAGACCTACTTCATATATTCGTGTTGTTCCTTTGTTCTTTACTCAGCACAAGTGGGTAACATGTTTAAGCAAAGCCTAAGTCTTTCCTTGGTGTGCTGCAATTCATGGGTCGCAAAGAGTCGGACACGACTGAGCGACTGAACTGAAATGAACTGAAGTCTTTCCTCAAAAGCTTGGTATATTTTGTCTATTCCTTTCCATAAGTAACACCCCTGATTGTGCTCATAAGTAAGTAAGTGTTACTCACTCAGTAGTGCCCGACTCTTTGCGACCCCATGGACTTTAGTCCACCAGGGTCCTCTTGTCCATGAGATTTTCCAGGCAAGAATACTGGAGTGGGTTGCCATGTCCTTCTCCAGGGGATTTTCCCAAGCCAGGGATCAAACCCGGGTTTCCTGCACTGCAGGCAGATTCTTTACCAACTGAGCTTCAAGGGAAGCCCCATAGATCTTGTTTATTTCTACCACAGGGAGAAGAAAGAGCACTAATGTTGGAGGCAGACATTCAGTTTGAAATTCTTGTTCAGTAACATGTCTGATTTTCCTTCTCAGTAGACAGGAGGCAATATTATCTGCATGATAGATCTGTATGAATAATTTAATCATATAATTGTGTAATACCTAGAAAAGTAGTTGTCATATGAAAAGAACTGAAAAATATTAATTCTTCTCTTTATATTGAGACTTCATTTATTATGATTTTCCCATTACAGGAAAAGTTGTGGGAAAAATTTTTCTACTTTAGTTGCATACTCAATAGTATCCATCAAGGAAGATATTTAGTATATATTTTAGAAATAGTGAATAAATAACTCACCTAGATGAGTTGCTATTAAAATAGTACTGTATATATTTATGGGCTTCCCTGGTGGCTCAGACAGTAAAGCATCTGCCTGCAACGAGGGAGAGCCGGGTTCAATCCCCGGGTCAGGAAGATCCCCTGGAGAAGGAAGTGGCAACCCACTTCAGTACTCTTGCCTGGAATATTCCATATGTGTTTGTGCGTGTGTTTGTCTATGTACATATACATGTCCCTTAATGCTACAGTTATAGAGGGGAAGAAAAGATAATTGAATGTTGAGGGGGATTGTTTACTTGTTGATGGGTCAGTCAATTTACATATCCTTATTTTAAGTATCCATAATCATATGCATGTAAAAGAAGGCTATTTTAAAGTAGTACCTGCTTTCAAATTTATTTTCAGAAAGAGTTATGTACTTGTGACATGACAATTAAATGTAAGTTCTAAATGTTTTCATATAAGTCAAAGTGTTAATTAAAAAAAACAAGCAAAATGTTGCACAGAAATTATTTTCACATTATTTATCTCAACCTCATTTTTTCTTGTCAATGCTTTCTCTGTTTGTAAAAGTAAAATGTTATGAGAGTGTTTATTATGAGCTTAGTTTTTCTATTATGTCTGTGAGTCTAGAAAGAAAATTATTATATCTGTTGTTTCCAGATTTAGTTTATTCCAAGCCTATCTGTACAATAGTGACTCAGTAAATATTTTTGCTTGAATTTTCAAATGTTTGGCTTCTTACACAACCACATTAAAAAGTAAAAGTAAGATAAAATTGAAAATTCATGAGATGTATAAGAATTGTTAATATATATAGGACTTTCATACTTATTGTTCTGAACAATACATATTTTAGGTATTACATATAATATATGACAAATTTTAACATATTTAATGTTCATGTAACCATATGAATTAAGTAACATTGCTTCCCCATTAACAGACAGGAAATCAAGAAACTGAATGCTTAAAAGACTTACCTAATGTCTTAGTATTAGTAGAGTTGTGTGTATGTTAGTTGCTCAGTCGTGCCCAACTCTTTGCAACCCCATGGAGACTGTAGCCTGCCAGGCTCTGCTGTGCATGGAATTCTCCAAGCAAGAATACTGGGGTGGGTTGCCATTCCCTTGTCCAGGGGATCATCCCAACCCAAGGACTGAACCTGGGTCTCCTAAATTGCAGGCAGATTCTTTACTGTCTGAGCCACCAGGGAAGCCCACTAGTAGAGCTAATAATTCAGATTACCTGGTCTTGTTTCAGAACCTGTGCTCTTAATTACATACTGTGTAGTGCCAGAAATTCAGATAAATACATGTAATTTTGCCTTATAATGAATGCAAGCACTTCAGAAATGTTTTCCAATGTGTTTTGATAGAGTGAAGGTTATTACAATCCTCAGTAAGCTATCTCTATTTTGAATATTTCTTTCCAGAAAAAAATTTAGATTTATACTCAAAATGTGAAATATATTTCATACTATTTCACAATAGTGAAATATATACTATCAATAATTGCTTGAATAGAGGGAAAGAGAGAGGAAAGAAAAGAAAGAAAAGGAAGACCCAGTTAGTACGTGATTGATCAGTTTTAAAGATGCTCACTGTGAAAAACAACATCTTCAGAACTGAGGTCATGTACCTTCAGTAGATTTACTTTCTGAGATATATATGTGCAAACTTTAAAGAGAGGGCAGCTATATCAGTTTGATTCAGTAAAATAACTTTACAATGCTTAAAATTTATAGTGTCTTCTATTTAACTTTTAAGCAAAATTACTCATTTTGAGTTGTAGGATCCTGGAAGATAGGTTGCATGTTTTATTCAATATTTTGCCCTATTTTCTTAGCACAGTACTTTGTAATTTAGAGGCTACTCAGTAAACTTCTGCTAAATGAATTGATTTTGACTGAGCATAATTAATTAACATAAATTATAATTTTCACAAATTTAATTACAAAATAGTTAGAAAAGTAATATAGTTAAAATTTAGAATAATTTCTGAATTATTCTCAGGGTCTGGAATGAAAGTAACACTCATACATTTAACTTTTTTGTTTACACATATAGTAATCATAATGAATGTTTTTTTTTCTATTATTAGTAAAAATTATACTTGTGGATAATATTTACCCTGAGTAAACACCAAATGTTTAAATGTATTGATAAATTATACAAATTAATTATTATACTAATGAGTATAGTTTATTTATATTAATTTGTTCAGTGAGACTGAATTATTTGTGTCAGTTTGGGGGTTGGGAAATAAACACTGTGGTAATGCATAAGTTAATAATGTCTTTTAGGTTACTTACTTATTTTTATGTATGATGTGTGTATTCATTGCAATGAGGAAGGGAGGAGGTGTACAGATGTTCTTGTCAGCAAGGAAACTTTCAAGGAAATGATAAAACCTATATTTGATAACTTTTTTTTTTCTTGTTTGCAGGATTCTGAATTGGGTATTGGTGTTTCTGTTTTGAAGAATATTTCTTTTTGAGCTGTTTTGTTTTTAATCATCCATCTTGGGATACAGAAAAAGAATCAGAGAGACACTTATTTTAAGTTTAGAATACTCACTCCTGAGGCACCCTCACTGCCGAGCTCACGACCATGTGGCCATCACAGCTACTAGTCTTCATGATGCTCTTAGCACCGATAATTCATGGTAAGACTTTTAATTATATTTTTCTGTGACAATGTTGTCTCAATAATTTACGTTAGATCCTTTATTTTAAATTTTTGTGCTATGATTTTGCAGTTTTTGCCTACCATGTAATAATAGCTGTAAGTAATGTACTTTAAGCTGTAATAAATAGAATGTTGAGTTTTATTTCTTAAAATACCATTTAAAATGTGTATTTAACCAAACTATTTTTTTACATTCATGTTTGATTATTTTTATCACCCTTAAAGAGTATCATTTGAATTATTAACTATCATTTATTATGAACTTAATTGACCTATTTTGCTAAGTAAAATAGCTTTTAATATAGTAAATGCCCTTTTGAAAGAAATCACTCCAAAATTCTACTTTCCTGAACCCAGTAATTATTTGCTTCTGAGTGTTAGGTACCCTGCTCAATCCTTAACACACAAAATTAAATTGAAACCTCTCGTTAAAGCATAATTGTGATATCCCTTTTAACGAGAAAAGAGACAAAAAGCATTATCAAAACAGTATCAACATAAGGAAAAATGTATTTTTCCTGAAACATGCTAATATACTCATGAAAGACTATACATTGTTCATTTAGACATCTTGGTACTTATAGCATGAGTATGATAGTTAAGAAATGCTCTATCTTCCTTTGCAGATTTTTATAAAACATCTAATTAGTCAATAAATAAGCAAAACAAATTCTGTACCACTTAGAATAATATTTATTTAATCCCTCTAAAAATTGCCAGATTAAAGTCTATACATGTGTTACTTTTTCCCAATTTAAAGTTTTCTACTGATTATCATTGATTTTGCCCTTAAATGAAAATGGCATAATACAGTCACTGTCGCATATGTTAATGATAATTATAGCAAAGAAAAAAGGACACAGCTGTACTTGCCACTGCTTAGGAGGTCTCAGAGTATTATAGTTTAGCAGGCAGCTGAAATGGCTTTTTAGCCTCCTTGGTTCATTTTTGGTTTTTAATTGACTATAGAAATCTATTGTAGTTTTTCAGTGATGCAGTTCTTAATTTGACTCATTCATATGTTTTAACATGAATTGCATTCTACTGTCATTATAAAAACAGGATAAAAATCACTTGTCTTTTGACATTTTCCCTAAAATTTCCCTGCTTGCACAGCTTTATTTCTAACAAATTGCTATGAGAGAATGCTTTTTTAAAAAATAAAAGTAAAGTTATACCACCATCTCATTTTAAACAATGTAAAATTGTTAAATATTTCAAAAATTTCCCTTAATTCTTATACTGATGTGACATTCACATACTTGGGCATGTATGACACTCTGTGATATGGGACAGTATAGGAATTACGTCCCTTTAAACAAATGCTTTTCTAATTGTCAGTGTACCTAAAGATGATTCCACTTAGCCTTTTGATTTTATGAAAATGTATCACTCGTAAGGTTATTTGAAGATTAAATAAATAGGATGTGTAAAAAATCTAGCACATAACATGACTGATATTAAGTGATTGAACATGTTAATTTCCTTCATCATACTATCTACCCTTCCAGTATATTTTTGTTCCAGTAAATTGTAATGGCTAAGAATTAGCTTACCCTGAGAGCTTCTTCATTTGATACTGATATTCAGGGAAAAAAACTCTAAGTATATATACAATTCATGTTTACAAAGTCAGTCTAAAATTGTACTATTAGAGCAAGGTAGGTTAAAAATAGCAGAAATACACATTGTAAGAAAAACTTTCTGTTCAGAGGTGTAGTTTCTGGTCTCCTAAACCTGACACCTACTTTGTATCTCATGAGTCCCAAAGATCACTGAGCCTTACACCATGATTCTTGAGTTGAGACCTATATTGAATAAGCCTACAGAAATACACATATAATCTATTCAAGTAACTCTAATAATTATTTAAAAACTAATAAAGTACAGAAAATATTGATGCTGGCATATAAAAATATATAAAATATTTTGACTAAAAAACTAAAATAATGTTTTCATTTTCTGTGAACTACTTTATATTATCCTATGCATATCAGGCTAAACAATATAGAAACTTTCCACTTATAAACTTTATTCTTATTACCTTGTGTAAGTATTTTAAAATTTTTCACCAGAGAAAATGCAAGTCAGTTTTGGTTGCCTTCTATGGAAGGCTTTCTCCATTGCCTTGTGGTGCCACTTCAGACTTGTAAATGAAGGGCTCCATGTAAGCAGATTTTTTGAGTTCAGCTTGCTCATAAACAGAAAGTGTGTGTGCCTTTGATCAATGCAGAAATATAATAGTATTAGACATTTTTGGAGTCCCCACCAGTCTTGGCTTGAAGGAATACCATATAGCTTGAAACCTGAGAGGACTGAAATAAAATAGATGTCTTAGTAATAGAGGTTCTTTATATCCAGAACATCCCTGGATAGCATGTCCTTGCCTACTAGCTATATTTCTTCTCCTGATCAGAGAGAATTAACTTTTCTGGATATGACCCAAATTTCTGGCTTTTTCTCCAGAGTAAATAATAATAATGACTACTTCCCTGGTGGCTCAGACAATAAAGAATCCGCCTGCAATGCAGGAGACCTGGATTTGAGACCTAGATCGAGGAGATCACCTGGAGAAGGGAATGTCTACCCACTCCAGTATTCTTGCCTGAAGAATTCCAAGAGCAGTGGAGCCTGGCATGTTACAGTCCTTAGGGTCACAAAGAGTTGGATATGACGGAGTGACAAGGACATAGTGATTCAATAGCCATAAACTTTAAATGTGTTGGTACAGTTAATTATCACAGCATTCTCATGGGTTTAATATTACTTATTATTATCATCATTACCATTAATTTTTTATAGTGAAAGTATTGGGGTACCAAGTGACCAAACAACTTGAGTAAAGTTGCACATGAGACCCCGAGAGGTCTTAAAATGAAGGATTTATCTTCTTGAGCTCTGATTTTAACTGCCAGTAAATAATCAGTTCCTGTTAAAGCCATTCTTCCCTGTAGAAAATTCCACATCAGCTCTTCTGGTTCTTGTGAACAGACGAGGTAAAAAGGTAGATTTCTGCCTCTTCCATGTTCTGGGCATAGACTGACTGGGCTTTGAAGTCTTAACAGATCTGAGATAAAATTTCAGCTCTACTGTCTACAAGTTCTGTAACAGTTACTTGGTAAATTAGTTAACAAATAACATTTATCATAGACTTCGAGTCAGATGACTGTGCTAGCTACTAAAGCTATGGTAATGAACAAGGGATTCTTAATTCTTCCCCCAAGTTTACAGTAACTTAGAAATTTGTAAGCCTGCTTTTTATCTGTAAGAACAAACACGTACTCCATGTAGGATTATTTTAAGAAATGAATGATATACACATAGTTCCTAACATAGTGCTTGGCACTCAGTTAATCTTATTTCTGTTTTATTTTCCTACCCCTAATTACTTTGAAATAGAGCTAAACCTCTCAGCATTAGATAAGGAAGATATACAATTATCCTTATTCTTATTCTGAGAATTGAAGTCTTTTGCTACTAAAACCTCAACATTTTGATTTTACTAAAACATTTTAATACTAGTATCTAAACAAAATTATTGTTAAACTGATTATATATATCAGACATATATAAAGACAATATATAATTGTCAGTATATTATATTATAGTATATAATTCTCAGTGGTAGTAGTATGTAGTAGTATGCATTTTTTGCATGATTTCTGCATGGGTAAACTTATAAACTAAGCTAAATAATTAATTCTGAATAATATTTATGTTAGTTGAGTAATCTCCCACATCATCCTAGAGAGTCTGGCCAGTGTTTTTTATAGGAAAATAAAGTTAATTAGTATATCCACATTTTGTGTATATTTATATATATATACAAATTTAAACTTAAGAAATGTCTCTGGTTCTGTGTTTATCTGTCCATATTTTATGTCTCTGTGTACCTCTGTATTTCTATTTTTCTGTTTTCCATGACTGTGTCTCCTTTCTGTATAACCATAAAATCCTTATCTATAATGCAATGAGACCTGGCAGAAGTAAAGAGAAGTAGTGAAAGCAGATGGCCAGTTCTTTGGTGTTAACTAATGTAGTGTTGCATGAAGATAAATGACTTTTTTGTTCTAATGATGTGGTTGGGAGCAAGGAAAAAGAGACAGATCAGAGAACAAAAATCCAGTGATAACATGAGCACCTGGGAGTCATCCTGACTGGCGGTAAAACAAAATCATGGTTCAGTATAGGACCCACACTAGGAGATCTGTCCTTGGGAGGGATGCCACCCAAGCCATAATGGGTTGGGAGTTGAGAAGGTGATTGCCATGCTCAAATATTTTAACTGCATCTTATGTTAATTAAACCGTACTTAGCAAGTGTATCACAATGATAGAGATAGAACACAGGGTCATTGTAGCTTATTGTGTGTAAAAGGAAACAGTATTTTTAGTGATATCTTTGCAGAAAAAAGTAGAATTTAAAAAATTCTTCCACGAGCCACCATATATGTACTTTTTCCCCCAAGTCTATTTTGTGTTGGTAAAATTGCATGTGTATTTAATATATTAATGAACTTTAAAGCTAACAAATTAATTATTATAAACAGTTCTTAGCAAGGACAAAACAATGATCAAACACATATATCTTGTACTATTATGTTTTTATGTAATTTGTTTTATTATTAATCTATTTTTAGTTATAGTATTTAATGTGTCAATAATTTAAAATAATAATTCAATAATATGTGAAGCTTGAGAAAGTACCAAATTATATTTTACCACAGAAAATATTACCATATAATTTTTTTTATGAAGTCATGTTTTATTAATGGTGAAAAAGGTAGGTTGACTTCTAAGCTCTGCTTTGCTATTTTATTTTCTTTTCTATAAATTAATCATCCTTTAAATGTTTACAATGCTTGCCAGCCTAGATAATTTGTAATACTTGCAGTAATATCACTATCTGTATGGTCAAATATGTTACACTGAAAAATCTTTGTCATCATCATGATACATGAGATTATTGAGAACACACCCAATAGCATCTGTTAATACATTAGCCACTTGGTACTTACATTCAAAATAAATATTAATATATATTTCAAAAGTTAACTATGCAGTCTCTAATACAACAGTATGTACTACCAACATGTACACCTGACAGCTTTCCTTTGTAAGAATGTGTTTTGGAGCCTTCCCTATGCATTCAGTATGCAGTTTGGCAATTGGAAAATAATTTTATTTTGCCTTTGCATCTGCAAAATATGTTATGTGTGAATTTTATTGTAGTGACACTCCTCTACAAGTAACAAATGAGCACTTTGAGAGCAAAGTAGCATTTTCTATCTTCAGATTTTATGTACTGTGACTGTTTTGAGGGTGTAGAATCATGTATTATTTTTCGTGCTTCTTGGCTTTTGGGTAGACTGATTATACTAGGATGGTCGTTGTGCACTTGATGTTGAATAAATCTCAAGTAGTTTGATATGTAATATATAAGTATCTAATTATCTGTCTCCCTCTTCTTTGCATTGCTATTTTCATTCTCAATGTAAGAATAGTGCTCTTACATTTATAATTTCATGTAAATAGCCATAGGACATTTTTCATACAATTATTTCCTGCATGCAGATTGGAAAATAATTGCTTAATGACTAATCAAAAAATTGAAATGCAATAGGGAAGATCTCATCATGAAAATAAGATGCTATATATCAATGTTATATCATGATCTGTTTTGACAGTTTAGAATAAGGCCCTGTTGAAAACTAGGGTTAAGTCATTCTCTAATTTATTTCAGATTTTTAATTGATGAATTAAAAATAAACTTGTTATTTTAATAATTACATTTTTATTTTATTTGAATCTATGTTTCTTTACCATCATAGCAGAACTAGTTTCTTTAAATATAAAAACTTGTCTTTGTATCAGAAAAACTGTATATGAATGATTTGACCAAAGGAGTTAGGTTAGGTTAGCTAAGGATTTGCAAGAGAAATATGCTGATTGTATTTCCAAAAGTAATGGATATACACCTTCAAACAAAACTAGGCTCTCACAGTGACACTTGATAAACTTTCTGTGTTTATTTGATCTATACACACTGTAGTTTGTGGTGATATAAATGTCATGAAGTCAAGGTTATAGCTTGATAAAGTATAAGAACATAGTCTCATATATTTCTATGTCATTACCAGTGTCACCTATTTTATTGTCTAAGTAATCCTCCTCAAACAAATTTAAATCAGAAGGCAAAAATTCAATAGTCCCATGATCTGGTGGTACAATTAATACTAATGGTTAGATATTTTTTTCAGTCGTGCAAGTGCATATTTTTTAAAAGTGGAATAACTTTAGAAATAAAAGTTGTATCTTTAATACTGATTTCACCTTAAAATGACATTTCTAGCCCTTCACTAAAGTTTAAAAAATTATGATAGCATGTTATATGAAGGAATCATTGTTTATCTAAACATATATTATTGGCTCAGCATTGAAGGTCATTGATACATTACAGTTACAAATCGCAGTATAAGGGAACATGGTTGTATATAAAATTTGACTCTATCTTTGTACCCATAGAAGAAAATCTCTTGATAATATGGAAAGTAAAAGAATGACTCATTTTTGATTAATTCACAACTATCTAAAATAAATGGTCATAAAAGATCAAAACAGCTTTGCTTATTATCACCACCATTTGTTTAAAATAATTCCACAAGTTTTGCCTACTATAATAATCAACAAATTTAAATAAGAATAAATATTCAAATATTAAGATATAATTGTTACTTGCAGGTAGATTATGATGCATTTAGAAAATCAATAATATAATAACTTTCTCAGAATCAATGAAAGCACTAAGTTCAAGTTTATGATTCATACATGCATATATGATTACATCACAGTGGAAATGAAATGCCTCAATTACTTAGGAAATATAGGAGGAACTACATTAAACCTAGGAGAAGAAAACTGTGAAACTTACTGTGAATTGTAACATAAAACACCCAATATACCATGTTCCTGAATAGAAAAAGACTAGGAACAGCAAAATTGTAAGTTATTTCCCAGTTAATTTTTATGTATGTTCACACAACTGCTTTCAGAGTACTGATGTGAGCTTTTCCATGTAGAAATTTAATGAAATTATTCTAAAATATATATTGATATATATAGAATATTAAGCAAAAGTTTACAAAAGTAAAAAGAGTAATAGGTAGATATAAATTTAACATGTATATTATGAAAGAACAGTAATTAAGACATAATATCAAAATTAGGGTAATTGATCAATTGTGAAAATGAGATTCCTGAAAAATCACTGCATTCTATATTTGTATTAGAATGACTCCTCAGAAAATCAAATATCTAAGACAAAAAAGAGTCAAATAAGGATCAAATCAACTGTGTGTGTATGTGTTTCCAGTTATATATTATGGAACTTCTAGAGAAAGACTTCCTTGAGTTGCTTACTTTAATTTCCATTCTTAATGTATTAGATAGCGTAAACTTTGGCTGTGGTCACGGTAGAATTCAAAATGAATAATAGCTTCTAGAGAATATATTCTTGTTCACCAAACGTTTCAAGAAAGGTAAATGTTTCTGGTTGGGCAGTATATGTATGTGTGTGTGCGTGTGGGTGTGGGTGTGTGCACGTGTGCACGTGTGCATGTCTCTGTGTTTGAAGGACAGAGGGGATGCCATTCTCTTGTTCTCACAGTTATTTATAGACTCAGTCTATTAATGGCAGAAGAGTTCCAATATCTTTCTGAGACTCATCGTCATTCCTCTCCACAGAAGGAAGAGTATTGGGAGGATTCCAGTGGGAGGTTCTTATATGGATATGCTTGGAAATAGAGCACATTACTTTTGTTTCCACTTCCATTAATTAAAACTGTGCCTCATAGCTACACCGATAAATAAGTCTGAAAATTGTAGTCCTCTTGTGATGAAGGAAGAAGAAAATATTTAAAAGTATATTGCAGTTTTTTAAAAAACTAGATTTGATGCATCAATATCTTTTTAATGTATAAATGGGTACTTAAAATATCTTTCCTGAGATATATTTCACATACTGCAAAATTTAGTTCAGTTGATTTTAGTGTTTGCATAGTTGTGCACCTTTTAGAATGGAATTAGTCCTCCAAAAAGAAATCCTATATCCATTAGTAGTCACATCCATCTTCCCCTTGGGAAGACCCCGTCCCTGACCATCAATAATCAATGTCTCTATGCATTTCCCTATTGTAGACATTGCAACTTGCTTCTTTCATTTAGCATAATATTTTAAAAATATATCTATACCATGGCATGTATCAGTAGTTCTTATTTTATTTCCAAGTAGCCTGTTGTATAAATATACCACATTATATTTATCAGTGGATGGAAATTTAGATTATTCCCCACTTTTTGGCTATTCTGTATAATGTGGTTATGAAAATTCATGCATAAATTTTTGTGTGGACGTTTTCACTTTTCTTGGGTATAAACCTAGGAGTGGACTTGCTGAGTCACATGATTACTATATGTAGCATTTTGAAAAAGTGCTAAACTACTTTCCAAAGTGGTTGCACAATTATACATTGCAATCATTCTTGCATTCTCAACTATATTTGTTACTGTCTTTTTTCTTTTAATCAATCTGGTCAAAATGAAGTAGTATCTTGTGGTACTTTTTTTTTTTTTTTTTGCTACTCAGTAGTTTCTTTTAGGTGATCTATTTTAAATATAGTAGTTTGTACATGTCAATTCTAAACTCCCAGTCTTGACTTATATTTCTCTATGGCATAGTCTTGAGCCCATTTTTGTATACTTGGTTATTTGCATATTTTACTTGAAGAAATATTATTTAATCATTTCTTTTTATTTTTCATTTCTAAGTATTCTTTATATAAATATATTTTTTGTAAAAAGATCACAGGGTGCCATTGTTACAGTACACTTGGATTTAAGAAATCTTTAGATTGCATTTTCTAAGAGTTTTTTTGCTTGGATTTGCCCACTTACATCTCAGCTATTTTAAATTCACTTTGAAATCGTATATCATTTGTCTAGCCCCATTCCACCTTCTTTTTTACTTATGAATTTGTGTCCTAAAAATAGTTCATTAACTTTTTTTTTATGATTGCAAAAACTTCTAATTGACAATGATTGTAACTTTATTCTGATATGTGAATTGTATAGTGGTGAATGATACACAGAATAGTTAGGTAATTCATTGGATTCTTCTAGTGAGTTTCCAATTACTCGTCCTTAAGAAAATGCTAAAGAACGTTAAGCTTTAATTGTGATGACCAGAAGCGTTTCTATTTTTGTTCTAGTCTGAATTCTTCTACCAGATTCAGAAAGTCCTCTTTTTTACATTTTTTTGTATCTTTGCTCAAATTATAAACAGTGCATCTTTTATTTCCATAGACTTATATTCTCTGGTGTGTTCTACAAACAACTCAATGCCTCTTTAAATCTCAAGAAAGTTATGCGATTTGTTGTGTCTGTCAAATCTACACATGTTACTTAGTATCCTTTGGACTCACTCATATCATATCTTTGAACAAACAGAAAAAGACGAGAAATGGAAAAGGACTTGAAGTATTGTTTGGAAAGAATCCTAGTCAACTTGCACTATTTTAGCCCATTGGACTTTTCTGAAATATTACTATTTCGGGAGAAAAGATTAGGACATATAGATAATGATTTATAAATGTTACTACTGAACAGCTGTTACATTTTTTTAAGAAACCCTGAGTAATGGAAGATGTCCTATTTAGAAAGTAATGCTTACATGAAGCCCAGAAACTGAAGTTTACAGTATTATTCAATTTAAACTGCTTTGAAATTCTAATTTGCATGGTTCTATTGAATGAAGTGAAAAGATTTCAGGCCTTAGAATCTAATTCCAATTCTGTTACTGCTAAGAAACATGACCTTAACCAATTTGAATCACCGTTTCCTTATTTTTATAAGGGTAATTAGGCCTACTTTGTTGTAGTATGAGGATTAAGTAAAATAATGTATAGAAAGGCCTTAGCACCAAGCTTCACACATTTAATCTTGGGAAAATGTGGTCATTAAAACATACCTTCAGGAATTAGACCTAAAAACCAAATGACCTGGATAGTTAGCAAATTTTTAAATACTACAGTCTTGGGTCACTTACTTTCCATAGTGTTTTTCAAAGACTGCATTGTATATTCCTAACCCCCAAATGTGACAGTTTCTCTAATTATGAGTCTACACATTTGTACACACATTCCATCATTATATTCAGGACTCACCCATTGGACTGTAACTAAGTCTTTAATGAGTTACTAATGAACATCTTAAGCTTAGATAAGCAAGAAAAGAAAAAAAGTTTGAGCATTTTGAAAAACTATTCATAGTTAAGGCTGTTGCTTTTAATTAGGCTATAAGCCCAGTGAAATTTCCTGTCTTTACTCATCTTCCCAGGTTTGAAGAAATTGAATAATAAGTGACAGATGTACCCTCCCTTTGATATTATTAATGTAATGTGAAGTAAAAAGGGATAAATACATTGAGCTAAAATAGAGAAATCATTGTTTGATTAAACACAAAGATATAATATACAAATTCAAAATAGTATTTTTCAATGATTCATTTTTTTTCTTAGACTCTGATGACTTCAAAACCAGTTAATTTTGTTGTTGAATTAGAAAATAACAGATGTCATGAGGAAAAAAGATCCAGGCATGATTATACCTTGTAGATTAAAAAAAAAAATCCTCTATATGGATGAAAGAACAAACAGCTTTTACATATTACTGCTTCTCTCCAAGCTGTTAGAGATACTGTGAAAGTAGTGATCACAGACACTACCTGAATTAGATCAGGACTGTTATTTTCTGTAGCTCTTATTATATAAATCAACAATGATGGTGACTGTTTAGCAATGATCCATTTTAAAAATTCCTTTTGATAGTGAAGTTGGTGAAACCATTCAGACCTTAAGGGCACATGATTAAATAATGAAGAGAGATAATACATAAAATTCAAAGCAACAGGCTGGCATGATGCTCACTCCAGGGTGCACTCATATTTGCTTAAAAAGAAACCCTTTTATATTAGTCACAGTGGCTCAGGACAGTGGGAAGAGCTGAGATAGCCCAGATGTTTTATGGGTTACACAGTGTTGTTAGAGGCAGGCTTGACATCGTGCCTCCACACACAAATTAAAAATCAGCATGTCAGAATGTCATTCTCCCAAATCATCCCACCCTCTCCCTCTCCCTCTGTGTCCAAAAGTCCGTTATACACATCTGTGTCTCTTTCCCTGTCTTGCATACAGGGTCGTCATTGCCATCTTCCTAAATTCCATATATATGTGTTAGTATACTGTATTGGTGTTTTTGACATTCTAACATGTATACTATCATGTGAATTGAATCACATTCTAACATGTATACTATCATGTGAATTGAATCGCCAGTCTATGTCTGACACAGGATGCAGCATGCTTGGGGCTGGTGCATGGGGATGACCCAGAAAGATGTTATGGGGAGGGAGGTGGGAGGGGGGTTCATGTTTGGGAATGCATGTAAGAATTAAAGATTTTAAAATTTAAAAAATAAAAAACTAAAAAAAAAAAAAAAAAATAAAAAAAAAAAAAAAAAAATCAGCATGTCAATTTTTAAAAGTAAGTGCCCAATAATAATCACACTCCCTCTATATATATCATAGTATAAAAACATAGTCAGTTGTTTTGACCTGTGAGCCTGTTAACATGTCTGCTTTCTTGTGAACCAGCATGTAGGCATTCATTTTGTATATGTACTGAGGATGGGGTTGATTGGTAAAAGTTCCTTATTATTTGAAAAATAATACCAAAAACATTTTCATTCTTCTCAACTACCTTCAGAAATGCCAGTTATGATTAGCTTAGGATGGGGAGAAAGCACTCACTAACAAGACAGATCTCTGTCAAAATATGTATAATTTTTCCTGTTTTTTTCCCCCTACATGTCAAGTACAGGTGTCAATGGGATTAAAGTAAAGTACCTCATTACTATAGTTATAAAGATTTTCAAAGAAATTATTTAGAACATTCTGAAGGCACATTTTGTATACCATTAAAATGTTAACATTCTTTAAGAGGAGAGTAGAGGGAGGGAAATTAAAGGAATATTTATATTCTCCAAAGAATAAACTCCACATTTATACTTTTGTTATCATGAATTGAAATCTGTTTGTGTTATGTTTACAAAGAGACAGTTATGATATTTTATTTAATTTAAATGAAAATAATGTGCTTTCTAGAGCTGATTTTTTTTACAAATTTGTATCAGTACCAGAATTTTATTCTCTGCTTATTCATTTTAACAAATATTTGAGATATTTCTATTGCAATATTTCAGTGCAAGCAACCATTACAGTGAGCCACAATTTTTCTTTTATTTTTAGAACATAGAAGATATCATGGTTGAAAGACAATTAAAAATAATCTTTTAATGTTGTTTCTATTGTTTTTTTAACACTGGGAACTTAATTTCCCTTTAGCTTTATTCATAACAGGTGTTTGCTTTTTCCACTAGTCTCAGGATGTCTTCTGTTGCTTTCAGAACTTGAACTGTCAGTCTTTTGATGAAAGTTTAAAACATTTGAATGTGTTTTATTTTCCTGTAACAAGCTCTGTTTTAGAAAAGAGCAAGAAACTCAGTTTGAAAGGAAAGTTGCATATACACATAGAGCATATGAACACTACATAAGACAAGCATTAGAAGAATCTGTTGAGTTAAACAATATATGCATATACTCTAAAAGTTGCTTTACCATATACAGGTAGAAAAGTCATCACTTCTGAGCCATTTCTTCTAAGACCCAGAATTAAATCAGAATTTTCTCTGTATTGGAACTCCCATGATGTAGTTTCTACCTGGTAGTTTCTTCTACCTTAGTCAGGTAGAAGTGGAACATTTATGACAATTGTTAGAGATTACTTCGTTGTTGTTAAATTGCTAAGTCGTATCCGACTCTTTGCCACCCTGTGGACAGCAGCACCACAGGCTTTCCTGTCCTTTACCATCTCCCGGAGTTTGCTCAGATTCATGTCCCTTCAGTCAGTGAAGATATCTAACCATTTCATCCCCTGCAGCCCTCTTCTCCTCTTGCCTTCAATCTTTCTCAACATCAGGGTCTCCAGTGAGTCAGTTCTTCACATCAGGTGGCCAAAGCATCTGAGCTTCAGCTACAACATCAGTCCTTCCAATGAATACTCAAGGTTGATTTCCTTTAGGACTGACTGGTTTGATTTCTTTACAGTCCAAGGTACTCTCAAGAGTCAAGGGACTCTCCGGCACCACAATTTGAAATAATCAATTCTTTGGTGCTCAGCCTTTCTTATGGTCTGAGTCTTATATCCATACATGACTACTGGAAAAATCATAGGTTTCACTGTATGGACCTTTGTCAGCAAGGTGATATCTTTACTTTTTAGGTTTGTTATAGCTTTCCTTTTCCAATGAGTCAACTCTTCACATGAGGTGGCCAAAGTACTGAACTGAACTGACTGATAGCTTTCCTTCCAGGGAGCAGGTGTCTTTTAATTTCATGGCTGCACTCACCATCCACAATCATTTTGGAGTCCAAGGAAATAAAATCTGTTACAGCTTCTACTTATTCCCCATCCATTTGTCATGAAGTGATGGAACTAGATGCTGTGATCTTAGTTTTTTGAATGTTGAATTTTAAGGCAGCTTTTTCACTCTCCTCTTTCCCCCTCATCATTAAGCTCTTTAGTTCTCTTCACTCTCTGCCATTAGACTGGTATCATCTGCATATTGGAGTTTGTGGCTGTTTCTCCTGGCAGTCTTGATTATAGCTTTTGACTCATTCAGCCTGGCATTTTACATGATGTACCCTAAATATAAGTTAAATAAACAGGGTGACACTACAACCTTTTCTTATTCCTTTCCCAATTTTGAATCAGTCTGTTATTCCATTAAAGTTCCAACTTTTGCTTCTTGACCTGCATATAGATTTCTCAGGTGGCAAGTAAGGTGAGCAGGCAGGTAAGTTCTCATATTCTTATCTTTTTAAGAACTTTCCAGTTTGTTGTGATCCACACAGTCAGCGGCTTTAGCATAGTCAATGAAGCTGAAGTAGATGTTTTTCTGGAATTTGCTTGCTTTGTCTATTGCCCAACAAATGTTGGCAATTTGATCTCCGGTTCCTCTGCCTTTTCTAAATCCAGTTTGTACATATGGAAGTTCTCAGTTCACATAGTGCTGAAGCCTAGCTTGAAGGATTTTGAGAATAACCTTACTAGCATAGGAAATGAGTGCAATTGTACCCAGCCTATAAAGTAATTTTGCAGCTGTCATACTTACTTTAGGGAGAAATCAGGAAAGAAGTAATTTATTAATATAGCCAAGACGAAGGCGATGGCAGAAAGGTAGAGTCTTTCAGGTATGCATAAAGAAGCACAAAAAATGGGAAATGACTTAAAAAAAAAGAAATAATAGCAATCATCTCTCCCTCTCCTCCATTTTTCCTTCCTACTTCCTCCCTCCTCTTCTACCCTGTCTCTATTGATAGATAGATAGATATACATATGGCACTAAATTGGATTAGATATTTTGTATCACTCAGTCATTTTTTGCTAACAAGAATTTCAATGTAATTTGTAGCATTTATGTAGCATGTTGCCATTGCTGCTGCTGCTGCTGCTGCTAAGTCGCTTCAGTCCTGTCTGACTCTGTGCGACCCCATAGACGGCGGCCCATGAGGCTCCCTGGTCCCTGGGATTCTCCAGGCAAGAACACTAGAGTGGGTTAGTTGAACACTTTTTCACACAATAGCTCAGTGACTACTCATAGCAACTCTTTGAATCATACATAGTAGTATCATTAATTCTAAGAGACACAAATAAACTTGGAACTGTCAATCTAATGATTCAGTGACATTTCAATAGGTATTAGACAAGAAACTCAAATCAAAATCCCTTAACAAGCTCTTAGAGGCTTCTTCCAAAGCATTTTAATAACCTATTGAGAATCACCTTATTTTGTAGACCTCTGATTTTAATTAGAAATAAACCAATCAGAGCAGCATATGTTACTAGAAGAATGAACTAGAAATAAAAGAGGAAAAGGAAAGAAGTAAAGTTCGTAAAGTTTGATTTAAGGAAAGCAATATTGTATTTGCTTAAATCTTGGAAATTAAAAGACAAATATTTGAAGACAGGTGTCTTCTAGAAGTAGATTAATGTGTTTTGCACATAGCCTATTTGCATTGAATTTAGCCAGTGGGTGGAGAATGCCATAGTATAGATATCACATGTTTCTCAAAATGAAGAAGGATTTGCTTCTTCATATGTAATTGGGTGGGTGGCTCAAGAACAGAGTGAATTTGTAGTCACAGTCTCCTCATATGAAACTTAGTGATTTTTAGCAGGGATAATCTTAGAGTTATTATCTATTGTATGAGTTGAATGGTTCTTCCCAGACTTGAGATTGCATATTTTTAATAGAATGCCAGACATATAACTGCAATATTTATCTTGAAGACTTAGTTTTATAATAGCTTCAGGAAGAAAAATTAGATTTATATTTATAACTCAAATATTTCCCCAGAATTTATATAATACCTTAAATATAACATATATACTATTTTTTAAAAGAAAAGTTAAGATTTTAGCTCTGTTCTAAAAATATTAGAGATACCAAGGGAACATTTCATGCAAAGATGGGCTCTATAAAAGGACAGAAATGGTAGGGACCTAACAGAAGCAGAAGATATTAAGAAGAGGTGGCGAGAATACACAGAAGAACTGTACAAAAAACATCTTCACAAGCCAGATAATCACGATGGTGTGATCACTCACCTAGAGCCAGACCTCCTGAAAGTCAGGTGGGCCTTAGGAAGCATTACTACGAACAAAGCTAGTGGAGGTGATGGAATTCCAGTTGAGCTATTCCAAATCCTAAAAGATGATGCTATAGAAGTGCTGCACTCAATATGCCAGCAAATTTGAAAAACTCAGCAGTGGCCACAGGACTGGAAAAGGTCAGTTTCCATTCCAATCCCAAAGAAAGGCAATGCCAAAGAATGCTCCAACTACTGCACAATTGCACTCATCTCACACACTAGTAAAGTAATGCTCAAAATTCTCCAAGCCAAGCCTCAGGAATACATGAACCATGAACTTCCAGATGTTCAAGCTGGTTTTAGAAAAGGCAGAAGAGCCAGAGGTCAAATTGCCAACATCCGCTGGATCGTGGAAAAAGCAAGAGAGTTCCAGAAAAAACATCTATTTCTGCTTTATTGACTATGCCAAATATTTGACTGTGTGGATCACAATAAACTGTGGAAAATTCTAAAAGAGATGGGAATACCAGACCACCTGAAGTGCCTCTTGAGAAATCTGTATGCAGCTCAGGAAGCAGCAGTTAGAACTAGACATGGAACAACAGACTGGTTCCAAATAGGAAAAGAAGTACATCAAGGCTGCGACTGTCCCCCTGCTTATTTAACTTCTATGCAGAGTACATCATGAGAAACGCTGGGCTGGGAGAAGCACAAGCTGGAATCAAGATTGCCGGGAGAAATATCAATAACCTCAGCTATGCAGATGACAACACCCTTATGGCAGAAAGTGAAGAGGAACTAAAGAGCCTCTTGATGAAAGTGAAAGAGGAGTGTGAAAAAGTTGGCTTAAAGCTCAACATTCAGAAAACTAAGATCATGGCATCTGGTCCCATCACTTCATGGCAAATAGATGTTGAAACAATGGAAACAGTGACAGACTTTATTTTGAGGGGCTCCAAAATCATTGCAGATGCTGACTGCAGCCTTGAAATTAAAATACTCTTACTCCTTGAAAGGAAAGTTATAACCAGCATAGACAGAATATTAAAAAGCAGAGGCATTACTTTGCCAACAAAGCTCCATCTACTCAAAGCTATGGTTTTTCCAGTAATCATGTTTCAATGTGAATGTTGGACTCCAAAGAAAGCTGAGAGCTGATGAATTGATGCTTTTGAGCTGTGGTGTTGGAGAAGACTCTTGAGAGTCCCTTGGACACCAAGAAGATCCAACCAGTCCATCCTAAAGGAGATCAGTCCTGGGTGTTCATCGGAAGGAGTGATGTTAAAGGTCAAACTCCAATACTTTGGCCACCTGATGTGAGTAGCTGCCTCATTTGAAAAGACCCTGATGTCTGGAAAGATTGAGGTCAGGAGAAGTGGACGACAGAGGATGAGATGGTTGGATGGCATCACCGACTCAATAGTCATGGGTTTGGGTGGACTCCAGGAGTTGGTGATGGACAGGGAGGCCTGGCATGCTGCGGTTCATGGGGTCACAAAAAGTCTGACACGACTGAGCTGAACTGAACAGACTTCGTCCATGTGGGCCACCTTACAGCCCCTCCACTTTTGCTGCTAGTGGTGACTCAGATTCCTTTGTTGAGATGGTCAATTTAAAGATTAGTTTGATCTACTCACCCATAAGATACTCTGGCTTCATGGAACACCTTGCAATTAATAGTATTTTTGTGCTTCTCCATCTTACCACATGAAATAATTTTATTATCTGATCCAAACCCATTCTTTATAGGTCCCCAGACCTTGCTTTCTAGTAGTTTTAGCAGTCTTATTTCTTGCTCAAGCTGAGATTCTTTCATTTAATGCAGACACTCATGCTTTTCAACTGATAGTGATTCCATTCCACATGCATTTTCAATCAGTTAGTTTTCTGCCTACTCTAGCAATTTACCTTTCTTGAAATAATTGATCTCTAGTTCCATTCTTATGTCTTTTTGCCTTTCCTACCCTAGTCCTTTTTTCCCTAGAAGCTCTATTCAATATTCTAACCAAGTGGCTGGTTGTTCCCAAACTAGACTCCTTACCCTGGTTTACAATGCCAATAATCTGGCTGTTGCTCACCTCTCTGATCTCAGTCCAGAACATTCTTCTCCCAGTCTACTGTACACAGTTTCATTGGTCATTGTGATAATTCTTGATCAGCCCAAGGCAGTTCCAGATTGAGGCCTTTGGAGTGCTCTTTACTCCTGATTTTTTATGACTAGCAACTTCTAATTTTGCTTCCATATGTAGATCTGTAAAAATCTAAACATAGTAGAATTTATTATTCTATTTAAACTTTCTGTGGATTACTCATATCTATATGATATTAAAATTATTAATATATTTGCATGTTTTCTGTCTCCCACACAAGAATGGGTTATTCATTAAAGTAGGTATATGATCTCTCTTTTTCACTAAAATCTCCAGCACCTAGAAAAGGGCTTGACATATAATTGTAACTCAAAACATATTTGTTGAATGAATGAACAAGTAAACCCATGCTCCATCATTCCAGATCTTCTTGTTAATTTGGCAAAATCTCTTAACTTTATTATAACTGAAGCTTGAAGGATATATAATAGCTTCATAATCTTTTCCTAATTTCCTTCCATAGACCATAGATATTTTAGAGAAAATATACTTGTACATGTTTATGTGGCCTGACCTGGTGGCTCAGCAGTAAAGAATTTGCCCCCAGGGCAAGAGACATGGATTTAACCCCTGGGTCAGAAAGATCCCCTGGAGAAGGAAATGGCAACCCACTCAAGTGTTCTTGCCTGGGAAATCCCATGGACAGAGGAGCCTGGTGGGTTACAGTCCATAGGATCACAAAGAATCAGACATGATTGAGCAATTGAGCACGCACATATTCATGTAAAAATAATTTAAGAAATAGTCACATTGTCAACCTGGGTACAAGGAGAATGATATTTTGGAAGTTGAAAGATTGGAAAAGATGTCACTGGAAGTGATTTTTTAGATATTTTAATTTTTGTCACAGCTGTATTTGGCCTTAAAACTTGTTACTTCTTTTGATACCTTTTCATTCACACAAACTGTCAAAATAGCATTCAGATTACCTTTTGGCTAGATATGTTAGTGTACATACATTATAATGAGTTTAAATAAAAATCTGTTTTAGGGTGGTGCCTTAAAGATATGTTTTAAACTTTGTCATTGTGGATGGATTGTTTGACAGATTTCTTAATATCATTTTTGCTTTTTATAAGAGCTATATCATTTGTCATGAGTTGGAGGAGAATGTGTTTTTCACTCTTAATTTTCAAATACTTTAGACACCAAGAGATTCTAGCACTACTGTATAAGCTTCTAGTATTAGAAAGATGATTATAAAATTCTCTTTATCAGATTTCTTAGTTTCTCTCCTGACTGTTGAATATAGCATCATTATCATGTTTTTAATATGCATGTTATAATATGTTAAAATAGTTATGTAATGCAAAATTGTTTTCCTTGTAAAGTCTTTTTCTTTCTCTTAGCAGGAACATTATCATTATCACTCCTATTTATTACACTAGTTGCAATTAGTATAGAAAAGTATATCTGTACCAATTCACATACACACGAAAAGAACTCCTGTACTTAAACCGTTGTTTTTCATAGCATAAAATGTATGACTGTTCTGTGAATATTAAAAAATAGTCATGTGTGTGTAATTTTATTTTTTCATTATTGTCTTGGTCTTCCATATTTAT
Source organism: Ovis aries (assembly GCF_016772045.2). Taxonomy (NCBI): domain Eukaryota; kingdom Metazoa; phylum Chordata; class Mammalia; order Artiodactyla; family Bovidae; genus Ovis; species Ovis aries. The sequence goes on from NC_056059.1 coordinate 77,794,720, forward strand.
CCATTTATGTAATATGTACCATTTGTGAGTAAAATCACTGTGTATATATATATGGCAAAAAATGTATGTATGTATTTTTCATCCTAATGTCTATCACAAACCTTAATACAGCATCTTTCCAAAAATGTTAAATAACCTGAAACATAAAAATAAATATAAAACAATCCATGTAACAATTCAACAAACAAAATTAATAAAAATACTTTCTGAAAGTTTCTTCACCCATTATTATATCAAGCTTTTTGTGTGTAAATATATAATTCAATAACCAATATTTTCATTGACACAGACATGAGTGCCCATTAATTAGAACAGAAGGCAGTGAATCTATAACAAATATAATCTATGTTTTTTTCAGGCAGCTTTTTCTGCTTTTGATAATTTTAGTTAATTTTCTGATCATTTTTAGGAGTTAGGATGAGGTTTTTGGCTTACTTAAGATGGTGATTAACTAGGACAGAGTTACACAGTCCATATCACACTAGCAACCAGGAGATGTGAGCTCCTTAGCTCCAAGGTTGCCTGTGGGGCCTGGGGTGGTGGAGTCCACGGCCTACGGCCCGCAGCAGAGAGCAGCCTTGGGAATAGCCCCAGCAGGGCTCCTCTGAGGCCGGCCTGAGCTAAGCGGAGTCTGATGGTGCGCCCTGCGGTCCCCGCAGGTGGCAAGCACAGTGAGCGACATCCAGCCCTTGCTTCTCCACTGCGACATGCTGAGCGCGGCCCAGGAGGCGCTCTACCTCCCAGACATCTCCTTCAGCAGCCAGCTGCGGAGCGCGCCACTGCTCATCGCGGACCAGGGCCCCGTGGAGCTACCAGAGGAGTTCGTGGTCCAGGTGCCCATGGAGCTCAGATCTCAGCCCAAGGTGCGGCCAGCGGTGGGGAGAGAGGGCTGGGGGTGGCTGGGTAGGGGACCCTGGGAAGCTCGTTCCCAGGCAGTGCCCCAAACGTGTCTTCTCATAGATCTCTGCATTCACTCATTGTGGCCGATGTTTGCACCAAGTGAGATACCGACATGTTGTTGAACAATGCATGCTTGTTCTACGTTAGAACCTCATCGCTATTTGAAAATGTTTGACTTTGAATTTCCGATTCGGTTTGAAATATTTTCACTGGAAGTTTAAAATTACTCTTAGTGACCATGTCAATGGTTGTAAATTTGAATGGTTGTAAAAGACGCATTTTAACATTTCCGATCATCTGTTTGAAAAAATATTCCCATCAATGGAAACTGGAAAGATTTTTGAGGAGATTATGGTGAAAACATCTTGGTTAGGAATTGTGTGTAGTCATTTAAAGAATCCATCCTGATAGAAAAGTGATGGTTGCAAAAGCAACCAAATTTTTTAATGGAAATGTTGGAAAGTGCTTTATTTTTATTATTGTCTCTTCAGTTGGCAAGTACAGTGTGAGACACCCAGCCTTTCAAGTTCCAACGAGGAAAATTATATAATATTTTTAGAAAATCCAGTTTTATTCTTTTCCTCAGTACTTCATATATATATATATATATAATCTTTACATAATATTTAGGCAATAGAGTTTTTCTTCTTTTCGCTCATCAAACTTTATGAAGACACTCTTATCTCTCTAATTTCCCTCAGGGAACATAATATGTATAATGAATATAAAATAATATATACAAATATTATATAGTACTTATGTGCATATCATACGCTATTTCTATTAATACTTTATTTATAATTTTCTATGTGTCTGCAACATGAAAAAGGTTGAGAAACATTTGGCAGGTGGAACCATGAGTATCAAGCTTTATCCCAAAATACACTCACATCTCCTACACCATGATTTAATAATACAGGAAATACTGTCTAAGGAACCTGAAATGCCACTATATTAACTGAGCTTATCTTCTGAGCACCATTACAGAACTCTCTGGTAAAATACATTGGAACACTGTATTTTAGTTCAGGGACTAAGGGTTATTCATCACCTCTTTATCAATTTGAGATTTAAGAGACCTGTGATATTTAAACCTGATTCTTCAATTACTTCAGGCACATAGAGTAAGTGTGTGGTGATGCTGGCACTCACAGTGGCTCTTTCCACTCAATCACATATTTTAATCAGTGGCCTAGAGTCTTTCAATTCAGATTAGCACTACTTCCCTGATAGTGATGACTGGGGGTCAGTGGTGGGAGCTTTGTGCATATATTTCTACAGAAGCACATAGAATTGACTCCAGTGTTTTTGGAAAAATCAGGGAAAAGGTATAATAAATATTCTTTAAGAATTCATTTTTTTTTCTTTTCTGTTTTGTATTATCATTTTAAATCTGAAATTCTCTAAATTGGGTACAGTTATATTTTTCACAAAATGTGCTTTAGCAATCAGAAAGTTTTCATCATGACATTGGCTTTTGATTTATATTATGAAACAGTAACACTAAATTAATGTTTTTTTAATTTGCTCAAATATATATGTGTTCATCACAATTTCTAGTGCTAGTAAAGAAGAAATCTAGAAATGAATTTTACTTTTTGAGATGTTATAAATGTTTAAATCAGCAACTGTAACATAAACACAGAAACACAAACACCTGCTGGCAATTCAAAATAGCAGTCAATTAGCATAAGTTTTTTCCTATAGTACTTTTACTAATATGTTGGCTGAATTTATATGTTCACCAGCTTTTATAGCTTAATAAGATTTTTCTGTATTACTAGCTTTTACATTTTGCCATGTGTGTGTCAGGTTACATTGTAGTAAGGAGATTAAGTCACATTTTTCTATCTATTTACAAATAGGGAAATTGAATTATATTCTATTTTGGGCAAAGACAAAAATGAGAGTATCAGGAAACCTTTACTTGATCTTATAAATGAACACTGAGATAAATATCATGTGATTTAAAACGAGCCTAGGTTATTATGTTAATCTGCTATGATGAGGTAATACTTTCTGAAAGTCACTTTTGTGCAAAAGTAATTTTATCAGTCAGAGAGCAACTAAAGGTCATCTTTGAAAGCTCTCTATAGAAAGAATAAAGAAGATGAAGTAAATATTACAGGGGCATAGTCTTTATTGATATGGAAAATAGTACATACAGCTAGAACACATGAACTGGTATTAAATATGAAATTAAAATAAGAGATATTACATTAGTTTGAGCTCTTCAAACTGAAAAGACATGAAAGAATTCAAACTGGAAAATGTCAACGAACTCCAGCTTCCTCCCTTCTTCTACCTGCCTTTCTAAAAGAAAAACAATAGTCTGTTATAGAAACAAGATATTTTAAGATACAGAAAACTCAGAAAAATATAAATAGTAAAGCTTGATATTAATGCAGTCTTTGATTGGAATACAAAATTGTTATTACTTTAAAAAAGTTAACCTCTGTTTGTTCTATAGATAGCCAAAGGAGCAAATAGAAACCCAACAAACACAGCCTTCATAACATAACAAAAACCCTTTTATTTGTTTGAAATTAAACTTTGCCCTTTTTTCCCCTTTATATTCATTTGATTCCAGATAGCTAATAGCATTTCTTGAGAGTTAACGAGTGTTTGGATTCACAGGAATTAGGACTTCACAGTAGAGCAGCAAAGCATAAAGAATTAAAAAACATTGTTCTCAGAAGACATTTTTCTCTTTAGCATATTAAGGCAGAAGGATGTCTGAGGGCAGATTGCATGGTTAATGACTAGATATCAAGAGTTTTCCTTGAAGCTGAAGGAATGTTAATGTGTTTTTTATCAGCATTTTCCTTGCTTTAATTGTGATTTTCATGCAGAAGCATAAAAAGTTCATTGAAATGATCTACAAATAAGCCTCCTGCAAGCCACACGTATAGTGTGCAGGGTTCATACAAGTGTTCTCTCGGAGTACAGCTGAAGCATTTCAATCCTGAGAGGTTATAAAAACTCTAGTAGTCTGTGATTATTTTTAAGCTTACCTTTTGCGGGAGTCAAAATGCTTTTCAATGTGGTTTGTGTAGTCTCTCAGTCTCTTGAGGAATTACATCCACTTCTGCCATCACTATTTTTTTTTTCCATTTTCTCCCATTCTTTCTTCCATCTTTTTATGTTTATATATGGTAATTCTTTCATGCTAATTAAACTATATTTGATTTTTTCTTTTTTTAAATATAAATTTATTTATTTTAATTGGAGGTTAATTACTTTATAATATTGTATTGGTTTTGCCATACATCAACATGAATCCACCACAGATTTTTTTTTTTTTATTGCTTTAAACACAAGTTAGTCTTTAAATTAGTCTGCTGCTGCTGCTGCTAAGTCACTTCAGTCATATCCGACTCTGTGCAACCCCATAGACGGCAGCCCACCAGGCTCTGCCATCCCTGGGATTCTCCAGGCAAGAACACTGGAGTGGGCTGCCATTTCCTTCTCCAGTTAAATTAGTCTGAATACTGGTAATTCCTTCATTCATTCTTGCCTTCACTATGTTTTCCTCTTTCGATTGTTCATAGATGCATGCTGGACCTTGCTCTGAAGTGGCAGGAAGGCAGAGATGGAGAACTAACAAACTTTAATGGTATTGGGAGATAAAAATAATACATTGTGACAAAAGTTTGCTAGAGGATATCTCTTCCTTGTACCCAAAGAGTCAAGAGATTTGTTTGTAAAGTAGTGATTAACGTATGCTTTTGTATATGTGTGTGTGTGTATTTGATGGTAGGTGCTTCCTGTAGGAGCAGTGTTTTAGGAATTCATAATTCTGACTTCCCTGGTGGTCCAGTGGTTAAGAATCTGCCTTGCAATGAAGGGAACACTGGTTTGATCCCGGGTTGGGGAAGATCCCACACGCTGCGAAGCAACTAAGCACACATGCCATGACAATTGAACCCATGGGCCAGAACCCTTGAACTGCAGGAAGAGAAGCCACCACAGTGAGAAGCCCTCACAATGCAACTAGAGAGTAGCCAAAGAGCTTGCTTGCTACAAGTAGAGAAAGTGAAAGTGAAGTCGCTCAGTAGTGTCTGACTCTTTGCGACCCCATGGACTGTAGCCTATCAGGCTCCTCCATCCATGGGATTCTCCAGGCAAGAATACTGGAGTGGGTTGCCATTTCTTCAGGAGATCTTCCCAACCCATGGACTGAACCTGGGTCTCCCACATTGTAGGCAGATGCTTTACCATCTAAGCCACCAGGGAAGTCAAGTAGAGAAAGTCCAAGAGCAAAATTAAGATGGAGCACAGCCAGTAAATAAATAATTAATTAAAAAAAAAAAAAACATAATTCTTATGGAAATCTAAGGACTATTAAGCACTGGACCTTGCTTATCAGTAAATGATACTAGGAAATTTTTTTTTTCCCCCAATGGGCCTAGTTCCTCTTTGATTCTTTTCTAGCTTTCTGACAGCTTTCTTTGCTCATTTACATTGTAAATGACTGCCTGCCTGAATTATACACCACTGCCCTTAGCAATAGCACTAACCACCAACTGGCACTTGTTGTCTTACCTTTTAGTTTAAATTTCCAAAAAGAACATTTAATCCTCAATGGTTAGGCCTGATTAAACCCCTGATTTAATTATTCATGTCACTGGCCATCTTAGGATGTAGGGCCACATAGAAGCAGTTTTGTAGTAAAGAGGAAATACTGAGACCCTATTACAAAGTGAGTATAAAGTCCTATGGTACACATAAGGAGAGTATCAACTCAGTTTTGGAAGACTGGAAAAGATGCTCCTGAAGAAACATGACATTTAACCTGGGATCTGACAGCCAAATAGTAGATAACCCAGTACAGAGGTAGAAGAAGAAAGTAACTATTAATTTTTAAAGAAATGGTATCAGACCACCTTACCTATCTCCTAAAAAACCTATATGGAGATTATGAAGCAACAGCTAGACCCAGACGTGGAATAACTGGTTCAAAATTGGGAAAGGAGTACAACAAGGCTATATATTGCCATCCTGCTTATTTAATTTATATGCAGAGTACATCATGTGAAATGCCAGGCTAGATGAATCACAAGCTGGAATCAAATTTGTGGGGAGAAGTATCAACCTTAGATACTCAAATGATACCACTCTCATGGTAGAATGTGAAGAGGAACTAAAAAGTCTCTCAATGAGGATAAAAGAGGAGGCTTGAAACTCAGCATTCAGAAAACTAATGACATCTGGTCTCATCACTTTATGGCAAACAGAAGAAGAAAGAGTGTAGTAAGCAGTGACAGATTTTGTTTCTTGGGGGCTCCAGATGACTGAGCAACTTGACTCTCACTTTTCACTTTCATGCATTGGAGAAGGAAATGGCAACCCACTCCAGTGTTCTTACCTGGAGGATCCCAGGGATGGCGGAGCCTGGTGGGCTGCCGTCCATGGGGTCACACCGAGTCAGACACAACTGAAGCGACTTAGCAGCAGTAGCAGCAGAATCACTGAAGATGGTGACTCTAGTCAGTCATGATATTAAAAGACACTTGCTTCTTGGAAGGAAAGCTATGACAAAGCTAGACAGTGTATTACACAGTAGACATTGCTGACAATGACTGTATAGTTCAAGCTATGGTTTTTCCAGTAATCATGTATGGTTGTGAGAGTTGGGACATAAAGAAGGCTGAATGTTGAAGATTTGATGCTTTTGAATTGCGGTGCTGAAGACTCTTGAGAGTCCCTTGGACTTCAGGGCGATTCATCAGTCAATCCTAAAGGAAATCCGTCCTGAATATTTATTGGAAGGACTCATGCTGTAACTGAAATGTTAGTACTTTGGCTACCTGATGCGAAGAGCCAACTCACTGGAAAAGACCCTGATGCTGGGCAAGGTTGAAGGCAAAGGAAGAAGGGGGCAGCATAAGATGGGATAGGTAGATAGTATTACTGACTCAATAGAAATAAATTTGAGTAAATTTGGGGAGTTAGTGGATGACAGAGGAGCCTGGTGTTCTGCATCTATGGGGTTACAAAAGTTTGATATGACTCAGCAACTGAACAACAGTGACTAATATAGATAGGAAACAATAGTACACAGGCCTAGTTCACAAAGGATAATTTCTATTTGTTTGCCCAGAAATAATCTACAGAAGGTAAATATGGCATGATATAATGTCATGAGGAGTTTGGAATTTCTCTGATGGCAGTAAGGGTAATATTAAGTGAATTTTAGAGGAATTGAGGGAAGAATGAACTGCCACACCTGCATTTGACAAATAAACTAGAGGCTTCAAGGCTTGAAATGGGAGATTATTCTATTAATTCAGATAAGAAATGATGTGGCACTGACTCTGCAAACCAATGACTTTGGTGATAATGAGGATCTGTTGACAGGAGATATAGGATTCATTGGATAAGTGAGTAAGACAGAGGGAAAACCCAAAGAAGACTACCAGGTTTCTATCTTCCATGATCATAGGAATGATCCTATCACTTACTGAGATAAGAAAGACAAGAGGAAACAGAGAATGTTGATAAGGAATGATGGTGGTGTTACCAAAACATTTACAGATGACTTCTTCAATACATTCCTTTGAATAGAAACCCAGATTTCTGGCTCAGAATTTAAGAATGCTCAACTTAAAAATAATATGTTAGTCTAAAAAAATATATATTAATGCTATTAATTGAGCATGATATTCTCATTAAAAAGAAGAAAAATATTATTATTCTTCCTTAGGTATTCTATTTTGCCTTAGGTATAATAAGATTCTTCAACAAATGAGTGTCTGGTAGGCATTCAGGCATTCCTTCTCTCTAATGCTTCCCAGTAATACCTAGCAGGGCTGTAATGGAGCCAAGATGAGATTTGATTTTGACCTCTCCTGTGTTGCCATGAAACAGCTGGAAGAATTCTTCCTATATATATTCTTTTGGAATGTATACTTTTCAGTACTATGGCAAAGAGGCAAATTGAATGAAGTTAAGACAGTTGATCTGCAGGCCTAAATATATTTGGCATTCATTCAGTTCTTAGTACAATGTTCCATGTCAAAATTCAGATAGGAAGTAGGAGACCAGTCTTCTCATATTTGAGCTCATTAACAATGTAACGGAGAACATTGTTTAATGAAATAATAACAAAAAATAATCTTCATGTGCAAGTGAGAATACCTCAGAAATGAATCTTTATTTATACTTTTGCCTAATTAAAAATGATTAATAAAACAGAATATCTCTTGATGACACTGTAAAATGATGTTTTATCTTAAGGAAATGTTTAATCAATTATTACTCTGCTATTAAAAAGAATACATTTGAATCAGTTCTAATGAGGTGGATGAAACTGGAGTCTATTATACAGAGTGAAGTAAGTCAGAAAGAAAAACAGCAATACAGTATATTAACACATATATATGGAATTTAGAAAGATGGTAACAATGACCCTATACGTGAGACAGCAAAAGAGACACAGATGTAAAGAACAGACTTTTGGACTCTGGGAGAATGCGAGGGTGGGATGATTTGAGAGAATAGCATTGAAACATATATATTATCATATGTGAAATAGATCACTAGTCTAGGTTCTATGCATGAGACCGGGTGCTCAGGGCTGGTGCACTGGGATGACCCTGAGGAATGGGAGTGAGGTGGGAGGGGGGTTCAGGATGGGGCGTGGGGTGGGAGGAGGGTTCAGGATGGGGAACACATGTAAACACATGACTGATTCATGTCAATGTATGGCAAAAACCACTACAGTATTATAAAGTAATTAGCATCCAATTAAAATAAATTAATTAAAAAAACCAATTGATTAAAAGTCCCCCCAAAATAAACACTTTCAAGTCATAGGTCCAAGACCACAGCTGCAGAATTCACCTAGTTGCACATGAACGTGAAGTTGCTCAGTCGTGTCCGACTCTTTGCGACCCCATGGACTATAGCCTACCAGGCTCCTCTGTCCATGGGATTTTCCAGGCAATAGTACAGGAGTGGATTGCCATTTCCTTCTCCAAGTTGTACATATGAAGGCATTAAAATAAACTGATGGAGGCAGGGGGAGGTTAGCAAAAGCTCATTTACTCTGATAGTTGTAAGACAGTGATTTGGAAATGGAGCCAATTATACCATGATCTCATCAACATCATAGGGGAGGTCATGGATACTAAAATAAGGGAAGAACAGGAAGAGGTAACATGGGATGCTTTAAAACTTACAAGCCAAAGTACATGCATCCAGTAAATAAGATTAGTTCATGCATGCTCAGTCATTCAGTTGTGTTGAACTCTTTGTAACCCTGTGGACCATGAGATTCTCCAGGCAAGAATCCTGGAGTGGGTTGCCATTCCCCACTCCAGGCGATCTTCCAGACTCAAGGATCAAACCAGCATCTCTTGCATTGGAAAGCAAATTCTTTGCCATTGAGCCACCTGAGAACCCCAAAACAAGATTAGTAGGTAGCACACTTTTTTCTTACCTCACACTACATCTCCTTCCACACTTTTCTTATCTTTCAACCTCATGGAGTTTCTAACAATTTGTTAGACAAGCCCTGCCCCCTTCCTTCCACATCTTTGGCAATTAATCTTATTTTTGCTGGTTGGCCTGTCCTATACTACCTGACTCCTCCTTAGCTCAGCTAAAATTTCAATATAGGACTGCCTTGAATTGATTTTTCTCTCCTTGCACTCATCCTTAGGTGTATTCTTGACCAAACAATTTCTATCTTCCCTCTAATTCTGAATTAGAGTGGCCCTAAGTTGTATGTGTGTGTGTGTGTGTGTGCATTTGGTAAATAACTTCACTTCCTCCTCGCTTTTATATTTTCATTTTATATAAGTAATGATCACAGGAAAATCTGACACTTTTTTTACTCTTAATATGTTTATATATGTCATTTATATTGACTTTGATGAGTTATCCTTCTAACATGTTCTCATGTTCTTACTCCCCAAATTTTGAAAATCTGGTTTTTGTTATTACATTGCAGTCTGAAGTGTATAGGTTAAGTCCAGGAATTCAGGGGGAGCTAGAGAGATGAAAAAACTTATAACAGAAGAACAGAGATAAATGTTGCTACAAAAATGGAAACCCTCTGTTTTACAATCTCAGTCTTTTGGATAAAACTGTTACTATAAGAGAATAGTACAACATGGCCTTCAAAGTGCTGTGTTAGCTTCTTATTTTACATGACAGTATAATATTTCAAATAAAAGTCCCTGCTCATATTTGTTTCTTTCAGTGAGGTTTGACAGTTTAAACAAAATGTCAGGTCCAGTTGATATGCAAAATTTATCATTTGGACAGCACCCTTTAGAATTATTGTGTGTGTGTGCTAAGTTACTTCAGCCATTTCCAACTCTTTGCAACCCTATGAACTGTAGCCTGCCAGGCTCCTCTGCCCATGGGTTTCTCCAGGCAAGAATACTGGAGTGGGTTGCCATGCCCTCCTTCAGAGGATCTTCCCTACCCAGGGATCCGACCTGAGTCTCTTAAGTCTCCTGCACTGACAGGCAAGTCCTTTACCACTAGCACTAACTGGAAAGCCCTTTAGAATGATTAGGTACACAGTATTATATTTTTATATGGGAAGGATAATAGGTATTTAGGAAAATAGGTAAAGTATTGAGGTTAAAAAAATAATAAACTTTCTGGCCTAAAATGTGATATTTTGAAACATTTCTTTAGGATCTTGTTTCTTCCCCCAAATAGTATAATTACTAGAATGATGTATCCAATGAAAAATAAATGTATTAATGAGATTGGCCTTCAGATATTTCCAGGAAAATATGATAAATACTTTTGTTTCTTTATGTTTCTTGAATTATAAATTATTTTTCCTTTCCATCTGTCAAGTCAATTTTTACTAGCTTTTCAAAATGCTCATAGAAATTATATTTTTTGCCACTGAAATTTTCTTGTTACCAAGAATTTGTATCATGAAAAATATTCAAAACCTTGACATTCTAGCCCCAAAAAAGTTAATTGGGTATATATAAATTGTTTCATTAATTTATTGAGTGTTTGCCACATAATAACAATTGTGTATATGTTCCAAAGAAACAGGTTTTACTCTTCCAGTCACAGGTGCTTTTCAGAATAAATTATTACTGGAAAATCTTTTCCTTTTTCTTATGTTTCCCTTCAACTCAAATAATAGGTGATAGTGAGAAAGATCTGAAGTATATTTCAGATACAGAGAGAAAGCTTCCATTATATTTATAAAAGCCTTAACTTCAAATTAAGATGAAAGGGAAGAAGAGGGCAGGTGTTGTTTTACATAGAATATCATACATTCATAGATTGGTTTATGTCTGGTTTTTAGATTTTTGCATTATTCATGTATGGCTCCAGCACAGAAATGAAAACATTTGGCCAGGCACTCTAATTTATTATTTTTCTCTTTCATATGTATAGTTAGCTAAATTGATAATTTCCCTCCCGAGTAATACATCCTAAAGAAGCAATTCCTTTTTTTTAATCATTCAACATGTCTTTAACTCGCCACCATTTTGTTTTTATTGCGATTGTGAGAGTAGTAGTATGGAATTACAGTAAATGTATGAAATTTCGAGTCTGACAGTTTGAGTTCATTCTCACCAGGGCCTTCCCTGGTGGCTCAGACCCCACCTTCAATGTAGGAGGCCAGGGCTCAATCCCTGAGTCGAGAAGATCCCCTGGAGAAGAAAATGGCAGCACAATCCCATATTCTTGCTGGGAAATCCCATGGACAGAGGAGCCTGGCCAGTACAGTCCCTGGGGTCACAAAGAGTTGGGTCACAACTGAGCGACTAACACTTTCAGCTTTATTGTTTCTTAACTGTATCAACTGAGGCCAAGGACTTATATTTTAAAAAATCTTCGTTATCTCATCTATATATAGTGTACTAATAAAAGTATATACATTGTTGTTCTTATGATTAAGCATCATATGTAAATATATCAAATATGATTAAGCTCATAGCTTTTGAGACCTGGTATGCATTCTTTTTTTTTGGTGTCATTTTATGATAATCATACCATAGATAAATAATACAAGATCCATGAAAATTTTTCAATGAACTGTTTAGTTTCTTTTAATATTCTTGTTGACTTTGGAAGAGACAAAATGCTGTACTCAATTACTGGCTTCATGTTTCTGTCACAATCATGGGTTCATAGCTAGGGTAATTGGACACTGAGTGTAAGTATTCTGATGAGAAAATAACTTCAGTTAATTTAGTTTACATGTTGGTTTTTTCTGTAATGGCATATAGAACCCTCTATAAGGCTATTTCTTTCCTCAAGGATTTCCAGTCAGTTGCTGGTGACAGAGAGAGTTGGCAAACCATAGGCATTTGACTCAATGGTTTGGTGAAATGTGGTGTTATACAACCCCTGGAGAATGGAATGGCTACCCACTCTACTCTTCTTGTTAGGAGAATCCATGGACAGAGGAGGCTGGTGGGTTACATTACCATGAAATAATACAAATGCTATAGTATTTTAAAGGAGGAAGAAATGGCTTCCCTGGTATGAACTGGGGATTTTGGAGAAAGGAGTACAGGTAAAGCTAAGACAATGCGGTATTTTTTTATTTCTAGATTTTGATGTGAACCATTTTTAAAGCCTTTATTGAATTTCTTATGATATTGCTTCTGTTTTATGTTTTGGTTTTGGCTGCAAGGCATGTGTGATCTTAGCTCCCTGACCAGGGATTGAATCCACATGCCCTGCATTGGAAGGCAAAGTCTTGAAACACTGAACCACCAGGAAACTCCTGATAATGTGATATTTTAACAAACTCTTGAAAAATCCTCAGAATCATTTGCAAGCTTAGATGGGAGGTGCTGGCAGTGGAGGATGCTCCAGGGAATTGAATTATGTGAACAAAGTTATAGGTGAAGAAATTTATGACATTTTCATCAATCAGTGAATAGTCTACTTTAACCCACAATAAGGGAATGAGGAAAAAAGTAGTGGGGCAGGAAGTTTGAAAAGTAGTCCGTAGCCATCTTGTAGGGGGTCTTAAATGCCTGGGTGAGACTTTGTATATAATTTTGTCTGTCATAGGGATTGTTTGGAAGCTTTTGATCAGAGTTGCAGTTTAGAACTTGTCAGGATTATGTAGGAAGGTTTGTGGTAGAGAGAGACTTGAGCATGGAGAGATCAGTTAGGTTATTGCCCTAGGGCAGAAGGTAATGAGTGTCTGAACTGAGGAGAAAGCAATGGGGATGGAAAGAAGAGGAACGATGTGAGAGATGCACAGAAATTGAATCTGCAGTGCTTGACTACTAATTGGACGTAGGAAGTGAGGATGAGGGAAAAATCAAAGATGCCTAGATGACTAGGCCATTCATAGAATTAGGATGACAAGAGTAAGCTTTGGTTTTCAGGGGGAAAATGATGAATCTGATCTTAGAAATATTGAGTTAGATGTATAAATGAGAACCAGACTTTGAAATATTAATCTAAATATTGAGAGAAGTTATTGCTAGTAATAGAAGTTAGAAATTTTCAACATAAAGGTGATAGATAGTTAAGGTTACTGGGGTTTAGGAGATTGTCAAAGCAGAAAAGAGAATGAGTAAGGAGATATCCTGGGGGCACACTTTCATTTAGAGGAGGGAATATTATAAGCCAGTGGAGGGGTAATCATATCATGAATTGATACAACTGGCAAAGGGAAGTCTCAAACTTTTAATATGCTTTACCACTCTGGCAGCCTCTGCTGATGTTAATCCACAGAAAGTTCATAAATGCATGATAAGATGATGAGAGAGTGTGAGGTAATAAGTGACAAAATAAAAGTATTTTTGATTCTCACTGATAGATTTGTGATGTGACGATCTTTCTCAAATATCTTCTAGCAAGTAGAGCATATGATAGATGATTAGATTTATTAGTATATATATTAGAATTGGAGGGGAAATGATTATGTCTAGCGATTTTCTTCTGTTCTGGAATTTTCACTTATTCTTTTTTCATCATGGTTTAGTTGTCAGTTATCAGGCTAAAGTAGTGCTGGATTGGACACATGTTACAAGTATGGAAAATTTTTTGAAATTTTAATTTCTAGAATGTTGTAATACTATTTGAGATTAATAGAAAAATGCTGGGATTTTTTTGATGAGACTTGGAAATTAGTAACTAAGCTAAAAATTATATACTGTAATAAGTTTTGACTGGCTGAATCTAAACATATGCAGTCAATAGCAAAAAAAAAACTTGTTTAAACACTTATATCACTTTAAAATTTAAGAATTATACAAAGCAGATTGATTTTCAAATTTTATTTGAAACTGCTGGTCTTGTGAAAGAGTAATTTATTCCCACAGTTTCGCATCTGAAAGGAAAAAGATACCATTTGTTCATCTGGTGTTTATAAATTTTCTTTTATTTACATTAAGTAATATGATCATTTATAGCATTAGAAAACTAACATGATTATATCGGGAAGATATTCTATCAGAATTATTTGACTAGCCTGTGAAGATGTATGTTTTGTTGGTTTTCTTCTTACCTCTTACCTATATTTTATTTGTCCTGTTATACAGATTTGTTTACCATCTTAAAACATCTATGACAGCATAGTATTGTTGAAAAGCTACTTGTATGAGGTCCGTTTTTTCATTTCTCACATTTTTAGTCAACATATACATAAATTCATATTCACAGGAATTTAAACAAAATAAACATGGTTATGTAACCCATGGTTAGGACTATACTAGATTAGATGTAAGTTAAAATCTTTATTTGTATTGCATTGTAGTTCAGATAATGTGAAATTTTTATAAGATATTGCCTTATATTAAAGGAAAGTCTTCACTAATTGAAGACTTCGAGGCTTGTTTTTTTTTTTGCATTTCATTCCACATAATGTATTTACTTGTTTTCCCCTTAAAATATTGTAATGTACACATTGAGTTATGGGGACACATGACAAGGAAGGTGATGAGGCATTTTGATAAAGCCTATGGTAATCTCCAGAGAAGGCAATGGCACCCCACTCCAGTACTCTTGCCTGGAATATCCCATGGGCGGAGGAGCCTGGTAGGCAGTCCATGGGGTCACTAAGAGTCGGACACGACTGAGCGATTTCACTTTCACTTCTCACTTTCATGCATTGGAGAAGGAAATGGCAACCCACTCCAGTGTTTTTGCCTGGAGAATCCCAGGGACGGGAGAGCCGTCTATAGGGTCACACACAGTCGGACATGACTGAAGCAATTTAGCAGCAGCAGCAACAGCATGGTAATCTCAGTTTCTGAGCCCGACCTAATTTAACAGCTTCATCTCTTTCAATGCCTCATATCTGTGCCATGTTTTTAACTCTGTTGAAGTATGGTGGTTGTCTTAATTCGAATTCTCACTGTGCACTTTTCTCCCTTTTTTACATTTCTAATTCCCATTCATGAAGTAGTGCTTGGCACCTGGGATATGACACAGTGTAATTTGGTGATGAAGAGGGTAGTTTCTTGGGCCAGAGAGCTCTGCATTCAGTCCTGACTCTTCTACTTGGTAAATGTGTCCCCTCCCTATGCCTTCCTTCTCTTATTTTTCAGCTAGGAATAATAGCAATACTAATTCATAGGGTTGTTATGAGGACTAAGTGAGTTAGAAAATGGTAGAGCATGCAGTAACAATAAATGTTAGTCCTTGTTTTCCTTCTGTTCTGTTTTGTTCTATACTGTATTCGTTTGTGTCCCTTTCTCTAGGAAGCCTTCCTTGATCCTGGGAGGCTAGGATATAACAACATTATTGTATCTTGTCTGTTTGCTCATGTGTTTTCCTCCTTGGACTCTGTTTAAGAACAGAGGCTGTGTCTTTCATTTTTATATCCCAGGCACCCAGAATTGAGCATGCTGTGTAGACACTCACATTTGTGGAATGAGTAAATAAATTAATGAGATTTTAGAGAAATGTGCTGTTGTGTGGGAATTTATATCAGTGCAGTAAAAGCCTCTACATAACTACCAGACAAGTGAAATTACGACGGCAAGACACTCAGACCAAGGCATCAAGATTCTGGAATTGCATGCTTTATATATTCTGTCGTGGGAAGCCCATTACAAAGCTGTAGGATACATTTGCACAGATAGGAAGAGTTCCATTGGATGGTTGGAAAGGTCACACTTTTTAAATTCTGTTTATGCAGTGTCACAATATCCTCATTCACTTTCTGCTTCATCAGCTATTTCGGCTACTGATGTGGTTACAAAAAGCAGATAAACAAGGAAGTTCAATGTTTGGGAGGTATCTACAGGTAACATTAGCTTACTTTATTGGAGAGATACAGAGACTTGTATACTTAACTGCAGCTATACCCTGCTGTTTAACATAGTGGGCTGCTGTAGCTTATATCTACCTTTTTCAAGAGAAGAACACATGGAATCAGAAATGGACCATAACAGATGTAACTAAGAGGTACAGATGTAGCTGCTGCTGCTGCTCCTGCTGCTAAGTCGCTTCAGTCGTGTCCGACTCTATGCGACCCCATAGACGGCAGCCCACCAGGCTCCTCCGCCCATGGGATTTTCCAGGCGAGAGTACTGGAATGGGATGTTGTTGCCTTCTCCGCAGATGTAGAGGGAAGGTAACTATTAATCTAGAGGTGATATAATGTGGGCTTTATGAATGTTTAAGATGTATGGTCTGTAAATCTCTTTCTAAGTAACACTCTTATATGTTCCATTCTTGTAATTGTTTCATTGATTCTGTAACATGTGTAAGGGTTACTAACTTACTCTCTATTCTTCATATATTTTATGAATTTTGTCTGTATCTCCCAAGTTATTTGCTTATACTTAACGTATATTTAACATATAAGTTTTACCGATACATTTGTTTCTTATATCTATAGCAGATGAAATGTTCTCAATTGAAGTAGCAAATACACATTGCATGTGTTATGGCTAACCATAATCTCTGGTTTCCGAAGAGACCCAGTTTATACCTGTTGTCCTCCAATCATCCTTAATAGTATCCTCTCGCATTCTCAAAAGTGTCCTGTTTTGAATGATAATGAATTGGGTTGGCCAAAAATTTTGTTTGGATTTTTTCATATGATGTTGCAGAAAATCTGAATGAACTTATTGGCCAACCCAAAATATTGCCTCCTTAGTATTAATCCACCATCTGTTACTTGTGAAACTGTAAATTGAGGTAAGTTATGAAATATCCCATCTATACAATTAATGGATTAGCTAATATTTATAAAGCCCTTGTGAAATCTAGATGTCTTTGATACTTAGGAAAAATGTATAAACGATTTTACTTCATTGAATCTATTCATATAACTACTACCCTGAAGACAAGAACATTTTTTCCATTAGAACTGGACCTAAATGAAGGTTGCATGTAAATGTTTGCATTAACTACTTTGAATTGTACAAAATTACAGTTTTAATTTATATTTGAGGTGAAATATTTGAGACATTGTGACCATCGACTTTAAAGTTCAAAAACTAAAAGCACTTTTATTAATTTATTTAAAATGGAGTATATTAAATAAAACATTTTGAAACTATTATATGTGGTTTTTAAAATACTTTATGGCTGTGAGTTCAACCTCTGCTTGTATTCTATGTATATATTGAATTAAATGGTTGGCAAGGAATACTGTTTTTTGAGGGAGGTAATAACTTCAGTTTTCAATGTGATATATTTTCAGATATCCATAGCCAGTTCTGTAGGGATTTTGAGAATAATGGGAATTAAAGTAAATCAGATTTTTAGCAACAGATATGGATATGACCTACAGAGAGGAAATCACATAAATATACGATTTGTCCCAGAAGGGTTAGTATAGATGTAGAAGGGAAGTGAAGAAAAATTTGGATAACACATTTTTTACTGGTGAATCAATTCTTACTTTGTGGGTCTTTCAAAATTGACAACTAAAAATCTTACCAGAGAGTAACTGAATTTTCTCTACTCTGTAAAAAGAAATCTTCCTAAAATATATGGATATCTGAACTATTTTGTTTTAATGCAACACTGTTTATTTTAGTTTTTTTCATGGGTAGAAAATCCCATGGCCCAGGATTGAGTTTGTTGAACACAAATGATCGAGAGGTTTTGCTGTTTGGAATTTTGCACTTATATATGGTTATTCCAGTTTGAAGGGGCTGGGGTAATACAGTCATCTATTATTCAAGTGTCCCTACACCCCTGATGACCTGATACCACTGAAAAAAAAAAAATGATTCTATCAGTGTGCTCTTGTACCACATTACATTTGAAAAATCCAGGAGATTTGATGGGTGATTAAATGACATGAGCTCAGTGGAAACCCTCCTTTTTGTAGGTGGATGGAGAAGCAAGATTGATGGAACTGTATTGATCTGTGTACACCTAGCAGTTTATAGGAATTCATATAGTTGTAGATGGTAACACTTGGCACTCAAATGTAGTAGAGAATTTATCTCACTGTCACATTATAGTTATTTATATATGTACCTTTTCCTCCTTACCTGATTAGAAAAGTCTTGAGGAACTTTTATTCATCATGCATTTGCCTGGGTTCTTAATGTTATATTATCTATGACTTAGGTATTTATCCAATAAATATGTCTTTAATCATATATTAACTGTAATACAAATAGCACAATGTAAGCTGTAGACAACCATTTATGAAAGCAGGCGTTAACTGATAAAATACTGATATTCTTGTATGGCATATCACTGATGAGCTTATTAAGCAAATAAAACAAGTGGGCATGTTTGCACACATGTTCTTTCACAGACCTGAATCTCACTTAAATAATTAGATGCTTTGCTCCCATCTCTACCCTGCAGGAAACATGTTTTTCTCCTAGTTTAACTTGTGTTATACTAACAGGCTGCAGTTCTGATTTTAGTTGTTTGCTTCTGGGCTTTGTGGAAGCTGCTCATTAATTCCTTTGGGGTTGTGGAGGGGAGTGAAGGTAAGTACCTTTCATCATTCTGTGATAGCCTCGGGGGTTCATTCAAGAACCTTAGTGGCTTGCTGTGGTGAGAGCAATGAACAGCTCTCTAGTTGGAAAGACATTATAATTAAAGCATTTCATTTCCTTCATTCAGCAAGCATTTACTATG
Source organism: Ovis aries (assembly GCF_016772045.2). Lineage (NCBI taxonomy): Eukaryota > Metazoa > Chordata > Mammalia > Artiodactyla > Bovidae > Ovis > Ovis aries. The sequence goes on from NC_056059.1 coordinate 77,813,644, forward strand.
AACCTAGTGTGTGCAAATGAATGATTCTCTTTAGATAAATAATAGGGATCTGAAGATTTGACTCCTGCTTGGGAAGAAATCATAAACCAATAAATAAGACAGAAGATGGAATAGAGAGGAGAGCAACCCTGTTGTAAATCATTAGAGGAGAAGGGATAATTGTTGGAATAAAATTCCCATATATGATGTACTCTCTGATTTTCTAATAGTATGCCTTGTGTTTCCTCCTGTCTGCTTGACTTTGCTCTTAGTAATTCCTAAGAAAAGCAGACAGGTCTTTTTATTCTCTAGTATACTTTTGTTAGCCTGTGGAAGTATTATGTTTTGCCTCCCATGATACCGTGTCTGTGTTTCAAATTAAGGTGGTATGTTTTCTACCACATGCATGTAAAATAAGGAAAGGATTATTTTGGCTGTCTGAGCAAATTACTTATTTGATTCAGTTCTGTCTGTTTTATAATACTGAATCGTTAACAAGCTAAAACAAACTAAAAATATTTGGCAGAGTTGGCGATCGCTTTCCTTAGGTGAGCTCTTGGAATCAGAAAGCATGCCTCAGTTTATATGAAGGTCACCAGATTATACTGAGTGTGTGAGGAAAGGAGACGGTCAGATATGCATGGCTGCATCTGGACAGGAAAAGCATTGTGCATATAGCCACACCAGCTCTTGCTTTATCTTCAAAGTTGGAATAAAAGCTTGTGTGACTTGGAGTGGAAAAAGGTTTATCAGCAAGATCATTAATAACTTGGTACTCAGCTTTTCAAGTTACAATTAGCTGCTCAACAGCTGTGACCTTCAAGAACTACTCATTATTGTTGGTCTGATTGTTCACTCCCACTCAAGATCTCCTTTCAGAAATAGTTTCTCTGACATCATTGACCCCCAGGGGTCAGAGTGAGAAATGAGTCTTCAAGCTTGCATTTGTAAGTCTTGCTTTTGCAGGATGCTATATATGTGTGGATGTGTGTGTGTCTGTGTGTGTCTGAGGAATTCAGCCGATGGTTAATGTTTCACTGTAAATCCAGCTGTTTGGTCAGATCCCAATTAGGATGATGCCTGTTGGAAGAGGGGGCACCCCTGGGAGTAGGGAGAAGATTTAGTGGCCTCAAAAACAGTAAAACTGATGGTAACACAGATTCCATTTTATTTAGATTTTTTTTGAAGTCTCAGTGTACATGCTTGCCAAACTCTGTCATGCACTGTGTAGCATCTCAACGGATCAACAGGGATTTTAAACATGCTGTGTGTTTGGAATACACTGCAACCCAAAGAGAAAGTGAGGATTAGAGCAACTGTAGTGAAGTATGAAATGAAAGCTCAGCTGGAAAAGGCGGACTGGATTATGTTCAGCTTCTTTGCCTCAGTTCCTTTGGATATTAAGAACATGGTGCTCTTAGGAAAAAGGGATTTGCTTTCTCAAGGTGCAGTGGCTAATCTCTGTGTTCTGAAAGGAGGCTTAATTAGGGAAAAGCTATCTGTCATAAAACAAAGAATGAATAAATCGACAAGAAGATTGATAGAATTTGTTGATGAAAAGGACTTTTCTGCCCAATTATGACTCAGAATCATATCTTTTACTCTTTAGGGAGTCTGGTCAGTAAAATGTATATATAATGAAGTTTGTGAAAATGCAGTCTTGGCAGTTTCAACCTAAGATTTCAAACATGTGAAGTCATTGTGACTCTAGATGGAGACCTCTGGAGAAGACAAGATGGTCTGGTTTCTAGTTCTGACTCATTTGCTTCTACATCATGTGGTCCAGGACAGCATCTCTGGCCTGAGTCCTTTTTAGCTTTCATTTGAGAAGATGGTGGGACTGGGTTAGACTTGCATAGTTTGTAAAGTTTTTGGGGAACTGCAGTTCTTGGCATTGTAATCTCTCTGAGGGCATTTGTATTTCTCTATCACCTCTATTTTAACCATATTCACTGGTTTTACTATTACTAGCTTTAGTGACCAAAAGAACCACCAAATAAAATCTAAATAAATTTCAAAGTTCTCTTCCTTTGTTCTCTGACATTAGCTTTTCTACCACAAATCTGTCATTTCTTTGTCATGTCTAATATCAAATGGTTAGGTTACTATTTTCTGTTTTTTGAAATGTCCATATTCATGAATTTTTTCAAATTATGATTTCTAAAGCACGGTTTTTTCATACTGTTCATGGGGTTCTCAAGGCAAGAATACTGAAGTGGTTTGCCATTCCTTTCATGAGAAATGCTGGGCTGGATGAAGCACAAGCTAGAATCAAGATTGCCAAGGGAAAAAAAAAAGATTGCCAAGGGAAATATCAATAACTTCAGGTATGCAGATGACACTAACCTTATTGCAGAAAGTGAAGAAGAACTAAGAGCCTCTTGATGAAAGTGAAAGGGGAGAGTGAAAAAGTTGGCTTAAAGCTCAGCATTCAGAAAACTAAGATCATGGCATCTGGTCCCATCACTTCATGGCAAATAAATGGGGAAACAGTGGAAACAGTGGCAGACTTTATCTTTTTGGGCCCCCAAATCACTGCAGATGGTGATTACAGCCATGAAATTAAAAGACACTTACTCCTTGGAAGGAAAGTTATGACCTAGACAGCATATTAAAAAGCAGAGACTTTACTTTGGAAACAAAGATTCATCTAGTCAAGGCTATGGTTTTACTAATAGTCATGTATGGATGTGAGAGTTGGACTATAAAGAAAGCTGAGTGCTGAAGAATTGATGCTTTTGAACTGTGGTGTTGGAGAAGACTCTTGAGAGTCCCTTGGACTGCAAGGAGATCCAACCAGTCCATCCTAAAGGAAATCAGTTCTGAATATTCATTGGAAGGACTGATGCTGAAGCTGAAACACCAATACATTGGCCACCTGATGCAAAGAGCTGACTCATTTGAAAAGACCCTGATGCTGGGAAAGATTGAAGTCAGGAGGAGAAGGGGACAACAGAGGATGAGATGGTTGGATGGCATCACTGACTCAATGGACTTGAGTTTGAATAAACTCCGGGAATTGGTGATGGACAGGGAGGCCTGTTGTGCTGCAATTCATGGGGTCGCAAAGAGTCAGACACAACTGAGTGACCGAACTGAACTGAACTGAAAGCATGGCTTTGCATTCAAATATCTAAGTATCCTCTAAAACATAACTTATTAATGATGAAATTGAACTTCATCATTAAAGTTGATACTTTTAGCTAAAAGACTATACAGATGAACAGCCGCAGCAATAAAAATAGCTTACTTATTAAAAATGTACTGTGTACTAGGTGCTTTTTGTTAAGTACTTCACATTAATATATGTACTTCATGCCAACCTATGATGTAGGGACTATTTTTATTCCTTTTACAAATTAAGAAATTGAGGCACAAAGAAATTAAATACCTGCAAAGTCATTGCAGAAGTAAGACTTAACCCCAGGCAATCTGTAGCAAAGTCTGAAATCCTTACCTCTATAACCACACTAATACTAAGTGAAATAAAAGGACTTTCTTCAGGAAATCTAATATTTCCATATGTTTTAGATATTAGAATTATTAAACACATTCCTAAAACTGAATTAAATATAGTAAACTCTTGAGGGATAAGATTTGAGAATATAGCAAAATTGTTGTTGAATTCATTGCATTTGAAAATTAACCTGAATTTAATACCCCAGGTTGATATTTCAAAGGTATATTTTAAGAAAGTTTATATTTGTGCATATTGGAAACCTATCACTGATCACTGCAACTGATTAATTACCAAAAGGGGCATCCTTACATGTAGAAAAGAAGTTGAAATATACAACATTCATTCACTAGATTTTTATCAAAGGTTTGATATGGTTAAAAGGGAAATAGTCACCAAAATCGGAGAAGGCAATGGCACCCCACTCCAGTACTCTTGCCTGGAAAATTCCATGGACGGAGGAGCCTGGTAGGCTGCAGTCTATGGGGTCGCTGAGAGTTGGACACAACTCAGTGACTTCACTTTCACTTTTCACTTTCATGTACTGGAGAAGGAAATGGCAACCCACTCCAGTGTTCTTGCCTGGAGAATCCTGGGGACCGGGGAGCCTGGTGGGCTGCCGTCTGTGGGGTCGCACAGAGTCGGACACGACTGAAGTGACTTAGCAGTAGCAGTAGCAGCAGCAGTCACCAAAATAAAGAAAAAAAAATAGCCACACACCTTTAGTCACAATGTAATTAGGATCAGCTGGGTTGAGCTGAGACATTAATGACTTTGAAGCTTGGTAAGCGGAAACCTCTAGGACATTGTTATCAGAGACAGAATAGGAGAAACTTTCCTAGTTCATAGAAATTGCTGGCAGCTTAGAGAGTCCTAGGAAATGAAGGTCCAGGGGCAGAAGGAGTTCATGGCCCCAGCAGCAAAGGAAAAGCACTGAAGCAGCTTGATTGCTCAGGGTTGGCTGTTTTTATTTGTTTCACCCCCAGTGAGAGTTAATCCTGAGAGAACCTGGCCAGCAGGTGAGAATAACCGATAACAGCTGGCTGTTATGAGGGCAGGGCTTAGAGCAGATGCTATTTTCTGGTAGGTTGTTTTTTTTTTTTTTTTTTTTTTACAACTGGACAAGTCACATGTAGTTTACTCTTTTAGCCAGACATTTTAGTGGTTCTTCCAATAATCCCATACCCACGAGCCTGCCATTTCTTCCTTGATTGAAGCCTGATCTAAGGCATTATAAAGGAAGGATTGGGAATGAAGCATTGATATTCTTCAGTAAGGCTGATTTACTTCCATCTCATAGTTAACCTCCAAAGTCATCTTGACAGGGAAGCTCTCATTGGAAAGAGGAAGAGAGTTCCCAAGAAAGCGAGAAGGAATAAGTGTGAGTTCTATTCAGCTGGACTACCTGGAGAGCAGTTCCTCTGTACATTTCCAGAGGGAGCTCTGGGCTAAAAGAACTAGATGGTGATACAGAGTTCCCTTGAGCCTGTAAATGTATCCTCTTCCCTCTTTTCAAAGCAAGCAATCTATAAAGAAAGACAACCAACAAGGCAGATGGAATGGATATATTGAGACATATACACACATATATACATATCCTAGTATTTCAGTGGCCATGCTGGTTGAGTTTTGAAATCGTTTTATTTTATTTATATTTATTTTTAATTTTGTTTTTATCACCAAAAACATTTTGTATTCGGGTATAGCTGATTAACAATGTGATCATTTCAGGTGAACAGCAAAGGTACTCAGCCATACATATACATGTATCCATTCTCTCCTAAAACCCCTCCCAACCAGGCTGGCACATAACATTGAGCAGAATTCCATATGCTATACAATAGGTCTTTGTTGGTTATCCATTTTAAGTATAGCAGTGTGTACATGACCTTCCCAAAGTCCCTAACTATCCCTTCCACCCCACCCTCTGGCAACCATAAGTTCATTTTCTAAGTCTGTCTCCTTCTGTTTTGTAAGTAAGTTCATTTGTATAATTTCTTTTTAGATTCCACATATAAGGTATGCTATATGATATTATTTAAATTGGCTTAAGTCTATCCTTGCCTGTGACCATATTTAGTGACATAGTCACTGTGGGGTTATGGCAAATGCATCCAAACTTTCACAAGCACTAATTACCAGAAGTGTAGTCAATGAGAGTGTCTTTTTTTCTGATGATTTCTGATCTAGGTAAATTATATGATTTTTTTAGTGTAAATATATAATAATTTATTCAACATTTGAAGTTGACAAGTAATGCCATGTCTGCACATAAATCTTATTTCATTTTTGCCAGTGTATTTTTTAGATAAATCTTTGAAATTTGAATTGCAGGCTACACAGGTAAAATGCATGTATTCATTTCACTAGTTATTTCCAAATCAGCTAGATCTGAGAGTATTTGCTTTCCCATAGCCCCACCAAAAGAATATACTGTCAAAGTTTTAGGTTTTCCAATCTGATAGTAGATAAATGAATATTTCAATGAGTTTTAGTTAGCAGTTTTCTTAATGTGAGAAGGCTGGACAGTTTTCTTATCATGAAAGGCTTGAGATTAGTTTCTTAAGGTTCAGGTCCATTTCCATTTCTTTTTTGTGTGGATTATTCCCAGTTTTTCATTTATCTTTTATAGATTTTTATATAACAATTTTATATAAATAAAAAATTTATAAATATTTTTATAGAAACAAAAATCTCTATTTTCCTATTTGAATTTGAATCTGGATATTCTCAAAAATATTTAAGCTTAGAAGGATCGTTTGAGATCATGTCTATAATCCACTTATTTATAAATGAGAAAATTGTGGCTCAGAAGCTTCATGTAATTTCCCCATAGTTAATGGGCTGACACCAGACCCAGTTTCATCTCTAAACAAGTTTTAGTTTCATCATTGTGAACACATATGTTTTTTAAGTGAACTAATTATGTTTTCATTTTAGTTGTTTAAACAAAAACAATTTTGAGGAATCTAACTATGTCTAAACATTTACATTATTTCTAGAAATTAAAAAATAATTCATGTGCATAATATTGGAAAAATGTAGGAAACTTAAAGAAAAAAAGCATAAATCAAGCTGCTAAAAGCAATCACTATGAAGAGCTCTACATACTTTTTTATCTTTTTATCTATGCTGTTTATGTATCTATATATTTAATGCAGTTGTGATTATACTATAGTTTTCATCTTTCTTCAAGAGTTTGAAAACATCAAACTCATTAAAAGTATTTATAAAGTTGTATTTGCATGATATTCCATTAAGAAATAGAATAATTTGTGTGTTGTCTATTTTGTGACATTTAATTTTTACTAATAGGAGATTTTTGCTTAATATAAATACACCTTTGAGAAGTGACATTGTGTTTTCACACCATTTCTACACCTAACGTTCTCCTTAATTTTAATTAATTACTTAAATTCACTTTAATTCAGATTTATTCACTTTAATCCTGCATTCTTTGCTACCACTGTACTCAGATTGCTTTTCTTAAGTTCACCAAGAATTTCCATTTTGACAAATTCACCGTTTGTTTCCTGTCATCGTCTTAATTGACTTTTCAGCATCATCTGACATAGTTGACAACACCACAATCTCATAGTCCTCTTTTTTCTACACTGTTTTAGGATATCAGGTACAGGGAATTCAGAGATCATTTGATTCCTCGTGGGTGTCACACTGTCATCACTCTTCCAGCTTGTTCAATCTTTATTTTTATTTATTCATTTTTACCTTTCCCTGTGGTGGGCAGAATAATGGCTTCCCTAAGTGATCATCATTCTAATTAATTTCTAACTACTATATAATCCCTAAGTACTTTCCTAACTACTCCGGAAAGGAACACAACCCTACTGGATTTTAGTCTGTTGAGAATCACAGCAAATTTCTGAATGTAGAACTGTAGAATGACATTTGTGTTGTTACAAGCCACTTAGCTCATGGTAATTTGTTACTTCAAAGGTAGAAAACCAATATATGCTTCTCATCTTCCTTTCTCAAACGAATTCTCCTTCTCCACTCTAGTGCTTTGGATATATATTCTTTTAGTCATACTTTCCACATTTGTTTAAATGTACCTATATTCTTATAAAATTAGGAAATATTTTGTGAGGTTTTTTTTTACATAGATGAATGCAGAGATGGTTTTGTGCTATTCATCTTATTTATTACTTTGTTTTTCACTCACTATTATTGTTGAGCTTTATCCATATTGCTGTAATGTGTGTTCAGTGACTCAAACATACTCCATCATCAGATATTCCACTGTTGTATCATATTTCATCATATGAATGTACTGCATTTACCCATCCAGTCTTCTAGTGATTCTGTCTTCTTAGCCCATCATATGTGTGGTTCATATTTTACTAATCCAGTAATGGATACTTAGGATGCTTCTAACTCTTCATAATCAAAACCAATGTGCTACACGTTGTCCTAGTTGTCTCTTTGTGTATCAGTATAAGTTTCCTTGCAAATAAATATATTCCAGGGTAGATCACACACAGATAACTAACTTCACTAAGCAGCAACAAGTTGCTCTCCAGAATGGGTGCAGCAGTTTTCACTTCAACAAACAGGTCAGAATTTTTCTTTCTTCTTAGCTTCACCAAAGCTTAATTGTAGAAGCTAGCTTTTTATTTTGTCTATGGATAGATGTTGAGACTTCCCTGGTGGCTCAGATGGTAAAGCGTCTGTCTACAATGCAGGAGACCTGGGTTCGATCCCTAGGTCGGGAAGATCTGCGGGAGAAGGAAATGGCAATCTACTCCAGTACTATTGCCTGGAAAATCCCATGGACAGAGGAGCCTGGTAGGCTACAGTCCATGGGGTCGCAAAGAGTCAGACACGACTGAGTGACTTCACTTCACTTCACTTCACTATGGATAGATATTAAGTGGTATTTCTGTGTTTTAATTTGCATTTCTCTGATTACTAGTGAGAGTGAATATTCTCTTTCAAGACTAATTGGCCATTTGGACAGTAACTTCTGTAAATTGACTCTTCACAGTCATTACCTGTTTTTCTCTGGGGTTGTTTTTTTCCCCTTAGGTTGTAAGAACTCCTAACGGTAAGTCTTTGAGATTTTTAATTGTGCAAATATCTTCTTCCTCACTTTTTCCATTTATATAGGTTTGAGCGTAAATCTTTCATCGAAATATAGTCAGAAGATGCCATTTTCAACCTTTCGGTTTGTGTTAGGAGGTATTTCAAAAACCATTCCTCACCCAATATCATACATATTTTACCTTTCACATTTAGAGCCACTCCTAGAATTCAAGTAAATTAGCTTGAAGTTTTTAATATGTTATGAGCTAGAAATAAAATATTTTTTGGATGTAGTGAGCCATTTTTTTTCAATACACATTACCAAATAATACAAGCTCTCTTCAGTGGTTTGTGATGTTATTTCTATGTAACAAATTCTCATGTACTCATACCTTTTTATTCTCTTTCACTGGTTCATTAGCCTGCATCTAATCCAGTATGCCACTATGACTTTGTAATACTCTTAATACCTGTAGGAGCAAGTTCCTTCCTTTTACTCCTTTTTAAAGTTGGCTTAAGTTTTTTTAAACTAGATTTTCAAGTTTCCATCCAGATTTTATGATTAAGTTTTAATTAGAAATATACCGAATTTAGATTGATTTGTGGGACACTGATAAAGTGAATCATATTAATATCTAGTAAAAATTCTAGATGTTCTCTTCAATTTTTATTTTTGTTTACCTCCTGCTAATGCTATGTTGTCTTTAATATTTGTGGAGCTAGAACAGGGCCTTATGTGGAAGCCTGCATATCATACATTCTAGTTGAAAGTTATCAATTAAGCTATCTTCCATACTCTGCCCATGTTACTACCCTGAAATAGAGGCTAAAGGAGTTCCCCTCCTTGTGGGAGAAATGCTAATGAGCTTGAAGGTGGTTCTGTTCTGCTTGTAGGAAATGCTCGGAAGCTGGGCTTATCCAGGATCTACCCAGAGGCAGGACTGATATCATCAAACTCTAATGTGACAGGGTGGGCAATGCTTTTCCTCTGTATCTCACTTTTCCCACTTTGGGTTTCCAAGCAGTCCTAGGTTCTTCCAAGCAGAGGGGAAAAGAGAAGGAACTCTGTCTTCCTAGACATTGACTCCAGCTAATTTGAGAAAGACAACTTTAAGCAAAAGCAGCCATTCTTTTCCCTAATTTACTACTGCACAATTTTTCCTCAGTTTTCTCCTTCTACCACCACTGTCCCACCCTTCCCTTCCAGTGCTCAGACTTGCAAGCACTTTGGAGACAGTTCCTGTATCTCTCCCAGTGATTCTCTTTGGGTATGGAGCTTTCAAAAAATCTTTCTTATGACCTACAAAGGAGTTTCTGTGAATGTCAGATGTGGATCTTCTTAGCCTTACCCAAGGGCTCTGCTGTCTCCACCTCAAACCATCAATAAGTCAAGTTCCTTCCAAAACATCATTGCAATGAGTACTTTCTTCCCTAAGCCATTATTATCTCTTACCTAGGCTTTTATAGTAACTACTTCTTTCTGTTCTCCCTGTATCTGTTTTTATGTTTTTGAAATTAATTCTGCAGAGTACTGAGAAGGAATGTTTTAGAGCACAAATTGTCACAGCTCTCCCCTGATTCCCACACTCTAGTGGTTTTTCCTTATTCTTTAATTAAATAAAAACTCTATCCATTGGTTTATAAAACCTTTACCTGCTATGTCCCTGTTTATATCTGCAGCCTTGTTTATATCACCTTATATCTACATTGAACTGGAGCTGGCTTGCACTGACTGAGAGAATGAATTGATAAATTTTCAAAAAATTTGCAAGTCAGTTGTTAAAAAGAACTATTAAAATATTATATAATCTTACAATAAATTAAATTACATGCTAAAAAATAACTAGTTCAAGCTCAGTCAGTTCAGTCATTCAGTTGTGTCCGACTCATGTGATACCATGAATCTCAGCATGCCAGGCCTCCCTGTCCATCACCATCTCCCAGAGTTCACTCAGACTCACGTCCATCGAGTCAGTGATGCCATCCAGCCATCTCATCCTCTGTCGTTCCCTTTTTCTCCTGCCCCCAATCCCTCCCAGCATCGGAGTATTTTCCAATGAGTCAGCTCTTCGCATGAGGTGGCCAAAGTACTCGAGTTTCAGCTTCAGCATCATTCCTTCCGAAGAACACCCAGGGCTGATCTCCTTCAGAATCGACTGATTGGATCTCCTTGCAGTCCAATCAAGAGTCTTCTTAATTCTTCGGTGCTCAGCTTTCTTCACGGTCCAACTCTTGCATCCACACATGACCACTGGAAAAACATAGCCTTGACTAGATGGACCTTTGTTGGTAAAGTCATGTCTCTACTTTTGAATATGCTATCTAGGTTGGTCATAACTTTCCTTCTAAGGAGTAAGCGTCTTTTAATTTCATGGCTGCAGTCACCATCTGCAGTGATTTTAGAGCCCCCCAAAATAAAGTCTGACACTGTTTCCACTGTTTCCCCATCTATTTCCCATGAAGTAATGGGACCAGATGCCATGATCTTCGTTTTCTTAATGTTGAGCTTTAGGCCAAATTTTTCACTCTCCTCTTTCACTTTCATCAAGAGACTCTTTAGTTCCTCTTCACTTTCTGCCATAAGGGTGGTGTCATCTGCATATCTGAAGTTATTGATATTTCTCCCAGGAATCTTGATTCCAGCTTGTGCTTCTTCCAGCCCAGCATTTCTCATCACTTCCTAATTATTGTATTGCATTTTATTATACTATTGTGTAAGCTCTTGGGGTCTTTTCATGTATATTGTGTGGGTATTTTGAATACTTTCTAATGGTTTTACTTAGTGTATAGTGAAGTCATGTTGATAGCTTGATATCAGCTCTTGAGAGAGAATTTTCACCATAAAAAAGAATAAATATTACAAATCAGTGCTTACTTAATGTTTTGTTGATTGTCTAGACATAAAAATGTGTTGTAAACAGTTGTTAATGCAGAGTAAAGTATGAGTGGGGCTTCCCTGGTGGCTCAGATGGTAAAGAATCTGCAATGCAGGAGACCAGGGTTCAATCCCTGTGTTGGGAATATGCCCTGGAGAAAAGAATGCCTACCCACTCCAGTATTCTTGCCTGGAGATTTCCATGGACGGAGGAGCAAAGCAGGCTATAGTCCATGGGTTGCAAAGGGTTGGACACAACTTGAGGGACTAACACTTTCACTTCACTTCAAACCATGGATAGCACAAAAATTTGAGGAGATATTCCAGAATTTAGAAGCTACTGTGCAATATAACTGGAGAAGGCAGTGGCACCCCACTCCAGTACTCTTGCCTGGAAAATCCCATGGATGGAGGAGCCTGGTAGGCTGCAGTCCATGGGGTCGCTGTGACACAACTCAGTGACTTCACTTTCACTTTTCAGTTTCATGCATTGGAGAAGGAAATGGCAACCCACTCCAGTGTTCTTGCCTGGAGAATCCCAGGGATGGCGGAGCCTAGTGGGCTGTCGTCTATGGGGTCGCACAGAGTCGGACACGACAGAAGTGACTTAGCAGCAGCAGCAGTGCAATATAATACATTACTGATGAACTAGTCAAGTTTCAACATTTGTGTTTGTTTTCATCTTGCTCATTAAATAAATAGAAATATCAATCAACATTAACTTTAACTACACTTGTTCATTAGTTACAACCTTACTTTGGCTACAGATATAAGAAGTTAGTGACAGCATTCCGTGAGAGTCAATTGGTTGTATGGAATTTATAACATAGGGTATTATATGTTACTATTGTTTATAGATTGTACACTGTACATCTTTTATATCAGTAACATTTATAACAAATGTAATATTTGTATATACCCATGGTTTTCTAGAAAGCCAGTCAAACATTTATAGCACATCATTGTTCTTCCTGCAGTATTTTTATCTTTGTAAGTAATATTTTTTTTATTAGAATCATTTTACTTTGGAATTCAGTTAAAGTCCAAAAGATAAGTAAATTCATGGAACTAGGTTGTTTTTTCTTCTATTGTGGTTTCCGAGTTAAGAAAATTAACTGAAGGGTGCTAAGAAAAGATAATACTGTTAATAATGACAGAGTCAGCATGACAAATTGCTCCCCAGGTTGCTTACTGGTAAATAATATGCCTGACAATGCAGGAGACATAGGAGATGCAGGTTTGATTCCTGGGTTGGAAAGATTCCCTGGAGGGGGAAATGGCAACCTACTCCAGTATTCTTGCCTGGAGAATCCCGTGGACAGAGGAGCTTGGTGGACTACAGTCCATGGGGTCACAGAGTTGGACACAACTGAGCAACTGAGCACACACACATACAGTGTGATAAAGTAATTCACTTTTCTTAGACAATTTTGAACTTGTGTACTTTTGTCATCAACTCTCTCACATTATTCCCCAGCAAGAATCCTTCTGCCTAGTGTTTGAGCTAAGAGAATGAGACTGAGTTTGGTTCAGAAACAAAGGAATGTTTCATTCTTTGATCAGAGGATGGAGGGATGCTAGCTCATCTTTAGTCCAAGCTCTTTCCCACAGGCTGTGGGAAGAGCTGCTCATAGGGCTCTCTTTAGTAGGGAGTGGTTGCTTTGGGCAGGGGCAGCTGTGCTTGCTTACCCATCATATCCCAGCACCAGGCACAGTGTTTTATTGCCTGCTGACATCATCTTGAGTCTATGTGTCCTCTGGTTTGCTTCTGCACAAACCTGTCCATTTAGGTATCGGGCACAGCCATTTTGTAGGAGGAACTCTGGTCTGAAATAACGGGTTTGAGGCTCCTGTGCTCAGCACCCTATGAACACAAAGGAAAAGGAAGAAAAAGCTTAGACTTTGTCTTATTACCCAGATTTTTATTATTTCTTGAGAAGTCTTAATGGATTTTGCCACTGACACTTTCTCAAAAGAGGCATGCCTTATTTGTATAGGAATTTATATGCTGATTCACACATGTGTGTGTTTTCTAATTGATAGACCAATAAAATATTAAAGGAATACAGATTGCTTCAATGTCCTATAATCTTTGTTGATTTACTTTATGAAGCAATAGACAAAACATTTTGTATATTTTTCTGTGGTGACTGGTGAATCAATGATAAAGGTGTTGAATCCAGAATAACAAAGAAAGGTGTGTATTGATAAATATGATTCCAGAAGTATTCTTACTTGTGAAGCTAATTGATTTTGAGGGGCTGACTAAGGCATAGTTTTAAAGTTGCAATATATTTATTAATTTATGGGTCATTAATCTAGGGAGCTGGCCAACTAAGTAGTTATCCTGTTAAATAATAGCACTATAAATCTAGGTAATTCTTAAATATCTCACTATTTTCATTATAAATTATACTAGTCATGTGATTTTTCAGTTCTCAACTGTCAGCTCGTGTGTATGTGTATTTATGTGTGTGATTAGACACTTTTAAAATTTTACATTAAAAATATTTATCACATTGTATTAATAGCTACATAATACTCATTTCAACTCCACAGTTAATACCCTGTAGCTAAACACCTGATCGAAGCGTCACTCTGCATATTTTTTTGTAGATTAAGGACTCTATGGCTATTTTCTAGCATCAGGTCTTGAGGCATGTAACTATTTGAAATTATATAGTTCAGTTCAGTTCAGTCACTCAATCATGTCTGACTCTTTGTGACCCCATGAACCACAGCAGGTCAGGCCTCCCTGTCCATCACCAAGTCCTGGAGTTTACCCAAATTCATGTCCATTGTGTCGGTGATGCCATCCAACCATTTCATCCTCTGTCATCCCCTTCTCCTCCTGTCCTCAATTTTTCCCAGCATCAGGGTCTTTTCAAATGAGTCAGCCCTTCCAGGTGGCCAAAATATTGGAGTTTCAGCTTCAACATCAGATTTTCCAATGAACACCCAGTACTGATTTCCTTTAGGATGGACTGGTTGGATCTCCTTGCAGTCCAAGGGACTCTCAAGAGTCTTTTCCAACACCACAGTTCAAAAGCATCAATTCTTCAGTGCTCAGATTTCTTTATAGTACAACTCTCACATCCATAACTTGACTACTGGAAAAACCATAGTCTTGACTACATGGACCTTTGTTGACAAAGTAATGTTTCTGCTTTCTAATATGCTGTCTAGATTGGTACATCCTGATTAATTATTTAGAAACTTGCCTATCAAGTATTAGCAGATTCCTAGTGATGTTTTCTGTAATTATAAAACCAGTTATGTGCCTGTTGGGGAAGAAAATTTTTCCTTTCTTCCCTTTTAGGTTCTCTGGTCAAATAATTAAGTTGATATAAAACAGATTAATAGGAGGAATACAGATAACACTACATGTATATGCAGGAGCCCTATAAAGATGACGACTCAAAAGGTAGCCAGGTAATTGAAGATTATATAACATCCTAAGCTAAGGAAAGGGCTAAGGGTATGGAGATACAGAAGGGTGGAAGGCCATACATAGGAAAGCAGAGATGTTTAGAAAACAAAGGTTGCTGTTATCAGTTTCTTAGGTAAAAAGATAATTTGTTAACAGCTCTCTTCCTGGTACAGGCCCCTTTTTCCAATGGAAATTAAGGCTATTGCAGCGGGCAGGGTAGGGGGCGGTATGGGAATTGTTCCTCAATCTGTTGTGTCTTTGATTACATTTCACTGAAAATAATCTTCCGGCAAAACCAGCATATTTTAGGAGGACTGACAAAATCTTTTCCCTCATGGTCAATGAAGAAACGTATACCTCAAATGTCATAATTTGAATTCTTCATTTTAGCTAGAGTTGAAAGTATTTACAAAATCATGATACTGTGGATATTTTAGTGTTTAAAATATTTTGGACTTCTTCTTTGCTTTCAAATATGAAAATTAAGAGTAATAACTATGGAGGAGGCTGAAGGGACTGTAATGACTGAGAAACAATAGACCGTTTTATTCATAAAAGGTACTGTCAACATTTATATAAGGTGTGATTGCATTTATGCATAACTCATTACTGTTGACCCTTTATCAACATGGGTTTAACTACTCACATTCACTTATGCAGACTTTTTTCAGAAGGTAACATGTGACAAGCTGGTTTTAGAAAAGGCAGAGGAACCAGAGATCAAATTGCCAACATCTGCTGGATCATGGAAAAAGTAAGAGAGTTCCAGAAACACATCTATTTCTGCTTTATTGACTATGCCAAAGCCTTTGACTGTGTGGATCACAATGAACTGTGGAAAATTCTGAAAGAGATGGGAATACAGACCACCTGACCTGCCTCTTGAGAAATCTGTATGCAGGTCAGGAAGCATCACTTAGAACTGGACATGGAACAACTGGTTCCAAATAGGAAAAGGAGTACGTCAAGGCTGTATATTGTCACCCTGCTTATTTAACTTCTATGCAGAGGACATCATGAGAAACGCTGGACTGGAAGAAACACAAGCTGGAATCAAGATTGCTGGGAGAAATATCAATAACCTCAGATACACAGATGACACCACTCTTATGGCAGAAAGTGAAGAGGAACTAAAAAGCCTCTTGATGAAAGTGAAAGAGGAGAGTGAAAAAGTTGGCTTAAAGCTCAACATTCAGAAAACAAAGATCATGGCATCTGGTCCCATCACTTCATGGGAAATAGATGGGGAAACAGTAGAAACAATGTCAGACTTTATTTTTGGGGGCTCCAAAATCACTGCAGATGGTGATTGCAGCCATGAAATTAAAAGACGCTTACTCCTTGGAAGAAAAGTTATGACCAATTTAGACAGTATATTCAAAAGCAGAGACATTACTTTGCCGACTAAGGTCCATCTAGTCAAGGCTATGGTTTTTCCAGTGGTCATGTATGGATGTGAGAGTTGGACTGTGAAGAAGGCTGAGCACCGAAGAGTTGATGCTTTTGAACTGTGGTGTTGGAGAAGACTCTTGAGAGTCCCTTGGACTGCAAGGAGATCCAACCAGTCCATTCTGAAGGAGACCAACCCTGGGATTTCTTTGGAAGGAATGATGCTAAAGCTGAAACTCCAGTACTTTGGCCACCTCATGTGAAGAGTTGACTCATTGGAAAAGACTCTGATGCTGGGAGGGATTGGGTGCAGGAGGAGAAAGGGACGACAGAGGATGAGATGGCTGGATGGCATCACTGACTTGATGGACGTGAGTCTGAGTGAACTCCGGGAGATGGTGATGGACAGGGACGCCTGGTGTGCTGCAATTCATGGGGTCGCAAAGAGTTGGACACGA
Source organism: Ovis aries (assembly GCF_016772045.2). Taxonomy (NCBI): domain Eukaryota; kingdom Metazoa; phylum Chordata; class Mammalia; order Artiodactyla; family Bovidae; genus Ovis; species Ovis aries. Next base: position 77,830,275 of record NC_056059.1, read on the forward strand.
CTGAGTGACTGAACTGGACTGAACTGAACTGAACATGTGCTAAATACTAAAGGACTACGCTATCCATGGTTGATTGAATTAGGTGTAGAATAGTGGGAATATAGAAACTGTGCATATAGAGAACCAACTATAAGTTATATACAGGCATTTGAGGGCACAGAGCTTTGTGCCCCTAACCTCCATGTTGTTCAACGGCCAACTCAATATAAAGACTTAGAAGGTCAGGAATATGGTTTTATAGGTGAATTCTATCAAATATTTAGAGAAGAGCTAACATCTTTCCTCAAAACTTCCAAAAAATTGCAGAAAGAAGAACACTCCCAACCTTAAGAGGCCACTATCACCCTGATACCAAAATCAGACACAGATATCACAAAAAGAAAATTACAGTTAAAATCACCTATGAACACAGATGCGGAAAGCCGCAACAACATACTAGGAAACTGGGATTTTATCCTGGGGAGGCTAGAAATCTTCACTATATGCAGATCGATCAATGTGATACACCATATTATCAAGGGTTCCTTTGGACTTACTCACATAGTTACATTTTCGAAGATGTTTCAAGTGAAACTGGACCTTATAAATTCTGTGCTTGATAATTTAGAGAACTCTTCTTTCAGTTGTTCAAGAAACAACAATATTTATATCTTCCACAGATAGCCTTTGTCAAAGTTAATTTTTCTTTAAGTCCTATCTGGAATCACCTTCTTTTGCTCAGAGGCAAAGAGCTGGAAGGTGGCTCTTTGGAAAAGAGGTAAGTGCCAATTTGTAAGCCCTTGGGATAAGTTGGACAAGAAAGGCAATTAAATAAATCTTATCTTGATGCTCTCAGGCCATAACAGCTAATTTGAAAAGACTGCATTAAGTCTTTCAGGGTGAAATCTTCAAAGAGAACTTAGGATGCAATTGGTAAAGAATCTGCCTGCAAATGCAGGAGATGCAAGAGACATGGTTTTTCAAGTTCAATTCCTGGGTCAGGAAGATCCCCTGGAGGAGGAAATGGCAATTTGCTCAGCATAATACTGAATACCTACCCACAGCAAATATCATTCTCAGTGGTGAAAAACTGTAAGCATCTCCTGCTTGGCCACGTCCAATTTACCTTGATAAATGGCAACCAGTGTTCTTGCCTGGAGAATCCCAGGGACGGGGGAGCCTGTGGGCTGCCTGCCGTCTATGGGGTCACACAGAGTCAGACACGACTGAAGTGAATTAGCAGCAGCAGCATGGACCTTACATTCCAGGTTCCTGTGCAATATTGCTCTTTGCTACTTTGGATTTTAGTTTGACCACCAGATATACCCACAACTGCATGTGATTTCTACTTTTGGCCCAAGCAATTCATTCTTCTCTGGAGCTATTAGTAATTTGCTCTTTGCTCTTGCCCAGTAGCATATTGGACACCTCCAACCTGGGGTGCTCATCTTCTGGTGTCACATATTTTTGCCTTTTTGTACTGTTTATAGGGTTCTCCTGGCAAGAATACTGCAGTGGTTTGCCATTCTGTCCTGCAGTGGTTCACGTTTTTCAGAACTCTTCATTGTGACCTATCCTTCTTGGGTGGCCTTGCCCAGCATGGCTTATAGCTTCATTGAGTTTTATGCAAGCTCCTTAGCCACAGCAAGGTCATGACTCATGAAGGGGACATAAACACTGCTGTACTTATAAATTTTTAATCCAGATCAAAACTAACAATAAAAATAAGAATAAATGTTTTCAATGCATAGGTAAAATGGAAAAATAGATACAGATTTGTTTTAGGAAGAGAAGAAAGAATTGTTTTAGCTGGATAAAATGTTATAGCACAACTATTAATTATGCTCCCACAAACATACAAATTATAAAACTCAGAATGCTAAATGAAGAAAATTAAACTGTATAAATGATTTAGCATTAAAATAGAGCCAACCTCCCCAGTTGATTATACAACTGGTCGATTTCTGTGACTTTTCACCGTCATTTAATTTTATTTTTTCCCATATGGACTAATTAATTATTGGCTAACTTTGCAGTATAATAGGGCATCCCTAGTGGTTAAAATGGAAGAGAATCTGCCTGCAGTGCAAGAGACCCGGGTTCAATCCCTGGGTCAGGATGATCCCCTGGAGAAGGGAATGGCAACCTACTCCAGTATTCTTGCCAGGAGGATCTCATGGACAGAGAAGCCTGGCCTGCTACAGTCCATGGAGTCACAAAGAATCAGATACGATTGAGCAACTAGCACTTTCACAATATAATAGAAGGGATGGTTTTTAAGTATTATGATCAAGTGTAAGCATAAAATAAATGACAATAATTCTCATTCATTGGGCATTTTTCTATCATGTTCTCTGTAATAGATTGCCAGATATTTCTCTAGCAAAGATAGATTTATTCAGAATCAGCAAACAATTATAATTTGGAATCTGTGACAATGGTGCACCACAGGCAGTTATGTATACAGGAAGGAAAGAAAAAGGAAAACTTTTTTTTTTTTTTAAAGGAAAGCACTTTCTTAGAGGAGAAAAGGAAGCTGGGAGAGCTCAAAGCGTCTGGAAGTAGAGGTGCTTTTTTTTTTTTTTTCTTCCAATATTGGGCTCTGTTATCATCATAAGGCATGAGAGCTCCTCCTTCTGGTTTCTCAACTCTATTTAAATGAGGATTCTGTATTAAATTTTCACACTGTTGTTCTAAACACCTCACCAAGTGGAAGTATTTGGTTAATTAGTGGCTAGGCAACAGGATGATTTGTAGACTTGCTAGAGATTTTCTGAACTTCTCAATTAACTTCTGCAATTGATATCTTTGGGTTTTTAGATTCCCAATCTTGAAACAGAGTTAAAATCCCATTTTTAAATTAGTTTATGCAAATGAAGAGTATTTGAGCTGAAGCAATCAGAATTTACATATCAATGATATGTGGAATTTCCTTTAAATTAGCGCTAGGGTAGTGCCTCTGCTTGTTGGAGGACCCTGGAGAAAGTTTTTGAGTGAAAGCTATTAAAAGGAGAAGTAAAGTATCCATTTTTTCAGTCTTTGTTTTAGGGATTCATGGTAATCCTCATTAATTCATGATTATTAAGAAATACTTTGAACTCAATTTGGAATGATAGTTCTTTAATGAGTATCTCAAAGTCACATTAGCTACAGATTTTTTTTTTTTTCCCTGTATATTAGACTCGGACCTTTAAAATGTTTGATTCTATTTACTTGTAAAAAATTTTCTCTCCTGATTTAGGTTTTTAGTTCTGTCATTTATATTCATATTTTCTGCTGTTTCCTAATCCACCATCCACGTGTATGTTTGTGTGTGTGTGTGTTCCTGAGAGAAACTGAAAACAGGTGAGAGAAGGAAATTTGATTACATATCTAAGTGTTTAAAAAACAAGTACAGTTTTGTTTAAATGGCATTTCTACATTTTAATTTCAGGGTCTCATTGAATTAAATTGTATGTCAGAGACTTCCCTGATGCTCCAGTGATTAAGACTTCATGGTACCGATGTGGTGGGGCAAGGTTTTGATACCCAGTCAGGAAACTAACTTTCTGCATGCCATAAGGTGCAGCCAAAAAAAAAAAAACAGTAAAATTGAGGGTAAAACTTTTCTTTCTGCTTTCTTAGATTCAATATTTGGAGGCTTCACATTAAAGTGACACAGGACAGATTAGCAGGAGAGAAGTTATATGCATATGCGTACTCGTATGCATACAAGGGGACAACACAGAAAAGAAATGAAATCCCCACAAATGAGATATATGTGGCGGCTTACATACCATTTTAACAAAGCATGATAAAGTGTGGATAAGGGACTTTTTATAGGAAATGCTTTGGGGATTCTAGTGGAGAGAAGGAATTGTAGGAAGGTGACTGAGAAAGGTAGGGTAATGAGGGTTTTCTAGACAGGTTTGTTGTACAGACTCCAGTCATCTCAGGTAAGAGTTGTCTCCAGATCTGTACACTCACTCCTGGAAAGGGAGAGGAGGACACATTTACAAGTGGAAATTTCCTTGATATTTTCTCTTCAGAAAGGAAATGTATCTCCTGCTTTTAGATAGAAAGTGGAAGGACAACTCCTCCTGAGTTGTGTTGTTGTTCAGTTGTTCCGTTGTGCCTGGCTCTTTGCGACCCCATGAACTTCAGCATGTCAGGCTTCTGTGTTCTTCACAAACTCCTGGAGGTTGCTCAAACTCATATCCATTGAGTCAGCTCTTTCTTAATAGCTTTCAGCTCAAGATAATCCTTACGCCAATGTGGCTTATTTTGGGGTGACATGTTCTGATCCTTTTCATCTGCTTTAGAATGTCCAGTAAGGGAGTGTCCAATAAGGGAATTTTCTCCCAATGATAAAGGGATGATTTAATTTTAACATATTGTATACCTTAGCTGTTTGTGCGTGCTAAGTGGCTTCAATGTTGTCAGACTCTTTGAACCCCTTAAGACTGTGGCCTGCCCGGCTCCTCTGCCCATGGGATTTTCCAGGCAAGGATACTGTAATGGTTTGCCATGCCCTCCTCCAGGGAATCTTCCTGACCCAAGGATCAAACCTGAATCTCGTGTCTCCTGAATTGGCAAGCATGTTCTTTATCAGTAGCACCACCTTAGCTCTTTATTTCCTATCTGAAAAGTAGCAGAAATCTATATTTTAGTGAATGCAAATGACAAATGAGCATATTAAAAAATAAAGCCAGGGTTATATACATTCTGCCTTTTTTCAGTAAATATTCATTGACTACCATTGTACTCGAGGAGCTCTTCTAGATGCAAGAACAAAATAATGGGATAGAAATAAGCAATAGACAATATTCTGTTTTCTTCAGTAGGCAGCCTTGGGAGAGCAGATAGAGAAGACAAGATTGGAAATAAAATTCATTGGTATACTATATCAAAGGAAAATATTCCTATACCCTTCTAGCTTCTTCTGGTATTATAGAACCTAACTTTTATCCATGTCTGATACACAGCAAAACAGTTTACTGACACTAAGAAAATTACAGCATTTAATGCAGGGTACCAAGCAGGGAGAATGGACAGTTCTTTTCAAATTACTTGAACTACCTGATGACTTTCATAGAAGGGTTTTTAAAGGCAGTGTCTTGAGTTCAGGTTACAGGATACATTACTTTCTGATTGGTTGGTGATGAGGTAACGGGTGGTATTTTGGGAATCTCAATCATCAACCTTATAGTTCCAACTAGTCTGGGGTCTTCATGCTTATGGTCACTATATTCCCCCTAGATAGAGGTCTCAGTTTTTGCCTAAGAACTTAACGTTATCTATCACATTGTTATATGTATCTTTTGAGGCAGAACTAGGACTCTTATTTAATGGCTGAACTACTGTTCAAGCTGCCTTGCTTAACTTCTTTTCCTTTGTTTCTGCATTCCCTCACTTCTCTATTTAGTAGCTGCTCTTTGGAACTCAGCAAAAGCCTAGGAGATTAAGACCTTTTTTCTGCAAATAAGAAATGAGGGACATGGAAGAGATATTGTACCTGGGAGGGTTTTGTAGGGACCAGATTGGTTTCAATGCCCTCTCTTTTGATACTCATCTATCCTAAGGGGAGCAAGGGTGAGATAAAAAGGGAATAAAGTTTTGAATAGAGAAGTTAATCATAAACTTGGCAGGGGAATTTGTTTTTAGGGGGACTCTGTTTCACTGGATGTTCTAAGAATAAAACTGACATGAGACATGAACACAAGAAAATTGAATTTAATTTCATACATGCATTAACCCCATATACATGAGAGGTTCAGAGACAGAATGGTAAAATGAACTATACATGACATCCTGGGCTAAAGAATGGAATAAGGGCCTGAGATTCTCAAGGACATGAGGGTCATTCACAGTGCAATAAAAAGAAAAGATATTGGGTAATTAGATGTTTGCTCTGCCATACAGATGGAATCATTTAAATAAAATTTCTCTCTGGTAATAATTCTGTTTTGGGGGGAAAACAAAACACAAATTCTTCTAGGTAGTTAAAAGGAGGGCAGTGATTTCTCTTGAACCTCAAGGTCTCCATTGCCTTTAGCATAAAATAATCCACATACCAAGTTGATATGTCTCTGGGAGGCCTGTTCTGAAGCTCTGCAATGAAAATGAAAGTGTTAGTAACTCAGTCATGTCCAACTCTTTGCAACCCCATGGACTGTAGCCTGCCAGGCTCCTCTGTCCATGGAATTCTCCAGGCAAGAAAACTGGAGTGTGTTGCCATTTCCTTCTCCAGGGGATCTTCCCAACCCAGAGGTTGAGGCTGGGTCTCCTGCATTGCAGGCAGATTCTTTACCATCTGAGCCACCAGGGAAGCCCATGCAGTATTGTATATAAAAAACCATGGTATATCTTTCATCAAAAAGTAATATAAAGAAAAATGTTAGGGTAGATGAAAAAGGTTGCAAATATAAAGAATATAATCAGAAGAATTCAATGAAAAAGTGACTTCTGATCAATATCTTAGGGGAGATCATTCCAGACAGAAGGAACAAATAGCAAAAGAAGGCTGAGAAAGGAGTGTATTGAAGAACAGCAAGGAGACTGATGTAACTAAAGCAGAATGAGCAATGGATGAGTGTTGAGGAATGGGAGAATTATGGAAATGGGAGTTGTGTGTTGAGGGGGTTGGTTGGGTCAGAGTAAGGAGTTTGCATCTAAGGAAAATGAGACTTTGAGTAACAAGACTTGACTACCCTGTTTCCAAGGATCATTCTGCCTATTATATAGAGAAGAGTAGGGAAGGGCCTTCCGTATTTTGAGGTGGAAAGTTTTCCTAAAGCTCTACTGAAAACACTTAGATGCATATAGGGCTTGGAGTTAGCATAAAAGAGTAAAGTTTAGTATTGAAAGTAGCTGAGTGTTCAGAGGATTAAGGAAATGGGTGCTTTGCCTCAGTGATAAGCATTTTAACCTGTGGTGAATGATGGAGCACATTGTGAAAGGGCTGTCATTGCTCACCTCCAGTTTTCACATTATGATAGCATGGGCCCAAGTGTTTCTAGGTCTTCAGATTTTTTACAAGAAGCCGAAAAAGTATTAATTTTTGTGTTAAATCTGCTGATCTTTAGAAGTATGGCCTTTCACTCGTATTTAAAACACTCAATCACGCAACACTGTCTCAGCTGATTATAACATTTCTGAGGGAAGAGTTTAAAGGACGGTTTCCAGTTTGCTTTTTCTAATCTATATGTAGCAAGATGAAGCCGGTGGGTTCAACAATGATAAATAAGAGATGAGATAAAGATGAAGGGAGAGAGATCTGCTCTTATATTCTGATCTTTTTTAGGTGAAACGCTTATGAAAATTTTCTTCTTAGACCTATTTCATCATAATCCAATATTGAGTATGAACCTAAATTATTTTACCTTTAATAATCTTCAAATTTTATCACAATAAAATGATTCTTAAGACATTCAAACACAATAAGACTTTATCCTTAAATAAGACGAACTCATCAGTTCAGTTCAGTTCAGTCGCTCAGTCATGTCCGACTCTTTGAGACCCCATGAATCGCAGCACACCAGGCCTCCCTGTCTATCAGCAACTCCCGGAGTTCACTCAGACTCACATCCATTGAGTTAGTGATGCCCTCCAGACATCTCATCCTCTGTCGTCCCCTTCTCCTCCTGCCCCCAGTCCCTCCCAGCATCAACATCTTTTCCAATGAGTCAGCTCTTTGCATGATGCGGCCAAAGTACTGGAGTTTCAGCTTTAGCATCATTCCTTCCAAAGAAATCCCAGGGTTGGTCTCCTTCAGAATGGACTGGTTGGATCTCCTTGCAGTCCAAGGGACTCTCAAGAGTCTTCTCCAACGCCACAGTTCAAAAGCATCAATTCTTTGGTGCTCAGCCTTCTTCACAGTCCAACTCTCACATCCATACATGACCACAGGAAAAACCATAGCCTTGACTAGATGGACCTTAGTCAGCAAAGTAATGTCTCTGCTTTTGAATATACTATCTAGATTGGTCATAACTTTTCTTCCAAGGAGTAAGTGTCTTTTAATTTCATGGCTGCAGTCACCATCTGCAGTGATTTTGGAGCCCCCAAAAATAAAGTCTGACATTGTTTCTACTGTTTCCCCATCTATTTCCCATGACGTGATGGGACCAGATGCCATGATCTTTGTTTTCTGAATGTTGAGCTTTAAGCCAACTTTTTCACTCTCCTCTTTCACTTTCATCAAGAGGCTTTTAGCTCCTCTTCACTTTCTGCCATAAGGGTGGTATTATCTGCATATCTGAGGTTATTGATATTTCTCCTGGCAATCTTGATTCCAACTTGTGTTTCTTCCAGTCCAGTGTTTCTCATGATGTACTCTATATAAGTTAAATAAGCAGGGTGACAATATACAGCGTTGATGTACTCCTTTTCCTATTTGGAACCAGTCTGTTGTTCCATGTCCAGTTCTAACTGTTGCTTCCTGACCTGCACACAGATTTCTCAAGAGGCAGGTTAGATGGTCTGGTATTCCCATCTCTTTCAGAATTTTCCACAGTTTATTGTGATCCACACAGTCAAAGGCTTTGGCATAGTCAATAAAGCAGAAATAGATGTTTCTCTGGAACTCTCTTGCTCCTTCCATGATCCAGCAGATGTTGGCAATTTGATCTCTGGTTCCTCTGCCTTTTCTAAAACCAGCTTGAACATCAGGGAGTTCACGGTTCATGTATTTCTGAAGCCTGGCTTGGAGAATTTTGAGCATTACTTTACTAGCATGTGAGATGAGTGCAATTGGGCGGTAGTTTGAGCATTCTTTTGCTTTGCCTTTCTTTGGAATTGGAATGCAAACTGACCTTTTCCAGTCCTGTGGCCACTGCTGAGTTTTCCAAATTTGCTGGCATATTGAGTACAGCACTTTCACAGCATCATCTTTCAGGATTTGAAACAGCTCAACTGGAATTCCATCACCTCCACTAGCTTTGTTCATAGTGATGCTTTCTAAGGCCCACTTGACTTCACATTCCAAGATGTCTGACTCTATATTAGTGATCACATCATCATGATTATCTTGGTCATGAAGATCTTTTTTGTACAGTTCTTCCATGTATTCTTGCCATCTCTTCTTAATATCTTCTGCTTCTGTTAGGTCCAGACCATTTCTGTCCTTTATCAAGCCCATCTTTGCATGAAATGAAAAACATCTTAAAGAACTGTAATTGAGTCCAGCACTTTTTCATGAGAATGGATTAACAGATTACCTGGATGACAATATTTACAAAACAGATGAAGTAATATGGATCTTTATTATAAAATCTTGTGGGAAAGTAATGGGTAAAAATGGTACCTTTGATATAATGGCTTGTGAAATATGATTTAAAAAGTGCCCTAAATTTGGAGAATGTCACAATATATATCTTGAGTTTTATTAAAGTACCCCTGTTTATTTCAGATTTTGGTGTTATTGATTTATATTCTTTCCTATCACAACATATTTAAATTTCTGGTACAAAATATGATCATAGTCTGGTTGAACGGAGCTTTGCTAAAGCTCTTATATAGTTAAATAATTTTTCTTTTGTGTTTCTAGCTCCTTTCCTCATGGACTTTCCCAGTGTATATTTGATGACCGTTTTAGAAGCTGAGTGGAAAAAAGTAGCACTGTGAGATTGGTGTTTAGCCCTTTGGTAAACCTCTAATAGATAATATTGCTTTTAGTTCTACTGTCTTTTACCAGTACCAGAGATAAGATAGAAGTCTCCTTTTTCCCTAGGTACCTATCTATCTGCATAGATTCACTGTGTATAAAATTGCTTGGAGGAATTATTGTTATTATCCAGTTGTTTTTCAAAAAATCTCAAAATTCTTCCAACATAAACTTTTTATTTAAAAAATGCATCATATTAAGGTTCTCACTGAAATAGATACTATTTCTAGGTCCTGAAGGAAGTATTTGACATATTCAAGTGTGTTATAAAGTTTCAAAGTGCCTTGAACAGTGGTGGATGTACTTGAACTTTCTGAGTGGACTTGAACTTTCTTCTCTTCTCATTGGGAAAGGCAGACTCTAATACCCCTCAGGTTATCATAAGCGTTAAAGGAGCGTACTGCTGCTGCTGCTAAGTCAGTTCAATTATGTCCGACTCTGTGCGACCCCATAGACGGCAGCCCACCACGTTTCCCCGTCCCTGGGATTCTTCAGGCAAGAACACTGGAGTGGGTTGCCATTTCCTTCTCCGATGCATGAAAGTGAAAAGTGAAAGTGAAGTTGCTCAGTCGTGTCCGACCCTTAGCGACCCCATGGACTGCAGCCTACCAGGCTGCTCCGTCCATGGGATTTTCCAGTGAAGAGTACTGAAGTGGGGTGCCATAGCCTTCTCCAAAGGAGCATACCATGTGTACATAATAATAATATTGCAAATTAAGTGAGATTAATGGTTAGCACAAGTCCTGGTGCAGGATAACTGCTTCATCATACTTCGGGATTATTATCATGACATATTGTGCTATACATGGCATGAATGAGACAGGTTGCACAATCCATTTAATGCTGTCTTTTGCACAACATAAACTCTCTGTAGCTTCTTATAATTGCCACCACCACCATCATCCCTAACCATTGGTACTTGCTCCATATATAAATTCCATATTTTATTTTTTGATTAAGAATTAAAATAATCTATCTGTAGAAACATGAGACAGTCAGTACAACTGGTTTAATTCCCTTTAATTTTTGGGTGGAGACTTGAAAGTCTTCTGTAAGTTGTTCTCCCTTTGCCAATATAAGCTGCTTTTGTTTATGGCCTAGCTGAATACTTACATAAAAATTTGACAATGAAAAAGTTTAAAAATAAAACCTTGGCTTACACCCAGCATGGCATTTAGTGTTATTAGGCTGAATTTGGCTCTTTCTTGTCTACTAATAGTCAGTGCATCTGACACACTGGCAGTAGGTTTTTCCAGCGCAAATGTTCATGCCTTGTAATATTTTGTACTCAATGTGTGGACATATTTGTTATGTGTTACTTTTTTTTGGCAGTACCATAAGGGGATGAAAGTGTGACTAAAAATGTTGGAAACAAGAAAAGCATGAGTAAAATATTTGTGTCTCTCTTCCTTATTTGCTTATGTCCGTATTAGGGTATATAGTCCACTGACCTAAAGAGAAAATAATGGGATAGTTACACATAATCATAATTATGTTATGTTTATTCTAGTTTTATAGAACAAAAATGAGCTTTGATGGAATTGTGGAACTGAATATGATATGCGATGTATGTGTGACCCTTTGCGAGTGCTGTATTCATTCATGCCTATTCTGTCTGTATAGCATTCTCTTCTCTCTCTTTGATCCTTAACCATACCCCTCTGATTCACATGACAAACTCCTAATTATCTTTCAAGATTCAGCTTCAAGACTCATTATATCTTCCTGTGCTATTACTTCTTCCCTGGACAGGGAAGATTAGAGAGCCCTCTCTCTGCTCCCATGGCTTGCCTTCCACAGTCTGTTATGACACTTAGCCTGTTATATTGTTATTGATTACTTGCCTGAAGCAAAATAAAAGCATGAACTGGGGAAGAATGCTCAATGTGTCTTTCTGTTGTTTTAAATCTATTATGCCTAGCACAGTGATTAACTTATGATATACAATAAATGGTTGTTTTATGAAACAATGCATGCTAACTACAATAGTTAATAAGGTATCTTTTATGTATCCAGAAATTACAGTAATATAATGTCATTTCCCTACATTTCAAAGTAAAACTGATAAAAACTAATGGAGACCCAGGTTCAATCCCTGGGTCGGGAAGATCCTCTGGAGAAGGAAATGGCAACCCACTCCAGTACTCTTGCCTGGAAAATCCCATGGACGGAGAAGCCTGGTAGGCTATAGTCCATGGGGTCGCAAAGAGTCGGACACAACTGAGTGACTTCACTTTCACTTTCATTTTCAATGGTAAACTATGTTTGACCTTTAACTGACCAGGAGACTCTAAATATCCTGAAGACTCTTAATACCCAGGAGACTCTAAATATCCTGAAATTGTTGTGATAGTTAGCTTTCTCTTTTGGGAAATGGTGTGATATTCTGAGCACGTAAAATGATTATGGTGGATACCTACCTTTAGATGTCACTAAGTGTGTAGGGATTGAGAAAACCAGTCCTACCAAATATGTTCAATATTTTGGATCCCACTGCATTTCCCTTGTTTTTTTAAACCTTACTTTAAAGAAAGTAATCTTTAGGAGATTAATCTACTAATCTCCTAATTAGTAATCTACCCCTTCATCAGAACCTAAATAAATCTTTTATCTTCATCTGGCTGATTTCACATGGCCTCCACACTTTGACTTGCTATCCATGGATCTCTTTTACTGTGACAATAAGACAGTGGGAAAACAGATATGCCTATTTGTTCTCCAGTCATAGTTTTGTTTTCATTGTCACTAAAATACAGACTCTGATTTATTTATGGTTGCAGCAGTTTTCTTTTAGATGAAGTGTCATGATAACTTGTGTTGCTAATAAGTTTAAAAAAATTGAGAAAGATACAGTACCATATAGATAAATGAATGTGGCACCTTTTATTTTAACTTTCAAGGTACTTAAGGAATATAGTATGCTTTATTAATAATGCTGATCAGTACATACATTCTAAGGTTTTATATCAAATTTTTTTTTCCCATCCAGGGAGAATTAATTCTGCCATTCAAGACTCATTTCTATTGGCATGCAGTGCTCCATATTGAATACCTTCTTTGGCAGTAGATAAAAGAAAAATATAATTCTGCTTGTCTTATTTAACAATGTGATTTAAAAATAATTTTAAAAGAACATATTTTGTTGCCATTATTCTTACTGAGAAAAATGTCAAGAAAAGAATACATGTTCTGGATGAGATAGATATTTTAATTATCAATATTTAATTATTTTTAACATATATCTCATTTATAATCTCATTTACCTCTAGGTACATTAGATTTCTTGATACATATTTTCTTCAGAAAGAAAATCAAGTAATTTACTGCTTTCTTTTTTTTAAACAGATGATTCAAAGAAATGGTTAGATTTTTGAATGCCTGAAATTTTCATAGCCTTATTCTAAATAGTTATTAGTTAATTTCTTATACAGAAAGGTGATATTCTCTGCATGTTTCTTTCTATTACTGAACATATTAACAATTGTTCCATTTCCACTTTATGGAAATTATAAATTACAGTCTACAAATCTCATAAATCTACCAAATAAATAAGAATTATTAGTTTACTTCTCAGTAAGATTGACTTTAGAAATTATTTTTCGTTATATATCATAATGTTTGCTTTTATCTTGTCATTTCATCTATCCTGTGGTTTATTAATTCTAAGCTCAGGCCTACCATCTTGAGAATTTATTTATTACTCATAAGATGACCCTAACTCTTAGTGTTCTGAGTAAAGACTTATAATTTATATTTAATCACATATTATTTTGGCACTCTTGATGATCACTTTAGTTCAGTTAGTCGCTCAGTTGTGTCCTACTCTTCGCAACCCCATGGATCACAGCACGGCAGGCCTCCCTGTCCATCACCAACTCCCGGAGTCTACTCAAACTCATCTCCATTTGTCAGTGATGAAATCCGACCATGTCATCCTCTGTTGTCCCCTTCTCCTCCTGCCTTCAATCTTTCCCAGCATCGGGGTCTTTTCAGATGAGTCAGTTCTTTGCATCATGGGGCTAAAGTGTTGCAGTTTCAGCTTCAGCATCAGTCCTTCCAATTAATTTGCCTGGGCTGCTGTAATAAAGTATCACATAGTGGCTTGAACAACAGAAAGTTATTTTCTCTTCAGTTCTGGAGACCACAAATCTGGGAACAAGGTATCCCCAAAATTCTTTTCCTCTAAGTTCTGTGAGGGAAGGACCTGTCCCAGGCCTCTCTTTAACCTATTGATGGTTTTCTTCTCTCTGTGTCTCTTCACGGAATCTCCCCTCTATGTTTTGTCTCTATGTCCACATTTTCTCTTCTAGGGACATCAGTCATATCTGATTTCACTCTATCCTAGTAGCTTCATTTTAACTTGATTATATTTGTAAAGATCCTATCTCCAAATACGGTCACATTCTGAGATGCTGAGGGTTAGGATTTCAACATAGAAATTTTCCTTCAATATGTGTAACAGGAAGGAAAATTCGCATTTCAGAAAAACATCTGCAGCTTTTTTTCCTAGTAGGGCTGGATCTGCTATTTAAAGTTGTTGTTGTTGTTGTTGTTGTTTTTTAATATGAACAATTTCTCTTAATATCTGTTAAAAGAAATTTAACAAAATGTGTTTTGGCATAGACTCAATAGTTTTATTGTGTCTGATGATGGTAAGACATATATGGTTAATAAATAAAATTAAATATTATTTATAAATGCAGTTTTGATACTTTATGCAAGAAATTTTTGTTCTTAAAGGATATTTTAAAAATAATTTAGTATAAAATTGTATAATTTTACTATCATTAGTAATACACGTGTGCTCATTTTTATTAAAGAAATGAGTTCTTTATATGAGTAAATATGATGTATTTGCTCAACAGAAATATGACATTTTAACTCGTAGAATATGGAACTGCCTGAATTTTATCCGTCACCTATTCTACTTGAACTCTAAGCTTGGACAACATTCTTAATCATTTATTTACCATGTTTAATGAGAAGGAAATAGATTCCTGAAGCAGAGAAGCAGCTTGTCATATGCTAGGCAATTAATTGAAAACGTCCGGCAAGAAACCAAAAATTATAGAATAAAAATCCAACAAATTTTACAACTTTCAATGACCTTTGAGTTCATCAGCTTTGTAATTTTCCAAATGAGGGAACTAAGGCTCAGAGAAGTTGAATAATTAGTCAAAATCATACAGTTAATTCAGTGACAGAGTAAATACTAAAATGCATGTTTAACTAGTGCACTCATTTCAAAATCAGTTCAAGCAATATCAATGTCATGGGATGTTTTAGGGGCCACTAGGTAACCTACTCTGATCTTCATCAACCCTTTCTCCAAAGACCCCTATAGGTAAGTGCTAAAAATAGTTAAGCAAATATATACATAGGTAGGGAAAACAGGCAGAGAATCTGCAGTCTTCACACTATTGAAGTCACAGCTCACTTTGTACTACCACTGGTATCAATAACCAGTCATTAGGAAGAAAAGTATATTAAAATTTAAGGACAAGACCCTATGTTCTTCTACCTTCTAATTATCCAAGTAGATTGACAGTCCTTAGCTCCGTCTGAAATCTCTGTTGAATAAACTGATGATTCCCATACACCATTCTTTTCAAGGCAGTAAGTAAATTAAGTCTAATAATTAATTTGTTTTGTTGTTATTTTTCTTATTATGGTGCCTTATATTCTTCCTCATTCAGTTTCCATTTATCTTCTAATCCACCTAATTATATTAGTATATGATCTGATTTTGTTTGAAAACTTCCTTTCCTATCAATATGTAGACTTATCTCCTTTCATTTTGAATCTTTTTGCATGGCCCCATACGAAATATTTATAAACACTTTAAGAATTCTCCAGCAAATAAGCAAAGAAAACAAAATAGTAGCAATTATAATTTCTAAAATCTGTCTACAATACCCTTCAACCTATTTTCTGCTGCTACTTTTCCATCAAATCATACTAATAATTTGAAACTAAATATATTCTTTATCTTTTGTGGGTTTAAATTCCTGTTTTTCATTCTTTTAACTATACTATAAAATTAATTCTTGTTACGTGGAAGCAGTAGAAGAAAGGAATTCTGAAATAATTGTTCACAGTCATAGCTGAAGCTCTGAGGAATTGAGAAATTATACAATGGTTATAAACTGAACAAGTGATAAGTCAGGACTCGGTAAAAAAGAATTTTTCCAGAGTTCATATTAGTCCCACTGTAATGCTGCCACTGTAATATATTAATGCAAATCTATCAACTAAATGTCTTAGTCCATTTGGATTGCTATAGCAGTTATATACCATGGATGGGGTGATTTATAAACAACAGAAGTTTGTTTCTCATAGTTCTGCCGAGTAGAGAGTCTAAAATCAAGGTGGTGACAAGTTTGTTGTTTGATGAGGACCTGCTTTCTGATTCATAGATGGCCATCTTTTTGCTGTATTGTCTCATGGTGTTAGTGGTATAGGTGGAAAAATCATCTCTGGAATCTTTATTAGGGAACTAATCCCAT
The DNA here is from genome assembly GCF_016772045.2 of Ovis aries. Lineage (NCBI taxonomy): Eukaryota > Metazoa > Chordata > Mammalia > Artiodactyla > Bovidae > Ovis > Ovis aries. The sequence continues at coordinate 77,846,403 of NC_056059.1, forward strand.
GTGTGAACGCTTTGCCCTAATGATTTAATCACCTCCCAAAGACTTCCCACCTGCAAATACTATCATATTTGGAATTAGATTCCAACATATGGATTTGAGGGGAAAGGAGATATTTAGCCTGTAGCACTAAGTTATAGGTCTTTTTCACTCTTCATCATCAGTGAAAATTCTACATTACTTCATATTAATTGCTAGTTCTTTTATGATCCCCTTCACTCCATCTGATTTTGTAAAGTATAACCATGGTTCTCCTCTTGCTTCTTTAACTCTCTTTTCCCTTCACAATTCCTTCTTCTATTTTTACCCCTTCTCCTCCAAATAAATCTACTTCTGAGGATAACTCTCAGCTTTCTTATCTTTTCTAGAATTGTGTTGTTGTTGTTGTTGTTTTAATCTGTAGATTATGATTGATGATTGATTTAGAAAGTCAATCTAAAGGGTTGAGATTAGAATTATTTTAATGTACAACAATAGAATAAACCTCATATAGTGAGCATCAGTATTAGTTGGAGAGGCTTCTTTCCACTGTATATGTGTGTGTGTGTGTGTGTGTGTGTGTGTGTATGAGAGAGAGAGAGAGAACTTTGTATCGGGTTAAGTAAAAATGTATTTATTTCTAGAGAGTCATGGTCAAAAAAGTTTCAGAAATACCTCCCTGTATAGATTGTTTTCCTTGGCAACTGAAAAAAATAGCTTTATTTAAAAGTAGTTCACATGCAGTAAAATCTGTCCTCATAAAATACACAATTCTACACAATTCAGTGATTTTTCATATGTTCACAGAATTAAGCAAGTGTCATCACACAGAATTTAGAATATTTCCATCACCACGATAGAAAATCTATAGCTATTAGCAGTCACTCACCATTTTTTTTATCAAATTCCCAAGTGCTAAGCAACCACTAATCTACTTTCTGTCTCTATGGATGTGACTGTCTGTATATTTAATATAGATAAAATAATAGAATATATTATATCTTACAAACTGGCTTCTTTTACTTGGCACAGTGTTTCCAAAGTTCGTATAAGTTATAGCATGTATCGGTACTTTAATTTTTTATTTTTATTTTTCTACTGAGGTGAAAGTCACATAAAGTCAGCCATTTAAAACTGAACACTTATATGGCATTTAATACAATCATTATGATGTGCAATAACTACATATATCAAGTTGTAAAAGTTTTTGTCACTTCATTCCTAGTTATTGCTGGAGGATATTCGGCATTTTGTTTATCATTCATCAGTTGGTGAACATTTGTTTTGTTTTCATTTTTGGCTATGACTATTGCTGCTATGAACATTTGCATCACATTTTTAATGGCAACTTTTTACAACTGTTGTACTTCATGTATTATTTTTAATTCAGGTGATTATCACATGTTGCCCAAGATTGATTTACACAAGCACTTGAAGTTTAAGTGCTAAATAGTTACTGAGTCTTTATGTATATAAAAACTTAAAGTGAACTTATCTTTGTCTCCTTTCCCAGCATTTTGAAAACTCCTGAGTTTCCCATTCTCTGCTATTCCTACCCTTTCTTCTCACTATTGAAAGTCAATCAGTTCAGTTCAGTCGCTAAGTCATGTCCAACTCTTTGCCACCCCATGAATCACAGCACGTCAGGCCTCCCTGTCTATCACCAACTCCCAGAGTTCACCCAAACTCATGTCAGTCTAGTTGGTGATGCCATCCAGCCATCTCATCCTCTGCCTCCCCTTCTCCTCCAGCCCCTAATCCCTCCCAGCTTCAGAGTCTTTTCCAATGAGTCAACTCTGTGCATGAAGTGGCCAAAGTACCGGAGTTTCAGCTTTAGCATCAGTCCTTCCAATGAACACCCAGGACTGATCTCCTTCAGAATGGACTGGTTGGATCTCTTTGCAGTCCAAGGGACTCTCAAGAATCTTCTCCAACACCACAGTTCAAAAGCATCAATTCTTTGGCACTCAGCCTTCTTCACAGTCCAACTCTCACATCCATACATGACCACTGGGAAAACCATAGCCTTGAATAGATGGACCTTTGTTGGCAAAGTAATGTCTCTGCTTTTCAATATGCTATCTAGGTTGGTCATAACTTTCCTTCCAAAGAGTAAGCATCTTTTAATTTCATGGCTGCAATCACCAGTGATTTTGGAGCCTCACAAAATAAAATCTGACACTGTTTCCCCTGTTTCCCCATCTATTTGCCATGAAGTGATGGGACCAGATGCCATGATCTTCGTTTTCTGAATGTTGAGCTTTAAGCCAACTTTTTCACTCTCCTCTTTAACTTTCATCAAAAGGCTCTTTAGTTCCTCTTCACTTTCTGCCATAAGGGTGGTGTCATCTACATATCTGAGGTTATTGATGTTTCTCCCAACAATCTTTATTCTAGCTTGTGCTTCTCCCAGCCCAGCATTTCTCATGATGTACTCTGCATAGAAGTTAAATAAGCAAGGTGACAATCTACAGCCTTGACGTACTCCTTTTCCTATTTGGAACCAGTCTGTTGTTCCATGTCCAGTTCTAACTGTTGCTTCCTGGCCTGCATATAGGTTTCTCAAGAGGCAGGTCAGGTGGTCTGGTATTCACATCTCTTTCAGTATTATCCACAGTTTATTGTGATCCACACAGTCAAAGACTTTGGCATAGTCAATAAAGCAGAAATAGATTTTTTTCCTGCAAGGCTCTGTTTTTCTTTATTATCATTGTCATTTCTTCTTATCTGGATGATTACAGTTAGCATCTTGTTTTTTGTTTGTTTTACCATTTTTCACTGTAAATTCTCTCAAATCTGTCTTGCTCATCTCAAGCAGATTATTTTTCTTAATGTGCAATTATGACCAAATTGAGACTTCATGCAGTGATCTCAATGCCTCACATCTGAAACACCTCCTTGTCCCTCAGAGTCTGTGATCCCTGGGTTCAAGCCTACTGATGGTCATGCTCTCAACTAGGAATATCAGAGACATTCACTTGAACATGTGTAATTTATAGTTAGCCCCACAGACATTTCTGCCCCCGGGCCATTTTCATGGCTGGAAGGGCCTTGTGCTTCTCTCTATTATCTGAGGAATAAACTCAGCAAAAACATCAAGGGACTCTGAAGAACAAAATTTATTGCTCAGAGGTCCTCCAGGGCACACACCCATGCAGGAGCCACACAGGAAGGTTATAGGATACAGAGGGCAAACATGGACCTGGGGTTCAGCCTTTATTAGTATCCCTGGGTTCACTTTATTGGCTAAGTTGAACTATAAAAGTGGGAATTAGGGTCCAGGAAGGGAGATGCAGGGTCACTCAAGCAGTTGGTTTTCTAGATTACCAAGGGTTTTCTAAAAGAGGGATCTTAATGGATGGGGGTGGCCTGGTTCCTTATCTGATTGTGTCACACACCTGGGGAATATGTTTACTGAAGATGATTGTCTTTTGAAATGGGCACCTCAAAATCAAAAGTTTAGCATCAGACACTTGCACTGTAATCAGAAAGATTAATGCCAGGATCAAACACTGCAGTCTGTTACATTTTTTGCCATTATACTTACCATTAATGGATGCAACATAAATTTATGGTTCATATTCTATCTCTCCCAATCAGAAGTTAGGCTCCATGAGGTTAGAGTTTTTTTTTTTTTTTTCTGTTAGTTTACTGCTATGCTTCAGCTTTTTGGACGGTGTGTAGGAACTCAGTAATTATTTGTTAAATGAAGTAAAGATCAAACCCAGACCTCTCTTTAACATAAATTATTATATATTTTCACTAATAGCATGTATTATTTCTTTCCTTATACCTGTAACTATAGCAAAAGTAGACCTCGTGCCATGTCCTAAATTAATTTCTGTGTTAATTTCAATTTAAATCAACTGGAGAAGTGGGTGGTAATGGAAATTGCTGAGGCTACAGGCTATGGCTCTGGATTATGGAAGAGGGTTGATCAAAGTGGTTCTGAAATCAAGGTTATCTCAAAAGCCATCATTAAACAGTGGAAACACAGAAAAGGACATAAGTATGATCTAAAAAAAAAAAAAGCGTGAAAACCAAAGGGTATTTATACTGAAGTGGAGACCACAAACATAAGGTACTAAATAGTAGACATCAAGGCAATTAGTGGGCTCAGATAAGAGGAGTGTGAGAGTTTGGGACAGCATGGAAGCAGGTAGCTGTTTTACTGGATGCCTGTGTAAACCTCCCAGGCCCCAAGATGATGCTCTACAGCTTTATTCATACCATCTAATCTACTAGGAATTATTTTGCGTATAATTCTCAGATCCACTTAAAACTCAGTCAGTATTGAAATTTACTAGATGTATAACTTTGATCAAGCCCTTATTATGTTCCTGGCACTATGCTTGACAATTGACTTAATTCCTATGAAGGAGATTCAAATTATTATCCTCATTTAATACAGAAGAAGACTACTACTTGAAAAGTTTGAGAAGGTTGTTCATGAATAGATAGCTTTGGATAGGAAACATGACATTTATATTCATTACACTCATATTCATCTCGCAGAGAATAAAGCTTATTTCTTGGCATGTAATAAAAATCAACAGCTGTTTGTTGAATTAATGGCTGAGTAGATAGATAAATAAATTGTATTAGCTTACAAATAATAATAAGATGTTCACATCAGATGATGTTTCCCAAGTGAAGAGTTTGAGTGTTTTTGAATATTTTAATAATATTTGTTAGAGAGTTTTCAAAAAATTTTTTGGCTTGTTTTAAATCCTTTTTCTTGGCAAAACTTGCTTTAATCGATTTAGTGTTATGGTAAACAGACCCGTAAACCATAGAAAACACTATAATTATGCAATTCACCACTTTTTAAAAAGTGCAAATATTATTCCAGTAGGCTTATATTTTCTCTACAGTAACTGATCAGGGGACCACAAATATTGAAGAAAAGATACTTCGGCTCTTCATGAATACTATCTGTGCAGTCATTCTTACTTGTGTTACTTTTTTGCTTCAGTGAAGACCACTTTTAATTCAGCCTCACTTGGTCTTCTGTTTTATCTTGTAGACCAATTTATAGCCCAGTTTGTCCTTAGACTTAATAGTTAAAATTCGTTTATCCAAATATTGTAATGTGAGAAAACAAATGTGATTTAAATGCTTATGTTTTCAAAAAGAACAATTTATGAGACTGTGAATTATCTAAGGGACTACAGATGAATCCCTTTTTAGTTATACTTTTAAAAATACATTTCCCTATCTTAGAAAACCAAAAGCATGTGACATGATATTCATGGCAATGTAGTATCTCAAAATACTACAAATTAAATAACATATCAGCAACTTATCATTTATAAAAATGTCACTTATTTCACAATTTCCCTCCTAAATAACACTGCATTAATTTGGGTCATGTGAAATTAAATATGGCAAAGATTATTACATATGTGAAAATTGCGTGTGTTCTCAAGGCCCCGTTCTGTGATATGACCTCTTCTTTGAGACCATTGAAATAAAGAAATGCCTTTGACAATTCGAATCTCCAGGCATCTTTATGTAAATGATCATTTTTTGCCAAAAGTTCAGGGTTTCTGTGACAAATTCTTAGTATATTTCTGAAATAAGATTTATAGGTCATCTGAGCAAAGCTGTAGGACCAAAATAACAGTTGTTCATTAGTGCAGAAAATCAGCAATAGAAAGACACTTATTCAGTAATATGTGCTAAGGCATAGTACTAGGCATTGAGATCTAGTATTATTAGGTATTATATTCTTTGCAAATTAAATCAAAGATCTGAAAATCATTTGTTTACAAATGTCAGTATTTCTATCAAGTTTGTTTAAACATACTTGTAAAATGACATGGTTTGATTGAAGTGGGATCAATATTGCAGTTTATCCCTTCATTTTTTTGGCATGAATCACAGAAAGCCAATTATGAACATAATCATCCTTTTTGCTCTGTTCTTCAACAACTTATTGATTAAAGTCGATGTCTGTTTATAACAATACATTTTTGAAAGCTTCCTCTAATAAGAACTTGAGCAAGACTTAATGAAATTATTTTAAATAACATTGAGCTCTATAAGTTTTAGTAACTTTAAAAACAATCTTCTTAAAATCATTTTAAACACTCTCAACTTCCTTGGATAAACTAGAGACAGACATTTGTTCAGGCTTCAGTTGGTGAAACTATGCTGTGTTTTCTCAAAGTATCATTTTTTTACATTTCTTTTTTCTTCCATAGTCCTCATGATTATCTGGGGGTTAGTTAACCACTTGCATATTTAATTGTTCTTAATGTGTATTCCTTTCTTCCATTTATGTTATAAATTCCATAAGGTCATGAATCAGTGTTTTATTGACCATTGAATACCCACAACCTGGAACAGTGTTGGACACTTCCTTTAATGATCAATTTATTTTTGTTGAATGAATAGATGAAATTAATCACTGATTGATATTTATCTTTTAAGCATGTCACAATATGTATTTCTCAACCATCACCTTGACAGTTTTTATTTCACAGCTTTCTTGTTTAATAATTTGAGGAACCATCAAGGTGGATGCTCAAAGAAGGCAATGGCACCCCACTCCAGTACTCTTGCCTGGAAAATCCCATGGGTGGAGGAGCCTGGTAGGCTGCAGTCTATGGGTCACTAAGAGTCGGACGGGACTGAATGACTTCACTTTCACCTTTCACTTTCATACACTAGAGAAGGAAATGGCAACCCACTCCAGTGTTCTTGCCTGGAGAATCCCAGGGATGGGGGAGTCTGGTGGGCTGCTATTTATGGGGTCGCACAGAGTCGGACACGACTGAAGTGACTTAGAAGTAGCAGCAGCAGCAAGGTGGATGTTTAGAACTTTATTTCTTTGGTTTTAATCTATTTCAAAAAAGTTGCTGTGTGGTCCTGAAAATACATAAATACTTTGTATTAACTTTTTTTATAGGTGGGAAAATTTTATTAACCTCAATAATGTATTTTGAGGTTGAGCTGAACAAATAAAATAGAATGCTGGACATGTCTTATATAATTTCATGATACATATACAATTTTTATCCAAATATACAATATTCTTTGGTATAGCCTTTATCACCTGTATCCTGTGATTTTTTAAAATGTGGTTTTTGAAATCAGTTCATAAGAATTTTGAAACTTAAGTGTGTGAGGTGAGTTTCTGCCTTCAGAATATTTTTGTTGTATTTATTGTTGTTAGAGAAAAGAGAAAAATCTATTCAAAATCCTTCTGGTGGCTTTGCCTCAAAGTTGGGGAGAGGTGAAAGTTCACTTCTGACCCAGCCCCATGTATTTCATTTTCACTCAAAAGATCTTCCCTAATGTTCAGAATTATTCAGCGTGTGCTTGGGATTTTTGTTTGTATGTTGCTTTGCTTAAGATTTAGAGTTTCATTTTAGCTAGATTTTTTTTCCACATTCTGATTCCTTGTTTTTCCTAATTTGGAGATGAAATCATCATCAGTATTTACGAAAAAGCACGTTACTATTCTTCCTAATCCTACAGTTTGCATGTTTAGCAAATATCTGAACTTTCATAGGCTTATAGGTTTTGTTAGTACATTCCTTATTTACCGATACCACTAAGTATTGATTTCACTGTATTTAAAACTAGGATTTACATTCAGTATTTAGTGTTTAGTCAACTTCTTAATGAAATGTATTCATTTGAAAGAATTGTTAATAAAATATTCACTGGGAATAAAGAATAATTCATTTTGCAAACAGTATTGTCTATTTGCAACATTTGTTAGCTTCTGTAAACAGGTGGTAGGAAACGTGGGGTAAAAATCCAATGAACATGTAGATTGTCAGGCTCTTCTTGATTAGATTTTTTGTTCTAATCTCAGGTGTATTACACAGACACTAATGCTCAGCACTGATCGGGCAAGTTTATATATGTGAAAGCTGTTGTAAATCTTGTGGATAAAGAAATTATAAATATTGTTCTATATGTTTTTCGATATTGAAGATTACCAAAGAGGATATTACAAGGTCTTATCTGTTGAAGATTTGTGCTGCTGAATTAGAAAGAGATGTCTTAGCATTGCTTTCCTTAAGGATAAAACAAAACAAAAACATATAAGCCACTGAAAGCTCTTTATCCTTTCAAGTAAATATACTGTGTTTATGGGAAATTTGGAGGAGGGGAAAAATCTGAGTAGGTGCTCCTTGTGTCTTTCTGAATGGTATTTGCAGTGCATTTGAGAGTTAATTCACTGTTTAGAAATAGTGAATTGTAATTCCCTTTACAATTAAACATCATTTGGTCTTAACCTGTGACATCACTCTTTGTTCAAAACTGATATTTATCCTTCTCTAAATTTCCTGTATATTTCTTATTAAAATCTGTATGACTGCAGATTTTCTCTGGTGTATGACAAGACAAACATATATTTTAAACTTGGTGATTTGCAGTAAAGAAAAACATTTATTTATATACTGTAGTAAAAATATAATTGCATTTGAAAATTAATGCCTTATTTTAAAATCAGTGATTTTCCATCTTACCACAGTAGATTTTCACACAAAGGAAATTTTCATATTAGTTTTTGTGATATAATATTGAAATGTATTGAATGTTAGAAAGAAATTTTAAGATTCTTGAAATAATAATAGTATACTGTTATATTTTGTGCTATTAAAAAAAGGCTCTGTCAGACACAGTAAGTGGAATAATAACTTGCATTTTGATTCAGACATTAGGCTCAATTTCACTAAAGAAATGGCAATCCATAAATTTTATTTTATTAATAACTAGTGTGATATTGTCACATCGCCTTATGTATCTCCTGACATAATCCCCCCTTCCTTTTTTCTCTGTGAAACATACGAAGAGAGTCATTGCATCTTTTTTCCTATATGACTTTCTAGTTAAATCCTCTCATTCTTGCAATTTTAGACTAAACCATTTGCCTGGAGAATCCCAGGGACAAAGGAGCCTGGTGGGCGACAGTCCATGGGGTCACAAAGAGTCAGACATAACTGAGCAACTAACACATAGTTTCTTTGTGTACACCAAATAGGGATGATGACGTTGACAAGCTTTATAGTTTGGAGTTTGAAATACAATGATACATAAGAAAATAAAATGATACTTTCAAAGCACCTGATATATATCAGCTTACCATCATCATACGATCTTATAGCTTATTGCAATATTTGTTTCATCAATTTCTAGACTGTTATTTTTCACTCTGTTCTTTTTGAATAATCTTTTGGCTAGGGCTTTTAGGATTAATTTAATTAATATTATGTTATTCTTTTAGGCTGTAATTTTCCACTACCCTATATCAGTTCAATTAAGTTGCTCAGTCGTGTCTGACTCTTTGCAACCCCATGAAGCACAGCACACCAGGCCTCCCAGTCCATCACTAACTCCCGGAGTTCAACCAAACCCATGTCCATCGAGTGAGTGATGCCATCCAACCATCTCATCCTCTGTCGTCCCCTTCTTCTCTTGCCCTCAATCTTTCCCAGCATCAGGGTCTTTTCCATGAGTCAGCTCTTTGCATTAGGTGGCCAAAGTATTGGAGCTTCAGCTTCAACATCAGTCCTTCCAATAAACACCCACGACTGGTCTCCTTTAGGATGATCTCCTTGCAGTCCAAGGGACTCACAAGAGTCTTCTCCAACACCATAATTCAAAAGCATCATCTCTTCAGTGCTCAGCTTACTTCACAGTCCAACTCTCACATCCATACATGACCACTGGAAAAACCATAGCCTTGACTAGATGGACCTTTGCTGGCAAAGTAATGTCTCTGCTTTTATTAAAAAGACATGCTGTCTAGGTTGGTCTTAACAGAGACAAGCCGTCTAGGTTGATCATAACTTTCCTTCCAAGGTATAAGCGTCTTTTAATTTTATGGCTGCAATCACCATCTGCAGTGATTTTGGAGCTCAGAAAAATAAAGTCAGCCACTGTTTCCACTGTTTCTCCATCTATTTGCCATGAAGTGATGGGACCGGATGCCATGATCTTAGTTTTCTGAATGTTGAGCTTTAAGCCAACTTTTTACTCTCCTCTTTCACTTTCATCAAATGGCTCTTTAGTTCTAATTCACTTTCTGCCATAAGAGTGGTGTCATCTGCATAACTGAGGTTATTGATATTTCTCCCGGCAATCTTGATTCCAGCTGGGCTTCCTCCAGCCCAGCATTTCTCTTGATGTACTCTGCATATAAGTTAAATTAGCAAGGTGACACTATACAGCCTTGACGTACTCCTTTTCCTATTTGGAACCAGTCTGTTGTTCCATGTCCAGTTCTAATTGTTGCTTCCTGACCTGCACACAGGTTTTTCAAGAGGCAGGTCAGGTGGTCTGGTATTCCCATTTCTTTCAGAATTTTCCACAGTTTATTGTGATCCACACAGTCAAAGGCTTTGGCATAGTCAATAAAGCAGAAATAGATGTTTTTCTGGAACTCTCTTGCTTTTTTCCATGATCCAGCAGATGCTGACAATTTGATCTCTGATTCCTCTACCTTTTCTAAAACGAGCTTGAAAATCTGGAAATTCACGGTTCACATATTGCAGAAGCCTAGCTGGGAGAATTTTAAGCATTACTTTACTAGTGTGTGAGATGAGTGCAGTAGTTTGAGCATTCTTTTGCATTGCCTTTCTTTGGGATTGGAATGAAAACTGACCTTTTCCAGTCCTGTGGCCACTGCTGAGTTTTCCAAAATTGCTGGCATATTGAGTGCAGCACTTTCATAGTGTCATCTTTCAGTATTTGAAATAGCTTAACTGATATTCCATCACCGCCACTAGCTTTGTTTTTAGTGATGCTTCCTAAGGCCCACTTGACTTCCCATTCCAGGATGTCTGGCTCTAGATGAGTGATCACACCATCATGATTATCTGTGTTCTGACATCTTTTTTGTACAGTTCTGTGTATTCTTGCCACCTCTTCTTAATATCCTATATGATTTGGACTATATTCTGAATCTGATTTCAAGACTCTTTCTGAGTTAACTACTCTTTAGTTCTTTCTGCCATCTACTGACCCTCTTGTGAATATATCTTCTCTTTCCCACATTTGAGATAGAGTTGATAACATTATGTTTGTTTAAGGTATACAATATGTTGATTTCATACACATGTATTTTGTGAAGTGATTACCATAATAGAGTTAGGTAATACCTTCATCATCTCATATAATTGTGATTTGTTTTTTGTAATGGGAACATTTAAAGTCTACACTCAGCAAATTTCAAGTATATAATACAGTTCTGTTAATTGTACTCACCATGCTGTACATTAGATTTTCAGAATTTATCCATCTTATAAATACTAGAAATTTAAACCCTTTGAAAATATATCTCCCTTTCCTTAACTCTAGCCCCCAGAGACCACTAATCCATTCTCTGTTTCTATCAGTTTGGCATTTTAGATTCCATATATCAGTTCAGTTAAGTCACTCAGTAGTGTCTGACTCTTTGTGACCACATGGACTGCAGCAAGCAAGACTTTCCTGTCCATCACCAACTCCCATAGCTTACCCAAATTACTGTCCATTGAGTTGGTGATGCATTCCAACCATATCATCCTGTCATCCACTTCTCCTCCTGCCTTCAGTCTTTCCCGACATCAGGGTTTTTTCCTACCGGTCACTTCTTTACATCAGGTGGCCAAAGTATTGGAGTTTCAGCTTCAGCATCAGTCCCTCCAATGAATATTCAGTACTGATTTCCTTTAGGATTGACTGGTTTAATCTTCTTGAAGTCCAAGAGACTCAAGAGTCTTCTGCAACACCAAAGTTCAAAAGCATCAATTTTTCAGAGCTCTGCTTTCTTTAGGGTCCAACTTTTACATCCATACATGATTACTGGAAAAACCATAGCTTTGACTATATGGACCTTTGTCAGCAAAGTAATGTCTGTACTTTTTAATACACTGTCTAGGTTTGTCATAGCTTTCTTCCAATGACGAAACATTTTTTTTTTTTTTAATTTCAAGGCTGCAGTCACCATCTTCAATGATTTTGGAGCCCAAGAAAATAAAGTCTCTCACTGTCTCCATTGTCTCCTCATCTGTTTGCCATGAAATGATGGCACCGGATGCCATGACCTTTGTTTGCTGAATGCTGAGCTTTAAGCCCGTGTTTTCACTCTTCTCTTTCACTTGCATCAAGAGGCTCTTTAGTTTCTCTTCATTTTCTGTCATAAGGGTGGTGTCATTTGCATATCTGAGATTATTGATATTTCTCCTGGCCATTTTCATTCCAGCTTGTACTTCATCCAGCCCAGTATTTCGAATGATGTACTCTTCATATCAGTTAAATAAGCAGGGTGACACTATACCAACTTGATGTATTCCTTTCCCAGTTTGGAACCAGACCATTGTTCATGTCCAGTTCTAACTGTTGCATCTTGACCTGCATACAGATTTCTCAGGAGGCTGGTAAGGTAGTCTGATATTCCCATCTCTTTAAGAATTTTTGACAGATTGTTGTGATCTACACAGTCAAAGGCTTTGGTGTAGTCAATAAAGCACAAGTAGTTGTTTTTCTGGAACTCTGTTGCTTTTTTAATGATCCAACAATGTTGGCAGTTTGATCTATGGTTCCTTTGCCCCTTCTGAATCCAGCCTGAACATCTGGAAGTTCTTGGTTCATGTACTGTTGAAGCCTAACTTGTAAATTATGAACATTACTTTGCCTAGTGTGTGAGATGAGTACAATTATGTGATAGTTTGAACATTCTTTGGCTTTGCCTTTCTTTGGGATTGAAATGAAAACTGACCTTTTCCAGTGCTGTGGCCACTGCTAAATTTTCCAAATTTACTGGCAGATTGAGTGCAGCACTTTCACAGCATCATGTTTTAGAATTTGAAATAGCTTAACTCGAATTCCATCACCTCCACGAGATTTGTTCGACCTCTACAGACCACTTGACTTCTCATTCCAGGATATCTGTCTCTAGGTGAGTGCTCACACCATCGTGGTTATCTTGGTCATTATGATCTTTTTTGTATAGTTCTTCTGTGTATCCTTAATCTGTATTATACAGTAGTTGACTTTCTCTTTTCTGACCTTCCTTACTTAGCATAATGTCCTCAAGGTCTGTCAGTTTTGCAAATGATGTGATTTCCTTTTTTCACCTGACTGAATGATATTCCATTGTGTACATATACCACATCTGCTCTTTTCATCCATCCATCATTTTGTACATTGTAATATAATTATACTGTTTGCAATTTTTGACTATTGAAAATATGCTGTAATGTACAAGGCGGTACAGGCATCTCCTGAGATCATTACTCAGAATGTTGAATATATCTTTCTTTGCTCCTAACTTCTGCCTGGAATATTATATTCTCTTTTCTCCTATATTCATATATTATTTCATCTTTAAAGGATATCTCATGTTTGCTTCCTTAAAAAATCTATCTTAAGCACCCAGACATGTTTATTGCTTTGTCACTTTGCGTTTGTTTCCCATTTTCCTTGTATTTTGGTTTGGTTAAACTTTTCATAGGTTGTGCATTTTCTTATCAACTATAAACTTCCAGAATGGCAGGAAACACTTAGGAAGATTCTCAGTTCTTTTGCTCTGGACCAACTGTCTGTCTGCTCTCTCCTGCTATGAAGTTTTACCCATCGGATCTTGTCATTATTCTGTAAACTTTGGTTTTAGTAATCATGGATACTGTCTTTTGGCTTTGGGGATTTTGCCACACTCACATCATTAGGTCTCTCTAGATTGTTTTCCAGTTATATTCATGAAGAATGAAATTTCTAAGCTGTCATATTTCACATATCACATTATCCATATTATCTTTATATCAAGTCTATCTCTATTATCTGTATCTATGTTTATCTGTCTATTAAGAGATCAGATCTATTAATTGTGTGAGGGATTGACTCACACAATTATGAAGGCTGAGAAATCCCATGATTTGCTGGTTTGCAATCTGGCAGCCTGGGAAATGCAGTGATACAGTTCCAGTCCATGCTTGGAAACCTGAAAATCAGAGGGTCATTGATATATGTCCTGGCCTGTGTCTGAGGGCCTGTGACCAATGTTAGAGGGTGTAAGATACTTATTCCAGCTCATGCAGAGAGAAAGTTTATACTTCTCCATTTTTGTTGTATTCAGACCCTCAGCAGCCCACCTTAAATTGGTGACAGTGATTAGTCTTCAGAATCAAATGCTAAAGTCTGTTAATCTTTACGAGAGAGGCCCTAAAGATACTCTCAGAAATACTGTTTGAGCAGCTACCTGGAGCATCCCTTTGCCCAGTCACATTGACACAAACAATTAACCATCACGTACAAATGTCTGTCATTTTCTTGATTTCATATGATCGCTCTGAAGGTCTTTTTGCCAGACTTTTGGAATCCCAATCTGTAGAAGACCATTGCTAGGCCTGAGATAATCACCCATGTGGATGGAGAATTTAAACAGTATCCATGTCTTATGTTTAGTAACACCCAGCAGCCGACTTGTTGTTGTTCAGTCTGCCCAGTCATGTCCAATTCTTTGCAACCCCATTGACTGCAGCATACCAGGCCTCCCTGTCCTTCAGCATCTCTCAGAGTTTTTCCAAGTTCATGTCCATTGCATTGGTGATGCCATCCAGCTGTCTCAGCCTCTTACACCCTCTTCTCCTTCTATCCTCTAGCTTTCCTAGCAACTGGGACTTTTCCAGTGAGTCGTCTGTTCACAGCCACCTTATAACTGATAAATATACATTTCAAATTAAATTGGCATATCTTTTAAAATCTTTTGAACTGTATATTTTTTTTAGTAGACTCTTGTTTATCTTGAAATTATAATTTTTAGTCTTAAGAACATTTTGACCAGCCAGGTTGGTGTTTTTGACATTTAGAAAAAGACTGGGATAATTGTGATATGTAAAGTTTGACACAGTTTTAGACATTTTATCCCTCATGAATATAATTGGAAGGAATGTTAAATATAATTTTATTAAATGTTGAAACTTATAACAAGTAGATATGAATTCATTTATTCAGATACTTCATACATTTTTTAGGCAACCTCCATGTGGATAATTTCACTTAAAGGTCACCAATTTGTATATGTATTTTTAAAAAGAATGATTAGTGTTACTCTCATGTTGAAGCTTGATAATTCAAAAGGATAGCTTTGCATTAATTGTTTCATGATATTAATCTCTTTAGAATACTTTAGAAATTACAGGAGTAGTTTCAGAATTGTAAATTTCATGCTTTTGTTTTAACCTCAGACCATAATTGGCTTTGGTTATTTCTTTATGATGTCAGTTTTAATTGTCACTGTTACACTTAATTAAATACTAAAGTATTTAAATGATATGTATTCTTTATTGAAGTAGACTTGTTGAATTTCAGTGTATTGGATGCTTGCTGGTAGTAGATGTCCTTTTATATAAAGTAGACGATAGGTTGATATTTCACTGGGTTTCCAATATTATTTTTGCAGCCAAACATTTCAGACTAGATCTTCAGAGCACATTTTAAAAAATTTGGATAAATATGTTGGCATGTAAAACAACACAGAGAAACTACATGTATTTAAGAACATTATGTCATAGGCTCTGTTGAAACTTAGAATTGGAAATATTTGCCTTTGGCAGCATTTAAGTAATGAAATAAAAGGCATTACTGATAATTTATGGTAGAAAGTAGCCCACTCCTAGATATGTTAGTATTCTTTATAATTAAAATCCTTTAAAATCATTAGCTTTGACTTATAAATGGTTTAATTTACTTCTTTCTCTTAAGGAAAGAGATCTATATATATATAGATTTTTTATTTTAAAGTTTCCAAAATAACATCTTTTTTTTTCTCTTTTATTATCATTGGAATACAGAGGAAGAAAATTAACACCTATTAGTAATCTGTATTTGGTTCCAAAAATTGATTATTTATGTATCATAAATAATATAAAAATATGTGTATGATAAATTGGATAATAAAATACAATTATATATATAGTTGTATTTTAAAAAATTAATTGCCTGAACTATGTTTAAGCAAAGGGATGGTAATATTAGACTGTGTGGGTCATTCATAGTATTTTTCTTTTATTGATTTGGTAATTCTTTAATATCGTCCAACAGTTTCAATATCCACTCTTTAAGTATTCCTTCGGACTTGATTCTACACTCTTTTATTAATAGCTCCAAAATTACTGGCTTAAAAGAATAAACATTTATTATTTTCTATGGTTTCTTTAGGTTAGGTATCTGGAAGTAGCTTAGTTTGCATTTGCTGTTTCTGGTTCAGTCTCTCATGGGTTTATAGTTCTTCTTTCTGGTGGCTGAAAGGTCAGCCTCCAAGATTCCTCACTCACCTGCCTTACGAGTTCATTCTAGCTGTCAGCATAGTGTGCAGTTCCTTTTCTGGACATCTCCTTGGGGCTGCTTGAATGGTTTCAAGATTTGGTAACTACCTTTGTACAAAGTGAGTGGTTCAAGACAGAGGTTAAAGCTGCAGTGTCTTGTTAATGAACTCTTCTTGGAAAGTGTACACTCTCGTGTCTATCAAGCTATGTTCATTTGAAGTGTATTACTACAGAGGATAAGATGGTTGGATGGCATCACCGACTCAGTGGGCATGGGTTTGGGTGGACTCCAGAAGTTGGTGATGGACAGGGAGGCCTGGCGTGCTGTGCCTCATGGGGTCACAGAGAGCTGGACACAACTGAGCGACTGAACTGAACTGAACCGAACTAAGTAAAGCACACATTCAGGGTAAGGACGATGAAACTGGAGAAGTAGCAAAGAATTATGAACATATTTAAAAACTGCCATATAGACCTCTTTAGTAAAATCTGTTCTACCTCTTCTGGGTTGTTTTTATTTACTGCTTTGGTTTTAAGTACTACTTTACGATTCTCAAATTTATAAAGATCTCTTTTCTAAATCATGACCTTTTCAACTTCCTAATAGATTTTGTTCATGGCACTGTACTCTAACTTGCTTCTTCCAGAAACCTGGCTGTCATCCTTGCCACCCTCACTTTTACCCTTCATGTTCAACCAATCATTAGTCATGTAATTTTTTTTTTTGTCCCTAAACAAAGATATATTATCTGTCATTACCCATTTAAAGCAACCATTTTATCTTTATTACTGCAAATATCCTTCTAATACGCATTTTCCTCTCTATGCTTAATTTTTTCTTAGTAAATTTAATTTTGTTTAATACATGGGATAATATGCTTCTCAGGTGGTACAGGAGAGAATCTGCCTGCCAATGCAGGGGACACAAAGACGCAGGTTCAGTCCCTGGGTTGGGAAGATTCCCTGGAGAAGGAAACGACAACCTGCTCCAATATTTCTTTTCTAGAAAACTCCATGCACAAGGAGACGGGTAGGCTATAGTTCATGGGGTCACAAAGAGTCCGTTGCAACTGAAGTGACTGAGCATGCATGTAGTCACACATACTTGATTCATCTGTCCTGAAGCCAAGTTATAGTGGCAGGTATATTAGTCCTGTTAGTCAAAATCTTTAAGTAGATAAATAGTGCTTTTCTCTATGTTATAGATATCCAGCATCTAATCAATACACTCATCTATGTGTCTTCTGTGGCCACTGATACTCCAATTTCTGCATTTATCCTCTTCTACTCTATATGTACTCCTCAAGCTATTTTGTGTCATTACCATGGTTTTAGCCTATATTCTATTCTTGAATTCCAGACTCATGAATCCAAATGAGAATTAAACATTCCTGAGTATTATCATGACAGTTAAATTCAATGTGTTTAAAGACTTAATTAATTATACTAGATTAATGCCCTCAACCAACTAACTGATCGCTTTCCTCTTAATCTGTTTAGTCTTTTACTTAGTTGCTATCTTATGTCCTGAAATCCTGTGTTTCAAGTTCCACCCCCTTCTTTGAGTGTTCCCCTCTATAAAGCTCTAAAGTTATTCTAGCAAGGCTCTGATCCCTGTTCTTGAGTCCAGGTGGAAGCAGTTAACTCTGCTGTGGTCATTAGCTTTTAGCACCCAGTTTCCAGCCTCACCAACCACCTCCCCAGTGCCCCCGACCCCTGACCCCGTTCTGCCCAGGCAATCTTTAGATTGGTATATTTAGTTACCCAAAACTCACCAACAATTTAAAGTATTTTGAGTCAAATATCATCAACCCAGCATTATGATAGGAAAGCAATAAGAAGTTTCAATAGCAGAGTGGCCAAAGTCTCAGAAAATGAAGAATCAGAGTGGTTTGTGCTGAACCGAGTGAGCAAAAACTGGGATCTAATTTTATTTTATTTTATCTTATTTTGGGGGGGGAGGCGTCTAATTTTCTTATTGTTTAATCCCTGGTTAGGAGCACTATTAATTAAGGATGTTTTTCACATAGAACTTGGGCACTTTCTGAGGTTCTGGCCATTGGTAGCAGAGAAGTTCATTTTGTCCCATGGTCAGTGGGTAGTCCCAAACTGTAGTATCCTATCAGAAGTCTACCAGGTTTCATGTTTAGTTTTTCCAATTTATTCCCTCAAAGTCTGTCCATCACATACATAATAGATAACACTCATTACTGCAGAGTAAGTCATGGTAAGAAAGTGGGATGGAGCTCAAGAATATGTCTTCTTTGCCCCATATTATTTTCCATAGCCGTTTCACAATGCCCAGTACAATATATCCTGATTAAAAATATGGTAGATGATTTCACTGGCTAAATGCAGTAAATATACTATGAAAATACTATGACATTTTCCATGTCATGCTATCTTTCTGTAGTAACCAAAGTCTCTCCATTGTTACCATGATAAGTGAATGGAAAGCAAGACAAAATGATGAAAATAAAAACTTTTCACTTAAGCATTTTATTTTTACATTTGAATTGCTTGCTGATTAAAGCATTTAGCAACATAATTAGAAGTAATTTAAGTAGCTAATCAGATAATGTTATAAAATAGTTTCCAGTGATACATTCCTTTAAATAA
This sequence comes from Ovis aries, assembly GCF_016772045.2. NCBI lineage: Eukaryota > Metazoa > Chordata > Mammalia > Artiodactyla > Bovidae > Ovis > Ovis aries. Next base: position 77,865,269 of record NC_056059.1, read on the forward strand.
AGCATCCACATTTAGGAATGTAATTTATCACTGAGTTATTAATACAAATGCATTGTATGTTACATAGAAGAAAGCATCCACAAATCAACCGTGAAGCCTTGTAAAAATGTTCATATCTGTAACTTTTGAATAATTCTCATAGGGTTAAAAGAGATACATGGGAAACTGGTCCTCCACATTTTAGCTCTCTTTGCATTTTTTAGTGTCTGGTTCTATATCATATTTTGACAGTTAAAGACAGATAAAGCTATGTCTGTGTGTGTGCTTGCTTTAGTAAAATTGACTGATGAGTTTAATCAGTCAAATTGTCCACTTAGACAAATGCTTTGACTGTATGATTTGCTTATTTGCTTTTCTTTATTAAATTAACTTGTTTTAAACAATTTGATTTAATTGGTTAGGTTAACAAAACATAGCAAGATCAACTCAATGTTTGGAAACAGTTTCGATGTGATTTTTTAAATAGTTATACCAAAGTTAAGAAAGAAATTATCTCGTAGCAAATGCTCAAGAGTTTACTGTAAAACATTCTGAAAAATTCAGATTTCAAGAACGTTTTGTAAATAAACAAGAAAAAATTTTCTATTATTCTATTTTAACTGATCAAAGTTATGAAACTAGATTCCAAAATTGGAGCATTTTTATTGTTCAGTGATTTTATTAATTAAAATACTATATACATTAATGAAAATGTCTTTTTCCTTGAAAGAATCTCAGTATTAAAAAGAACTTCAGGTTTAAAAATAGGTATCTAATTTCTAAATTATATATATATTTATATTTTATAATACAAACCATAGAAATGCACTTTTTAGAAATTCAGTGTCTGTTGTGAGACTACCCTGTCAAATATTGACTCAAATTCAAACTTTAAAAATAATGTTACCTCCAATCTCTATGTTCATTCTCTTTGATCAGTGCTGTGGCTGTGCTAGATTTGTGTGTGTGTGTTTGTTTGTGTGTATCTGTCTCTCTGTGTTTAAAGGTGACGAGGATGAAATAAGAAAGATGCTGAGTGTAAAGAATGGAATTAACTGTACAGTGTGGCTTGAGTGACTTACTTACTTGGAAGTTATACATGGGGTCTTTGGGGGTGCTTATGGGTTTTCCAAAGTAGTATTGAGATAAAAACTAATGTCAGTCTCAATTTAGAAATGAGTTATGGTTTCATAAAACAAATCAGTATTTTCTCTAAGTTTCAAGTGAAAATGTTTATAGTAATAAAATCTCATTTCTCCATTACAATTCTTTTTACACTTTCTTGTTTCTCTCCTCTCTTCTTTGCTTTTCAGGTTTCATACTTAATGTAAAAGCTATAAGAAAAGTTGAATGTATTTCTTTAAATACATTTTTATGTATGTACACACTGAGTTAATCAACCATCAATTAAAATGTAATGGTATCATGTGTTTATCTCTATAATTAATTCTCTTATGTGAATATCAACTTAGTAATTGGTTGGTAAACACTTAATTTTGGAATTTCAGTCATGTGCTTTTAAAAGAAGACTTGACTTATTCCAATTAAACATTTGACTATCTTGCAATAATGTACTGATTATGTTCACAGTCTTGGATTATGAAACTGTTATATCTGAAATGAAAAGATAGATGGTTTGCTGTATGAAAATGAAATATATATGCACAGCAAATATCTGAAACCAAACAGCAAATGAGAAAAACACAAAGGACAAAATTTCAATTTTCTTGCTATGCAAAAAAGTTTTGCAATAACAAACTGTAAATGTGAGAAAGTAGTTCACAAATGAAATATACGTAGAGGATTAATAAACATATGACAATATATTTCATTGTATAAATAAAATAGTGAAAATTAAAATAAGGATGATTGTTATATCATTATTTGTCTATCACTGGCAAAATATAAAACAATTGGTAATCTGTAGTTTTAAAGACTGAAATGACTTAGCAGTAGCAGCAGCACTTTTAAAGAAGAAAGTACTGCTGATAGAAGTGTGCATTTATATTAAGCTTTTTGGACATTTAGTTGATATTTGGCAAACTTCATATATATTTACCCCCCCTATAAATTTTATTTATAGACCTATGCCATAAAATATATTAGATAATTATATTTTTTCTAAAATATCATAGCCAAGTACACAGGTTTGTACTTCTTTACAATATTATGATACAAAAACACTTGGACAATTCTAAGTACCTTTTAACATAAGACCAGTTAAATAACATTTTATGTGTATATGTATATGCAATGCAGGTGTTAAAAATGTGAGATTCAACTTGAAATGAAAAGATTTCCACCATATATTGTTAAATTAATAAGTAAAATAAATCAGTGTATCAAGCAATATGTATAGTGTGATACTACCTGACTGAAAGTTACTTAAGTAAAATTAAAAAAGGGAAGGGAAGAAAAATACAGTTTTTTTTCTGTAGGCAATTTTTATAGAAAGGTCACCACATTGTTAACTAGTTACCTCCTGACATTGAAAGATAGATGCAGCAAGGGACCTGAAGGAATTGTAATTTGTCTCCTTACAAATCTCTATCTTCTGAAAGAACATTCACTATTTCTATCATTAACTGAAAAAGTATACTGATTTATTTTCATTATTTCTTAAAACAATAAAATAATTTAAAAATTGAAATAGATTGCCTTTTTAAGTAAGTATATATAAGCTCAAGAACAGTACTTTTTTGGAGAGGGATAATGGTTTCCGTCGAAAAATGAAACAGATACAGTATTCCTGAGATTAATTTGAGACTCTTGTTTTACAAATTGGTTGCTATTTCTGTGTAGTCTTTAACTCATCTACCAGCCAGTGCTTTAGAAAATCCAGAGTGCTTTGTTTCCATTTATAAGGGGAAAAACAAACAAACAAACTGTAAGACTAGGTTTTTAAGAAATAATTGTTATAGTTAGATTTTTTAAATTTAATTTTATTTTTTAACATCAAAAACTTTTTTATTGCAGTATAGCTGATTAACAATGTTGTGATGGAACAACACATCACATGAAGTTCTTAACGTTCATGTTTCACATGAACAGTGAAGGGACTAATCCATACATATTCATGTATCCTTTTATCCCAAATCCCGTTCGCATCCAGGCTGACATATAACATTGAGCAGAGTTCCATGTGCTATACAATAGGTTCTTGTTGGTTATCCATTTTAAATATAGCAATGTGTACATTTGCTTCCCAGAGTCCTTAACTGTGCCTTCTACTGGCAGTCATTTTCTAAGTCTGTGAGTCTCTGTTTTGCAAGTAAGTTCACTTGTATAATTAGATTTTTAAAAATCCTGTCAAGTTACTGAAGTGAAATGCTCCATTTTTAGTTAAATTTGTGAATTGAAATTGCTTTATTCTTTTGTATTAGTAGACCAAAAACACATATTTTTCTTTTGTATGTAACAAAGATGTTTTATTTTTCTTCCTCCTTTTGGTAGCTTTCAGCCGTGCCCCCATTCCAATGGCTGTGGTTCGCAGAGAGCTCTCCTGTGAGAGTTACCCCATTGAGCTCCGCTGTCCAGGAACAGATGTCATCATGATTGAAAGTGCCAACTATGGGAGGACTGATGACAAAATTTGTGACTCTGACCCTGCTCAGATGGAGAATATACGATGCTATCTGCCTGATGCCTATAAGATTATGTCTCAAAGGTATGATATTTCTAATATTCTTTCTGCATTTAGTATAGACAGTCAACATGCATCTGTGTGGCATATTAAGCATAGGTAAGAACATAAAATCCTGTACTTTAGAATACTTTACAGTGCTTTTTCAATATCAAACTGTTCCCCATATCACTAAAATGCTAGTGCCAGAAATTGCAAATGGCATTGGAAAATATTAAAATGTATTAGATTATTTATTTTTTCATATGTTCTCTTCTGCATTCTCTAGAGCTAGATTCGTTAGTTGAGAAATCAACTTAATTTTTCAGTTTTCAAAAACAGAATTATGTAATTTTCTCCAGAAATTACAGAAAAAATATGTTATTGCTAACAATACTTTTCCATCAGTGTGGGAAAAGCAAACAAAATTTAGATTCATGGGCAATTTTATTAAAAAACATATAGTAAAGACTGTTTATTAATGATTATTTGACCTTGGACAGCAATTTTAAAAGTTTTCCTTAGATATCTAGTATATGAATTAATTTATTTAATACATTTAAACTATCTGAAGTATTACAATATTAAAATAAATATAAATTAAAGTATCATACAATATCATTGGATAAGTAAAAGAAAATCTTCAATTCTAAAGAGACTGGTTAATTCAAATTTATAGTTTAGAAAGTTTATGTTAGAAGTTCTTAACGTTGTTATTCAGTTATTCAGTCGTATCTAATTCTTTGCGACTCCATGGACTGTAGGCTTCCCTGTCCTTCACTGTCTTCCTGAGTATGCCCAAACTCATGTCCATTGAGTTGATGATGCCATCCAGCCATCTCATTCTCTGTTGCCCCCTTCTCCTCCTGCCCTCAATCTCTCCCAGCATCAGAGCATTTTCCAGTGAGTTGGCTCTTCACAACAGGTGGTTAAATATTTCTTAATAAATTAGTTAAATACTAAATATCATTCATATATTTGCTCACTATTATGATTTATCGGAAATCAGTAACAAAGTGATTCATCTTTGACAAGCCTTTATACTGTCTGACTGCTTACTCACAAAGTAATTAAAAACTTAATAAATGATTTAGTGAATTTGTTTTTAATTAGAATTTCTATTCAGGCATTTCTTTATTTTGTTTAAGGATTTCTTAAAATATGGAAGAAGTCATACCATATGTAAAAATAAATTGAATTAAAACTGCAAAAACAGTGATTTTCAGGATTATCTTTCCTGTACTTATGAAAGATTTCCTTATTTTTAATCTTCTTGATACTTAAAATTCAGATATATAAGTCTATATTTTTATAAATTACTGTTGTGTAAATTATTCAGAGAATTTATAACATGCCAGGATTTTGATGATAAGAGCATCTGGGGTACAATGGAAGGATAGTTAGTGGTCTCTGGGCAAATCTGAGGGCTCTTATTTGTCTGTTTCTAAAATGCTGGCTTATGGTAAGGTGAGTGTTAATGGGAAATAAGATTTTAAAATTAGGAATTCCATTTGATACAAGTTTGGTGATTAGAAAGCTAATCATTTTGTTGCATATAGGTGTTAATATCATCTTTCAAGAACAGTTTTTCCACAAGTAGTATGGAATTGGCACCATGACTAAATTGTTATTTTATTTGTTTTGGTTAGAAAACCAAACATAGGATTTTTCAGAATCCTTTTTGGGAGTGGGTTGAGGAGTAATTTCTGCTTTTGGTGATTACATTTTCATTTAAAATGTAGAGAAGCATTAATTTCTCTAGCTCTTTGATCTCTGTATGATTTTTCACAAAAAATTGTCTTAATCCTTTCATTGATATTATTAATGGCTCCCAAAATAAGCCCTTAATCTTATAATTATTACAAAAAATATCGTTACAATGGATCTTCTGGAGCTACTGAATTAGATGAGATGCATCTGTAAAGTGACAAATCTGCAGAGGAAGATTGCTTTAAGCACCCTAAGTAAATCATTTACAGAATCCCTGCAGGGGGGCTCTCAAATAAGAATTGTCAGTTAACTGTAATAGCTGTGGTTAATTCTCCATGGAGGCAAGATTCTTGCTTGTATTTGAACTATTAAATGTACTACATTTACACCTGTCCAAAATAAATGGAGAGAAGATATCTGGTTCCATTTTGTAAGCTCCCAAGATATGGGATGATCACGTCTACTTAAGCTGCTTCATAATGAACTCTCACTGTCATGCCAATGCTAGCATGTTAAATAATGCTCATAATTACTAAGCATATTAATTATGATGTTGATAGTTTAAATAATATGTTTGAATTAAAACCATAATAGAAAACATTTTTTAAAAGGTATTTTAGATTAATTATTGTGTTTTATTTTATTTAAACTTCTAGAAGGACATTTTATCAGAGTCTACAATTTTTAAGCATGTCTCTAATGGGTGAAATATTACTGAAGTCAAAAAATTATATATGTATCTTTGCAAAACCTTGTTTAAAAAGCCTTCATGACTTCAACCTCATAAATTAGACAGATGTCACAGACAAGGACAGGCATGACATGTTATTTCTGTGGTTGTTTGAATACACATTCAATGAATGCATAAATAAATTGTATGCTAATGTGTACATTTGGTGTGAAAAATTGGGGACTTGAATCAAAAAGGGTATGACACATGATTTCTACATTTTTTTCCCCCAGTAGAACTATAGAATCTGCTCTGGAGAGTTCAGTTTCCTTACTGCCTTTCAGATTAAGCCTGCTGTTCTCAAATCCAAGTGTGTTTTCATACCATTCTTCCCCCAATTTCTCTGAGTATTTTGTGCTTTTTTTTTTTTCATTATATTGCTAGAAGACTTGCTAAAATGTCAGAACACATTTCCTTTCCCTTCTCATAACTTCTCATGCTGCCCCTCACCTATTATCATCTACATCCATTTGTTTTGCATCTGAATAATAGATGCGTATTACCATATTTTAGATCATTTCCTTGTCAAGTAAATAGTAGGCTTCTAGTGTGCAGACTTGCCCTTGATTTTACCTAGAAGTAAATTTTGAATGTAGTAATCATATATATGTATATATTTCAAGTCAAGTCAAATACATATATCTTAAATCAAATATATGTATTAATGAAGAAATACATACGCTGTCCAATTTTGTCATGCCAAATAAAAGCTTTCTTAAATTTATTATCTGATTCACTTTTGTGTATTTTCATTTTATGTTTATACAGTTGAGTTTAAAATATAATATATATAACTTTAGAATCTACATGAACATGACTGGCGACTAATAACTGCAGGACTTTTACATTTTGAATGCAGCTGTTATCACCAGCTATTAATGGAAATACTTGTATTTTTTAATTCTACCAGTATCTAAAAGTTCATGATATGAAGTTCATTGTGAGAGTTACTCTGGAGTTTGGTGGATAAATACATCAGTCATGATTCTAATTCATAAAACTATATATTTTTGTTCAATAAAAACTAAATTGCTATATCGTTTGTTCAGTAATTTATTCTTATCTCATTTACATTAATCGAAGAGTTCAAACAAGAAGTTCTCTTTTACCTACATGGTATTAGGGAGCATTCAGCTGAAGTGGCAGAGAAGGCAATGGCACCCCACTCCAGTACTCCTGCCTGGAAAATCCCATGGACAGAGGAGCCTGGAAGGCTGCAGTCCATGGGGTCACTGAGGGTTGGACACGACTGAGCGACTTCACTTTCACCTTTCACTTTCATGCATTGGAGAAGGAAATGGCAACCCACTCCAGTGTTCTTGCCTGGAGAATCCCAGGGACGGGGGAGCCTGGTGGGCTGCCATCTATGGGGTCGCAGAGAGTCGGACACGACTGAAGCGACTTAGCAGCAGCAGCAGCAGCTGAAATGGAAGTGCTAGACTGGTCTTTGAAGGATTGCAACATTAGTGGAACCAGAAGAGACCAAAGCGATGTTAGATATAGAAGTGGATGAATACTGAAAAAGAACATGGGGAGCAGCTTCTATTCAATAACCATCCACTCATCCTTTTCTGTCAGGACTTCATATGATTATTGATGTCTGATGTGCACAACTTAATCTCTCTAGTTCCTCTTCCCAATGTGCCTGAGGCCAGCATCTCACCACCAACCATTCCTGTGGATTCAACACTTATGCTCTAAGGAAGCCTTGACGATTTGCCAATAAACTAGCTTGGATGCTATTCCCTTATTAATAAAACTACTAGTGTCCATCTTATAAACTAAACACAAATTCCATGTAAATGTGGGAAGTTTGAAACTCATAGTTTATGACATCCTCAGCTAACTTTTGACAAGTATTTTAAGTATCTGATATAATAGCCTTACGTTACATACAACTGACCAAATGTTAAAGTTGAAAAGGAAATTTGAATAAACATATGTATATGAATGGGCTTCCCTGGTGGCTCAGCTAGTAAAGAATCCTACTGCACTGGGGGGGACCTGGGTTCAGGAGAATTGGGTTCAATCCCTAGCTTGGGAAGATCCCCTGGAGAAGGGAATGGCTACCCACTGCAGTATTCTGGCCTGGAGAATTCCATGGACTAGTCCATGGGGTCGCAAAGAGTCAGATACGACAGAGCAACTTTCACAGGATGTATATGAATATGTATATGAGGGATTCCCTCATAGCTTAGTTGGTAAAGAGTACACCTGCAATGCAGGAGATCCCAGTTCAATTCCTGGGTCAGGAAGACCCACTGGAGAAGGGATAGGCTACCCACTCCAGTATTCTTGGACTTCTTGGACTCAGCTGGTAAAGAATCCACCTGCAGTGTGGGAGACCTGGGTTTGACCCTGGGTTGGGAAGATCCCCTGGAGAAGGGAAAGGCTACCCACTTCAGTATTCTGGCCTGGAGAATTCCATGGATTGTATAATCCATGGGGTCGCAAAGAGTCTACAGGACTGAGCAACTTTCAATTTCAATATGTGATGAAATGCTGTAATTTATTGCAGTATAACATACATACTGCTAATTGCACACTGCTGTTGTTCAGTTGCTAAGTCATGTTGGACTCTTTGTGACCTCGTGGACTGCAGCACACAAGGCTTCCCTGTCCTTCGCTATCTCCCGGAGTTTCCTTAAACTCATATCCATTGGTGATGCCATCCATCAATCTCACCCTCTACTGCCCCCTTTTCCTCATGCCCTCAATCTTTCCTAGCATCAGAGTCTTTTCCAATGAGTCGGCACTTTGCATCAGGTGTTGAAAGTATTGGAGTTTCAGCTTCAGCATCAGCCCTTCCAGTGAATATTCAGGGTTGATTTCCTTAGTATTCTCTGGTTTGATCTCCTTGCTCCAAGAGAGTCTTGAGAATCTTTTCCAGCAACAAAATTTGAAAGCATCAATTTTTCGGCACATAGCCTTCTATATGGTCCAGTTCTCACATCTGTACATGACTGCTAGAAAAAACATGGTTTTGACTAGACATATCTTTGTCACCAAAGTGATGTCTCTGTTTTTAATATGCTGTCTAGGTTGGTCATAGCTTTTCTTCCAAGGAGCAAGCATCTTTTAATTTCATGGCTGCAGTCACTGTCTGCAGTGATTTTGAAGCCCAAGAAAATGAAATCTGCCATTATTTCCAATTTTGCTCCATCTATTTGCCTTGCAGTGATGGGACCGGATGCCACTGTCTTAGTTTTTTTTAATGTTGAGCTTAAGCCAGCTTTTTCACTCTTCTCTTTCACCTTCATCAAGAGGCTCTTTAGTTCCTCATTAGTTTCTGGCATTATGTTGATATCATCTGCATATATGAGGTTTTTAATATTTCTCCTAACAGTCTTGATCCTAGATTGTGATTCATCCAACCCGACATTTCACATGATGTACTCTACATATAAGTTAAATAAGCAGGGTAACAGTATACAACATTAATGTACTCCTTTCCGATTTGGAGCCAGTTCATTATTCCATGTCTGGTTCTAACTGTTGCTTCTTGACCTGCATACAGTTTTCTCAGGAGGCAGGTAAGCTGATTGGTATTCCCATCTTTTTAAGAATTTTCCAATTCATTGTTATCCACCCAGTCAGAGGTATTAAGATAGTCAATGAGGCAGAAGTGGATTTTTTTAAAAAATTTTATTGCCTTTTCTGTGATACAGTGGATGTTGGCAATTTGATCTCTGGTTCCTCTGCCTTTTCTAAATCCAGCTTGAACATCTGGAAATCCCCAGGTTCACATACTGTGGAAGCCTATCTTGAAGATTTTGAGTGCTACCTTGCTAGCATGTGAAATGAGTGCCATTCTACAGTAGTTTGAACATTCTTTGGCATTGCTTTCTTTGGGATTGGAATGAAAACTGACCTTTTCCAGTCCTGGGAACACTGCTGACTTTTCCAAATTTGCTGCAATATTGAGTGCAACACTTTAAGCACATCATCTTTTAGGATTTGAAATAGCTCAGCTAGAATTCCATGACCTTCACTAGTTTTGTTCGTAGTAATGCTTCCTAAGACCCACTTGTTTTACCCTCCAGGATGTCTGCCTCTAGGCAAGTGACCACACCATTGTGGTTATCTGGGTCATTAAGACCTTTTTTGTATAGTACTTCTGTGTATTCTTGCCACCTCTTCTTAATCTCATAAGTGTACATCTTAGTGAATTTTTATAAACCAAGCTCATCTAACAGCAACCAAGTGAAGACAGAATATTAAGTATATCTCAGATATCCCACCTTGTGCTCTGTACCAGCCATATTCCCCCCAACCAAGAATTGCTGCTATTGTGTTGTCTATTACCTTAAATTAGTTTTATTCAATTTAAATTCAAATAAATTGATTCATACAGTATATGATTTTTGGTGCCTATCTTCTCTCACTCAGTGTGTTCATTTAAAAATACAACGTTATTGAAGCATTTTTATATACTGTGTAATTCACTCCTTTTGCATTCATGGTAACTTTTTTTCTGGTATGTTATCAAGAGGTGCAATCATTTCTATAAATCAGTTTTAGGATGTTTACATCACCACAGTAAGATTATTCAGGCTCTTGTTAATCTCCATCTCCTTCTCTACCCTGTATTGTTTCTACTGTATCTTGTCTTTGTATCTATCCTTAATGCATTCTTTTTTATAGCTAAAACCTGAATATTTGAAGTCCAGTTAGATTTAGTGGGTGTTTCAATGGGGATATTATCAAAGAAATTTTAGCAGTTATTTCTGGAGGCATGGACGTAAATATGTTTATTACCTTTTGAATTATCTTGGAATCAAATATCATGAATCTAGACATTTAAAAAGTACCCTCTTTAGAGTTTTCTATCAAGAAGAGATGTTAAATGTATAAAGTAGTAATTTTTTTCTATTTAAATAAGTGATTTAGGTTTTACTTTTAACCTGCCAGCACCATTTTAGCAATATTACATTTCCACATGTCATAGTCACATCAGGAACATGCAAAAAACGACCAAACAAAAAAAAAACCAAGGGGTGGGAGAAAGAAAATCGTTTCTCACTTTTCTGAAAAAGTTCTGTTTCAGTTTATATCAGTACCACTGCAGGGGATTTTACAGTGTACAAAAAGGGCTTTGTTTTTGTTGCAGTCAATCCTAGTGACGTTAAGAACTCTTTTAATAGCAGTAAAGGAGGAAATGCCAGTGACAGTTTTTGTGTGTACATAGCTGAATATATTCTGCATATTATAGACATGAATTTTTCAGTTTGAGTATTCTCCTTTGCTCCCTTGACAGATTCATTGCATTATGTCCTGTATTTCTCTTGAAAATTATAACAGATCAAAAACAATTCCACATTTTCAGGAATTTTTTCATTGAATACATATTTTAATGCAATAAAAAGAACAAAAGACTATAAGGATATAAATGGTAATATATAACCTTTTGCTGTAGTATGGACAGTAATGTTCGTATGTATGCTTATTAAGGAAACACAAAGAAAATAAAGAAGAGTGAAGGAAATGAAGGAAGGAAGAAAAGTCCCATTCCCAAAGCCCAAATGTAGAGAATATGGAAAAACTGAAAAGTTTATATCTGAAAGGCATTTATCTCTTCTCTTACATTTTGTCCCATTTTGATTCTGAGAATACCTATTTGATAATACTCTGCTAAAATGCTTCCTATTCCTCCTCACTGGTCATCTGATTTTGAATGAAATTATATATTATATATGTGAAATTTGAAATTTAAAAATTAGTAAATTATTCAAGTGTTTCAGGAAAGATTAGGGGAAAAGTTAAAGGGGGTTGTGTTGGCTGTCTCTTATAGGCCTTGGGGAGTGTTAACCCCTTGTGCAGCCATTCTCTAACACTGTTCATGGAAACTTGTAATCCTTGGGTTCTTTCTTGACATTCCATAAGATCAAAACTATTTTCATAAAAATTCTGACATAATATTTGCCATTTTTGTTGTATTTAGTGCAGGCACTGATGGTGCAAAAGCAGTGGTAGGTAACATTAGCAGGGATCAAGGCACTAGCAACAATGTACTTTAAAAAATTTCTCGGTTATTTAATTTCTAATATGGTAAATATTGATAGATGTAACTCATATAAACTGATAGTTTGGGAATCTTAATTATTTTAAGAGTTAAGAAGGTCATGAGTCCAAAACCTAGAAAAATTGATGATTTTCCAAAGATTTTTTTTTTTCATTTCTAATGATTGGGTGAAATTAGTGATTTATGTTCTAATTATTCTTACATTGCATAATATTCATTCTATTTGTTTGAAAATAATGTAGACATTTTCTATAAGTGAATTATTTTTGAAGGGATTAATATCTCTGTGTTATACATTACCCCCTGCTAATATAAAATCAAATGAGAATTAGACTCATGTCTAAAACTTACTAATGTAATTTTCTGTTCAGATACTCATAACTTTCATAAAATTATAAAACCTGCTAAAATTACAAATAAAGTGATTAAAACAATAGAAAGTTAGAATAGCTATTTTTTTTGAATAAAATTACTACACAGGTTAGCAGTATGATTTTGTGGGAATGACGAGATAGCCCTGTTACGATATTATCCTAAACACAAATATTTTAGAGAAACTAAATTTATATAAGTATGTATAGTGGAAAATATTTTTCATTTTTGTGTATTGTTGATATCAGTTTTCTATTTTAAAAAGAGTCAGCCTTGTAAAGACAAAATTGAAGAATGTTTGGGCAACTGTTCCCTGGCACTCTTTATAGTTTCTGACTTCTTTTTAACTGTTTTAATTCATGCTAATTCCAGTGCCTTGAAGCCATCAGCAAATGCACTGGGAAATATGCTAAACAAAATAAATCTAATAGCTACCTCAAAATAGAGATAGAGTGAGAATGATAGATTTACCTAGGATTTGTTCTGTTTCACATTTGATTTATAAAATATAAGAATCACTTTTTTTCATTCATAGTGAAAGATCATCATAATTGTTTCCCCACTTCTAGATTTTTTAGAAATTTTACACCCTGTGGTCACTATGTAGAACTTGACATCTTATGTAAAATGTTTAGAAGATACTAACAAGGGAAGAAGGATAAGAATTTTCTGAAAATTAGAGAACATAGGATAAAAACACTGAAGCTATTATCTTGAGTATAATTTCAATTGAAATGGAAAACAACTAACAATTATGAGCATAAATTTTGTTACTGATTAATGCAATGTAACTGGACTCTGAAGGAAAATAAGTTATAGTGATATGTAGCAGATATTCCAAATAAATACCTCAGTTTCTCTTATTACAGTGATTTTAAAAGTTGCTAAGGATATTGTGGGAGTGGCTCTCAGAGTATATTTACTGTCTTTCATTATTCATTTTACTGATGAGAAGGCTGAGTTGTACAGAGTTAAGAAATTTATCTGAAATTACTTACTGTATGATTGTGCAAACATACCTGCTGTCTTTGGGGACAAAGCCTATGATTTTTTTTTTGCTGTGCTCATTTGTCTTCTTCTAAGACACTAAGAGTACCTTTTTATCTTTGTAAATTTATGTGTAGTTGATTTAAACAATTAGTTTAGTTTCAACTATATAGCAAAGTGATTCAGTTATACAGATATATATATAAATATATATTTCTGATGATTTTTCTACTATAGGTTATCATATGATATTGAATATTGTTCCCTGTGTCATACAGGAAATCTTTATTGCTTATCTATTTATACATAGTAGGTTATATTAATATATGTTAATCCTATATACCTAATTCACCCCACTCTTCCTTTTGTTACTGTAAGTTTGACTTCTATTTCTCTGAGTCTGTTTCCATTTTGGATATAGATTCCTCTGTGGGACTTTCCCAGCAGTCCAGCAGTTAAGAGCTCATGCCTCCAAAGAACTAAGATTCTATAGACCATATGGAATGGACAAAAAAAAAAAGATTTGTTTGTATTATTTTTTAGATTCCACATATAAGTGATATAATATTTTGTCTTTGACTAACTTCCCTCAGTATGATAATCTCTAGTTCATCTGTATCAATTTAAAAAGGATTATTTCATTCTTTTTATAGCTGAAAAATGTTCACATCTTCTTTTACCCACTCATCTGCTGATAGACACTTAGATTGGCTCTTGACTCTTATAAATACTGCTGCTGTGAACACTGGGTTAAAGTATCCTTTTAAATTAGAGGTTTGTTTTTTTTTTCTTTTTTCCTGGATGTATGCCCATGATTGGGAACACTGAGTCATATGGTAGCTCTATTTTTTTATTTTAAGAAACCTCTATACTGTTTTCCATAGTGGCTGCACCAATTTGCATTCCTACCAATAGAATAGAAGAGTTATTATTTGTAAACTTCTTGATGATATCTGTTCTGACTGGTATGAGTTGATACCTCAGTGTGGTTTTGATTTGCATTTCTTTGGTAATTAGTAATACACTAAGAATAATTTCCATCATAAGGAAAGGTCTTTTTACTTTTTTAGTATATCAGAAAAAACAAGTGAAATATTCAAATCTATCCACATTTCATATAATTCAATCTATTGTTCAAGCAAGAGAAGGGTTTTAATGAAACCAACCTTACAAAATTGATCAATATAGCCATTTAGTTTCATCTTTGGAAAAATATCCTTTCTTTCCTTACTGATTTTACCTTTTGCTGGAGTATTAATGTCTAGAGTATTATGTGTGTGAATAAATAGAAAGCATATTTAGTTGTTATTAATAATAATACCTGGACATGTGTATGGGTACTTTTTATTTGCTATATATTCTAGCAGTGATTTGTACGTTTCATTAACTCATATATCTTCTCAATAACACTAGGAAATACATTTTATTATTATTTCCATTATACAAATAGATAATTAAAGCACATAGAAATTAACTTATTTTAGAATTTATTTTAACCCCATGAAGTGCCTTAGTTGAGAAATCTGAGGTTTTGTTTACTATAGGAAGAATGATAAAGTATTAACATTAGTTAAGAACAGTACTCCTGATTGTGTTCATGATGGTGAGTAAAGAAACTCATTATCTCTCATGGAAACACTCAACCAAATATTGGGTTGGTTTAGATCAAGTTTTATTAATATTCAATTATAGCCACAAATTTTTATCATTGAAGTTTTTGATAGAAAAATTTATTTTTTGTGAATCTGATACTCTCCAGCCTCTCAACCCCTTGTTTATTTGAATCAGTTATATTTATAGGATGTTTAATACAATGTTATATATTTTGTAATTTGAGCTGGTGGCTCACAGGTTAAAGCATCTGCTATATCTTGTATTGATAGATACATGCATTGATAGAACAAATCTGATTGAATTATTAAATATTACAGCTATAACCATATATCAAGCAGTATTTATTGAGAACTTCATATTAGCCAGACAGTATTCTAAACACATTACATGAGCTAACATATTTAATTCTTCTCTCACTTATATAAAATGGGTACTATTATCATTCTTCCTTTACTTATCTGGGAACTAAAGCATAGAGTTTAATTAGCATCCCAAAGTTATATAGTTTGATGTCAAAGCTGCAGTTTTAACATAATAAATCCAGCTTCAAACTCATGATAGCTACTACAATCTATTGTCTGATGTGCTCTGTCTAAAATATGTACTATTATTAATAAAAGGCCTTACCCAGGAAAGAAGTATGAACCAGTCGCTGTTCCTAAAAAGAAATCAAACACACACATATGTGTGCATGCTTACCCCCCAAACATATATATACCATTAGTGCTTAGCTGTCATCAGTTCAGTTCAGTTCAGTCGATCAGTCATGTCCAACTCTTTGCGACCCCATGAATTGGAGCACGCCAGGCCTCCCTGTCCATCACCAACTCCTGGAGTCTACCCAAATTCATGTCCATCAAGTCAGTGATGCCATCCAGCCATCTTATCCTCTGTCGTCCCCTTCTCCGCTTGCCCCCAATCCCTCCCAGCATCAGGGTCTTTTCCAGTGATTCAGCTCTTTGCATGAGGTGGCCAAAGTATTGGAGTTTCAGCTTCAGCATCAGTCCTTCCAATGAACACCCAGGACTGGTCTCCTTTAGGATGGACTGGTTGGATGTCCTTGCAGTCCAAGAGACTCTCAAGAGTCTTCTCCAACACCACAGTTCAAAAGCATCAATTCTTTGGCACTCAGCTTTCTTCACAGTCCAACTCTCACATCCATACATGACCACTGGAAAAACCATTGACGGACCTTTGTTGGCAAAATAATGTCTCTGCTTTTTAATATGCTATCTAGGTTGGTCATAACTTGAGACATGGCATGAAGTTTATTAAATTATATGATATTCATTTTCTCCCTAAGGATAAGTTTTCAGAAAAAAATCACTCAACTGTGAAATATTTTTTCTTAAAAAATAATGAAATCAAATTTTGTTATTCTTCTTAACATTTTAGAATTCATAGGGAAACAATTATCCATAGAAATACTTCAGTAAAGATGAACTTATGGGTAATAATGGGGAATAATATACCAGTTTCTGTATGTGTATGGAAATAAATGGAAATAGATATCAGTTGATGGGCAGACTTTAGCAAAGTGAGGCTCATGAATTTGAAACTAAATATATCCCATGGGAATTTGAAGTACTTATAAATGAGAAAATGTATCATGTCAATCTTTTTAAAATCAAACTTGAGTAACAAAATATATTAAAATTTCTAATGTTTTATGTAATGAGATTTTAGGTAGCATAAATCTCTATAAGGCTTTTGATAACAGTTATAGAAAACAAAGTGGGTCTTTATTTATGCCACTCTATGTGTGGTCAGTTTATTCTTATTTTCTATTTTATTTTGCATATTCTGCCACATCATGCTGAAAACATATTGGTAATTTTGCCTCCATGAATAATGTGTTAGACACAAGCTTAAACTGATTTATTTTCTCTTTATTAACAAGTCATTCTGTGTAATACATTTTGAATTTCTCATTATGTTATGTGATTAATTTATAAAAATGGTATTTCCCAAGTCACTGGAGAATAACCATTACTCTAACATTTGTTAGTATGAAAAATTGCATTAACTGATACCAGTTTCTGTGAAATTAAGTATTTATAATACTTTGTCACATATGTTACAGCAAGATATGTAAATCATATTTATTTGTAACTAGACTTATAAATGGTAAAAGAAAAAATATGTTTTTTTTCATGCATATGGGCTTATTTCCATATATAAATATATGTTGAGAGTTTTGACTTGAAAAGACTTTCATCTTTCCAAAACTGTTAGTACTCATGACTATTAGTACTATCAACCTTATGAAAATAAACATTTGGAGCTGTTTCTTGGACATGTTAGTTCATTCAGGAAGTAATATTATGAAAATAACATAATTCTACAAAAATATTTCCATATGTAAAGAGAAAAACATACTTCAAATGTATTATAATATATAAGAGGATATGGTTATGAGCTAATATGAAAAGAAGAATATAAATGGCTATGGGTTTGAAGTTAACAGTATAGTAATGTTACATGAAAGATTTATAAGTCTTCTACCAATATGAACATCTTACTAAATATACTATTCTAATATTATTTACTGATTTAACATTGAGTTTCTTATTTCATTGTAATTGGTTTTGCTTCAGTTTCAGAATTATGCCCACCAAGTTCTGGCAACATGCTACATCCTTGAGCATTTCTGTTGTATATTAATATATATATTAATACACACATATATATATATGATTCTGATATATTTCAAGGCTCCTCATTTTGTTTAGATACTATTTTTTTAAATCTTATTTCTCTCCCCAAACCACAACTTTTTGTCTTTCCATTAAAATATAGAGTAAAAATACTTATAATCAGTTTCATCATTTATAATCATCTAGACAGGGTGAGTTATTTCTCTGACAGTATTTTAGTAATTAGGTTCACAAATATGCACACCTTTTTCACAAATTAGTCTCTGCAAATTTGCTGCAATAAAAGATCTTTTACTTTTGCAAGGATTTCAAGTAGATAATTTTTGCCTAAGGAGATAGGATTCTGAGTTACTTTCCAAGTTTGGATCTAAAAAAATAAAAAAATAAAAACAGTGGGATCTTCCTAATAACTTTAAATTCAGTTATTTCTTCCAATAGCATTTCCCTACTGTGACATTAAAAGAAAACACTGCAACTATAACAATAATAATTATATAAAATATTTTAATGAAAGTCATAGAAAGTATAAATTAATAAAAGAAGCACAAGTCCACATGGATATTAGAATGAAATATGACCCTTATTCTGCAAACTAATGGAAATAAAAATGTGTCTTAGTGTAAGTTATGAGGTACATAACATATATCTCAAATGTTACATTATTGTATGTAAATAAAAGATGATTTTCCTATATGATATAATTGGATATATATCTTATAGCTATAATTGCATTATAATAGACTGTCAGCAACAAATGACCAAAAAGAAGCTGCAATATAAGTCATATCTTCCAGAGTCCTTTATTCTGTTGTACCACAGTTCTTGTAGGAACCAGTTGAAGAACATGTTGCTTTGATGGTTGTGGCATGAACTCTGTGTACCCTTAGTTTTGAAACTATTATGTCAGCAGTGTTGGCATGTACACAAATATAAATAAATGATATAACTTCTGAGACATAAGTGTATAGAGCATTTATTTTATGTATTTCTTGGATGTTGATTGATTTTAGGAAAAAAATAATGTGTCTGCCCTGGAATCACGTTGTTATATCATTATCAAAATTTAATGTTTACTTTTTCTTTCATTTATTAATAAGTAGAGGGATATGTTTCTCATCCATTTCTTTGATTGTTTTATTTTAAAATATATTTTATTTGCTTTAGGATGATGGAGAAGACAATAATTTTATTTTGCCATTTATGATACTGATACTCAAACAGATAAAATGATTAATCCAGAGTTAAATAGGATCCTGTGCCTTGAAGTTTAGATATATATTAATCTGTTTTCATAGCTAGTTTATTTGGAAAGCAGATTGACTTATCTTTAGTTTTATTAATAAAAGTATGATTTTATTAACAAAATGGAAAAACAACAGTTTAAATTCTTAGACTTTTGAATTCAAAAGTAAAATTTCCTAGTATAAGTGGAAACAAATTGGAAATGAAATGTTCAGCAATGGTATAGAGACATTTTAAGAAAATATATCTTTGAAGCTCCAAAATCATATTAATATCTTTAAAAAGACATTTAGAAACCACCCCCTTACTCTCAGATATGTATGCCCCCTCTTGTAGGTTCAATGCATTGATTGTTTTGCTTTGAGATCTTTGAAGCAGACTTTGGTTTCAAATCCAAGCCATGCATCCCAGTACACATGGATTTCTGAGCAAGTTAGAATTAAAATACTTGCCTTGAAGGGCCATAATGAGAATAGAAAGTTTGTGTTTTTTTTTCACATGTGTAATAGCATGTTGCCAAAGTGATTGTTATTATGACTAGAGAAATGTTTTCTATATTATCTTCTATTGTTGAATAAGAGATGTTAGTCTGGATTTTGATGTTTGTTTTCTTATGAAAGTCAAAGTTTTTAAATAATTCCTGTCTCCCTCTATCATCAAGTTCATATTCCAAAGAAATATGATAGGATGTGTTTACGTTTGCACATGTTTTTCTTGCTGTAGTTTTAAAAAATGTTATGGTCACTATGTAAAGAGTTCTGGTTCTGGGAAAATCCTTAAAGCACATGAAGTTTATCTTTAAAGCCAGAAAGATTTTTAGGGGTGGATGTGTTGCAGACTTACTTCTTTATGTTCTGGGACCTTAGACCTCATTGTTTTAGTATGTCTAGTCTCTCTTCCCTACCCCACTCCTTGCTTTATAGTCCTATATAAGAATACCATTACTTTCTTACTTTAAAATTACCTCTGAAACTAAGAATTGTTCTAATTTCAGGTGAAGCACATGCCTCATAATGAAGGAAGAATGCTAACCAAAATTTTATCTGTCTGGAGAGGAAAAAGAGAAGTACATGCTGAGGAGATAATCCAAACTAGCCACCCCTGTTCCAAAGACAAATTTAAATTTATGTGGAATATCACAAAATGACTTATCTTTTGTGGCTCAGTTGGTAAAAATCCTGCCTGTAGTGCAGGAGACTTGGGTTCCATCCCTGGGTTGGAAATATCCCCTGGAGAAGGGAACGGCTGCCCACTGCAGTATACTGGCCTGGAGAATTCCATGTGCTATATATCCATGGGATTACAGAGTCTGACAAGACTGAGCGACTTTCACTTGGCTAGATTAATAACAGGCATAATACTGTACAATATGTTACAGATATAAGCAAAGCTATTATTTCTTGAAAGTGTTTGTTTCTCTGAGTTCACCTACATACTTATAAGAGGCTATTCACTTGTCTGAGAAGAAATGTTGCTTCTGAATTTCTCCACAAGTCACTCCTTTAGTCTTGGCATTGAATAATCAAGCTTTGTAGATTTTTTTTCTCTTCTGTTTAATTATTGTATTTCAAGCAGTAATCTTTGTAAATTTTTAAAGGAAGTCTTATACTTGTGAATTTTGTCTCACCAGTGTCATTTTATTCTGTCAATATTGTTGGAAACATCTTGATAGACTACATAAGGAATAGTCACCCACACACTGTTTATATTAGTAATAAACAGAGATAGAATTTTAGGAGGGAGTATAGGCAATACCATCTTTCCAGAATCTTCCTCTTAATAAGGTAACTAGCACAATGGAGAGTCAGCTGTATTTTTAAACCCAACAGGCAAAAGTGTGGAATAGAAACCATTAAGTGTCAGAAGGAAGGGTCTGAATATAAAGTTTGCTAAAACTGAGCATGATAAGTTCTCCTTTAAGGAAATGCCTCTTGGGCAATCTAGTCTAGGAGCTTAGAAAACCAGGACTCTTTGCAAATTCACATTGCCACACAATTTCTTTTATAGCTGGACACTTTGTGGGCTAAGGCCACAAAGCCTAAATAGAATTTATAATAAGATACTTAATTATCTTTGAATTCTGAAGACCCTCCTCTGTAAGACTAAAACCAGAATTATTTAAGTAGGCTCTTTTACATATGCACATAGGTTTGGGAATAAAGTAGTTATCTCTTCTGCATTGAGATATTTCCAGAAGGAAAAATTGAACAAGAAGCAGCTATTTAAACTTACTCCCACTTCTCTTATCCCTATCCCCCTTTCCTGACATCTGGCCTTTGGTTAATAGAACCAATGGCTAAAAATGATTCTGATCTCAGGGAGGCTCATGGCTACAAATAAGGGAAGAACACCCACCACTGCAAATCTGTATATTCTTGACAGAAAATGAGGGATAGATGGTGGGGTGCTTGTGTGTGCTGGTTGCTTCAGTCATGTCTGACTCTTTGCAAGCCCATGGACTGTAGCCTGCCAGGCTCCTCTCTGTTCATGGGATTCTCCAAGCAAGAGTACTGGAGTGGGTTGCCATGCCTTTCTCCAGGGGAATCTTCCCAACCCCAGGGATCTAACCCATGTCTCTTATGTCTCTCTCCTGTTGTTGGCAAGCAGCTTCTTTACCATTAGTGCCACCTGGAAAGCACTAACTGGGAAAATCCTGGGGAGATAATCACTACATATCACCTACTCCAAAAACAGTTTAGTATTTTATGTGAAATATCATGAAACAGTTTCCCCTTTACTGAAAATAATGATGCTAATCAGAAAGACTTGGAATCTCAGAATCTTTCAGGCCTCCACAGTACCACCTCCCCTACGAAATCTAAACTAAAGATAAATCTTGTTCCCACAGGCAGTACTTCAATTCTGAAAGAAAAGCAGTGTCTCTGTTTTAGTCTCATAGCACTGGATGCTCTATGATCTGATTGAAGATCCTGCTTTTCAAGAAGAGATTTGGGAAATTAGTTAAACTTGAATTCAGATTTTAGTTTCGTTACATGTTTTACATGAGCCTTTGTGAATTTGTCCTCACTTTTCATCACTGATCTGAGGAGACTAATAATGAAGCCCTGGGCTGGAACTTACTGGATTGTATGCTGCTACTTCTGACCTGAGACCTGGCTGCCTCTTTTTTCTTTCACCTTCCCTCCACTCCAGGTTGCTGAGGTCAGACTAATGAAAGAAACTGGATGTGGGAAGCACCAGTCAGGCTTCATACTAACCGCAATCTGTAAAATTACCTAAAAATTTTAAAATCAGTGGTATTTTTCCCTCTGAAATGAAATGTTGTTCACAAAAGGTAAAAAGAAATGTTGTCACATTAAAGTGAAATAACTAGTAAATTCCATGCTGAAAAAAGTTTAAATATTTAAAATTTTTATTACGAATAGAAACAAACTTTTAAAACAATGTAAAATTTCAAATAATCCCTTCTTCCCCATACTTTAGTTTAAATTGCAGTTTTAAATTTGATAAAATTCTGTATGTTCTACCATAAAAATAATTTCTGCAATTTTTACAGCATCCTGATTTCTATTATTAACATATACTAAATGAACCATTGTTAGTAAATGGTATAATTCATTTGTAACAGGAAAAAATACATATACATATATGTATGTGTGTATATACACATATATGTATTTATATAGTTCTTGTTCAGTCGCCCAGTCATGTCCGACTCTTTGCGACCCCATGGACTGCAGCACACCAGGCCTCCCTGTCCCTCACTATTTCCCAGAGTTTGCCCAAGTTCACGTTCATTGCATCAGTGATGGCTTCTGGCCATCTCATCATCTGATGCTCTTTTCTCCTTCTGCCCTCGATCTTTCCCAGGATCAAGGACTTCTCCAGTGAGTCGTCTGGTCACATCAGATGACCAAAATCCTGGAGCTTCAGCTTTAGCATTAGTCCTTCCTGTGAATATTGAGAGTTGATCTCCGTTAAGATTGACTAGTTTGATTTCCTTACTGCCTAAATGTCTTTCAGGAGTCTTCTCCAGCACCAAAATTCAAAGGCATCAATTCTTTGGTGTTCTGCCTTCTTTATGGTCCAGCTGTCACAACCATACATGACCACTGGGAAGACCATAGACTTGACTGTATGGACCTTTGTCGGCAGAGTAATGTCTCTGGTTTTCAACACACTGTCTAGGTTTGTCTAGCTTTCCTGCCAAGAAGCAATCGTCTTTTGATTTTATGGCTGCAGTCACTGTTTGCAGTGATTTGAAGCCCAAGAAGAGGAAATCTGTCACTACTTTCACCTTTTCCCCTTCTATTTCCCATGCAGTAATGGAGCTGGATGCCATAATCTTAGGGTTTATGTATATATATATATAGTCTTAAGCTGACTCTTTCATTCTCCTCCTTCACCCTCATCAAGAGGCTCTTTAGTTCCTCTTTGCTTTCTGCCATTAGAGTGGTATCAGCCACATATTTGAGGTTGTTGATGTTTCTCCCACCTATCTTGATTCCAGCTTCTAATTCATCCAGCCCAGCATTTCTCATGATGTGTTCAGCATATAGGTTAAACAGACAGGGTGACAGAAGATAGCCCTGTTGTACTCCTTTCTCAATTTTGAATCAATCAGTTGTTCCATACAGTGTTCTAACTTTTGCTTCTTGATCCTCATACAGGTTTCTCAGGAGACGGGTAAGATGGTCTGATATTCCCATCTCTCTAAGAGCTTTCCACAGTTGGTCATGATCAACACAGTCAAAGGCTTTAGTGTAGTCAATGAAACAGACAGATGTTTTTCCAAAATTCCCTTGCTTTTTCTATAATCCAGCAAATGTTGGAAATTTGATCTCTAGTTACTCTTTCTTTTCTAAACCCAGCTTGTACATCTGGAATTTCTTGGTTCGCATAATGCTGAAGCCTAGCATGCAAGATTGTAAGCATGACCTTACTAGCATCAGAGATGAATGCAATTGTTCAATGGTTAGCAGATTCTTTGGTTCTACCGTTCTTGGGAGCTGGGATGAAGACTTATCTTTTCCAGTCCTGTGGTACTGCTGGATCCTCCAAATTTCCTGACATAATGAGTGGAAACCCTTGATAGCATCCTTGTTTAGGATTTTGAATAGTTCTGCTGGATTTTCATTGCATCCACTAGCTTTATTAACAGCAGTGCTTCTTAGGGGCCACTTGACTTTGCACTCCAGAATGTCTGGCCCTGGGTGACTAACTACACCATCGTATAATCGGTTCATTAAGATCTTTTTTATACAGTTCTTCCATGTATTCTTCCCATCTCTTCTTGATCTCTTCAGCATCTAATAGGTCTCTAGCATTTTATCCTTTATTATGCCCATCTTTAGGTGGAATGCTCTCTCGATATTTCCAGTTTTATTGAAGAGATCTCTAGGTTTTCCCTTTTGTTGTTTTCTTCTATTTTTAAACATTGTACATTGAAGAAGGCCGTCTTGTCTCTTCTAGATACTCTTTGAAAGTCTGAATTTAATTGGATGCACCTTTCCCTGTCTCCCTTGCTTTTTTCTTCTCTTCATTCTTCTGCTATTCATAAAGCCTCCTCAGATAACCACTTTGCCTTCTTGCTTCTCTTTTTCTTTGTGATGGTTTTGTTTGCTGCCTCTTGTACAATATTACAGACCTCTGTCCATAGTTCTTCAAGCACACTGTTACCGAGATCTAGTCTCTTGAATCTATTTGTTACCTCTACTGCAAATTCATATGGGATTTGATTTAAGCTGTATCTGTCTGGCCTAGTGTTTTTACCAGGTTTTTTTTTTTTTTTTCTCTTAAGCCTGAATTTTGCTATGAGAAGCTGATGATTTGAGCCATAGTCAGCTCCAGATCTTGTTTTTACTGATTGTATACAGCTTCTACATCTTAGGCTACAAAGAATGTAGTTGATTTGATTTCAATATTGACCATTAGGTGATGTCCATGTGTAAAGTCAACTTATGTTGTTGAAAAAGAGTATTTGCTATGACGAATACATTCTTTAGGCAGAATTTGGTTAGCCTTTGCCCTGCTTCATTTTGTTTTCCAATGCCAAACTTGCCTATTACTCCATGTATATCTTGACTTCCTAGTTTTGCATTCCAATCCCCAATGATGAATAGAACATATTGTTGGGTGTTAGTTATAGGAGGTCTTCTAGGTATTCATAGAACTGATCAGCTTCAGCTCCTTCAGCATCGATGGTAGCGGCATAGACTTGGATTACTATGATGTTGAATGACTTGCCTTGGAAATGAACAGAGATCATTATGTTGTTTTTGAGGTTCCACAGTTCCAAGTACTGTATTTCAGTTCCAAGTACAGTATTTCAGACTCTTTTGTTGATTATGAGGGCTACTCCATTCTTTCTGTGGGATTTTTGCCCACTGTAGCAGACATAAAGGTCATCTGAATTAAATTCCCCCATTCCCATCCATTTTAGTTCCCTGATTCCTAGATGTCTATTGATGTCTATTCTTACTGTCTCCTGCTTGACTATGTCCAATTTTCCTTGATTCATGGACCTGATATGCCAGATTCCTATACAATGCTATTCTTTGCAGCATCATATTTTACTTTCTTCCCCAGACACCTCATCAACCAAACTTCATATCTCCTTTGGCCCAGACACTTCATTCATTCTGGGGCTATTGGTGACTCTCGTCCACTCTTCCACAGTAGCATATCAGACACCTTCAGACCTGGGGGACTCATCTTTTGGTGTTACATCTTTTTAGCCTTTTATGCAGTCTGTGGGGTTCCCACGGCAAATATACTGGGGTGATTTGCTGTTGCCTCCTCCAGTGGATACCATTTTGTCAGAACTCTCTGCTATGACCCATCCTTCTTGTGTGGCCCTGCATGGCATGGCATGGCTCATAGCTTCATAACTTATGCAAGTCCCTTTGCCTAGGCAAGGCAATGTATATACTCTGCTTTTAGCAGCAACAAAAGACATGAAATCATTGTCCATTCCAGTCTGAATAGAAAAAAAAATAGTATATAATAAACACATGAAGTTTACCAAAAATTAGGAAACTTGGTCATTATGGGAAAAAAAAATACTGTGCATTAAAATACAAATAAAAAGCTAACTCTTCTTCTTTTTTCTTTTTTTTTTTTTTGAAATGTTTAAACTTAACTCACTGTGAAAAGACAGGAAAGGAGAGAGTCAGATATTAGAGAAAGAAGAGAGGTATTTTTATCTAAAGCCTCAGCCTTCAAGAATGTAACTATTAGCTGCTTCTGATTCCTCTGCCTTGTTACCTGGATATAGTTTCTAAGCCAGAAATGGGGAAAGATAATGAAGGATTCTTCACCATAAGGACAGGATAGAAAAGGGAAACATGTACAGGGAAAAACCAAAGAGAGACAGCTTCCTTATTTGTCCTATATTGTGCCCATCTTTACATGAAATGTTCCCTTAGTATCTCCAATCTTTGGAACTCTGCATTCAGTTGGGTATATCTTTCTTCTCCTCCTTTGCCTTTCACTTCTATTTTTTTATTTAATTTTTAGACCTCCTCATCAACCATTTTATCTTTTTGCAATTTTCTTGAGATATGGTTTTGATCAACAGCCATCTGTTTAATGTTATGATCCTCTGTCCATAGTTCTTCACACACTCTATCAGATCTAATCCCTTGAATCTATTTGTCACTTTCACTGTATAATTTAAAGAATTTGATTAAGGTCATAACTGAATGGCTTATTGGTTTTCCCTACTCTCTTCAATTTAAGTCTGAATGTTGTTATAAGGAGTTCATGATCAGAACCACAGGCAGCTTCTGGTCTTGTTTTTGCTTTCTGTATAGAACTTCTCCATCTTCGGCTTCAAGAAATATAATCAGTCTGATATTTCTACTGACCATCTGGTGATGTCCATGTGTAAAGTTTTCTCTTGTATTGTTGAAAAAGGGAGTTTGCTCTGACCAGTGTATTCTCTTGGCAAAACACTGTTAGTTTTTGCCCTGCTTCATTTTGTACTCCAAGGCCAAACTTGCTGTTAACTCCAGGTATCTCTTGACTTCCTACTTTTGAATTCCAGCCTCCGATGATGAAAAGGATATATGGTTGCATATGTCTTTCTGAACTATAGTTTTTGTCTCAGTGTATTCCCAGGAGCGAGATAACTGGATCAAAATGGTAATTCTATTTTTAGTTTTCTGTGGAAACTCCATATTGTTCTGCATACTGGCTGTGGCAGCTTACATATCCACCAACAGTGTACAAGCATTCCCTTTTTTCCATATCCTCTCCATATTTTTTATATATAGATTTTTTAATGATGGCCTTTCTGACCAGTGTAAGGTGTATTATAGTTTTGATCTGCATTTTTCTAATAATTACTAGTGTTAAACATCTTTTTCTGTGCCTACTGACCATCTGTATGTCTGTGGATAAATGTCTATTAAGGTCTTTTGCCCATTTTTCAGTTGGGTTTTTTTTTTTAATTGTTGTTGAATTGTATCAGCTATTTGTTTTTTTTGGAGAATAAGCCCTTGTCTGTTGCATACTTTGCAAATATTGATATTTTCTCCTACTCAGATTATCATTTTGGTTTTGTATGGTTTTATTTGCTAGGCAAAAGTTTGTAAGTTTGGATTATGTCCCATTTTTTTAATTTTTATTTTTATTGACTTGGAAGACTTAAAAAAAACTAAAAGTGCAATTTATATCAGAGAACATTTTGACTATGTTGTCTTCTAGGAGTTTTATGTTATCATGTCTTATGTTTAAGTATTGAGACAGTTTCTTGTATCATCTCAACAGAACTTTTGCCAGGCTCTCCTCTTACCTTTTGTGCTTTAACTATGATTCTTTTTGGCAAGATGCTTTGGTTGATAAAACATAATTTAGAACACAGGATTAACTGGAGTGGATAAGGGAAAAAAAAAAGAAAGAAACTAACTAAGTAACTTAAAGAATTTGTATCATTAAAAAGTGATTTTTTTTTCACTTTTTGTGTATATCCATTGAGTAAATAAAATTGTTAATTTTATTTTGTTAGAGAGACACCTTGATGTTTCATCAATTCAGTTCAGTTCAGTAGCTCAGTCATGTCAACTCTTTGCGACCCCACAGACTGCAGCACGACAGCCTTTCTTGTCCATCATTAACCCACACAGCTCGATCAAACTCATGTCCATCGAGTTGGTGATGCCATCCACCCGTCTCATCCACTATCATCCCCTTCTCCTCATGCCTTTAGTCTTTCCCAGCATCAGGGTCTTTTCCAGTGAGTTGGCTCTTCATATGAAGTGGCCAAAGTGTTGGACTTCAGCTTCAGCATCAGTACTTCCTATGGATATTCAGGGTTGATTTCCTTTAGGATTTACTGGTGGTCTGATATTCCCATCTCTTTAAGAAATTTCCACAGTTTGTTGTGATCCACATAGTCAAAGGCTTTTGCGTAGTCACTAAAGCACAATTAGATGTTTTTCTGGAACTCTCTTGCTTTATCAATGATCCAACGGATATTGGCTATTTTATCTCTGCTTCCTCTGCCTTTTCTAAATCCAGATTGATCATCTGGAGGTTCACAGTTAATGTACTGTTGAAGTCTAGCTTGGAGAATTTTGATCATTACTTTGCTATCTTGTGAAATGAGTACAATTGTGTGATAGTTTGAACATTCTTTGACATTGCCTTTCTTTGGAATTGGAATGAAAACTGAACTTTTTCAGTCCTGTGGCCACCGCTAAGTTTTCCAGATTTGCTGGCATATTTAGTACAACACTTTCAGAGCATCATCTTTTAGGAAATGAAATAGCTCAACTGGAATTTCATCACCTCCACTAGCTTTGTTTAGTGATGCTTCCTAAGGCCCACTTGACTTAGCATTATAGGATTTCTGGTTCTAGGTGAGTGATCATACCATCATGGTTATCTGGGGCATGAAGATCTTTTTTGTATAGTTCTTCTGTGTATTCTTGCCACCTCTTCTGAATATCTTCTGCTTCTGTTAGGTCCATACCATTTCTTTCCTTTATTATGCATATCTTTGCAGGAAATATTCCCT
The DNA here is from genome assembly GCF_016772045.2 of Ovis aries. Classification (NCBI taxonomy): domain Eukaryota; kingdom Metazoa; phylum Chordata; class Mammalia; order Artiodactyla; family Bovidae; genus Ovis; species Ovis aries. Next base: position 77,894,186 of record NC_056059.1, read on the forward strand.
TGGTATTTCTAAATTTTTTGAAAAGATCTCTAGTCTTTCCCATTCTATTGTTTCTTCTCTTTCTTTGCACTGATTACTTAGGAAGGCTTTCTTACCTCTCCTTGCTATTCTTTTCGACTCTTTGGAACTTATAGGTATATGATTGTATTATGGGTACAAGATCCTTAATTTCAAACTAAATGCATACGAAAAGCAAAAAGCCTGCTGTTTTATTTTGTCAATAAAATTACTTTCATACAAGAAGTGCAAGTTTTACTTTTCAAACATTTAACAAATAGCCAGGGTTTCTATATTGCAGTCAACCTTTATAGAAAGCTTATATATATATGAAATGAGTATTGAAAACTGAGGCTGAGCAAGTCCAGGCTTGATGGCACAGATATATTAAATTAACCATAGAAATAAGCTATTCCTAAAGATTCTCCCACTTAATGCTACTATGCCAGGAATCTTGATAAGTGCCAGGCATTTAAGCATGACTAAAATAGTCCTTCATTATAAGGAGGTTTAATGGAGAAGATTATATAAGCAATTACATTGAAAAAAAATGTAGTAGATGCAGTAAGAATGATGTGGATAAATGATGCATTATCCATTTATTATTGTTGCAGACACATGTTTGCTATTGAGAATTGTTATGAAACATCAAGGTGTCTCCCTCACAAAATAAAACTAACAATTTTATTTACTTAATGATATATACAAAAACTGAAAAAGATATTTTTTAATGATACAAATACTTTAAGGACCAATCAAAAGAACTCCTGTAGTAGACTGAGAAGCCTAAAGTGTGAAATCGCAGCTAAATCTTAAAGTGTATATGAAAAAATCATCAGAAGAACATTCAGGGTTAAGGAGAGTTATGGGATTGCATAGATGGGAAGGGAAGTAAAAACTAATGCAGTTCAGTGACACTGAAATTCTTTCTAGGAAAAGATGAGGTATATAGTCACAAAATAATGGCCTTGACTATCATGTTCAGAATATTGGATTTTATAATGGCTGTAGTAATTTGCTAGGACTGCCATAAGAAAATACCACAAACTGTGTGCCTTAAACAAAAAGACATTTAACTCTGAACAGTGCTGGAAGCTAGCTGTTTGAGATCACGTTGTCGGGAGGTTTGCTTCCTCCCAAGGCCTCTCACCTTGACTTGCATATGGCTTCTGTATGCTCTCACACAGTCTTTTTTCTGTGCATATGCATCCCTGGTCTCTTCCTTTTCCTATAAGTACTTCATTCTTATTGAATTATTGAATTGCATAATGGAAGCCTGAGAGCAAGTTAGAATTCCTATTGAATTATAGCCTCATTCGATTTTAGTTCTTTAAAGTCCCTATTTACAAATATGGAGTTTAGGGCCTCAACATATAATTTGGAGGGACACAGGGTTGTCTATAATGATAAACATGAAGAGAGTTGCCTGAAAGACTTTAAGAGAAGAAGCACATTCCTACATTTGTAAAATTTGTGTCTAGATACATAATGAAGATAGATTTGAAGGTAAAAAATAATGGAGGCCTGAGGACAAGTTTGAAACATAAAACAAGCTGTCTGTTATGAGAAACTTAATCTAGAGCAGTTGTAGCATGAACAGAGAATGGCAGACAGAATTGAGAGGAATGTATCATTAATTGGATGCAGATGAGAAGGGAATTAAAAAATAAAATTAAAGTCCCAACTTCTGTCTTACAGAAATGGTGGTTTTACCTTAAGAATACAGGTTAATATAGAAAGAGAATTTAAAAATGGCCTTCAAAGCTGGACCAAGCTGCTTCCATTTCCCGCCTCCCACACTTGCCTACACAACTTTGCTTCTTTGATATTGCCTCTTTGTACTCCCAGTCTTACTCCTTCTAATCCAGCTGTGATTGTGCCCTTGAATAAGACTGACACAAATGCTATTAGTTCTTCAATTAATCAAGTTAACAGCATCAGTATTGTTTTTGTTACCTTAATGTGGAATGCTGTAAACACTTTCAAAAGTATATACAGAAAAACCTCCTAAGTACAGTCAACATTATAAATAAACCAAGGGGAAAAAAAAATCCCAAAACAATCAAACAAAAACTGAGGCAATATTTGAAATGCAAAAGCAAAAGAAAACCAGCACTTTGCAGACTCATTCAATCAATATTTGTTTATTTATGTATTGAATTATAAAGACAGACTGTTAGCTTTAGGGTGGTAATGATGGCAGAAAGCGAAGAGGAACTAAAAAGCCTCTTGATGAAAGTGAAAGAGGAGAGTGAAAAAGTTGGCTTAAAGCTCAACATTCAGAAAACTAAGATGATGGTATCTGGTCCCATCACTTCATGGGAAATAGATGGGGAAACAGTGAAAACAGTGTCAGAATTTATTTTGGGGGGCTCCAAAATCACTGCAGATGGTGACTGCAGCCGTGAAATTAAAAGACGCTTACTCCTTGGAAGAAAAGTTATGACCAACCTTGATAGTATATTCAAAAGCAGAGACATTACTTTGCTGACTAAGGTCCGTCTAGTCAAGGCTATGGTTTTTCCAGTGGTCATGTATGTGGATGTGAGAGTTGGACTGTGAAGAAGGCTGAGCACTGAAGAATTGATGCTTTTGAACTGTGGTGTTGGAGAAGACTCTTGAGTGTCCCTTGGACTGCAAGGAGATCCAACCAGTCCATTCTGAAGGAGATCAACCCTGGGTGTTCATTGAAAGGACTGATGCTAAAGCTGAAACTCCAGTACTTTGGCCACCTCATGCGAAGAGTTGACTCATTGGAAAAGACTCTGATGCTGGGAGGGATTGGGGGCAGGAGGAGAAGGGGACAACAGAGGATGAGATGGCTGGATAGCATCACTGACTTGATGGACATGAATCTGAGTGAACTCCGAAAGTTGGTGATGGACAGGGAGGCCTGGCGTGCTGTGATTCATGGGGTCACAAAGAGCTGAACACGACTGAGCGACTGAACTGAACTGAACTGAAACTAAAGATATGAATACTCTTCAGAGGTTTACTGTAGGAATGCTAGCCATGTGCCGCTAACCTTTTTATTATTAAAAGAAGTCAGAAATTGGACTTTTACAAAAGTCTCCTAAATTCCATTGAATCAATTAAGGTGTGGGTTGAACAAACTATCTGAAGAAGAGATTTACCTTGTATTTGACTGCTGTCTACTAGACTCTGGGAATTCAAATATGAATTATCATGGATAATGATTATTACATCAAGAAGTCAGTAAACAAGGCTCTATTTAACCTTCTGTTTAAAATGCATTTCAATCATTCAAGGAATTTAATAAGTGTAGACAATCTCTTAAGTTCACAGAACGGACAATCTCAGGGTTTGTTTCAGTTTACTTTCAAATTCAGTAGCATGCACATAAGTTCCAAGATTCTGGGTGGTGGTAATGAAAGGAGGAGTAAAGACCATCAGAGTATAGCTTTGAAACACAAACTGGGGTTATGTCAAAGCTATGTTTTCATAATTACATTTGGTTAGCACCAGATAGCAAAATGATAAATGATTATAGGCTTATTAGAAATGTTTTCCCTCAGACATGATGTCATTAGAAACGGTATGCCTTCACTTATTTGTAATTTGAGAAGATGCTGCCTAAGTAGGGCAAATGAGGCAGGACAAATTATCTTTGATTTATCAAAGTTGAAAAATATAGAGACATACTGTTTATAAATTTTCAAATATAACTTAGCTATTCAGGAAGGAAAAACTTCAGATTTGTTACAGAGTATTCTTTATGATCTGGTTCTTTTGCTGGCAGTTTCACATAGTTTACCCTATGTATGCATGTGTGTAAGAGTGAGAAGGAGTTGAAATTTTCATCTATTAGTATTAATCCTTTAAACCTGTGTCTGTTTAACTTTACGAGGTAAGTCATTAACGGGAAGCACTGGAAGTTCATGGGTATATGGAATTTACTATACTTTATATTTAGAGAATTGTCTAAATCATTGATATATGCAATATCATAAAGACGTGACTTAGATTATAAATACACCTGCTGTTATTGTTAGTGGCATCTAGTCAGCTCAATAATATGGCAATGTTTGAAACAATGTATTATATTTTATGGAAAATTAATAATTTACTGACTTACCCATGAACTTATTTGTAATTTCTTGCTTAGGATTATGATTAGAAAAAACTGATAGTTATTTTTGTGTTAAAATTGTGCCTTTATTTTGCATTTTACAGTTTAGCATTCTGTTAAATACATGATAATGTTTATTTGTTTCTGTTTATATAGATAGGCCTTATCAACTGTGAAGCTATTAACTGTTTAGAGGAAGTCACAGCAGGCATGAGGCAAGGAAAGTCCTTGCCAACAATATTCTTATTGGTTATTCTCTTTGCCAGTATTACAACGAAAAAGATACCTGAGTTCCAAATTTTTTAATGTTGAGATTAATTAAAATTTACTCATCAGTATTCCCAGAGAAATCTACACTATGTGTTATTCTGCACCTTCAGAAATAATAAATTTTAACTCTGCAGACTTGTGCAAATAAATAATTAAAGAGCAAGGTACAATATGCTGTATATACTATTTTGGACTACACCCTAAAGACTATTTTAAAACTTTTATTGGGTTTCATAAAGTCATTTATGAGTAAGAATGTGCCTGATTAATTTTTATAGCTATTAATATTTAATAGCATAGCTCTTAAAATTAAAGAAGTAAGCATTGTTCATGGGGAAAATATCCCATTTTTGAAGAATTGTTTCATACATATTATTAGCATATTATTTAGTTCAGTTTCTCTGTATTTTCAGAATTCTGCCTTCTGAACTTTCTTTCCTATATTTATATATACAGTCCTGATTAAGCAACCCAGCTTCACCTAATATTATTATGTCTTAATCTTTCTTCCCTTTGGCATGCCCCATGTTACTTTCAAATGTGTAACATTATGATAACAAATATTTCAAATTAGGATCTTCTGGCTTCTGATATGAATTTTAAAAATTGCCCATGAGTAGCTGGTTTTAATATGCAGATAAAATGGGCATAAATTATTATTGGTTCTTTTTGCTGCCTGAGATAAACTCTCCCCCCACAAAAGAAAATGAAATGAAACAAATATATAATAGTTACTAAAGACATGTCACAGGTAGGCTGATATATATTTTTTTTAAAGAAAGACATTTTTGAAAGTCAAAGTAGGCATTGTTAGTAATTATGTCAAGATTATAGGAGTATACAAGTAGCGTGTGTGCTAAGTCACTTCTGTCGTGTCTGACTCTTTGTAACCCTATGGACCGTAGCCCACCAGGCTCCTCTGTCCATGGTATTCTCCAGGCAAGAATACTGGAGTGGGTAGCTTTCCCTTCTCCAGGGGATCTTCCCAACCCAGGGATGGGAACTAGGTCGCCTGCATTGCAGGCAGATTCTTTACCAGCTGAGCCACAAGGAAAGCTGAAGAATACTGAAGTGGGTAGCCTATCCCTTCTCCTGAGGATCTTCCCTACCCATGAATCAAACTGAGGTCTCCTGCATTGCAGGCAAATTCTTTACCAACTGAGCTATGAGGGTAGCCCACTGCATTGGCAAACAGGTTCTTTAACTAGCACATGTTCTTTAACTAGACATTTATCTAGCTTCCAGAATTAATCATCTTTTTATGAGCATTTCATGTTAGAATAAGAGAAGTGATACATGTGTCTCTTTTATAAAAGAAACTGATTACATTTTTATTTTAATGCAGGAAAATCTATGATTCAAACATTTGATTATAGATTTACTGACTCTCTGACTTAGCACTTTTCTTTAAGTATCACATTCCTAAAATCCGTTCTTAATTTAAAACTTATTTGAGTAATGCATTGATTCTTCATATCTAATGTATCCTATTTCCAAAGATTGCCAAGAGGTAAGTCAGCAAACTACATTTTAGAAGATGCGTAATTTCAAATTTGTACATATTAACTCAGCTTCTTATATCAAAACTGATCTTTAAAAGATGTCCTTGACCTCAGGGAAATACCACTTAAGGTTTTGATACTGTAAGTGATCTGGCAGATTAAAAGAACAACCAAAATATAAGTATTTGTTGAAGAGAAAGCCTCTAAAAATAATTTCATGGAGATAATAGTGAAATGGCCAAGTGATTAGAGTGGATCATATTTTTCCTTGATTTTTAGCAAGAATATAGACAAATATTCAGATGTTTCAGTTTAATTCTTCTAACATCTGCTTGTCAGTACAAAGAGAAAAGAAAATGGTTTTAACCATGGGGAACAGAACACTACATGAGTACTTTGAAAGAGAAAGTCTTTTATTTCTTTTAGATTAGAAATTCATTTCAAAGAGGTCAAAAAATAAATACTAAATAGATAGTGAGGTGAAGAATGTTTGCATATAATCAGCATTAGCAATTTTTCCAAAAAGCGACAACTACTTATAAAAATCTTTTAATATTCCTTGGCATAGGGAAAATATTCTGTTTCTTTTTGTGTCTCACGTCCTTTATGTCAAAAATGTCAGTATATTCAGGGATATTCTCTTTTAGGGAAATAGTAGATACTATCACAAATAAACCCCCAAACTTCAGAGGCTTAACACACTGAAGTGTATTTCTTGTCCTTATAAGAATTCAGAGCTGATGTTTTGGTAGGCTGTTTTCTCTCATATGGTTATCAAAGAACCTGGGCTCCCTCTAACTGTGATTCCCATCTTCTCTGGTGCCTAAGAATTCCCTCCATCCAGCTGGCATGGTAGATGGGGGACATGGACTAGATACAGAGGAACCCCCCAGAATTGAAAGTGTTAGTTCAGTCGTGTCTGACTCTTTGTGACCTGTGGACTGAAGCCCACCAGGCTCCTCTGTTCATGGGGTTCTCCAGGCAAAAATACTGCCATTCTCTTCTGCTGGAGATCTTCGTGACCCAGGGATTGAACAAGGGTCTCCTGCATTGCAGAAGGATACTTTGCCATCTGAGCCACCAGGGAAGCCCTACAGCTCCTCAAAGCTGTGACCTGGAAAGGTTACCACTTCCAATCATGATACTCTGGTAAGAACAAGTCACATAGCCAAGAATAAGGAAATAAACAGTCATATAGACAGTCCTGATAAAGCTGTCTTACTGGCCTATAGTTCTGTGAGTGGCTACTTCCCACACTCTGGAGTAAAGAACACAATTTTTTGTTGAATAACTAACTGTCTCTATCAGAGTAACTATGATAAATCTAATTTGATAGTAAAGGTCCATTCCAAGGATGAGTATTAACAAGCAATCAGAACGGTACCTCTAGGTGGAGTAAGCTGAGTCCCCAAGGGGAAAAATATCTTCAGTTACTACCTTTTCACAGCTTGAACTAATACCATGTGTGTGAATTAATTATTAATTATATTTTTAAATGTTTCTATATAAATTTAATGGGAAAGAATTTTAGTAATCAGTAACTCATCTACCCTAGTGTTTTACTGTATATCATACACATTTTCTATTTACTTAGCCATTACAAAGTGGGAACTGGATGATCTGAAGAGATAAAAGTTAAAAAGATGAAATAGGGTTTGCTTAATTTTCCTGTTAGAAAACATTTCCGTTAGTTCACATGATGAAAGAAAAAAAATCCCTTTATTCTGGTCAGATTGAAATCTGGCCAACCTAAGCACAAGACAAGTAATTTAGACACAAAAGCAGATATAGCACAATACAGTATAATTGGCATGATTTTGATATTTTGATATTTTCCATCTTTCATCATTGTGAATTTTATCAACTGAAGCATTTACCATTGGGGAGTCTGCTCTCTTTACCTTTGAGAAACCTGCAAGTGATTCATTCTGCTAAAAGACTCATGAGAAAACAGAGATGATACTCAAAGGCTCACTAGATATTAGATAGTGAAGGTAATCACAGTGACTCTTGTAATTTATCTTGAAAACATACACCTTTACTTATTTGTGGATCAACCAATAATATGAAGAGTCTTTTAACTAGTTCTAAATAATTTACTGTACAGTAATGACTTTTTCTTTACTTTTACAAGATGATTATTACCCTTGTTAGAGATGGTAATATTCTTTGAGAGAGAATAAAAGATGAAGGCACTCAGAAATATACTTAATACAATTATCAGTCTTTTGCCATTGAGAAAATGGATTATATTACTGTCTACAAACAGGGGATGGACTTAGGCTTTTGCGACGTAGTATTAGTCAATGCTATGGTTTTTCTAGCAGTCATGTATGGATGTGAGAGTTGGACTGTGAAGAAAGCTGAGCGCTGAAGAATTGAAGCTTTTGAACTGTGGTGTTGGAGAAGACTCTTAAGAGTCTCTTGGACTGCAAGGAGATCCAACCAGTCCATTCTAAAGGAGATCAGTTCTAGGTGTTCATTAGAAGGACTGATGCTAAAGCTGAAAGTCCAATACTTTGGCCACCTCATGCGAAGAGTTGACTCATTGGAAAAGACCCTGATGCTGGGAGGGATTGGGGGCAGAAGCAGAAGGGGACGACAGAGGATGAGATGGCTGGATGGCATCACCAACTCGATGGGTATGAGTTTGAGTGAACTCCAGTAGTTGGTGATGGACAGGGAGGCCTGGCGTGCTGTGATTCATGGGGTCGCAAAGAGTCAGACACAACTGAGTGACTAAACTGAACTGAACTGATGCAGAATAAAGGACCATTTATAGATTTCACTACTCTGAGCACTGCTAAATTATTGATTATTAAACATGGGATGTCTCAAATTGTATGCTTACCAGTTTAGTCTAGCCAATGTGTACATAAAATTGGCAGTCCCCCATAAAGTAACCTCAAGAGCATGAATGGAAGTTGATATCTGCTTCAAGGAAGAAAGGGGAGAAGAGGAAATCTTAAAGCTTCTTTAAATCTCAAGAGGGCTAATTTATTTGTCTTTTTATTTTCATCATCCCAAATCATTGTATAGGAAATCTATTTAGGCCAAGTCTTTACCCTCATAGAGCTGAAGTAATTAAAGGAGCAGATTTATCCCTTAAATTATCATAGTTTTCTGACTTACCATGGCCCTTAAGACTCAATATGATATGGACTCCTGTCTCATTTTTATCTCCTAACCATGATCCCTATTCTTCCCATATTCCCTTCGAATGTTATGATCCTAGATTTGCCCCTTTAACATTTTCTTTGTGTGGTCTGGGGAAGCTTTGAAGCTGGCTTAAATAAGAGCATAATTTTAATTTCTCTTCTCTATTTTTCTAGGCCTAAGCATAAAATTCCGAGTTCTTATGAGAATTTCACTGATATTTTTGATGAACTATTTCTTTTAAAAAATTGATTAAGAGTGGGTCCTGGAGACGTGTTGCAGTAGTAGATTTAATTGTAATCAGTACAGTGTTACATGAAATGCATAAACTGAGATTCAGTTATGGAAACATTTGTTTTGTTCAGTCATTCAGTTGTGTCTGACTCTTTTTAATCCCATGAATTGCAGCACGCCAGGCTTCCCTGTCCGTCACCATCTCCTGGAGTTTGTTCAAACTCATGTCCATTGAGTTAGCGATGTCATCCAACCATCTTATCCTCTGTCCTATTATGGAAACATATCACGTGTGAAAATATAGAATGCGATAGCAGTGCTGCAACTTGACACTATTGAGTACAAAATTCCAACTGCAAAGACAGAGGTGCTTGTTAATTACTAAATGGTATATGCATCAAAATCATCAGTGTGAATTTGTCCAGAATTTATTGGTGGAGATGCATTATGGGTAGTGAATTAATTCCCCACATGTTTAATTTTTAATGAAGTTGAAAACAATTATTTTTACAAAGGAAATAAAATATCCAGGTCTCAAGAAAAATATTGCAAAGTAAAAAGTTCCTACTGCTAACTGTATTTGCAATATTCACAGCCACAGAACTGAAAGCTGTCACTGGAAGATTCAAAAGCTGCCAGCATACCATACTCTCACTAATAGCATTATGCATGCTTACATTGAGAGTGATCTCAAAAAATTGAATTTATCCCAAGTGGCAAACTTCAGAAGGCTCTCTTTCCAAACTTCATAGCATGCAGTTCAGAAAGTGATTGATCTTATTAAGCAGCTGCTGTTGTCTGCTATGAGGCAGTGATGCTTAAAGTCACTGCTTATTCTGTGCACCATTTATCCCTACTGAGAATATTTGTACTGCCGGATGTGAGCAATCAATTGGGATCATGATGGCTAAAATATAAAGGCTAGCTTCTGATAGTCTCAATAAGCTGCACTAGATTTAAAGCACATTTTAACATAGTAATCACCCTGGTGCTCTGAGAATTCAGATAAATTCATCAAGTCTAATACAGAGAAAAAATCCAGGATGCCAAGAAATGATGTATTGGATGTGGAATGATACTTTAGTCTCTGCTGAAAAATCATCTCTTAAAGACTTCTTTCCTGACCTCCATATCTGAAAGAACAATGGTGACCCCTACCCTCAAACACACTTTGTTTCCATCTTCTCATTTATTTTTCTTCAGATATGATTACCAATCTATATAACTATTCAAATGTATGCATGTATGTGTATGTCTCATCTGACTAGAGTATCATCTCTATGAGGGTAAGGACTTTGTCTTTTTTAGCTTACTGAAAAATACTGTTGCCTAAAACAGTACCTGGAGTATGAGGCACTTTAAAAATAAAAGAATGTTGTGGAGTAAAAAGGAATGTATTATCCTTTTTTCTCACTGGAGCTGAAGTAAGGAATTTTTTTAATAAACAATCTCAGAGTATGAGTATAGAAAAGAGTTTTACAGAGAACCCTTTAAAATGGACAAAAAGCTATTAATGTATAAGATAATGATAAAAAATACAGTTTGAGAGAAAAATGAATATTTATATGAGATATATATAAGGATGAAGATTTTAAGAAATCTAACATCTTGAATTATGATTGCTAATATGTTGACTTTTAGTAATTATTAAATTATCCCTACTATGCCTGACATTACTTTAAACCTTATGCATAATAAGATTAATAGAGTATATGTCCTGCCCTTCAAAGGTCCACTATCTGGAGAGAGTCGAAAGCAGCTAGAGTATATTTGAATCAATAATGTATGTGTTAAAATAGAAGCTAGTATAAGGCACTGTGGGAACAAAGTGAGGAAATGCCTTGCAATATTGAGGGAAAGCTTTGAGAAAGAAGTACTATTTAAATTTAATTTTGAAATATGATAGAGATTTGTGTATCGGTTAGACATAAAGGATCTAGGTGTGAGAAAGAATTTGCGTATTCTGGTCAGAATCACATGTCTGTGTGACAGACTGACAGGAGACTGATAAAGAGGGAACAAATTATGGTTTTGAGCATCAGATTAAGAGAGTACATTTTCATTTTATTCTCTAGCTGATAGGAAGCTGCCAAAGAATTTTAAGCAAGGGACTATAACTTGAACAAAATTGTATTTTTAAAAAATGATTTCTATGTCCAGAATGTGGTGAATACATTGGAGGGAGACAGTGGAAAGGTGGGAGATTGATATCTTAGACCTCTGGTTTTCCCCCAAAGTTTTTTCAGTGGAATGCTGGCTTTGGGGAATGACTGTTGAGAGCGGATGAAAAAAATATTGCAAGGTCAGCTGTGTTTTGGGAATATTAAGCAAAGATAAAAGGTTTATTATTTACTTTATTATTTTATTATTGCTATTACTAGTATTATTACAAAACTTCTTAGCAAATTCAGTACTGTTGTGTGCCTCATGAATCTCTGAGTTGGGGGAATGTTATATCATATTTCCAAAAATGATTAACCATGGAACTATGTATCTTCCTTCCTCCTGTAAACTGCCACCTCTAGTCTATGACATTCTTGAATCATCATTAGAGCTAGTATTCAGGAAGACTCTCTCAGCTGGGCTTCTATGAGAAATTAAGTCCTATAGAAAGTTATTTGAGTGAGTCTTTTGGCAATTTTTCCAGTGGTTCATAGGTAACACCATTCTAGATTCATAAAATATAAGCTAATTCCTTACATACAGTAAATGCCCTTGGATATTAGAAATTCGTTCTTTAATGTGACCCCAATTGTAAGAACACACCTTAAGGGCTGGAGTTAAAGCAGTAGGAGTATTAAGAAAGTGGCTATGCCAAATACTTTAGTGAGTTATTTTGATATGGACTGGAATTTATGGCTTGGATAGACAGCTGTTATCATAGATTTTTTTAATTATTAAAGATAAATGAATAAGGCACCAAAAATAATCTCGATACATATATATTTCAATTTAAAAGTCTGACATTTTCTTCCTCATATTTATATGGAATCAAGGCAGAGTTCTGTTCTAAATGATTTAGAGACATCTTAATATAAGGAACAAACTTTTTCTGTAGAAAATGATGGCTAAGGAATGTTTGCATCTCAGAGAGTCTGTGAACATATGTTTCAACAAAACTGAACATTTTGTTCTATCACAGGAAGGACATAAAAAATATACTAAAGCTCCCATTGGAAATTATGAGAAAATTAGACACTGAGAAAAATGGTCCAAAATATTTATTTTTTAAGGTTGACAATATAAGTGGTAGGAAAAGAAAACATAGACTCAAGATATTTGATCAAAATGACTAATTGTTGCATAATAGCTGTGAAGTAGGGATATGTTGAAAACAAACATTATTAGAAATAAAGCTTTTGAAAAGCAATGTCTATGAAAATATTAAAATTTGCATAACAGATGCCTAAAGCTGATGCAATTAACATTATAAACTATAATTTAAGGTCATTTATATTTTTATTTTCAGAGTGAAAACCATTGAATAGTTTAGTGGGAAAAAACAATTTTATCACTACTAGAAATTAATTTTCACTTCTGTAATCAGAGAAAGGATTTAAAATTTTCTGTCCTGCAAAGATGTTGTGTAGAATTTTAAGCAACACAAAGACCGCATGAGAAGGCTTGTTTTTCACAAGCAGCTTGATTGATGGAAGATTTCTTTTTCTTTTAAGTAGTGCTGTCTTGCCAGTGAGATAGTCCCAATCCAATTGTTTTGATACAGCCTCCCATGTTGACAAATATTTTTTTTCTTTTTAATTTTTATTTATGATTTTGATTGGTACCTGGAAGAAAAAGCTAGATTTCTGATACTACTTTTTTACTTTCAATTCTGTTATCCATACTATATAGTGTGACTGATGTTTAAAAAATAAGCTTTTATAAGTATGTTGTATTCTTTTAGAGTGGTATCCAAAATTAGAAAAAAAAAGTAGCAATAGGTGGGTTGCTAATATTTAAATATTATTCCATAATTTTTGCTTTCTTCCTATGTAAAAATCTGATCATTATGATACAGTAGATATTTATTTTGTTTAATCCATTTCATGGAAATCTAGAATTACTGAGATACTTTCATAGATATGGGATTAATTAATTTTGATTTCTAAGGAATTTGATCACAGATGCAAATGATTTTCCCTTTGTACTAAATGTGTGAAAATACAAATTACACATAAGAATACTGCATTTTTATTTAATAGTGGGCCTATCAAGTTTGATGTTTATACTATTCAGGACAAATATTGGCCTTTAGAATTTCTGATAATTGCTTGAATACATTCATTTTTCCATATTGTGTTTATTTTTTTTAACTTTTGTTTCCATTATATGATTCATATTTTCTTAAGCTTCAAAATCCCTAAACGTCTGCTTTATCTCAGCTATTTCAATGACCACTTCCTTTCTAGGTGTTTAATTCCTCTCATTATTTTTGGTGGTCATTAATTGGCCATTCCACCTCTTGCTTTTTTCCCCAAACTAGTTTGAGTGCTTCCAGTAAAATTGGCACCTCTCAATCAAAAAGAACCTTATTTTTAAAGTTGCGCCAAATATAAAATGGGAAAGTCTGAGGCAGCCAAGAATTCAAATAGCATCCGCCCCATCTCAAGTCACTTGAATGCTTCTTGTTCAGCAACTCTATTTTTATTTTTTCAATATGAATCTTATTGACATAGCTTGAATTCTGAAGACGTGCTTAATATTTCACCCTGACCTATCTGTTCTGTTAATTTCTGTTACAGACCCTACTTGAGTGTCTACTTACTTCTATTATTTACCTTAGGGTCTCTCTGACTGCTCTCTAACTGTCAAAACAGGGAACTTGTTCTAGTAAGTTAAGCTCAGTAACATCATATGAATATCTACTATTTTAAAATCTTTAATTGGCCTGAGTTATTAGAGCTCACTGACAATATGACATCTTCCTGTCTTTGAAGAGATAAAAATCTAGTAAAAGTCACATACATAGATAACTTCAGCCTAATATTTTAAGCCCTGTAATTACAGATGTGATCAGGATTCTGTTGGAATCTAGAAATAAATATTTGCTCAATATTGAAATTGAAGACTAATAGGTTGGTGCAAACATAATTGTGGTTTTGGACTGTGCAGTTCAAATCATTATAGCTAGGTTCAAACACATTTTTATTAATCAAAATAGGAACCATTGCAATCAACACATTTTTGCCAACAATAAGTAAGTTTATTTCTTAGCGTAAAAATCTTTACTTCAGGATTCGACAGACTCTTAGAAAGCATTTTCTGCCTCCTGCTGATTGTGAAAGCATTTTCTTCCAAAAATTTGTCGAAATGGTTAAAGAAGTGGTACTCAGTTGTTGAGAGGTCAGGTAATATGGTGGATGAGGCAAAAGTTTGTAGCCCAATTCATTAAACTCTTGAAGCTTTGGTTGTTTGATGTGTGAGTGGGTGTTTTCCTGGAGAACAATTGGGCCCTTTCTGTTGACCAATACTAGCTGCAGGTATTGCAGTTTTCTGTGTGTCTTTTTTATTTTCTGAGCATACTTTTCGGATGTAATGGTTTTGCCAGGATTCAGAAAGTTGTAGTAGATCAAATGGGCAACAGACAGCCAAAGAGTGACCATGATCTTTTTTGATGAAAATTTGGGCTTTGGGAAATGCTTTGAAGCTTCTTCTCAGTCCAACCACTGAGCTGGTCGTCACTATTTGTTGCGTAAAGTCCACTTTTCATCACCCAACACAGTCCAATAGAGGAATTGTTTGTTGTTGCTGTGTAGAATAAGAGAATTTGACATATCAAAACTGTTACCAAGCCCAAGCTCATTCTGCTCACCAAACAACAGGTCAGTAGATCAGGAGACTAGTTGTTGGAGCAAGGAGTGGTGGCTTTAATTGAAAGCCCAGCAGACCAGGAAGCTGGCAGACTAGCATCTGGAAGAACCATCTTATCTCATTCAGGATACAGAGTCCTTTTATATTCTATGCAAAGAGGGGGAAGGGACTTTCAGTTGCACCGACCAATGGCAGAGCAAGACTATTAACTGGTTGCTGCTTGACAGTTGCTCACTTGGTTGGGAGGGGGGCCCACCGGGGTGCCCAGTCAATAGCTGAGTAG
Source organism: Ovis aries (assembly GCF_016772045.2). Classification (NCBI taxonomy): domain Eukaryota; kingdom Metazoa; phylum Chordata; class Mammalia; order Artiodactyla; family Bovidae; genus Ovis; species Ovis aries. The sequence goes on from NC_056059.1 coordinate 77,909,529, forward strand.
GATTGTTATAGCTGGTGTCTGTCTCAATGGAGCATGCCAGCCAGAGTGAGGGACAGAAAAGTCCCTTATGTCTGAGGTCCCATCTGAGACCACCAGTGCAAAACAAGAATTTTTTGATTTGTGGTCAGCTCACGAGGCACTCACTTATTGAGCTTTTCATCTTTCCAATTTGCTTCAAATGCCAAATGACCTTAGAATGGTTGACGTTGAGTTCCTCAGCAACCTCTCATGTATTTGTAAGAGCATCATTTTGGCTCTCATTTGGTTGTTGTCAACTTCTGATGTCCAGCCACTGAACTCAGCTTCAAGGCTCTTTTCTCCTTTGCAAAACTTCTTTACCCACACCTGCACTGTACCTTCATTAGCAGTTCCTAGGCCAAATGTGTTGTTGATGTTGCTAGTTGTCTTCGCTGCTGTATGACTCATTTTGAACTTGAAAAGAAAATCGCTTAGATTTGTTTTTGTCTAAAATCATTCCCTGCTGCTGCTGCTAAGTCGCTTCAGTCGTGCCCAACTCTGTGCAACCCCATAGACGGCAGCCCACCAAGCTCCCCCGTCCCTGGGATTCTCCAGGCAAGAACACTGGAGTGGGTTGCCATTTCCTTCTCCAGTGCATGAAAGTGAAAAGTGAAAGTGAAGTTGCTCAGTCGTGTCTGACTCTTAGCGACCCCATGAACTGCAGCCTACCAGGCTCTTCCGTCCATCGGATTTTCCAGGCAAGAGTACTGGAGTGGGGTGCCATTGCCTTCTCCTAAAATCATTTCCTAGTCTAAAATAAATATAAAAATAAGCAGCAAGTAATGTCATTAACAACAACAACAACAAAACAAGCAAATACACATGAAGCAAGGAATGTGCAATAAAATGGTGTATAATGTTCCAACAGTTATTAGAATGTATTCCAATATGAATTGACAGATTTCAGCAGTGAAAAACCATGATTACTTTTGCAGCAATCTAATAGCTTCCTGAGAAAGATTCTGTCTTGGAAAAGTAAGCAAGATATGGGAAGATATTTCTAATAGCAGAAGCCCAGATATGAAACAGAATGAATGTGAGAAAAACTATAAGGTTTATATTTTTATTTAATTTATAAGTTTTTGTATTATTATTAATACTTGCTTTAAAATGTTATCTTTAAAAGTGAAATTTAATAAAAATAAGATAGTGCATAAAATTGCCATTATCAGGAGTTACTATTTAACAAATCATCCCAAAACTTAGTATCTTAAAATGATAAATATTTATCAGATTCGCAGTTTTGTTGGTTAGCTGTGTGATTTTTTTTTTTAAATCAGATCTTGGCCTGCTAAGCTGAGGCTTGATGGTCTACGATAGCCACACCTATCGTAGGTGGTAGTGGTTGGCAGAAAAAGTCCATTGGTTAGAGGAGAGTTGGAGGGATTAGATGGAACTGGTTGTCTGAGCTTTCCCTGGCCTCCAGTTCTCCAGACTTCTTTAAAAGGTGGTCTCAAGGTTCCAACGGACTGCAAGGTAGAGTAAGTTGCAGTATTTTAGCACTTTTCAAATCTCTGCTTGAGTCATGTTTTTTAAAAGTGAACTATTAGGCAAACCAAATCACTTTGGCCAATCCCGGAGACAACTGTGGAGAAAGAAGCTTCACCTCTTTTTAAGGGAATAGTTGCAATTCAGATTTCAAACATTATTTGTATATGGATAGGAATGATCTGTGGCTATATTTGTAATTTACAGTCACCCTGTAGATTTTAATTTTTATCATTTTATTCTTTTTTTCTTATTTCACTGTGTTTTTTTCCATATTGAAAATTGCATTCCAGTTTGTCTCAGGACTAATTATTAGTTATACATTTACAGTATGAAGAGTGGATCTGTTTTTTTTCCTTTTTTAAAATTGGTTTCCCTTTTTATTTGAATGTTAAATTATCTGTATTTTATTTTTAATTGAAAGGTAATTGCTTTGCAATGTGTTGGTTTCTTCCATAGAACGAGGCACATCAGCCATAAGTATAAATGTACCTCCTCCCTCTTGATCCTCCCTCCCTCTCCCCATCCTTGCCAAAAGAATGAATGTGAATCAGCTGAATTGAGGTGGATGAACCTAGAGTTTGTTATACAGAGTGAAGTAAGTCAGAAAGAGAGAATAAAATATTTATATTGACACATATATATGGAATCTAAAAACATGGTACTGATGAACCTATTTGTACAGGATTAGAGACACAGACATTTGTTTGCTTTTGTTACTATTAATTGAACACATTTGTTTCCTTGCAGACCTCCTGTATTCTTTCTGCTTGGTCTTTTTAAACGCACTCTTCCATAAAATGATTTCCCCAAGTAGATTTTTTTCTAGAAATCAAAGTAAGAAAATAATTATTTTCTTTGGAAGGAGATAGTAAAATTATTTTTAAAAGACATTGTGTGCTACTAAGTATCCACATTTGAAATATTCTGTTTTTGTTTGGTAGCTTTATTGCTAGGCTTCTGCAGAGTATGTTGCGTGTACATATATATATATGTGTATATATATGTAGTCATGCTTTTGGATATATAGCAACTCTGATTATGTTTTTTATCCTATTTGCCCCCAGGTGTCCAAAGTAGTCCTAGCTAGTGATTGAAGCTCACAAGGCTCATTGCTGCTTTCTGGCTACCCAGGTGCCATTCAGAGCAGAGACACTGTAGCCACTGCAGTTCACACTTAGAAGTTCTAGGGACTGAAACTTACCTCACTTTTTTCTTTCTTTCTCTACTTAAAATATACCATCAGTTTCAAAAGAAACATATCCTTCCAAAGGATTTTACATTCTGGAGAATACAAATTTAATGTCAAGAAGTTACTGCTGATTAATCAAAAATATGCTGCTACTTATCCTAGTAAAGAAAAAAATAGTTACAATTTCTCTGCACCAAGTTTCTGGTAGAGTTTATACCAGTAAAAAAGAGACAAGTAGAATAAAATTATAAGCAAAATATTTAAAATCTGTTCTTAGATACTTTTGGGTACTTTTTTCGATGTTTTAGATATATGTATATATATATGTACATATATATACATGTATTTAATGTGTATATATATATATATACACATATACAGTATGTATAAATAAAATGAAGCTTGCTTTACAGACTTTTTTCTTAAATTGTTGGGAGTTCTTTAATAATATAGGAAGGTACAAACAAGAACAATTTCCAATATATTTAGCAGATTTAACTCACACAACAAACTGCTTTCCCTTCTGAACATCATAGAAATGACAATGAAGAGATTTTTTTTTTTAAGATATAAATGCTACAAGAATGGAAAGAAAATAAAGAAAAAGTAGCTAGGCAGGTTTTGAAGCTGGAAAGCAGATGGATGAATAGTAAATAACTATTTGAGTATAACTGATAAATTTCAGTTCTAACGTTGCAGAAAGCCTAAAATCAATCCCATGCAAAGGTCTTAAGGAACTGATGGTACTGGTCCAACTGGAGGTGGAAAAGAAAATAAAAATAGCTATTTAATAAGCCACACTCACAGAGAAGACTGAACACTTGAATCTACACAAGTGTCTCTTATTTGCCTTTTATTCTTTTGCTCATCTCTTAAGCAGTAAAAGACAAAGAAATAGTATGGCTGACTTATTTTCTACCCTTTTTTATAATGTATGTAGTGTAAATTATGCCTTCCTGTACAATAGTTCATTTCTGTATCTAATTTTATGGATTTACTTGGCTTTCTTTTTTTTCTATTGTCCCCTTTAGTTTTTTGTTTGTTCTGTTTTAAACAATTAAGCCTCCATTGGACTGTGGAAGATTCCCCTCATTTAAAGAGTGTAAGTCAATAGTGAACAGTCTTACAGCTTTATTTAGTATTGATTAATGATTAATGCTTCCAGAGGTTCAAGCTGGACTTAGAAAAGACAGAGGAACAAGAGATCAAATTGCCAACATCTGTTGGATCATCAAAAAAGAAGAGAGTTCCAGGAAAATATCTACTTCTGCTTTCTTGACTATGCCAAAACCTTTGACTGTGTGGATCACAACACATTGTGGAAAATTCTTAAGGAGATGGGAATGCCAGACCACCTTACCTGTCTCCTAAGAAGTCTGTGTGCAGGTCAAGAAACAACAGTTAGAACTGGACACTGAACAACAGACTGGTTCCAAAATGGGAAAGGAGTACATCAAGGCTGTATATTGTCACCCTGCTTATTTAACTTAAATGCAGAGTACATCTTGCGAAATGCCAGGCTGGAATCAAGGCTGGAAGCATAAGCTGGAGTCAAGATTGCTGGGAGAAATACCAATAACCTTAGATATGCAGATGATACCACCCTTATGACAGAAAGTGAAGAGGAACTAAAGAGCCTCTTGATGAAAGTGAAAGAGGAGAGTAAAAACCTGGCTTAAAAGTCAACATTCAAAAAATGAAGATCATGGCATCTAGTCCCATCACTTCATGGCAAACAGATGGGGAAACAATGGAAACAGTGACTAACTTTATTTTTTCAGGTTCCAAAATCACTGAGGATCGTGACTGCAGCCATGAAATGAAAAGACAGTTGCTCCTCAGAACAAAAGTTATGACCAACCTAGACAGAATATGAAAAAGCAGAGACATTAAATTCCTTTGCTGACAAAGGTCTGTCTAGTCAAAGCTATGGTTTTTCCAATAATCATATATGGTTGTGAGAGATGGACTATAAACAAAGCTGAGTGCTTAAGAATTGATGCTTTTGAACTGTGGTGTTAAGAGAAGACTCTTGAGAGTCCCTTGGACTGAAAGGAGATTAAACCAGTCCATCCTAAAGGAAATCAGTCCTGGATATTCACTGGAAGAACTGATGCTGAAACTGAAACTCCAATACTTTGGCCACCTAATGTGAAGAACTGACGTATTGGAAACAACCTTGATGCTAGCAAAAATTGAAGGCAGGAGAAGGGGACAACAGAGGATGAGGTGGTTGGATGACATTACCAACTCGATGGACATGAGTTTGAGTAAAGTCCAGGAGTTGGTGATGGACAGGGAAGCCTGGCATGCTGCAGTCCTTGGGGTCACAGAGTCAGACACAACTGAGTGACTGAATTGAACTGAACTGAACTGAATGCATTTCAATCTTGTTTTTATATTCTAAGTTTTTCCCTAGCTTCTTTACCTATATCCTTTCTTTATTATATAGCTTATTTTAATAAAATGGATGAATTAAAACTGATGATTATAATGAAATTATCACAGATTAAATTCTTATCTGGAATTTAAATAATAACAATGATGACAAGCACACAGTGATCTCTAAAAAGATGGTTCATGCCCCACCTGCACCACATTACCCCAGTGGACCTCAAGTTGCAGTTGGCTTTTTTGGAAATTTCTTAGTGCGTGTAAGTGTGACAATACTTTAAAAAATAACTTAATTTATTTTTGGCAAGTCTGTGTCTGTTGCTGTGTGTGGGTTTTCTCTATTTGGAGTGAGCTGGGGCTACGATGGGTATGTGGCTTCTCATTGCAATGACCCCCCACTTATTGCAGAGCATAGGCTCTGGGAGTTGGGCTCAGTAGTTGTGACAGACAGGTCTAATTGTTCCATTAACATGTTGAATCTCCCAGATCAGGGATCAAGCCCTTGTCCCTTGCATTGGCAGGCATATTCTTAACTACTGGACCAACAGAGAAATCCTGGGAAAACTTTCTATAGTAAATTTGTAAAATTTGTGTGGAAAGGAAATTTGTTAATCTTGAATTTTATTATGACCCAGCAATCCCACTACTGGGCATACACACCGAGTAAGTACATCAGAATTCAAAGAGACACATGTTTCCCAATGTTCATCGCAGCACTGTTCATAATAGCCAGGACATGGAAGCAACCTAGATGTCCATCAGCAGATGAATGGATAAGAAAGCTGTGGTACATATACACAATGGAGTATTACACACCATTAAAAAGAATACATTTGAATCAGTTTTAATGAGGTGGATGAAACTGGAGCCGATTATACAGAGTGAAGCAAGCCAGAAGGAAAAACACCAATACAGTATACTAATGCTTATATATGGAATTTAAAAGATGGTAACGATAACCCTGTATGTGAGACAGCAAGAGAGACACAGATGTATAGAGCAGTCTTTTGGACTCTGTGGGAGAGGGAGAGGGTGGGATGATTTGGGAGAATGGCATTGAAACATATATAATATCATATATGAAAGGAATCACCAGTCCAGGTTCGATGCATGATACTGGATGCTTGGGGCTGGTGCACTGGGATGACCCAGAGGGATAATACGGGGAGGGAGGTGGGAGGGGAGTTCAGGATGGGGAACACATGTATACCTGTGGCAGATTCATGTTGATGTATGGCAAAACCAATACAATATTGTAAAATAATTAACCTCCAATTAAAATAAATAAATTTATATTAAAAAAAATTCTTCAATGTTGGGATTTTATCATGTTTTAACATTTGCTCCTCTTCACTGAACTGTTTAAAAATATTATACACTTAATAACAATAAGAGTCTTTGTAAGTATATTGTTTGTTCTCAGTAAAACCAACATTATCCATTATTGCTCATGTGTGCTTAGTTAATTTTTCTAACAGCTAATTTTCCTTTTACATACTGTCACTAGGACAGCAGAGCTAATTAATTTGTGTACAAAATGGCAGTTTCTAGGGGTTTTTTTTGATGCTTTTAATTTTTGCTGTGAAATTTAAAATTAAAGAAAAAAAGTAGTTGTATTTTCATTTCCTGTTATAAAATGGGAAAAGGGAAATTAATTTTTACTTACATAATTTATTCAAAGGTGGAAGGGTAAAAGAAATTGCTGTTTTCATCTATGTCTATACTTATAAGCAAAATTTTGGTCAGACAATTAGACCACTTTAATTATTCACCAAGACACTGCTTATATTTCTGTTACTGCTGTTGGTATATTTATATCAAAGTAGTCAGTATTTCTTTAGCATTTTCTGAGAGTTTATAGAACCAAATTTGAGGCATATGCACAAAACAAAGTTTGGAAGTGCATCTCTTTTATATATTGAAAAAATATATATCCTAAAGAAAATGATACAATCATTGATTTGATATTAGTCAGCCAGTTGTATTTATTTTCATTCAAAAAATTCTATAAATTCTATTGAGGGTATTCTGGTAAATAAGATAACAGTAATCTAAACCAATATTGATATTATGGCTTCAGGGTTAAAAATTGTCCATATGAAGTCCTCCTTGAGCATTATAAAGTGGTCTATCTTAACATGCTCATCATTGCCTCCCGTTTCCCCAAAGCTCTTATAAATTCAATCTGATTTGTTAAGATAACTTTTTATACATTTTGTAGGATAATAATATTAAAATAAGAATACACTAATAATATGAAAATCATGATAAAGGTAAAAAGAATAGCTAGAATTTATTAAATATTTGCCAGATGCAGGCATTCTAGTAGGTGCTTAATGTGAACATCTTCATTGAATCTTCACTATTAAGTAGATAAAAATTTTGTTTCCATTTAAAGCAACTGGAGCAGGGAAAATTTTTAAATATTTCAAAAGTCATAAGGCTAGTGAGCAAAGAAGCTGAGAATGAAATCGAAGCATTTCATTCGATCGATTATATCCTATTTTCAAGGATATAATAGAACCATAGCATTCTTCACTTCCTCCTTAGTGGCAATTTAGTCCAATCATAATGTAACTATAATAATGCCGTTTTTTAGGAACAATTATGAAATACTGAGAAAACCAGCTGCTTAGTTCACAGTCTTTACATCTCAGAAGAAAAAAGAAAATATTGAAAAATAAATGTTTAGTTTCCTTCGATGGTCATTTTAATAGGAAAGTGAATAGGAAAATATGTTAAAAGCTAATTTGAAGTTGAGAGTTAACCAGGATCATTCTTACCCATCATGGCCTAATGTAACATTTTTGCAGTTAAAAAAAATGACCCAGTCTTACCTCTTTCAAACTTATTCTACTGTTTTATTATGTCTTTGCCACATATCTTCTCTAATGTAGGGTCCTAACTTCTTCCCTAACTTATTTTATCTATTTGCTTCTTGCTAGTAAAACCAGAGCTTACTCAGCAGTCTTAATTTTCTAAGACCCCATCCTTCAAAAAAAAAGATAACTTGAAAAAAAAATGAAAAAGAACATGACCATGTTCAAACATAGCTGAGCTTGAACTCTAGGTCACAACTCTACAATTTAAAAAGATTTTAATATGAATTTATTGTCAAACACAAAAATCCTCTAATATCTTACTTCATGTTTGAATCATATGATGTAATCCTTTCTAAAATAATTTTTTAGGTTTTTCCAAAGATAAAACACATTTAACCTTCCAGAACTGATACAATCTCTTCCATCATTACCTGTCAGTCAGTTCAGTTGTTCAGTCATGTCCAACTCTGCGACCCCACGGACTGCAGCACGCCAGGCTCTCCTGTTCGTCACCAACTCCCAGAGCTTACACAAACTCATGTGCATTGAGTTGGTGATGCCATCCAACCATCTCATCCTCTGTTGTCCCCTTCTCCTCCTGCCTTCAATCTTTCCCAGCATAAATGTCTTTTCCAGTTAATCAGTTCTTCACATCAATTGGCCAAAGTATTTCTGCTTAAGCCTCAGCATCATCCCTCCAATAAATATTCAGAATTGATTCCTTTAGGATTGACTAATTTAATCTCCTTTCAGTCCAAGGGACTCTCAAGAGTCTTCTCCAACACCACAATTCAAAAGCATCAGTTTTTTTGGTTCTCAGTCTTCTTTAAGGTCCAAATCTCACATCCAACATGACTGCTGGAAAAAACCATAGCTTTTACTATATGGACTTTTTTCAGCAAATTAATGTCTTTGCTTTTTAATATTTGCCTATTTTGGTCTTAGATTTTCTTCCAAGGAGCAGGAATCTTTTAATTTCATGGCTGCAGTCACCATCTGCAGTGATTTTGGAGACCAAGAATATAAAGTCAGCCACTGTTTCCATTGTTTCGCCATCTATCTACCATGAAGTGATGGGACCGGATGCCATGATCCTAGTTTTCTGAATGTTGAGTTTTAACCCAACTTTTTCATGCTCCTCTTTCACTTTCATCAAGAGGCTCTTTAGTAATTATAAATGAGCAATAAGAGCTTAAATTACAGCTTGACATTTTAACCTGCTTGCAGGGAAAATTCTTTTTGGCTCTCTAGTATGAAAGATGGTTGCTTCTTTTCTCTCATATTTTATTCTTTCCATTTTTTCTTATTCTTTTAAAGTTTTGAGGGCAGTGTTCATTTCTGAAAGAGATGGCTGTAAGGAGGTTGAGAACTGTTTTGCCATAACTCAATTTTTTCTGCTTCAAAATATAGCTTAGGGACAGTCCCACTTAATAATCTTAGTTTTTAAGAAATAAAATTGGACCTTGTTCTTTTTTGATAATATGTAAATTACCTGGAGAATAAGTGCTGCCACAGAATAGTTGTGGTGATCTCTGTTTACATAGCACCTATTCCTGCAAAGCAAATACAACCTTGCTTGCCTGAGAACCTCTGGGTCTCTGAAATGTGAGATCTTGCTACCTCACTCAACTAACAAATCCATGCAGAAAACACAAGTGAGACTTTAGTGAGAATCATATGATCTGCAGATCAGCAAAGTGAGAATAACTGAAATTTACCCTATACAGATTGAGAGTCTCTTTAGGAACCTTTTTACCTTGAAAGTGCTATGCCAATAGAAACAGTTCCTTTTCATTTTGTAAAAGGACAACTTGTAATAATCACAGGCAACTGGTGCCGATACTATTAGAAATTCATAGGGCTAAAATGTATATTCATGCTGATGTAGAAAGATTAGTTATTTCTGTCTCCATTGTTACTTATTTAGTGAACTTCCATTTGTAGTTCAGTAACATACATCTTTCATTGTAGGGCCATACGTTATTAGTATCTGAAGAGGTACTACATGTTTTTCCTCCATCTTTAACACAAAAATCCAAGAAATTTGGATTCACCAGAATCAGTCATTTGCACTGAACATGTGTCTTAATTGTATCCATGTGTTGGCACGATATTCTGTAGAGACTAATTCTAATCAATTCTGTCTAAACATTCTGGATTTCCCATAAATTACTATGCTAAATCGTTGACAGAATTCCTGCCAGTCTTTGGGCAAATGCTTCCCAATACTGCTATTTTAACATCCCAGAATGAGAGCAGCTTGACAGATCTCTTTGTCTATGTATTTTACATACCCACCTTATTTAAATGTGAAAGATTACTCCTGTGAAATCACTACTTCAAGAGGATGATATTTTTAATGGATTTTATTGTATTGTGTATATTTGACCCATATATTATCCTATTTTTTGAACAGAATGGGCAATTGAAATATTAAAGCAGATTTATACATATGTAATATTCAGGCACATTTTAACTTTCTAACTGGCATGCATGAATGAGTGCTAAGTGATTTCAGTGGTGTCCAATTCTTAGGGATCCTATGAACTATAACTCACCAGGCTTCTTTGTCTGGGAGATTTCCCAGGCAAGAGTACTGGAGTGGGTGGCCATGACCTCCTTTAGGGGATTTTCCTGACCCAGGGATTGAATCTGCATCTCTTACATCTCTTGCATTGGCAAGGGAGTTCTTTACCACTAGCACCACCTGGGAAACCCTCTAAATAATATAATGCTAATCAAAAGGTGAAGTTCAGTTCAGTTCAGTCGCTCAGTCATGTCCGACTCTTTGCGACCCCATGAATTGCAGCACACCAGGTGTCTCTATCAATCACCAACTCCCAGAGTTCACTCAAACTCATGTCCATCGAGCCGGTGATGCCATACACCCATCTCATCCTCTGTCGTCCCCTTCTCCTCCTGCCCCCAATCCTTCCCAGCATCAGAGTCATTTCCAAAGAGTCAACTCTTTGCATGAGGTGGCCAAAGTTTTGGAGTTTCAGCTTTAGCATCAATCCTTCCAAAGAACACCCAGGGCTGATATCCTCCAAAATGGACTGGTTGGATCTCCTAGCAGTCCAAGGGACTTTCAAGAGCCTTCTGCAACACCACAGTTCAGAAGCATCAATTCTTTGGCACTCAGCTTTCTTCACAGTCCAACTCTCACATCCATGCATGACCACTGGAAAAACCATAGTCTTGAATAGACGGACCTTTTTTGGCAAAGTAATGTCTCTGCTTTTCAATATGCTATCTAGGTTGGTCATAACTTTCCTTCCAAGGAGTAAGCGTCTTTAAATTTCATGGCTGCAATCACCATCTGCAGTGATTTTGGAGCCCCTCAAAATAAAGTCAGCCACTGTTTCCCCATCTATTTGCCATGAAGTGATGGGACCAGATGCCATGATCTTCGTTTTCTGAATGTTGAGCTTTAAGCCTACTTTTTCACTCTCCTCTTTCACTTTCATCAAGAGGCTTTTAGTTCTTCTTCACTTTCTGCCATAAGGATGGTATCATCTGCATATCGGAGGTTATTGAGATTTCTCCCAGAAATCTTGATTCCAGCTTGTGCTTCTTCCAGCCCAGCATTTCTCATGATGTACTCTGCATATAAGTTAAATAAGCAGGGTGACAATATACAGCCTTGACGTACTCCTTTTCCTATTGGGGACCAATCTGTTGTTCCATGTCCAGTTCTAACTGTTGCTTCCTGATCTGCATACAGATTTCTCAAGAGGCAGGTCAGGTGGTCTGGTATTCCCACCTCTTGAAGAATTGTCCACAGTTTATTGTGATCCACACAATAAACTATGGAGTCAGTTGTCCATTTATGGCATAGAAGCCTTTTGTTAACCATTGACATTATTGTAATTTCATATTTGTATATTATCCATGACATTTCTCTTTTAATCATAGGTCTTTTTAGTGAAAGAAATAGAATCTTAGTAAAAGTAGTTTGATTGAGAAAGTAATTATTTTTTAGAAATATATTGTGTTGTCTACTGACTACATTTTCCTGAAACAAAGAACTGTTCAGACTTCATAGACTCAGTAAGCTATGGGTCTTTCTCTCTACCATGTACTTTCTCATTCTTTTTTTCTCCATTACTCTCTTTTTAATTCTATTTTTTCCTTAGTTTTCCAGTGTTCAATGTTTCTTACAGTTACTCTGTGTAAGGATTGAAAAAGATCCCATTGAAATCAAGTTTACATGTCTGCAGTTCAAGAAACCAGCCAAAACTGGCTAGCCAAGCACTCAGGAAAGAACATTTAGGTTGGATTGTAAACCTTGGTCACAGAGAGTCACACATTCATTTTCTCGTGAATGTGTGAAAAGTGCATACATAAATATGGAGCCTTTTTAATGGACAATAATATAGGTGGTAGCTCTCAAAGAAGAGGTGGGCAGACACCATAAACGGTGTTCAGTTATATTATCTTTTCAAGAATATTGTATTCAGTCATTAAACTATGATACATGAAAGTAGATGTTAGTTTATTCCTCACTGGCCGCCTCCCTAGCCTAAATAATTCTGAATTCTAAATAAACATTTATTGTTTGATTAAATGAATGAAGTAGTTGGCAAGCTGACATACCTATTGGTATCTCAATTTATGTTGATAACTTCATTATTTTCCCATTTCCCAGGCTAAACAACATGACAGTTATCTCCTTTATGCCTCTTTAGCACAGTCTCAGACATTTTTCTTGTTGCTGTCCCTCCAGTATGCTTAATAAATTTGTACCTTTCTCAATATTTCCAATGACATCTCCCTAATCCTGACTTCTCCTAGGTCAATACTTTCTAAATTGAGTTTTGTGCAACAGTCATATTCAGTGAAGTATTAATGTATGTTGTGGGAAAAAATAATAAAAGGTTTCTGTTTTCAAGTAAATTTGGAAAAGATGCATACTCTATCACCCCTTGGATATTCACAGTGGACATTAGTGTTTTGATAAATTCTACAATAAAGAAACTGTTTTTAATGTTGATTATCCTAGCATTTCTTTAAACATTTGACCAATTAACTCTTTTATCATGGAGTGTCTGTTTGAATCTCATGAGACTGGTGTTCTATATATCAATGTTTGGGAAATGTTGAGATGTAGAGTGTTAGGAGGAATTAAACACTTTCTCTTTGTTTCTTGTCTTATTGAGTCTCTGCACCCTATACATTCCTGCTGAAACAATAATTATGAAATAGCACTATGTAATGGGCATATAGAGAGTGGTTACTAATTCTGTTGACCATATTTAACACCTAGAGAAAAAAGAAAATGAGTTTAATTAAAGTCAGATATTATTTGCTAGAATATAACATTTATTATATTACTTGAAATAAGCTTAAGGTAATTTCAAAAAAGATAACTAGTACTGTTTTCCTTAAAAAAAAATACTAATTATTTATGTATCTAAATGAGTAAAGTTCTCATAAGGGAACTATGAAACAAAATATCTAAATAGCTTCTTATATATACCATCTCAAAAGTAATAATCGCTACTGGGACAAAATCAAACTGCAGTCATTTTGTTCATAACTTCCTTAATATTTAGTTGCCTCTGTATATGTTATTTTATTTTTAATGATGATATTGGGAAATGTTTTACATTTTAAAATTCCTGTCCAGAAAATATATTTATTTTTGTGTACCAGAAATATTGTCATAATAATTTTCCATTTTAAATAAAACATTTCTCTAAATATTATGAAAGTCACACTAAGAATTTGTTATTGAGCCCTCAAATCTTCATGAGTATTAGCTTGTTCCTTTAAGTTAATGAAAAGAAGGAATAGTGATCATCAAAGCATGCAGTAGTTAAAAAACAATAAGGGATCTGCTCTCTGTTTTGCTCTTAGCACTTTAATTTTTTTCCTCTGCCTTGAAGCTTAGGAAGACTCTTTTTTGAGCATTTAAATGCCCAGTCTGTTGTCATGCCTGTTAAGTCCATGATAAAAATGAACCAGGGTCTCAGTCTAACCTAGACACTGGTCCTTGATGTTTTATACCTGGAAGGTAATTATTGTTTCGCTTTTCAGAGCTTCATTACCCCCAAACAACTTTCCTCTACTCATGCTTATTTTATTCCTCTTGCTAAGGATGATTGCATATAGTCTTTATTGCTATCCTTAAAGGTGTATATATAAATTTTCTATACAATGTAATTGTTGGCTGAGGTAAATGACCTTTCTGGGTTTCCAAAATGTTTTCACCTTAATTGATCTACTGTATATGGCTCGCATTGATTTACTATATGTGACTTCACATTATTAATAATTTAAAAGGTTCCTTACTTTTTGTAGGAAATATCATTGATAGTTTTTGAAGTTTGGAGCTTCCTGATAATAACAGTGATGTTCGCAGATTATATTTGAAAGTAATTTACATATTTGCAGATGTGCTTTCACATATATTATCTTATCTTGTCCTTGCAGCAACACTGAAGATCATAAATATTATTATTCCAAATAATGAAGGGATGAACTCATTATTGGAGAGTCAATTACTTTGTGTCCTCATACATATAGTAAGTTTTGGAGCTGGGACTCCAAAGCCTGTATTCCTTACTCCTTTATTCCTGAAGTAGTAATTTAATAACACTGCCCCATGTTAAAATTTTTTGTTTTCAAGAATGATTATTGTTTGACATACACGCTTAGGTTTAACATCTACTTCATGTACAGTCCTGAGTTTGTTTTACCTTTTGCAACTTAGTTTTATAGTGCAAAAGTCAAGTGGAGAGAATCCCAACATTAACAATAATTCAAATCACTTCTGAGTTACCATACTTTGTAAGCATATTCTTTCGCATATTCTAAAGGCAAAGAAAAGAAACAAATATTACGGTGCTAGGAAGTAAAAGCAGTATTCTGATCAAGATTGAGGTCAGGAGGAGAAGGGGATGACAGAGAATGAGATGGTTGGATGGTGTCACCGACTCAGTGAACATGGGTTTGGGTAGACTCCGGGAGCTAGTGATGGACAAGAGTCGGACATGACTGAGCGACTGAACTGAACTGAACTGATCAAGATAACCTATAAAGTCAAAACACATGGGTTTTAATTCCCTCCTTCTAAGTGAGCTTTGTGAATTGGCCTACGTTACTTAAGAATCATTTTTCTTACATGTAAAGGGAATGCCATTAAAGCATTTCCCTTGTTAAATTGTTCTAAAAAGGAAATGACATAGTATGTGTGCTGTGTGTGTTTAGTCACTCAGTCATGTCTGACTCTTTGAGACCCCATGGGCATGAGGAGACAACCCTCTCCAGGCAAGAATACTGGAGAGGGTTGCTATCCCCTCCTCCAGGGGATTTTCCCAACCCAGGGATCGAACCAAGGTCTCTCACATTGCAGGCAGATTCGTTACCATCTGAGCCACCAGGATAGCCCATAATATGTGTAATTCACTTAATAGTGTTTCTACTTAGTAACCACTTGCTAATTTTTAGCCGTGAAAATAGTTTTCATGGATTTGAAATGGAATTGAATTGCTGGTCCTGTTCATGATGCTAGTTGTCTTGCTGTTCACAGTGTTCACTCTGTTCACTGAACCAAGGGTAGGCAAGGCATGGTCTAGGAGGCTGGAAGAAGACTCTAGGAGCCATAGGAATTGCAGACATATTTATTTTCTCCTGGCTGGCACAGCAGCCATACACAGCCTCTCTCCTGGCTGATACAGCAACTGTAGCAACAGCCATAATATAAGCATAACATAGCTATAATGTGGCCATAACATGACCTCGTATAATGTAACCATGGTATTGCTCCAATGTTGCCCAGATGCAGCAGCAGCCAGGGCTTTCATGGTGAAGCTCATACAGGCATACTGCACACAGTAGCCCATGAGCAAGTAAGTACGTCGTGATGTTCATGCACAGTGCTATAAGCGATCTCAGATCTCAGCTGTTACATAATCATTATTTACAAAACATGGGGCAAGAGTGAGAGGCCGTGGGGCAAGAGAGCCTGACCACGCCACCTTGGCTAATTTGCTCTTTCCCTATAGGAATGAAAACTTGAAACTATATTGAGACCCCTGGAACATCAAAGCATACAGGCATGCAGAGAAGAGGGAAATGAAAAGGGAAACAGGGGAATGAGATAGGGTAATTAAAAAGAAATGCAAAGGGGCTGTTATTTCTAATGAGGATGTACAGTGTTGCAGGGGAATGTCCCTCCAAACCTAACAAGGAAAAACAAGCTGAATAAACTATAAAATTAGTAAGTTTAGCCCATCAAACAATCAGGCCCAAAGCAATTGAATAAATTAAAATCCAAAATTTGACAAACCTCTCTTAGGATATATAGCTGCTTTCATTTTTGAAATGTGGGAGGAGGAACTCACTAAAGTAAAAATAAAGCAGCTGAACTTTTAAATTTTTAAATGCTGAATGTGGGCTGGGAGTAGGAGTTTAGAATTTCTAGGAGTCCTAGATACAAGAGGAATCTTTGCTCTCTCCTTGTCTTCTTTCTCATTGGCCTTCACTTGAGAGCCCATGAGAAAGGTCAGGATAAGGTCAGGAGAACTGAGAAGTTCATCTTACAAGGAGCAGGCTCACCAAGTCTGCTACAGTCTCCATGTGCCGATGAGAACTAAGAGAAATGCTTCTGCATTTGGGGACTCATGTTCAATAAGCAGCAGAAGCAGTCCGCCTCAGGAAAGATCCCCCTGGCCCCATCTGAGGTTCATTGGCATAAGGCTGAGGCAGGGTATGGTGGTGGGGAGGTCTAGGAGAGCTGAGACTTCCTGTAGAGCCCACTTAAGTTTGAGGGCAGGCAGAATGGAGAGAAGCCCAAAGGCACCCTCCCCTGAGTGAGTCAATGTCTGTCTTCCTTTAGGGGAGGGAGAAGAGAGTTGAGAAAGAAGTTTCCTAAGTCACAGGTGCAGAGATGCTATTGAATGAAGTCTGAAGATGGAGAAGGAATGAGTGTCACCAGCGCACTGGGGTTTAAGATCAGAACTGAGAGAACTCTGATAGGCACTCTGGGCCCTTGCCATTAAGAGTACCAGGAAGCGTTTTTATACCACTGGGACAGGAAAAAGATTGCTGAGATATAACTCTGGGACATCTGAAAGCAGAGTATGACAACTAAGACAAAATCTGCTGTCACTTAGACTGTAAAGTGAAGTTTCTAATTCTACTTTCAACATTTAAGCCTGTGGTAGACTGAATTTAAACACCACCAAAGCTCTGGTGCATTGTACTAGTTTGATAGATATGCTATTACAAACAACTATAGCCTGAGTGACTTAACAGAAACTAATTGTCTCATGATTTTGAAAGCTGAAAGACTGAGATCAAGGTGTCATCAGAGTTGGTTTCATCCTAAGGCCTTTTTTCTTTGGATCATAGGTAACAGACTTCACCATCTGCCTTCAAATGGTTTTCCTTCTATGTGTTTCTGTGTACAGATTTCCTCTTCTTAGAAGGATACTAGTCATAATGAGACAGGATCCAGGCTAATGAGTACCTAAAGCCTAACGTAGCTATTTAAAGACCATTTCTTTAATCACAATAATATTTTGAAGTACTAGGAGTTAGGATTTCAACATATAAATTTTGAGGTTATACACTTTAGTTTATAATGTCTATGTAAATTGTTCCGACTTCCAGTCCAAACAAGAGTTGTAGTGTACCCTTTTCTTTGTATAAATATTATTCATCTCAGTCCTTATTGTTTTTTCATATGATGTTCATTTTCAATCCAAAAATTACAATACAGAAGAAAATATCCTTTGTCGAAGAAGGAAAGAATCAATAGAAGGAGATCTAAGATATTGCAGTTATCATTCTGATTTTAAAATACCTCTAGTAACACAGACATAGAGAACAGGCTTGTGGACACAGCAAGGGGAGGAGAGAACTGGACAAATTGATGTAGTAGCATTGATATATGTGCAATATCATATGTAAAACTGATAGCTAGTGGGAAGCTGCTATATGACACCAAGAGCCCAGCCTGGCACCTCTCTGGGAGGGGTACAGGAGGCTCAAGAGGGAGAGGGTATATATATATATATATATATATATATATATATATATATATATGACTGATTTGCATTGCTGTACAGCAGAAACCAATACAACATTGCAAAGCAAATATCCTCCTGTTAAAATTTTTATTTTTACTTTATTTTACTTTACAATACTGTATTGGTTTTGCCATACATTGACATGAATCCACCACGGGTGTACATGCGATCCCAAACATGAACCCCCTCCCACCTCCCTCCCCATAACATCTCTCTGGGTCATCACCGTGCATCAGCCCCAAGCATGCTGTATCCTGAGTCAGACATAGACTGGCGATTCGATTCTTACATGATAGTATACATGTTTCAATGCCATTCTCCCAAATCATCCCACCCTCTCCCTCTCCCTCAGAGTCCAAAAGTCCGTTATACACATCTGTGTCTTTTTGGCTGTCTTGCATACAGGGTCGTCATTGCCATCTTTCTGAATTCCATACATATGTGTTAGTATACTGTATTGGTGTTTTTCTTTCTGGCTTACTTCACTCTGTATAATTGGCTCCAGTTTCATCCATCTCATCAGAACTGATTCAAATGTATTCTTTTTAACAGCTGAGTAATACTCCATTGTGTAAGAAAGCTGTGGCACATATACACAATGGAGTATTACTCAGCCGTTAAAATTTTTTTAAATACCTCAGAGGTTAAAGCGCCTGTCTGCAATGCGGGAGACCTGGGTTCGATCCCTGGGTCGGGAGGATCCCCTGGAGAAGGAAATGGCAACCCACTCCAGTATTCTTGCCTGGAGAATCCCATGGAAGGAGGAGCTTGGTGGGCCACAGTCCACGGGGTCACAAAGAGTCAGACACAACTGAGTGACTTCACTTCACAATATATTAAGACATTTTCTTGAACAAAGGATAACATATGTGAGCAGATAGGGAATTTCAGCAGATAGAAACTATCAAAAAAATCAAATGTGAATTCTAGAGACAAAAAAAAAAAAATACTGCGTTGGAGTTAAATAGTTCTTGTGATCTTTTCAGTAATCTAACACATGAAATAGTGATTTTGGCCAACACTGAGCAATATAAATTTTCTAGCTTAAAGCACAGGAAGAAATATAACAAAGTGACTAATTTCTGTAAGACTATGTTTAATTAGCAGCCCAAGATGTAAAAAGAAAGAGAATGAGAGAAGAAATACTTGAATAAAAATTGATAATTTCCCAACATTAATGAAAAACATCAAACCACAGATCAAAACACTAGAGAACTTCAATCAGTGTAAATTCAAAGAAAAACATACCTCCAATATCCTAATCAAACACTGAAAATCAAAGATAAGAAAGAAAACTCAAGGAGGCAACCAGAGAAAGAAGTATTACATATAGGACAAGTGATGCAAATGATGCTGTTTTTCATCAGATGCAGTGGAATCCATGAAATGACAGAATAGCATCTTTAAAGTTCTGAAAGATAGATCTGGCAACTTAGAATTAACACCTCACAAAAATATTTTTCAGAAAAGAAAGTGAGTTGAAGACTTTTTTCCTAAATTAAAAAAGCCAAAATTTTCTCTGAGTTCTCCATTACAGATATGTTAAAATTAAAAAGAAAAAAAAAAAGATTCTTCAGCCTCTTGGAAAATGATAGCAGATATGTATCTGGTGTGCTTTTAGGTGAAGAATACCTTAAAGATATGAAATATATACATATGAATATATATATATACAGGAATATGTATGCATGTAATATATGCATATTTTATATAACACATAGAAAGACGTTGAATATGTTATCAATCTAGTTAGACATTTGTGTGATTAAGGAAAAATCTATAGAAGTTAAACATATGATAATAAGAGTACAGAAGATGGGTGGATGATAATTGAAAATATATGGTTGTAAGGTTTTTATGTTTTATTTTTATAAGTAGTGATAACTTAAAGATGCATATTGTAATGTTTTGAGCAATAACTGAAGTGAACAGAGCAAGGCATTTATATGGATTGAATTCTCCCCAAATTCAAGTCCTAACCCCAATATCTTAGAATATACCCTTTAGAAATAGCATCACTGCAGGTGTAATTAATTAAGATGAAGATGTATTGCGGTAGAGTGGACCCTTCATTCAATGTGATTGTGAGCTTAGTCAATCAACCATGTCCAACTCTTTGCAACCCCATTGACTATAGGTCATCAACCTCTTCTGTCCATGGGGATTCTTCAGCAAAGTATACTGGAGTGGGTTGCCATGCCCTCTTCCAGGGGATCTTCCCAACCCAGGAATTGAATGCAGGTCTCCTGCACTAAGGCAGATTCTTTACCATCTGAGCCACCAGGGAATCTGTATAAAAGGAGAAATTTGGACACTGACAGGAATGCCGGAGAATGCCATTTGAAGATGAAGGTAGAAATAACGGTGATGTTTCAACAAGCCAAGGAACACCAAAGATCACCAGCAAACCACCAGAAGGAAGGGGAAGGATATAGGACAGATTCCCTAGCAAACTAATGAAGGCACAAATAAAAAGTCAGTAGAGAAGATAAAATGGGATACTAAAAATATTTGGTTAACGCATGCCCGAAACAAGAGAGGAAGAAGAAAGAAGAAAGAAGGAAGAAAGAAACAATACAGATTGCATGAAACAAAATCAAACACCTGAATAGTGAATTAAATTAAATGGTGCAGTACTTGCAATGAAGATAAATGGACTCCAAATAAAAGGCAGAAATTGCCAGACTGGATCATAACTGTTCGTCAGATTCTTATAAAAGTTAACATGTATCAACTTTATGACTGAGTAATTCCAATCCTAATGAAAAATGAAGACATATCCACAAAAATATTTGTATACAAGGATGTTCATACTAGATTTGTTGATAATAGCCAAAAACAGGAGACAGCCTACATGTTTATCCATAGGAGAATGAATAAACAAACTGTGGTATATTGCTGGAATATGAGATTACTCACTGATAAAAAGGAACAAACCACTGATGGATGCCACAGAAAGTAAAATTCTTAAAAACATTGTTGAGTAAAGGGAACAAGACTGATAAATATATACTGTTTGATTTCTTGGTAATAGAAATCCGATGAGTTGTTTGTTTGTTTGTTTGAAATGTGTGTTCCAGCAGCATAGGGATGCAGTGAGAAAGGCATATATGGGTCCTGGGGTAATGAGAATAACCCATGTTTCATAGTGGTGTGGGTTAGGTGAATCTAGACATCTGCCAAAATTGATTGAAATACATTTAAGATCTCTTTATGTATACAACTTGAAAAAAATGGAATAAGAAACACATTTACTTATATTGGCATGCAATCAATTTTTACTTGACTTTATCTTGAGTGAACGATGTGCACTGTTTTAATCCAGTTACTACCACCACTTCTAGGGCTTCCTTGGTAGCTCAGACAGTAAAGCGTCT
Organism: Ovis aries; assembly: GCF_016772045.2. NCBI lineage: Eukaryota > Metazoa > Chordata > Mammalia > Artiodactyla > Bovidae > Ovis > Ovis aries. Next base: position 77,930,857 of record NC_056059.1, read on the forward strand.
GCCTACAATGTGGGAGACCTGGGTTCAGTCCCTGAGTTGGGAAGATCCCCTGGAGAGGGAAATGGCAACTCTAGTACTCTTGCCTGGAAAATCCCATGAATGGAGGAGCCTCGTAGGCTACAGTCTATGGGGTCACAGAGAGTCGGACATGACTGAGCAACTTCACTTTCTTTCTTTCTCTTTCTACTACTACCACAAATATTTAATATAAATGTTTATACTAAGTTTCAGTTTACAAAGTATTCTGCATATATAGTATTTGACTTGGGCTTCAAAATCACTCCAAGTTAAACAGGAAAGGCTCAGTATGATTATCCCTGTTTTATAGAGAGGATGATGTCACTCGTTTATTATTCCAGAATCAATGAGATGATAAGTGGACAAAATGAATCTTAAATGAAAATATTTTGACTCTGTCTCATTTCAGTGAATTTCTTCTACTGAAAACATAATTGTATGTAAAATGAGTTCCTCCCTCTCTCAACTCTCACTTAACCTGCCTGCTTATGTTTCGTTTATGTAAAGTAGTTCTCTTGGATCACTGAGTGCCAAAGGGCTTTGTGGTTTATTGCACTGATCCTGTATTCTAGGACTTCCCAGATGGCTCAGATGGTAAAGAATCTGCCTTCAATGCAGGAAACTCAGTTGTCTTAAGCCAGTCATATTGCACCTCTGTGTCCCTGAATCAAACCTAGTTATTGAAAACAGCCAATGGCAAGAGTGAGATTATTTTGTTGTGCGTGTAACAGGTTTAGACGTAGAAGAAATGCCAACTCGATATGTCTTTGTACTCTCAAGTATGAAACCTATATGTTTTTTAACCATATTCTTTTTTCTGTTACCCTCCTTCCTAAACCTCCCCAAGGCTGTTAGATGTGTTGTGATGATTTTTTAAAAAAATATTCATTTATTTGGCTGCATTGGTTCTTAGTTGCAGCACTCTCGATCTTCCTTGTGTCACACAGGATCTTTAGTTGTGTAGCAGTAACTCTAGTTGTGGTGTGCGCGCGAGCTCTGTAGTTGCAATGCATGGGCCTAGTTGCTCCACAACATGTGGGATTCTAGTCCCCTAACCAGGGATTGAATCCATGTCCCCTGCCTTGCTAGGCAGATGGTTTAACCACCGGACCACTTGGGAAGTTCCTATTGTGATGATTATTAAAAGATCTTGGGTTGTTGACACATTAGGTCTTAACAACTTTCTTAAGAGAAATGTAAAACTTTGGAATAATGTTTAATGTAGTATGTGAATAATGCATATCTTAATAAGTAAAATGATATGCACAATTTAAAAAAATTGGAAAATGTATCTTCCAAAGTAGTATAAAACATTACTGCTATGTTCTGAAATCGATCATCAAAACTTATATACTGGTGAGATCATAGAAATGACATTTCAATAGTTACATTTGTAACTCAAAACAGGAAAGACTGAATATAAATTAGAATCTCCCTGGAAAGTAGGTTTATCATGCAAAATAGGACAGATTCATTAGGAGGATTTATTTTACTCAATTAATAAAATATAATATCCTGCTGAAGACAATGGCTGAACAAGTATAAACTGGTAGCAGAGAGGTCATAAAATCTCATTAAAAAGGATTTTTAAATTGTAGTCTCAGTAGTGAGTTAAATGAAAGAAAATGAGTCCGGATATTTCGCACCCAGAATTATGTGTTCATAACCATAATTTTTAAACTTTAGTCATAGAGGCCATATTAAGTTCTAATTAATACTGACCATTTTCTCAAATAATTTTAGTATCTATCTAGATTTCTACTTAGTCTTTCATGTTACAGATTACATAAAAAAACAATTGAGACCATCTGTATTTCACAGAGGCTAACGGGTACTCCTCGCTCATTAAAGGAAAATGGAATTGTCTGAATAAATTACTTCTGACTTTACTCTTGACAGCTGGAATCTAGAGAACAGTTCAGAGTGTAATATCCTTACTTCCCTAGGCAAGAAGTGGTGAGAATAGTTAAACCTCTTTTTACTTTTTGCAAACTTACTACTTAGAATCATTTAAACTGCTGTGATCAGATAATCAGAGCATATCATGCTGCCGCCACCAACTAAATCTATTCAGAAAGCAGAATATGAAAGAGAAAAAAATATGTCTTCATTTTGCATAGAAAAAAAAGTAAAGGAAGTAGTAATTACATGACATGTTTTTTTAGCAGATGTCATCTTTTGAGAATAAGTTACATAACAGATCCTTCTGCCACTGACAGTATCCATTGGAGGATACTTTTGCCTTCTGTAGTGTGAACTAAGAAGGTTAATGCTACCCTGCAGAAGATTGCTCTTATATAGTTAGTCATAATTGCCTTTTTAGGGAACACAGTTTCATAAAGTGGGCTTTTGGGAGCAAACCCTGGTTCACTGTATTCTCCATATGACCGTATAGTTGTGACAGTATCCATCATATACTTTTTAAATCTATTTGTGCATATCCATGTCTTCTCCATAGCATAACTCTGGGTGTGAAAATTCCTTTTTATTAATTTGTCAGTTATAGTGATCTCTGTTAGAACTTTGTGACACGTACTAGATACTCAATAGATAGTTTTTATTTGTATGTGACACTTTCTCTTAAAATAATATTGATTTCCACCAGTCAGTACCTAGAAAAAGATACTATTTTTATAGGTCATTGGGTTTCATTATCATTCTTGAGTTCTGCTTGGATGGGCTTTTTTTTTTTTACCATCAAAAAACCAAAAATGATTTATTTTTCTAGAATAAATTTGTTTTCCTTTGTGAATTAACCAGAGTTTGACATAACTTTCATTTTCTGTTTGACTATTCAGTGTTTGAGATTAATGGATATAGATCTTTAAAAAAATTTTTTTTGTAATTTTTTAAAAGCAGGTTTAGGTTAACAAATCAAGAGGAAGGTACAGAGATTTTCCTTATATCTACTCATACCACCTGTGCTCCACAGCCTCCCTATCATCAGCCTCATTCACCAGAATGATACTTTTTTTTTTTAATTAATGGTGAACCTATATTGACACATTATAATTACCCACAGTCCATCAGTTCATTTCAGTTCAGTCACTCAGTCGTGTCCGATTGTTTGCGACCCCATGAATCGCAGCACACCAGGCCTCCCTGTCCATCACCAACTCCCGGAGTTCACTCAGACTCACGTCCATCAAGTCAGTGATGCCATCCAGCCATCTCATCCTCTGTTGTCCCCTTCTCCTCCTGTCCCCAATCCCCCCCAGCATCAGAGTCTTTTCCAATGAGTCAGTTCTTCGCATGAGGTGGCCAAAGTACTGGAGTTTCAGTTAGCATCATTCCTTCCAAAGAAATCCCAGGGCTGATTGCCTTCAGAATGGACAGGTTGGATCTCCTTGTAGTCCAAGGGACTCTCAAGAATCTTCTCCAACACCACAGTTCAAAAGCATCAATTCTTTGGTGCTCAGCCTTCTTCACCATAGTGTGCTTTAAAGTTTCCCTTTGGTGTTATATAATCTATGGGCTTGGACAAAAATATACTGACATACATGAGTCATCATAGTATCATAAAGAATATTTTCACTGCCCTAAAATTTCTTTGTGATCTTCCTACCCACCGCCACCATCAGCCATTGATTATATTTTTTATTGTCTTTATAATTTTACCTTTTACAGAAGGTCATATAGTTGGAATCATACTGTCTGTAGCCCTTGCCGATTGGCTTATTTTACTTAGTCATCCACATTTAAGGTATTTCCACGTCTTTTCCTGGTTTGAGAGCTGTTTTGTTCTTATAGCTGAATAATATTTGTCATTTGGATTTGCGAGAGTATATCCATTCACCTAAAGAAGGCCATCTTGAGTGCTTCTGAGTCTTGGCAGTTATGAGTAAAGCTGCTATATTCATCTGTGTGCAGACTTTTGTATGGACGTAAGTTTTCAGTTCATTTGAGTAATTACCAAGGAAAGTGATTGTTCGATCCTCTAGTATGTTTGTTATGTAAGATACTGCCTAACTGTCTTCCAAGGTTGGTTATAAATTTTGCATTCCTACCAGCAGTGTATGAGAGTTCCTTTGGCTCCACATGCATGCCAGCATTTAGTGTTGCCTGGGTTCTGGTTTTTGATCATTCTAATATGTGTGTAGTAGTATCTGGTTTTATTTTTCTTTAGTGACATAGGATGTGGAACACCTTTTCATATGTTTATTTGCCATCTCTATATGGTCTTTGGTGAGATGACTTTTATGATTTTTGGCTCATTTCTTAAATTGTGTTGTTTTCAACAGTTCTTTTATGTTTAGGGTGCATGCGTGTGTGCTCAGTTGCTTCAGTTAAGTCTGACTCTGTGTGAACCTATAGACTGTAGCCCACCAGGATCCTCTGTCCATAGAATTTGCCAGGCAAGAATAGTAGAATGTGTTGCCATGCTTTCTTGCAAAGGACCTTCCAGACTCAGGGATCCAACCCATGTCTCCTGCATTGCAGGCAGATTCTTTACCCACTGAACCACCTGGGAAGCCCATGTTTAGGATAGCAGTCCTTAATCAGATGTTTGTTTTTCAAATATTCTCTCCCAGTCCATAGACTGTCTCTTCATTCTCTTGACACTGTCCTTTGCAGAACAAAAAATTTTAATCTAAAATTTTGGTGAGCAGGTTTGAAGAATTGGGAAATTAAATCTGCATATATTTTTAAGTAGAAAATAGCTCTTAATGAGTGATTTCCTGTTCAGCAATGTTGGAATGACACAGTCCTTTCTCAGATACTCAGTTAATCAAGTTAAGGATTTGTCCCATTACCATTCCTATCAGTTACAGGTATCATTGGTACTAGGAGGGTTTTGTTTTGTTTTTTGGTTTTTAAAAAATGCCTTTTCCTCTTTCAAGTCTGTGAAGCTACATATCTAATAAGCTATGTGCCTATTCTCTAATTATGGGAGAAAAAACAGTCTAGAATATGAACAGTATTGACTTTCACTAATGAAAAGGGGAGGAAAATGAGTAAACTGGTATTCATAAAGTAACTGCTGTGAGCCAGACACTGTTAAGCACTTTTCATATATTATTTCAATTGCTCCCCATCTAAGTCAGGCATTTAAATGAAGAAATTCAGTTTTATTGATGAAGAAATTGAGGCTCATTGGATGTGATAACTTTTAAAAACAGCTTTTCACCTTAAAAAATTGCAAATAGAACTGCCATATGACCCAGCAATCCCACTTCTGGGCATACACACCGAGGAAACCAGAATTGAAAGAGACACATGTACCCCAATGTTCATCACAGCACTGTTTATAATAGCCGGGACATGGAAACAACCTAGATGTCCATCAGCAGATGAATGGATAAGAAAGCAGTGGTACATATACACGATGGAGTATTACTCAGCCATTAAAAAGAATAAATTTGAATCAGTTCTGTTGAGATGGATGAAACTGGAGCCGATTATACAGAGTGAAGTAAGCCAGAAAGAAAAACACCAATACAGTATACTAACACATATATATGGAATTTAGAAAGATGGCAATGACGACCCTGTATGCAAGACAGCCAAAAAGACACACATGTATAGCGGACTTTTGGACTCAGAGGGAGAGGGAGAGGGTGGGATGATTTGGGAGAATGGCATTGAAACATGTATACTATCATGTAAGAATCAAATCGCCAGTCTATGTCTGATGCAGGATACAGCATGCTTGGTGCTGGTGCACGGGGATGACCCAGAGGGACGTTGTGGGGAGGGAGGTGGGAGGGGGGTTCATGTTTGGGATCGCATGTACACCCGTGGTGGATTCATGTCAATGTATGGCAAAACCAATACAGTATTGTAAAGTAAAATAAAGTAAAAAAAAAAAAAAAGTACTAGGGACATAGTAGGAATGCAGTTTCCTAGAACTTCAGCCTTCTCTTTCCATTATTCTTTATACTATCTTTCTCCCTCTTAAGTAATTTAACTTACAGAAGTAATGCCCCCCCCCAAAAAAAAACACATTTTAGTCCTTTTAAGTAACCACTTTTAACAATCAGATATGAATATATTTAAGAAAATGAGATCTTCCTCTAAACATTGCTCCAGATATAAAACAGTTAAAATGGATATTAGCTGTCAAAATAAGTTTTGGAAAAGAATGCTAGTAAAAATAGTGCTATCTAATTTTTTTCTGATTGTTACATATAGAAGAATCATCACTGACTAGTTAATGAGAAAATCAAATTCATAAATTTCTATAATAATATAATAAGTTATATCCTTCTGATATTTGGTATTTTGTTAATAAGATAAACATCTCTAATTAATTCATCTTTAATAGTGGCAATATCTAAATTTGCCAAATAAATTTTTAAAGCTTTAGGCTTCTTACTTAGGGCATGTTTATGTTTTGTTTGTATGCCTTCAGTTCTCAGTAAATTTATAGGTTCAACTTTGCTTTGTTTTTTTATATTATTATTTATTTTTTAGAGGTTTTTCATTTCTGAGAATAAAAAGAGGTTTCTTATTTACTTTGAGCAAGGGTTTAACCTTTTGTCACATCTCTTTATTTTAATGATCTATGATTTCTTTTTTTTAAGCTCTAAGCAAAATACAGAATGTCTTTTGGGCTAATGCTAATGATTGGTTTCTTATCATTTTACACCCTTTGTTGTTTATGATGAAAGTTTTAGAGAAAGTTCAATTACTTTTTCTTAGATGAGAAAATTAACATATCAATACCATATTTCTTTGACCTGTAAATAGCAAAGTTAGAAGCACTCTCTAGTTATTATCTCTGGAAGATATCCATCTACACACAAACATGAAATTGAGTCCACATCTCAATTTGCATTCCTATTACAGAAACCCTTCTAAATTTAGGAGAGAACTGTGATTCTTATTCCAGTAAATCTACCCTTGTCTAGCCTTCACTGTGACCTATTTCAGGTTGAGCAGTTGGAGTTGGAGTTGCAATCCATTGTTTGGTGTCTTTCCCGCCCTTTTAGAACAGTATTGTTAATAATTACATATAGTAAAACCAGCTAAAGGTGTGAAAATGAAGAAGCAACTTAGGGCAATTAAATCTACCAAAAGTAATAATACCTTTTAATCTTTGTCTTAAAAATAATAAATATATTTGTATATTTTATGTTATCAGGATTTACAAGGAAAATTTATTAAGGAGGATAATCAATGAAATACAATGCTATTTTATAAAGTATAATCAAAATTAGACTTTGAATCTTATTCAAAATACTACATTTTAAGAAAAAAAATTATAATTGTTGGGAATACATACTCCATAACTTTAGGAAAATTGTTTTGAATGGAAGCACATTATAAGACCTCCAAAAGTTTTATCAGATTCCATATGCAACAATCTTGCAAGCACTCTTTACCTTGTCTGAATTTTCTCTATTTTATATTTTGTAATGATAGATTCCTAAAACTTTTATAATAGTATATTCCTAAAACTTAAAAAATAAAGGCCAATTTTAATGTTTTCATAACTGTTTATTTTAAAGTTATGACTACTATCCCTCATGTTTCTGAGTTTGGCATTTTTATTTTAATATGTATTTTGGGGTTTTATGATAATTGTTTTATTTTGGTTTTGTAATTTTTTGGCCATAGGTGATTATCAAGTGAACTAGTAAATAAATGATATTAATTTGACCTGTATTCTTATCAATTGAAGAAGATGAATCTGACTTTCTAACTACAAAGTCATGATGGAGAATAACAGCTATTGTCACCTTAACCATAGTATATAAAATAATCAAATAAAATAAACTATGAAAATAGTTAAAATTAATGTAGCCCCTATATTTATATATGAGTCATCAGTGACATGGCAAAATCTATGCTGATTGTGGCCAAAGAACAATAAATAATTTTTCAGTTCAGTTAGTTGCTTAGTTGTGTCTGATTCTTTGCGACCACATGGATTGTAGCATGCCACCCTCCCCTGTCCATTACCAACTCCCAGAGCATGTTCAAACTCATGTCCATCGAGTTGGTGATGCCGTCAAAGCATCTTATCCTCTGTCATCCCCTTCTCCTCTTGCCTTCAATCTTTCCCAGCATTGGAGTCTTTTCTAATGAGTCAGTTCTTTGCATCAGGTGGTCAAAGTATTGGAGCTTCAGTTCAGCATCAATCCTTCCAATGAATATTCAGGACTGATCTCCTTTAGAATGAACTGGTTGAATCTCCTTGCAGTCCAAGGGACTCTCAAGAGCCTTCTCCAACACCACAGTTCAAAAGCATCAGTTCTTCGGTGCTCAGCTTTCTATATGGTCCAACTCTCACATCCATGCATAACTACTGGAAAAACCATAGCTTTGACTAGACGGACCTTTGTTGGCATAGTAATGTCTCTGTTTTTTAATATACTATCTAGATTGGTCATAGCTTTTCTTTCAAGGAGCAGGATCTTTTAATTTTATGGCTACAGTCACCATCTGCAGTGATTTTAGAGCCCAGGAAAATAAAGTCTGTCACTGTTTCCACTGTTTTCCCATCTATTTGCCATGAAATATGGGACCAGATGCCATGATCTTAGTTTTTTAATGTTGAGTTTTAAGCCAGCTTTTTCACTGTCCTCTTTCACTTTCATCAAGAAGTTCTTTAAGGGTATTTTTTGAATACCTGATTGCCTGCTTAGGAAGAACAAAAAGTAATAATAATAATAATGATAATAAAAGACAGGGATTAATGACATGACAAAAGATATTTAAATAGTATAATTAACTTCAATCAATATGATTCTTGAATAAAATAATTTTTCCCACTAATGTTGTAGTTTTAAAATGTTGGGAGGAAAGGTTTTAGCTTATGCAGGCACTTTCCATATGAGAATGAGGTTAAATATCTTAGCAACTCATTACTGGTCCATTAGAAAGGAGAAATGAGTATTTTTTTGGATCATATTACATGGATAATTGCAATCACCAAACAATGCAAATGGGATGATGAAATGATGAAAACTGATAAATAAGGTAATAAATGTGCACAATGACTATAAACCCTTTGTATTTAAACTATTTCCTAAATCACTAAATTACCACCAGATATATTTACATTATTTATTGAGTCAGTAAAAAAAAAATTGACTGAATTAGTACCATGTCTTGTCATTAATTGTTATATGAGAACATTTCTAATATCCTTATCTAATAGCCTTATCCACCAGCTGCAAATTTGAAAATATATTCCAAGTAGTTGTGCTGTTTAGTGCCTTTTACACAGAGACCAGTATTACTTTGGGAAGGGCTTAAAAGTTGTATTGAGTAATGTTTTAAAATAAATTACTTATTAAGATAATATTTAAGATAATTTTAATGTTTTAAACACAAAATTGTTATTAAAAATATTTAAGCCAAAGAAGGCAATATAATTGAGTTAACTTATTTTTCAGTCTTTCTGACAAAGTTTGCATATGCATATTAAAAATAATTTCCTTAATACCACCTAAAGGAATTGAAAAGTATATAGGAGAAAACATAATTTATTCTCTATGTTTTGCCAAGCATCTAAGGGGTAGCCTTAGTACAATTAACTTCAACAGAATATCCCAGAATACTGAAATGTTTTTTGTTGTTGCTGATAGTGGTTGTGTTTTTTTGTTTGTTTTGTTTTAGATATCAATATATGCATGGAATGCAAATCTATATAATTTTAAATTGGGGGAAATTTTAAAAGTATTACTTAATGGTGGAATGCTTTGGATTTTAATAAATATTGTTCATCTTATTTTTCACCCAGTCAAAAAGTTAAAGGTAGCTATTATGGTTGAAATCAAATAAAGAGATTCTTTAGGTTCATTGATTAAATAAAGCAGGGGAGATCAAGCAATGCCAAACTAGACCTCATTCCAAACTAGACCTGTTGTAACACAACTTCTGTATTTGTTTTTTGTCTGTGGAGACTTTCTTGCTACAATGACAGAGCTGAATAGTTGTGACAGAGCCCATCAATCCCATAAGGCCTAAAGTATTTACCACCTGAACTTCAAAGAAAATTTATGCTGACTTCTCAAAGGAATACATACATGTATATCATATATAGATTATTGCCATATTATAGTGTGTTTTAGAAATCATTTTGAAGAAAAACCCTTGGCTACAGAATATATAAACTCTTCTAAGATTATCTCTGTTTATGCTTCCCTGATCCACAATATTTGTATTTCTGTCATAATCATCTTTTTTCTTGTAAGAGCATGTTTTATATAATGTCTGCCAATGAAATAATTAATTAATGCCTTAATTAATTACTGAACACTTGCTAGATACAAAAACTGTAAGTACTAATGATATCCAAGTGAATAATTGTGTTCACAGTCCACCGAGAGAGTCAGAGATAATCTAAATCAACACATGCATTATATGCAATGGGCAAGATGTAGTCAGGCCTGAAGGAAACTCAGCTGTTTACTACTCTAAACTGCAGGGAGCTCAAGCCTAACTTAAAATGTCTTACAGAGAAAGGAATTACTCTCTTACCTGAAAAGCCCCAGATTTAATTGACTTTAGGTCTCTCTTCATCTACGTGCTCAAGGGAAGCCGCCAGAAATCTGTCTTTCTCCACTTCTGTTGTACTTTGTATTGGGCTTCATTTTTAAGTGTTAGCATATTGGCTTTAAGCAGCAGCAGGATTATGTACTTGAACTTTTAATCTCAGTTTTAGGTTACCAGCATTCCCCCCCACCCCAATGTTTTCAGCAAAAATTCCAAGCTTGGATATTATTGATTTCTGTTGGATTGCAAGCCCATCCCTGATTCAGTCAATGTGACCAGGGAGCTTCATTAGGCAGATGTGGCTCACATGTCTAAATAGACTGAGCTTGTGAGCAATGATTCTGCAGAGCAAAATTTTCTGCAGAGCAAAATCCAGATACTCTAATAGTGTGAGTGCTAGGTGGACAAATTGATATTGACTGCATTCAGTTAACCTGAAAACCTCTTCTAGGGAAACTTTTCAATAATATGTCATTCTATATAACTAGGATTTTCTTTGTGATATTTTGGGCTAAAAATAATATGACTTTTATATTTGGTCATGGAGAATCAATCAATAGGGAGAAGACTACACTATTTTTTGGTAAAAGTTTGTATTATGTATATCCTGGTGATTAATTAATTTAGAAATTTGAAACATTTTTTAAAGTTTCAATTTTTTATCACTGCTAATGAAAAATTTATAATGAATGTGACTTACATTAATATATATATATTTACATATATATATGTATATATATGTAGGAACATCTTAGTACCCAAATTTAGGTATAAATATAAGTACAGCATTATTATTAGATTGGATTGTCTATTTCATTATTCCCTATGAGGTAAGATTGACATATTTCTTTGCTCAGTTGTGTCTGACTCTTTGTGACCCTTTGGACTGTAGCCCTCCAGGATCCTTTTTCCATGAGATTTTTCAGGCAAAGATACTGGAGTAAACTGCCATTTCCTCCTCCAAAGAGTCTTCCTGACCCAGGGGTCAAACTTGTGTTTTTCACGCACCTCCTGCATTGTAGGCAAATTTTTTACCTGCTGAGACATCAGGGAAGCCCAGAAATATTTCCAGGGGAATATGTAAGATTGTTAATATACTGTAAGATAAGTACCAACTTGAAAATTAAATATGAAAATGATTTTAACAGTTTTGTATTTCTTAGAATTCTCTTCCGTGCTCTATTACTGCCTAAAATAAAACTGATTATGAAATTTATATTAGATAGCAAAAGACCTGACATTGTCTATATACGTATATAAAGAAAACTGGAAAAGAAACTATTTTGAAAATGCAATTATTCTAGAATAATCATGACCTTTTTACATGAGCTGCCTTCCATATATATATATATATATATATATATATATATATATATATATATATATTTGGCATGGCTTTTGCTATCAGCACTATTAATACCTAAAAGAAAGTGTCTTCTTTTTAAGCAATATTGTACTTACACTTAATTATACTATATGGTTGACCTCTTTTACTTCATACAGGAGCCCTGTGAAATATGGATACTGTTATCCCTATTATATAGGTTAGGTGTTTGAGGCTTGGAGAGGTTAAGTAACTTATATAAATTATAATAGCTGGTAATTGACCTGTGATAGATTCTCAAGTTTGCATAATTTTTAAGCAAATGTTTTTAAATTGTGCAAGACTTCCTCCAATTTCACGGCAAATAGATGGAGAAACAATGGAAACAGTTAAAGACTTTACTTTTGGGGGCTCCAAGATCACTGCAGATGGTGACTGCAGCCATGAAATTAAAAGATGCTTGCTCCTTCCCTGGTGGCTCAGATGGTAAAGTGTCTGCCTTCAATGTGAGATCTCTTACCCAGATATCTGACCCAGGTTCAATCTCTGGGTTGGGAATTTCGCCTGGAAGGAAATGGCAACCCAGTCGAGTACTCTTGCCTGGGAAATCCCATGGACAGAGAAGCCTGGTAGGCTACAGTCCATGGGCTGCAAAGAGTCAGATATGACAGAGTGACTTCAGTTTCAGTTTGCTCCATGGAAGAAAAGTTATAACCAACCTAGACAACATATTAAAAAGCAGGGATATTATTTTGCCAACAAAGGTCCATCTAGTCAAAGCTATGGTTTTTCTAGTGGTCGTGTATGGATGTGAAAGTTGAACCTTAAAGAAAGCTGAGCACCAAAGAATCAATGCTTTCGAACTGTGGTGTTGGAGAAGACTCTTGAGAGTCCCTTGGACTGCAAGGAGATCCAACCAGTCAATCCTAAAGGAAATCAGTCCTGAATATTTATTGGAAGGACTGATGTTGAAGCTGAAACTCCAATATTTGGCCACCTGATGTGAGGAACTGACTCATTGGAAAAGACCCTGATGCTGGGAAGGATTGGGGGCAGGAGGAGAAGGGGACGACAGAGGATGGGATGGTTGGATGGCATCACCAACTCAATGGACATGACTTTGAGTAAGCTCTGGGAATTGGTGATGGACAGGGAGGCCTGGTGTGCTGCAGTCCATGGGATCTCAAATAGTCGGACACGACTGAGCTACTTAACTGAACTGAACCTCCAATTACCTCTGTCATGTAATTTGAAAATCATGAATTTTAAAATATTTATAATAAAAGCAATAGTATATATATAAAATCTTCATTCAGTTCAGTTGTTCATTCAGAAAAGGAAAGATATACCCGTTTGAATGCAGAGATCAAAGAATGCCAAGGAGAGAGAGATAAGGAAAGCCTTCCTCAGCGATCAATGAAAAGAAATAGAGGAAAACAACAGAATAGAAAAGTCTAGACATCTCTTCAAGAAAATTAGAGATTAAGAAATGGGAATACCAGACCACCTGAACTGCCTCTTGAGAAATCTGTATGCAGGTCGGGAAGCAACAGTTAGAACTGGACATGAAGCAGACTGGTTCCAAATAGGAAAAGGAGTACGTCAAGGCTGTATGCTGTCACCCTGCATATTTAACTTCTATGCAGAGTACATCATGAGAAACGCTAGGCTGGAAGAAGCACAAGCTGGAATCAAGATTGCTGGGAGAAATATCAATAACCTCAGATATGCAGATGATACCACCCTTATGGCAGAAAGTGAAGAGGAACTAAAAGGCCTCTTGATGAAAGTGAAAGAGGAGAGTGAAAAAGTTGGCTTAAAGCTCAACATTCAGAAAACAAAGATCATGGCATCTGGTCCCATCACTTCATGGCAAATAGATGGGCAAACAGTGAAAACAGTGGCTGATTTATTTTGGGGAGCTCCAAAATCACTGCAGATGGTGACTACAGTGATGACATTAAAAGACGCTTACTCCTTAGAAGAAAAGTTATGACCAACCTAGATAGCATATTCAAAAGCAGAGACATTACTTTGCCAACAAAGGTCTGTCTAGTCAAGGCTATGGTTTTTCTTGTGGTCATGTATGGATGTGAGAGTTGGACTGTGAAGAAAGCTGAGCACCGAAGAATTGATGCTTTGAACTGTGGTGTTGGAGAAGACTGTTGAGAGTCTTGGACTGCAACGAGATCCAACCAGTCTATTCTAAAGATCAGTCCTGGGTGTTCATTGGAAGGACTGATGCTAAAGCTGAAACTCCAATACTTTGGCCACCTCATGCGAACCGTTGACTCATTGGAAAAGACTCTGATGCTGGGAGGGATTGGGGGCAGGAGGAGAAGGGGATGACAGAGGATGAGATGGGTGAATGGCATCACCGACTCGATGGACATGAGTTTGTGTGAACTCTGGGAATTGGTGATGGACAGAGAGGCCTGGTGTGCTGCAATTCATGGGGTCGCAAAGAGTCGGACATGATTGAGTGACTGAACTGAACTGAAGTGAATATTTCATGCAAAGATGTGCACAATTAAGGACAGAATGTATGGACCTAACAGAAGCAAAAGATATTAAAAAGAGGTTGCATGAATACACAGAACTATAAAAAAAAAAAAAAACTTCATTAGGAAATCCTCTATGATTGCATTGAACAGTAATGTTCTTCCTCAGGCATACCATTAAGTCAAATTAATAGTAACTAAGTTAAATAAAATAAAACAATTTTAAATGAGAAAACATTTTAAATAATCAAAAACACCTTGACATTAGGGGAAAATAACCTAAAAACTGAGTTGATTTTAGGCAAATGCCTGTCTTTCCTAGTTAAAGCTTTTTGCCTCAAGCTTGAGGTTGTTTTTAGCAGCAACTAAGTCCCTTATTTTTCTCTAACTTGATAGGTTCATTCAAAAAAAACTTTAAATCAATTAGTTCTATATGGTGGCTGATATGGTAAATTATGATATAAAAATTGGCAAATTTGGCTTCTGCAGAAGTCAAGTTTCTGAAGAAGATTTATTATTTTTTTCTTATGAAACTCAGCATCAGCCTATTATATAGTTGACTTAATTTAATTCAAATAAAATACATTACCATAGCTTTAAATTTTGAATAAAAACATGTATTTCCTTTAGATGTATGAGATTCTGTATATATATACAGGATATATTTTTCTAACTAGTATTAAAAAAAAAATACCTGCTTCCTTGTTAATGTTAAAATTCAAGATCATTGGTTGGCTTGGTCCCAGCTGTTTGGTTTTCTCCAGCGGCTTTTCATGCATTTTCTTAATCATGCGTTTAATGTTGAAGTAAAGCATTAAGTGTTCATTATATTGCTAAAAGGATGTTTATCATTTTAGTGAGTCATATATTTCATCTTTCAGCAGACAGAGATACAAATTTTATGAATGTCCCTTAGTACTCTCTTTTGGTACGACAACTTATATGTATTATTGTTTAAGTCAACATCTTAAAAATCTTTAAAAGATTAGTATGAATCTGTAGTTCAGGTTTTTTTCTATGAAATTAAAGTTGTATGTGATCATTTGTTGAGTGAAATAACTTGCATTATGCATACATAAATTGGTTGACACATATAAAAAGTTTTCCTTGTTTAACTTTTTTTTTTTTCCATTTACTGCTGCATGTAGTGAACGCAAGTCCTTGATGATAAGAATAAATATGTATTGGAACCCGTATCCCTTAATTTTGAAATCTAAATTTTAAAACTGTGTGTTATAAATAACTATATAAATGAGTTATTTTGTCCCTAGGTAACATTTAAGTTGAGAAAAAGTTTATTTTGTTTTTATCTCACTAGTTTGTAAATTTTGGCAAGTTGAGATGCAATAGTTACATCCTACACTTCTAGAGTGGGTCTCCATTGATGGGGACAAAAAATGCCAATGTATAATGTAGAAAAAACAATGAATTTCCTAACTTTTGCTGCCTTCTCACCCAGGTTATACTTGTTAATTGACTCCTTGTTCATGTCCACTTAGATATTTCAGAGTCACTTAGCCATTGCTGCTACTTAACTTTTATCCCCTGCTATTTCTCTCTTTGGTGAACTTCCACTGATTTTCTCTGTTGATGTGTTAGTAATGTCAGTCTCCCAGTACTATTCTCCCCTTGTAAAAGCAGCAAACACATCCTTCAGTTTGCATACATTTGCCAAATGTTGACCCTTTTGATAAAAGTCTATTTACTTATCAGGTGAATTAAAATTCTTGAAATATGGTAAGCAGTAAAAAGCATAATTTTTTTTCACCTTTGCTTCTGTCCATTCTTTTTTTTTTTAATTTTTATTTTTACTTTATTTTGCTTTAAAATACTGTTTTGGTTTTGCCATACATTGACATAAATCAGTCACGGGTATACACGTGTTCCCAATCCTGAATCCCCCTCCCACCTCCCACCCCATATCATCTCTCTGGATCATCCCCGTGCACCAGCCCCAAGCTGTCCATTCTTATACTTTCCTTTAGGCTTCTCCATTTTCTTTCTATCATTTTTATGTAACTTGCTTCCAGCTGAGAAGCCTCAATGGGAGTGCCTTTCTCTCAAACTGAGGAAAGTATTGCTGTATAATTAGACCACAGGGAATGCTGCAGAAGGAAACAGCCACCTTCTTCCTTGTCTTTAGGGACTACCTATCATCTCTGAAACATGCTCAGACATTATAATCCTCAAGAGCTAATGCTACAGACATACATATATGCCATATAAATGCTTACTTATAATTGCATATGTTCAAAAATATATTGCTAGGTGATAGTAACTTTAATCAATATCTGACAGCATGGGATTTTATTCACTTAAGTACTGCTCTCTCTGGAGACCCAGTTCTTTAAAATTTGTTGTAAAAGTTCTCATTTAACACTAAAGCCAAGAAACAAGATTGTCCTTTTAATTCTGTAGCTAACTGACTGCCTCAACCACTTCTAATATTTGTTCTTCTAAGAAATGTGAATCTTTCTAATTTTGAAAATGTTTCTTTCTTTGGAGAATGAACAAACAACGAAATCTGGTTATTTAAATGTGCATATTACAATAGAAATTGTTAAACATTTCATGTTATGTATTAGAAATCCAAAGGGTGTATACCCCAGATAATTCTGTTGACATATGAGATTTAGATTTATATCTTAATCTCTTTAAGGATAATGGTAAACATTGGAGAACAAGAGAATCTGTTTGGAGTCTGTTTAACAGAGTGATACCTTACAGCAGAATATAGCAGAGAAACAGTGCTTGTTGAAGGACATTGGAGATTTACCATTAACCATTTAGAGTTCCTATTGTATACAGGGACTTCCCTGGTGGCTCAGATGGTAAAGAATCTTCCTGCAATGCAGAAGACCTGGGCTCGATGCCTGGGTTGGGAAGATCGATTCCCTGCAGAAAGGAATGGCTACCTACTCCTGTATTCTGGCCTGGAGAATTCCATGGACAGAGGGGCCTGGCAGGCTACCCGTTCATGGGGTCACAAAATACACATCAACCCAGAACCAGTGCTTCATGTATCATTTTCCTAATGTAGATCTATTATAAATTAAATTGTCCCTTGTGTTCTCTGACTCCTTTTCAATATTTTTTAATAATTGGAGGATAATTGCTTTATAATGTTATATTTTTTTTCTGCCATACAGCAACATGAATCAGTCAAAAGTATAGATATATCCCCTCCTTCTATTCTCTGCCTTCTTGTGTTGTTCCACCACTAGACATTTAATTTCCAAAGCTAGAGTCTTCAACCTTGGTTCTGCCCTCCTTTTAAGTCTTGACATTTCAAGCAATTATCAAGACTTTTCAGTTTTGCCACCTTAAATATATTTTGAATCCACCTATTTCTCCATCTTTGTTATACAATCCCCATGCCTATAGGCCTGTACTTCACAGATTCATTTTCTATAGAAATGTCAGATTAACCTGTATCAAAAATAATGAGAGCTTATTATTGGATGGACAAAAAAGTTCATTCGAGTTTTCCCATACGATGTTATGGAAATCCTGAACAAAATTTTTGCCAACCCAATACTTCCTTGCTTGTAACGCATTCTGGGATCTCACTTAACCAAATAGACTGACTCCAGACTCCATTAATAACTAACTGGATAATGTGTACACAAATAACAATTTTTCAAAGCCTTGCTTTTCTCATATACACATGTATATAATTGTATTAATGTCATTGTGAAGATTATTACAAGATAATGCACATAGAGCACTTTGCACAGTGTTGAACTTGGAGGAAGCGATTGATTCATGTTAGCTACTCTCTTTATTAACATGTTATACAAAATCTCTGCGTTTGAGCCTCTATTTGCCTCACTGACCTCTTCTGTTATCAGACTGTGTCCTCTACTCCAAGGACAAAAAGTGGCTTCTACATCTGTAAATAGTTTCAATTTTCTTTCTCTTGTCATCTGTCTGAAATGCCTGCTCTTTTCTTCTAATAATTTTACCAAGGTGACTATTATTCATCTCTTAACACTCAATTCTGATGTCATATCCAGGAAAGCTGCCCTGATATCCACTGTTCTGTCCCATAAGATATCTGTATTTCCTAGGACTGCCAAAATAAAGTACCACAAACTAGGTGCCTTAAAACAATGAAAATCTGTCACTGTTCTGAAAGTCAGATTTGCTAAATGTCATGGGTCTGAGATCCTGGGTAGAATCCTTCCTTGCCTTCCTAGCTTTTGGTTATAGCCATCAAACTTGGTATTCCTTGGTTTGCAGCCTCATCACTCTAATCTCTGCCTCAGTTATAGTATGATGTTCTACCTGTGTGTCCAAATTTCTCTCTACTGTGATATTGGATTAAAGGCCCACCCTACTCCAGGCTGACCTCATTTTTCCTAGTTGAATCTGCAAGAAGTCTAAGTCCAAATTAGGCCACATTCTTAGGTGCTTGGGGATTAGCACTTAAACACATTTTTTGAAAGACAATTCCACCAACAATAGTGACTCTCATGTGTACTTTCATATCACCTATTATACAGCTGTTTTTGCATTTAACTCATCATGTTTTAATAAACTGCTCATGTATCTCCTCTAATAGATTTCAAATTCTCTAGAGCATGTGCCAAGACTAATCTCTTTGTCTTCCTAGCCCAGGACACATGATAAGCTTTTAATACATGTCAATTAAGTAAGTATATTATTGTTCACTATTTAAAAATAGGTTTTGTGATACAAAAGATTACAAGAGTTGATAATGTCACATAATACCTAATAATCTGATTTTTTATTTTCTCATTACTACAAAGAGAAAGAATATAGAAATACCTTGAATCAGAAACAAACAGAATATAGTTCTTTTCCCTGGGACCTCATTGTTAGTGTAACTTGGGGGAAAATATCTAATTACTTCATGCTTATTTATAAAATATAAATGAAAGAAATTATAACTTACTGATTCATTTTCAGGCATCATACTCTTTTTTTCCCAGAACTGTCACAGACTTAATTTAATCAGAAAGTAGAGTCTACTTATGAAGAGTGATGTGTCATGTTTAGTTCTTAATCTGAAGGAAATGAAGGACCATGAAAGTCAAGTAAGGATTATGAGAAAAGCTGAGATAAAGCAGCAGTAGTGAAGTCTGGTTAAGAAGGGATACTGGAGATGGGTTGAACACACAGGGAAGGAGCTGATTAAATGTTGCGAAGGACGAGAAAGAAGTTTAGGAAGCAGTGTTGAATGAATTTTTGAACCTGTTATCAAATGGCAGATATCATGACATGGATGTGTGAGTGTGCTCAGTCATTTCTTACTCTTGTGCCTCCATGGACTATAGTGCACCAGACTCCTTTGTCCATGGAATTGTCTCCTTTGTCCAAGAATACTGGGTTGTGTTGCCATTTCCTATGCATATGTTAGTTGCTTCCAGTTCCAGTTCCAGTTCAGTCCCTCAGTGGTGTCCAACGCTTTCAACCCCATGAATCACAGCAAGCAAGGTCTCCCTGTCCATCACCAACTCCCAGAGTTACACAAACTCACGTCCATCGAGTCAGTGATACCATCCAGCCATCTCATCCTCTGTCATCCCCTTCTCCTCCTGCCCCCAATCCCTCCTAGCATCAGAGTCTTTTCCAATGAGTCAACTCTTCGCATGAGGTGACCAAAGTATTGGAGTTTCAGCTTTAGCATCATCCTTCCAAAGAACACCCAGAACTGATCTCCTTTAGAATGGACTTACTGGATGTCCTTGCAGTCCAAGGGACTCTCAAAAGCCTTCTCCAACACCACAGTTCAAAGCATCAATTCTTCGGTGCTCATCTTTCTTCACAGTCCAACTCTCACATCCATACATGACCACAAGAAAAACCATAGCCTTGACTAGACGGGATTTTGTTGGCAAAGTAATGTCTGCTTTTCAATATGCTATCTAGGTTGGTCATAACTTTCCTTCCAAGGAGTAAGCATCTTTTAATTTTATGGCTGCAATCACCATCTGCAGTGATTTTAGAGCCCAAAAATATAAAGTCTGACAGTGTTTCCACTGTTTCCCCATCTATTTCCCATGAAGTGATGGGCCTGGATGCCATGATCTTCGTTTGCTGAATGTTGAGCGTTAAGCCAACTTTTTCGCTCTCCTCTTTCACTTTCATCAAGAGGCTTTTAGTTCCTCTTCACTTTCTGCCATAAGGGTGATGTCATCTGCATATCTGAGGTTATTGAGATTTCTCCTTGCAATCTTGATTCCAGCTTGTGCTTCTTCCAGCCCAGCATTTCTCATGATGTACTCTGCATATAAGTTAATAAGCAGGGTGACAATATACAGCCTTGACGTACTCCTTTTCCTATTTAGAAATGCTATCTAGCATCCCACAATAGGCATGCATTTTAATATATCTAACCAGACTCTGTACACTAGAATGCATATAGTATATGCTTTCAAAATAAACTATTATGTTTTAAATTTGAATAAAGACTTATTTTTATGTCCCAATATTTTTGATAGCTGCGCTGAAGGCTTTATAATATTTTTATATGAGATGCTTTTCACTAAAGAAGGAATCTTGAGAGAATGGTATATCTACATGTTTGCTTGTGACAAACCCATCCTCACTATCAACCACAATTTATTCCCTCTTCTGTAAGTGGCTAGTGCATCAAAGGAGCCTGCTTACCTCTCTAGCCTTCTGATGAAGAACCCACACTGGGTTAAACCAGTCATGTGGATTCCCTTTGTGCGATTGTTTTAGGCATAGGCCTTTTTTCGATTTTGGCCACTGTTCTTTAAGGGCTGCCTATGGAGTGGCTTTTGGTGTAGAACATCCTTACTCTTAAAATGAGACACAAGGTAGGAATTTTACTTTTTTTGGATTTAACTTATTCATGTAAGAACTACAAATACAGTGCCCATTTTAAGACCAAAGGACATAAATCCAATAAAATTTCACAGAATCCAAGTTAGAGCCATGGTGTTAAATGTTCAGTGTTAAATCTCTGAATTAATGAACTTGAATCAATTCATCTTCCAAATTTAATATGTGAGATGATACAACCCTTATTTTTAAGCTACTTTAATTTACATTTGCTGTTTTGTTTATAATAGCCTAAATTATTCTGATAAAAGTAGAAATGTCCTTGCATTTATCTTGTACTTATTGCTTTCTGGAAATACCTTAATTTAAAGCAGGTAGGATGTATGCTATAGAAGAGTCTCTGTCTGAGGTCATGACTGGACCTAATTCAAAAGAGCCAACCCAACCAGGCCAGGTACCAGAAAGGAGAGATAAAGCATCTTAGAAAGGACGCTGACCTGTGAGATTTAATAGTCTTCAGAAACTGGCACATGTGGGCTTTCTTTCACAGTTTATTATGCTGCACCATGTATATTATAGTTACACACCATAAAGATGGCTAAAATTATTTTTTTGTGATATAAATCTTACTCTTGCACTCTTCAAAAAGCCCATGTATGAGGACAGTTAGACATGAAAGTTTATTTCTGCTATATATTCTCCTTTGGAAGTCTTCTTATATGCATCCTAATGTAGGCATGTGCACACATACACACAAAGTTACTCATTTGCTTTTATTTGGCACTTCATTAAAAGCAAATGTGAAGAAATCGAAGACATCTTTCTGAGCTCATGCCATTCCTTTCATAAGCTTTCATGTTAAGTGATTTCAGGCACCAACATTACTGAAATACCATTTGCAATTTTCTTTCTCTGGATATGATTTTATTCCTTTTTATTTTTATCACACATAAATAGTTTGATCTGAAAATATTGCACATTGAGAAGACAAAAGACTAAACTGAATTAGTATGACATCTCTAGTCTTAGTCCTATCATGGCAGCTAGTTCTTGTAGCTTGAGGACGAGAAGAATGCTTTGCAGCACTCACAGGAAGTGTAATCAGTTATGTCTGTTTTTACCTTGAAAAAAAGAAAATCTGTCTGCAAAGTGAACATTGTCTTCAATAAGAAAAATACATACATGCAAATATTGTTCTTTTAGAAGAAAACATGTTATACCTCCATTTACTATACTTTAAGATAATATATTCAGACACACATTGATTTATTTGGTTAACCAAACATGCAACTTCAAAAATGTTCAATTCTGATATGCAGCTGCAAGTAGATGGTTAATAAACTAATACAGAGGCAATTCCAATTATTTTTAAATGAGAAGTTTGTCATAATTCTATATATCCATTGTTGTAGCATTCAGCTAGTACTAGAAGATTACAGCTTAGAAATCACTGGCACATAACTCAGAACTGAAATGCTTTTCCAAGCAGTGCTTGTGAGCATGTTAATTTTAAATGTACATTTCCATTTATTGTGAATGCATGCTTCTATGAGTTGTATTCATGTCTGACATAGCTAATCATTTTGTTTTTGGAATGGGCTCCATAAATATTCTGTGGATGGTGACTGATGATTATGATAATTTGTTCTAGCAAATATTACCCAGAGATGTGTGGAATATTTGGCGATTGGACTTCCTTACAAGATTACTGCATTTTCAAACTATTTCTGTATTTTCAGAATATTACTAATATTACTAAGGCAATTTGAAAAAATATTCCCAGTAATAAACCCTTAAGGTTCATAAATGTGTTCATACTATAGTAAGACAATCTGAAAATTTTTCTTGTTTTAAATTGCCACAGCAATAGTTTCAAGCACAGGCAAACAGTATCTTTTTAGTGCAGTAGAAAATTAGTATATTAAATTGAATTTTGTCAAACTAAAACTGTTTACTTAAGTCTGCAAACTTGAAATAGTCATATAATAACACTGATACATGAATTAATACATCAGTTGGATCTCATTAATAATTTCTTAATGTTTGATATTTCACATTTTATAAAGTTTTATTTGTGATATTTTATACGTTATGAAATAAAAAAAATTGAAACAATGACCTAGTTTCTGTAAAATGCTTTAATAATTGCCTTTGTTGGTCAGGCAAACCTAGCTCATTTTCTCACATCTATTGCAATAAGCTTTATCCACTGAAAATCCCATTGTGATCCAAAAAAAAAAAAAAAACCAAGTATAACATAATGTCTTTTAGCCAAGCTGTAATCAAAATGTTTATTTGTACTGAAACATTATATATGGAAGTGTAGGCCTATGCATCATTTTAATAAATAAAACTGTATATTATGGAAATGTTGAACATCTTAGCTCTACTAAACATGCTCTACTATAATAACATGCATCTTCCTATGTAAGACTTCTGTAAAGTGACTGCCACAGGAAGCAATTTCAGTGAGTCTTTTTGCTAAGTGCTTATGGTAGGCTGTATAATACCGCTTCAATGGTCTTGACATCTTTATTCCCGTAGCCTGTGAATTTTACTTTATATAGATAAAAGATTTTTATGTATGCAACAGTATTAAGACTTTTGAGGTGGAGGCATCATCCAGGATTATGGATGTGGGCCTTAAATATGATCACAGTGTCCTTATAGTGGGAAGCAAGAAACTCAAAGAAGGAAGGTAGTGCTGTGTCAGAATCAGTATGAAAAAGGTGATGTGGTATGGGGCTGCAAGCCAAGGAATGAGGGCAAGCCTCTAGAAACTGGAAAAAAAAAGGCAAGAAAACAGATTCTTCTCAGACCCTTTATGGAACAAACTCTGCCAACACCTTTGTCTTAGTCATAGAAGACTATTTTGGACTTCTACTGCCAGACCTATTTTGTGGTAATTCGTTCCAGAAGCAACAAGAAAACAAACACAGTATCCTAGTTTCTGTGGTCCTCCTTACTCCTCATTTTGGTTGTTTTTACTTGCTTGTGTCATATCACATTTGTAATGTAAAGAATGTGAAATAAAATATAAAAATATAAAATATGAATGACAGGGTTAAAGAATTACCTTGTGAATCATATAACTTGATTTAACTTCATTGTTACAGTGTCTTCTGTAAGACATTACAATACTTTTAGTTTATGGCTTAGAATCAACGTTCTCAAAAATATGAACAGCAAATAAGAACCTTATCACTTTTGTTGCTCTTTTTAAATTGTCACTTAAAGTGTATGTAAACAACT
Source organism: Ovis aries (assembly GCF_016772045.2). Classification (NCBI taxonomy): domain Eukaryota; kingdom Metazoa; phylum Chordata; class Mammalia; order Artiodactyla; family Bovidae; genus Ovis; species Ovis aries. The sequence continues at coordinate 77,955,172 of NC_056059.1, forward strand.
TTGGCAGATTCTTTTGTTAATTTTAGCTATAAAGCTAAACCATAAGAATTAGAGAATTTTTAAAAATATTGATTGATTTTTCTCTGACCATTTAGTTATCATACTAATTGAGACCTGCATGATTCCTTTATGATACATATATTCATATTCTACCAAAAGATAGTTGCCTTATTCTTCCTAAGCAAGTCCAAACTGAATGATGTATTTGTAGGCCTCAAAGCAATGGACAGTGAAACACAGGGAAAGTAGCGTCTTAAGGAAAAGATAATTATTCTGATTATGGACATTGAGCAAAATGTTATTGATATTCATTGATGAATTCATTTTTTGTATATCACTACAGCCCATCCTGAGAATTAAAAATTGCTAGTAACCCTGTTGTTGTTCAGTCAGCAAGTTGTGTCTGACTCTGCAACTCTGTGGACTATACCATGCCAGGCTCCTCTGTTCATGAAATTTCCCAGGCAGGAATACTGGTTTGGGTTGCCATTTCCTTCTTTGAGGGATCTTCCCAGATCAGAGATCAAACCTATGTCTTCTGCATTGATAGGCAGATTCTTTATCACTGAGCCAGCAGGGAAATCCTGATTACCTAAACCATTTTCAGATTTTTAACACTAATGTAGCCTGAGGATAGTACCTTGCTTTTTGCATAAATTATATGTGCTTAGTCACTCTGTCATGTTTAAATCTTTGCAACCCCATGGACTGTAGCCCACCATGCTCCTCTCTCCATGGACTTTTTTTAGGCAAGAATACTGGAATGGGTTGCCATTTTCTACTCCAGGGGATCTTCCAAACACAGGAATTGAACCCACATCTCTTGAATAAATCTAAAACATTTTACTCTTAGAACAGAATTCCTTACTCATATATGGCTCAGATATTGATGTGCCATATTTTAGATACTATATTACTTGGGTATACTCAGTGTATGTGTTTCTCATCAGTCATGTGATAAATACTAACATAAATTCATATGACTAATTTTGCTAGCAAAAGATACAAAGTACCTATTTTTTAACATGATCATATCTTATAATTCCAATGATTTTAAATAGAATTTTATATATTTGCATGACTAAAGAATTAATTGAGAAGTTTCTAAACATTTGTTGGATTGGATTTTTTGTACACACTAATTTAAGAGCATAATAAAAATATGTAATTGGGTTTATTAATGGAGAACCCTATGTGTCACAGTCCCAGTGTATAAATACAATCATACTTTATTTAAATTTTTTGGTTTTATCATAGTAAAATACTAGAGCCATGGAACCAACCAATATAATCTTTATATGTCTATAAGAATGTTTTGAAATACAGTTATGTTTAGGATTCATTTGATATTCTTCATCTATAAGTATTTTAACTAAATAGCAGCTAATGGGATGATAATTTTTACCTAGATATGGAAGTTAAAACAATTGTCACTTTATTAAATTCAGCAAAAAGAGGCTGATTATTTTCTATATAATTAGAACTTACAGAATAGATAATATGTGCATAAACATAGCAATTTCATTTTTATTATTTTCTGCAATACATTATGGTGAAATTTTGCCCAATATTACTTTTTCATTATCATACTTAACTTTTTTTTTCTTATACTGCTATGAATAATATTAGAATGAATAAGTTAGCAACAAATGATTCTATATCTAATTTATAATCCTGTAATTATGTATATCTTCCCTGACAATCATCATAAGACATCTAAGTTAAGCAATATTACCTTAAAATTAGTACTAATATTGCTTTAAAATTAGTACTAATAACCAATCCTATAAACATATTATGTAATATTTTAAACTTTTATCAATAGGAAGCAACTGTGCTTAGTTTGAATCTTTGTATATGGATTGAATTAAAATGGCCTGTTTTTATCCTTTTTCCTTTTTTATGTCTGATATATAAGTAAATCTTATATATATATATATATATGTAAGTATATATATATATATATATGTAAGTCTTATCACTCCTTCTAACTTATGTTCAGCAATTCATCTTTCTGATTGCTTCATTCCAACTTGAATTGAGAGGGCCTCATTATGTCATGTTAATTTAAATTCATAACATCCTTCGAATGCCTGATTCACACCATATCTGAATGAAAACTGGGCAAGTTATATATTTCACAGCAAGACTACCTCATCAGATCATCATCAGTTCAGTTCAGTCACTCAGTCATGTCCGACTCTTTGCCACCACATGAATCACAGCACACCAGGCCTCCCTGTCCATCACCAGGTGCCAGAGTCTATCCAAACCCATTTCCATTGAGTCGGTGATACCATCCAACCATCTCATCTTCTATTGTCCCCTTCTCCTCTTGCCCTCCATCTTTCCCAGCATCAGGGTTTTTGCAGATGAGTCAGCTTTTTGCATCAGATGGCCAAAGTATTGGAGTTTCAGCTTCAACATCAATCTTTCCAATGAACACCCAGGACTGATCTCCTTTAGAATGGACTGGTTAGATCTCCTTGCAGTCCAAGGGACTCTCAAGAGTCTTCTCCAACACTGCAGTTCAAAAGCATCAATTCTTTGGCGCTTAGCTTTCTTCACAGTCCAACTCTCACATCCATACATGACCACTGGAAAAACCATAGCCTTGACTAGACAGACCTTTGTTAACTAAGTAATGTCTCTGCTTTTTAATATGCTATCTAGGTCGGTCATAACTTTCCTTCCAAGGAGTAAGCGTCTTTTAATGTCATGGCTGCAAAGACCATCTGCAGTGATTTTGGAGCCCCCCAAAATAAAGTCAGCCACTGTTTCCCCATCTATTTGCCATGAAGTGATGGGACTAGATGCCATGATCTTAGTTTTCTGAATATTGAGCTTTAAGCCAACTTTTTCACTCTCCTCTTTCACTTTCATCAAGAGGCTATTTAGTTCTTCATTTTCTGCCATAAGGGTGGTGTCATCTGAATATCTGAGTTTATTGATATTTCTCTTGGCAATCTTGATTCCAGCTTGTGCTTCTTCCAGCCCAGTGTTTCTCACGATATACTCAGCATATAAGTTAAATAAGCAAGGTGACAATATACAGCCTTAATGTACTCCTTTTCCTATTTGGAACCAGTCTATTGTTCCATGTCCAGTTCTAACTATTGCTTCCTAACCTGCATACAGGTTTCTCAGGAGCCAGGTCATAATAGTACTCCCCAAAACCTATAAGAGTGAATTACGTTAGTTTCCCAGAGTGCCATGAAATATATGACACACTCACACAAGGCAAAGGGATCATGGTTTTCAGGTCACCATTCTGGAGTCCAGTGCCTATTGTTCAATTAAGAGAGTCTGAAAAGTTATTTCACATCACCACACCTATTCCCTCCGCTGTGAAATTGGGGCTAGTAATATTCATCTCAAAAAGAAGTGGCAAGTAACAAATGCATGAATGTGCTTGATTAAAGAGTTACTGTAAATCTCAAGCTTTTTGTATGCTGGCAAATGTAATTTGCACACAAATAATTTATTTGGCTCAGCTGTAAGGAATCCACCTACCAATGGAAGAGACATGGGTTCAATCCCAGGGTCAAGAAGACCCCTTAGAGAAGGAAATGGCAACCTACTCCAGTAATCTTGCCTGGGAAATCCCATGAACAGAGGAGCCTTGCAGGCTGCAGTCCATGGGGTTGCAAAAGAGTCAGAAATGACTTAGCAACTAAATGACAATAGCTATTTATTTGGCCTACTGTAAAAAGAAATGTAAATCTGCTTTTTTCCTATTTCTACTCTCAATCCAAAGAATTTCTGTGCTTTTCTGTGTGTCAGCTTTTTCTGTGTTGTAGGTTTATCTCAAAAGATTCAGTCTATCTAGAATAAAGTGTGACCAACCCATGCCAAAACAAATGACTAATGATAATAATGAGGATAGCAACAGTAATTAATAGTATATCTTGTGAATTTGTATGATACTTTACAGAGTTTTAATACAGTTTTATAAACAAATTAACTTTAATGAGGTTGTAAAATAATTTGGCTTCCATGTTATATATGTAAAGACTGAAACTGCACAATATTTCTTTGAGAGTTCTACCGGATATTTGTTATTGTCACCTGCTTTTTAATTCAAATGCTTTATTTGAAAATTGTCTATTGTTGATATAGAAAAATTTTATTGCCTAAAGTTTCTGATAAAAAATGTTGAAAGTTTTTTCAAATACTGAAGCCTTAATTCTATTATAAGATAATGGCATTTTTTCCTGTGAATATTAGTAGATTCGATTGCATTTGACTATATTTTATAATCTTTTCTCATCCTTTATTGTGAGTTTTAAGAATATCTTTGATATCAGAGATATTGAAAATCATTTTTAAATGTATACTTGAATTAAAATGAAATTAAAGAATAAACTGAATGTAAAACACATCAGAACATTCAATTATTTTATTTTGCTTTTATCATCAAAAGTAGAGTAAATTTAGTTATGACAACTTTGATATAATTGTAAAAGTTTTCTTACTGGTATATATTGATCAATAATCTTTAATATATTAATTCAATTTTAACTCACAGTGACTGAAATCATAAAAGATAAATAAGAGGATAGACTTTAATCTGCAGCTTTAGAAATGTAGATAGTTTTTAAACAATCTGTAATATATCTGATACAGAAATAATATTCTAGAGGTTGTCTACCTTTTTATTTCTAAAGATCTTAATTTATGAAAAGCATTTGATACAGGAAAAGTAATAAAATATAACCTATTGAAAATACTGTAAAGCATTGTTTTCTATAGAACAATGATGACAATAACTGCAATATTATTTATGTAGCATGGTTTGGTTTACATACCTCTTCAAACACATGTCTCATCATTTAGAAGCCTTTCTTGATTCTTCTTTGGTTACCCTTAAATACGATATTTGGGACTCATGACAGCATCTAACGTTTATAATATATGTGGCTTGCTGCCAAGGTCCAGCCCCGGTGGATCCAGGGAATTCGAAGCGGGGACGGCATTGGCGAGGAAAGACTTATTTATTTATTAATATAAGATTAGATTTGGAAGAAATAGTGTAGTAGGAAAATTTGGTGGAGAAAAGAGGCTGAATAACTTAGTATATGTGGAAAGCCAATAAAGTTCCAGACAAGGAACTTGCACCATCTACGTTAGGCTACCGGCATCCGTTTCAATGTCGGAGAGTGCCCCGCCTTGGGCTCTCTCTCTTACGGATCTTAGAAGCCAGGACAAGTAAGTAAACATGGTGAGCCTCCCCGCTCCAGATGGGAATTCAGCCAGAAAAAGAAAAGAACGACATGGGGAAGCCCAGCATCAGTGCAAGACTCCAAAAACTATTTTTTAAAATCAGCTTATATACCCCAAGTTGTACATAATGGAATATGCAGAGTTATGCAGGGGCAGCGGTCCTGACCCTCATTGAGACAAGGCTTTCTTTTTGCATACCCTCCCATATACAAAAGGTCTCAGGTGGTTTACATTATCTTCTGGCCAAGAGGCTTGTTAACATTTTTATGGCTCTCTTCCTGGATTATTGTCTATCAACCAGAAAACTCCTTTTCCCCAGAAGTGTTTTTTCTTTACTCTGCATCACCCTCAAAGTACTAAATAAAGTTGCATTTCTGTAGAACAAAGGTGCAGTGGGTTATAACAAAGAAAGTACTTAACTCAAAGATCTAATGTTGCTAATACCAGGTCTACTACCTGTTTTTCTATATACCAACTATATCTAAAAATAGAGGATATGAACATTTGGCAGCAAGTACTGGCTCAACAAATGAAACCTTTAATCAGTCCTATTCTAATGATTTTGACTCCTCGGAAGCCCCTACATTCCTAGGATGTTTTAAGCTTCCTGTGCCTCCCGCAGTCAGGAGGCCTCAAACAATCACATGTGCAGCTGTACGAGTCCTGCAGGCAGGCTAAAAAGCCATCAGAGGGGTTTTTGAATTGAAACACTCGTATTATGCCCAGGAGATTTTTTTTATCTAAAAGCTCCAATTTTTTCCAGAAAAAGGTGGTGGGGGACAGTCCCCTGTTAATGACAGAAGAGTAGGTGGAAAGCCTAACACAGTAAAGCAGGCAGATTCTGGTCTTGGGGGGTGGATGCTCAGGAATTTCCAGGGGGAATCCTTGAAGCCAATCACGTCCTTGCGTTTTGTCAGGCTTCCTTCCACATGACCTTGTCATGGGTGGGATTCCTCATGCTGGCTCCTGGCAGCTTGCTTCAGTTTTCCTATGTATACATTAATAATTAGTATTTTTGTTAATTAAATAGTATATGATATGCAGAATGATCAGTTCACATGTTTAGATAGTAAGGTGGGTGGATGTACATAATATGCATATATTTTAATATCTGAGCTATGCAATTATAACCATGTGAAATTATTTTTGATTCAAGACAGTTTTCTTAGAGACAAACACTGTCATAATTGCAAATTTTAACCTTTATGCCCTACTCATAAATAACTAGTAATTTGGTTTGCTGGTATCAAACATTGATTGTTTAAACAATATACATTTGAAATTGTCCACTTGTATCTGAAAATTATAAAAATAGCACAGATTCAAAATTAATTTCATTACTATAAAGCTGTAGTAATTAGGAAATAGGTTGATAATAGGAAATAAAACAATAGGCCAAGAAACAAACCATTATATTTATATATAGGGAGAGTGAAAAAGTTGGCTTAAAGCTCAACATTCAGAAAACTAAGATCATGGCATCTGGTCCCATCACTTCATGGCAAATAAATGGGCAAACAGTGGAAACAGTGGCAGACTTTTATTTTTCTGGGCTCCAAAATCACTGCAGATGGTGACTGCAGCCATGAAATTAAAAGATGCTTACTCCTTGGAAGGAAAGTTATGACCAACCTAGATAGTATATTCAAAAGCAGAGACATTACTTTGCCAACAAAGGTCTGTCTAGTCAAGGCTATGGTTTTTCCAGTGGTCATGTATGGATGTGAGAGTTGGACTGTGAAGAAAGCTGAGCGCCAAAGAATTGATGCTTTTGAACTGTGGTGTTGGAGAAGACTCTTGAGAGTCCCTTGGACTGCAAGGAGATCCAACCAGTCTATCCTAAAGAGATAAGTCCTGGGTGTTCATTGGAAGGACTGATGCTAAAGCTGAAACTCCAATACTTTGGCCACCTCATACGAAGAGTTGTCTCATTGGAAAAGACCCTGATGCTGGGAGGGTTGGAGGCAGTAGGAGAAGGGGATGACAGAGGATGAGATGGCTGGATAGCATCATGGACTCGATGGACATGAGTTTGAGTGAACTTCTGGAGTTGGTGATGGACAGGGAGGCCTGGTGTGCTGCAATTCATTGGGTTGCAAAGAGTTGGACATGACTGAGCAACTGAACTGAACTGAATATAATATATATAATATTTATTTCAATCTTATAATTACTTGAGATTAACAATAGTATTTTATTTATAGAATATTTAAATATAATCTTGTTTTCATCATGTATATTTTCATTTTTCATTATTTCTGCTTTGAATTCATTCCTGATAATAGCTGATTTTTCTGTAATGATCTGGATATAACTGAGTTTATATAGCTGCTCATTGTATAAAATCCTAACACAGATTTAGGATTTTATCTTTTCAAGGTGTGATGTTAAAATTGTATTTCTTAACTGCGAAAAAATAGTTATGTCTTTTAAGACAACTTTCTCAAAGGGTTTTTGTATGTAATAGGAAAGTACTGCTGATTTTAAAAAATGTTAATACACTAAAATACTTGCACCACCTATTTTCTATGTATGTTGGTGACAGCCACATTTATGTTAATGTTATTATACAATTGTTTGATAATCATTCTTAGACCTAAATCTATGCAAGAGAATTTTATAGTATGTTGACCATCAGAATTAGCTATTATTCTAATAAACTGCCTGATGAACATGGAATATTGGCCTTTATTACTCTTTCACTGACAATACAAAATATATTTTTAAGTTTAAGACATTCACTAATAAATCTGTTTTAATTTAGGTAATAAATAAAAACCTCATTATGCCTGACAAATGGTAGCCTCAAGTAAACTCAACCATTTTTAGTATAAATCAAAATGAGTTCTGCCCTAAGTGCTCCTTATCCAGCTAGTATCCTAGCAAGGATTCAGAGGTATAGGTCATACCAGGAAATGAAACATATCATTAAGAAAATAATTTAAAAAGTAATAATAAAGAAATAAAGAAACAGAGAGAGAAAAAATCTAGCTTGAGATATATTTCTGAGAAGAGTAAGATGAGAACATAAAGCAAACGACAGCGAGAATTTCTCATACTGTGTGCTTAGCAATACTCTTTTGGGTAGGAGAAGTCATATATATATATTTTAATAGGAATGTTTACTTATTGATAAATTATTGACTCTAAAAAGATTTTGAGTAAAATTTGCTAGAATGAGGCTACTCTGAAATTGAGTGTCTTTTTCAGAGCCAAAATCATTTTCATTATATGTGTATTTACCCATGAGTAAATCTAGGTAGTTTGAGCATTCTTTGGCATTGCCTTTCTTTGGGATTGGAATGAAAACTGACCTTTTCCAGTCCTGTGGCCACTGCTGAGTTCTCCAAATTTGCTGGCATATTGAGTGCAGCACTTTCACAGCATCATCTTTCAGGATTTGAAAGAGCTCAACTGGAATTCCATCACCTCCATGAGATTTGTTCAAACTACCACACTACTGAGCAACTGAACTGAACTGAAATCTAGGTACCCCAGATCTGTTTAGCCCAAAGCCACAAAAGATGCCTAATTTGTTTTTCAACTTCATTAGTAATGTCTGATCTTTCTCTTTGGTAATCTTCAGTTCAGTTCAGTTGCTCAGTTGTGTCTGACTCTTTGCGACCCCATGAATCGCAGCACACCAGGTCTCCCTGTCCATCACCAACTCCCAGAGTTCACTCAGACTCACGTCCATCAAGTCAGTGATGCCATCCAGCCATCTCATCCTCTGCCGTCCCCTTCTCCTCCTGCTCCCAATCCCTCCCAGCATCAGAGTCTTTTCCAATAAGTCAACTCTTAGATGCTGACATTTGTGAATAGGAATCTGCAACATTAATGTCATTATTTGGCTGATCATGAGGAATATAAGAGTACATTCTTAAAAGTAGTCTTACTTATGGGATTATGTATTTTATACTAATTTATATAAATTAAATTCTTAGATTTTGATATTTAAATATTAATATTTTACTGAGTTTATTTTTTAGGTGTAGCTAAAAGTGTTTCAAAAACATATGTTCACTGCCTATAAAAGTGATATGATAATCAGTGAATATATTTTACTACTGCCTAATAAAGTTCTGTGGTTCTATTTTCTTAATTATTATTATTCATTTATATAATGAGAGTATTTTCCTACCAAATAGTCCTGTCTTCACATTGACAATATCCTATGGGCCAGTTAATGTTGCTTAAGCTGTGTTTTAACTTCTAACTCAATATTGTGCTGTGCTCAGTTTAATATTCAATTATTTACTATGAATAAACTGAATGAATTTTTTAATGTCTAGCTTTTTAAAGTATACTATAGACATTACCTTAGTAAACCTAAAACCCTGAATTACCCAAAACCTTGCTTAAATCTTTGTAATTAGAAAGTATTTATCAGATAAATTTTGTATTTATGTCAATAATTACTTAACTACATAGACACTTATTATTTTTTCTTTTCCTTTGACTTTAGGTGCAATAACAGAACCCAGTGTGCAGTGGTGGCAGGTCCTGATGTTTTTCCAGACCCTTGTCCAGGAACCTATAAATACCTTGAAGTGCAGTATGAATGTGTTCCTTACAGTATGTATATTCTTATACTTCTTTTAAAAAAGGAAAGATATTAAGCATTGATTTGCATGCATTGACAACATATTCTCTATAAAACATAAAAATAATCACATAAATTATATTAAAAACTGGATAATTTTGATTTTTCAAGGTCATACATTATCTTCACACTTAGACTAATTAGATGTTGCCTGCATGATCTTGCAGCATTTAATTTTGACTATATCTTTCTATATATCAATCAGTACTTATTCTAAAACTCTTTTCTTAATGCAAGAATATAAAATATTTAGGAAAAAGGATGAATGAATGATATGTCAGTACTATATCCCTCTAGTTCCAACAAGCAGCAGTAAAAGTGAATAATATGCTTGTATATAGGATAGCATAGAAATTGATGCATTTTCAGTTTGATAGAAACAATTAAATCTAAGCTTCCTCTGCTGCCAACATATTGAGAATTAAAAATATTCATTCAGAGGGAACAGGCTGGGTAGAAAATGCAAGAATTACATGAACTAAAGCACTCTTTAGAATGCATCTTTTATACTCTCAAGAAGTTAGTCTTTACAAACCTTATGTCAGAAAAAATATATACCAAGAACTTATTTTTTTCCTTCAGGAATAATAAAAAGTCATACATTCAAAAATGAAATATTTTTGTTCCTTTTTTCTAATTCAAACTTAGAATCACCATCTCAAAAGAAAAAATTTTGATCTAACTAGTTAATTATTCATGGAATACCTTAGTGAAGAGCACTTAGGAAATCCTGTATTCTCATACTAAATATGCAGCTCATCCTAGAGGTAGAAAACTCCTGGGATCAAAAACAAATCCCAGGTTCCAATATCCTTTGACATCTCAGAAGAAACGAACTGTCTGGGGATCAGCAAGTATACTGTGCTGAGAGATATTTCTGGGCTTCACTCATTTCTGTTTATTTAAAAAGCAGTGCATTGCTTATGAGCTGTAAGTGTGTATACTCTGATAATAGAGAGAAATTTGGCCAGCAAGAAATGGATTTAAATGTAAAAGTAATAGTGAAAGCAATCAGGAGAAAATTCCATTGTTTATTTATTTAAGATGTGGTTGATTAGAAATATATCTAGTGAAGTTTTATAGGCTAACTTTATTATACAGAAGCATAAGTGTATAAGTGAAAGTGAAGTCGCTCAGTTGTGTCCGACTCTTTGCGACCCTGTGGACTATAGCCCACCAGGCTCCTCCATCCATGGGATTCTCCAGGCAAAAATACTGGAGTGGGTTGCCATTTCCTTCTCCAGGGGATCTTCCCAACCCAGGGTTTGAACCCAGGTCTCCTGCAATGCAGGCAGACGCTTTAACCTCTGAGCCACCAGGGAAGCCCATAAGTGTATAGGTTTTATTGAAATCCCAGTTGAGGTTCCCTTCTTATATTGTTATCTCCAGAGACTGACCATTGTATAAAAATATAAAGCTAAATGACCATTTATTGTTCATCAGTGTTATTTTAAAGAACTAAAATTTGTAGTCTATTTTAGAACTGTGACAATTATACTTGGATTGCATAATAATAATATCTATGTGAAAAATGTAGAATTGCTACTTCCGAAGGCATTTTTTAAAAGTATGAATTAACGTGTGCTTCAGTTTTAAAGACAGTTTTAAGAAACTTACATTCATATTTTTGAAACATAAAAGCTGAAGAAGGCTTGTTTAATATTGGTTTTTTATACAATTTTTAAAAATTAAAGAATTTCACAGCTGTTTATTCAATTTTATATGCTTTTTCCAAATTTCTTTGAAGATAACTACTCCAAAATCCTGTGCCAAACTCATTCTGAAAAAATAATTTTCTTAAATCATTTTGATATAAATGAGAACTTGCTCCCACACATTTGTATAACAGGATTGTGATTTATCACAGATTTCCTCTCTCTCTTATAAATTTTTAGAGTTGGGCAATTTGATTCCTGAATATCCTGTATTTACAGGTTTCTGATAATCCTAAAAATGTACTGATTACTTTACAAGTATGTCCATACTATATTAGAATATTTATCTGATTATTTCATTAAATAACAATTATAAACACAGGTGTAGCCACTATCCAGGTTATACATGGTTTAATTTATATGATATAGTATGATTATGTTTATTTAAAGTATTTTCAGTCTGTTTCATTTAAAAGTATAATGAATAACTAGAAATTCATTTAGTAAGTTTAACTTGAATTTAAAAGAAAAGAATCCAAAAAAAGTTGAAAACCATAAAATAAAATAGAGTGACTAGTTTGAAAGGTAGGGTAGTTTACTAGAAAAATGCCCAGGTAGCAGGGTCCTGGTTAACTTAACAAAAATCTGGATCTTTTAGCTTAGGTAAGCTGTTAAAATTTTCTGAGTCTCACCTTACCAACTTGCCCTCATCTATAGTACAGTCATCCCATTTTATCTGTGGTTTCATTTTCCATGATTTCAGTTACCCGTTGTCAACCTCACTCTGAAATTATTCAATGGAAAACTCTAGAAATAAACAATCTATAAGTGTTAAATAATATGCCATTCTAGGTAGCTGGATGAAATCTGCTGTCCTACCATAGACATGAATCATCCTCTTGTCTTTACTGCATTCACTACCCTCTTGTTAGTGTCTTAGTAGTCATCTGGGTCATCACTTCAGCTGTCTAGTGATGATAGCTATCATGCCATCATAGTACTTGTGCTCGAGTAACCGATATTTTACTTAGTAAAGGGCCCCAAAGTGCACGAGGAGTGATGCTGGAAATATGGATTTTTTTTTATTATGACTAATTAATAAATTAAATGTTATCATAGATATGTATAGGAAGAAAAACAGTATATTTGGGGTTTGTGCTATTTGAAGTTTTAGGGATCCACTGAGGGTCTTAGAATATATTCCCCTTAGAATGATCTTAGCATGGGTAAGTCAGTGGGAAACTATTACAAGTCCTGATTTAGGTGATGATAAGCTCCTTTACTTTTCTCCAGAATAAAAAAAGCACTGTTTGTTGTTGTTTTCCCAAAAGTGAAAATATTCACTTATAAAAAGAGCTGACATTTATTAAAATTTACTACATGTCATTTACTACATTGGTTATAGGACTCTGTGGGTGACCTCATGGACTACATAGTCCATGGAATTCTCCAGGCCAGAATACAGGAGTGGGTAGCCTTTCCCTTCTCCAGGGGATCTTCCCAACCCAGCGATTGAACCCAGGTCTCCCACATTGCAGGCAGATGCTTTACTAGCTGAGCCACAAGGGAAGGCCAAGAATATTGGAGTGGGTAGCCTATCCCTTTTCCAGAGGATCTTCCTGACCCAGAAATCAAACCGGGGTCTCCTGCATTGCAGATGGAATCCTTACCAACTGAGCTATTAGGGAAGCCCTTTATGTTTACATACCCTCTTTTGTTTAATTCTCACAGTCTTCTCCCTGTTAGATATGTGTGTCACAGCTTTACTAAAGAAGAAACAAACTCAATAGTACAAGTAGAGTGTTTCTTATAAAATGTAGAATAGCTAGAAAATGGCAGAGGCAAGAGTTGAGTCTGTTTGTAATATTTGTTCTTAAGGATGCAACTCTACTTCCACACATAGATTTTCCCCTTTATATTTTCATGAGTTATTCCGTGGTGTTCAGTATTCAACTTCATCAGTACAGTAATGGCACATGATGAAGAAAGAACTTCAAGAAACCAGGCCCTTTTTCTCAGTTCTTTTGCTACTTACTTTTAAGAGGTTTGTATTCTTCTCTTAAAGCAGCTGAATCGCTGCAAACTTTTATTTTCCCAAACACCTAGTGAAGCTTAATGGCAAAGACTAATTTGTGCTTTAAAAATACTACCCACAATTTAGAATGAGGCTTTTACCTACATAGTAACTTTAAAAGTTTTTTAAATTACCTGCATTATAAGAAAAAAAAAATCCTTGTACTTAATTAAACTGTGTGTTAAAAAGACCTCATTGTATTAGTAGAAGACAGACTTTATATTTAGGATTCAATATTAATATTTTAAGCTTTTCTAATGTACCACTGAATAAACAACCAAACAAGAGATGCTGTTTGGTTCTGTTTGTCATATAGTTTTATAATATCCATTTTAATTTTGAATTTAAGATGATATTTTAAAATGTATATGATGATATATTTTATATTTATGAATGCTTTGATCTTAATATTGATGTATGGGAAAATATTGATATTTTATATTTATATGTATATATATATGTTATGTATATATATACACACTCTGTATTTTTCCATAGTAATATTGATTTTTAATGTGATACTTTTTCTTGGTAAAATATAGAAAAGAAGGAGATATAGAAATATAGGGAAAAACAAAATTATGTATAAAAACATATCAATATTAATTATATATAAGCATGTTAAAGGTAATATAGAAAAATTCAACAAAGTCTGTTTATCACATAGGAGAAGGAAAGTTGAAAATATCTAAGATAAGCTTGCAATAATTTTTGCACAGAGTTTTAGGAGTCAGTAAATAGGTAGATAATTGAACAATAAGTTTTAAAAGAACCTTTACCTGAATCAATCAAATGTTATGACTTCTTTTGAAAAGATGACAGTAGGAAATAAAATAAGGAAAATGAGTAATTGTTAACTATGTAGTGAGGCTACTGAATTGTTCTACACTGAGTTTTTTGGATATCTTGTACTAAGTTGTTTTTTTTTTTTTTTCTCAAATTGTAAAAGTTGTGTTTAATCTTTTCTTCCTACTATTTGTATTCTCTTGTTTGGGTTTATAAGCACCCTGATTTGGGGTAGGATGAATTCATATTTTTTCTGTTGCTGTCACCCCTTAGTTCCCCTGTGGCTTTGATAGCTTTTTCCTTTCCTTCTGCGACTTGATTTTCCTCCTGTGTGATATTTTCTCTCCAAGAGATGACCCAAATATTCCAGAGGTTAAACCTCAGCCTTTACCAGTGCCACATATTTGCTCTCTCATCTTCTTCTCACCCTACCCCATGACTTCTAGTCTGATTTGGGATAAAAAAAATTGTAAGCATCTTTAAGCAGAGCTTCCTTCATTTAGCCAATTTACGAGGATGACTTAGTTAGAAAGAAAACAATAAAACAACGAACCACCTACACAGAGTATTTCTGAGCAAAAAATTCTTTACTTTATATCCTGCTGACAATTTGTCTTTCTTCCAAGGGATACAATTTCACGCACATTACACTCAAAAAGTGCATGTCTTCTCTCACAGTCCAGCTTTCCTATTCAGTTGTTTCTTCTTTTTAAAACTACAAAGCACATTTTACTTATTCTAGTAATCTTCTCCTCTGGTAGATTTTCTTAGGAGATAGATGTGGGAAGCACACAATTGGAGAGGTACTAGAAACAAGTGTTTGGTTAAACCAGTCTAATTTTATAGCACTTACAGACTTTTTCACCATTCACATTAGCCATTTGGAGTTATGTATAAGATTGTCTTTAAAGAAAGACTTGCAAAAAGGGCATTATCAGAAATTAATATTTATAATTATATAATCTACTTTTTTAACTAAAAATGTCATAATTTCAACATTTAAAGTGAACAAAGCCTTTAAATATTTAATTATAAATAACAATATATTTTACGGCTTCCTTGGTAGCTCAGTTGGTAAAGAATACGCCTGCAGTCACGAAATCCAGGTTCAATCCCTGGGTTGGGAAGATGCTCTGGAGAAGGAAATGACAAACTGCTCCATTGTCCTTGCCTAGAAAATCCCATGGACAGAGGAGCCTGGTGGGCTGCAGTCCATGGGGTCACAAAGAGTCGGGCACGACTGAGTTACTAACACACACACAAATAGATTTTACAAGTAATGTTTAACTGAGTATATATTTTAAAATGTGCACTGATTGTATATTTTAAAATGTGCACACATTGCTTTCCTACTGGTATTTACTATGTAAATAAGTCATTATATATTCTAAAGCTCATTGTACTGAAATTAACCCATAGGTTTAAGTTTTTAAATATAAAAAAATGTCAAGATATAATTTGATTTCCAATGCCTCAGTACATTTTCCAGCTTGATACATAGGAGATATTAAATAAATGTGTACTGAATGATTGAAAGAAGAAAGGAAATGTGATCAAAATTTAATCCTCTAAAAGTATTATGTTCATTGCTAGAATGATAAACAAAAGAAACTCTTATCTATAAGACAGACCTTATTAACTCAAAGGAAAGATCTATGGTAAAAAAAAAAGTATTTATTAATTTTAGTTTCTCCAAGTTATTTGATGTTTGTTACTATATTCCTCAAGAATGCTATATTGTGCTGTGCTAAGTCGCTTCGGTCATGTCCAACTCTTTGCAATCCTATGGACTGTAGCCTGCCAGGCTCCTCCGTCCATGGGATTCTCCAGGCAACAATACTGGAGTGGGTTGTCATCTCCTTCTCCAGGGAATCTTCCCAACCCAGGAATCAAACTGGTGTCTCTATGCTTCCTGCATTGGCAGGCATCTTCTTTACCGCTAGTGCCACCTGGGAAGTACCTCAAGAATGCTACTAGCAACCAATTTGTTTTCCATATTATTATTTTATAACTTCTTTTAATATATCAAGTATTATCCTTCTATAAGAAGAATATCAGTTATCTAAATTCTGTTTTTAGAATGATACTTAAAAGAACATCAAAATTCTTCCTTTCCTTTCTCCTTTTTCTCCCCACTAGTTTCTTTCTTAAATATTTTCTCTATACTTGACAGTATCCTGCACCTAACATACAATTTATAAAGCTTTTGTAAGTCAGATTATTTAGCAGTTAATTAAAACTTTTATTGTATATAATAAATATGAAATATTCATAAAAATTGCTATTATACATTTGAAAAACAGGAAGGACGAGTGGACTATATACTTTCTTAGAAGTTCTCATCCTAAACTCTCTCATGCTTTTTGTCCAACTGCTTCATATGTTTATGGAAGTTAGTTTCAACTAGATGATATCAGTTGCTTTCAAGATCTCCTTCTCTTATAGTCCTTTCCTCAATCAGTTTATATTGCAGACCAGACACTGTGCTAAATAGTTGGTAGAAAGCTAAGATAAAAATTCTGTCTTTGAGGAATTTAGCCCAGTGAGACTCAAGGCCCCCAAAGTTACACTGTTACTAGTTCAGCAAAGCAGCTGAGCACTTCATATTCACAGCACACTGAGGAGACATGTCCGTCTCATTGCACTTGATGTTTGTAACAGGTGGGTACATCTTTAGGGAAGGTTTTCTGAAAGAGATGGCCCTTGAGCTGAGCCTCAAAGAATGAGCAGACTTTAGTGAGAAGGGGAATCAGTTTTGGCTGATGGGGCAATGACAGATAAGAAACTGTTATGGTGAATGGAAAATGAAAACAGTTCGGTATTTGTATAAAAACAAAATACAAGAGTGACTGGAAATGAAACCATAGATCGGCAGGGTAGAAATCCTGATGCCCCTCTATGCTGGGATTCTTTTGAGTCCTGATACGCATCACAGTGAGGAACACAAAGGTAGAAAATTATTTTTAATGTGATTAACTAATATATTAATTAGAAATACTTGTTTGTAATCTGCAAAAAACAATTCTGACTAAGATGAAAAACAGTCTTTTGGGGGAGAGAGGGTTGGGAAATAACAGAGTAATAGTTCCAGAATCAAAAGAGAAAAAGGCCAATCTCAAGATCCAGTAATCTAGACAGTGTTAGTAGACAGCAAGGACTCCGTGTTTGGATAAAGCAGTTCCAAAAATGGTCTGTGTAATCTAAGTCCTGTAAATATCTCTGCTGGAACTCAGTGTTAGTTGCTCAGTCATATCCTAGTCTTTGAGACCCCATGGACTGTAGCCTGACAGGGTGCTCTATCCCTGGAATTCTCTAAGCAAGAATAATGGTGGTAGTGGTGGTTTAGTCACTAACTCATGTCCAGCTCTTGTGACCCCATGGACTATAGCTTGCCAGGCTCCTCTGTCCATGGGGTTCTCCAGGCAAGAATACTAGAGTGGGTTGCCATGCCCTCCTCCAGGAGATCTTCCCAACCCAGAGATCAAACCTGGGTCTTCTGCATTACAGGCGGATTCTTTACCATCTGAGCCACCAGGGACTGCATGGTGGCCAGCAACCTGCAGGTATCAGGACTCCATGAAATTCAGTTGTTGCCAAGGAAAGAGAATGGGGTTGTCAAAGAGCCTACATGTAATTAAAAAGAAGCAAACGCCTCAGTAGACTGTGCAATTCAGTCACTCAGTCATGTCTGACTCTTTGCGACTTCATGGGCTGCAGCATGCCAGAATTCTGTCCATCACCAAGTCTCAGAGCTAGTCCTGTGCTAAATACAGCCTGCAGGGGATTTCTTTAGGCCTCTCAGATATCAACAAGTCAGTTTTAACATTAAGTCTGGAGAAATACTTGACCTACATTCCCTTGGGCAACTGCAGACCAGAGCTGAGTATGTGCTGCACCTTTTAAACAGGGTCTGTTCTTTGCTACTTCATGTAATTTCCATTACTTTTTATATTGTACCTGGTACATTATGGGCTCCCCAGATAATCCACCCTCTTCCAACAACACAAGAGAAGACTCTACACATGGACATCAGAGATGGTCAACACCAAAATCATATTGATTATATTCTTTGCAGCCAAAAATGGAGAAGCTCTATACAGTCAGCAAAAACAAGACTGGGAGCTGACTGTGGCTCAGATCATGAACTCATTATTGCCATATTCAGACTTAAATTGAAGAAAGTAGGGAAAACCACTAGACCATTCAGGTAAGACCTAAATCATATCCCTTATACAGTAGAAGTGAGAAATAGATTTAAGGGACCAGATCTGATAGACAGAGTGCCTGATGAACTATGGACAGAGGTTCATGAAACTGTACAGGAGACAGAGATTAAGACCATCCCCATGGAAAGGAAACACAAAAAAGCAAAATGGCTGTATGAGGTGGTCTTACAAATAGCTGTGAAAAGAAGAAAAGCAAAAAGCATAGGAGAAAAGGAAAGATTATTCCCATCTGAATGGAAAGTTCCAAAGAATAGCAAGGAGAGATAAGAAAGCCTTCCTCAGTGATCAGTGCAAAGACATAGAGGAAAACAACAGAATGAGAAAGATTAGAGCTCACTTCAAGAAAACGAGAGATACCAAGAGAACATTTCATGCAAAGATGGGCACTATAAAGGACAGAAATGGTATGGACACAACAGAAGCAGAAGATGTTAAGAAGAGGTGGCAAGAATACACAGAAGAACTGTACAAAAAAATCTTCACCACCCAGATAATCACAATGGTGTGATCACTCACCTAGAGCCCGACATCCTAGAATGTGAAGTCAAGTGGGCCTTAGAAAGCATCACTATGAACAAAGCTAGTGGAGGTGATGGAATTCCAGTTGAGCTCTTTCAAATCCTAAAAGATGACGCTGTGAAAGTACTGCACTCAATATGCCAGCAAATTTGGAAAGCTCAGCAGTGGCCACAGGACTGGAAAAGGTCAATTTTCATTCCAATCCCAAAGAAAGGCAATGCCAAAGAATGCTCAAACTACCACACAATTGCACTCATCTCACATGCTAGTAAAGTAATGCTCAAAATTCTCCAAGCCAGGCTTCAGCAATATGTAAACCATGAACTTCCAGATGTTCAAGCTGCTTTTAGAAAAGGCAGAGGAACCAGAGATCAAATTACCAACATCTGCTGGATCATTGAAAAAGCAAGAGAGTTCCAGAAAAACATCTATTTCTGCTTTACTGACTATGCCAAAGCCTTTGACTGTGTGGATCACAATAAACTGTGGATAATTCTGAAAGAGATGGGAATACCAGACCACCTGACCTGCCTCTTGAAAAACCTATATGCAAGTCAGGAAGCAACAGTTAGAACTGGACATGGAACAACAGACTGGTTCCAAATAGGAAAAGGAGTACATCAAGGCTGTATATTGTCACCCTGCTTATTCAACTTCTATGCAGAGTACATCATGAGAAACACTGGACTGGAAGAAGCACAAGCTGGAATCAAGATTGCTGGGAGAAATATCAATAACCTCAGATATGCAGATGACACCACCCTTATGGCAAAATGTGAAGAGGAACACGAAGCCTCTTGATGAAAGTGAAAGAAGAGAGTGAAAAAGTTGACTTAAAGCTCAACATTCAGACAGCTTAGATCATGGCATCTGGTCCCATCACTTCATGGGAAATAAATGGGGAAACAGTGGAAACAGTTTCAAACTTTATTTTGGGGGGCCCCAAAATCACTGCAGATGGTGATTGCAGTCATGAAATTAAAAGACGCTTAATCCTTGGAACGAAAGTTATGACCAACCTATATAGCGTATTCAAAAGCAAAGACATTACTTTGTCAATAAAGATCCATCTAGTCAAGACTATGATTTTTCCATTGGTCATGTATGGATGGGAGAGTTGGACTGTGAAGAAGGCTGAGCACTGAAGAATTGATGCTTTTGAACTGTGGTGTTGGAGAAGACTCTTGAGAGTCCCTTGAACTGCAAGGAGATCCAACCAGTGCATTGAAAGGACTGATGCTAAAGCTGAAACTCCAATACTTTGGCCACCTCGTGCGAAGAGTTGACTCATTGGAAAAGACTCTGATGCTGGGAAGGATTGGGGGCAGGAGGAGAAGGGGACAACAGAGGATGAGATGGCGGGATGGCATCACCAACTCGATGGACATGAGTTTGAGTGTACTCCAGGAGTTGGTGATGGACAGGGAGGCCTGGTGTGCTGCGCTTCATGGGGTCACAAAGAGTCGGACATGACTGAGTGACTGTACTGTACTGAATAATATGTAAATGTAGACATGATGCTAATTATCAGTAAACAAGATGAATTATAGTTCAATTCAGTTCAGTTCAGTTCAGTTGCTCAGTCATTTCCAACTCTTAGTAACCTCATGAATCACAGTTTCCAGGCCTCCCTGTCCATCAACAACTCCTGGAGTTCACTCAAACTCATGTCCATCAACTCGGTGATGCCATCCAGCCATCTCATCCTGTGTCATCTCCCCTCCTCCTGCCCCCAATCCCTCCCAGTATCAGGGTCTTTTCCAATGTGTCAACTCTTCAAGGATTAAAAATTAATTGGATTTGGAGAGTTAGGAAAGTATTTGATTTAGGAAGCAAACTGTTATTATAGACTTGCAGTTTGAGAGGTTAACTTACCCATACTCACTTACCTCATTTGAAATAGTAAGATTATATAACTAATGCACTTAAACTTAATTCAAATAAAATTTTATAAGACCCTCAAATTGAATAACATAAACATGACATTTAAAGAGACATGGAATATAACATTTTGTTTTTAAAATATACAGCATATGGAACAAAAAGTAGTGACAACATGTGAAAGTGAAGGCTTTCTTTCCAAAGTGTTTGCTACTAGGAACATCTTATAGCAAATATGATGTGTGAGATCTTCAGAGTTTATTTTTCAGAAAATTTTTTTCTAAATTCTTATAAAATCAATTGAAATACTATGAAAGGGTATTAGTGTATTATAATCATTAATCTTATGAAAGCAGAAAAAATAATCAATTGTGTAGAAAGCACTTAATCCAAATATTAAAATTTTCACATCATAGTACCTCAATAAACTGTGTTATTAGTAAAGGGATAAATGTATATAAAGTTTAATGTTTTGTTTTATTTTTGAGTAATTTCTCAAAATTCCTCCTATATGTGATAGATCACAGATCCTGTGAATGTTGTAAATTTTATTAAAATTGCTTAAAATTTTTTTCAAAGCCCTGCTATTAAAGCCAAATTATTTTACACAATTAAATACTTGTATGGTAGACTGAATATGTTCCCTTAAAGAATCCATATCTTAATCCCATGAGTAGGTGTTTATAAGTGGCAGAGAGACTTTGCTGATTTGATTGCAGACTTTACAGACTCTGAAGATCTTGATAAGGAGAAATTATCCTGGATTATCCATGGAGACCCAATCTAATCATAAATGTCCTTATAAAAAGGAGGCAAGACATTAACAGATGAATGGATAAAGAAGTTGTGGTACATATATACAATGCAATATTACTCAGCCATAAAAGGAGTGAATTTGATTCTGTTCTAATGAGGTGGATGAACCTAGAGCCTGTTATGCAGAGTGAAGTAAGCCAGAAAGAAAAAAACCAAATATCATATATTAATGCATATATATATATATATAATCTAGAAACAAATGGTACTAATAAACTTATTTGCAGGCAGTAATAGAGACACAGACATAGAAAAGAGACTTGTGGACATAGTGAAGGAAGGTGAGGATAAGACAAATTGAGTGAGTAGCACTGAAACTTACACATTACTATATGAAAAATAAATCTAGTGGGAAGTTGGTATATATCAGAGGGAGTTCAGCCTAGTGCTCTGTGACAAACTAGAGGGGTGGGATGGGGTGGGGGTGTAGGGGGAAGTTTAAGAGGAGAGGGACATATATATACTTATGACTGATTCACTTTGTTGTATGGCAGAAACCAACATGGCACTGTAAACAATTATCCTCCAACTAAAAATAAAATTTATAAAAGAAAATAATAAGTAATATTCAAAAGAAGAGATATGACAGCAGAAGCAGAGATTGGAGGGATGCACACTGAAGATGGAAGCAGGGGCTACTGACCAAGGGATGCAGGTGTCCTGCAAGAAGCTGGAAAGAACAGGGACATAGACGTTCCCCTTGACCATGCAGAATGAACACAATTCTGTTGACCTCTTAAATTTAGCCCTTAAGACCCATTTTGAACTTCTGAAAATGTATGTTGTTTAAAATCACCAAGTTTGTGGTATTTTGTTATAGCACCACTAGAAGACCAACCTAGATAGCATATTCAAATGCAGAGACATTACTTTGCCGACTAAGGTCCATCTAGTCAAGGCTATGGTTTTTCCTGTGGTCATGTATGGATGTGAGAGTTGGACTGTGAAGAAGGCTGAGCGCTGAAGAATTGATGCTTTTGAACTGTGGTGTTGGAGAAGACTCTTGAGAGTCCCTTGGACTGCAAGGAGATCCAACAAGTCCATTATGAAGGAGATTAGCCCTAGGATTTCTTTGGAAGGAATGATGCTAAAGCTGAAACTCCAGTACTTTGGCCACCTCATGCGAAGAGTTGACTCATTGGAAAAGACTCTGATGCTGGGAGGGATTGGGGGCAGGAGGAGAAGGGAATGACCGAGGATGAGATGGCTGGATGGCATCACTGACTCAATGGACGTGAGTCTGAGTGAACTCCTGGAGTTGGTGATGGACAGGGAGGCCTGGCGTGCTGCAATTCATGGGGCCGCAGAGTCAGACATGACTGAGCGATTGAACTGAACTGAACTGAGAATACTAAGTATAACCTATTACATTTTTTTCTGACATGATTAACATATTTGACAAAAAAAACATTACTTATGACGTAAACTAGTGAAGACAGTTTTATTTTCTGAATAAAGATTGTTGTGTATTTCTCTAATGATATTTTTAATTTTTTATTTTATTTTTTTTAATTTTAGTTTTTTATTTTTAAAATTTTAAAATCTTTAATTCTTACATGCATTCCCAAACATGAACCCCCCTCCCACCTCCCTCCCCATAACATCTTTCTGGGTCATCCCCATGCACCAGCCCCAAGCATGCTGCATCCTGCGTCAGACATAGACTGGCGATTCAATTCACATGATAGTATACATGTTAGAATGTGATTCTCCCAAATCATCCCACCCTCTCCCTCTCCCTCTGAATTCAAAAGTCCGTTATACACATCTGTGTCTCTTTCCCTGTCTTGCATACAGGGTCGTCATTGCCATCTTCCTAAATTCCATATATATGTGTTAGTATACTGTATTGGTGTTTTTCTTTCTGGCTTACTTCACTCTGTATAATCGGCTCCAGTTTCATCCATCTCATCAGAACTGATTCAAATGAATTCTTTTTAACGGCTGAGTAATACTCCATTGTGTATATGTACCACAGCTTGCATATCCATTCATCTGCTGATGGACATCTAGGTTGTTTCCATGTCCTGGCTACTATAAACAGTGCTGCGATGAACATTGGGGTACATGTGTCTCTTTTGATTCTGGTTTCCTCGGTGTGTATGCCCAGAAGTGGGATTGCTGGGTCATAAGGTAGTTCTATTTGCAATTTTTAAGGAATCTCCACACTGTTCTCCATAGTGGCTGTACTAGTTTGCATTCCCACCAACAGTGTAGGAGGGTTCCCTTTTCTCCACACCCTCTCCAGCATTTATTGCTTGCAGATTTTTGGATCGCGGCCATTCTGACTGGTGTGAAGTGGTACCTCATTGTGGTTTTGATTTGCATTTCTCTAATAATGAGTGATGTTGAGCATCTTTTCATGTGTTTGTTAGCCATCCGTATGTCTTCTTTGGAGAAATGTCTATTTAGTTCTTTGGCCCATTTTTTGATTGGGTCATTTATTTTTCTGGAATTGAGCTGCATAAGTTGCTTGTATATTTTTGAGATTAGTTGTTTGTCAGTTGCTTCATTTGCTATTATTTTCTCCCATTCAGAAGGCTGTCTTTTCACCTTGCTTATATTTTCCTTTGTTGTGCAGAAGCTTTTAATTTTAATTAGATCCCATTTGTTTATTTTTGCTTTTATTTCCAGTATTCTGGGAGGTGGATCATAGAGGATCCTGCTGTGATTTATGTCTGAGAGTGTTTTGCCTATATTCTCCTCTAGGAGTTTTATAGTTTCTGATCTTACCTTTAGATCTTTAATCCATTTTGAGTTTATTTTTGTGTACGGTGTTAGAAAGTGATCTAGTTTCATTCTTTTACAAGTGGTTGACCAGTTTTCCCAGCACCACTTGTTAAAGAGATTGTCTTTACTCCATTGTATATTCTTGCCTCCTTTGTCAAAGATAAGGTGTCCATATGTGTGTGGATTTATCTCTGGGCTTTCTATTTTGTTCCATTGATCTATATGTCTGTCTTTGTGCCAGTACCATACTGTCTTGATGACTGTGGCTTTGTAGTAGAGCCTGAAGTCAGGCAAGTTGATTCCTCCAGTTCCATTCTTCTTTCTCAAGATTGCTTTGGCTATTCGAGGTTTTTTGTATTTCCATACAAATCTTGAAATTATTTGTTCTAGTTCTGTGAAAAATGTGGCTGGTAGTTTGATAGGGATTGCATTGAATTCTAATGATATTTTTAAAAGGTAAACATGGAAACTGTCTCTTGCATGAAATGGCTGGATATGAGATGCACAACATGTTGTTATAGACAGAAATCATTTTAATTCTATGAATATAGCAAGCCTAAAGCAAACCAAAGTCAAGTTAATCGTTCAAAAAATCACTTTTAATGTATTACATATATCTACTACTTATAATAAGCTGAGTGCCAAAGAATTGATGCTTTTGAACTGTGGTATTAGAGAAGACTCTTGAGAGTCCCTTGGACTGCAAGGAGATCCAACCAGTCCATTTTGAAGGAGATCAGCCCTGGGATTTCTTTGGAGGGAATGATACTAAAGCTGAAACTCCAGTACTTTGGCCACCTCATGGAAGAGTTGACTCATTGGAAAAAGTCTCTGATGTTGGGAGGGATTGGGGGCAGGAGGAGAGGGGGACGACAGAGGATGAGATGGCTGGATGGCATCACTGACTCGATGAACATGAGCCTGAGTGAACTCCAGGAGTTTGTGATGGACAGGGAGGCCTGGTGTGCTGCAATTCATGGGGTTGCAAAGAGTCGGACACGACTGAGCAACTGAACTGAACTGAACTACTTATAATAGGCAGCAAAAATATTGAATGGGTGAATAAGTGGTTTATGGTAAACATATGAGCTAATCAGATAGGGTGAATAAATGCAGTGAGTTTCCATTTAAATTTTCTTGTACTTTAAGCAAAGAAGAATTTTTCACAGTAACTGAGTAATACTTGAATTAAATCCATTATTTATGGACTTCCAGGTCAACTCTGCATGTATTAATTTAATTCCATTTTATCAGTACTTAGTTGCTCAGGCATGTCTGACTCTTCAACCCCATGAACTGTATAGCCTGCCAGTCTATGTCCATGGGATTCTCTAGGCAGGAATACTGAAGTGGGTTGCCATTTCCTTCTCCAAGGGATCTTCCTGACCCAGGGATCAAACCCTGGTCTCCTGCATTGCAGGCAGATTCTTTACCATCTGAGCCACCAGGGAAGCCCAATAAAAACCTAATTATCTTCAAAATTTTGCACAATGCCTAAATGCCGCCAATATTATAAATATGATTGTTTTCTAACTTCCAAGAAACCATAATCATCTCATAATTCTGTCATCCTTAGAGTAATCATATTAACATTGAATCAGAAAGGGAAAGGAACTCAATATTCCTTTGTTTTTACAATTGTGTTTTAATAATAGATTTTGTCCTCTTTGTGCTAATTGCTTTATACTTCAACTGGAATAGAAACCAATGCAGGATAGAATAATAAGTGATATAGAGACAAAAGAAGTGACTCTTTCCAAGTGTTTTTCATGGCAATGACATATTTCTAATTATTACTTAGGCACATGGCAGGTCCTGTCACATTTTCCATTCCCTTACCAGTTCTCTCAAGCATGATACTATAACAGTAAGAGTGAGAACCTTAGAATTTGTGTTCTGATTTTGCTAATTAATAGCTGTTTTCTAGTGAAATGACTTTATTGCTCTGTGAATGAGTCTTTTCACATAGAAAGTAGGGATCATAATCAAGTCACATAGTGTCTGTGAAAATTAAAATTAAATATACATAAAAAGGTTTATCTAGTGATGGCCCTATTAAATTAAATTCCCAGTATATATATTAAATTCCCAGTATATATAGTAAATTCTGAGTATATCATAGCTATTAAAATTAAGATGGTTGTGACATTTTACCCATTTCTGAAGTTTTTTGACAATCAGTGCTATAGTGTACTTGGGCTTAGAATTGTTATGCTTTTAATTTATCCCAGGAAGCCCTGGGTATCCTAGCCATCTCTATTGCTCTAGACTGTCAGTATAGATTCACAGACAAGACTTTTTGTCTTCGTTCTTGTTTTTGTTTTTGTTTTTTTTTAGATCACCTCAGGATTTTGAGTCCTTCTTAGAACTAGTTGCAGAGCAATCTGTCCTATGATTTAGCTCTTGAAACAGTGCTATTTTATGCAGTTGTTCTCTTTGACCCCAACGTGGTACTAAGACACATCAAACAATTTTTCTCTTCCACCCTCAATTCTGTGCATTCTTTAGCATATTCCCTACTCTGCATCCTCTTTAGACTTAACCTTCAACAGAAAATTGGATTAAAGATTTACTGAACATGGTCTGCCCATCAGAACAAGACCTAGTTTCCCCCTCAGTCAGTCTCTCCCATCAGGAAGCTTCCATAAGCCTCTTACCCTTCTCCATCAGAGGGCAGACAGACTGAAAATCACAGTCACAAAAAACTAACCAATCTGAACACATGGACCACAACCTTATCTAAATCAATGAAACTATGAGCCATGCCATGAAGGGCCACACAAGATGGATGGGTCATGGGGGAGAGTGCTGACAAAACATGGTTCACTGGAGAAGGGAATACAAACCACTTCAGTATTCTTGCCTTGAGAACCCCATGAAGAGTATGAAAGGTGAAAAGATAGGACACTGAAAGATGAACTTCCCAGGTTGCTAGGTTCCCAATATGCTACTGGAGATCAGTGGAAAAATAACTCCAGAAAGAATGAAGAGACAGAGCCAAAGCAAAAGCAGTACCCAGTTGTGAATGTGACTGCTGATGGAAGTAAAGTCCAATGCTGTAAAGAGCAACATTGCATAGGAATCTGGAATGTTAGGTCCATGAATCAAGGCAAATGGGAAGTGGTCAAACAGGATGACAAGAGTGAACATCGACATTTTAGGAAGCAGCAAACTAAAATGGACTGGAATGGGTGAATTTAACTCAGATGACCATTGTATCTACTACTGTGGACAAGAAGCCCTTAGAGGAAATGGAGTAGCCATCGTAGTCAACAAAAGAGTCCAACATGCAATATTTGGATGCAATCTCAAAAATGACAGATTGATCTCTATTCATTTCCAAGACAAGCAATTCAATATCACAGTAATCCAAGTCTGTGCCCTGACCAGTAGTAATGCTGTAGAAGCTGAAGTTGAATGGTCTATGAAGACCTTCAAGACCTTCTACAACTAATACCCAAAAAAGATGTCCTTTTCATTACAGGGGACTGGAATGAAAAAGTAGGAAGTCAAGGCATACTTGTGGTAATGAGCAAATATGGCCTTGGTGTACAGAATGAAGAGGGCAAAAGCTAACAGAGTTTGCCAAGAAAATGCACTGGTCATAGCAAACACCCTCTTCCAACAACACAAGAGAAGACTCTACAAATGGACATCACCAGATGGTCAATACTGAAATCAGATTGATTATATTTTTTGCAGCCGTAGAAGGAGACGCTCTATACAGTCAGCAAAAACAGAATCAGAAGCTAACTCTGGCTCAGATCATGAACTCCTTATTGCCAAATTCATACTTAAATTGAAGAAAGTAGGAGGAAATTGCTTTTTCTAGGGATTAGACAGAGTGCCTGATAGCTATGGATGTAGGTTTGTGACGTTATACAGGAAGCAGTAATCAAGAACATCTCCAAGAAAAAGAAATGCAAAAAGGCAAAATTGTTGTCTGAGGAAGTCTTACAATCAGCTATGAAAAGCAGAGAAGTGAAAGGCAAAGGAGAAAAGGATAGATATACCCATCTGAATGCAGAGTTCCAAAGAATAGCAAAGAGAGATTGAAAAAAAGCCTTCCTCTGTCATCAATACAAAGAAATAGAGGAAAACAATAGAGTGGGAAAGACTAGAGATCTCTTCAAGAAAACTAGAGATAACAAGGGAATTTTTTATGCAGAGATGTGCACAATAAAGGACGGAAGTGGTTTGGACCTAACTGAAGCAGAAGGTATTAAGAAGAGATGGCAAGAATACACAGAAGAACTGTACAAAAAAAGATCTTTATGACCCAGATAATCACGATGGGTTGGTCACTCACCCAGAGCCAGACATCTTAGAACACTAAGTCTATTGGGTCTTAGGAAGTATCACTATGAGCAAAACTAGTGGAAGTGGTGGAATTCTAGTTGAGCTATTTCAAATCTTGAAAGTTGATGCTGTGAAAGGGCTGCACTCAATATGCCAGCACATTTGGAAAACTCAACAGTGGTCCCAGGAATGGAAAAGATCACTTTTCATTCCAATCCCAAAGAAAGGTAATGCCAAAGAATTCTCAAACTACCACACAATTGCACTCATCTCACACACTAGCAAAGTAATACTGAAAATTCTCCAAGCCAGGCTTCAGCAATACGTGAACCATGAACTTCCAGATGTTCAAGCTGAATTTCAAAAAGGCAGAGGAACCAGAGATTATATTGCCAGCATCCAATGGATCATTGGAAAAGCAAGAAAGTCCCAGAAAACCATCTACTTCTGCTTTATTGACTATGCCAAATTCTTTGACTGTGGATCACAACAAACTGGAAAATTCTGAAAGAGATGGGAATACTAGACCACTTGCCTGCCTCCTGAGAAATCTGTATGCAGATCAAGAAGCTACAGTTAGAACTGGACATGGAACAGACTGATTCCTAATCGGGAAAGGAGTATGTCAAGGCTGTATGTTGTCACCCTTCTTATTTAATGTAAATGCAGAGTACATCATGGGAAATGTTGGACTGGATGAACCACAAGCTTGAATCAAGATTACCAGGAGAAATATCAATAACCTCAGAAAATGAGATGACACCACCCTTATGGCAGAAATCGAAGAAAAACTAAAGAGCCTCTTGGTGAAAGTGAAAGAAGAGAGTGAAAATGTTTGCTTAAAACTCAACATTCAGAAAACTAAGATCATGACATCTGGTCCCATCACTTTGTGGCAAATAGAAGGGGAAACACTAGAAGTAGTGACAGACTATATATATATATATAAATATATAAATTATATATATATATATATATATATATATATATATATATATATATATAGGCTCCAAAATCACTGCAGATGGTGACTGCAGCCATGAAATTAAAAGACACTTGCTCCTTGGATGGAAAGTCATGACCAACCTAGACAGTTTATTAAAAAGCAGAGACATTACTTTGCCAAAAATGGTCCATCTAGTCAAAGCTCTGGTTTTTCCAGTAGTCATGTATGGATGTGAGAGTTATAAAGAAAGCTGAGTGCCGAATAATTGATGCTTTTGAATTGTGGTGTTGGAGAAGTCTCTTGAGAGTCTTCTCCCTTGGACAGCAGAGGTATTCTGCCAGTCCATGCTAGAGGAAAGCAGTCCTGAATATTCATTGGAAGGACTAATGCTGAAGCTGAAACTCCAATATTTTGGCCACCTGATGCAAAGAACTGACTTATTTGAAAAGACTCTGGTGCTGGAAAGATTGACGGTGGGAGGAGATGGGGGCGACAGAGAATGAGATTGTTGAATGGCATCACTGATTCAGTGGACATGAATTTAAGTAAACTCTGGGAGTTGACGATGGACAGGGAGGCCTGACGTGCTGCAGTCCATGGGGTTGCAAAGAGTCGGACACGACTGAGCAAGTGAGCTGAACTGAATGGTGCTGGAAATTGCATGAACCACACCCACTATTCCTATGGATTTATGCATTGTGTCCTTTAGAGTCATGTGTTTCTCACTGATGTTAACTTTTTAGTGCTAGTTTATTCACCTCCAGACCCGTTTTTCTCCATAGATTGCAATAGATAGTGAAAGTGTTAGTCTCTCAGTCATGGCTGACAGTTTGTGACCCCTTGGACTACATGTAGCCCACCAGGCAAATCGGTTTGTGGGATTCTCCATGTAAGCCTACTGAAGTGTTTTCCCATTCCCTTCTCCAGGGAAGATCCCAACAAGGGATTGAACTAGGGTCTCCCACATTGCAAGAAGATTCTTTACTCTCTGAGCCACCAGGGAAGCCCAACACTAGATAAGATGTCAGTGTCCTCCAGCACCTCCAGGTGGATCCTGGCCATGTTCAGTTATTTCACTCAACAAATATTGGTGCAGCCCTTATTATATGAGTTTTCACATACTGGCTCTAAGTTAATAACACTAGTGAATAATTATGAAGCAATCTAAACTTTTTTTGGGGGGGTGGGTGAACATCCTAAGATTCAGAGTATAGTTGTATAGTATGATTGTATAGTTATATGTAAATTGAGCTGTCCTTTCCTCATTCTGGTAGACTTCCCTGGTGGCTCAGATAGTAAAGCAACTGTCTACAATGCGGGAGACCCAGATTCGATCCCTGGATCGGGAAGATTCCCTGGAGAAGAAAATGGCAATGCACTCCAGTACTACTATTGCCTGAAAAATCCCATGGACAGAGGAACCTGGTAGGCTACAGTCCATGGGGTCGCAAAGAGTCAGACACGACTGAGTGACTTCACTTTCCATCTTCACTTTCCTCATTCTACTCTGTTTCTTTAAATTTCAGAATAGTTTTTTGTAGTCTTAGAAAACAATAAAATAGGAAAGACTAGAGGTCTCTTCAAGAAAACTAGAGATAACAAGGGAACATTTCATGGAAAGATGTACACAATAAAGGACAGAAATGTTATGGACCTAACAGAAGCAGTAGATATTAAGAAGAGATGGCAAGAATATACAGAAGAACTATACAAAAAAAGATCTTAATTACCTGGATAAACACAATGATGTGGTCACTCACCTAGAGCCAGACATCCTGGAGTGTGAAGTCAAGTGGGCCTTAGGAAACATCACTATGAACAAAGCTAGTGGAGGTGATGGAATTCCAGCTGAGCTATTCAAATCCTAAAAGATGATGGAGTGAAATTGCTGCACTCAATATGCCAGAAAATTTGGAAAACACAGCAGTGACCACAGGACTGAAAAAGGTCAATTTTCATTCCAATCCCACGTAAGGGCAATGCCAAAGAATTTTCAAACTACTACATAATTGCACTCATTTTATATGCTAGAAAAGTTATGCTCAAAAGCCTTCAAGCTAGGGTTCAACAGTTCTAGAACCGAGAACTTCGAGATGTTCAAACTCCATTTAGAAAAGGCAGAGGAACCAGAGAACAAATAGCTAACATTCATTGGATCATAGAAAAAGCAAGGGGATTTTAGGAAAACATCTATTTCTGCTTCATTGACTACACTAAAAACTTTGACTGTGTGGATCACAACAAACTCTGGAAAATTTTAAGGAGATGGGAATACCAGACCACCTTACCTGCCTCCTGAGAAACCTGTATGCAGAACAAGAAGCAACCGTTATAACTAAACTTAGAACAATGGACTG
This sequence comes from Ovis aries, assembly GCF_016772045.2. Lineage (NCBI taxonomy): Eukaryota > Metazoa > Chordata > Mammalia > Artiodactyla > Bovidae > Ovis > Ovis aries. The sequence goes on from NC_056059.1 coordinate 77,987,287, forward strand.
GTTCAAAATTGGGAAAGGAATACATCAAGGCTGTATATGGTCACCCTGCTTATTCAACTTAAATGCAGAGTACATCGTGTGAAATGCTATAATGGATGAAGCTTAAGCTGCTATCAAGATTGCCAAGAGAAATATTAATAACCTCAGATATGCAGATGACACCACCCTTATGGTAGAAAGTGAAGAAGAACTAAAGAGCCTCTTGATGAAGGTAAAAAAGGAGAGTGAAAAAGTTTGCTTAAAACTCAACATTCAGAAAAAACTAAGATCATGGCTTCCAGTCCCATCACTTCATGGCAAATACATGAGGAACAATGGAAACAGTGGCAGACTTCATTTTCTTGGGCTCCCAAATCACTGCAGGCTATGACAGCAGCCATAAAATTAGAAGATGCTTCCTCCTTGGAAGAAAAGTTATGACAAACCTAAGTGTATCAAAAAGCAGACATTACTTTGTCAGCAAAGGTCTGTATACTCAAAACTATGGTTTTTCCAGTGGTCATGTATGAATGCAACAGTTGAACCATAAAGAAAGCTGAATATCAAAGAACTGATGCTTTTGAACTGTGGTGTTGGAGAAGACTCTTGAGAATCCCTTGAACTACAAGGAGATCAAACCAGTCAACCCTAAATATTCATTGGAAGGACTGATGCTGAAGCTGAAGCTCTAATACTTTGACCAACAGATACAAACAGCACACTCACTGGAAAAACCCTAATGCTGGGAATGATTGAGGTTAGGAAGAGAGGGGGATAACAGAGGATGAGATGGTTGGAGGCTTCATCGATTCAGTGAGCATGTTTGAGCAAACTCAGGAAGATAGTAAAGTTAAGGGAAGCCTGGCCTGTTGCAATCCATGGGGTCACAAAGAGTCAGACATGACTGAACAACTGAACAACAGAACAACAGTAATACAGAACAACAGAAGGAGTGAGTAAGGCCTTCTTTAAAAGATAGAAGTTTAAAATATATCCCCTTTAATTGATATTTGGCATTCTAATTCAGTTTCTCATATTAATTAAAATTCTTCCATGAAGATTTCAAAATTCAAAATTTCCCTCATGTGAATAACTTGGTTATTTTGTGTTTCTTTACCTTCAGTATAGCCTGTAATTAATACAATTTGCTGCTACTGCTGCTGCTAAATCGCGTCAGTCATGTCCGACTCTGTGCGACCCCATGGACAGCAGCCCACCAGGCTCCCCCTGTCCATGGGATTCTCCAGGCGAGAATACTGGAGTGAGTTGCCATTTCCTTTTCCATAATACAATTTAGGATAGCATATTGAGGCATCAAAAAACCCAACTTTCTCAATATCATGAAAGAGCAATCTTTTGTGTATACAGCTTGATTTCAAGTCTTGTAACATGTCTCATAAATTTATTTCAAAATTACCTAGAGAAAGCCAATAAGTGAACATTTTTAGAGAAGGTGGGGTGTGCCCTTTCTATTTACTTTTGGAAACGTTCAAATTTACATCCAAATTTCTGCAGCAAATCCTTTCTCATTTTAGTTTTTAAAGTAGCTTGAAATAGATTCACTACTCAGTTACATTGAGATTTAATAGTTTCTAAAAACTGTCTGAAGTTAAAAACAACCAAACAAAACCCAGCAAATGTAATTATGGAGACAAGAAAGGAATGCTTCTCTCTCAAAAGGCTTTCCTATACTGTTGTTTTCCTTGACTTGCTCTCTTTCCTGTTCTTAATCTTAGAAAATTCATTGTTAAGTTTATTAAGACAAAAGGAAAAACTCAGATGAAGACCATATTCAAATTTGTTGGAAACAAAATGCATTTATTTCTGCAACAAGGCTTTTGAGGGATTTTTGTTTGTTTGTTTGTTTGTTTTACCTTCTGTATTCATTCTGTTTTCTCAGGTACTAATTGAACTAGTAGTTGGGTGTGCGCATCAAATTCTAACAAACTTTTCTTATGACTGTGTTCTGGCATAATCCTGATCTGTTCTATCCTGTTTATCGAGCTATTTACCCAAATTCATCCAGGCTGAATTCCAGGAAAAGTGCTTGCCTAGTAAAAGAATATTGCAGAGATTATCAAGGACTAATACTCATATTAAACGAGTTTCAAATATCAAGCTCAGATCTCATAAATTATGAAATGACTGCCCTGCAACAGATGGTATGTGTTACTGTTTTAAAGAATGAGTGATAAGCGTAAAGTGGAAAACATAAACTATTCTTTGTCTTTAGGACCCAGCAGTCCTTTAGTCATTTTTCAACATTTGCCTACATTTGTGATTAGCACTGATTCTAACACAAAATTCAAGAGTTTGTAATGTTATATTACTTGATTGAATCTTACCAGCTTCTGCTTCTTGGGGGTGTCAGATGATATTTTCTAAAATGTTGAAATGCCTTTTCTTTATCATCAGGGAGTAGCTTAAACACTGGTTGTGACTCTTCACTAAAAAGCCCATTTGTCATTGGTTCTGAAAGTGCTGAAGATTCAGAACTAATAGGGACCAATGTATGAAGGTCATTTTATTTTACTTAAGTATTAGAAAGCTGGGATCTTGTCTGCCTCATTGATGAAAAAATAGAGTTGAAGGAGTTTCACTGTTTACCAGAAATATTCAAATGAATCTGGTGTTTTAAAATGTGATTTATCTTTTCAATACAAGCACTTACATTAGTTATTTTGACTCTTCAAATAGCTATACACACAAAAGAATAAAATAATATCTGGTATGTAATTAGTGCTTGATAAAAATTTGCTATTAATATTTTAATCTTTCATACAATATGGGTAGAGAGCTTAGTCTATTGTTGAAAACACCAAATAAATAATAAAATTCTGAACTGTTGTTGTTCTTTAGTCACTAAGTGTCCCACTAAGTGTCCTACTCTTTGTGACCACATGGACTGGGGCCCACAAAGTTCCTCTCTGTCCATGGGATTTTCCAGGCAAGAATACCGGGGTGGTATTTCCTTCTTCAGGGGATTTTTCAGAACTAGGGATTGAGCCCACATCATTCTTTACTGCTGAACCACCAAGGAATCCCCAAGCTATAAATAGTATTGTACTTTCCTGATTTGGGCTCTTCAGATATTCTACCTGAGTGTGTTTTTAAGAGTTAAAATTCTGATATGGACTAGTATTCATCTATCTTTGAATTATTTCAGTATATACTATATACTTTAACAGAAACTCAAATCTAATTTTACATTAGTGATGGTTGCTAGGTAACTATTTGATGCAAATAGTTCTGAAACATTTAGCAGATCATTGTCTGATTGGAGTGGAAACTGGAGTGACTTAGAACCTGACAGTTCAGGAAACGATTGAGAAAGAACATTGTGGAGTGTTTAATAAAAATAGACTGTAACCCTTCTACTTGATTTTCTTTCTCTTTGTCAAAATTAAAATATAAAAGGGAGAAATTGCTAGAGAAAAATGAAGTATTTTTTCCTGAATAGTAGACATTGTTATCTGGGCAAGTACCAAGTGCTGACACCATGCTAAATACTTTGTATACAGTATCATTTCCTAACAGCAAGGCCAAGTGCAGCCTTTAGCATGCAGTTGCTTCTGTGTGCCATTACCGCTCACCCTGTTACCAGGCAACAGGTCCCACTCAGCCACTGGTCTGCACCACAGAGGGCCCTCTCACAAGCAACCAACTGTCAATAAGTGACCCTTAGTGGTCATGCTGAGCCTCTGGTCAGCACTGCAGTGGACCCCACCCACAAGCAGCCAACTGCCAGGAGTGTCAGTTAGGAAGAGGATTTTAGCCAAAGGTTGGCGAAGTGGTGGCCTTAGTGGAGAGTGAGGTAAGAGGCGGATCCCAGCCTCTCCCTGGGGCTCTCCAGCTCACCCAGCCTTGAAACAGCATATTAGCTGGGGGTTCAGGGGACGAACTGGGGGCTGTGTTTGGCAGGGCTCAAGAGCCCTCATTAAGGGCACTCACTGGCCTTGGCCCAGGCATTGAGGTAGTGATGAATATCTTCGCTATCCCTGTCTCTGTGACCTAACAGCAGCGCAGTCTGCCTGGGTTGCAGGTTGTGGGAGCTGTCATACCGCCCTCCCCAGGCATTTTGCTGGCCTGAGGAAGCTACCAATTAAAATCTGCTTCCTCGTAGCCATGACCGAGTCCCTAGAAGGTGAAAGTATTGCCTCAGGACCTTGTCCTTTCTTGACAGGGCAGAGAAAAACTTCTGTTTGGTAGAGATTTGGGACTTCCCAAGTGGTTCTAGTGGTAAATAACCCAACTGCCATTGCAGGAGACATGAGACAGGGGTTCACTCCCTGGGTTGGGAAGATCCCCTGGAGAAGGGCATGCAGCCCACTCCAGTATTCTAGAGAATCCCATGGATAGAGGAGCCTGGCAGGCTAAAATCCATGGAGTCACAGAAGAGTTGGAAACGACTGAAGTGACTTAGCATGCATGCACAAATGGCAGAGATTTACAAAAACATCATTATGGACTTCAAGAACAAAGGATCTGACACCAAGAAGTTTGCAACAACTAACCACTCCCATCTCTCACCTTTCCTAGAAAAGGGCTTTGCTAAAGCTTTCGGTAATTTGTTTTTTTTAAGCCATGAGCCACCCATCTCCTTCTCTGTTCCAGACTCTGACATTCTGGTATTGTTTGGTCTCACTGTGCATCAGGCACACAACTTGCTTTTGGTAACAGTTTTGTCCTATAGCAGTTTGTTTATTTATGTAGTGTAGTTCCCATTTAAAAAATAAGGAACACAGGAAAATATTCTTAATCCTTATTTTGTCCAAGTTCCCATGCTTAGTAGCTGTGTGGAAAGAAGGGGTGGGGATTTGAATACAGGTCCCTTTGACTTATGCAATTCTGTTCATTTTATTAAAGGCTGGTAAAAATAGCTTCTTATCTGGGAACTGACAATTCTTATCAGCTATCTTTTGCAAAATGTTTTACTATTCTTTAGGGCGATACCTAAAAATCAGAGTCATGTTTGCTGAAGTTAGCTTGACATGAAAACAATTTTCATCAAGAGGTGGGAATCATTGTTAGGAACCTGTGTTAGTACAAAGGCGTACACGAGAGAAACTCGTTAGTGAGTAGGGTAATCACTGTCACTTTTGCTATATCATTTTATTCTTATAGCAATTTTTTTTATTTATGTAGTATAATTCCCATTTTAAAAATCTTGCAAGTCTTTCTCTGAACTGAATCTGATTTATAATGCTTTGTTTCTGTTAATAATTGTTAAATACTTGGCATTAGTTTTCTACTACCACTACATGGTGATAATTTTATTCCCTTACAGATGTGAAAGTCAGAAGTCTAAAATAAGGTTATTGATAGAATCCATTTCTGTTAGAGGAGTCTATTTCCTTGACTTTTCCAGCTTCTAAAGGGTACCTGAATTCTATGACTTGTGACCCCTTCCTGCATCTTCAGAGCATATCACTCCACCCTCTGCTTCTGCCCTCAGGTCTCTTCTCTGACACTGACCCTCTTGCTTCTCTTTCATAAGGACCCATTATGGGCTCACCTGGATGACTCAGGATTGTCTTCTCATCTCAAAATCCTTAACTTAATCATACCTGTAAAAGTTCATTTTGCAATGAAAATTAAAACATGCACAGGCTCAGGGGATTATGGTATGGACAGTTGAGAAAGAGGGCATTATTGATCCTTCCACACTTTTTTTTAAAATTAAAGTGCATGATTTTATTTTAAAAAGAGTAAAGTTCAATATAGAATATACTTCAAGAATATTCTTCAAGAATTTATGTCAAGCTCTATTGCTCTATTGCTTAATAACTAAATATGCTTGTTTATCAAATATCAACTATCATAGAATGCTCATATCTCATAATATCTAGGAGAAAATGGGCAGTCCTTGGCTGATTTTGGATTGATGGATTAAATTGAAACCAGTCTGCTTACCTTTTTCTTCTACAGCAAAGTGTCTTTTTTTCTGATTACATAAATAAAGAATAAGTGATCACTGAATAAAAATATTACAAAAATATAAATGAAGATGAAAGTAAAGTTTACTTGAGTTTCTATAACTGGAGGTAAATTCAACTATCTTTGGTGCCAACCATTATTTTAGGTGTTGCTTTATACATTTATATAAACACATGTGCTTTTATAAGAATGGAATATATATATATGTATATATATATATATATATAACCTTAATGATATTCCTTAAGCAGTTAGTAGCTATTTCCCCACCATATTTTCCCTCCACTGATTTACTAATAATATTTTATCAAAAACTGTGTGAAACTTTGAGTCAAATTTTATTTTCTCAGAACTTGTTTTTCAATATCGCCACAATAGTTGTGACCATTTACTATTTCCTTCTTTACTAAACTCTTCCTTTTGATTTATCAATGTTCTTTAAATTTTGAAGCACTCTCACCAATTCAATCTCATAATTATTATTTTATTTTGTTGAATTTCTTATAGAATTCCATGATCCTAATCCTTCTACAGCCATGTTACAAGTAGCTTCAGTGTATTCTTGACTACTTATGAAATAATGTGAGTTCTTATCTTGAAAATTAACATGCTCCAGTCTTTTTGCTCCTTTGTGATTTCTTCATCTTCCCAAATTATTATATAATTTCAGTTTTAGAAAGCGTCCCAGTGTGACAGTAATTTAGAACCCAGGGAAAAATGCCAGAATCCATGAATGAGTTAAGGAAAATTTTTCTTTCATCCTTACTTTTCTGAGGTTTAATGATCTTCACTTTTGTGAAAAGATTAGAATAATAACAGAAAGTGTATGCTTTTGTTTTATGCTCTTCTATTATTATACTTTAACTCAATATAGCCACTGTTATTTAGTTTCTTACACAAAATAACCAGATTAACCTTTAAACTGTCACGTTCACTCTTTTCAAGCTTCAAAGGAAATGGATCACTTTAGTGCCAAGCAAAATTTATTCCATTTTTTGTGAGAGTTTTATACAAACCAACAATTTAGCATGCCAGAATTCTAACTGGCATGCCTAAAGCTTTTAATGTTATAACCTTAAATTGAGTGTTATTAAATCACCAAGAAGTTTCAAAGTGGTAGAATAAAGATTATGTTAAGTCTGAGATTAAGCTGTCACATCATAGTAATTTGATTTTAAGTCTGGCTCCACCACCTCCATTAGTAATCACATCTTTGACAGAGACAAAGTTCATCCAATATGAGTTCTTATTGCAGATGAAGTACTGATGATTTTGTGTTACTTTGGTCAGTCAATAAAGTTAAAAGGATAAAGTTTATTTAGTTTTCAACTTGAAGTCAAATGTCTATTTAATTAAATTTTCCAGTATTTGGCAAGAAAGAACTAGTCACGTCATCTTTCTTCAGCTTGATATTAAATAGCATATTGTGAAGGTTGGTAAAGAATATCTATATTAATATGAAACAGATATACTTGGAATCTATTTAGAAGAGCATCAGGAAGTCCAACTTCTTCGTTAAGATAGTTGACAACTTCTGATAGTCCCCTAATGCTAAAAGTTTGTATTATATCTGCAGCTTTTAAGTATTATATTCATTTTCTTATTGGCTTATGTTTCTCTCTAGTATTCTACTTCTTCAAATATTGAGTGTATATATATATATATATATATATATATATATATATATATCTTTTATAATTCACAAAATAATTTCTGAACCAAGCAGATGATAATGACTTTAAAACAGTATGTCTTCTACATTTCATTTTTAATCCAGACACCTATCACATAATTATCTCTTCTACCCTGTGCTATTGAAAATTTACAGTGCCTTTTTTAATATACTGATGACATATATAAAGAAGAAGTAAGTAGAAAGTATACTATGAATAATGTGCCACATTATATTTACTTGACAAGATAAAGAACCCACCTGCCAGTGGAGGAGACTTAAGAGACATGGGTTCGATCCCTTGGTCAGGAAGATCCCCTGGAGGAGGGCATGGCAACTCATTCTGGTATTGTTGCCTAAAGAATTTAATGGCCAGAGAAGTCTGGCAAGCTTTGGTCCTTAGGGTCACAAAGAGCTGGGCACTACTTAAGTAACTTAGCATTCATGCATGTATCATATCACTAAATATATATTATACTTAGTATATATTCAGTGACCAATTGAAGACTAACTACAAAGATAACCTTAATATCCTTAACAAGCTTATAACCAATTTCATTAGAAAATACAAATTCCTGAATTACTCTTATAGTTTTATATGTGCAAAATAAAAATTCTCATGAGCCAGTTTCTATAGAAGTAGAAAGAAATATTCAAAAACAAAAATTGCCAAAGATTCAGGGTAGAAGAATACAGTGAAGCGAGTTAAAAAATTAGTTGTAATAATATTTTAAGTCAAAAAGTATTTGATATTATTTGAAAATTGATAAAAAACAAATAGGTGGGAACATTCAAAAACTCAGTGAAACAGCAGAGGACCCTATGCAAGAAGTGGTAGTGATAGAGATGTTTCTAAGAAAACACTATCAACTTTTTCTGTCCATTTCTGAATTCTCTAGAAACTGGCCTAATAATTGTAGCATATAGTGGTTATTTGTAGGGTACATTACCGTGTCTTTGAATTTGAGCTAGTATTCTCTTTGTAAATTCCCAAAACTTCTGTGTGAGTTCTTCTTGAGATGGTCTATACTGTTAGCATGGCACTTCATTTACTAATCTCAAGTTATTCTATTATGTGCATCACTTAACCACAGAGAAATTTCTGCCACATGAAAGCCAGGAGTGATTACAAGACTAGAATAAATCAATCTGATCTATACCCTTATCTCTTAGCTATGGAATAATATTTATAATTACTAAATACTAGAATTAGACCATAAAGAGTGCTGAGGACCAAAACTGATGCTTTCAAACTTTGGTGCTAGAGAAGATTCTTGAGAGTCCCTTAGACAGCAAGGCAATCAGACTAGTCAATCCTAAAGGAAATCAACCCTGAATATTCATTGGAAGGACTGATGCTGAAGCTGAAGCTCCAATACTTTGGCCACCTGATCAGATGAGCCAACTCATTGGGAAAGAACCTGATACTTGGAAAGATTGAGGTCAGGAGGAGGAAGAGGAAAACAGAGGATGAGATGGTTGGATAGCATCACTGACTCAATGGACATGAGTCGGAACAAACTATGGCAGATGGTGAAGTACAGGGAGGCCTGGTATGCTGCGGACCATGGAGTTTCAAACAGCTGGACATGACTTAGTGAGTGAACAACAAAAGACTATTCAAGGAGCTTCCCCCCTTTCAGGATTAGGAACCGTAGAGAAGAATATCACTCATCTTAGTTTTCTATTTTAACTTTAATGAAATTAAAAGATGCTTGCTCCTTGGAAGAAAAGCTGTGACCAACCTAGACAGCATATTAAAAAGCAGAGACATTACTTTGCCAACAAACGTCCATCTAGTCAAAGCTGTGGTTTTTTCAGTAGTCATGTATAGATGTGACAATTTTACTATAAAGAAAGCTGAGTGCTGAAGAACTGATGCTTTTGAACTGTGGTGTTGGAGAAGACTCTTGAGAGTCCCTTGGACTGCAAGGAGATCCAAACAGTCCATCCTAAAGGAACACAGTCCTGAATATTCATTGGAAGGATTGATGTTGAAGCTGTAACTCCAATACTTTGGCCACCTTATGCGAAGAACTGACTCATTGGAAAGACCCTGATGCTGGAAAAGATTAAAGACTGGAGAAGGGGACGATACAGGATGATATGGTTGGATGGCATCACCAACATGATGGACATGAGTTGTGTAGGCTCCGGCAGTTGGTGAGGGACAGGGAAGCCTGGCGTGCTCCAGTCCATGGAGTCGCAAAGAATCGAACAGAGACTGAGCGACTGAACTGAACTGAACTAGTTTTTTCTGTTTGGTTTCTGACTCATTCTTTGAGACAGTAGTATCGAAACTTATTCCACTATGTGAAATTATTAAGTATTAATGATTGTAAAATTCAGGATTTATTTTTAAAAAGGCATTTACTTGAGTTTCAGTGCTATATGCTAGGCACTTAGTGAAAAGCTGACGCAAAAAGTGAAAAAAATAGTGGGTCACTGACCTTACAGAATGAAAAGAGGTTACACACATTCAAGTTCTTGTGATATTTTCAAATGCTTAGTTTTTAAAGTCCACTAATTATACATTAAATAAATTATTTAGAGTTGTTTATTTAGTATGTGAGATTATCTCAAGAAAAAATATGATTAAATATCATAATCATTTTGGTGTGTTCTTTTTCATTCCATCACAGTGTATTGCAATCTTTGATTCCAGCCCCAGCCTATAAAATGAGGTAACTGCATATTACATAGAGTTCCAGAAAATCCACTTTAAATTATGTCTTATGTAAATGGCAGGCTGTTCTTTTGCAATGGGTGGCATTATTTAATCCAGTTAAAATTACTTTCTTTTTAACTCTGGAGCTTTGACTTAAATTAGTTTATCCTCAGGCTTCAGCATCTCACTTAAACCATTAGTGTTCTTCTTCCTCTAGGGACTCCCATTTATACTTTCCCATCCAGAATGTAATCCTATCAGAAATGGTAATTATACTTTATACTCAGTAACATCTTTCATCCAGAGAAGTCTTGAGCATTTTAAAATATGACCTTATTAATGTTTTCCACCTCCCTGAGATGTAGCCACTAGCTGAGAAGAATTTTTGCAGTTTTATAGATGGAAAAAGGGGGTGAAGGAGAAAAATAGAGTTCTCCAAACATGATTTTAAATGTGAGAAGGGATAAGTTGAATATCAGAGGTACTCCACAAGAATATAATTTTTTTTAGAAATATAAGCAATTATAAAATTTAATTTTCATTTAAAAATAATTTTCCAGTCATTATTCATTAACTGGCTACTCTGGCCCAGTGGTATGCTAAACACTGAGTACAGCAGAAAGCAAAACAGAACCAGGTGAAGTGGGACAAGAAGACACAGGGTTCAGATCCTATAAGGCCTATGGACCAAGAAAAGGATTTTAGACTTGGTTTAAGTTTGTTGAAGGGCTTAGAGCATGTTTAAGCTTTAAAGAAGAATCATCCCCAATAGAATGTGAAATAGGGGATTTAAGACAGTGACCAGAGAAAATCCATTAGGATTTTTATTTCTCATGTTGTATATTGGTTGTTTTTGCTCTAAAACTTCACCATGTGCTCTGTGGTTCCTGAACATATAATAATAACTTCTAGAAATCTGTGCAATTATATAGGAATAAGTAATGTTGGATGTATTTAATTTTTTGCTGCTTTGTTTATTCAGGAACTTCTTGAAAATTGTTTAACTCCGGAGAAAGTATTGTAGGTAAATCATGCTTTTATGAAATTGTAGACTGATTGGAAAGTTTAGATCTGTACTCAGATAACAAGTATCTACCTATCTATGTGTCTTGTTGGCTAGATAGGGTATTATCTAAAGAAAATCATCACTTAAGGGGAAAATGACCAGCAAAAGAGAAAGAGGCTATATATTATATGAGTCAGTTCATGAAAGTATACTTAAAAACTCACAAATAGTGGTGTCATTTATTTCCCAAACACTATGGAAAGTTATAAAGAGGATGTAAATGTATTACACTGTGTTTGTATTCAGTCAGGTGTCAAGTGTTCGTCTCTCAATAATGTCTGACTCTTTGTGACCCCATAGACCGTAGCCCACCAGGCTCCTCTGTCCATGGAAGTCGCTAGGCAAGAATACTGGAGTGGGTTGCCATTTCCTTCTCCAAGGGATCTTCCTGACCCCAGGGCTGAAGCCAGGTCTCCAGCATTGCAGGCAGTCTCTTTACCAACTGAACCACCAAAGACTTTGTCTTCAGTGGTCATGGTCTATTGGAAGGACTGCATACTTGCCCCAAACTCTAACACTAGGCACCCTACCAGAAGTACCACAAAATAGAATATGAGAGAAGAAATTTAATCTAACTGTGGAACCAAAGCAGTTTTTAAATTTGAGAATAGTAGACAATAAAATATCAAGTTTTCATTCAAGAGAGAACAGATTTTACCTTAAATATCAGTTTGAAAGAAGACCAATAGATCAGAGAACTTTAGAAAATGCTGTGACAGTTGCATTCAAGTGCCTTAAATTCCAGAAAGAATAGTTAAGTAGATGAATGCCACCATCTAGGTGTTCAGTGATTCCACCTGAACTAAACTGATGATGATGGTGAGAGGGAGAAATGAAATTAGGGTGAAGTGGTGAAGAAAATTTGACAGGAACTAACAAATTCTTGAGTGTGGTTAAAAAAAAAAAAGCAAGTACTGTGTTTTGAGCCATAGAGATTATGCAAATAGCAGTACTATTATTTACAATAGGAAAATGAAGAAATGGTGATGTGTAGAATTCAGTGAAGTGGGATTGGAAGTAAGTTCTTAAAATCTGAAGTTTGAGGTGCTGGGGAAATTTATGGTGCTCGGCAGTGATGATAGCCCTGGGTTTAGAAAAGAGCTTGAGGCAGGAAAGAAAAGAATAGCTTATAAAAAATATTTGAGGCATTTTTCCTGAAACCTAACTTAATTCTCAAACCCAAGGTCATACAGCTAATAAGTAGACCTAAAGTTTAACCTCCTTCACCATAATTTTTTTTTTAACCAAACCACTATACTTCCACTTCAGAAGGAACGAAATATTTGAGAATCAATTGTAGAGAGGTAAGAGTGGAATTTTGAAAGTGGTGCAAGTATCTGAAACAAACCAAAGGTTGGGGTCGGGGAGCGGGGAGCGTAGAGAACATAAACTTTGAAAACAGGATGGAGATATGTATATGCAGAAGGTTTGTCAAAGTTGAAAGACGCTAGTCCAGAACCTACGGAAAAGGCTATTGTCACAAAAAACTAGGAGAAGGAAATTCACAGAAAAAAGGAAACACATTAACTTGTAGAATTCTGTAGAGCAGAATTTCTCAAAATATGTTCTATGGAACATTAGCCATGCAACATAATTGAGGAGTGCAAAGGAAAGATTGCAACTATCATATCAAGTAAGTTTGTAAGACTCAAAATAATACGTTATCACAGCCATCTTTCTCCTCATCTTCTAGAATCACAGTGTAAATTAGCACATTAAAGCTATAGAGAAATATTAAATTTAACTTCATCTTAGTGAGCATCTTCTTCTTTTTAATGTTTTAAACCTAGGAATTACATATTTGAATATATTTTTAAGAAAAGAATCATTTAGGGGTAGGATGAAGATTCTTAAAGGGGAGCTTTTGAGTCACTAGATTCTAAGAAATGTTAAAAGAGGTGTTGCAGAGATAAAAGGACAGTTTAAATCTGGACATAGGAATTGGGGTAAACAATGAAAGAGAGTTGTGGAATTGTAGAATTAGGAGGAAAGGGTGAGGCCCACTAGATTAATGACTGTGTTAAAATTACCCTGGAGCCAGATTGTTTACAAAGCTAACAACTACTGGGACTCTGGCCTGTATAAAGGTTGATAGGAATACCAGTCCCTGAGTTATTCTGTCCTGGCAATGACTCCAGTTTCTCTTTCCATGGTTTCTAGACTCCACTCCTTTCAAGTTTCAATCTTTGAACTCGTCCGCCTTGATTATGTTGATCTCAAAAACTATTGCTTAGAACTGAAGACAGAATCCCTTGCCTTTTTCTAGGGCATTGTGTGTTTTATCTTTTCTGACAACATGATCAGAGGGTGGGTTCTCTTTGAATTTTATTCAATTGTATTTAATTTATATGAATCTTTAAAATTCTTCTAGTAGCTATTGAACTTTTGCACATGAATGAAACACCTTTTTAAGGTTATTTTATAACTTTGCATTACAATTTACATTTACATTTTATTAGTATAAGCCCTTTATCCTTGCCTGGTATTTAAAGGACTTTTTCAAATATTCATTCTGACTTTCTTTTTATGGAAGCCCCTAGCTTTGTGTGAATTGCAGATTTTACTTTTATGCCTTTGATTTCTCCAGCTGAATATTAATATTAGAGTGATCAGCATGAAGGACAACGGTTTGCTGAAAGCTGCTATAATCATTGTCCAACTTTAATTTACCCAGAAATCTTTGAGTGCAGTTATTAATTGCATCCAGCTCATTGGGTGTGGCTTTTTCTCTTAAATTAATCATCTCTGTTGTTTTATTTCTACAATCTATCCACTTACATATTAGGATAAGCTTTTTCAAAGCCATGTGATGTCCTGTAAAATCTTTATTCCTGTATTTCCTGATTTTCTATGAAGAAAGTGGTATTACTTTGATATAATTTGTGATTCTGTTTTCATGTACTTAGTACCCATCTCCTAATTCTAGAATCTAGCTTGTACCCTACGTCAGTATCACTAATATGTTTCTCTAAACATACATTTCCTCCCTTTCTACTAAAGGCATGTGTCTTTCCTCTTGCTTCGCCACAACTTTCCTTTGTATTTTATTATTCTGTTTTTAAGGTAGTTTAGCATAGTGGCTTTAGAATCTTCATTTATGCACTCAAATTCTTTCTACCTCAGTTTTCACAGCATTGTGAGAATTAAATAAACTTAAATGCTGGAATGTACTTTGCACAGTAAATGCTGAACAAATCCTGGATATTATTCTTTCAGCATCCTTGTCTTGACTAAGAACCTAGATCCATTTACAAACCTAGGGTGAAAGTAATTTGGGGAACTGTAAGTCATTGAATACATACAAAAGTTTCTTTCAATTACTAAGCTTAAGGAGTGTGAGACTTATTCTGGGAACTTAGTCTTTAATTGTTTCTACAAAAACAGCTTGTGGGAGACATCTTTCCAGTAAAAAATATGTAATAGTGAAGGATTCTGTTTATCCATTCAACATCTTAAAATAACCTTCTGAATTTAAAGTTACAATGCCAAGTTTCAGAAAAATAGGGTATAGTGTTAGGAAAAATGGATCAATTTATAAAAGAGATAGACATCAAGACTGTTCTTTCCATTGTGAGTGAGAGCAAATTAGGACAGTCTTGCTGGGTAGTGACTCAGAGAGGCAGATGACAGAAAATGGGTGCTAAAAAAAAACCAAACCTTGTCACCACAGAATTTACATCCACTTCCTTCAACAGGCCATAGGATACTCTTTTATGATATATCTCATCTATTGTTTGCTTTGATATTTAACTATTTTTCTTTATGTAAATGTCTTTACATAAAGACATTTGTTTAGAGGCCAGAATGGAGAAGAGATGAGGAATAGTATCTGCACCTTAGGGAAGTGGTTTCTAATCATTGGGGGCTCAGAATTGCTTGCTTCAAAAGTTGAGTGGAGATACCTTCTTTGGGGGTAGCATCTATACTCTCTAGACGATGTATAGCGGTCTTTGGAAACTCATTAACAATGCTTCAAGGGGCAACACTATTACCAGCTGAAGGATTGTAAGGGGAACATAAAAAGTGTAATTGTTAAAGGAGGTCAAGTGTGCCCAGGCTTTGTTATTTGATATCACAGCACATCTGAGACTGATTGGAAATTATGTATCAAAGTATCTCCATTTATCAATAAATACACATTTCCATAGGAGTACAAATATTTGGAAAGAAAGATAAACTATAAAGTATTTTGGTTCAAAAAATAAATAACAGTGTGTTGATTTCTTTTTAATGTTTTTATATCTTTTCAATGATTTGATTTATTTTTGTTGACGTATATTTGCTTTACACTGCTGTGTCAGTTTCTGCTGCATAGCAAAGTGAATTAGCCATGTCTATACATATATCCCCTCTTTTTTAGAATTTCCTTCCCACTTAGATCACCACAGAGCACCAAGTTGAGTTCCCTGTGCTACACAGTAGGTTCTTATTAGTTTTCTATTTTATACACAGTAGTGAATGTATATCAATCCTAATCTATTAACACCTGCTTTCACCCTTGGTGTCCATACATTTGTTCTCTTAAGTCTGTATCCTATTTCTGCTTTGCACATGAGGTCATGTATACCTCTTTTCTAAATTACACGTGTATGGGTTAATATACAATATTTGTTTTTCTCTTTCTAACTTAACTTCACTCTGTATAACCACCTTTAGATCCACCCACATCTCTGCAAATGACACAATTCTCTTACTTTTTTATGGCTGAGTAATATTCCATTGTACTTAGGTAGCACATCTTCTTTATCTGTTCCTCTGTTGATGGACATTTAGATTACTTCCATGTCCTGGCTATGGTAGAGTGCTTCAGTGAATATTCAGGTGAGTATATCTTTTTGAATCATAGTTTTCTCTGGGTATATGCCCAGGAGTGGGATTGCTGGGTCATATGGTAGTTCTGTTTTTGTTTTTTTAAGGAATGTCCATACTTCTCTTCATAGTGGCTATGCCAACTTGCATTCCCACTAACAGTTTAAGAGGGTTCCATTTTCTCTACATAGTCTCCAGCATTTATTGTTTATAGATTTTTTGACTCTGCCATTCTGACCATGTGAGGTAATACCTCATTGTAGTTTTGATTTGCATTTCTCTAATAATTAGTGATATTAAACATGTTTTCATGTGTTTGTTGGCCATCCAGCATTCTTGCCTTGAAAATCATATGGATAGAGGAGCCTGGTGGGCAACAGTCCATGGGGGTCATGAAAGAGTTGGACACAACTTAGCAGCTAAACAACAATGTATTATTTAGAGAAATGTCTGTTTAGATCTTCTGCTCATTTTTTAATTGGGTTGGTTGTTTGTTTTTGATTCTGAACTGCATGAGCTGTTTGTGTATTTTGGAAATTAATCCCTCCCAATTTCCATGGAGGCAGAAGCTGGAAGATGAGGAAGTGGGTTAATGGCTGCCATGCCCCTTGCATGCCACTCAATAACAATGCTTTGCTTCTATGGTGCCAGGGCTTCTTCCACAAATTTTTCCAGGGTCTTAATCTTTTTTATTTCTCTTTTTTTTTCTTTCTTTCATCTTACCTGTTGTGAAGGTATTTTTCTTGTCCTTTTAGGTTTCCGAAATCTTCCACTTACGTTCAGCAGGTCCTTTCTGAGAATTGTCCCTTTTGTAGATGTATTCTTAATGTATGTATTTGTGAGAAGAGACAAACTACACCTCCTCCTATTCTACTGTCTTGACTCCTCCCCTCATCAATGATTTTAAACGTGTTTGTTTGACTTTGACATTTTTAAAGCCTTATTTAGTTTAGCTTTTTTCAAACATGTAAACATCTCTAGCTATCTAATCAGAGACACTTTTCAGCATGATTAAGTGTACTGAGAAATTTTTTAAGCAAACAAAGTATTATGAGAAAGAAATGAAAACCCTTAAGCTTCATGTGCTTGTCTCTCCTCATATGTAACCCAGTGTATACTCCTTGGTGTGTAAGATTGTCTGCTGTTTAAGACTCCCTAATGAAAGGCCCATATGTGCTTGCATATTGGCTGCAAGTCTACCAGGACCCCAATATGAGCACTGCGGAGGGCTTAATTTACCATGTCACTGCCTCTACTACTTTATTTCAAGCTTACTGTGGGTCACTTCATCTTACTTTCATTCTTTGCCCCCTTTTGTGGCTATGATGTATAATTTAAGTATGTTTTCTTCAGAATATTGCATTCAACATTATCCCAATTTCAGACATTCTTTTTCTGAAATTCAAGCTTCCTGGGTCATTTGGCACAGTTATTGGCTTAATTCCAAACTTGCCATCTCCCTTTTGTTTAGAATTGCTGACATTTTCATGCTTATTCATGAAAAATACCATGTGAATTTACACTGGCACTGGGAGAAAATGGTTGTGGTGCCAACAGTGAGTGTCATTTGGATTACAGAGGAATTTAAGGCTATAATAAATTCTCTCATTCTAAATAAGGTAATGTATCAGAGTAATAAATCTTACCTTTCAAATGCCTTTCTTTAATTGCAGTGGCAGTTTTTTTTTTCTATACCACTAGCAAGAAAATTTTGATTATTATTAATATCTTTAAAGATGGTTTAAAACAAGTTTTTAATGTATTGTTTTCTGTTTAATGTACTGTTACTGGTTTTTAAAACCCTTAAGGTCTTAGATTGTTTTAATGAGGTTTCCAGGTTGAAAATTTAGACTCTCTTAGACCTACGTTGGTCTGTTTTTTTTTTTTTTAAAGTAGGAACTGAAAAACTCAATAAAAATTTAAGAAAACACATGATGCTTTCTACTTTTATTTTTTAAGTTATAAATGAAAATTGATCAAAATTAAAGGATAAATTATAAGATTTTTAACATTTCTTAATCTTTCAGTTTCAGTCCCACCTTAACCAACAGAACATTTCATAGAGTTATATCCATTTTGCTATTATACCCTTCTTACAATTTATAGCTCAATTGTATCTACTTAAATTTAGCCCTTTATTTTAGGCTATTTTATTTTATCTCGAGTTATATTAGGTTAGTGCAAAAGTAATTGCAGTTTCAGACTGTGAATTTTAAATCAGTATAACTAGGCACAAATATACGTTGATTAATCAAAATAGGAACCATTCATCAATATACTTTTGCCAACAATAAATAAGTTTGTTTATTCCTATAGCATAAAAATCCATGTTTTGGGATTCAATGAACTCTTGGAAAGTTATTCTGCATCCTGTTGGATGTAGAACATTTCCATGCAAAAAGTTGTCAAGATTCTTGAAGTAGTACTAGTCAGTTGGTGAGAGGTCAGGTGAATATGGCAGATGAGGCAAAACTTCATAGCCCGATTCATTCAGCTTTTGAAGTATTGGTTGTGTAATGTGAAGTTGAGCGTTATGGAAAAGAATTGGGCCCTTTCTGTTGACGAATGCAGACTGTAGGCATTGCAGTTTCCAGTGTATCTCATCGATTTGTTGAGCATACTTCTCAGATACAATGGCTTCACTGGGATTCAAATCTGTTGTGGATCAGATCAGCAGCAGACCACTAAACAGTGACCATGATCTCTTTTTGGTGCGGTTTTGGCTTTGGAAGTGCTTTGAAGCTTCTTCTCAGCCTAGCCACTAATCTGGTCATCAATGGTTGTCATAATAAAACCCACTTTTACTCACAGGTCACAATCTGAGAAATAGTTCATTATTGTTGCATAGAATAAGCAAAGATGGCACTTCAAAAATTACATTTTTTTTTTTGATTTGCAGTCAGCTCATTAGGCACCCACTTACCGAGCTTTTTCACCTTTCTGACTTCCTTCAAATGCCAAAGATCTGTAGAATGGTCAATGTTGAGTTCCTGGGCAAATTCTCATGAAGTTTTACAGAAGAGGATTATTTTGATATTGCTCTAAGTTGTTGTCAACTTTCCATGGCCGACCACTATGCTCCTCATCTTTAAGGTTCTCGTCTCCTTTGCAAAACTTCTTGAACCATCACTGTACTGTACATTTATTGGTAGTTCCTGGGCCAAATGTATTTTGATTCTATCAATTGTCTCTACGTTGTGACCCATTTTGAACTAGAATAAGAAAATCACTCAAATTTGCTTTCTAACATCATTTCCATAGTCTAAAATACATATACAATAAATAGCAAGTAATAATGCATTAGCAAAAATGCATAAAGCAGGAAAGTTGCATTAAAATGATGTATAACATAACCACATTTAAGAATGTATTCCAATATCAAATGGCAAAGTTCAACAATACAAAATTGTAATTACTTTTGCACCAATGTAAATATTTAATCGGGTAATTTATTTCATATTTAAATATTAGTTAATTGCCCATGTATTTAAACTTCTAATTATTCAATTAGTAGAAATAATATCTTTAGAAAAATTATGAAAATCATAAAAGGGACTCATAAACTTCCCTGGTGGTTCAGTGGTAAAGAATCCATATGCCAGTGCAGGAGATTTGGGTTCAATCCCTGGATAAGGAAGATCCCCTAGAGAAAATCTAATGGATTAGTCTTGGAGAATGGACATGAATCCAGTCTTCAGCTTTATAATACCCTTAAATTTATGCCATGGAAGGTCACTCTTCAAAATGCCTATTTAATTGCCTGGAGACCCTCACCTGCAGGATGTAGTTCCTTTTTTCTTAAATCATAGATCCTTTGATTCTTCTGCCCAGATGACAGGCCAACAGGAGTATAGCATTCTGTTGAACATCTGCATTTCCAGACAGAATTTTATAAGCACCTACTGGGTAAGGTTATTGCAGATTATACCTAGAGTATATATTAATGATTCTGAACCTGTGTGTATATGTATATATATTAAAAAACATCAAATACCAGAATCTTGGTGGGTCTCTTGAATGAATTCAAGTTCATTCAAATATACAGCACTATATATTCACTTTAGTGTGTTCCCATCTCAACATAATACTTTTCTGGACTGCTATCCTTATACACATGTAAAATTATTTTATACATTTCAAGTAAATATTATTTGGATTTTTCGTTTTTAAAATTAAATTATCTTTTATTAAAGGATAATTGCTTTACAGAATTTTGCTGTTTTCTGTCAAACCTCAACATGAATCAGCCATAAGTATACATATCAGTTCACTTCAGTTCAGTTTAGTCCCTCAGTTGTGTCAGACTCTTTGTGACCCCATGGACTGCAGCATGCCAGGCCCCCCTGTCCAGCACACCAGTAAACTCCCAGAGTTTACTCAAACTCATGTCCATTGAGTTGGTGATGAGATCCAACCATCTCATCCTCTGTCTTTCCCTTCTCCTCCCACCTTCTTTCTTTCTCAGCATCAGGGTCTTTTCAAATGAGTCAGCTCTAAGCATCAGGTGGCCAAAGTATTGGAGTTTCAGCTTCAACATCAATCCTTCCAATGAATATTCAGGACTGATTCCCTATAGGATGAACTGGTTGGATCTCCTTGCAATCCAAGGGACTCTCAAGAGTCTTCTCCACACCACAGTTCAAAAGCATCAATTTGTCAACACTCAGCTTTCTTTGGAGTCCAACTCTCACATTGATACATGACTACTGGAAAATCCACAGCTTTGAGTAGATGGACCTGTGTTGGCAAACAGTCAGACATGACTCTTAAAAAGCCTCTGCTTTTTAATATTCTGTCTATGTTGGTCATAACTTTTGTTTCAAGGACTAAGCGTCTTTTAATTTCATGGCTGCAGTCACCATCTGCAGTGATTTTGGAACCCCCCAAAATAAAGTCTGTCCCTGTTTCCACTGTTTCCCCATCTATTTGCCATGAAGTGATGGGACCAGATGCCATAATCTTAATTTTCTGAATGTTGGGTTTTAAGCCAACATTTTTACTCTCCTCTTTCACTTTCATCAAGAGGCTCTTTAGTTCTTCACTTTCTGCCATAAGGGTGGTATCATCTGCATATCTGAGGTTATTGATATTTCTCCTGGCAATCTTGATAACAGCTTGTGTTTCCTCCAGCCTAGTGTTTCTCATGATGTACTCTTCATATAAGTTAAATAAGCAGGGTGACAATATACAGCCTTGACGCACTCCTTTTCCTATTTGGAACCAGTCTGTTGTTCCATGTCCAGTTCTAACTGTTGCTTCCTGACCTGCATACAGATTTCTCAAAATGCAGATCAGGTGGTCTGGCATTCCCATCTGTTGAAGAATTTCCCACAGCTTATTGTGATCCACACAGTCAAAGGCTTTGACATAGTCAATAAAGCAGAAATAGATGTTTTTCTGGAACCCTCTTGCTTTTTTGATGATCCAGTGAATGTTGGCAATTTGATCTCTGGTTCCTTTGCCTTTTCTAAATCCAGCCTGAACATCTGGAAGTACATGGTTCACATATTGTTGAAACCTGGCTTGGAGAATTTTGAGCATTACTTTGCTAGCGTGTGAGATGAGTGCTATTGTGTGATAGCTTGAGCATTCTTTGACATTGGCTTTCTTTGGGATTGGAATGAAAACTGACCTTTTCCAGTCCTGTGGCCACTGCTCAGTTTTCCAAATTTGCTGGCATGTTGAGTGCAGCACTTTCACAGCATCATCTTTTAGGATCTGATGTAGCTCAGCTGAAATTCCATCACCTCCACTAGCTTTGTTCATAGTGATGCTTCCTAAGGCCCACTTGACTTCACACTACTGGAGGTCTGGCTCTAGGTGAGTGATCACACCATCATGATTATCTGGGTCTTGAAGATCTTTTTGTGTAGTTCTTCTGTGTATTCTTGCCACCTCATCTTAATATCTTCTGCTTCTGTTATGTCCATACCATTTCTGTCCTTTATTGAGCCCATCTTTGCATGAAATTGTTTCCTTGGTATCTTTAGTTTTCTTGAAGAGCTCTCTAGTCTTTCCCATTCTATTGTTTTCTTCTATTTCTTTGAACTGATCACTGAGGAAAGCTTTCTTATATCCCATCCCTTTTGAAGCTCCCTCCCATTTCCCTCCCCATCCCACCCCCTAGGTTAATTGAAAATATGTTTATTTTGGAAGGTTTAATTTTTGACAGTGGCTGCAACCTATGTGTTATCACCTGACTCCACTCAATTTACCATTTTATCCAGTGGAATTATGTTTCTCAGTTATA
This sequence comes from Ovis aries, assembly GCF_016772045.2. Lineage (NCBI taxonomy): Eukaryota > Metazoa > Chordata > Mammalia > Artiodactyla > Bovidae > Ovis > Ovis aries. Next base: position 78,009,668 of record NC_056059.1, read on the forward strand.
TTATGATAATGATTTTGCACACTGATCAAAATTTGGCCCAACATCTGTAAAGGATTTGTGGTATATTATGAATTCTGTAGACTTTTTAGACTGTCCATAAAAGTCAGCACACATGGGCCTTAAATCTAAGGGACAACTCCAAAAATTTCAATGACCTGATTAGATCCTTTTAATTTTTTTATATAAATTTATTTATTTTAATTGAAGATTAAGATGATTAGATCCTTTTTTAAAAAAGTACAGTCTCTTCTTATATCAGAGATTGCTTTGCTCATTAAACACATATGGTAGCGTGACTGTCAACAATATTACTTACCTGTTATAATTTGAATGGAAAATGTTATTCACTACACTAGCTGTACATGATACTTGGTTTGCAGTGTTGAGTTGCTCTTAAATAAAGAATATGTAAAGATTGCTATTGCTTCTTTTTATCCTTCTTGTCTGTTACTAAAGTTAGGATCCGTTTGGCTTCAGCTATGAACCTAACAGTGCTGTCTTAAAACATATGCTTCAGAGATTTTGCTGTAATAGTACAATTATAGAATTAATAGATGCAACTATTTCAGAAAATTAATTAGAATGCCATTAGCTTTAAACAGTGTCAGGAAAAAAACATTTTTGAGGGTTTTTGGAATCATCACAAGTGAAATTATATTTTACATTTGCATTTCATTCCATATTCTATTATATCCACAAATAAACATACAGCATTTTGGTTAGAATGTATTTTTTTATTATCTGACAAATCATTTATTAACAAATAAGTTTTTTTATTATCTAACAAAACATTTATTAAAAATGTGCTATGAGAAGTCCACCATAAGTATATCCTGATTATGCAATCATTTGTGTTAAAACTCATAACTTTTCTGTATTTCATGGATTTACTCTGAGTATCAGTATCTCATTTTCAATTATAACTAATTTTTGGAAGAATATAGGTTTTTTTAATCTTACGTATCTGGATCGAAATATCAAGCTTGTTGATCACAATTGTATGATTTATATACTTGGACTACTTAGTTCACTGAGTTTCTATAAGGAAATGAAGACCTTAACCTGAGTGTTTTTACCAAGATTGATAAAGAATAGGAATCTGTGGAAAAACATGAGAGGACAAAATGTTTAAATGAAGGTTGGTAAACTGGAAGTAACTTCAGTTCAGTTCAGTTCAGTTCAGTCGCTCAGTCATGTCCGACTCTTTGCGACCCCATGAATTGCAGCACGCCAGGCCTCCCTGTCCATCACCAACTCCCGGAGTTCACTCAGACTCACTTCCATTGAGTCAGTGATGCCATCCAGCCATCTCATCCTCTGTCGTCCCCTTCTCCTCCTGCCCCCAATGTCTCCCAGCATCAGAGTCTTTTCCAATGAGTCAACTCTTTGCAAGAGGTGGCCAAAGTACTGGAGTTTCAGCTTTAGCATCATTCCTTCCAAAGAAATCCCAGGGTTGATCTCCTTCAGAATGGACTGGTTGGATCTCCTTGCAGTCCAAGGGACTCTCAAGAGTCTTCTCCAACACCGCAGTTCAAAAGCATCAATTCTTCTGTGCTCAGCTTTCTTCACAGTCCAACTCTTACATCCATACATGACTACTGGAAAAACCATAGCCTTCTTCACAGTCCAACTCTTACATCCATACATGACTACTGGAAAAACCATAGCCTTGACTAGACAGACCTTAGTCGGCAAAGTAATGTCTCTGCTTTTGAATATACTATCTAGGTTGGTCATAACTTTTCTTCCAAGGAGTAAGTTTCTTTTAATTTCATGGCTGCAGTCACCATCTGCAGTGATTTTGGAGCCCCCAAAAATAAAGTCTGACACTGTTCCCACAGTTTCTCCATCTATTTCCCATGAAGTGATGGGACTGGATGCCATGATCTTCGTTTTCTGAATGTTGAGCTTTAAGCCAACTTCTTCACTCTCCTCTTTCACTTTCATCAAAAGGCTTTTTAGTTCCTCTTCACTTTCTGCCATAAGGGTGGTGTCATGTGCATATCTGAGGTTATTGATATTTCTCCTGGCAATCTTGATTCCAGCTTGTGTTTCTTCCAGTCCAGCGTTTCTTAGGCCTCTTCTTTTGGATTCTTCTATCATCTCTCTGTCTTCTGGGAATGAATAGGCCACCTCTCACAAGATGGCCTTATGACCGACTTCAGGAGAGAAGAGGAAGGTCAGAGAGTCCTTCCTACACCTGAGGTTTCTTAAAATATTTAATTTGTCAAGGCACCATGTCATAGGGTAGTGTATTCTGATCCCCTTCATGTCCATGCAGTTACATAGCTGATATCACAATGGGAACATTCTTGCCACCCGTTGACTTTCAAGGGATGGCTGTCATCTGCACAAAGGCAAATGGAGCCGCCTTCATTGTGATTTTGGTTGCTTTTGTCTCTTGAAGCCGCATGTCTCTGTATATACTTACCTTCTATGTTTCTTCTTGGAATGTTTTGTTTTCAAACTAAAATTGCCCTTTTTGACAAAAGTAAGTATCATAGGCTTTCAAAATTGGCCATCAGTTAAACCTGTATCTGAGTTGCATAACACCCAGATACCTGGAAAACAATGAGGACTGATATTGCAGTTACTTCCAAATACCCTCCTCATTACAAAGTAATAACATATTCCTGTAATAAGACATTATTAAAATTATTTTAGTAAGTACAAATGCCTATTACTATATTATTAGCCTGATTCTGTAGCTACTTTTACATTAATAAACATACTGTCATTTTATAATAATTATACAAGTAGTTAATGGTCATTGGTACTCATTTTCTCCAGTGAGAAACCAATTATGTTTGTATGACCAGCACTGAGTGCCCTCTTTTTTTTTCCCTTCGGTATTTTCTTTCTCTGTCTAGAAATTAGTTCTTATTAACTCATCATTGTGTTCGTTAAGTCAATAACTCAGCAAATATTTACTGTGTAACCAGTGCTCAAGAAAGCATACATTTTGTTGCCTTTAAATTGCTTACAAATATTTTAGGTTGCTTCCTAATTTACTGTGGTAGATTAATCGACTTTGATCTACTTCTCAGTTTAAATGATGTCCTCTTGGAATCTTAACATTTACATGGGCTCACTTTTCTGTTTATGAGTTAGTAAATGAAAATATATGAATTTAAATGGCCAGCATTGCCCATCTTTTCATTCTTTATTCAAGAATTTTAGGTTCCTTTAATCATCCTGAACTGTACGTGATTTATTAAAATAACTTCACATGCTGTATTTTAAAAAGCCAAGTAGTAAGACACCCAAAAATGAATAATGTTTTTTACATAGGTGGTATTTTAATAGTTTCTTATGACACTATCTTATGGTCTATCTAAACACGTTTTCTCTTAAGAAAATAGGAAGGACTATCAAAAGTCTAAATTTAAATGAATGTTGTCATAAAAAGTAGCAGAAAATAATTATTATATCTGTTGATTCCTTCCTTGTCCACTAGGTCCTAGCTGCTTGTGAAGTGAGAATATGTGATCTAGGTGATTTATCTTTCTCTTTATATATTCCCAGAATTCACATGAGAATAGACAGAATCAGCCACAAGTTCTGTTTTTCCCCTGTCTGCAGCGGAGGTTGTGTGGAATGACCTCTAGCTACACTTCTTTTCTGAACTTTTCACTCTCAGCTGCATGTGATCAGAAAGGATGTTACAAAAATAAGCTAGTAATATTATAGTAGTAAAGATTATTTTTTTGTGGTGGTTGGGAGAAGGAGTGAAGAAAAACTGCTGTGTAAAATATCACATGAGTAACTCTCTTTTCCTATATCCAAAATTGAAGGGACGACCAAATAAATTTGAAACTCAGTATTATGAGTTAATGGAAGTTAAAGATTAAGGTTTAGGTACTGTTTTTGCTTCTGTACATGCATATACACATCATGGTGGCTCAGACAGTAAATAATCCGCCTGCAATGCGAGAGACCTGGGTTGGATCGATCCCCTGCGGAAGGGTACAGCTACCCACTCCAGTATTCTCTCTCTCTCTCTCTCTCTCACACACACACACACACACACACACACACACACACACACACAGAGGCATTTAGCAGATGCCTCTGACATACATATAGCAACCCCTTGGCTCAACTGTAATTTTACCTTTTTAATGAGTGAAAGTCACTCAGTTTGCAACTCCATGGACTGTAGCCCACTAGGCTTCTCTGTCCATGGAGTACTCTGGGAAAGAATACTGCCGTGGGTTGCCATTCTCTTCTCCTGGGGATCTTCCTGGCAGAGGGATCAGTCCCAGAATTCTGCATTGCAGGTAGATTCTTTGCCATCTGAGCCAGCAGGGCCACCAAAATTTTACTCAGACCCAAAGTAAACTATTTTGTGAACACTCAGGCCTACCTCAGTTACCTCATTCTCACCTTCTGTGCTTTCTCTTTGTCTTGTAATATTCTGCCATAAGACTTTCCCCAAGTCTACAAGCTTCTGTGGTTGGCACTGAGCCATTCACCTGGATACAGGGGAGTTCATCTCGTGAAGATTGTCCTCAACCACTGGGAAGAAGGGCCTGTGTATCATTACCCCAGATTTGTTATTCACAGAAATGTTTCAGAGATCTGGACAGAATTTGGCTTTCTTTGCCAAAAGTGGCAATTCCAATAATAATGCGTAGTGTGACTTTTCTTCCTTTTCAGTTTCTCTCTCCCATTCCTTCAAACTACTTTCCTGGGATCACCCCCTGAGTAACCTACCTACATCAAAGTTCTCGTCTCAGGCTCTACTTTTCAGAGATCCCAAATTAAGATACCAAACCACATAAGATTGCTTGAATTTATTATGTTTGAATAACTCAAAACATTTGTAGACATCATCTGTCAGTAAGTATCTACCAACCATTATGTAATTATTTAGTGTTATAAAAATATTGCATATCCTTTTATGTAAATTTGATTTGCAAAACATTAACCATCTCACTACCTCTTTTAACATTTACCATATTATATACCTTCTTCGAAAGCAGCTATAATCTTGCTGATGAAGTAATAAGCTTTACATGTTGGAAACAGTTGACCAGTGCTCCTCTATTATTCTACTGAATACTGAATTTCTTGTTAACATACAAATTGAAGTGGTGTCTTACTCCAGATCTCCCAAAGTGAATAATTTCTGCAAAATCTTCTTCCTAAGGCTTATTTTTCAAAAGCAGGCTTTCCTAAAAGCTGTGGTTCACATAGGAAGTTGTTGAAAACCTCCTAAGAAGAGGTGGGATTTCAACTAATCTTAGGTAAATGTATTGGAGAATGGGAAAGTCACTATTAAATGATAAGTGGTATGTGCATTGTTGTTTAGTTGCTAAGTTGTGTCCAACTCTCTTGCAACCCCATGGACTGCAGCCCTCCAGGCTCCTCCATCCATGGGGTTCTCTAAGCAAGAATACTGGAGGGGGTTGCCATTTCCTTCTCCAATGGTATGTGCATAGGCACAGCTATAAGAGAATCATTGTGTTTCATTTCAAAAGAGATAGCTTGAGAGAGAGTGACCCTATAACCAACTTGTTTTTTCTTATGTAAAAGGCAAGTTTGTATGCAAGAAAATAGTATATAAAAATGGAAGTAAGACATCAATTCACACACAGCTTTTCAAAAGTAAAATCAAATATATCATAATAAAAATTCTGGCATTTATCTACTGAGACATATTTTGTACTTATGCTAGGTATGTAAAAATATAGTATAGTTATGTTACAGCTGTGGGCATGTTCTGGTTTAATAAAAATCAATATTTTCATAATCAAGGATAAAATAAGATTGCCACATAGAAGTGGGAGAGTGCAGGTTTTATTACCTGTGAGCATTTATTCTGACTGTTGCATACTTGACCAATTGCTCAGAATGGCTCTAGGGGATTGATTATGTAAGCTTATCTATAACCATCTTCTGTGGGAGGTAAGGGACTATAACAGGGCAGAGTTTGTCTACCTTCAAAATAAAAAAATGTTTTCCTCTATAATACTGTTAAGGGAAGTACTGACTATTTACAACATTTTGTTTAATCCCTCAATTATCAGTTTAAGAATATTGGACTAAATTTGCTTTTATTTTATTTTTATGGAAATAGTCTAGGTTTGTCAATAAGCCATTGTTATAGTAAATTTAAGGAAAGCATCAAACTAACATTATAAAATTTAGTCAATTAAGCTCTCTTGCCTCTTTCTATACTGAAGAGTTATATGGCTCGAGAAACAATAGATTGAACCTTTTAAAGTCTTAATAGATTTTAAGAAAACTTATCATTTTCCCTGTTCTAAATATTCCCAAGTATATATCAGAAATATATATCTAGTCCTATTAAACATTAACAAAGTAGCATTTCTGTCAGGGACAAAAAAAGGGAAATAACTTATCTCTCTGCCTTCTTGAAGTTTGCAAGATAAATATTTACTGATTTTAAATTAAAGTGAACATCAGCAAGCTAGACAGATTTATAGAGTTATCTTGTAGGAAAAGGAGCTTGCTCTATTTTCACATACTTTTTCTGGTAGCAAATGTTTTAATCTATTGATGCCATGGAGAAATGATACATTAGCTATAAAGCAGAAAGAGGACACTGATCAGAGACAGGACCAAAAATGTATATAGTGCAGGAACAACTTTGCACAAATTTAATGGCCCCGAATTCAAATAGACAATATATAGTTTACCAGTCTGAGAAAGACGATTCATAAAAGATTCTCCAAATGCATAAACTAAACTTAGACATGAAATGAAGATAATATTTTTTACAGTGGTGGTAAAAATTAGTTGATTTGAAAAAGAAGGAAAATTCATTTTCATAGCTCTGCTGCACACTAGAATTTTGCACTCTGTTCTTCTTTTCATAGTATAAGCATTTGACCTTCACTTTTGCTGCTAAGGAGTTATAATTTTCCATCAAATCTCTCCTCTAAAATTTTTAGGCACAGTAGAACTTAGTTCCTCACTGTTTTCTAATGAATCCATGGTACATGCATAACAAATAAACTGATGGTAAGAGAAGACTGGTGAGTTGAGATGCTGTTGTTTGAAACTAGAAAATATCAACTTGAGAAATCTAAGAAACCTCACATTCTCTTTCCAAATGCACATGTCATTTATTTGAAAGTGGATACCAAATTCTGTAGGTCACATAATTTCCATGTAAGTGGTAAATCAGCCAACATTCACAACTTGAGAATTCATTCAAAATCATAGTTTTGAATCTGTTTTGCAAATTTATTGACATTTAAAATGGGCATCAAACTGTTGTGTTATTATATTTTCTGAGTAAGAAACTTTAGTCAGTATAAACTGATAAGTAATTCTCAGGACACCATGTAGAACCATATGATGAGAATAAGCTTTTGGAGTCAGATTGTCTTTTTTCAAATTCTAGCTCTTTTTCTTACTAAATTTGTGACCTTAAGCAAATAATTTCTCCTTATACTTCATCTGTTTGAAATGGTGATTGTACCTGGTGGCTCAGACAGTAAAGAATCTGCCTGCAGTGCAGGAGACCAGGGTTCAATCCCTGGTTCAGGAAGATCCCCTGGAGAAGTGAATGGCTACCCACTCCAGTATTCTTGACTGGAGAATTCATGGACACAGGAGCCTGGCAGACTGCAATCCATGGGGTTGCAAAGAGTTGGACACATTGAGCGATTAATATTTTTTCACTTTCATACTTCCATTAATGACTTGTTTTAATAATTAAATGAGTTAATAGTAGGGGTTTCCACATAACACACATTCAGTAACTGTTAACTGTTGTTACTATAAATGCTTCTTGTTTCAAATTATGCAGTTATTGCCATGTTTTAAAATGCCAAAAAATGTAAATGACTTTGTTTTCAGTGTTCATTATTTTTAAATGTAGTGGTTTTTTTTTTCTTTTTTAAGCAATATTAATCTAAAATATCAAATGGGTTTATTAATCAAACAGCATATGTAGAAAATATTTACTTCAATTGTAGCAATTACACAATCTACATATATCAGTTAATTTTTTTCCTTTCATCTTATCTTTGGTGATTTAAGTTTTACCAGTTATTCAAGAGCATCATAGATTGAGACCCTTTGTATTGATTTAACAAATTCAGAATATTTATTGAGTAGCTTCTATATTCTAGGCACTATTCTAGGAGCTAGGACAGAGCAATGAATAAATGAAAGAGGGACCTTGAATATGTACAACTAACTTTCTAGTTGATTAATAGAGAATGTCATAATATGGATGCTTCTGAGAAAATATATAGTTTCTATATGAAATTTATTTTTGGTCTTTAGTATCTTTTAATCACCTTCTGTGGCAGATTCAATAATGACATTTTTATGTTATACCTGTAAAAATGAAATAAAAAACTTAAATAATTATCATCTATAGTCAGTTTGTGGAAAAAAGAAAAAAAAGTAAAAATGAAAGTGTTAGTCGCCAAGTCTTGTCAGACTCACTGCGATCACGTGAACTGTAGCCCGTCAGGCTCCTCTGTCCATGGAATTTCTTCAGGCACGAATTCTTCAGGCAAGGATACTGGAGTGGGTTGCCATACCCTTCTCCAGAGGATCTTCCCAACCCAGGATTGAACTGCATTGCAGGGGTTTCCTGCACTGCAAGGAGATTCTTTACTGTCTGATCCAACAGGAAGCCCATTGTCAGTTTACAAGTTAGCATTTTTTTTTCTCCCTTTGGTGCTTGTTTATGGGAATTTTTTCAATTAAAAAGTGAGAAAATTATATATAATAATGTTATATTGTTTATAGTTCCTTCCTGAATGCTTTAACCAGGAAATTTATGTTTTATGATCCTTCTACAGATAGCTTTTAAGGCAAAATTAACTAACAGACAAACAGCTGGAGTCAAGTTAAAGTAAACTGTAAAGTATCTTGCCAGTGTTCACTAGAGTAAAAAATAGTGATTATTTTATTCTGTGAAACTTGCCTTTCATTTAATTTAACATATTTTCCTAAAACAAAGTAAACACTACATTTAGTGAATTACTGAACAGATGTTGGCTGGGTATTATAAAGAATGGGATAACACACTTTATGCTGTTCATATTTATTTTAAATTTAATGTCTATACTTTGGGTGTTGTAAACAGTATATTCATTTGAAGAGCTGCCTGCTTATTATTTCCTTTCGCAACTTTCACCTGGCTAATTTGCAACACATCTTTTAAGGAATATTAATTCCTTCTGTTATTGTCTCTCAAAGGAAGGACATAATATGACAAGGAAAGGAAGGAAGAATGTGTTCCGGTTATTAAGAGCATAAGAATATGACATAAGAATACTTCTTATGTCAAATAAAACATTGCAGAGCTAAACTCCATTATGAATGCTCTCACCTATGAGTGAGAAAAAAGGAGGAACTTTTCACTATGCAATTAGCTATGTTTGACTAGACTAAAATGAAATCTTGCTGCTAAATTGTCATAGACATGCTATGATGGGCACTGAAGAATAAAGAAACAGAATGAAGAGTAAAGAAACTTCTATGAGAAGTATGCTATGTCTACAGTTTACTCTAGGATGCATAATTAATAAAACATATTTTTCTTTCTGTAGGAAAAAAAGTAGCAGATAGTTTTATGTGTATCTATCAACTTTATTATTGTATCCTTAATTATTCTACCTCTGTGTTTCTTCCAAATCTCTCTGACATTATTGATTTAGGTCAGAAGCTGGCTCTTGTCTTTACAGGTGACATGTGTGTGCCTTGTGAGTCTGGGATGTGACACTGCCCTACAAGGAACGAAAAAAGAAAGGCTCGTGTCACAAAAGAGATCTTAAATAGGCAGCTTTGAGAAGAAATTCTTTAGTGAAAATCAGTAAATACTTTTGTTCAAGTTAAGTTATTGCTAGTTATTAATACTAACCCTTTAAAGCTTTTGGTTGTTGAAATCACATATTTTTCTTTTTTTTATATCTAGTGAGTATAATTTAGTGGATGAAGCACTACTGGTATTTAGAAAGTAATAGGGATAAATGAGATACTATTCCTCAATTGATGGATTTATTCAGCAATTGTTTGCACTTGAAAGATACTGATTAGCACTTTGGTTCTTGGATCAGAGGCCTGGCATTGGCTCCTGAATCTGCTACTTACTATTAATTTATCTTATCTTCATTTAGTTTCCTTCTTTGAATACTGAAATAATAATGCTGCCATTTTATAATGATAATGTGACTATTGTATGAATTGTTGTTGTTGTACAGTCGCTAAATTGTGTCTTGACTCTTTACGACCCCATGGACTGTAGCAAGCTAAACTCCTCTGTCCTCTAGTAACTCTGGACTTTGCTGAAATTCATGTCTGTTGAGTTAGTGATGCTATCTATTATATGAATAGTATACGTAAATTATTTTCAGAGAAGGCAATGGCAGCCCACTCCAGTACTCTTGCCTGGAAAATCCCATGGACAGAGGAGCCTGGAAGGCTGCAGTCCATGGGGTCGCTAAGGCGGACATGACTGAACGACTTCACTTTCACTTTTCACTTTCATACATTGGAGAAGGAAATGGCAACCCACTCCAGTGTTCTTGCCTGGAGGATCCCAGGGAAGGGGGAGCCTGGTGGCCTGCTGTCTATGGGGTCACAGAGAGTCAGACACGACTGAAGTGACTTAGCAATAGCAATGTAAATTATTTTAAACAATAGATCATCTAGTAATTAGTAAGCCCACAGATGATATTAGTTATCCTCATTATTTTCATCATCAGCAGCTTCTTGTTTGCTAGAAAGCATAGCATAGAGGTTAAGAGTGCAAGCCCAGAAGTTCAAATAGCAGCTCTACCAACTGCTAATTATGTGAACTCTGAACTCACCTGTATAACACTGACAACATTCTCATCAGGGTTGTGGTGAGGATTAAATAAAATAATTTAGATAAAGTATTAAACAAATAGCCTGATATAGGGTAAGTATTAAATAAGTATTTTAAAAATTAGAAAATCATTTGTTTCAATATCATTGAGGAGAAATTCCACAGAAATTACAAAATGTTTCTTAATAATTGATTGTAGAAGAAACATTTTGCTGTGTACAATCATTTTGGTAGATAGTGAGAGTTACAATGGACTCTATTATAGAAAGATAATAAGTAAGGGGAATTTTGTCTGTTTACCAGAAGTACTTTACTGTCTGTAAGATTTGCCCCTTCTCTTTTGTGCATATCATCAAATAAAGCATATCAAGTTCATATTTGGAACTATTTGCCTGTGATTTTAAAAGTGTATCAGTGCCAGCATTTTTTGACCAGCTGTTATAATAAGACATTAAGATAGACCCTTATAATCCCTAAGTGAGTGATACGGCGGTTTTGGCCTTCAACAACTTCTAAGTTCAGTTGATCCTTGAATAACTTGGGGATTAATCTGAGTATAACTTATGAATGGCCCTCTGTATCCACTGATTCAACCAACCATGGACCATGGAGTACCATAATATTTACTATTGAAATATATCTGTGTATAAGTAGTCTTGCATAGTTCAAACTCACATTGTTTAAGGGTCAGCTGTGCTTCCAGAAGAAGGATAGAAGGTTAAAATACCAAGGGCCAGGAGAATAGTAAATGAGACAGTATATGTGGAATTAAATAGAATAGATATTAGCAAACTGTGGCCAAGGGATAAATCTCCAGTGGGTTGTCTACATACTGGCCCATGAACTAGGAATATCTTTTACAATTTTAAAGAGTTGTTTCAAAAAAAGGGAGACAAAGACAACTGTGTGACAAAGCTTATAGATGGCTCAAAAAGCCTAAATCACTAATTGGCTGTAAAAAGTTCGCCAATCATTGGACTGGGACATTATAGAATACCATCCTTCATAAACTCTGTTGGAATTATATACATATTCAGTATGGACCTAGAAAATAATTATCAATAGTGCTTATGAAGGAATAACCTAAACACAGAGTTTGACTTACTGAGATATATTGTGTGAGGCATTCTGGGTAGGGGCTACAGAGTGAGTAAAAGTTGAAAAATAAACTTAAAAATTTGCAAATAGAAATACCTTATGACCCAGCAATCCCACTGCTGGGCATACACACCAAGGAAACCAGAATGGAAAGAGACACATGTACCCCAATGTTCATCACAGCACTGTTTATAATAGCCAGGACATGGAAACAACCTAGATGTCCATCAGCAGATGAATGGATAAGAAAGCTGTGGTACATATACACAATGGAGTATTACTCAGCTGTTAAAAAGAATTCATTTGAATCAGTTCTGATGAGATGGATGAAACTGGAGCTGATTATACAGAGTGAAGTAAGCCAGAAAGAAAAACACCAATACAGTATACTAACACATATATATGGAATTTAGAAAGATGGCAATGACGACCCTGTATGCAAGACAGCAAAAAAGACACAGATGTCTTTTTTATACACAGATGTATAACGGACTTTTGGACTCAGAGGGAGATGGAGAGGGTGAGATGGTTTGGGAGAATGGCATTCTAACATGTATACTATCATGTAAGAATTGAATCGCCAGTTTATGTCTGACGCAGGATACAGCATGCTTGGGGCTGGTGCATGGGGATGACCCAGAGAGATGTTATGGAGAGGGAGGTGGGAGGGGGGTTCATGTTTGGAAATGCATGTAAGAATTAAAGATTTTTAAATTAAATAAATAAATAAATAAATAAATATAGGTGTAAGTATATTGAAAACTATAGGTGTGAAGTATATGAAGGAAAGTGAAAAAAATACTGTGACAAAATAGTAAAACACAAAATGAGAATAATATCATAAAGAAAACATTTTTGGAAGTTTATAGCAATGAAACTAAAGACCTAAAATTTATTCAGATGAATTGGTATTATTAGCATGTTAACTTTATCAAATTCCAAAATCTAAATGAGTAAGGATCTTAAATCTACTTTTCAAGAAATTCATATGACATATGTAAGATTTTTTGGTGTATATTTTGTACTAATGAATTCTGGATCTAACTATGTTTTTATTTATAGTTATATTTTCATAATTCTATTATTAATCTTATTCTTATTAACCATGGTATTCCCAAATGCAAAATGTTTTCTGCTCTTTGGCTGCTGAATCTAGTCCAGTTTGGTTGGGATATTTGGAAGTCATACCAAGTAACAGATTATGTAGCAGCTCTTTAGATCCCTAAGCTATTTCTCAAAATGTTATTTTCTTTTTTGTTTACTGAGTGTCATTGTGAGTTTTGTTGTCTTATTCTCTTGCACCAAGTGATTATACAAATTTTCAATTCCAAGAATAAGTCACAAGATCTTAAGAACTCCAGTGAAAACTGAAAGAATAATATTTAGACAAAAGTAAAGTAATTAGACTTCCTTCAGCTTCTGCTTTTTGCATCAATAAGATATGACAAATAGATTCAAAGGATTAGATTTGACAGACAGAGTGCCTGAAGAACTATGGACGGAGGTTTGTAACATTGTATAGGAAAAAGTGATCAAGACCATGCCCTCCAAAAAAGGAATGAAAAAGGCAAAAAGGTTGACTGAGGAGGACTTACAAATAGCTGAGAAAAGAATAGAAGAGAAAGGCTAAAGAGAAAAGGAAGGATACACCCATCTGAATGCAGAGTTCCAAAGAATAGCAAGGAGAGATTAGAAAGCCTTTTTCAGTGATCAATACAAAGAAATAGAGAAAAACAATAGAATGGGAAAGAGTAGAGGTATCTTCAAGAAAATTAGAGATACCAAGGGAACATCTCATGCAAAAATGGGTACAATAAAAGAGAGAAATGGTGTAGACCTAACAGAAGCAGAAGATATTAAGAAGAGGTGGCAAGAATACACAGAACTATACAAACAAATTTTCATGACCCAGATAACCCAGTGGTGTGATCACTCACCTAAAGCCAAACCTCCTGTAGTGTGAAGTCAAGTAAGCCTGAGGAAGCATCACTATGAACAAAGCTAGTGGAGATGATGGAATTCCCGCTGTGCTTTATCAAATCTTAAAAGATGATGTTGTGAAAGTGCTGCACTCAATATGCCAGCAAATTTGGAAAACTCAGCAGTGGCCACAGGACTGGAAAAGGTCAATTTTCATTCCAATCCCAAAGAAAGGCAATGCCAAAGAATGAGCAAACTATCACACAATAGCACACATCTCACATGCTAGCAAAGTAATGGTCAAAATTCTCCAAGCTAGGCTTCAACAATATGTGAACTAAGAATTTCCAGATGTTCAAGTTGGATTTAGAAAAGGCAGAGGAACCAGAGATCAAATTGCCAACATCGTTGTATCATCAGAAAAGCAAGAGAGTTCCAGAAAAACTTCTGTGTCTGCTTTATTGACTATGCCAATGCCTTTGACTGTGTGGATCACAACAAACTCTGGAAAAGTCTTAGAGATGGGCATACCAGACCACCTTACCTGCCTCCTGAGAAATCTGTATGCAGGTCAGGAAGGAACAGTTAGAACCAGACATGAAACAATGGATTGGTTCCAAATTGGGAAAGGAGTAGGTAAAGGCTGTATATTGTCACCCTGCTTATTTAACTTCTATGCAGTATACATCATGCGGAATGCTGGACTGGATGAAGCTAGCAGAAATATCAAGTACCTCAGATATGTAGATGACACCACCCTTATGGTAGAAAATGGAGATGAACTAAAGAGCCTTTTGATGAAAGTGAAAGAGGAGAGTGAAAAACCTGACTTAAAACTCAGCATTCAAAAAACAAAGATTATGTCATCCAGTCCCATCACACCATGGAAAATAGATGGAAAGACAAGGGAAACAGTGACAGACTATTTTCTTGGGCTCCAAAGTCACTGCAGATGGGGACTGCAGCCTTGAAATTAAAAGATACTTGCTTCTTGGAAGTAAAGCTATGACCAACCTAGATAGCATGTTAAAAAGCAAAGACATTACTTTGCCAACAAATGTCCATCTAATAAAAGCTCTGATTTGTCCAGTAGTCATGTATGGATGTGAGAGTTGGACTATAATGAGAGCTGAGTGCCAAAATATTTATACTTTTGAACTGTGATGTTGGAAAAGACTCTTGAGAGTTCCTTGAACTGCAAGGAGATCAAACCAGTCAGTCTTAAAGGAAATCAGTCCTGAATATTCCTTTGGAAGGACTGATGTTGAAGCTGAAGCTCCAATACTTTTGCCACCTGATGCTAAGAACTGATTCGTTGGAAAAGACCCTGATGTTTGCAAAGACTGAAGGCAGGAAGTGAAGGGGAAGCCAGAGGATGAGATGGTTGGATGGCATCACCTACTCAATGGATATGAGTTTGAGCAAGCTCCAGGACATGGTGGTGGACAGGGAGGCCTAGCATGTTTCAGTTCATGGAGTCACAAAGAGTCAGACATGACTGAGCAACTGAACTGAACTGAAGATTAGGATAGCCATTTTTGCCCTTACAATGCACAACTTTAAGTGACTCAAAAAGAAAGTCACTTTTCTCATTGATTTAATACTATTGAGTTAAAAGGTAAACTGAGTTGAGACTAATATATTAATTCTCTGGCTTCTTTTTTCTAATTTATAAAGTTTTCACTGTGACTAGATAAACACACACACACACACACACACACACACACACACACACACACACCTTTCAGCTGTAGAACCCAAGGAGAATTAATTGTAAGAATTAACTGTATTTACTAACTGAGATTAGATTCAGACTCACTTTGAAATATATTTTATTTTTAAATATACAGAGCTGCATCCATAGAACCTAGTAACAGGCATCAATCACAAATATATTTCTCAAGAGCAAATGGATGACATTTTCCATAGGAAATTTGATTGTAGTCAAACTGTTACGCCTTGTGTTTGTAACTCCAGTTTCTCATAACAGTTCCCCCTTTCTCTGCTCTTCACTTCTGTTCTTTTTCATCTTTCTATATGAGTTTTTTTGAAGACATTTAGAAAGAACTTATCATTGGTAAAAAAGTATTTTGAAAATCACCAGTTATTGGATCATAAGTGTCCCTAAGGCAGAAATCAGTACCTCCTTTGTAACATGTTCATAAAAGTACAACCAGGTTCATCTTTTTGAGGATTAAATTAAATGATCTCCTGAATAATTATTCACATAGTACATATTCAGTAATTGTTAGGTATTTTGATTGTTATTACTTATTTCTGTATTCACATCTCTGAGTGCCTTGCACAAGCAGATATATTTAGTGGATCTAATATATAAACATGAATGTATAGTTGAAGACACACTGAGGGGACTGCCTTTGCTTTTTTTTAAACAACTCTACTTGCCACATGGTTGTTACATAGTGTGACAAATCGTTATGATAATGGTACATCCTTGATAAACCAAATGTGATGTTGACTTTACTGTTACCAATAATAACTTTGAAAATTATTATTTTTTACTAGAAACTACTATAATAGAGTCACAAAAGAGTCAGCCAGTAGCACTGTTTTATTGAAAGGGTCTAAATTAACAGTTTGAAGGATTTTACAAGTCAATCAATGGAATAGAGAGTTAATACAAAATAAAAGACAGTCTCAATTTCTGTGGCATCTACAGATATTGTACTTAAGTGCTTAAATTATAACGTGGCTAGTGAAGGGATTCTATGAATTATTGATATTTTCAATCTACATACGCCAGGATGAAATTCATTAGGAGGTGATAGTTTAGGAAACACATTATATAAAGCCATTGTAATACAAGCTGATTGAGCAGCACTTTTATTCACTGGTGCATGGGTATCATTTAAAAACATAATTTAGATGCTGAGCTGCAGAGATTACACTTGTCTTTCATTTAAAAAAAGTATTAGCACTTTGTTTATGGAAAGAGACAGATGTCTTTCAGAATTTTTGATACACAGTATACCAAAAATTAATGAACATCACAGATCTTTTTATTTCTGTTTACTGAAGTGCTTTTGTATTTTCTTGGTGGATGTAAAATGCATGAGGAGAGAATTTTCTCTGCTTCAGAATAATAATTAATAGGACATGAGTTACTCAGCACTGGTTTGTTTCTGGTGATAAGAAATATCTTGTTTCCTTGGCCAAGAAATGAGGATGCCATTTTTTTTCTATTATTTTATCTTCTCTGAAGAGATACATTACATCACCATTCTGAAGCCTGCTAGCTTCAGAAAGTATGACATTTGGTTCCTTTCTTTGAAAATACCACAGTACAATTCATCATTGCATGGTGATGTGAGAAATATTAATTGAGCTCTTTCTGTGTGCTGGGTATTGAAGACTCAGTGATGAATAAGACCAGAACTTGGTTTTGAATTTCAATTCTACTACTACTTAATAAAAGAGCCATATATCTTTGTACCTGTCTTGTCATTTGAAAAATTAAGATAATGAAAATATCTACCACATAAGTTTGTTGTAAGATGATTAAATTAGTATATATGCAATATTGACATATAGTACATGCTTAATTGTTGTTCAGTCACTCAGTTATGTCCAACTCTTTACAACACCATGGGCTGCAGCATGCCAGGCCTGCCTGTCCTTCAGTATTTCCTGGAATTTGCTCAAACTCACGTCCATTGAGTTGGCAATGCCATCCAACCATCTCATCCCCTTCTCTTCTTGCCTTCAATCATTCCCAGGATCAGACTCTTTTTGGGAGTCAGCACTTCGCATCAAGTGGCCATAGTATTGGGGCTTCAGCTTTAGCATCAGTCCTTCCAATGAATATTCAGGGTTAATTTCCTTTAGGATTGACTGGTTTGATTAACATGCTTAATGAATGTTGAGTTTATAGCAGACACAGTGCCTGCCCTTAGGGAGATTCCATTTGTGTTACTTATCTCCTCTGCACACCTGCTTGGATTTGGTGACAAAGGAAATGGAGAGCAAGAACGCAATAGTGTTTCATTAAGCTTAAGTGTTGTGAGAACCAGTATATGATATTAGACGAGTGCTCAGAGTCTGCCACCTACCAGTGTTGACCTTGGTTAAGTTTTTAAACCTTTTAAGTTTTGGTTGACTTTTATGTTTGATATGGTAGTAACTAGGACCATGTCACATCAAAATATTTTGTTAACTTCAGTTCAGTCACTCAGTCATGCCAGACTCTTGGTGACCCTATGGACTGCAGCACGCCAGGCTTCCCTCTCCATCACCAATTCCTGGAGCTTACTCAAACTCATGTCCATTGAGTTGGTGATGCCATCCAACCATCTCATCCTCTGTGTTCCCCTTCTCCTCCTGCCTTCAAACTTTCCCAGCATCAGGGTCTTTTCCAGTGAATTAGTTCTTCTCATCATATGGCCAAAGTATTGGAGTTTCAGCTTCAGTATCAGTTTTTCCAATGAATATTCAGGATTGATTTCCTTTAGGATCGACTGTTTAGAAAGTACTGTACTAATATATTATTGTGAACTTTTGGTTATCTGCTTATAGGAGATTTTCTTTGTAAATAATGCACTGGCAATTTTTTTTTTAGAATACTGATTTGTTTATTACTTTTGTTTGCTTTTAGCTTAACTACTCAGCTGTCCTCAGAAGTTCAATTCAGTTCAGTAGTGCAGTATGTCCGACTAATTGTGACCCCATGAACCGCAGCACGCCAGGCCTCTCTGTACATCATCAACTCCCAGAGTTTACCCAAACTCATGACCATTGAGTCAGTGATGCCATTTAACCATCTCATCCTCTGTCATCCCCTTCTCCTCCTGTGTTCAATCCTTCCCAACATCAGGGTCTTTTCAAATGAGTCAGCTCTAAGCATCCAGTGGCCAAAGTATTGGAGTTTCACCTTAAACAGCAGTCTTTCTAATGAACACCCAGAACTGATTTCCTTTAGGATGGACTGGTTGGATCTCCTTGCAGTCCTAGGGACTCTCAAGAGTCTTCTCCAACACCACAGTTCAAAAGCATCAATTCTTCGGCACTCAGCTTTCTTTATAGTCCAATTCTCACATCCATACATGACTACTGGAAAAACCATAGCCTTGGCTAGATGAAACTTTGTTGACAAAGTAATGTTTCTGCTTTTTAATATGCTGTCTAGGTTGGGCATAACTTTCCTTCCAAGGAGTAAGTATCTCTTAATTTCATGTCTTCAATCTGCAGTGATTTTGGAGCCCCCCCAAAATAAGGTCAGACACTGTTTCCACTGTTTCCCCATCTATTTGCCATGAAGTGATGGGACCAGATGCCATGATCTTAGTTTTCTGAATGTTGAGCTTTAAGCCAACTTTTCACTCTCCTCTTTCACTTTCTTCAAGAGGCTATAAGTTTTTCTTCACTTTCTGCCAAAAAGGTGGTATCATCTACATATCTGAGGTTATTGATATTTCTCCCAGCAATCTTGATTCCAGCTTGCGCTTCCTCCAGCCCAGCATGTCTCATAATGTACTCTGCATATAAGGTGAATAAGCAAGGTGACAATATACAGCCTTAATGTACTCCTTTTCCTATTTGGAACCAGTCTATTGTTCCATGTCCAGTTCTAACTATTGCTTCCTGACCTGCATACAGGTTTCTCAAGAGGCAGGTCAGGTGATCTGATATTCTCATCTCTTTCAGAATTTTCCAGAGTTTATTGTGATCCATACAGTCAGACTTTGGCATAGTCAATTGAAGCAAAAATAGATGTTTTTCTGGAACTCTCTTGCTTTTTCCCATGATCCAGCAAATGCTGGCAATTTGATCTCTGGTTCCTCTGCCTTTTCTAAAACCAGCTTGAACATCTGGAAGTTCATGGTTCACGTATTGCTGAAGCCTGGCTTGGAGAATTTTTTTTTTTTTAATTTTTAAAAGTTTATTTTATTGAAAGATAGTTGATTGAAATATTGTGTTAATTTCTTTATTAGTGTGTGAAATGAGTGCAATTGTGCGGTAGTTTGAGCATTATTTGGCATTGCCTTTCTTTGGGATTAGAATAAAAACTGACCTTTGCCAGTCCTGTGGCTACTGCTGAATTTTCCAAATTTGCTGACAGATTGAGTGCAATACTTTCACAGCATCATCTTTTAGAATTTGATATAGCTCAGCTGGAATTCCATCACCTCCACTAGTTTTGTTCATAGTGATACTTCCTAAGGCCCACTTGACTTCACATTCCAGGATGTCTGACTAGGTTAATGGCCACACCATTGTGTTTATCTGGGTTGTGAAGATCTTTTTTGTATAGCTCTTCTGTGTATTCTTGCCACCTCTTCTTAATATCTTCTGCTTCTATTAGGTCCAGACCATTTCTGTCCTTTATTGAGCCCATCTTTGCACACAGTGTTCCCTTTCTTGAACACATCTCTTAGTCTTTCCCACTCTATTGTTTTCCTCTATTTCTTCGCACTGATCACTGAGGAAGGCTTTCTTATCTCTCCTTGCTATTCTTTTGAACTCTGCATTCAAATGGGTATATCTTTCCTTTTCTCTTTTGCTTTTTACTTCTCTTCTTTTCACAGCTATTTGTAAGGCCTCCTCAGATAGCCATTTTCCATTTTTGCATTTATTTTTCTTGGGGTGGTCTTGATCCCTGTCTCCTGTACAATGCCATGAACCTCTGTCTATAGTTCATCAGGCACTCTGTCTATCAGATCTAGTCCCTTAAATCTATTTGTCACTTCCACTGTATAATCACAAGTGATTTGATTTAGGTCTTACCTGAATGGTCTAGTGGTTTTCTCCACTTTCTTCAATTTCAGTCTGTATTTGGTAATAAGGAGATCATGATCTTAGCCACAGTTAGCTCCCGGTCTTGTTTTTGCTGACTTGTTTTTGCTGTCCTGTGAAAAGTGTACCCAAATGCATTTTAATAATCTAAGCCAAATGTAACCAAGAAAATAGTTTGGTTCAAAATACTATTACATTTCAATAATAAAAATATTTGTTTATAATTATTTAATATTTTACAACTAGCTTATTCTCTTCATAAATGTCATTTCTAAATATTAGATTAGGTATATTAATTGCATAAAATTTTGCTCATTTAGAATGTTTAAATTTTAGATAGAAAATGGGTTGTATGACTTGCAGTTTAAACGGAAAGAAATTTTAAGCTACATTAGCATTAGATACAATTTCATAGTTCTCAGTTATGGCAATTTAGTTCTAACAATTTTTGGCATGCGACAATTTTATTTCCCTGTAATTTGTAACACTATTTGAAAAAGGTTGGCAATGCATGCATATGCTCTCTCATCCATACATTTTATAATTAAAGAATGCAATCCCAAATATTGCATATGGTACAGATATGGACAGAACTAATATAGAACTAATAACATCTTATTTTTTCTAAACAATAACATGACTGTATTATATTTTATGAATTGTTGTGGGATGAAGGGGAAATTTGCTAGTCTTTTTTTTTTTTTTTACTGTTTCTTCCTTTTATTCAGAATGCAGTTACCCTTAATTTGAATTTGCCCTGTAGCTAACCACAGGATGTAGCTTATGACATTAAGTTTGACAAGGGACAACAAGAAAATCACTTTAAGGCAGTATATAAACATATTTATGGAGGTTGCATGAATGAAAAAAGTAGTTTGGGTATTAAAATTGAAGACAGAAAAGTAGAGAAACTACTTCCAAGGAGGTTTAGAAATGAACAGCAACAGCTAAAATGTCAGAATTCAGGATATTGGATCAGAGTAACAGACAAGAGGTCCTTAAGACCTAGCAGGGTTGTCATCATACAATTCATTTATTCATGATCCCATAACAGAGAGAAGAAAAGGGAGTATTTTCCACTTTTGTTTCTAGATTGTCATAGACTGCTTTATAGTGACAAATTTCTCTTGCCATTATAACCTCAAGACCATGCTTTTTTTTTTTCCTTTTTTCCCTCTGGTTTTATATTTAATGAGTTGAAGATGCAAATTGCTTATAAATTTACTTTCTTTCCCATCCTTTAATATATTCAAAGACATCATCCCATGTATGAGTCTATATAACAAACCCAAATTCTTCTCTGCTGTTTTTTTCTTCTTATCACATGCTATAAATATCTTCAAAACAATTAATTATCTCTATGTGGATTGTGTATTAATTCAGTGGATGTTCATTGAGTATACAGTATGTGCCAGGCATTGTGAGCTTGTGAAGGATGCAAGGGTAAGCATGGTTTTTATATACAGGCAGTTTGTTTGCATTTATTTCTTCAGGTGAAGGAAGCATCTAGAATTAGATGATGAACAATGACTGGAGAATCCTAAATGTTACTTAGCTTTTCAGTGACAAATTATGTTTGCCATACTAGTTTTTGTTATGGGAATATGATTTGTATGTACTTAACTTAAATTACAGGATTGTTTTACTTTAGTCTTAGAAATGGCAAATAAATGATGAATGAACTACAGCCAGTCATGACATAGGCAACACCATAATAATTTTCTCTGAAATAGAATTGCCTAATAAATCTTAATTTAAAGTAACCAGCAGTGCCAGAGGTGCACCTTACTTGGGCTACAGTTTATGACGGTTTCTTCAAATTAGACCAGGACCGGAGAATTAAAAGTTAAACTTTACCTAATGACAGTTGAGAAAATAAACGTAAAATTTATTTGAAAAATAAAAATCTCCATTAAATTGTAAAGTAGTAGTTATAAATTGTAATAAATATACCTTATTAATACTTTTTGCCACATATCCATCTTGCTCATTAAGTATTTGTTGGAGAGAGAAATACTAGTCACCAAGAAGTTAGAGTAATTGCACACAAAAATAAGATGAATTTTATATGGAATAAGACTAAAGTTGTGTGACTGTATATTTTATGTTGTATAATATAACCAGCTTCATATATAATCCAAAGCATATATATTTAGCGCTATTTCAAAGAATGAAATTAGTTCTAGGAATCCCTTGGTAGACTAGTCCTTGACAAATGTCAACTTCAGTGTAAGACCCCACTCTCAGCCTCCACTTTCATTGCTAAATGAGCCTCCAGTACAAACTTTTTGAGACTACTGATTAATTTTTAAAGTGCTTACTTCCGTTTCTTCTACTTGTCAGTCTGAGCTCAGGTTTGCTAGTAATCTAGTCATGAAGTTCATCTCTTAGGTAAAGTATGTAAATGGACTATACTGAAGTATACAGTCCAGTAAATACTACATTTACTTGATATAGGTTTAATTAATGTTGATGATGATAAATTATAATAATATAAAAGTATCATGAGTTTTTTAAAAAGTCCTAAAAATCCTGTTAAAAATAAGATTTGTAAATTAATGACATATCTTAAAAAGGATAACCCCATTTACAACTTCCTAAACATAAGGTTTCCTATATAACATTTTTGTCTTCTAACACATGTGATTTTGAGCTTTCAAAAAAGTCAAGGAGAGAAATGAGTGTGATTTTGCTGGTAATTGAAGACATGAGCTTAGGTCAAAGCACAAAATCTTACCTGAAAGTAAATATCCAAAAAAGTATTTCTCCCTTGTTTTAAAATTTTCCTAGAGTTTTATTTATTGTACATAGTAGCTCAGGTTATCCCTTCCACTGAAATTATCTTAGATTTATATCACTTGGAACCTATTATTTTTCTTTTTAATGTTTGTATTATGAGCCCATTCTTTCTTGAGTCTTTTCCTCTTTTTTCCCCACTGATCCTTTTTTTGATTGTTAAAAATGTCTCTTGATGAGTTTCATGAATATGTTACAGTTTCCCAAAATTTTCCTCTACTTGTAATAATTGATACCTTAAAATCATAATGGAATCTAATTTGAAAGATACATAACCATAATGTGTTTGAGAATCTCAATTTATTCTTAAAAGAGTTTGTTGAAAGACTTGCTCTAGAATTTCAGAAAAGCCCAGAGCAGGTGGCTCATTATTTGTATCAACCTTTGGATATATTTTTTCCTGAAGATAGTATTTTTCCACAGTAACATAAAATACTGATTAGTGGGAGGCAGAAAAGCTTCTTCAGTAAGGATTCTAAATATATTTATTCAGAATGAGAGCATTTCCTGTTAATGTGTCATCTCACAAGGTACATTTCTCATTAACTACAGAAAATATTAGGCCCTCAGAGGTTAGTTGCAGAGTAGTTTCTTCCAAAGAGATCAATTCTTGAGATGGGTAAAAAGCAAGACTATTTTGTAAGTACTGGTATAATAATAATTAATAAATGAGACTATCCAAACTATCTGAAAGCTTTCTATGTATAATTACCAACCTATCTTTCAAATAGAAAATCCTTGTGTTATTATTATGAATATTGTATTTCCTGTGTCTATAGTTTGGAATGATATATTAATTCAATCTTAGCTTGATTAACTTTTGCCTTATTTTTTTTTCAAACTTATACTGTATTTTTAAGCATATAATGTGGTTGTTTCTTAAAAAATAATTTTATAGAGGAATGGGTTCTTTTAAGAAAAACATAATGTTCAATAAATCAAGTTTGAGTGCAATAAATTATTTACTTTCAGTTTGCAAGAGGTGAATAAAAAGTGCTTGGCCAATATCGTACCATTAATCTATTCTCTTTTCTCCTTTCTCTCTTTACTTCTCTCTCTCCAATAGAAGTGGAACAAAAAGGTAATTAAATACCTTTCATAAATTATATACTATTTATAGGCTAAGTTATTTAACAGTTTAACATCTAGTTAAAATAATTGTTATTAATTTTTATCTATTTTCTGAAAATTTATTTACTATTTCTGCTGCTCAACTTCACTTTAATCTGTTGTACTGACCAGTGCTGGTTTGATTATTTTTATCCTAAAACAGTTTAACAGTGTAAAGTTTTCAACCATGCATTTTATTCCTCTTTATTTTTAAATGAGTAGTTAGAAATCCAGTAGATGCTGATGCATAATGACTGCTTCAGATTTGTTTTATTTCTAGACTAGATAATTTTCCTAGCTCTGGAGTGATTCCCTGTTCTTTTGATTTTTAACTATTAAGGGAAAAGGGGAGATGGTTTTCTGAAATACATTAAAATAAATTGCTTTTGTAAGCAAGGGCTGATTATTAACTAACATAAAGTTTATATACAATTTTGACAATAATACCTACCCATCCTTTATAATTATAGACATCATATTGCGTGTGTGCTAAGTCATTTCAGTCGTGTCCAATTCTTTATGACCCTATGGACTGTAGCCCGCCAGGCTCCTCTGTCCATGAGATTCTCCAGGCAAGAAGATGTAATGAGTTGCCATTTCCTCCTCCAGGGGATCTTCCTGACCCAGGGATCGAACCTGCATCTCTTATGTCTCCCACATTGGTTGGCGGGTTCTTTACCACCACCTGGGAAGCCCAGGCATCATATTAGAGTCCTGAAGAATTCTTCCAATAATGAATTTTATTATTAAGTATAATTTGATGGTCTTCTATCCTTGCTATGGAAGATTTTGACAGTTAAATTTTCCCCTAAATGTCTCATTTTCCCAAAATTGAAACTTTGGACCTTTTTTAACAATAAACTTTTGTTCTTAATAGCCTGCAAACCCTAGTTGAGTCTCATCATAGATTTTCTCTTAGATGTAGGTTTATAATTGCTGTTAAAGAGCTAATCACTAATATCAAGAGAATAATACTTTAATAATTAAAATATGAGTCAACCTCCAAATTTCTTGCGATTTCCTAATTTCTCTTCCCAATATACTTCTAATCATTTCAAACATAACAGTGGACTACATGATTATTTTTCAGTGTGTTTGCTCTGCAAAAATATTGGAGCAGTGTTTCCCATAGCAGGTTCAGAAGAAAATTACATCCCATCAGGCTCTGTAGAAAGGGTTCTGTGATCAAATTAATTTGTGGAAATTTGCTCACACTCCCTTCTTCTGCCTTGCAGAGTCACTAATGTACCTCAGTACTTAGAATCCTGATATTATTTTAATTAATATTTCTTGAGCATATGTGGCTAGGAATCCCTGTTTTTGTGTGTTTTTTTTTTTCTGTGTATTATATATCTAAACCATATAAATAGGTATTTCAAGGACCTCCTTTTGGGAAACATTGCTTTTTAGCCCCCTTTTTTACGGATGAATCAGTCAAGCTTTCCTTACCACCACTCACATGATGTGCTACTGAAAAATTAAACAAATCAGACAAGTCCTGCCCATTTTCAGTCTGAAGTATGAGCAGCAAAATATTGTAGCTAGTAATCTTGTTTTTTTAATATTCTTCTCATGTAACAGTAAAAGGTACATGTTTTTAAGTTCCAAGTCTACTGTATTTAACAGGACATTTTTAACTGATTAAAATCTAGATCTTGGGTTCTCCTCTGTAACTTTTCACCTTTTCTTCTTCCCTTATTTCTTCTTTCCTTTCTTTTTCTTCCTTTCTCTTTTTCCTTCCAGTATCCATCCATCACTCATTTTTAATTGTGTGAGTTGCATGCTCTGTGTGTGCTGTAGCAGCTTTAAGGGCTTTTTTAAGATTCAGTGGCCTGTATCACAAGGTTTTTCTTTCCCCTTATTATGTTTTTAATTACTATTGTATTTTCATTTGCTTCTTAATGATAAGTATAGAGTAGTTACTAGCATCAGAGTGAAAACAATATTTTTTAAAAACTTTCAAATAAGATATATGAAACCATCATGTGTAAATGTTTATATTTGTTATATATCTATAGAATACACAGACATAAGTCACATCTATGTAGATAGCATATCCAAAATTATTGCAACACTCTTGCAAACGTAAAATGCAAAGGAAAAATGCAAAGGAAAGCACAGCCACTCATGAAAAGGCCAAATTTCATCAGCAAATCAAATCAGAATGATTCTAAAGAAATGTCAAAATTAATGTGGAAAAATACGTTCTCAGAAGAATGCAGCAAAATAATTAAGTGGTGGTGGGCATTTCTTATTAGAGTTGAATTCCACTTGGTGAAAAGTAAGAATATATGACAAAATATTTAAATTAATATAATTATTATTTTGACTCTTTCCCAATTGACAGTTTTTCTTTGTCCTGGACTACTAAAAGGAGTATACCAGAGTGAACATTTGTTTGAATCTGACCACCAGTCTGGGGCATGGTGCAAAGACCCTCTTCAGGCTTCTGACAAGATTTATTATATGCCTTGGACCCCGTACAGAACTGACACCCTGACTGAGTACTCATCCAAGGATGACTTCATTGCTGGAAGGCCAACTACAACCTACAAGCTTCCTCACAGGGTGGATGGCACAGGATTTGTAGTGTATGATGGAGCTTTGTTCTTCAATAAGGAGCGCACCAGAAACATAGTAAAGTTTGATTTGCGGACTAGGATAAAGAGTGGAGAAGCTATCATAGCAAATGCCAATTACCATGATACCTCCCCTTACCGGTGGGGAGGCAAATCTGACATAGACTTGGCAGTGGACGAGAATGGGCTATGGGTAATCTATGCAACAGAACAAAACAATGGTAAAATTGTCATTAGTCAATTGAACCCTTACACCCTACGGATTGAAGGGACATGGGATACTGCATATGATAAAAGGTCAGCTTCCAATGCATTCATGATATGTGGAATTCTGTATGTGGTCAAATCTGTCTATGAGGATGACGACAATGAGGCCACGGGAAATAAGATTGACTACATTTACAACACTGACCAAAGTAAGGACAGTTTGGTGGATGTACCCTTTCCTAATTCATACCAGTACATAGCAGCTGTGGATTACAACCCCAGGGACAACCTTCTTTATGTATGGAATAACTATCACGTCGTGAAATATTCTTTGGATTTTGGACCTCTGGATAGTAGATCAGGTAAGTTTGACTTTTGATGGTACTTTAAAGGGAACTATTTACAGCTTGAACTTAGTACGTTTATTGTATATTTTGATTAGACTTCTTTCTCCTGGTTTTTCTTCTGGCCTGTGTTTTGAAAGTTATTCATTTTTTTTTTTAGCTAAAAAATATTGCTGTAAATCACTGTTAAAAAAATTTATAGGCATGAGAATCCGACTCTTATTCCTCTACGCAGCTAGTCTCCAATTTTCATCCATTCTTTGAAGGGCATTTTCATTATCAGCTAGTTAGTTTGTGTGTCTGTGTGTGTAGTGAACTATACAAAACCATTGCAAAAATAGAATGCTATCCCACCTAATTAATTGTGACATGCCCTACAATGTGCCCTCTACTTGGAAATGCCAAAGTGTTGGTGTTATATAATTCTTCAGGAGCCCTATACCAATATGTTAAACTCATTGAGCACATCATATATGACCAACCCTACTGGGAATATTGTCAGTTAATTCATATGTATCAGTTCAGTTCAGCCACTCAGTCCTGTCTGACTCTTTGCAGTCCCATGAATCGCAGCACTCCAGGCCTCACTGTCCATCACCAACTCCTGGGGTTCACTCAAACTCACTTCCATCAAGTCAGTGATGCCATCCAGCCATCTCATCCTCGGTCGTCCCCTTCTCCTCCTGCCCCCAATCCCTCCCAGCATCAGAGTCTTTTCCAATGAGTCAACTCTTCGCATGAGGTGGCCAAAGTACTGGAGTTTCAGCTTTAGCATCATTCCTTCCAAAAGAAATCCCAGGGCTGATCTCCTTCAGAATGGACTAGTTGGATCTCCTTGCAGTCCAAGGGACTCTCAAGAGTCTTCTCTTCTCCAACACCACAGTTCAAAAGCATCAGTTCTTTGGTGCTCCGCTTTCTTCACAGTCCAACTCGCATCCATACATGACCACTGGAAAAACCATAGCCTTGACTAGACGGACCTTTGTTGGCAAAGTAATGTCTCTGCTTTTCAATATGCTATCTAGGTTGGTCATAACTTTTCTTCCAAGGAGTAAGCGTCTTTTAATTTCATGGCTGCAGTCACCATCTGCAGTAATTTTGGAGCCCCCCAAAATACAGTCTGACACTTTTTCCACTGTTTCCCCATCTATTTGCCATGAAGTGATGGGCCCAGATGCCATGATCTTCGTTTTCTGAATGTTGAGCCTAAGCCAACTTTTTCACTCTCCCCTTTCACTTTCATCAAGAGGCTTTTAGTTCCTCTTCACTTTCTGCCATAAGTGTGGTGTCATGTGCATATCTGAGGTTATTGATATTTCTCCCAGCAATCTTGATTCCAGCTTGTGCTTCTTCCAGCCCAGGGTTTCTCATGATGTACTCTGCATATAAGTTAAATAAGCAAGGTGACAGTATACAGCCTTGACGTACTCCTTTTCCTATTTGGAACCAGTCTGTTGTTCCATGTCCAGTTCTAACTGTTGTTTCCTGACCTGCGTATAAGTTTCTCAAGAGGCAGATCAGGTGGTCTGGTATTCCCATCTCTTTCAGAATTTTCCAAATATGTATAAGTATATCTAATTGATATATACAGATAAATGTTCATAACTGATACAGATAAAAGAATAGATCTAATTATAAAAGAAAAACAGTACAAAACTCAGCTTAAAAAAAAAAGACATTTCAACTCCCTTTCTTTAAAAGTATCTTTTTCGTCTCTAGGAAATACTGTTTACTTTTACTATTGTTTGAATACAGTCATGAATTGATTCATCTTTTACATTTTTAGTTGCATAACTGAGCAGATTTATCTTAGTTTAGAAGTTAAATTGTTTTACTAGCAATTTTACTGTTAGCTTAGTTCAGTCTCTTAGTCGTGTCTGACTGTTTGCGACCCTATGGACTATAGCATGCCAGGCTTCCCTGACCATCACCAAGTCTCAGAGCTTGCTCAAACTCATGTCCATTGAGTCAGTAATGGCATCCAACCATCTCATCCTCTGTCGTCCTCTTCTCCTCCTGCCTTCAGTCTCTCCCAGCATCAAGGCCTTTTACTGTGAGTCAGTTCTTCACATCCGGTGGCCAAAATATTGGAGTTTCAGCTTCATCAGTCCTTCCAATGGCTATTCAGGACTGACTTCCTTTAGGACAAACTGGTTTTATCTCCTTGCAGTCTAAGGGACTCTCAAGAGTCTTCTCCAACACCACAGTTCAAAACCATCAATTCTCGGTGCTCAACTTTCTTTATAGTCCAACTCTCACATCCATACATGGCTACTGGAAAAACCATAGCTTTGACTAGATGGACATTTGTTGGCAAAATAATATCTCTGCTTTTTAATATGCTTTCTCTGTTGTTCATAGCTTTTCTTCCAAGGAGCAAGCTTCTTTTAATTTCATGGCTGTAGTAACTATCTGCAGTGATTTTGGAGCCCCCCAAAATACAGTTTCTCACTGTTTTCATCGTTTCCCATTCCATTTCCCTGAATTAATGGAAACAGTGATAATATTGCTCCTCCTGATAAAATATAATGGAAAAACAAGGTATAGGTGTCTGAATTTTGACGGTGACATAGCAATTCAAAGTTCATTTTTTAAAATTCTTACAAGTTATTATTTCTTATTTTCTGCATTGTTTTTACCATGCTTTAACTAGTATGTCATTTTGCTTTACTAACTTCACTATATACATATCATCTTATACAATTAGAGTCTAAGTGCTAGTAATCTTGCTTTACTTATCTTTTTATTATTTTTCATCTGACCATTATTTCTGCCTTCTTAGATCCTAGTGTACTGTATAGCATAGAGTTAATAAAGACTCAATAATTCTTTGCTGAATGAATGAGTGGATGAAAGCATGAATGGATGCCTTTCTATTTCTCACTATGATAGAATTTCAAATTGGGTGGCATTTTCTCTAATGCCTGAGAAGCTTCTACAAGACTGAGAGCTGTTCTTTCCATGGCCAGCATGTTGATATTATGTTGAACTGCTTTTCGTAGAAGAAAAACCCTAATATGCAATAGCAGCAAAAGCAGCTTCTCATTATTAGTCCTGAAAAATACCCTAGACCTAGCTAACCTCTGTACAGGTAAGGTTTCTTAAACCAACACACATTTCAGTTAAAAAGCTAAGCATCTGAAATATTCTGGGAAGACAATTCTTTCAGGTCTGTGATATTCTTGAGTATTTTGCCAGTGGAAACTCTATTGTTGAATGGTTCTTAGCCTTTTTTTTACTTTTAATTGTAACCAAAGTAATTTCTAATTGCCTTAAAAGAAATGATACATAGTAACATAATCATCTTTTGATGTTAGTGAAATAAGGGTAGTAACATACCTTAATTTTATTTATTGGTAAAATCATGCATTATTTTTTAGACTAATAGATAAGTTTATATTAATTAGCATTCCAGATTTTAACTCAATGGACTGAAGCAAATTCTTAACTTACTTTTTGTAAATTATCCTTAAAGATGATACTATAGCCCCATGTATTTAAAGACTTGTCAAAAATATTTCTGGCATACATTAATAAAATTATATTTTTATCCCATACATGTATCCCTATGTATGATAATAATTCATTGTAATCGTAGACATAGGAAAATTATACCACTCACTTAATACTTTTTGTTTGCTTATAGAAGTTAGATTATGAGCCATCTTGCCCACTTATAATAGTTATCATATTTGTTAAAAGGATATTATTAAAGTGGCAAACACTGAGAAATGAGAAATCTCAGCTTTTGAAACAAATCACTATCTTAATCCAGGAAATTCAGTTTTCATTCTTTTAAATGACAGTGAAATTGTTTCTGTTTTCAAAAAAGTGAAACTTCAGCTGTATTAAACTTAAGCTAGAACTTTGGTGTGTTCCTATAGTGGAGAGGTAGAAAGAAAAAGTAGAGAATAAGAATGTGTACATTTTATGCATCAATATGAGAATTTAAACTAGCATTAATGGAAGTAGTTCACCCTATTATACAAAAACAGTTTCAACGGAGTGTTTTTCTTTAGTATAAATTACACTGACATTTTTCAAAGAAATTTCCTTTTGACTGTTTTTATGGACATTTTTATTTGTCTGTGTAAGGAAACCAACTTACTGTAAATATTTAGGGTCAAAAAAACTGCTCTGTAGATTAAAATATCTGGGTATTAGAAGTTGAGACAAATATATTCCCCTGGTGTATAAAAGTTCCCAGGTGAAACATCCGTGGAGCTAGCATACTGCTTCTGAACATGAGTCTGGGAGCCTAAGGACTTGGGTTTTAATTCTGCCTCTAGTGCTTGTTTGACTGTGGGCCTCTTGGTCTTAGTTACCTCAACTATAAAGTGTAAAAATAATAATAATAGCAATAATACCTGGGTCCAAAGATTGAGTTTCCCTGGTGGTTCAGTTGTAAAGAATTTGCCTGCAGTGCAGGAGACCTTGGTTTGATCCCTGGGTTGGGAAGATCCCCTGGAGAAGGGAACGGCTACCCATTCCAGTATTCTGGCTTGGAGAATTCCATGGACAGAGTTGTCTGGCAGGATAAAGTCCATGAAGAGTATTGTTAGATTTTAATGAGATGATATATGTATAGATATAGCAAAATTAACATAAAACTACATACCAACCCTACAAGGACCATTATTATCCATGTTAACTAATTTAGGGGCTTAAGGTACTACTGCTCATATAATTTTATTAAAAATCACCAGCTACTAAAATACAGCATGAACTTCAAAGTCATGGTCCCTTCTGTGACACTAGAAGTGGAAAGTATGCTTACTGAAACAATGTGTGCAAATTCATTCACTTGATAGAAGTGATCTCAGTATCCCCATGTGCTAGGCACTCTCCAGATGTCAATCTAATTTGTAGATCTCATGATTAGATAATTACCATAGATCTGCACTCCAAAAAAAAGTGCTTCTGATTTTCAGTGGTGAAATCATATACTCTGTGAAGACTTGCTGAATAATTTAAGAAATAAATAAATGAATTATAATATATACATACATATTTTATATCTTATTATTCAGAATATTATGGTAATTGGAGTAATAGTCCAACAATGTATTTTATTAAGATTATACATATGCTTCTCAGGTAGTCCCCTTCACTGTTGGCCATGCACTCCTACGATCTGGAAGTTATTATCTGGAAGTCACCCCAGTTATTCCCCACCTGCCACACACACTTGCTTCTTATCTTCGCTCAGATCGTAGTGATATTTGGTAATATAAAGAAGGTTTGTGTGGTAAGAAGTGCCAAAGCACGTTACAGCACCTAGTGCATTTTCTTCTGGAAATAATTATGGAATAACTCAATAGTTTTACAATGGGAAAGAAAGTGAGTGCAATGGATTTTGTTTTCAGAACATCTCAGATTTTTCCATTGATGAATTGCATGAATCTTTTCAGCTTAGAGAAAATGAAAAGTGTATCCATTGAGTACACCTGTGTATTCAAGTGAGTAAGCGTGTTTCTTTGAAAATATATTTTGTCTGCAGAATAGGTGGTTAAGTTTTGGACACCAGTATCTAAAATGCTTGTAAGCATTACCACCTGAGCTAAAAAGTAAATATGTGAAATTGCTTTTTTTTTTTCCTAAACCGAGGACTAGCAAATATACAATTTTCCTAAAATGTACTTTTAACTGAGCCTTTTTCCTCTCATAAAATATGATAAATTATGCATTCATCATTTCCTTCAATGGCTATCTTTTGTAAGATATACTTTTAAAACTTCCAAACAGTAGTTAGCTATTTCACTTGTTATTTGAGTGATTCTCATGTTGCCATCATGATTCTAAAATTCTACTTGATATCTTCATATGTCTGGTGTGAGGGAATCAAGTAGTTACTTTACTTGTCCTTAGTTCACTGCTGTTTAATGACTTTTATTTACCCTTGGAGTTCTTTCTCTCAAATCATATTGTGCTGAGTTCATAATTCATTAATATAAAAGAGATGTGAGGTATTATCATTTATTCTCTCACTTTGTCTCTAAACTGTCGACCAAACAATCTAAATGTTCATTGTGAAATATACAAATATTTTCCACTATTTCATCCTGAAGAAAGAAGAAATATGCACAGGTTGATAATAAGAATATACAGAGAAGGTCAATGCCAAAATTCCTAAAATTAGTACATCTAACAGATCTACAACCCTATTGGTTGAGATTTAGTGAAACACACCAGGCCTTCAGTATGAACATCAGACAACAATGACATGTAGCTATTGTCCAGTGCTTGCTCTTATGCTTTCCAAACACAATCCAAATTTTGAAAGCCATTTTAGATTATGTAAATGTAATCATTTTGTATATGCTTAAGATAGTAGAATCTAAAACAACAAAAAGCCTACACATAACAGTTTAATAATGCAGATAAGGTAAACCTTCTGTCCTTATAATATGCTAATTAAGTACATTTGTGTCTCCAGTAAAAGCTGCAGCTATATAGTGATGAATAAGAACTTTAAACACACATGACACCTCGTTAAAACGTAATTTTCACATCATATATCTGAACCCTTTACTTTGACAGCTGAGTAATGTGAATGTTGGGCAGAGAATCTTGAACATTTTGAAGCTGTCACGTGCTTAATAGGTAGCTGAATCTGCTTCCTTTATTTAAATATGTTGCATCCTAGTCACAAATAGCCTGAAAGTAGTGGGATGTTAAATCAAGCTTGCCCTCAGCATATAAGTTATGATTGCTTCATGGTTCCACTTGAGATATCACATTGTCTCTAAAGTTTAATTGATGTAAATCTCAGTAACTGAGTGAACTTCACTAAAAGAAAAAAATAGCTACTTGTTGCTAATTTCATCCAGGTCTTTATTTTTATGCATCAGCTGTTTGGCTGTCTGCAGAGGTGCCCCCTCTCTTTCTCTCCGCTGCTGCTGCTTTGCTTTTAGTGACAGCTTCTGATGGAAGGTCATTGCTGCTGGTGACTTTTCAGGGAGCACAGCCAAAACTTAAATATTTTGCAAAAGCTATTCTATTGTCACTTAATGTCAGCTGAATTCTCTTATGTTTGTTTTTACATTTCTTATATTTTTCTTCTTTGTAATTTTAAGGCTAAACCTTTCCAGAATGACACCCTCTGCTTTTCAGTCTCTTGATATCAAAATCTCAGTCCTGTACAAAGCAAAACTTTACTGGGTTTCTACAACCAAACCCAGTGTTAGCCTTTCATCCCACATAGAGGTGACCTTCTTAATAAAGGAGACAGATGCAAGGGACAAAAATGTTCAAAATTTTTATTAACTTTTTTCCTACATAGTGACATTCTTGAAAAATGTATAATTATTAGAACAGTAATCAGAATTATTTATACAAGCAGCTCACAGTCATAAAAGATGACTTATTGTGAATAAGCTTCCCACTCACACCAGCTGTCTTTTCTGTAACCATTTCACTGCTCATTAGCATGTCCACCAGAGGGCAGACAGGTGGAACTGAAACAGTTTGGCTGTTCATTATTAGCACATCTTGTCAGGGTTGGCAGTAGTGATTAAAATGGGATTTCTGGTTATCAAGGGATTCCACTTTAGAATACTCTGCTTCTATCTATATTACCATAGGTAAGTGAGAACTGACTTTATTACCTAGTAAAGTCTGATTTTTGCTTTATTTTTCTGTTTTTTTTTTAATTTTAGACAACAAACAGAATAGGGTTGCCAAGCAAAAATACAAATTTAAGCAGAAAAATATTTCCCCCTTAATAACTACTTTTATACCACAAAGTTAAATTCTCAGATAATAACCAAAAATTTAAGATACCTAAATTACAGGAATAATCAACCATAATATATAACTTTATGGAATGAGACATGTTATCAGATATCCCTGAAAACAAATGGATTATGTATTTTTGTTTACTTTAATAATAATTATTCCTGGTTTTCTTCATGCCCTTCAGTAGTACAAATCCTTGGCCAAACTCTATGTATCCACTTACCCCAAAGAAGACACAAATTGAAAGACACAAATTGCCTACTGTCATGTGACTGAACTAGTTTACCCTAGAATTTAGATTTTTAAAACTAATTGTTAAAAAATGAAATTCTACCAAAAATATACAAATGCAGGTGAAATTAGGTATTTGTTAATTTCATGGCTTAGAATTATCTCTTTGAGAAAAAATGGCACTTTATTTGTAAATGCTTTGTTCCATAAAAATACAAAATGATAAACTTTAAAAATTTTTAAGACAAACTTTCAAAATCTATGAAAATTTTGCTATATAGTATATATATTTGCATATTAAAAATATACTTTTGTATTTTATAGAGAAGCCCACTGAGATAAACCTGAGAGAAATAGTGGGGAGCAGTTCTGAAAATTTATTCTTCATTTTGATACAAAAAAATAAATCCTTTGACCTGTTTGTGGAGAGGAAGCTTGAAAGTGGAATTGAAAAATATTAAGATAGAGGTGAAAAGTGAAATTCAGGCACGAAATCAAGCCTGCTATAGAAAGCCAAAGCAGGGAGCCAAACTGGGCTTAATTCAGAAGTCCAATGATTAAAAGTTGTTTCTTCCCCTCTTTCTCTCTTCTTCCTCCCTTCCTTCTTTCCTTTCATTCTTCAAGACACAGGTCTTTAGGTAGCTCAGGTATGCTCTGTGGTTACAACTGTTGAACAGGCCAGGCATTGACCTGTTCTATAAACTTATAGAATAAGGAAAAGTTATAAGAAGAAACAGAAAAAGGGGGATGGTGTGTCAGAAAACAGTGCTACTGATTAGCTACTAATTTTTTGAGTATTTTATTTTCTGGCCTTTTACACAGATTATCAAATTTAATCCTAACAAAAATCTCGCAAAAAAAAAAAAAGCATTTATTTCCAGTTAAAGAAATTTAGGATCAGAGACAGTAAATAACTCAAATGTCACATACATAGTCCAGAGTTGCGGTTAAAGTATTAATTGTCCGACTTTCCACTGTGTCGTGTTGCCTCCATTGGTAATTAAAAAGAATACAGGTGCCCATAGTTAAGGAGCAAGGGGAAAGCAGGAAGGCAGTGTACAGGTAGTACATAGAATATAAGCAGATAAAGTAAAGTAGCAAATGCAAAGCCACAAGGCCACATTAAACTCACTTAGAATAAGGACAAGCAACAGCAGCTAGTGTTGCAAAGTACCTAGTAAACAGTGCCCTGTGTGTGCTGTCTGTGCAGGGGCGTAGGGCCTTCCTTTGCATATGCCTTGCTGGAGTGCTTGGCAAGCAGTATTAGCATATGACAACAGGGCAACTGTCAGACAAGCAGACCTTCCTCACCTTGATCTCTGGTTTCATTTGCCTGAAGGATAAGAGCTTGCAGTCTCCACTGCTTTCCTGTGAACTCTGCCCACCCGGCTGAGATCTGCTCTCATAAAATTGAGGTGCACTGGTCTTGTCAGGAAGAAGGTATAGGATAAGGAGCTACAGGTGTTTCTGGAGAGAGATTTGGAGAATTGAAGAGATCATTCCAGAACACTTCTGTTTTCCAAATGAAATACCTGCCATGCCTCCACATTGCACTAGGTTTCACATACATACCATAACACTTAAAGAAATACTGTGAAGTACAGATGTGAAAAGTAAGACTCAGAAATGTAAAGTCATCTGTCTGGAGAAATCCAGTTTGTGAACGTAGATGTGAACTTTAAAGAAGCCCAGGTTTATTTAACTAAATCATGAAGCTGAGACACTTCATATTTACAATGAAAAAATTGTAATGCGCACAAATATACAGTAGAATGTGATATAATGGTGTATGGTTTTTCTGTGTGCATGTATACATGTGCGTGTGTCTTCTTATAAATGCTTGAAGAAACAGACTTAATTATTGAAGGATTAGAAGACAGAAACTTGCAGAAATTCTGAGCAATTTTACTTAACTTATACTAATTCCATTTCTTAATCTAGATATTTTGCTAGCAATACTTTTATGGTTACTATCTATGAGCAAGAATAGTAAAATGGGGGAAAAATGAAGAAACGAAAGAAAGGAGGTGGTAAGGCAAGAAATGAGGGAAATAAACATTTTTGTCCTAAAAGTAAATGGACAAGAAATATGGCATACTTATGCCTTGCTGGTTGAAATATAAATTATCGTTAGCCACTTTTGAGGGAAACTTGGCAATATCTAGTAGAGCACATGGAGCTTACCGGGTGACACAAATGGTAAAGAATCTGCCTGCTGATGCAGGAGACACAGGTTGGATCCCTGAGTCAGGGGATCCCCTGAAGGAAGAAATGGAAACCCACTCCAGAAATCTTGCCTGGGAAATCCCATGGACAGAGGAACCTGGTGGGCTACAGTCCATGAGGTCGCAAAAGAGTCAGATAAGACTGAGTGACCAAGCATGCATTTAGTAGAGCCCATGTCTAAGTGATACCTTATATACTAGCAAGGGGCTTCCCTGGTGGCTCAGATGGTAAGGAATCTGCCTGCAATGCAGGAGACCCAGGTGTGATCCCTAGGTCAGGAAGATACCCTGGAGAAGGCAATGGCAACCCATTCCAGTACTCTTGTTTGGGGAATTCCATGGACAGAGGAGCTTGGCGGGCTGTAGTCCACCAGGTTGCAAAGAGTCAGACACGATTGACTGACTAACACACACAAATACTAGCCAATCCACTTTTAGATTTGCTTCTGGAGAAACTTTCTTACTTTTGTCCTAAGAGAGCAAGGTTTGTGTGTGGTTGCCCAAGTGACTAATAAGCAGCTGGTATAGGAGATATGAATGTGACATCTATCTTCACTTGCACCAGAAACTATAAAAGCCCTGATCAGTGTTGAAAAGTGAAAGTGTTAGTAGTTCAGTCAACTCTTTGCAACCCCATGCACTGTAACCCCCCAGGGCCCTCTGTCCATGAAATTCGCCAGGCAAGACTACTAGAGTAGGTATAACAGTTCCCTTCTCCTTGGATCTTCCCAAACCAGGGCTCGAACCCAGGTCTCCTGCTTTGCAGGCAGATTATTTACCATCTGAGTCACCAGGTCAGTGTTGAAGGTAGAGGGAAGCATTATGTGTACCCATGAAATGATAAATAAGAAAAAATCTTGAGATTTACCCTTTCTAGTAATATCATCCATCTGGTTTCATGCTGGCTATAATAACTCAAAGAAGCCAGGATTACAGTTTCCCAAGCACCAACAGCCTTTAACTCCTGTTAACTCTTTCTCAGAAATCATTGCACTGTTAGTAAAAGAAGCCCACTTTTGTCAGAAAAGGAAATTTTACTCTGAAATTTTAATTGAGTGTGACTTATTATCATAACTCATGTGTTTAAGCCACTGTGCATATTAAACAATTCTTAAGATTTAATTCCTTAAAATTTGTTTTATATCACCTTCACTGAATTTTCCCATGAGTATGAATATATTAACCTGCCATACATTCTAACCTGCCATATATTCCATATTCTTATAACAGCTTTTAGTATAATGATAATTTTTAAACTGTCAGGATAATGGCAAAATACTTCAGGGACTGAACAGGATGACTGAGTTGGTTGATCATGTTCGAGTTAAGAATTTGCAATGCCATGCCATAAGCTCAAGAGCCCAGATTTTGAAAGCATGGAAAATATAAAATTTTCTAAACCGAATAGGGAACTAGCGGATTTACATGTGAATGAAGGTTGAGGTTTTAATTCTCTGAGTTACAATAGAAAAAGCTGAGTTAGTCAGAAGAGATTTGTGCCATAAAAGTATTGTATTTCAGGACAGAATATCACATAAGGAATTTAAAAAATAATTATCTAGTGGAGTTGGAAAGTATATTGGGTTAGATTCTAAAACCATCTATTAAAGTAAAATTAAATATTACCAAATCTATTTTTGAATCTCTTGTAGTAGTTTATAGAATATAATGAGGTTTTAAAAAGTATGTATCCCTAGAGTACAGAGATAGCATTATATGTTATAGTGTAATGTATATTGTACATAATAAATGGTACCTTTACAAGGTATACTTTTACAGTAATTTAATTACATAACAGCACTACATGAATTCATGTAAATTGAGTGTAATATCTGTGATACAATTCCTTTGTATTAAAAAAAAGAGTTCCGTAGTTATTCCTGTGTAAATCATTTACATGAGAACTTTTCCCCCAAACATATATTAATTTGTACTTTCCCATTAAACATACGGATAGAACACTTATTAAGTGCCTAAATAATACAACTACAAAAGTATTGTGGTATAAGAATACTTAATGATATGAGAAATGGTCATTATGTATTGCTAATTCTTTTTAAAGCAGGTTTAAATTATTTAGAATTTAGGTCATTATACATTTTTCTACTTTCATTTGTGTATGAAAAATTTTATACAAAGCTTTTAAAAATGCTTTATGTGGAATAAACCTACTCATTATATCTAGTACAGTTACAAGCATAGAATCCAAAGTTTTAATGGTAGCTAATTCTTTTTTATTTGGCCTTGCCATGAGGCATGCAGGATCTTCCTCCACCAGGGAGCGAATCCATCTACCCTATGCTGGGAGCGCAAAGTCTTAACCGCTTTATTTCTTATTGGTTCAGATTTGAGCTTGTCTGGGATTCTCCAGATTTCTTTAGTGAATATGTGCGGTCTTCAAAATATATGAAACACATTTTTTAAAATTAATATTCCACATTACTAGAGTATAATAATCTTTAGAATTCTATGATGAGGTATTAAAAGGCCTTCTAGTTGTGTTCAGGACAATTGCCCAACTGATTCTCACCCACTTATGACTAGGACACACAAACAAGAAAGGGCCAAAATATTCTTGAGAGAATGAAACTGAAAGAGGGGAGCCTTGCTCTATTTCTAGCTTTTTTTTTTTCTTTGCTATAGAAAAAAATTTGTAGTTCTTAAGGCAGTGGCAACCCACTCTAGTACTCTTGCCTGGCAAATCCCATGGACAGAGGAGCCTGGTGGGCTGCACTCCATGGGGTCGCTAGGAGTCGGACACAACTGAGCAACTTCACTTTCACTTTTCACTTTCATGCATTGGAGAAGGAATGGCAACCCACTCCAGTGTTCTTGCCTGGAGGATCCTAGGGATGGGAGAGCCTGTTGGGCTGCCGTCTATGGGGTCGCACAGATTCGGACATGACTGAATCTACTTAGTTAGGAGAAACTTTACCTCTACCCCTTGATTACTGAGACATTATTTGGTTTAGTGGTACTTTCTGTCAATTTTGACTTTTAAACTTTTTAAGCAATCAGTTTTCACTAGTTGTTTATAAAGATTAAAATTGAAAAGGAAAAAATAAAAAAAGAGAACCATGTATTTAAATGTACCAGCATTGAAGTTGAATAAGAGTCAACCTTCCTAATCAGAGATGTAACTTAAATATTTTACTTTTAGCTTTGACAGTAAGAAAGGTTAATTTGCTCATCTATGACATTCAGTATTATTTTCTTATGTATAAAACTGTCCCCTTTTTGTGGCACCCTCTA
The DNA here is from genome assembly GCF_016772045.2 of Ovis aries. Taxonomy (NCBI): domain Eukaryota; kingdom Metazoa; phylum Chordata; class Mammalia; order Artiodactyla; family Bovidae; genus Ovis; species Ovis aries. Next base: position 78,050,721 of record NC_056059.1, read on the forward strand.
GATGACTCAGTGGTAAAGAATCTGCCTGCCAATGCAGGAGATGCAGGTTCAATCCCTGGGTTGGGAAGATCCCCTGGAGAAGGAAGTGGCAACTCACTCAGGTATTCTTCCTTGGCAATTCCCATGGACAGAAGAGAGTGTCAGGCTATAGTCCAATGGGTCACAAAAGAGTTGGACACAATTTAGCAGGTAAACAAGAACAGCATGCTTATATTTTCTAAGAAGTAGAAAATAAGTACGTTTATTGAATATTGACTGTTCAGGTCAGTTCAGTTCAGTTGCTTGGTCATGTCCAACTCTTTGTGACCCCATAGACTGCAGCTTACCAGGCTTCTCTGTCCATCACCAACTCCTGGAGTTTACTCAAACTCATGCCCATTGAGTCGGTGATGCCATCCAACCATCTCATCCTCTGTCATCCCCTTTTCCTCGCATCTTCAATCTTTCCCATCATCAGGATATTTTCAAATGAGTCAGTTCTTCACATCAGGTGGCCAAAGTATTGAAGTTTCAGCTTCAGCATGAGTCCTTCCAATGAATATTCAGGACTCATTTCCTTTAGGATGGACTGGTTGGATCTCCTTGCAGTCCAAGGGACTCTCAAGAGTCTTCTCCAACACCACATTTTCATTAAAATAAGATATCAAGAAATACTTTAGATGACTGAGAAGTGCTAATGGTTGTTATCTTTGTGTAATTATATTAAAAACTATTGATAAACTATTAAAATGTTTTACTGCAGTTTTATGTAATTATTTTGGGAGACAATTTTGTTGTGATCAGTGAGTTTAAATACTCTGATGAATTAAAGCCTATTTTTATATTTCTTTGTATAATAAAACTTCAGTATTTGCAAGTAGGTTATAGGCAAGAGATTGCTAAGTTTATATAGCATGCTGCTAAGTCACTTCAGTCGTGTCCGACTCCGTGCGACCCCATAGACGGCAGCCCACCAGGCTCCCCCGTCCCTGGGATTCTCCAGGCAAGAACACTGGAGTGGGTTGCCATTTCCTTCTCCAGTGCATGAAAGTTATATAGCATAATGGATCTCAAAGCATAGTCCAACAGAAATTTTTTAAAATGCAAGTTCTCAGGTTTCACCCAAAATTAAATCAGAAACTCTTGGGGGTGAACTCAGTAATCTATTTTTAATAGGCTGCTAAATTTGAGAATTGCTATATAGGCCATAATCCCTCAATTATATAAGCTAGGATAGTATATACTACAAAGTCTAATAAAAATATTACTTTTTTTTTTTGCTTCCTAAATTTCTGATTGCATTTAAGTGTTTCCTAATCCCCTGTCTGAAAGAAGCTATATAAATCACTAAGGGAGCACATTAAATGCAGATTTCCTATCTCTCTCAAATCACAGCCCTAAGATGTTGCTTCAGTGTCAAGTGGGATCTGGGGACGGTAGTTTTAAAAAGTGATTCCGGGTTTGAAAAAATATATCACTACTTTAGATTCCCTAAGGTATAAATAAAATTTGTATCTTAGCAGGAATGTTATTTTAATGCATTAAGAATCTGTGGAGCGATCTATACTATCTACCTTCTCTCTGAGCTAAGGCTATTCTGGCAGTGAAATGCATCACTTTTTTTTTTTTTTATTAAATGACCCTGTTTTGTGTCCTCATAGAATTACTACCTGTGTGGTTGACAGAGAAGAACAGTAGCCTAATACAGGATGGAAACATCCCCTCACAGGCTTGTCCTGGCAAAGCAAGGTGCCATTCATCTTCACCTTGGGTAGCTGGAATAATTAACACAGAGAGAAGAGCAATGAGACACTTTGTAATCATGCAGTGCCTTAGGAACACTCATGGTTAATCATGTGTTTGGAAACAAACACCAAAGGTAAGAAAAGGGGCAGGAAAACAAGTAAGGACTATCCCTATAGTTGAAGGACTGTATAGTATAATCCTATGAGCAATACCTCAAACTTCCATATTTTAATTTAAGGCTGTTATATTTCATACTTAAAAGTAATGGTAGCTAGAATTTTTCATTAATGTTCATAATTTTCCAAGTATATTAACACATAGTCAGGAATACACAATAGTCCCTCTTCTGTCCATTCCCACTAACTTTCATAAACATGGACAGATGATGAGATGTTTCGAAATGCTATTTTGCTCTCTGAGTCTGATCACCCTTTATGACTATTTCTTCTGGCTATTCAAGGCAGGCATGAATGGCACTCAGCTTTGCCAGCTGAGATCTGAGTGGAATCAGAAAATATGCCCATGCTGAATCAAACTGATGTGTAAACTTTCTTTTGTCCAGCCCCCTGCTGCTCTCCATTTTTTCTTTTTTAAGACAGAAACATCTGGTGGCTTTGACTCAATAAGGATGTAAAATTTAAAAGCACATTTTCAGATATGAACCTGTTGAATAAATATGCTAACTCACTTAAAAGGTACTCAATTTTATATCATTTTAATTTTTAAATTAAAATTGTGCTTAGAAGTGCTGTGTCACTAAACAAAGTAACTATTCTTAAGAAAAACTTTTCTTTATGTTAAATCCTCCCTTCATTTTTAAAAATATATCTGTTATTAGAGTTATCCCTAGAAGTGTTTGGCTTAGTAACTAGGTTGAGTAGTAGTTGTTTATTCTGAAGATATTTTTGTTCAGTTTCCTCTAATTCTTTAAATTCTATACTGTCTCTTCCCCCAATTTAGAGCTGAAAATGCAGTCATTCATTCTTCTTGCATTGAAGTTTGATTTATTTGTTTTGAATGTACTCTATTCTTATTAGGATGAAAGGTAATTCTGCTATTTTTCCTGTTTAAAATAATATGAAATAGCAAAGTAATAAAATAATATGAAGCCTCACACAAGCTTTTGGGATTTTTTGCATTTCTAAACTGTAGGAAAATCGAAGAGATGGAAAATCTAAAAATCTAAAAATCTAAAAATCATGTTTCACTAATAGCCATCATGATTACCTATTTTAGATTCTAAGTATATCCTCTTAGAGATAATTCAGAGGCTTTTTAGATTTCTTTAATTATTTTACATAACAAGGCTAAAATTTTATGTAATTCAACCTGTTAACAAATCGTTATTGAATTCTTATGCCCAGCTCTGTACTCAAGATCTTAAATTAATTAGAATGAATATGTGATGGAATTGATCCTTTTAAATTTCAAAGCAATTCATTTTAAAGTGGACTGATTATACTGCTTGAAATGGGCTGAGGAGGACACAGTTATCATTTTGCAGAGTATCGATGGGTACTATAAGCAGAGGATGTAACACTGGCTGCATCTTAAATATATGAGCTCCTTGCTATTTTGATATTCTAAGGTTTTACTAGATTCATTTCTTTTTCCATTAATGAGAAGGAATAATATTCACTGATTCAGTCTGTAGCACTTGGCCATTATATGCTGAACTGTATAAACAATGAGCAGCTGTATCATTGTTTATATTACTTGATTTTGTTTATTCATTTAAAAATTTTATGACGGCAGTATGGCTTAGCAGCATGCTTATGATAATGAAGAAGTTAATTAGTAATGTTGAGCAGAATTTCAAGAGATGACTTTTAGTAAGTAATACTGAAAATATTATAGTAGTCATCCACAGATAAACACAAGCTTTAGACAAATGGGAAACATGGTCAGATTACAAAAATCATATTAGAATCCTTTGGCTTTAAGTTTCCAAAGAATAGTGTAGATAAACATGCTCACCCACGTACCACAATTTCCCTGTTTTTTTTTTTTTTCTCCTAACAGTAAACTAAAGTAAGCAATCATCTTTAAATAATAAATTCACTCTGATAGAAGACGATGACTCTGCCAGTAAAAGAAGCAGACGGCTTACCAAGAATTCTGGAATTGCATGAGCTTTCCAGTCCAGAAATATTGATAGACATAGTCTGAGTGTGTTAGTCTGCTTCATTTTAGAGCCAAAGAAGTCTTAATTCAAGCACCAGGAAATCCATAATTGGAAAGAATCCCACAGTCACTACTGATATTTTCCTCTAATTATAAGTGACTTTGTGTGTCATAAGTCCACTTAAGACCTCTGGATTCTGATAAGAAAAGTATTCTCAGTCTCCATTTACTAGATTCTGGTGTTATCAGAAATTCACTTCTGCTGGCTATGCATTAGAGTGTCGTGTAGTATTTGATACAGTGATATGAAAACGCTTATATTGGTGTATTTTAATGCAGCGTCAATTTTTGCCTGAAGGCTAAACAGAGGTTAAACTTACATTTCTTGATATTTGTACTTTAGTGGATGCTATACTCATTCAGGAATTCATTGTGATTGTGGCAGGTGACATTACTTTATTCTTGTGTCATGTCACCTTCACCAGTAACTCCATATCTGAGCCAAGCCCACTGGGTGATTAAATATGGATTCAATTATCATAGACCTGAAGAGGTTACTTTTAATGAGGAAAAAAGGTATTTTTTTCTTGTTTATAAATATCATAGATATGTGTGTGTGTGTTTGTCTCATCCGAGTGGGAAGTGCCAACATTGTTAAAGCTAAGAGAAGTTAGAAGCTTGGTGATATGAGATATTTTGAAAAGAGATAATGCTGGGAAGTTGTACATAAAGCCTCTCAAGATTTTTTAGTTAGATGGGTTATAAGCACACTCAAAATATCAGATTTTATTTATTCAACATTTCATGAGTATTTATTATGTGCAAAATACTTGGCAGAAATGGCTAGAAAAGGAGGGGGAGAGAAAGAGATTATTGATAAATAAATAGAATGGTTTAGGAGAGAAATCAGAGGTGTCTTCAAAGACCAGAAGTCTGTGGATGAGAAGATCTTCATACTTCATTTTTCCTACAGTGAGCACGAGCAAGTATTTAGAAACCATAGGGTGAAGACAGATCACATTATGTTATAAAATATAACTTAAAATTTAAAAATTTAGTCAGTTATAATTCTGAAGTCCTTTCCTCCTTCCTAAATTTTGGTAATTTCTAAAATGATGCAGAATTGGCAAAATTAGCTTCAACAACCCTGCAACCTGACAGCTTTCATCCAAACTAGGTGGCAGTGTTTTTAAGGTCTAAATAAATCTCAGAAATATTGTCAACTCCAAATATGGAAACAAAATTTATTCTAATAATGGTTTGGAACGTAACTGAGTACATGCCATGTTAGGGCATGATTGCCTACTACCTGATAATATAGCTGGTAACCAGAGGTGGTAGGGTCTTTGTTCCAGCAGTGCTTCGGCCAGAGATTATCTGAATATATTCAAATAATTTTCTTAGCCTCTGTTTTTCTGTAACCAAATAAAATCTCATCAGTACAGTGTTATTACTAAGATTTCTTATAGGAACAGGTCCTACTATGGCGACTTCTTCCTTGGACTGTTCTTCATGGATTTACTGAAACCTCTCCTGCTAACATTAATATAATGTAACATTTTCAAAGTAAAACCATGGTTATGAAGAGAGAGGAGCTTTTGAAATGGTGTTTTTAAAAATTATTTCCTTAAAAGGGAATTGTTTTTTTTTTTCCCCTTTTGGTATTCTAAGCCTACAATATTTTTAGGTTATCCAAAAATAATCCAGAAAAATAAGTGTTAGCACATCCGCTTGAAGGCTATATACCTTAGATAGTTGTATGTATACTAGCTGCAGTATCACAGCTTCATCTATAGAATGTTAGTGCTGTGTCTCCACTGATACATATCTACATTTATGCTACTAGAAAGCTATGTAATGTTGATTTCACTGTTTTCAAAAAGGGCAATTTCCCCCTATTAGGCACATGTAAGATTAGGGTTGTGATTAGTAAGCAGTCAATTTTTGGCATTAAGTAAGTTCTCTTATTCGTAATTAAGTTCACATACTCATCGTCATGCAGGTTAAACATTAATTAATTACTTCACTGTTTTCAGTGAAGATACTTGGTGGGCACTGTGTGTGAATTAAACAATATAGAAAAACATTTTTCCCCAAATGAATGCAGGCCAGTTGGGGATGCAAGCGATAACTGAATAAACCAGCTGGAAAAAGAATAGGAAGAACATTCATAAAATGATGATATAATACTCAAAAAGGAAAAAGGCATGAATGACTCTAGGAGAAGGGGAGATGTAAGATATTTGGTGAGAAACTCATTCCTCAGTTGCTCTTACCCAACAAAGTATTTTATTTCTCATAGTTTTATATATTTTTTAAATTTTTTAACCAATAACCTATCCAAAAGGGTATTTTATTAAATAGTATAAACAAAAGATTTTTTAAAATTGCAGTTCTTGCTCACAGATGAGCTTATAAACTAATAATATATTCTTACCCTAAATAAGTTCTTGGTCCAGTTCAATTCAGTTCAGTTCAGCCACTCAGTCATGTCTGACCCAATGGACTGCAGCATACCAGGCCTCCCTGTCCATCACCAGCTCCCAGAGTTTACTCAAACTCATGTCCATTGTGTTGGTGATGCCATCCAACCATCTCATCCTCTGTCCTCCCCTTTTCCTCCTACCTTCAATCTTTCCCAGCATCAGGGTCTTTTCAAATGAGTTAGCTCTAGGCATCAGGTAGCCAAAGTATTGGAGTTTCAGCTTCAACATCAGTCCTTCCAATGAACAGTCAGAATTGATCTCCTTTAGGATGGAATGGTTGGATCTCCTTGCAGTCCAAGGGACTCTCAAGAGTCTTCTCCAATACCACAGTTCAAAAGCATCAATTCTTCAGTGCTCAGCTTTCTTTATAGTCCAACTCTCACATCCATACCTTCACTTCAGTTCAGTTCAGTCGCTCAGTCATGTCCGACTCTTTGTGACCCCATGAATCACAGCACGCCAGGTCTCCCTGTCCATCACCAACTCCCGGAATTCACTCAGAGTCGCATCCATCGAGTCAGTGATGCCATCCAGCCATCTCATCCTTGATCGTCCCCTTCTCCTCCTGCCCCCAATCCCTCCCAGCATCAATGAGTCAACTCTTCGCATGAGGTGGCCAAAGTACTGGAGCTTCGGCTTTAGCATCATTCCTTCCAAAGAAATCCCACGGTTGATCTCCTTTAGAATGGACTGGTTGGATCTCTTTGCAGTCCAAGGGACTCTCAAGAGTCTTCTGCAACACCACAGTTCAAAAGCATCAATTCTTCTGTGCTCAGCTTTCTTCACAGTCCAACTCTTACATCCATACATGACTACTGGAAAAATCATAGCCTTGACTAGACAGACCTTAGTCGGCAAAGTAATGTCTCTGCTTCTGAATATGCTATCTAGATTGGTCATAACTTTTCTTCCAAGGAGTAAGCGTCTTTTAATTTCATGGCTGCAGTCACCATCTGCAGTGATTTTAGAGCCCCCAAAAATACAGTCTGACACTGTTTCCCCATCTATTTCCCATGGAGTGATGGGACCCGATGCCATGATCTTGATTTTCTGAATGTTGAGCTTTAAGCCAACTTTTTCACTCTCTTCTTTTACTTTTATCAAGAGGCTTTTTAGTTCCTCTTCACTTTCTGCCATAAGGGTGGTGTCATCTGCATATCTGAGGTTATTGAGATTTCTCCCAGCAATCTTGAGTCCAGCTTGTGTTTCTTCCAGTCCAGAGTTTCTCATGATATACTCTGCATAGAAGTTAAATAAGCAGGGTGACAATATACAGCCTTGACGTACTCCTTTTCCTTTTTGGAACCAGTCTGTTGTTCCATGTCCAGTTCTAACTGTTGCTTCCTTTCTCAAGAGACAGGTTAGGTGGTCTGGTATTCCCATCTGTTTCAGAATTTTCCACAGTTTATTGTGATCCACACAGTCAAAGGCTTTGGCGTAGTCAAAGCAGAAATAGATGTTTTTCTGAAACTCTCTTGCTTTTCCATGATCCAGCGGATGTTGGCAATTTGATCTCTGGTTCCTCTGCCTTTTCTAAAACCAGCTTAAACATCAGGAAGTTCACAGTTCACGTACTGCTGAAGCCTGGCTTGGAGAATTTTGAGCATTACTTTACTAGCATATGAGATGAGTGCAATTGCATGGTAGTTTGAGCATTCTTTGGCATTGCCTTCCTTTGGGATTGGAATGAAAACTGACCTTTTCCAGTGTTGTGACCACTGCTGAGTTTTCCAAATTTGCTGGCATATTGAGTGCAGCACTTTCACAGCATCATCTTTCAGGATTTGAAATAGCTACTGGATAAAACATAGCCTTGACTATCTGGACTTTTGTTGGCAAAGTAATGTCTCTGCTTTTTAATATGCTGTCTAGGTTGGTCATAACTTTCCTTCCAAGGAGTAAGTGTCTTTCAATTTCATGGCTGCAGTCACCATCTGCAGTGATTTTGGAGCTCCCAGAAATAAAGCCTGCCCCTGTTTTCCCATCTATTTGCTATGAAGTGATGGAGCCAGATGCCATGATCTTAGTTTTCTGAATGTTGAGCTTTAAGCCAGCTTTTTCACACTCCTCTTTTACTTCATCAAGAGGCTCTTAGCTCTTACTTATTTTCTGCCATAAATGTGATGTCATCTGCATATCTGAGGTTACTGATATTTCTCCCAGCAATCTTGATTCCAGCTTGTGCTTCATCTAGCCCAGTGTTTCCATGATGTCCTTTGAATGTAAGTCAAATAAGCAGGGTGACAATATACAGCCTTGACGTACTCCTTTTCCTATTTGGAAACAGTCTGTTGTTCCATGTCCAGTTCTAACCATTGTTTCTTCACCTGCATATAGATTTCTCAAGAGGCAGATAAGGTGGTCTGGTATTCCACAGTTTATTGTGATCCACACAGTCAAAGGCTTTGGCACAGTCAATAAAGCAGAGATAGATGTTTTTTTCTGGAACTCTCTTGCTTTTTCGATGATCCAGTGGATGTTGGCAATTTGATCTCTGATTCCTCTGCCTTTTCTAAATCCGGCTTGAACATCTGGAAGTTCATGGTTCACGTATTGCTGAAGCCTATTTTGGAGAATTTTGAGCATTACTTTGCTAGCATGTGAGATGAGTGCAATTGTGTGGTAGTTTGAGCGTTCTTTGGCATTGCCTTTCTTTGGAATTGGAATGAAAGCTGACCTTTTCCAGTCCTATGGCCACTGCTGAGTTTTCCAAATTTACTGTCATATTGAGTGCAGCACTTTCACAGCATCATCTTTTAGGATTTGAAATAGCTCAACTGGAATTGCATCACTTCCACTCAGTTCAGTTCAGTCGCTCAGTCGTGTCTGACTCTTTGTGACCGCATGAAAAGCAGCACACCGGCCTCCTTGTCCATCACCAACTCACAGAGTATACCGAAAATCATGTCCATTGACTCAGTGATGCCATGCAGCCATCTCATCCTCTTTTGTCCCCTTCTCCTCTTGCCCCCAATCCCTCCCAGCATCAGAGTCTTTTCCAATGAGTCAACTCCTCACATGAGGTGGCCAAAATATTGGAGTTTCAGCTTCAGCATCAATCCTTCCAATGAACACCCATTACTGATCTCCTTTAGGATGGACTGATTGGATCTCCTTGCAATCCAAGAGACTCTCAAGGGTCTTCTCCAACATCACAATTCAAAAGCATCAGTTTTTCGGAGCTCATGTCCAACTCTCACATCCATACATGACCACTGGTAAAACCTTCCACTTCCATTAGTTTGATCCAAAAATATTCTCAGGCTTGCCCATTGTTTTTCATGTATTTATTGTAATATGATTTCTCAGTTTATGCTTTTATTGAGAGTCATTCAGCTATCTGAATAGAACAGGCAGTGGTTTAGTTGCTAAGTTGTATCCAGCTCTTGGGACCCCATAGACTGCAGCCCACCAGACTCTTCTGTTCAGGAGATTTCCTAGGCAAAAATACTGAAGTGGGTTGCCATTTACTTCTCCAGGAGATCTACCAGACCCAAGGATAGATCCCTGGTCTCCTGTTATTCAAGCATATTCTTTACTGACTGAGCCACCATGTGGTATCCCGCAAATACTCTTTATATTGTGCCTATGATAAGCCTTACATCCACAATAGTCCTTTATTGATAAAAGCAATTTTTTTTAATTTAAGAACTTTCATTTTTAATATGAATAACACAAATTAGATTTTTGTGAAGTCTTATCCTGATTACTTGAGTTTCTTTAGTATTAGAAAAGGAAAAAACAAAATTTGTCATACAAAGTGATGCTAATTCTTTTGGCATTCACCAGTATACAAAAGTGGAGAAGGAAATGGCAACCTACTCCAGTACTCTTGCCTGGAGAATCCCAGGGATGGGGGAGCCTGGTGGGCTGCCGTCTATGGGGTCGCACAGAGTTGGACACGACTGAAGTGACTTAGCAGCAGTATACAAAGATAAAGAGAAATCAAGAATATAAATTAATTACAAAATGCATTAAGTTTTCTTAATTTCCCATACGAGATATGCCCTGGGAGGTTGCTGGGGCATGTGATGCTCCTCTGTCCATGGGGATTCTCCAGGCAAGAATACTGGTGCAGGTTGCCATGCCCTCCTCTAGGGGATCTTCCCAACCCAGATTTCAAACGCAGGTTTCCCACTTTGCTGGCAGATTCTTTACCATCTGAGCCACCAGAGAAACCCCCTAAAAAAATATTTTTTCTTTATTTCCCATACTAGATATGCCCTGTGAGGTTGCTATAAGAAAGGAAATTGCTGTAATATCCTATAAATGTCAAAATTTGTAAATAATTGACTAATTTCACAATAGAAGGTATCATTTCTCTTTGATTGATATGTCATATAAGATTTAAAACCAAAAGTAACATAATGGATTTTAAAAAGTATAGGGCTATATAGGGCTTCCCTTTTGACTCAGATGATAAAGAATCTGCCTGCATTGCAAGAAACCTGGGTTCGATCCCTGAGTAAGGGAGATTCCCTGAAGAAGGGAATGGCTACCAATCCAGTATTCTTCCCTGGAGAATTCCATGGGCAGAAGAGCCTGGCAAGCTCATGGGTCACAAAGACTGGGATATGACTGACAGCTAACACATTTCAGTTTTTCATAGGACCGTATAACACTGAATTTCGATTAAATAATATTTTGCCACTGTGTTCTTTGAAAATCTTATTGTATGCACCTTCAATATCATAAAGTAACATTGTAGAAAGTGTTTGACAGATTTCAATATTAGCTTAAGCTTGTGAAAAAAGAAAACAATCCAGTGAAATTTAATATTGAAAACAAACCCATTCCAAATAATTCTGTTTTTCTTGAAATTTATCATTCATTGAAAGTTTGCCAGAACTCTTTGTATGTTATATTCCTTATTTTTTTTTATTAAGGCCCTACCTTACTTAAAAAAGTTTTTTTATTTTTTTAACTAAAGAATTTAATAAATTATATAATTTATATATTATATGTTATATGAAATTATAAATAAATTATAAATTTATGATTTATAAATATAAATTATTTATATATTTATATAAATTATATACAATCAAATTCACCACTTTAGTATAGGCTTCTGTAAATTTTATAAAATGTTTTAAATTCACTGTTATAATCAAGATATAGAATTGTTATTGTTCAGTTGCTGTATAATGTCCTACCCTTTGCAACCCCATGAACTATACCATGCCAGGCTTCCTGTCTCCCTAAGTTTGCTCAAGTTAATGTCCATTGAGTCAGTATGCTATCCAACCATCTTATCCTCTGTCGTCCTCTTCTCTTCCTGCCTTCAATCTTCCCCAGGATCAGGATCTTTTCCAATGAGTTAGCTCTTGGCATCAGGTGGCCAAAATATTGGAGCTTCAGTTCAGTCTTTCCAATGAATATTCAGGGTTTATTTCCTTTAGGATTCACTGGTTTGATCTCGTTGCAGTCCAAGGGACTCTCAAGAGTCCACTCCAGCACCACAGTTCAAAAACATTAATTCTTTGGCATTCAACTCTCTTTATGGTTCAACTCTCACATCCATACATGACACTGGAAAAACCGTAGCTTTGACCATACAGACCTTTGTCAGCAAAATGATGCCTCTTCTTTTTAACATGCTGTCTAGCTTTGTCATAGCTTCCCTTTCCTTGTCATAGCTTCCTTTCCAAGGAGCAAGCATCCTTTAATTTCATGGCTGCAGTCACCATCCACAGTGTTTAAAATCTGTTCTGTTCCCATTGTTTCCCCATCTGTTTGCCATGAAGTGACAGGACCAGATGCCATTATCTTTCTTTTTTGAATGTTGGGTTTTAAGCCAGATTTTTCACTCTCCTCTTTCACCTTCATCAAGAGGCTCTTTAGTACATAGAGTTAAGAGCACATAAATAAAAACTGAAAAGGACTAAGAAAAACAATAAAAAATACAGTGAAGAAGTAATGTCCAACAGATGTAAAGAACAGTCTTTTGGACTCTGTGGGAGAGGCGAGGGGTGGGATGATTTGAGAGAATAGTATTGAAACATGTATATTATCATATGTGGAATAGATCACCAGTCCAGGTTCAACGCATGAGACAAGGTGCTCTGGGCTGGTGCACTGGGATGACCCTGAGGAATGAGATGGGAAAGGAGGTATGAGGGGGTTCAAGATGGGGAACACATGTACACCCATGGCTGATTCATGTGAATGTATGGCAAAAACCACTATAATATTATAAAGTAATTAGTCTCCAATTAAAATAAATTAATTAATTAAAAAAAGAAAGTAATATCTAAAAAGACATATAACCTAATATCTGGCCACAAATTTGACCATAAAGATCTTTTCCTATTGATGAAAATATCATAAAAAATTATTTTTGTATGTTTATGTAACTGAATTATCAAATATCAAAAATCATTAAATGTTTTATATATATTATATTATATATTTAATAGGGCTTCCCTGGTGACTCAGAGGTTAAAGCATCTGCCTGGATTGTGGGAGACCCGCGTTCAATCCCTGGGTTGGGAAGATCCCCTGGAGAAGACCCAGGTTCAATCCCTGGGTTGGGAAGATCCCTTGGAGAAGGAAACGGCAACCCACTCCAGTACTCTTGCCATATATATTCCATTTCTGAGAATGGATTCCACTGTCAAGAACTGATTCTATTTTTTCATTTCAATAATTTTTCCTTATATGAAATCAATTTCTTTTACCAGTTTAAAAGATGTGTTCTACTTCCCTTTGGAGCAGGATGTAAAGAATCAACTTCCCTTTAAAAATAATGTTCATCACAAATGTAATAATTGCTTTTTCTCAGTCTTCTTCTCCAGTCTGAACATCCTTAGTGTTCATTCATGTATCATCATAACAATGTTCTTAAGACTCCTTATTTCCTTTTCTCTTTCTATTCTCAAAACTGGGCACCACATAGAGATATAATGAGACCACCAATATACAGGTGGTTTGACTATCATCAGTGGTTCACCACTAAAATTTACTGAGCTTTTCCAATGAACTGTGAGGTTTCATTTTTTTCCTTTTTATGTATAAAGAAACTGGAAGTTACAAGGATTGAACTATATATATCTCTGTGATCACGTAACTCAGCTTAAGAACTGAGATTTCCATCTACCTTTAACTTTGTACAGAATACTAACTCATTATAACGCAGACTGAGTATAGCAGAGTTTAAGCATCTGTATTGTTCCATTGGTTCATAATGAATTTATGGTTAAGAAACCAAGTACTATAAAACTTTCCAAAAGATGATTTCATTTGAAATATAAAAGTATGTCTCCTCAATCCTCTATATACATGTACAATCCACATTTTAAAACAATTTCAGAGTAATTATGAGATCTTGAAGGAATTCTTCACCTTAAAAACAGAAGTAGAGAATAGGAAACATTTTACTAAATTTTCACCTTGGATTCAGAATATTGGAAATTTATATATTTATGGCATGAACACATGCATTAAAGCTGTGCTGTTTATCTTGACTATGTTTTTAGTTTTTCCTCAAAATATTTTTCTCAAAATATATCTTAAATTTTATCTATTTTTGGAATGAAAAGCAAGTGTTTATATAGTGAATTTATATTTTCCTGGAATACTTTTCACTAAATTATACAAATAAAATTATAGATATAAGTTAGTATTTATTAACAAAGGAAGAAAATTTCAAATGTCCTTTGAGGACTTAATATGATAGAAACACATACTAATTAATTGTCAAATGTGCTAAGTAAAGTAATTGCTTTGTCACTTGCTCAAGGAAAATCTTACATTCCACATCACTTTTTCTAAGGCTTATCATATATGTGGGCAGATATTTCAGGAATCTTATACATTTTAAAATTTATTTTTTCTTCAGAATTTAAAATGTATTACTGTTTTAGATTTTCTAATTATGCATGAGATAATATAACTAAGTAGTATGCTAAGCTTCCCTTTAATTGACAGGTTTGAACTTTAAGTACTTAATTGGTACTTCATAATGAAAATGACTGAAAGTCCACTTTCAGAGAATTCTCTAAGGGATGAAATGTCTTCATTACCAGCAAGGTGTAATTAATTTTAAATTATTTCCATTTTTGCCAAGATATATTCATATACTAGAATACACATTCCATAACTCCAGTGGTAAAGATTCCAAAATGACACCAAAAAAGTGTTGCATAATCAAAATTGGAATGTGCAGTATAAAGTGTAAATGCATAAATGAACCATGCCCTTTTATCGGCACTCATTATTAAAACTGGAATGAAAGTTTTCCTATTTGAATCTCTCAGAAAATGAGTCATTTTGAATAGCTGAATTCTCTATTTAAATGAGAATGTTTAAGTAGCCAGAACATTTAAGACACATTTTAATCTTTTTGAAGAGATTCTTTCTGTAAATTCTTCTGTACACTATATATATTTAACCACCCTTTTTTTCCTGTAGCCAAGCTAGCTCAACTTGAATTGACTGTTCTAGATTACCATTATGTTTGTGGCTTTTGACCTGACTTACATATATGTCTTATATAAATTCCTGGTTTCAAAGTAAGTGGGTTATTTTTACTGTGATACTATGGGAAATTAAGTGCCTATAACTAAAAACATATATATTCATTACAAACATTTATAGTTCTAAATTAAACTTTGACATCTCCTATGATAGTAGATGGCTGTGCATTTATTTGTGTAATCATAAATTACTTGGATTACATTGAATGCATTTATCATATTTAAAATAATAAAAAACTGAAGCTAGAACAGTATTGTTATAGTGAATTACCTCACTTGCATCCATTCTCTTTAAATTCTGGGATATTAGATTTATTTATATTTTTTAAAATTACACAACATTGGCATCCCCCCTTTTACCCCACTGTCACTGTTTTGCTTCAGTCCATTGATCCTCTATTCAGGTGGGAGTAGGGGTATTACAAATTATGTATTACAGTCACCTGAACACATGAAGATTCCAAAACCACCTCATCCTCCAGAGTTTCACCTGTTGAGAATTATTGCTGGGTGAATCACTGTTTTTGATGGAAGCGTGTCTTCCTTGCATATTTAGAGACTGAAATGTGGGAGATTGGTTGAGGCTCCCAACATCACTTTCCTATCATCTTGTAGCAACTGATTCATGTTTCAACTTCTAGTCTCAACAGACTCCTCTTCACCCTCATTCCCATTGTCAGTCCGTCCTCCACATAGCTACCAGATAATTCTAAAACTCAAAACAATTATTTAAATCCTATAGTTTATTTTCTTGACTTCCTATTGCTTTTATGGTTAACCTTATGAACTGTATCATGAGAAATATAACCTCAATATATGGTCTTCATCATAAACAATGTGTTGTCATAATTTCATCTAAATTTATACTGTAAATTAGAATACATCTTATATTTTTAGCTTCTAAATAAGAATATTAAGGTAAGCTTATTTTAATGGATTTTAAATACATTAAAGAGCTGGAAAAGCTAGAATAATTCCCTGATAATGATCCGCGTATTCTTTGTGCTCATGCTCAGTCACTCAGTCATGTCCAACCCTTTGCCACCCTGTAGACTATAGCCTGCCAGACTCCTCTATCCACGGGATTTTTCCAGTCAAGAATACAGGAGTTGGTTGTTGTTTCATAGGAAACATGTTTTATGAGAAAGGATGCTAGGTGCCATCTCCATGATGTCATAACCTATTTTGCAGACAGTCATAGTTGGTAAATTTATATTGCCTTTAGAGAACCAAGTAGATCATATTTATTTTTGTAGCTAAAACAGTCTTAAACATGTGATATACTCCAGTCGACAATATCCACACAAAATTAGCCATTTTTCCTACTTAAAATTTGTTTACCATTGGAGAGTGGGGGTGGATTCCCTGTCACCTGAGCATTGCTGCTGCTGCTGCTGCTGCTGCTAAGTCGCTTCAGTCGTGTCCGACTCTGTGCGACCCCATAGACGGCAGCCCACTAGGCTCCCCCGTCCCTGGGATTCTCCAGGCAAGAATACTGGAGTGGGTTGCCATTTCCTTCTCCAGTGCATGAAAGTGAAAAGTGAAAGTGAAGTTGCTCAGTAGTGCCGAACTCTTAGCAACCCCATGGACTGCAGCCTACCACGCTCCTCCGTCCATGGGATTTTCCAGGCAAGAGTACTGGAGTGGGTTGCCATTGCCTTCACCCACCTGAACATTGGCTGTGGGTAATTTTATCCTCAGAAAAGTAAAGATGTAAGTGGATGAATTATTACAGCGTACAGTCTTTGGTATTTTTCCACTGTAGAAGTTTATACTTTTGTGATGTCCATTACTAGCTTCAAAACAAGAAGGAAATTTCTGCTTGTAATACTTTCTAAAAAGAACAAATTGGTTAGTTTTTAAACCAATTAATCTAAAAAAGAGAACACCTGTCTCTTCTTAAATAGTGTGATGTTTTCCTATGAATTCAGTTTGAGATAATGCAAATCTGAATAGCCATGATTCATTTCTAGTTGTCTGTTTCTTCCAATTTAAAACAAATGAAAGCTTCCTGTTATTGAGTTTCCTGGAAAGGAAAGACAAGTGATTGTTCACTTGCCTGTGGAGATATTCTTAGTGAAGAGGAACTCAAATGCACTTGGCGATGATTGACTGACTTTAAGAATAAGGTAGCAGAGTTTAAGAGGCACTTGCTCATTTGTAAGTCGTAGAGTCTAAATGAGGAAAACCATTAGGTGATGGCTTCTTCAGTTTTCTGTCATGTTTGCTTGTGAACTAATGACCGTTTTAAGCATAGATCTTAACTGAAAATTATTCTAAAGAAAGTCACTCATCACGGTTGCATTCACAATTACTTCCACATGAATAACTTCTTATCTCTTAACCTCTTTTCATGCCTAAGCAGCTCAAAAAATTCATATGCAATAAATGCATTTTACATGAATGGCTTTATGTCAGGCCACTGAGGAGAAATTGAAGAGCTATTCATTGGATTTTTCTGTATATCAAATAGAAGCAATAATAGCTACTTTTTTAAAATAAAAAAAAATCAGTGTGAGCTCAACCTAGATTTAAAAAAAGAATGGATCAAGAATTATTAAAGAGTAATTACTGATTAGAATTCTTGAGTTTCATTTCTTTCAGTTTATATGTGACCTTGAGGAAATCATTTGAACTCATCCCTGTTTAACTATGACTATAGAGTACTTATATTATGCAAATTTAAAAATAAAATATAGACACATAAAGGAAACGAATCACTTTTTCAGCTTATCAGCTACCGTCTGCAAGTGAATACTTTACAGCTACTCACGGTAAATAGAAGTCACTTTTCCAGCTTATCAGCTAATCTGTTCAAAGGAATACTTTTCAGCTATTCGTAGGGGTTTTCATTGTTCCTTAGAATTATATGTAGTTCAGAAAAAAACCCAAAGATCCTTTTTAGAAAAGGATTTTTTTTTTACTCCCCCGAAAGATTATTCTTGACCTTTTCAGAAAATATATCCAAAATCTGCTCTTGCTTATGTCTCTTATCCCACGTCCCACTTCTTACTCCTTGCAGTTGGCACTCAATACAAAGATGGCCCTGTACTACTTTATGTAAATGAACTTCCCCATTTTCTGGTACCTTGATGCTGTCTTTCTTTCTTCACTCAGGAAGCCAAGTCCTCTGTACCTTTTGAGATGGGGATGATCATAGAATTAATCGCCCAAATTGGGACACTTGAGAACAAAAGGAGAGCTAGTGAGACAGGAAGTGTGAAAATTGATGTCAACAGGGCCATATGGAACCATTACTTAAGAGCCATCTAAAACATTAGCTCCTCTGTGATGGTTTCTCCCCAAACAGAAATGCTTGTCTCGTTTTTATTGCTGTTGACCTCCATTATGGCACTTAACACATTGTATTGGGTTGGCCAAAAAGTTCATTCAGGTTTTTCCGTAACATCCTTAGAATAAACAGTAATAGATTTCATCCTAACAAAGTAGAAACAGATTTCAAAAGGAAAAAAGAAAACAGTTTGCATCCCTTCTGGTGTTTTCAGTTTTATAATCGAACAATTTGATTTTGTGGTAGAGTTGTTTTCCCCTATTCTTTAGAATTTTTAAAAGGTCAGCACTTAACAGCCTGTGTTTTTTCTTTTTTCTTCTCTCAGGATCACTTTATTTTTTCTTCTAAAACACAGCACCCTTTGCTTTTCCAAAGAATTAAAAGGATTTCTCAGAAGTTCTTGGCCTTTTTTCATTCCATGGACAATTAAAATGAAATTTGGTACTGCTTTCCTTCTTTCAGTTTTTTTTTTTTTTTTAATTTTTATTTTTATTTTTTTTATTTTTAGTTTTTTATTTTTTAAATTTTAAAATCTTTAATTCTTACATGCATTCCCAAACATGAACCCCCCTCCCACCTCCCTCCCCATAACATCTTTCTGGGTCATCCCCATGTACCAGCCCCAAGCATGCTGCATCCTGCGTCAGACATAGACTGGCGATTCAATTCACATGATAGTATACATGTTAGAATGTCATTCTCCCAAATCATCCCACCCTCTCCCTCTCCCTCTGAGTCCAAAAGTCCGTTATACACATCTGTGTGTCTTTCCCTGTCTTGCATACAGGGTCGTCATTGCCATCTTCCTAAATTCCATATATATATGTGTTAGTATACTGTATTGGTGTTTTTCTTTCTGGCTTACTTCACTCTGTATAATCGGCTCCAGTTTCATCCATCTCATCAGAACTGATTCAAATGAATTCTTTTTAACGGCTGAGTAATACTCCATTGTGTATATGTACCACAGCTTTCTTATCCATTCATCTGCTGATGGACATCTAGGTTGTTTCCATGTCCTGGCTATTATAAACAGTGCTGCGATAGTTTTTTGATAGCTTTTCATCCACACAGAAGTTAAGCAATGTAAATTTTTAACAGAAGAAATTAAGAACTGTGGTGTCTAAGAAGAGTTAGATATATTCAGACTCAATGCACATGATAAAGAATGTTTTAAAGTATCAACTGGTTAAATTTAGACCAATGTTAAGTACCCTACAGAAGGGTATATCCAAATTAAAGTCCTTAGTTTTAATTTGAAGGTTATACTTTCTTTGAAATTACTACAAATTTGAAGCAGAGAATATGGGGGCAAAACATATTTAAACTGAGACTTAGTTGTCTCATTTGTTAAACAATGCTAACTAGACCAATTACTGTATTGATTTGTTGTCAGGATAAAAATGGATTTATAAAATCCTTAACAGAGGATTTAGCAAAGTATTAAATATTCAACAAATATCACCAACATTATCATTATCCTTATTTTTATATTATCTTTTGTAGCAGTTTATCATTACCCAAACCAATTGATAAACCAACTGAATTGGTTTATTGAATATTTAACCAAATGTTCACCCTATTAGGGGGAAAACCCCAAACACGTATTCCTTTTTAGATTAAATTTGACCATGTGAATATGCATGTGAAAGTGAAAGTCACTCAGTCATGTCCGATTCTTTGCGACCCCATGGGCTATGCAGTCCATGGAATTATCCAGGCTAGAATACTGGAGTGGGTAGCCTTTCCTTTCTCCAGGGGATCTTCCCAACCCCAGGGATCAAACCCAGGTCTCCCATATTGCAAGTGGATTCTTTACCAGCTGAGCCACAAGGGAAGCCCAAATTTGACCACAAAATATATGAATTCTCAGTTCCGATCATCTCCTAATCACCAAGTTAAACTACTCCATGCTCAAAAGTTTTAATGAACAGTAATGATACTGTCTCCTTTGTCTCAGAGAAAAAAATGTAAAATAGCCATGACTCGAACAGTAATGATGACAAAAGTTTAACATTCAGGCCTTATTATGTGGCAGGCACTCTGCCTCATATTTGTGATTTTTTTTTCACAATCCTAAGAAATGGCAATGCTATTGTTTGCTTTTTGTAGATGAAATGGACACTAAAAGACTAATATACCCACTCCCCAGAATCCATAAGTGATATAACTGTATGAGTACCCACAGGTCTTATGTCTCTACAACCTGTGTTCATAACCATGGTACTACACTGCCTCACTACTGAAACCCATGTGTTCTGGGATATGTGGCTTTGATTAGAATTAGTGAAACATAGCTCAGCCTTGTAAGTGAGGTCTAGCAAAGACTAAGCTTCTTAACCATCTAGTAACAATAAGCTACTGCTGCTGCTGCTGCTAAGTCGCTTCAGTCATGTCTGACTCTGTGCAACCCCGTAGACGGCAGCCCACCAGGCTCCCCCGTCCCTGGGATTCTCCAGGCAAGAACACTGGAGTGGGTTGCCATTTCCTTCTCCAATGCATAAAAGTGAAAAGTGAAAATGAAGTCGCTCAGTCGTGTCTGACTCTTCACAACCCCATGGACTGCAGCCTACCAGGCTCCTCCATCCATGGGATTTTCCAGGCAAGAGTACTGGAGTGGGATGCCATCGCATACTCTGAATAATAAGCTAGGGAGTGCAATAAATATAGGGAAAAAAATACACACATACATTCATGTATATTTATTTTTTTTAAAGATTCCCTTAGTACAATTGAAGCAAGACATATGCTGTCAACATGAGATTCAGCAGGAATAATTGTTGTATAGGGATATTGAGTGATACTTTAAGCAACTTGTCACAATTTATTAGCTAATTATTTTCATATTACTTCATATTAATTCTGCTGTAGGGGGTCCATTCTTGCCTGCACCCTTTTTGGCTGTTGCTCGATAAGAAGAGTGGTATTTAGATAAGGATCATTTGTAAAGTTTCCAACCTCAACTGAGATAAATTCAGGTCAGAAAAAATTATAACGTGTCTGGTCATTGATGTATTGAAAATCATTAACTCAGAGCTGAGATAATAACAACAAAAGTTCAATATATAACTGAAACCCTTCATGTTGTTTTGATAAGTAACCCTGCATGATCAAGAAGTTCCCGTGGAGTTTTCTTGAACTATAATTGAAGATATTTGTTTAAACATCTTTGGTCATATTCTAATAATATAATTTTCTTTAATGAATTATGAGTATCTAGGCTTGGGTTTTCCTGGTGGCTCATCTGATAGAGAACCCACCTGAAATGCAGGAGACCTGGCTTTAATCCCTGGGTTGGGAAGATCTCCTGGAGAAGGGAACGGCTACCCACTCCAGTATTCTGGCCTGGAGAATACCATGGACTGTA
Organism: Ovis aries; assembly: GCF_016772045.2. NCBI lineage: Eukaryota > Metazoa > Chordata > Mammalia > Artiodactyla > Bovidae > Ovis > Ovis aries. Next base: position 78,072,192 of record NC_056059.1, read on the forward strand.
TAGTCCTTGGGGTCACAAAGAATCAGGCACTACTGAGCAGCTGTCACTTTCATGCTTGGACTAAACTCCTCTGGAGCTGGTTGTAGGCCATCAAACATAATTCGATGAAGGATTTTCATGAAAATAGTCCTTTCATGTATATAATATTATATAGATAATGCGATAATCATATTCTGTAATAACCACATACCATTTTTCCTTTAATAGTGTACTTTATGGCAGATAAGTAAAATTGCTTTTTTGTGACCAACTTTTATTTTCTCAGCCATGTTCTAGTACTGATGTTCTCCTTCATACTGACATATAGGACTCCTGTCCTATGCAGTTAGCTGTGCAGTTTGATCAGACTGAAGAGATAATTGAGAATCCACTAGGCTCAAACCTTCCATGAAGTTAGCACAGTATCACCTTTGATATTCAGTGAGAGATAATTCAGCTCATCAATATTCAGTATTGCTTTTTTGATTTTGAAACTGTAGGTAAGACCTCATGCTCTTCTGCACAGATAATCTACTTCAGAATATGTTTATTTTCAGAAATAAGATTAGTGACGGGTAATCGGTAAAGTCATCACTAAAGTAGAGGCTATAGATAATCACTTTTGGAAGGTTTATGTGATTTTTTTTTCTTGAGATAACATTTCTATGAGCATTTAGAACATAATGGCTATTTGAGTATAGCACTAGCACTTGATGTAAAATATTAATGGTAAGACACAATGATTTATATATACCAAAACATGGAAGAAACTTTGAATTAAATTGAAAGGATTTGAATTCTATTCATTCTCTAGCTATTATTTTTTAGTAGATTCTCACATTTATCTCACAGAAATAAGATGTTGGATTCTAGAATAAAGTGAAGAATTCTAGAATTCTTTATTATAGCAATGAAATACAAAAAGAAAAGTAAAAATGTTATGATGCCTCATGGTATCATGATGGTGGTTGTGGTTTAATCACTAAATAGTGTCTGACTATTGCAACCTCATGGACTGTAGCCAACCAGGCTTCTCTGTCCATGCAATTTTTCAGGCAAAGATACTGGAGTGGGTTGTCATTTCCTTCTCCAAAGAATCTTCCCAGCCCAGGGATCGAACACTGGTTTCCTGCATTGCAGGCAGTTTCTTTACCAACTGAGCCACCAAAGAAGCCTTTGGTAGCATAATATAAGGCTCAATTACTTGTTCTGTACTAAAGGAGGATACAGCAACAAGTCCAGCACTTCTGTATAATATCAGCAGTTCATAGTAGGATTTAACAATATTGATTGCCCCCTAATGGCCCTAAAAATGCATTTTCAAGATATAAAAGTATTTTGATAGAGTTAATTTCCAGAAATGAATTTTCTCCGTAATGAGTTAATGCTTTTTCATCACCAACATTTAGTGATTTAACTAGTTTCTCTAGTTTTTGTAGACATTTTTGTCTAAAGTTTCTAAGGCATCCCCCCTTTATTGCCAGTTAATAAGCACTTTAGGAGGTATGATAATGAGCAACTTTTTTAAAAAAATGTATATTAGCTCACCATATATTCCCATTCAAAAAGTGATAAATTAAGATGTGATAGTTGAGTTATAGGTGGTTGAATAAATTGAATTACGACTATGTTAGTAAGTTTTTAAATGGCCAAGGGAAAAAAGCTGAAGTAATTAGCTTCCTTTTGTAAGGTGTGCTTATTAAGGGAAGAAAATACTTCTGCTACCCAGACACATTTCTACACACACAAGATGATTTTATTTAAATTAAGAAAAACTCAAATTGGCTAAAGCTAAAGGAAGGAATTAGATGTCTGACATACGTAGACTTCCAAAGAGAAAGGCTTGCTTCAGACCTAAAAAGGAAGTGTTCATTTGTGTTATCAAGGCTCTATCTTACTCATCCCTAAGCTCAGCTTGCTTGTGACTGACTCCTGTTTCAAATATACTTCCTCCACATGCAGCGAGATGATCACTGGCATCTCAAAATGTAAGTTTTTCATGGAGCTCAAGTTCTCTTCAAAAGAATATTCTTTCTGTCTATTAACACTAGCAAGTTCCAGGGAAAATCCTGATAGGATCTTCTGATATATTTGATAGAACTGTCCAAGTAACCAACTTAAGTCCAGTTGCTCAGTCACATCCAACATTTTGCAACCCCATGGACTGCAGCAGGCCAGGCCTGCCTGTCCGTTACCAATCCCGGAGTTTACTCAAACTCATGTCCATTGAGTCAGTGATAAAATCCAAACATCTCATTCTCTGTCATCCCCTTCTCCTCATGCCCTCAATCTTTCCCAGCATCAGGGTCTTTTCAAATGAGTCAGCTCTTCACATCAGGTGGCCAAAGTATTGGAGTTTCAGCTTCAACATCAGTCCTTCCAATAAATATTCAGGACTGATTTCCTTTAGGATTGACTGGTTGGATCTCCTTGCAGTCCAAGGGACTCTCAAGAGTCTTCTCCAAAGCCACAGTTCAAAAGCATCAATTCTTTGGTGCTCAGTTTTCTTTATAGTCCAAATCTCACATACATACATGACTGCTGGGAAAACCATAGCCTTGACTAGACAGACCTTTGTTGACAAAGTAATGTCTGCTTCTTAAATATTCTGTTTAAGTTGGTCATAACTTTCCTTCCAAGGAGTAAGCGTCTTTTAATTTCATGGCTGCAGTCACCATCTGCAGTGATTATGCAGCCCTAAGAAATAAACTCTGTCACTGTTTCTACTGTTTCCCCATCTATTTGCCATGAAGTGATAGGACTGGATGCCATGATCTTAGTTTTCTGACTGTTGAGCTTTAAGCCAGCTTTTTCATTTTCTTTTACTTTCAGCAAGAGGCTCTTTAGTTCTTCTTTCAGTTCAGTTCAGTTCAGTTCAGTTCATTCACTCAGTTGTGTCCAACTCTTTGCGACCCCATGAATCACAGCACACCAGGCCTCCCTGTCCATCACCAACTCCCAAGGTTCACTCAGACTCATGTCCATTGAGTCAGTGATGCCATCCAGCCATCTCATCCTCTGTCGTCCCCTTCTCCTCCTACCCCCAATCCCTCCCAGTATCAGAGTCTTTTCCAGTGAGTCAACTCTTCGTATGAGGTTACTTTCTGCCATAAGCATGATGTCATCTGCGGTTAGAAGATATCTGAGGTTGTTGATATTTCTCCCGGCAATCAAACTGTATACTTTTACTTTACAAATATTTTCACTTTTATGACAACTTTAACTTTTCATAGATAAGTATAATATAAATGCCAAGTACCTCCAAATTATGCTAATAGTGCTTTGCTCTTCTTTGAGTGTAAAGCTAAATTCTAACTTTTTCAAATTCCTTTGATTAAGACTGCAAACATAAAAGTGGGATAAATCTGCCAAAAATGAACAATTTGCACAAAGATTTCAGACTTTTCAGCTGGCAGCATTTTAGCACACAGAGGGGTGTTGTCAAAATTTCACTATAGGCAGTTTCATTCTATACAATGATATATTTCAGAGTTTATGAAAAAAATTACGTGGTAAAATTCACTGTCGTCATCCTGGGAGAATATCCATACCCTTTTATTTCTTGATGTACAAATTTAGTCTTATCATGTTTGAAGCACTCTGGTCCCGCTATTGAAAGCCTATACATGAAATACCTTTTGCACAGAAATTTCTGAATTCAGGTCTTTCGTGGGTGTATATTGATCTCCAACAACTAACTGAACATGCTGGCAGATCCTGCTGGGCTCTCTTCGTGATCGATCCTCTCACAGATTCCATGGATTAATGAAAAGAGAGAGAAAAAGTTCTGACCTAATTGGCCTGATTGTGGGGAAAATAAGCATCTCCTTATTTCTTTTCTTTGGAGAGAAAAAATAATTATGATCAAAGTGAAAGTGAAAGTCTCAGTTGTGTCCGACTCTATGACCCCATGGCCTATAGCCTGCCAGGCTCCTCTGTCCATGGAGTTCTCCAGACAAGAATACTGGAGTGGGTAGCCGTTCCCTTTTCCAGGGGATCTTCCCAACCCAGAGATCAAACCAGGTCTCCCTCATTACAGGGGGATTCTTAACCCTCTGAGCCACAGGAATTGAACCTGGGCCTCCTTCAGTGCAGGCAGATTCTTACTGCTGAGCCACCAGCAAAGCAACTATATCATTACACATATAAAGAACTTCTTTGAACACTGGATCTATAATTAATATATTTGAATTTTTCAACTCCTTTCATTTCAGAAATAACTTGAGGTAAATTTATTATACTATAGTATCCAAAGTTCTCATTCTAATTCTCTATAGGTATGCCTTCTCTAATTTTTACTGACTTAAGAGCTGTGAGGAAAAATGCCTGAAGGGCATCATTTGAGAGTAACACATGCTCAGTAGCTTTTACTTGGAGATCTGTGCTGTCTCACTTCTCCATTGATAGCATTTATTCAACCAAATCCAGGCTGTTACTGTTCATATTCTGTACCCTTCTATGGGGACCAGAGCTAAGGGCAAAGTGTAAACATTTTGTTGCCATCCACCTATGAACTTTTTTTTTTCAAGTACATTTAACATGCATTGTCATTCTACTTTGTGAATAAGTGTTGCTGTATATTTTCTATCAGCAGGGAAGAAAAGAAAATTTAACATGTTATGTTTTTCTTAGCATGCTAAGATAATCTTTGAAGCAGAACTCTAAAAATACAAGCACAGCAGGTCATCTTCCTGGCTCTGTACTCCAGGGAACAAACTTCTTTATTGTGAAGACCCTAATCTATACTTTTCTTGTTGCTACTCGCTTCTGTGATTCTAGAAGCAAATTTTCATTTGCTAGTTCTCATTGAAAGTAATTCGAATAATGCTTTTCAGGCCATAAATGAATTTTATCAGAAATGCATTGAATTTTACAGTGACTAAGACATTCGAGTGAGTCCTACAACAGCACAGAAGACATGGAAAGTTGTTACCCTTCCAGCTGTCATGGAGTCTTATACCTGGATTGTCCTATGTAAAGTCTTTTTGTGTTCAGTGAGCTTATTCTTCCAGTAAAGGCAGGGAAGCCTGGTGTGCTGCAGTCCATGGGGTCACAGAGAGACATGACTGAGCAACTGAACAACAAAGGCAAATTAGAGAAGTGAAAGGGTGTTTCAGTTTTAATATTTATAAAATCGTAACAAGTATTTAAACAGGTTTAGAAATCCTAGAATAATTTGAGGGTGTTTGTTTATGTGTGCATGTGACAATAAATATAAATGTATGCACAAAATTGCTACTCATATTTTCCCACATAGCACACAGCTTCTGGAGAACATATATTTATAAATACTATATGTTTTTATTAAATAAAATGAGTATAAAGCCTACATCATCTTATTTATTCTTTAGAATTTGATACCTAGGCTGCATGTTGAAAAGGTTAAATAATTGTTATCTTTTGATATTGTTTTGATAGTTGAATTTAATTATAAGAAAAGAAGTAGATTCAAGAAATGAACAGAATGCCCTTTATGCATTTCTTGCCATAAAACAGATGCCATGGAAAACACCTCTTTTTCTCTCTCTTGAAAAGGACTTTTTAATATGGTGAATCATATTCCCAAATATCATAAGAGAATTAGGAGAGTGAACATAACAATTTTAGTCTTACAGAGTCACAGTATCTGCCTTGTGCTGGTCCCCTGCCAGTCTTTCCTGAGTCACCTGAGGAGATTTTACATTAATAATCAAGGTTATTTTTGTCTTTCTTATAGATACAATTAATAAGTATTTGTTGAACACTTACTCTGAGACACATATTTATTGGGCTACCTTTACCTTAACAAGTGGATTTTTCACTTAAATCCCATAGTTTTTACCTCTGATTGTAGATTCCAAGAGTTAACAGTTTACTTATTTCCAACACTTGGTATCGATGAAAGTTGCTCAGTCCTGTCTGACTCTGTGACCCCATGGACTATATAGTCCATGAAATTCTCCAAACCAGAATACTGGAGTGGGTAGCCTTTCCCTTTTCCAGAGGATCTTCCCAACCCGAGGATTGAGCCCAGGTCTCCTGCATTACAGGCAGATTCTTTACCAGCTTACCAGCTGAGCCACAAGGTATAATAGGCATTCATTAAATATTTGTCCTAATGAATAAATGAGTAATTGAGGAAATTAATAAAAGCTATTCACCATTTCTTTTTATTTTGCCATTATTTGAGTTAAAGAGTTATTTTACTCAGTTTTGCAAGTTCCATGATCAATAACTTCTATAAAACTAACATTTGGTATTTTATTTTAAAAATTTACAATTCTTGAACAATGATATATCATCAAGAACATAATAATCACTTTATTATCACAATGCTGCACAAAATTATATTCTTAATATACCACAATATATCTGAATATTAACAAGAAATTCAGCTGATACATAATAGCCCACATTTTAATATCCCACTGAACAATTAGATTCTGAGTGTTGGAAAAGATGACAAAGAATGATTCCAGTTTAATCCAAAATTTTAATGTCTTAATTTCCTCCTCCTCAAAATTAGGTAATAAAAAGCAATTTTAAAAAATAAATTATTTTTCATTACTTACACTTATCATTTATATTGACTGATGAATTAGGTATCAGAAAATCACTACACAACAATGAAATAATCCAAAAGGAAATATTTAGTAAAGGGGTAGGAACAGTAAAGAAATGTGAGTTTAATGAGCCTTGATTCTGTACTAGACACTAGTCATCTTTATGTCACTATTGATTTTATTCTCATTGTAAATCTGTGACCTAGATAATTTTGTGAAAGTGTATTGACACCGTATCTCCCTTTTATATAAAACTTAATTTTCCTATAATACAGCATTCCTGGCCTTATTTTGTCCAACCTAGTTGCTACACTTTCTCCATTATCTGTCATAAAAATAAGAGAAATAAAGGAGGAGAGAGGATGAGTCAGCAAAGCACAGAGAATTTTTAGGGCTGTCAGTTCAGTCCAGTTCAGTTGCTCAGTCGTGTCTGACTCTTTGCAACCCCATGAATCACAGCACGCTAGGACTCCCTGCCCATCACCAACTCCCGGAGTTCACTCAGACTCACGTCCATCAAGTCAGTGATACCATCCAGCCATCTCATCCTCTGTCATCCCCTTCTCCTCCTGCCCCCAATCCCTCCCAGCATCAAAATCTCTTCTAATGAGTCAACTATTCTCATGAGGTGGCCAAAGTACTGGAGTTTCAGTTTTAGCATCATTCCTTCCAAAGAACACCCAGGACTGATCTCCTTTAGTATGGACTGGTTGGATCTCCTTGCAGTCCAAGGGACTCTCAAGAGTCTTCTGCAATACCACAGTTCAAAAGCATCAATTCTTCGGCACTCAGCTTTCTTCACAGACCAACTCTCACATCCATACATGACTACTGGAAAACCATAGCCTTGACTAGATGGACCTTTGTTGGCAAAATAATGTCTCTGCTTTTGAATATGCTATCTAAATTGGTCATAACTTTCCTTCCAAGGAGTAAGCATCTTTTAATTTCATGGCTGCAGTCACCATCTGCATGGGAACCTGGAATGTTAGGTCCATGAATCAAGGTAAATTGGAAGTGGTCAAACAGGAGATGGCAAGAGTGAACTTCAACATTCTAGGAATCAGCGAACTAAAATGGACTGGAATGGGTGAATTTAATTCAGATGACCATTATATCTACTACTGTGGGCAGGAATCCCTTAGAAGAAATGGAGTAGCCATCATGGTCAACAAAAGAGTCCGAAATGCAGTACTTGGATGCAATCTCAAAAATGACAGAATGATCTCTGTTCATCTCCAAGGCAAACCATTCAAGATCACAGTAATCCAAGTCTATGCCCCAACCAGTAATGCTGAAGAAGCTGAAGTTGAATGGTTCTATGAAGACCTACAAGACCTTTTAGAACTAATGCCCCAAAAAGATGTTCTTTTCATTATAGGGGACTGGAATGCAAAAGTAGGAAGTCAAGAAACACCTGGAGTAACAGGCAAATTTGGCCTTGGAATACGGAATGAAGCAGGGCAAAGGCTAATAGAGTTTTGCCAAGAGACCGCACTGGTCATAGCAAACACTCTCTTCCAACAACACAAGAGAAAACTCTACATGTGGACATCATCAGATAGTCAACACCAAAATCAGATTGATTATATTCTTTGCAGCCAAAGATGGAGAAGCTCTATACAGTCAGAAAAAAACAAGACCGGGAGCTGACTGTGGCTCAGATCATGAACTCCTTATTGTCAAATTTAGGGTTGTGAAAATACTCATATGATACCATAATCGCGATTCGTGGAGTTGCAAAGAGTCGGACACGACTGAGCGACTGAACTGAACAGAGCTGAACTGATATCATTATACATGTGTCCAAATCCGTTGGCTATACAACACCTAAAATGAGCCCTAATACTAAATGGACTTTGGGTAATTATAAAGTGATAGTGTCAGTTCATCAGTTGTAATAAGTATACACTGTGGTGGGGAGCATCGATAATGCCTATACCTGGGTGGGACAGGATATATGGGAAATCGCTACCTCCTCCTTAATTTTGCTGTAAATTTTTAACTTTTCTAAAAAATTCCTCATAAAAAATGATAAAAAAGACAGGATAGTAAAATTTGTATAATTATGCTATCTGCCTCTGCCCTTAACTAGACGTTGACCTTAGATGAGTCCTGTATCTTCAGTTCAGTTGCTCAGTCATGTCCTGACTCTTCAAGACCCCATGGACTGCAGCACGCCAGGCTTCCCCGTTCATCCTGTTTCCTCCTGTAAATCACAATAGTTGGGCTAGATGATTTCTAATGAAAGTATTCCATCTCTGATTTTTGTTTTGCCTAATTTTGTATAGTTGTGTTTTATGCTTATCATTTATTTACAGTCATCAAGTTATGTTGCCTTGTGAAATGAGCTCTTTTTTGATTGAAAGAACTTTGTCCTGTCTATACTATTGGCTGTATTTTAGGTGATTGTACATTCTTAATAATGTAGTATAGGAATTTATACACATTAGAAAGATGTGGTTAAGCAGTTGAAGCTCTAGAACTGTCATTTAGAGCAGTCCTGACAAAATGCAGAATATCAGTGTGTTACAATATGACAGCAATTCAAATAAATAAATACATGGTAGATTGTGTGTATGTGAGTGTGTTATAAGGGCATAGAATAACTCCAGAATGATATACTAGATAAAAGAGATTGCCTGTGGGAAGTATCAATATGATTAAATGCTATCATTTTATCACAGTTAAATATGTACCACATCCATGTATTAGCTATTCAAATAATTAGTACATTTAATATGAATGGGATGTGTTTAAGATATACATAAGGCTTCCCTAGTGGATCAGACAATAAAAAAGCTGCCTGTAATGCAGGAGGTCTGGGTTTGATCCCTGGGTCAGAAAGATCCCCTGGAAAAGGGAATGGAAACCCACTCCAATATTCTTTTCTAGAGAATCCCATGGGCAGAGCAGCCTGATGGGCTGCAGTCCATGGGGTCTCAAAGAGTCAGACATGACTGAGCAACTAAGCACATCACTACTTATTGTATTGTGTCTTAATTTTCTATCACTGATGGAACAAAGTACCACAAACTTAGAAGGATAAACAATGGTAATTTATTATGTCTTTATATTTCTCTAAGATGGAAGTTCAACATGGGTCTTATTAGACTAAAAGTAGTTCTTTCTGTAGACTGTAAAGGATCTTTATGTTTTTCAGTTCTAAAAGCAGCCCTGATTCCTTGATTCAGGTCCCCTTCCTCCATCTTAAGAGCCAGAAATGACTTAGTTAGTGTTTCTCACATTGCATCAATCTGACTTACTCTTCTGCCTCCCTTTTTGACTTTCAAGAACTACTGACATAAAGATAATCTGTCTATCACCACCATAATCACATCTATAAAGTCCCTCCTGCCACATAAAATAACATATTCACAGATTCTGAAGATTAGGAGATAGGCATCTTTGGAGGACTGTTGTTCTATCTACCATAAGCTATAAGCAGAATATCTGAGGAGACTATAATTCCTAAATCAGAATTGCTCTGAAAGAGAAAAAGTCTTAGAAACAGCCTCTTGTATGGCCTGTGCTGATTGGTCAACTGAAGTTTATGACCCCTGTTTTCATGCTAACATCACAATTCTGGTCATTAGGTTTGCTTTTGTTTTTTCCAATCTAGCTTTTCACAGTTCTCCACCCTGAACACATGCTGTCAATGGAATAGGTCTGAATATTACCTCCTTCAATAGTATTTTCTTCTTATGCAGAGCATGGGGTTAGCACAATGATGATAAACATTAGGAAAGATTTGAGTTTGTGTATGGAGAGGAAGACTGCCTCAAAACTCTTTTTTTTCTAGCTTTTGGATTCAAAATGTTTCAAGCAGATCTGTGTTACTGAACCTCATCATTTTTAAGACCTCCATTAAAATAAAATTAAAAATTCTAGGGGACGACTAATACAGTTAACCTATTGTTAAATAGTACATAATGCTTTGTCCATTGTTTGAGGAAACTGGTTTTAGAATCCCGATTGTTCTGTGATTTAGTAATGTAAATACTTAGTTTTAGGTTAGCTTAGAAAAGGAGAACTATAAATTTCAGAATTTTAGTGTATTTGCCTCTCTCCGCCCTCGTGGGTATATTTATAGGATGTGGAGGCAGTAAGCTATATTCTAAGAACATGGTCTCTGGACTTGAAACCTGATTCCCACCCACACTGTTGTGTAACCTTTGAAAATACACTTAACCTTATAAAGCTTTAGTTACTGCATTTCTATAATGGGAAGCAACATTTACCTCACATGGCGCTTCTTGATATTAGTCTTGTAGAAAATAATCATTTTTATTAATATGATCTTCAGTATTCAAAGTGTTCATTCCCTTTGTTCTTATAGGACTATAAAAACTACTAAAAGAGGACTATAGTTTTTCTATAAAAACTAGAAATTCAGGAAAGAGAAATGCTCTGATTCATTTTCCTTTTTCTATTCTCTTTCTAGTTTATTTTTGTAAACCTTGCTACAATAGGTTTTTGAGACTTCAAGGAATAATTTTGAAGTGATGCCTCCAAAATTCAGTGTTTGTCGTTTTAACCACCAAGTCTATTTTTCACACTTGTGAAAGAAAGGGAAGCATTTGTATGGTTTTGTAAAATAGATTCCCCCTCTATATCTGTGAGCACCTGAAATTCATCATCAATATAAAACATTCCTCCATCCAATACAATTTCAAACCTACAACCAGCGAAGTATTTTGCAGGCCGACAGGTTTCATTTCTCTCGGATATGAAAGGCAATTCTTTCCGAAAATTGCTCCATTGAATTTTACATTAAATTCCTTTCACAGTGTATCTTCTTAATTTTTAGGTATCATAATGGTATTGTGGTTGTTTTAAAGAACTCTTATTTTAAAGACACATACTCAAGTAATTTACAGATGAAATTATATGATGTTTGGGGTTTGCACCCCATATTTTGGGATGGGGAAAGGGGCTTGGGAGGAAACCAGTGAAACAATATAGGCCATGATATAGGAAACAACATTGCCTCCAAAAATATGACTCAGGGAATTGACCGTTATAAGACAAAAAGGTATGAACTTGAGGCAATAAATTAGTGAAGAAGTAACAAGGCTTGTTTATGCAGCTTTTTCAGCCCTATTTCTGGGACAGTGATGCCTTCTGTCTGTCCACCTGGTGCAGAAAGGATACCTTTCGCATGGGAGATTTATGTCCTGCTTTCAGGGAGACCAAGAAGGGCTAGAGTATCTTTATGTATCATTTGTTTCTCAAGTAACTTTAATTCAGAATAATCAATAAATCAGAGTGGCATGCTTTGGGGTGGTATAGTCTATTCTCCTTCACATGTATTTTTGAGTTCTTTCCTTTCTAATACATTTTTGAATTTTTATATTATTTTAATGGGCTTTTTCTGTCTACCCTTTGTGGATTCCTGTCCTGTATCCTTCCCACTCATTTTATTGGCAGGTGTTACCGCATACCCTTCCTTCTACTGCCCCGTGCCTGCCATGCTCATTAACTGCACTGCTACTTACTGTTCCCTCAGTCTCATCTTTCTTCAGATCCTGTTCTTCCCTCCCTTCACTTACTGCAGTCCAGTGCTATTGTTGTGCTCTGGCTCTCACCTCTATCTGGGTACATATCATACTTCACTGCAATTACCTAAACATGTGTTCAAGCTGCAATCTTTTTATTGAATCATTGTAGTTTCTTGTTCCTACGGTTACTGTTAATACTGATCACAGAATGGGATCAGGTACTGAAGAAATATTTGCTGGATGAAATACACACCAAACATAAACAAAACGCACAGAAGTTACCTTCGCTTCAAATTACTCTATTTGTTTTCTGTGTGGCAAGTGATATCTACAGAGAATCCCATCAATGACCTTTGAGCCTCCTTCAATGACTATATCCTCAATAAGTCAAGCATGTAGTTGTTTCTCTGTTACCTCATATCTTACTAAAGTCATTGAAAATAAGTGTGAGTAATTGGATGAAGGGGGGAATGGAAACCAGAGTGAAAAGATAGTCATTAAATTGGCAAATTTAAACTCTTTTCTTTGGTAATTACTTTTGATTGGTGTTACATCGTCACCTGAAAGCTAGCTTTTTGAATGCCAGATGATTATAGTCAGACTATATGAAGACAGAAAAGCAAGCTGTTGCAATACTAGGCACACCCAGTTTACCATCAGCACATACAACACACTGATCTCTGGTATTTTTTTTTTTTAATCAGTAGCTGAGATTATTTTCAACAACAAAAAAAAAATTAAGCTCTTTTTTGAGGAGGCTCATCTACTTTCAGAGTATTTGAAAAACTTAGAAAAAATCTCATATGCCATTTTTAAAGGTAGCATAGTGTGTGTCGGCCCCCTCGCCCATCTCATGGATCACTGCCTTCTTGTGGTGATGGGCCTTGCATAACTCAGTGAAGCCGTGAGCCATATCGAGCAGGATCATCCAAGACAGACAGGTTAGCGTGAAGAGTTCTAACAAATGTGGTCCACTAGAGGAGGAAATGGCAACCCACTACAGTATTCTTGCCTCAGGAACCCCATGAACAATATGAAAAGACAAAAAGATACAACACCAGAGATGAGCCCCTCAGGTCAGAAAGTGTCCACTGTGCTACTGGGGAAGAGCAGAGGACAATTGCTATAATAGCTCTAAAAAGAATGAAGAGGCCAAAGTGGAAATGACACTTAGTTGTGGATGTATCTAGTGGTGAAAAAGCTGGCTTGAAATTCAATATTCAAAAAACTAAGATTATGACATCTGATCTCATCACTCATGGCAAGTTTGAAAGGGGAAAAAGTAGAGGGAATAACAGATTTTATTTTCTTGGGTTCCAAAATCACTGTGGATGGTGACTGCAGCCATGAAAGTAAAAGATGCTTCCTCTTTGAAAGGAAAGCTATGACAAACTCAGACAGCATATTAAAAAGTACAGACATCACTTTGCTGACAAGGATGCATATAGTCAAAGCTGTGATTTTTTCCAGTGGTCATGTATGGATGTGAAAGTTGGACCATAAACAAGGCTGACCACAGAAGAATTGATGCTTTTGAATTGTGGTATTGTAGAAGACTCTTGAGAGTCTTTTGGATTGTGAGGAGGTCAAACTAGTCAATCCTAAAGGGAATCAACCCTGAATATTAATTGGAAGGACTGTTACTGAACCTTAAGCTCCAATACTTTGGCCACCTTATGTGAAGAATTTTCTTACTGGAAAAGACCCTGATTCTAGGAAAGATTGAGGGCAAAAAAGATGGGGCTGGTAGTGTATGAGATGGTTAGATAGCATCACTAACTCAGTAGACATGAATTTGAACAAACTCTGGGATGTAGTGGAGTTTAGGGAAGGCTGGCATGCTACAGTCCATGGGATTACAAAGAACTGGGCATGAACAACATTGAACAACAATGATAGGTTCCCACCTCCCACATGGAATCATTATTATAGTAGGGCAGAGAAATGGAGAGATGTCACTTGCTATCATTCTAAAGCTTGTAAAAGGAAAATGAATATCATCAAAAAACCCCATGAACAAAAATATGAGATCTATTTTATTGTTTGTAAGAAGGGGAAAATGTCATATCCCTAGAGGAAACAATTAAATTCAGAAGTTGAAATTTAAAGCAAACAAAAAGAAGGCATGAAATCTTCATGGATGGCCATAAACTATTAAATTTGTTTACAGCACTGTATAGAAAATGAGGAAAATTTGATTTGAAAGTTGGTATAACTGGAGAAACCAGTTGTTGTTATTTGTTATTAAAGTGTGTTTTTACTTCAGGAACAAAGTTGTATTGCCAACTACATACTGCTATATTTTATTTGTGTCCTCTTTTACTTATAAGTGACATTATTAATGTGTCTGTGTGTAAAATGTGAAATAAATATGTTAAGAAAACCATCTGATAGCAGCACATTTTGATCTTTCATTCTTAATTAATAGAAATAGATTTGGACTCATCCATATTTTTATCTTCTTACAATTTCCTATAAAAGTCAGATAGTATCTCTTGCCTTTTCTTGAACTTTTCAAATGCTATTCATAGAAATTAAATTAGGCCTTCCAGATCATTGTTTAAAATTGCAACCTGCCAGTCCCACTTCAGTTCCCCTTTAGCCTATTTTAATTTGTTTCCATTGCCTTCAGCATCTCACATATATAATATTTGTTGTATTAATTGCTTATTGCCTATCTTCCCCTATGTAAGAGTGTGGATTGTCATTTGTTATATGATATATGTCAACCACCTAAGAAGGCACCTGTCACATATTAGGCACTCCATTTATTTTGTGTGATGAATTAATGAATGAATGAATTTATAATATTAATAATCATAAAGCTAAAAATTCTAAGCAATTTTCCACACACCTAGCACTGTTCTAATTGCTGAAAGTGTGTCAGTTCCTCAGTTGTATCCAACCCTGTGACTCCATGGACTGTATCTAGCTAGGCTCTTCTGTCCATGGAATTCTCCATGTAAGAATACTAGAGAGAGTTGCCAGTCCATTCTCCAGGGCACCTTTCCAACCCAGGGATCAAACCCTGGTCTCCTGCATTGCAGACAGATTCTTTACCATCTGAACCACCAGGGAAGCCCTATATGTATAAATTTAATTTTCAGAATACCCTATGAGCTCCGTGCTATTATAATCCCCCTTATCCAAATGAGGAAATTAAGGCACATAGAAGTTAAACAGCTCTATAGTTACTGGCTAATAACTTATGTGGCTAATAATTCTATGGCTCAAATGTGGCAGAATCCCAATAGTAAGACAGGCAGTTCTGTGTCCTGGGCATGATTTTACCTGTTACACTAAGCTGCCTTTAGTTTACAGACATAGCCAACTAGGAAAAAAATAGGTACATATTTTTGTAAATAAATAGTTTTCAACCCTTAAGGTCTCTACACACCTGAAAGTTCATGACCCAAACACCTTGAGAATAATGGCTTGCTGAGGCTTCAGAAGTAAGAGGGAGCTGAGGGCAGTTTTCTGCAGGCTACTGCATCCCCTTTTTCACTGTTCCTCTAACATCACTCTTGACAACCACTAGTTTGATTTGGCTTTTGAAAGTCACCGATTTCTCAAGATGTCAGTATTCTTATTTTAAAATGTTTGGGACTATATGCTATCAAATGTCTTCAGACGTCCAAATTCTATGATTCTAAAAATGTGTTTCTGTGCTCTGATGTGCAAGTAAGGTATTGACAGAAAGAGGGGGGAACAGCCTTTTCCTATACCTAGTGCTGGCCAAGTCTTTTCTATATTTGAACTTCAGTAGAAATCACACAGAATTCCTAAATGAGATGCAAATTAAATGAAAGTTGAAAGAGAGATTGAAGATAGAAAAAAATGGCTTTTCCAAAATGCAAAATGGCCCTTCAGGTTCTACTAACAAGCACCCTTAATTTTTCTATATTTTGGGCATGCCTAACACTGGATGGTTCACACATTTTCACTTCAGAATATGAGCTGCTCTTTCTTTCCTGTGTGTATGTGTGTTTTTTGGCCAGATCATTTTTTCCTCTTCTCTCTCAATGTGGATGAACTATAGAAATTTGACCGAAATCTTATTTCTATGTTTATTTGGTGAGATTATTTCTTTCCCAGTTGTCTTAATATTAATTATTTCAAGGTTTTATCAATCCTAACTTAACTACACTATCAGCTTAAAATGAACAAACAAGCAAAAAATCCCCCAAACCATCTCTGTGATAGGGGAACCCTAATATAAAATGAAAAGTAAAATGGTACCTGGTGGCTCAACAGTAAAGAATCCGCCTGCCAGTGCAAGAATCACAGGTTTAATCCCTAATCCAGGAAGATCCCCTAAAGAAGGAAATGGCTACCCATTCTTGCCTTTGAAATCCTATGAACACAGGGGCCTGGGCTTGGGGCGATATAGTCCATGGGGTTGCAAAGAGTCAGACGCACCTTAGTGACTGAGTAACAACTGCTTCTTTAGAAATCATTTCCACAAAAGTTTAAAACATAGAATTTACTGTGTGACCCAGCAATTCCAATTCTAAGTGTATATATTCAAGAAAATTGCAACATATGCCCACACAGAAGCTTGTAGATGAAGGTTCATAGCAGAATTTTTCATAATAGTCAAAAGGTGAAAATTATTCCCAAAGTCCATCAACTAATTAATGGATACAAAATACATGGTATGTTTTACAGGGAAATATCTCTAATTTCCTTGAAGAGATCTCTAGTCTATGTATATACATGTGTACATAAATGCATATATATGATACCTTCATACAAATGACATCTTCATACAATACCATCATACAATGATATCTTCATACAAATGCATACAAATGTATTCATACAAATGCATACAAATGTATGCAGGTGAATCTTAACCTGGGAATATATTTCTTATAAGAAACAAAGATCACAGATCATAATCAAAATGCTATTATAAGTGTATATAGTTCTAAGGATCTAGTAAGGTAGAATCAATAACTAATTATAACAATGAAGGTCAAAAAATATAAGTGAAAGTCACCAAGAAAATTTAGAAATTTTGTTAAAAATAGAGAAAATAGAATACTTGCACAATGAAATATTCCTATAACCAAAGTATAGAAAACTTCAGAAAATATTTTTATTAAAAAGCAATTCAAACAAAAATCAATCCATTTAAAATATATGAAGACAAACTAGTTAGAATGTTTATTCAAATTATTTACAGAATTAATGTAATTCTAATAAAATTTCAGTATGATTTTTTTTTGCTTTGAAATTTAGAAAACTGCATTAAAATCAGAAGGAAAAATAATCAGATATGTATCCTTTTTAATTTGGAAAAGTAAGGAGAATATCATATATACAAAGCTGTGGTTACAAGGACGACGTGAAACTAGGTATCAGTTCAGTTTACTTTCTCAGTCGTGTCCGACTCTTTGCGATCCCATGGACTGCAGCACACCAGGCTTCCCTGTTCATCACCAACTCCTTGAACTTGCTCAAACTCACATCCATCGAGTCAGTGATGCCATCCAACCATTCATCCTCGGTCGTCCCCTTTTCCTCCTACCTCTTAGTCTTTCCCAGCATCAGGGTCTTTTCCAATGAGTCAGTTCTTCACATCAGGTGGCCAAAGTATTGGATTTTCAGCTTCAACATCAGTCCTTCAAATGACTATTCAGGACTGATTTCCTTTAGGATTGACTGATTTGATCTCCTTTGCAGTCCAAGGGACTCTCAAGAATCTTCTCCAACACCACAGTTCAAAGGCATCAATCCTTCTGTGCTCAGCTTTTTTTATACTTCAGCTCTCACATCCACAAAAGGCCACTGGAAGAACTATAGCTTTGACTAGATGGACCTTTGTTGGCATAATAATGTCTGATTTTTAATATGCTGTCTATGTTGGTCATAGCTTTTCTTGCAAGGAGCAAGTGTCTTTTAATTTCATGGCTGCAGTCACCATCTGCAGTGATTTTGGAGCCCCTCAAAAGAAAGTCTGTCACTGTTTCCATTGTTTCCCCATCTATTTCCCATGAAGTGATGGGACCAGATGCCATGATCTTCGTTTTCTGAATGTTGAGTTTTAAGCCAACTTTTTCACTCTCCTCTTTCACTTTCATCAAGAAGCTCTGTAGTTCTTTGCTTTCTGCCATAAGGGTGATGTCATCTCCGTATCTGAGGTTATTGATATTTCTCTGAGCAATCTTGATTCCAGCTACTAGATATAACACTAGTTATAAGACTCAATTATGGTGAAAAATGTGTCAGATATTTAAAAACATGTATTTGATATGCTTTTTACTCTCTTTGCTCTTTTTGAAGCTGACCACATTGTTCTTGAATATTATTCACCATAAATCCAAGAGAAAATTTTATGGCAGTTATTTATGGTTTTAGCCGGTTCTGGGGTCATTGTTTGACTGATGATGGGCAGCGCTGCAGCCTAGTATGTTGGCCATAGGGACTTAGGGTACCAGGCCTAGTGCCTGTGCACTGATATGAAGGACCATATCCTGGGCCCTCTGGAGTACAGGGTGGTATCCTGGGGAGGCTGTGGGCTCAGGGGATCTTAAGGCAGCCCCACCCTTGTGGGATTACTTGTCCTGATGCATCCCAGTACTGGTGTAAACATGCTGGTGGTCAGGGCGAGGTCCCATTGCTAATAGACTTGAGGAAAGATTCCAAACTGCGCTTACCAGTACCATTGTCCACATGAAAGAATGAGCTCCCCAGAACGACTGCCACCGGTGTCTGTATCTCCACAGTGAGCTTCAGTTTCCTTCTGCCTCTTCTCAAGGCTCTTCAAGGTGAGCTGGTGGGTCTGACCTAAAATTACTGCTTCCGCCTTGAGTCCTGGAATGTGAGAGATTTTGTGTGTGTCCTTTTGAGGGGAGTTTCTCTTTCCCACAGCCCTCTGACATTAAGCCCCTCCTGGCCTTCAGAACTAAAAATGTTCTGGGGGTTGGTACAATACTCCCAGACTGCAGAGCCTAATGTGGGGCTCAGACCTCTCACTCCTTGGAGGGAACCTCTGCAATTGTAATTATCCTACCCCTGCACTGCCTAAAATATGTGGGTGGAACACTCTGAAGTTACATGTTTATCCCAAGAACAGAGGCAAATGTGTCATTTTAAGGGACCATTTACTTCATTTTGAATATAAAGGTGACAGTTTCAAAGGCAGTTACTTGTCAGAATTTAATCACTAAATCTACACACATTATTTCAAGGTTCAGGATGCTTTCTTTGAGAAACATTATGATAGAACAAACTTCAAATTTGCTTGTCAAATGCTTTTGTCAAAAGTCAAAATGCTGCTGGCCTTGCTATTTGCCTATTAGTTACTTACATTTTTGATTTTAAATTTTGATTTAAATTTGATTTAAAATTTTGATTATATTTTTTATTTAAAAATATGTGTACACTTATATAGTACCTACCTTTGAAACCTTATAGTGATACTGGTTGCATAAAATGAGATGCTGTATGTATGAATACATAGTGGTTATTATGATATGTAGTAAAAGCCATGTTCCTTAGTTAGACATAAAATCAACACTATTTTATATGCTGAGGTTATTTCGAACCAATATAAAATGACTCTTATTTTCATTTACATGATCAATAAAGTTTGAAACTGATTCATTTGTAACAACACAGAACTTTAAAAATAAAAATGTTTTTGCAACAAAGTATGCAACATAAGTAAACATCAGATGTTTTTATAATTAATATAATCTGAAATTTTAAATAAGGTCTATTACACATGAACTTGATAACAGTGCACAATTGCTCTCTTATTATTTTTATAATAGTGCTTTTAGTATTCCACTGAAACATAGCCAGTGAATGCACAATATTCTTAGTTACCATTATGAGGGGCTCTGTATATTACAACCTTTTCACTGTGTCTGCTGTTAGCTAGAAAAATGCTGGGAGCAACAGCAGCTACTATCAACAGGGAGCCATATTAATTATTTGAAATGTGCCTCATAAGAGGAATCAGCAGACTTTATTACAAGTCGAATATTACTTGAAACGGGAAGGTTAGTCTAACTGTTATCATAATCTATGTATCGTTAACTTTCCTTGTTTAGGAAAAGAGATTAACAGCCCTATAAAGTGCTTTAGTAAATGTATAAAATACAACTGCATATCCCTTGTAGAAAGAAAATGATGGGTTCTCTACTTGTACCCAATTTTTCTTTCATATAAAGTGGCTTTAGTAATTGAACTCCGTAATTATACTTTCTTGCCTTAAAATTCTAATTGCTTACTGGATTATCAGTATACAAGCTATAGCTACTTTGAGCATTAGAAAATCCTTTTGTGTTTAAGTTAGAGTTTTTTGGGTTTTTTTTTTTCAGTCAGCAACTTGGTCTTCAAAAGAACTAACACTTTAACTCATACAACAGAAAGTGTATTACAAGTTTGTGTGTGAGCTGACAAAATACAAGAAACAGAATGAATCCATTTACCTGCTTTTTATATTGTAGGTAGTTATTATTTTTTGATCAAATACAATAAGCAAGTAGGAATAGTTTTAAATAATAGTAAAATGTTAAAAAAGTAATAATATAAAGTTAATTTGGATTGTAAATAAGTCCTATCTAAATAAGTGCTATTAAAAGTGTTATCTGACATGGATGCCTGTCTGCAGATTGTTACTGATCTGACTTGAAATAAGTGCAAAAATTAAAAGTGATAGAAACATTTAAAGCAAACTGAGAGTATTTAATGTCTCTTTAGAAATGAAAAATGGGGACTGTGTTTTATATGTCTTGTTTTCAGTTTTTATATTTCATCTTTTTTGCCAATCACTTTTATGGGGTTTTTCAAAGTGTCATTTCACTATAAACATGATTTAAAAGCAACAAGAACAAAATTGGAGAAGGAAATGGCAACCCACTCCTGTATTCTTGCCTGGGAAATCCCATGGAGAAAGGAGCCTAGTGTGGTTGAGTCCATGGCATCACAAAAGAGTCAGACACTACTTAGCAACTAAACAACAACAATAAAATTGGCTTAAGAAAGAGTGTTTTAATTGGTCGATGTTTGGATGACACATAGTGTTTGCATTCTATAAGGCTATGAATTCATTGTGAAGAGAGATGTGTGAAATCATAAAACTAACCAAAAAGTATAAAGACATTATTATAATATCTTAACATTTATTTTTGGGTCCACAGGGCAGGCACATCATGGACAAGTATCATACATCTCTCCACCAATTCACCTTGACTCTGACTTGGAAAGACCCCCTGTTAGAGGTGAGTTGTTGTATTCTTTTTTTTAATATATTATTATTTAAAGAAGAAGAGATTCTATTCATTATTTGATGAAGATAATCAATTAAAGATGATTATAAATATGTATGTTACAGTGCAGTGCTTGTTTAGAAAACAGAAGGAAAATGGTTTGTAAGGAATATGATAACAGAGAGTAAGTCTTATTTATAAAATAAGATGTGAAATATTTTTTTGAGAAATTCTTGTAAACCAAATAAGAGATGTGGCTCCATAGTGAAAGAAATACTAGTTGAAAACCAGCCTAGATTTAAAGATTATCATATAATCATTACCTTTTTTACTGGAACTTTCTTCTTCTACTATCTTTTTATATCTTTTTTTAGTAAATTAAGATATCTTAAACTAAGTTACATTGACAAATTTATTTCCTTGCAAATTGACATCTTATGTTTTATTTTTCTTTTAAAAAGTCATTTTACTATTAATAAAATTTATTTTTAAATTGTATAAATTTAAATTATATATTTAAATTGATGCCATATGTTTAAAGATTTTTAAAAATAACTAGTCATACAAAATAGAAATTAAAAGTAACGTTTATCTTATCTACAGAATTTATCTTTCTACTTCTAAAGGATTATTAACAAATTTTAATGTTGTATAATGTTTAATCAGATGTAATAATGGACACGTTTTAGTTTCATAAATACCAAATATCCTAAGGTTAATTCTTTTTATTTAAAGTAACACAGTATATTTTCTTATACTTTTAATAATATGCAATAGAAATCACTAGATCTGTCTTTTATGAGCATGTTCTCCATACAGTTTCCTCTGCTAGGAGTCTCATTTTTTTCTTTTCTACCCATTAAGTTTCTACCAGTGTTTCAATGCCCTGCTTTATCTTCACTTCCTCTGTTAAGCCTTTGCTGACTATGTATTAGGCAGAAGCTAAGTTCATGCCTCTGTCCTCTGTGCCTGCCTCAGTTATTGTATCTAAATCATTGCATTTTATTTTTTCAGGCTGAATGTTTCCCTTTCTTTTTTATAAGGTCCTTGAGGGCAAAAGTGTCATAATTATTATTTCTCCTCCAACCACTGGTCTGTGCTTGGCACATAATGGGAAGTCATACAATGATTTCTGAATGTGACAACCTATATTGTGAAGGATGCATCCTCAATTTTTTCAAGAAGTAAGCTGAGCAGGGATAATAAGAAATTTCACGAAGGGGACACAGAATGTACCAAAATATGGGTTTGTAAAAGTTGTGATATTTTTAAGGAAATATGCTAGGTGCACAGTAACATGAAAGCAGATTTAGAGGAAGAAACTGGAAAGATGTAATGAGGCAGACTGTAAAGGAGTCTGTGTCATATGCCAAGGAGTTTGTCTTTTATCCTGGAAAAAGAAAGTCAAATATTTTTAGATAAGTTAATGGGGTGTTACATTATAACATTACCAGTTCTTGATATCAGAAAAATATCGCTGTCCATGTAGATGATGCAAGATTGACAGAGAGAGGCTGATTCAATAATCTAGGTAGAGATGAATAGGAAATTAACAGTGTATTGATGGCAGTGGTAGGGTCTGAGAAGTATTTTGAAGAGACATAGCATTGATTGAACAGATACAAGGGAAAGAGCGGAAATACCTCTAAGATTGCTATACTGATTAATTACATGAATGCTTATAATGTAATTTCTCCTCATGAGGGAAATATGAGTTATGAATGGATGCCTTGTTTTAACCTTGCTTAGTAGAATGTCATTTCCACCAGAGGTGGAGGCCTACTTATGCAAGTTAGTGATTTTAATTCAGTCCTTCATACATAGTCCCAGTATAATTTGGGAAGAGTACTGTACAATCATGAGTAGAATAGTATAATAATCCATTCCGGAATTTAGTGGCTTAAATCAAGAAACATTTTTTATAGTTCTCAGAGTTGGTTGCACTGCATGTGTGCTGACTTGACTGAGACTGGATATTTAGTACTTAGCAGACTGGTCAGTTTTTCAGGGGAGAAAACTCACTAACAGGTTTGGTAGCCATTGATGTCATCTTGAGGCTTCCCTTGTGGCTCAGATAGTAAAGCATCTACTGCAGTGGAGAGACCCAGGTTTGATCCCTGTGTCAGGAAGATACACTAGAGAAGGAAATGGCAACCCACTCCAGCACTCTTGCCTGGAAAATCCCATGGACGGAGGAGCCCGGTAGGCTGCAGTCCACAGGGTCGCAAAGAGTCGGACACAACTGAGCAACTTCACTTTCTTTCTTTGATATCATCTGGGTGGTAGCCATATGACTCTCATCTTCTAGCAGGCTAGCACCAGCTCATTCCCATTGTGACAGGATTCCCAGCAGTAAGTAGGAAAGTCCCAAAGATCAGGTATTGTTCAAGACTGCTTGTGCCATGTATGTTATATCCTATTAGCCCAAGTCAGTCACATAATCATCCCCAGACTTGAGAAATAGACTACATCTCTTGAAGAAGGAACCACAGTCTAAAGGACGATGGACAGAAGAAGGAGAGGAATTCGGGCCATGTCAACCTATAGTATTCTTGCCTGGATAATGCCATGGACAGAGGAGTCTGGCAGGCTACGATCCATAGGGTCTCAGAGTTGTACATGACTGAAGCGACTGACCACACACACATACAAGCAACCTATTATAGTTAGGCAGATAGAATAAAATAAGTTTAGAATAAAATTTGACAAAAATTGAGTGATAAAGGGATTAAGAGACAATAATTTTAAACTTGGGTGTTCTAGAACTTTCTTGTCTTTAATTCCTCAACTGCTACACAGAAGACAGAAATAAGAACTCAACAATGTCTTTGTGAGGATTAGCGATAATATAGACTAGAGTCTGACATTTGATAAGCCTTAGATAAATTGTGGCTATTACTACGTACTTTTGGGTTTGCTGTTGTGGCATATGGGAAGAACTTTGGCCTTGAGGCCCGACAGACCTGCATGATCTTAAGCAGCTTCTGTCTGCCATCTGTAGCACAAGGCTAGTAATGCAACCCTGGCAAGTTTATAAGGATGATTAAGTGAAATAGTTAGGGTCAATTGCTGGCAAATAACTTGACATAAACTAGACTCTGAAGAGTCAGTTGGCATTATTAAGAGTTTCACTTTAAAGTGGCATCATCTTAGTAAAAGTAGTGATGACACTGATGTGGTGAAGAATGAATTACTAGAATCCAACAGTGTCCCTGCTTTATGAAAAAGTGAAAGTGTTGGTCCCTCAGTCATGTCTGACTTTTTGTGACCCCATGGGCTGCAACCCACCTGGCTTTTTTATTCTTGGAATTCTCCAGGCAAGAATACTGGAGTGGGTAGCCATTCCCATCTCCAGAGGATCTTCCCAACACAAGGATCAAACTCGGGTCTCCTGCATTGGAGGTAGTTTTATTTTTTACCATCTGAGCCACCTCAAATTGTGCTCTTAACCTTAGAAAGATTGTCCTGATAACTTGTAGTTCTCAAATCTTCCTTCTATATGCCTAAGGCCCTCTTAAACTATGCTGATTAATACAATTACAGTTATAGTTATTAGCTCATGTGTTATAGTTCTGAACCTTTTTTAAATGAACATTTAATTAGATAAAGAGGTTGGTATAAATCATCAAAATTGTAGTACACAAGATCTTGTTTTTCTATGAAAACTATCTAATATTTCATTTAAAAACAAATGTTGGAAATAGTGTACAGTAGGCAATATTGTTACTTTGGAACCAAAAATATTTCAACTATCACTCATTTATCGTCATTTACTATTTTTAATTATACTGTATATTTTTGATGTTTTTATGAAGTCAAATGATGCAAATGACCTATAAATTATCTTTATATATAGAGAGAGTCTCTCATGCATGTTATAGATTTTTATTTGAATATATGCAAAAAGATAATTGAAGTTCTTTATTTTGGAATTCTATGTCTAATAATTTTTGTTAGATTATATAGGAATATACTTTGAACTACCTGAAAAACATACTAGCTATTTTAGCTTTTCTTTTTCTACTTTTCTTCCATAACTTTATATATGTTGAAACTATAAGAGCTATGTCTTGATATTCCTCTCCCGCCTACTAATTTACAGTTCATTGTATTCTTTCTCTCCCTTCCTATACCAGTTTCCATTAGTGTACATGGATATTCATGTTTTAGGAATTCTTGCTATATACATATTAATTCCTTGAGTATTTTACAGACTTGACCATATTTTCATAGAATATCATACTTAAGTTTTTGACATCAAAAAAGCAATACAAAATGATATTTATAATGTAGGAAAGAAAGCTGTGACAAAGCTAGACAGCACATTAAAAAGTAGAGACATCACTTTGCCCACAAAATTCCATATAGTCAAGGCTATGATTTTTCCAGTAGTCATGGATAGATGTGAGAGTTAGACCATAAAGTAGGCTTAGTACTGAAGAATTGATCCTTTCAAATTGTGATACTGAAGAAGACCCTTGAGAGTCCCATGGACTGCAAGGAGATCACACCAGTCAATCCTAAAGAAATCAACTCTAAATATTCATTCAAAGGATTTTTTCTGAAGCTGAAGCTCGAAAACTTTGAGCACTTGAAGTGAAGAGCCAGCTCATTGGAAAAGACCCTAATGCTTGAAATGAATGAAGGCAAGAGATGGGAGCGGCAGAGGATGAGATTAATTAGCATCACTGACTCAATGGATATGTATTCGAGCAAACTCCAGGAAGATAATGGAAGTCAGAGAAGCCTGGTATGCTGCAGTCCATGGGGTCACAAAGAGCAGGACACAACTTAACAAATGAACAACAGTAATAACAAAACATTTACCAATGTTATCACAGGGGATTTTTCAGTAGAAAGTATCATTTATCCAACATACAATTATATATCAGATTGCTTCTGATATTTTGCCATTTTACACTATTCTCACCCCCAAAATTTTGTATTACTTGCTACTTTTTTTAAAATAATGATTTTGCTTTTAATATTTGAGATAGTGAACTAATTATTGGTAATTTTGGAATTATTTTTAAACTGATATTTTTAAAAATAATTATATAATTGTTTTCAAATATCTATATTACATTTCCATTTCTTTTTCATGCTCTTGAATTTTATATAATGTATGAATCACTCCAGTTTTAATGTACATGTCACCATACTACCTCCTTTCAGTTTTCTAGATTTCTTTCACTTTTGCTCTCATTTTTAGGGGCAAAAAGTATATCTTTCAAAATTGATGCATTTGTTTGTCATAATATATTTCTTCTTTGATAATGTGTATTCTGTGACCAACATGCTTATTGTAACCATATGGAAAATGTAGTAGCATGTTACCAAATAACCTTGAATAAAATGTTGAAATTTATATTTCAGCATAGCTGAAGTATATGAATTCAGTAGCACTTACTCAATGATGAGTAAATTTGAGAGATGCTGTTCTTTAAATCTAATGTGATCATACATGGCATTTGGTCACATAATTTATGCCTGTGATGATTATATATGCATTCTGTAATTTACAGATTTTATTACTGAACAGGGGTGTAAATTCCAATAGTTTACTAGTGCATTAATGTCACAATACATTACAAGGTAGTTAACCAGAGCTGCCACTATAAATAGAAAAATAGTCACAGCCCTCACTATAAACTAATTAATAAAAATAAGATCCTGAATCAGCATTCACCATTATAGTAATTTTAGTCACCACACATCTCATTAATCAGGACTTAAAAAGAAATAGTTTTTATCTGGAAGCCTTATTATTTTTAAGCCCTTCATTATTAAAATGTTTGTTACAATTTGTACTTAATTTAATGGGGTAGATTATATATTTCTTATGCATATACATTCTCTATGCTTTTCACACATATTTCCCAATTTTTTGTATTAAATTGGAAATGAAAGTCTACTTTGGTAATTTTGTAGCAGATTTGTAATTAAGGACAAGGGAATTCTTCAGTTCAGTTCAGTTCAGTCACTCAGTCGTGTCCGACTCTTTGCAACCCCATGAATCGCAGCACACCAGGCCTCCCTGTCCATCACCAACTGCCAGAGTTCACCCAAACTCATATCCATCAAGTCCATGATGCCATCCAGCCATCTCATTCTCTGTCGTCCCCTTCTCTGCCTGCCCCCAGTCCCTCCAAGGATCAGTCTTTTCTGATGAGTCAACTCTTTGCATGAAGTGGCCAAAGTATTGGAGTTTCAGCTTTAGCATGAGTCCTTCCAAAGAATACCCAGGACTGATCTCATTTAGAATGGACTGGTTGGATCTCCTTGCAGTCCAAGGGACTCTCAAGAGTTTTCTCCAATATACCACAGTTCAAAAGCATCAATTCTTTGGCAATCAGCTTTCTTCACAGTCCAAATCTCACGTCCATACATGACTACTGGAAAAACCATAGCCTTGACTAGATGGACCTTAGTCGGCAAAGTAATGTCTCTGCTTTTGAATATACTGTCTAGGTTGGTCATAACTTTCCTTCCAAAGAGTAAGCATCTTTTAATTTCATGGCTGCAATCACCATCTGCAGTGATTTTGGAGCCACCAAAAATAAAGCCAGCCACTGTTTCCACTGTTTCCCTATCTATTTCCCATGAAGTGATGGGACCAGATGCCATGATCTTGATTTTCTGAATGTTGAGCTTTAAGCCAACTTTTTCACTCTCCTCTTTCACTTTCATCAAGAGGCTTTTTAGTTCCTCTTCACTTTCTGCCATAAGGGTGGTGTCATCTGCATATCTGAGGTTATTGATATTTCTCCCAGCAATCTTGATTCCAGCTTGTGCTTCTCCCAGCCCAGTGTTTCTCATAATGTACTCAGCATAGAAATTAAATAAGCAGGGTGACTATATGCAGCCTTGATGTACTCCTTTTCCTACTTGGAACCAGTCTGTTGTTCCATGTCCAGTTCTAACTGTTGCTTCCTGACCTGCATAGAGGATTCTCAAGAGACAGGTTAGGTGGTCTGGTATTCCCATCTCTTTCAGAATTTTCCACAGTTTATTGTGATCCACACAGTCAAAAGCTTTGGCATAGTCAATAAAGCAGAAATAGATGTTTTTCTGGAACTCTCTTGCTTTTTCCATGATCCATCGGATGTTGGCAATTTGATCTCTGGTTCCTCTGCCTTTTCTAAAACCAGCTTGAACATCTGGAAGTTCACGGTTCATGTATTGCTGAAGCCTAGCTTGGAGAATTTTGAGCATTACTTTACTAGCGTGTGAAAGTGAAGTCGCGCCATAGTGTCACTCTTTGCGACCTGTGGACTATAGCCCACCAAGCTCCTCCGTCCATGGGATTCTCCAGGCAGGAATACTGGAGTAGGTTGCCATTTCCTTCTCCTGGGGATCTTCCCAACCCAGGGATTGAACCCAGGACTCCCACATTGCAGGCAGACGCTTCAACTTCTGTGCCATCAGTGTGAGATGAATGTAATTGTGCAGTAGTTTGAGCATAGCAGGGCTCAATAGAAGTTGCAGTTCTGAAGGTCATCTGTCCTCACCAAGGATCCTTTCTCCCTAAACTTTATTTTGCTTCCTAACTACTCACAAGATACTCTGCACCAGAATAAGATCTATTGGAAACAGAATCACTCAGTTTCTCAGTGTTTAGGAAGGAGTTTATTTCGGGAGCTGCATCAGAATCCTAAGCAAAGGTGAATATTGAGATTCAGCTGTACCAGTTGAGGCACCCTCTTCAGTTGAAACTGTTGTTTCATGGTTTGATTTGGTTTGGTTTCATTGTGTTTTCTATAAAATTGGCTGACAGCTTTAGCAGTTAATGATAGAACCCTTCCTATAAATTCTTCACAACATCATTAGCAATTCAATTCAGATAAGTTCCTGTCAATAACCAAGGAAAGACATTAATTTCTGAAAAATGTCTTCCTTGTATGTAACTAACGGTGATATTTTTAATATTATGCTGCAGAAAAATTTGACTGTTCCCAGATACATTCTGCCTTCCAATATGGCAAGACTCTAGTAACAAAGCTGTCAAAAACTTTGTTATATTTTATATAGTATTTGGTATAATCTTCTTTTAGGTAAGTTCTTATATTTGATCATAAGCCTAATGTGACGTGACAGTCATGTCCAACTCTGTAACCCCTTAAACTGTAGCCCACCAAGCTCCTCTGTCCATTGGAATCTCCAGAGAAGAATACTGGAGTGGGTAGCCTTTCCCTTCTCCAGCGGATCTTCTCAACCCAGAGATAGAACCTGGATCTCCTGCTTTGCACTCATATTCTTTACCATCTAACTACCAGGGATGAAGGGGATGTTGCATAAATCTAATAATACTCAATACTCAATACTAAAAGGTGTGTTGCATAAGCCTAATACTCAGTACTCAATACCAATTTATACATTTTTAAACTTCTTTTTCTGTAATTAAATGAGTAATATAAACATGGTTCCATTGGCAGATAATCAATGAATAGAATAATGTCAGGCATTAAGTTTCACTTCCAAACTGAATTACATTCAGCAAATCCACACACAGAAAATATTTTTTCAGCTCAAAATAAACAGATGGTCCTGTGTGGTGCATATGTATAAAAAATAGACTATAGGCAAAGATATAGAGTCACAAATTTGAGACATTAACATACAATATTATTTAGTGAAATATAAAAACATTGTGTATTGGTTAAAATAAAATAAGATCAACACATCTGGTATTCTTACTGAGGAGTCTCCAGGCTTCTTTAATGTGCTATGATAATGTTTTTCTAACTAATTTGGTTAACAAATATTATATGGTAAAACATAATTCCCAAGCTTTATCCACCCTTATCCTAAGGTAATAAAAATTAAACTTGCATATAATGAAGTACCTTGACCATGTTGGATAAACTTCCTACAGTTGCAGATGCCAAGCTTTTTTTTGTTCTGTTTAAAGTACACTGTGAACACATACAAAATAGATACAGAGAGTATATAGCTTGTAATTATTAATGGTAAACACCACTCCCTTTCATTAAGTATGTATCTTATGTCAGACACAGGAAAGAATATTTTATACACGTTGTCTCCTTTAGTCTTACAAGGATCCTGTCACTTTTTATTCAGGCTTATTGGTCATCATCATTCTATTTCTAGCATCAAGCAAACAACTATAATACAATAAATTAATAATTGAATTTGGGCTGAATTTAATTGAAGTTAAATTCTAACTCAATGGTAAAATGTACTTTTTTCCCAATATCTTTAGGAATAAGTCAGAGGGTTTTGTAAATTGTAATCTACTTTCAAAGTATAAATTATTGTTGAAAAGCCAACATTTATCATTTGAAATAAGTTAGTATACTCTTGAAGGTCCCTTGTGGAAAATAATTTATGTGTTGAGAATAATTATCCAGAGAATAGTGTGATCTGGTAGGTTATCTCATTAGGTTCTTAGTCAGCTTATCTTGGTGTTCTCTCAGTGAGCCTGATTGAGAAGAGAGCTTGTTTGAACTCTCCTTCCCCATTGGTTGATTAAATAATATTAGTATCCAAAGGATATTACATGAAGACAGAAGCTTGATACTGTTATGATAATGTACATTCCCCTTCAGATTTGGTGTGCCAAATGGCAGATCCAGTGATAATGGTCCTTGACTTGAACATGAAGATTCCTCCATTGGAGCTATTGTTCAAGGCAAGGAAAAGTCTATGTATTAGGATATCTCTAAGAAGCTATGACCATGGTTCAATTCACTGAACTTCACACTTCTCCACACCTCCCAACCACCCCTGGCTCTCTGTGCTCCCTCTTAAGATTGTTCAATGGCCCAGCTCTCCTAAGAATGCTACCATAGGTTCCAGTACTTACTTCTCTTTGTCTTGTTTTGATTTTAGTCTCATTAAGATACATGAGGATAGAACTGCTTTATTTTGTTCAGAAATAAAATATTTAATGTTTTCCAGATGTCATAACTTTACAGTGAGGTAAGACTACTCATTAATAATAATAGCTAACTTTGATTATACAAATTAACCTTAAGCCATATGATCACCTAAAAATTATCCATATGATCCCCTTTCTCCCAATTCTCAAAGACAGCTTCTCATAGTATTTGTCAGGATGTTCCGGTAGATACTACTTTTTTGAGTTGACTTGGTATGAACACTTGATATTTATATTTAGTGTTTGTGTCAAGCTCTATTCTAAGTACTTGACATGGATTAGTACTTCAATAATTTCCCAAATCCCATGAATCAGATAGTATTTCTGTTGTAACTTTATGAATGAAAAAAACTGAGAGGTAGAAAATTTCTTTAACTTCACAAATGTCCGACAAGTATTAAGTATTGGAGCCAAGATTCAAACGGAGGCATCTAAAATCTGGTATGACAGTTTTTCATTTATACAAACTGACTTAACTTATAAAACTACATATTATAGCAAGTATTTAGTAATAAAATATTATCAGCAAGCAATGGGAGTCTGACCATCCATAATAGAGTATTTTATAAAACAAATTCACCACTCTTAGTATTCATCTCAAGAACACAATATGAGGCAAGCAGTTCAGACACTTATGTACTACTGCTCAATGAGAAATAATTTGTGTGTGTGTGTGTGTTTCTTTTTCTATAAAATAGAATATGTTTTTCTGTTGCCATTCTTGTTACCTTCTACTCTTCATAAAATGTGTTACTTTTTCCTTACAAAAGGAGTGTATACTGTGTTTTCCAGTATTCTCTCCCCAAAATGGTTATTTATGTAATCACTAAAAAATAATGTTTCAAAATAATTGTACTGCCAGGAGCAGACAGCTATCAGTTGTATTCACCACCACCACCAGAGCCTGGGATGGGGAAGAAGGAATTGGCTTGAACTCCAAATGTAGCAGTCACCTGCATCCCTACCTGCTGAATACTCACAGCTGCAAAGTTCTCATTTTTTTGGTATACCGCCACAACACATGCATACACATACATATGCCTTTCAGAAGTACCATCTTTAAAACCAATTCTTGACGATTGATTTAGAAGATTGGTATGATAAGGATAAAATATATAGTAAATCCTTAAACTTTAAAATATCTTCTACTTTTACAGTCAGTTGCCTGAGATGTGATAAAATCTCTTTTCTCCAGGTTCATCTTTTTTATCTGGATGGTAGTAAGTGAGGCTGTCACAGATACATCATATATATTATAGGAATGAGGAGAGTGAGGATCATGTTTTCTTAGTTCTAAAAGCTATATGTATGGGAAGCATTGACTTTCGGTATTATTAATCCCATGACACCCAAAAGCAGCATTGCCTTTACACTAAGAGGCACTTGGCACCCTCAGTGCTGAGAAATACTTTTCTCTTAGCTAGTTATAGCTTTGGGTCCAGCAATAATTTCCAGTTCTTCAGAGGCCAGCGGCGGTGGGGGGTGGGGGGGGGGGGGAATTCCCTCACTGGAGCAGTTAGTCCTGTTGTTTGGCATCAGGTTTTTCTGGGTGGAATATTAGGAAAGCATGCAGCTCCAATTCTAATTCTTGTATTTAATCATGATAACCTTAGTTTACATTAGGCTCAAAATCCTAAAAGCTACGCTTCAGCAGTATGTGAACTGAGAACTACCAGAAGTACAAGCTGGATTTTGAAGAGGCAGAGGAATCAGAGATTGTGGAGAAAGCAATGGAGACTCAGAAAAAAAAAAAATCTACTTCTGCCACACTGACTATGCTAGAAGCTCTGATGGTGCTGAATACAACAAACTGTAAGAAATTCTTAAAGAGATGGGACTACCAGACGACCTTACCTGTCTCCTGAGAAACCTGTATGCAGATCAGTAAACAACAGTTAAAACCAGACATTGAACAAAGGACTTTGTCAAGGCTATATATTGTCACCCTGCTTATTTAACTTATATGCAGAGTACTTCATGCAAAATGCCAGGCTTAATGAATCACAGCTTGAATCAAGATTGTTGGAAGGAATATCAACAACTACGTGAACCATGAACTCTCTGATGTTCAAGCTGGTTTTAGAAAAGGCAGAGGAACCAGAGATCAAATTGCCAACATCTGCTGGATCATGGATAAAGCAAGAGAGTTCCAGAAAAACATCTATTTCTGCTTTATTGACTATGCCAAAGCCTTTGACTGTGTGGATCACAATCAACTGTGGAAAATTCTGAAAGAGATGGGAATACCGGACCACCTGACCTGCCTCTTGAGAAATCTGTATGCAGGTCAGGAAGCAACAGTTAGAACTGGACATGGAACAACAGACTGGTTCCAAATAGGAAAAGGAGTACGTCAAAGCTGTATATTGTCACCCTGCTTATTTAACTTATATGCAGAGTACATCATGAGAAACGCTGGGCTGGAAGAAACACAAGCTGGAATCAAGATTGCTGGGAGAAATCTCAATAACCTCAGATATGCAGATGACACCACCCTTATGGCAGAAAGTGAAGAGGAACGAAAAAGCCTCTTGATGAGAGTGAAAGAGGAGAGCAAAAAAGTTGGCTTAATGCTCAACATTCAGAAAATGAAGATCATGGCATCCGGTCCCATCACTTCATGGCAAATAGATGGGGAAACAGTGGAAACAGTGTCAGACTTTATTTTGGGGGGCTCTAAAATCACTGCAGATGGTGACTGCAGCCATGAAATTAAAAGACACTTACTCCTTGGGAGAAAAGTTATGACCAACCTAGATAGTATATTCAAAAGCAGAGACATTACTTTGCCAACTAAGGTCTGTCTAGTCAAGGCTATGGTTTTTCCTGTGGTCATGTATGGATGTGAGAGTTGGACTATGAAGAAAGCTGAGTGCCAAAGAATTGATGCTTTTGACCTGTGGTGTTGGAGAAGACTCTTGAGAGTCCCTTGGACTGCAAGGAGATCCAACCAATCCATTCTGAAGGAGATCAGCCCTGGGATTTCTTTGGAAGGAATGATGCTAAAGCTGAAACTCCAGTACTTTGGCCACCTCATGTGAAGAGTTGACTCACTGGAAAAGACTCTGATGCTGGGAGGGATTGGGGGCAGGAGGAGAAGGGGACAACAGAGGATGAGATGGCTGGATGGCATCACTGACTCAATGGATGTGAGTCTGAGTGAACTCTGGGAGATGGTGATGGACAGGGAGGCCTGGTGTGCTGCAATTCATGGGGTCGCAAAGAGTCGGACACGACTGAGTGATTGAACTGAACTTAGATATACAGATGATACCACTCTAATGGCAGAAAGTGAAGTGGAGCTAAAGAGCCTCTTGATGATAGTGAAAAAGGAGAGTGAAAAAGCTTGCTTAAAACTCAACATCCAAAAAACTAATATCATAGCACCAGTTTCCATCACTTCATGGCAAATAGAAGGGGAAAAGATAGAAGTAGTGACAGATTTTCCTTTTTGGGGCTCAAAAAATCACTGTGAACTTTGCAGCCATGAAATTAAAAGATGCTTGCTCCTTGAAGAAAAGCTATGACCAACGTAGGCAGCATATTAAAAAGCAGAGACATTTCTTTGTTGTCAAAGGGTCTTATAGTCAAAGCTATGGTTTTTCCAGTAGTCATGAAGGGTTGTGAGATTTGGACCGTGAAGTAGGCTGAGCACAGAATTGATGCTTTCAAACTGTGGTGCTACAGAAAACTCTTGAGAGCCCCTTGGACTGCAAGGAGATCAAACCAGTCAATCCTAAAGGAAATCAACCCTGAATATTCATTGGAAGTACTTATGCTGAAGCTGAAGTTCCAATACTTTGGCAACCTAATGCGAAGAGTGAACTTATTGGAAAAGACCCTGATGCTGGGAAAGATTGAAGGCAAATGGAGAAGTGGATGGCAGAGGATAAGATGGTTAAATAACATCATCGACTCAATGGACATGAATTTGAGCACACTCCCGAGATAATGGAGTTCAGAGGATCCTGGCATGCTATAGTCCATGGTGTTGCAAAGTGTTGGACATTACTTAGTGATTAAACAATAAAAACCTTAGTTTTCTAACTATATATGATCATGGACAAATCCAATAACAGCAACAAACTCTCTCCCAAGATTTTTTTTAAGTATCAAACACCAAATATGATACTATATGTGAAAGTGCCTCATACACTATAGATTGCTATACACATATTATTAATATAACTTAGTACCAGTGCTTTATTGCTTTAGTCTATATCTCATTATACCTCATACACATTAAGATCAAGAATATAAGTCCTCAAGAGGGTTTACAATGTTTTAATACTCCTTAAATCCTATTGGCATGTCTATGAAATTTTCACATTAAAAATATCCATGTTTACCCTGTGAATTTCTGTACATTTAAAATCTCAAAAATGTATCAGACAATAAAGCTATACATCAGCTTTTTTGTCCTTTCCTGAGAGATTGATTTTTATTTAATATTCTGTGCTGTTACATCTTATGAATAGGGTACGTTCTGAGCTTATTGGGTAAGACTAGAAAAAACCCACAAAACCCATCTTGAGATACCCTCAAAATTATGCATAAAATATAGTTTATCCAACAGTGAGTTGAATATCAGAAAATGTGAATAAAAATACCTCAATTTTCTCTTGGGAGTAGAGGTATTTTTGTGATGATCGTGTGGGAAGACAGAACCAGGAAAACATAGCTCTTGAGGTCACTCTGGGCCATGTGTCCCTTGAGTAAAATGGCAAATGAACTCTTCTCTCAAATCCTTTTTGAGTTAGTATCATTGAATTTAAGTCAAATTAATTTTGCAATAACTATACTATAGGGAATAATTAGAAGGCAATGGCACCCTACT
Organism: Ovis aries; assembly: GCF_016772045.2. NCBI lineage: Eukaryota > Metazoa > Chordata > Mammalia > Artiodactyla > Bovidae > Ovis > Ovis aries. Next base: position 78,108,176 of record NC_056059.1, read on the forward strand.
CCAGTACTCTTGCCTGGAAAATCCCATGGGTGGAGGAGCCTGGTAGGCTGTAGCGCATGGGATTGCTAAGAGTCAGACACGACTGAGCAACTTCACTTTCACTTTTTACTTTTATGCATTGGAGAAGGAAATGGCAACCCGCTCCAGTATGCTTGCCTGGAGGATCCCAGGGACGGAGGAGCCTGGTGGGCTGTCGTCTATGGGGTTGCACAGAGTCGGACACGACTGAAGCGACTTAGCAGCATCGGAATAATTATTATGTGCCGAACACTGTAGAGGAGATGGACAATACAGTGATAGACAGGAGAGAAAACCTGGGCTTAACCTGGTAGTGGGGGAACTTACCAGTATATAAATATAGATTCAACAACCAAGGTTATGAATAGGTTTTGATTAGAACTATAAAGGAGGTATATAAGTGGATGGTCAATAAAAACAGTTCTTGAAAGATAAATATTGAGCTGAACTGTGAGATCACAATGAAAATGAGTTAACCATGATTAAAGTTGAAGGATAGTGTAATCAAAGCCCCTGACATAGACAAGTCGTGGTGTTATTTTTTTACTAAGCAAATACTGATTAGAGCTTCATATGTGCCAGGCACTCCTGGGACTGTGCAGTTTAAAGGTCTGTGAACACTTCTGTTCTCATGGAACTTACACTCTAGACAGTGAAAGATAGAGTAAATGAACAAAATAATTAACAAATATGAGGATGTGATTAGTTCTGAACATAGAGGGATGACTGGGGATATAGGCAATCTATTTAGTCAGGACTCAGACTATACAGGACTTTTTAAAGGAAAAACCAGAGTTGGACAGTAAAGTGATAGAAAAGTTTCTTTTTTAGAACTATTGCAGTAGAATAAAAGGCCCCTGGTATAGAAGGGGCCTCCTCTTCAAATACAGCATGAACTAGTGAGAATTTATAGCCAAGGAACAGGGCAGGGATCAGTGGATGGAAAACTACTAAGAGGAAACATCAGAGGTGAGGATAATTCTGGAACCAACTTCATAGGATTCTAGCTGAAGACGGGTCAGGGAGATTGGACATCATCAGATGTCCAGTGGTGGAAGATGAGGAATATGATCAGATGTGGAAGGCAATCAGATACTGAGGGTGAGGTTATAATTAAACTAATTTAGCAGAGTCATTGTTAAAACTGGATTTTACAAGTACACAGATGGACCTGAAAGAAGGTACAGGAGTCTAGTTAAAGTTTGTTCAAGCAAAGAATCTCTGTTGTCCTTGTAGGCCATGCAAGGAGTTTGGGTTTTATATTAAGATCTTTAAGGATCCCTGAGTAATTTTTACACAGAATTTTGCATAATCTGGTTTTGATTTTTAAAAAATAACTCTAGATCCAGTGTGGAAAATAGCATAAGATCCAACCATATTGTTGTGGCTTATTTAAATTTCATTTAGAGAATTCCCTCCTGCCACTTGATTTTTTTTTTTTTTTTTTAAGATTCTCTTTCCTACTTGCCACTCCATTTTTCACCTTAATGGCCTTTGGGTAATGTGTGACTTCTCTGATCCAGAAGTAGAGAAAAATTTGGAAATTGGCTGTAGGGCTAACTACTGAGCCCTGTAGAAGCAGGACCTGAGGGAACACATGCCTGGATTCCAGAAATGCATAGGAGTTATAGTCCCTGGAGAGAAGAAGGTCATTAACTGATAACAGATAGCCCATGAAAACACTGTATTTGCTATGCCCAGGCTGGGTACACTGAATATTGACCCTGTTAAAGCAAAAACAGCCTTAGATTCTTGGCTGGTGATTACTAGACTGTTAACCTATTGGTCAGGTTGGTCTGCATTGCCTCTGGAACTGGGAAAACCTTCAGTATTCACAACTGATCTGATGTGAAATGAAAAGGCAGAAGCTAGCATGAGGGATTATAGCAGATCTTTGTGGACTAATCCTAGCAATTCAGTGTATCCTATAGAAACTAAAAATTACTTTGGGTATAGAAGGCTTCCCAGGTGGCACTAGTGGTAAAGACCCCACGTGCCAATGCAGGAGATTTTAAGATATGCAGTTCCATCCCTGGGTGGGGAAGATCCCTTGGAGGAGGAAATGACAACCTACTCCAGTATTCATATTGCCTGGAGAATCCCATGGACAGAGGAGACTGGCAGGCTACAGTCCATGGGGTCGCAGAGTCAGAAACGAGTGAAGCGACCTAGCACAAGTGCATAGGAGGCATTAATACCACTATTTTGCATAGAAATTTTGAGTACATTGTTTAGGATGGATTGAGAATAAAGAAAATTAGTAGGCTATTTCAAGAAAGGATTCTTGGGGCTGCAAACTTAAAGACAGTAGGTTTGGGAATACAGATGACATGATGGATTTATAGACTCTACAGTTTAAGTTATAATAGGTCATGGTAAGTTTTTGGATATATTGGGGAGAAAAATGTAATTCCTTGATTTCTAATTCGGATAATTTGGGTGAATATTGATACTGTCCTGGAAGACAAGGGGAATTCATGTTCAAACTAAAGATCACCTATTATTAATTCTTTGAATATACATGCAAAATGAAATGTGATTGGAACTTGTTTCCTTTCAGTCCACAGGAGATACGAAAAATAATTTCAGGGGCGTCTGAGATCTTTAACCTTTTACAAGTAATTGAATTGGCCCTTTGGTCACCAGGTGGTTAGTTATCCCAAGATGTAATTTATTTAGAAGAGTATGACTAGTGGATTTATGGGGTACTGAGTCTGATAAAGTTCTTTCCTGGAACCTGAAAGGCATGCCTGCCAGATTTTATTTAGGTTTTAATGAATGAATAAATGAAGGCAAAGCTATAGAGTGAAAACCACCTCTGTTCATCAAATGATCCATGCCTTTCCTTCGTTTCATTCTTTTGAACAATTGTACTCCTTCATTTCCAGTGTGTATGTTCATTTGAGAGGGGCACCTCAGGGCATACTTGTTTCCTTTTTTGTTAGATAAAACCATTCTTGAAGATGAAACACATAACATACAGGCTGCACTGCAAGCACATAAAACCTGGGATACCAGCTGGAAAATGTCTTAGCCTTGTACTTCTGATTTCTTAGTTAAAAAAAAAAGGGGGGTGGTAATAGATAAACATTCAAATTTTGTGTCTGTTGTTTTTCTCTGTTATATAAAAAGGTGGTGTTGATGTCTTACAGATCAAGAGTTTTTAGAAGCAAATTCTCAGAATTTTAACACCCCCAAAAATATGTGGTATTATTTTTCTTTATAAAATTTATCCAGCTAAAATATTTTCTGATAAGTTTAAATGTATATGAATTAAGCCCTGGATAGTTTCTTAACTGACTTCTTCATTTTTCATTTTTTTTTTAAATTTTACTTTACAATACTGTATTGGTTTTGCCATACATCAACATGAATCCGCCATGGGTGTACGTGAGTTCCCAGTCCTGAACCCCCCTCCTACCTCCCTCCCCATACCATCTCTCTGGGTCATCCCAGTGCACCAGCCCCAAGCATCCTGTACCCTGCATTGAACATAGACTGGCTATTCGTTTCTTATATGACATTATACATGTTTCAATGCCATTCTCCTAAATCATCCCACCCTCTCCCTCTCCCGCAGAGTCCAAAAGTCTGTTCTATGCATCTGTGTCTCTTTTGCTGTCTCGTATACAGGGTTATTGTTACCATCTTTCTAAATTCCATATATATGTGTTAGTATACTTTATTGGTGTTTTTCTTTCTGGCTTACTTCACTCTGTATGATTGGCTCCAGTTTCATCCACCTCATTAGAACTGATTCAAATGTATTCTTTTTAATGACTGAGTAATACTCCATTGTGTATATGTACCATAGCTTTCTTATCCATTCATCTGCTGATGGGCATCTAGGTTGCTTCCATGTCCTGGCTATTATAAACAGTGCTGCGATGAACATTGGAGTACAGGTGTCTCTTTCCATTCTGGTTTCCTTGGTGTGTATGCCCAGCAATGGGATTGCTATTTTACTGAAATGTGTATTTTGAAAACATTGGTGAAATTTGCCATTTCCCACCTTGCCCGAGCAGCAGCTGGAGCCTGGACCATTTTCAATGGCCGACACTCAGGCAGCACTAATCTAAGGCAAATGGCACATTAAAAGCTACCTCGCCACCTCTTCTTCTATTAGATGTGCCTAAGGTGAAAGAAAGAGGATAATATTGTATTGAAGTTCCAGCTATTTTCCTTTTTCTCCTCTTCCCTTTCCATTCCTATTACCTTAAATCTATTAACTACTGGTCATGCTCTTAACATCAAAATACTTACAGGAAAAGATTTGTTTTGAATGAGCAGATGGACCAGTTCTAAGACAAGCTGCTATATTAATAAACATGTGTGGTGCTTTATCTGCAAAGGAGCCTATTTTGACATTTCTCCTGGATGATTTGTATAACCTATCACTATCACACCTGGAGCAGGGACAATAAATGGGCACTTAATAGTCAAGCAGTGTGTGAACACCTTCATTATAACTTCATTATGTCAGATATAATCATCTATTACTGAATGTCAGGCATTTAATTTATGAACAGTTACCCTACAGAATTAGTGGCCACACAAGTGAATGGTCCCTTCATGTCACTTTTACTGTAAATTTCCTTCTCCCAATACCATCTCCTTTTTTAAACATATAGTATAAATATGATATCTTTGGAGGATTTTAGAATATAAGATGTCTTGTTTATATTTATGAAATTTGAGAATAGGGTAAATGTGAATCACATGTGATGTACAATTGCATATATTAATATGCATATCTATTTAAAATAATAGTACAGTTCTATCATTTACTTATGAACTTTTATTTGATTTTGGTAAAGAAGTGATAATACTCTTAGGAAAAATCAAAAGTTTCCCCAGAAATCTACAATGATATAAGGTGCATATCATTAATAATACTGTTCTTTAGTCACTAAGTCATGTCAGTCCTCTGTCCATAGGATTTCCCAGGCAAGAACCCAGGGATTGAACCCATGTCTCCTGCATTGGCAGATTGATTATTTATCAGCAAGCACCAGAGAAGTCCTAACAGTACTGTACTGTACATCTAAATGTTCATTGAGAGTACATTTTCATTCTAGTATTTTTAGCACAAAATAATAATAATAACAAAAACAATAATAATTCCATTGGACCATAATCAGCAGTGAAAAGTGAAAGTTGCTCAGTCGTGTCCAACTCTTTGCAACCCCATGGACTATATACAGTTCATGGAATTCTCCAGGCAAGAAGACTGGGGTGGGTAGCCTTTCCTTCTCCAGGGGATCTTCCCAACCCTGGGATAGAACCCAGGACTCTGGCATTGCAGGCAGATTCTTTACCAGTTGAGCCACAAGGGAAGCCCAAGAATACTGGAGTGGGTAGCCTATCCCTTCTCCAGCAGATCTTCCCAACCCAAGAATCAAACCAGGATCTCCTGCATTGCAGGCAGATTTGTTACCAACTGAGCTATAAGGGAAGCCCAATCAACAGTGGTACTACCTAAATGATATGTATAAGAGAGATAGTGAGAGATAGTGAAAAGAGAAGCTTCAGTTTGTGAGAGAGAAGCTGAGGGAAATAGGGGAAACAGAACTAGCATTTTGTAATTTCTCATAATTGATGTTCCTACTGGCATCTACAGAACCCTTCAGCCCTTTTCTTTGGACTTAAGAAAATAGAGCCAGAGCTTCACCATATCTGTTTCCACGTTCAGTATTAGAGAGAGCTTCAGTTGTTATGAAGACTCCAGATCTTCAGATTGAAATTACTATCTGTGAAAAAGTTCTTTCAGAGATGTCTCTACTGCTGTCTGTTTAGAAACTTAAGACTGGGGTGATGGCAGGATCCAGTACATGGAAAGAGAAATCTCAAAGGCTATTAAATGATCAGTGTCACTATTAGACCTTGACCTTTCAGATTAGAACAAAATGAATGATACAGACAGGAAATTATTAACAAACTGACAACAGAATTGTATGGTATGAGGATGAATCTACATTAATACCAAAACCATATTACACTTGCCTTTGGCTGTTTGAAAGGATGGAGCTGCCAACAAGAAGCTTCCTCCTATATATTAATAATACAGACCTGTTTTTCTTCCACGCAGTTCCAGCTTTCAATGTGATGAATGGTAGCATTCACACAGGAAACTAGGTGGCAGAAGATTATGAATTTCTTCATTAGAACTATAAACTTAAAGAAACCATGTATTTTGGAAGGATGTCTCACATAACTGAAAAATATCGAGGATAAAGAAGAGGAGGATATTTAGTTCTAATATCCTAAAGAAACAAAAGGCTCTGGTGGTGTGACAGAATGCATTTGCAAAACCTGGCTACACTGACACATCTCTAATTGGCATGGACATAGCTGCCTTTGATTTCTGTTCTCTGTAGATATCAGTGATCAATAGTCATATTAGTCTATAGACTATTTCATTGACTTGAATGACTGGAGAGTTCATTAAGGGACCTGGTTGTACAAGATGATCTTTTAACAACCAACCCAAATAATATGGTTAAGATTTATTTGATGAAAACTCATGCTAAAGATGACATAGAATGATTTTGGCCAAGACTCTTCAGGGAAGCAAGCTCCCCAAATGAACTGATTAGACTTCTCTCTTTTACAGATCTAAACCCTTGAGCAAGTGTAACCAGAATCAGGGGAGGCTGGTATGAAGGCTCAGTTTGTTGGCAAAAAAATTTCAAAACCTTCAGAGTAAGCTTCACATAGGAGGGCCCTGAGACAGTCAAAGCACTAGATAGCTGACTAGACCTCCATGCCTATTCTAAACTACCAGACTGTACTTTGCAGGAATCTCATTCATTTACTTTCCTTTCCCCTTTGTCTTACATGTATCTTTCTCACAACTTCATTAGATCTCCACTATCAAAAATTTACTTCATTTGGGACCACATTGGAGCATATATCATGATATATAATTGGTAGGAAAAATATGGGTTACCCTGAAATTTCATGTAAAATAACTAGCATAATTTTTGCAAGGAACTTAGTTCATACTACATTTAAAAATGTATAAAGGTGAATACCTTGCCTTTTTGCTTTCAGCTATTATTACAGTCTTTAAAATCCACGTTACTGAGTAACTTTAGTTATCATCCTTACTGAAAGTGGGCTTAACTCCTGCTAAGATGTAGGAGCCTGGCACGCTGCAGTCCATGGGGTCACAAAGAGTCCAACACTACTTAGGGACTGAACAATAAGATAGAAAGAAAATTCAATAAAATATATGATCAAAGATTTTAAATGTTTAATAAGTGGAGATGTTAATAAAAATAGAATTTTTTAAAAAATTTTAATGAAATAGTTCATGGTAGAAAATAGTACAATTGTAATCTGTAATAATAACAGTGGAAGTCTGTGATCTAACTATAATTTTTTCAAGGTGTGTACAATCACAGTGAAAAGACTTTAAATTTACAAATCTTACCTTTAACACTAAGCATTTGACAAATGTTTATGGAATTTAACAGAAAATTTTAAGATATAGCATCTATTTTAGGCCATAGTGTAGCAAAATGTAAATTGCTTTCCATCAGCAAAAAATGGAATAATTCTAAAATGTAAACAGCATTCTTTTCCCTCTAATATATTTACAATCATTATTAAATCAGATACACTAAACTGCTGGGAATTTGGGGACAATAATTAGATTTATTTACAGAAGTTGATTGACATATACCCAGTCTAAGGAAAATTATATACATTTTTGAGAATTAAAGCTTTTTAATGATTTTATTCTTTTTTCATGTTTTACATAGTTTGGGGCTTAATCTTTTCATCTTCTAAACTAGAAATACTTGCTAGATTAAAGCTCCAAAATTCTATGTTCTCTGAGGAACAAATATTGTATAATTAGGGTCCTATCAAATTATGTAAACTCATTATTGTATGCACTGTTGAATAATATATGCAATGCAAATAATTGAAACCTTGGAGTCATAAAGTTGTAAAAGCTAAGTGGAAACAATTTAAGTGCTTTCATTCTTTTATCAAAAGCACTAGAATTTTTTTTTTCCTTTGTGTAGTCTATGTTTTAGAATAGCCAGTGTTAGATTACTGACATGAAATGTTATAGTCTCTTGTTCATTTTACCAATCAAATTTGAATGTGTGATATTCAGGCCATTATACATTTCTAAATCTGAAGTACCCATAATTTCAAATCAAGAGACATGTAAAACCCAAATGTCTTCCTTATGCTAATATTTTCCTTGAATAAAAATATTATTCATGAATGCTTATTATAGTACTCATTAACATTTCATATTTAAGTGACTGTATTTATCATGAAACAAATTTATTTTTGTGGAAATTTTTGATGTCTTCTCAATTAAGAAAAGAATTAGTGAGTGGTTTTTATTTATTCTGTCATGTGAAATCTTTGCCTTTATACACATGTAATTTAAAATGACTTTTACTCAGCTTCTATCCAACTGTAACTGTACGAGTAGTACTGAATAATAGAAAAAAATTTGAAATCTAAGACTTAGGAAATATCTTTAAAATGCTATTAGCAAATAAAATAAGAACAAGAAAGGTCACCACCAACTGAATGGTAGTTTTAAACCTGGTACAGTGTTTGGAGCTTCACATAGGTTATTTCTAATTCTTATGAAAACTGGGGAAAGTAGGTCTCTTTATCTTCTTTACAGAAATAAGAAGCTGAGACTTAGAGAAGATGCAGTAACTCAACCAGTGTTGTACAGCTATTAAGTGCTAGAGCTGGAATCCTGGAGAAGATTCCAAGCAGTTGCTGTTATTGTGTTCAGTCGTTAAGTGTGTCCACTCTTTGCGACCCCATGAACTGCAGCATGCCAGGCTTCCCTCTCCTTCACTGTCTCCTAGAGTTTGCTCAAACTCAGGTCCATTGAATCAGTGATGCCATCCCATCATCTCATCCTCTGTCGCCCCCTTCTTCTCTTGCCCTCAATCTTTCCCTGCATCAGGGCTTTTTCCAATGAATCAGCTCTTCACATCATGTGGCCAGTACTGGAGCTTCAATTTCAGCATCCGTCCTTCCAATGAATAGTCAGGACTGGAATTCCTTTAGAATAGACCAGTTTTATCTCTTTGCAGTCCAAGGGACTCTCAAGAGTCTTCTCCAGCACCGCAGTTCAAAAATATCAATTCTTCAGCCCTCAGCCTTCTTTATATTCCAATTCTCACATCCATACATGACCACTGGAAAAAACATAGCTTTGACTATATGAACCTTTGTCACTAAAGCAATGTCTTTGCTTTTTAATATGCTTCAGTATTCTTGCCTTGAGAATCGCCCCCACCAAGAAAAATTCAGGGCAGTAACCACATTTTTATAGTCAGTAAAATATATAATAAAAGTAGCAAAATACCAGTATCTCTTAGGAAACAATGTAAAAACAAAAACAATTGTGATAACCTTCTAGAAAGTAAAGATCACACACTATTATCAGGTAATAGTAATCTCCTAGACTTGGAGTTTGAAAGAACGGTATTGAATTTTTATTTTAAAGTGAAATGAAGGAAATGAATCCCATTTGTCAGGATGTACTATATGCAATTAGGAGTAAGCTTTAGAACTGTCTTGTTTGTTGCTGTTGATAACATTTGTTTCTCATCAAACTCTCATTATCATTGGTCACATTACCCAGACCCCAAGTTGTAGCTATATGTAAACCACATTTTGATGGTATTAGTAATAATTACACTTGCTGGATTATATCATGGGGCAAAGAGGAAGGAATGTGTTCATAAATCTCTTTGGTCATCTCATTATATATAAAGATAAGTATCCAATTAAAAATCAAGAAACCTTGTGAAGTTTCTGAAAAATTAGTGCAATTTTATTTGAGTTCGTGGTAGTTTAAAATTACTTAAATGTGAACCTAGCTCTATAAAAAGGAGACAGAAATGAACAGGAAATTTTTCATAAGTTTCTCATAGCAATTTAGCATTTGTCATATTTAAAGAAAGATTGTCAAGCAGGTAAATTCGAGACCATTCTTGTATTTGTTGAAACTTCAGGTTTTGCTTCTATGAAGTAAACTAGAGCTACATACAAACATGTACAATTGAATTTCTTTGGTTGCATATAGATATAGGTTTATCTAATATGTGGAGCATCTTAAAGAATCCCCAACTCTGTTTATATTAATGAGTGAAGTTTTAACACAAGCAAAGCTATAACTTCTCTGGCTGGAAGTAAAACAAGGTCTGTGCCATTTATCTTTAAGAAAATGTCTGAATATGCAAATTCATTTAATTTCTTCCTTTTGTTATATTTTATTGTGAAGGAGATAAGGGAGTTGGTTTAATTTAATGACAAAATAAAAAGACTCTGTCTGTAACTCTCATTCATTCATGTGTCTTAAGTGTCTAGAGAAAATGGAAATGACCTTTTAAGAACTATGAGTTGAATACTAGTGAGACTAGTATGGAGGTGTTCTTCAGAATCACTTAATATAAAGGGTTGTGTTGATAGCTGCTGCTGCTGCTAAGTTGCTTCAGTCGTGTCTGACTCTGTGCGACCCCACAGACAGCAGCCCACCAGGCTCCTCCATCCCTGGGATTCTCCAGGCAAGAATACTGGAGTGGGTTACTATTTCCTTCTCCAATGCATGCATGCATGCTAAATCCCTTCAGTCATGTCCGACTGTGTGATCCCATGGACAGCAGCCCACCAGGCTCCTCTGTCCACGGGATTCTCTAGACAAGAATATTGAGTGATTTTCTATTAAGGAAACTTCATAGGCAGGGTGGAGTGAGGGAGACCAGGAAGGAAAAAGGCATGTGCTGGACTATTTAAAACTCTCATACTTTGTGCAGTAGTTCTAAAATTCTTAGTTTTTATATAACTATAAAATTTATAGTTGAAAAAAAAATACCATAAGAATACATTTTTCCTGTTAGTTCTTATGCTTTTTTTTTTCTTTTTAATTGTCATTATTTTCCAAGTTTTCTTCTTTTTAATGATTTGGTTACTTTTGATTTACTTATAGGTTTTAGAGAGAAGAGATATGAAAAATTACAGATTATAAAAGCATGGTTCTCATATAATGGTATAGAATGTCATCTATTTAACTTTCCCAAAGACATCTAATGTGATTTTAAAAAATCCAATTTACATATGTTAAAAGATAAACTAAGACATATTAAAATTTAAGAATTTATTTGAAAAAAAAATTGATCAAATCGGGCAACATCCAATCTAGCACATAGAAAGGAGATCTGAGGAGCTATACAAAATGAAAGACTTTTACAGGCAGAAGAGCATGAAATCAAGGAAGTTATACTAGGCAAAAATGTAGACGTATTATTGCAAGGTTACTTTCCTTTAAGGGATGGCAAGGGTCTATGCGGAGAAGGCAATGGCACTCCACTCCAGTACTCTTGCCTGGAAAATCCCACGGACACAGGAGCCTGGTAGGCTGCAGTCCATGGGGTCACTGAGAGTTGAACACGACTCAGTGACTTCACTTTCACTTTTCACTTTCATGCATTGGAGAAGGAAATGGCAACCCACTCCAGTGTTCTTGCCTGGAGAATTCCAGAGATGGTGGAGCCTGGTGGGCTGCCGTCTATGGGGTCGCACAGAATTGGACACAACTGAAGCGACTTAGCAGCAGTAGCAGCAAGGGTCTATGAGCAGATTATCTAACTAGTGTGCACGCCTGTGTGTGTTCAGTTGTGTCCAACTCTGTGATTCCATGGACAGTAGCCCACCAGCGTCCTCTGTCCATGGGATTATCCTGGCAAGAATACTAGAGTGGGTAGCAATTTCCTTTTCCAGGGCATTTTCCCTACCCAGGGATCAAACCCACATCTCCTGCATTGGCAAACAGGTTCTTTACCACTGCACCACCTGGGAAGCTATCAGGCAATTCCCAACTGACTAAGACTCCATTTCTGGGAGAGACAAAACTGTACTGGGACGTACCATAAGCAGCTCCATTTGGGGCTTGTTGTCTTTTTTTTTTTTTTACACATATAAGGAAAGGCAATCTCTAAGAGTTTGTCACTAATAATAACACACTTTGAGTATACTACCCTTTGTAAGTCTAAGTCTGAGTTAACTCTTCTGAATCAATAAGCAGTTCCATGTATTGCCTTTCAGTCAGTTCAGTTCAGTCGCTCAGTCATGTCCAACTGTTTGTGACACCATGAACTGCAGCACACCAGGCTTCCCTGTCCATCACCAACTCCCGGAGTCCACCCAAATCCATGTCCATTTAGTCAGTGACACCATCCAGCCATCTCATCCTCTGTCGTCCTCTTCTCCTCCTGCCCTCACTCTTTCCCAGCATCAGGGTCTTTTCCAATGAATCAGAGCTTCACATCAGGTGGCCAAAGTATTGGAGTTTCAGCTTCAACATCAGTCCTTCCAATGAATACTCAGGACTGATCTCCTTTAGGATGGACTGCTTGGATCTCTGTGAAGTCCAAGGGACTCTCAAGAGTCTTCTCCAACACCACAGTTCAAAAGCATCAATTCTTCCGGGCTCAGCTTTCTTTATAGTCCAACTCTCATATCCATACATGACCACTGGAAAAACCATAGCCTCGACTAGACGGGCCTTTACTGGCAAAGTAATGTCTCTGCTTTTTAATATGCTGTCTAGGTTGGTCATAACTTTCCTTCCAGGAAACAAGCATCTTTTAATTTCATGGCTGCACTCAGCATCCGTAGTGATTTTGGAGCACAGAAAAATAAAGTGAGCCACTGTTTCCACTGTTTCCCCATCTATTTGCCATGAACTGATGGAACTGGATGCTATGATCTTCGTTTTCTGAATGTTTGAGCTTTAAGCCAACTTTTTCACTCTCTTCTTTCACTTTCATCAAGAGGCCTTTTAGTTCTTCTTCACTTTCTGCCATAATGTATTGCCTTTAACTGATCTTTTCTAGCTTTGCTTTTCTTTTTCATTGTTTTATTTTACTAGTTACTGTGCTAGGGCCTTTAGTAATAATAATGGTAGTGTTAGTTACTCAGTCGTGTCTGACTCTTTGTGATCCCATTGAATGTAGCCTACCAGGCTCCTCTGTCCATGGGATTCTCCAGGAAGAATACTGGAGTGATCCATGCCCTTCTCCAGTGGATCTTCCCAAACCAGGGATCAAACCCGGGGCTCCTGCATTGTACACAGATTCTTTACCATCTGAACACTGAACCCTTTAGGAGGTTATAATGGAGGTGTTTGTTGTTTGCTTAGTTTTCTTGCTGTCCCTTCTTGAAATGACATTTTTTCCCAAAAAGAATGGGTCAAATAATTAGGGAAAGCTATATTCCTGGGTTTACATCTGGATTTGGATGAAGGAAAAGGTTAAAGAATGCCTCTGGATGATCTATCAAAATATGCTACTTAAGGAAGTGACTGCACCTTCAGCCAAGAGGAGAGATGGTTCGTGTGTTTTGGTTTAGATTATGTTTTTCTTAAAGGATTGCTTCCTTCCATCTTTCCTTCTCTTTTTCTTTTCCAAGGCTAATAAAAATTTCCTTCTCAAACTTCCTCTAATCTCTAGGGAAAGTAATAACTAAATTCCAGGTGTCCTTTATCAGTATAAACTGAAAATGTACATTGGCTAAGTTTTAAAGTCAAATATTCCATATTTTACATTAAAGGCAGCCTTTCCACCACCAGCCTCCTCTTTTCTTTCTTCACTATGGTCTCTCCTTTTTTTTTCCTCTCCTGTTTTGCCTAAACAAATGCAACCATGGCAACAATAAAAATCCTGGTTCAAACCTTCAACATTTGAAAACTCAAAAGTATGACAGTCTTTCGGCAAAACTGAAAATCATTGGTCTCCATCAGTCCTTTCCAATATGCTGGAGGCTCCCTTAAGTATTTGCATATAAATTATGTAGTTTCTTAAATTTCCATATACGTCCTCTGGCCTAACAGATAGTCGCAGGTGATTTTCAAGTCAAAATCACAATAACCAGTACCCTTATGGAAGTTCTTTTAAACTTTTCTGTTCTCCCTACCTTTTCATCTCATTGCTCATCTTAATTGACTCAAAACTTCATGTCAGCATCACATAGTAGCTGGTAGAGATTTTGAGAATGAAAACTGAGGGAAAAGGTTAACAAAGCAACACAGATTTGTTACTAAGAATATTTTAGACAAGAAGGACAAACTGTCTTTCCAGAGAGGAAGGAACACATCCATTGTTGTTGTTTAGTCGCTGTCATGTCTGACTTTTTGAGACCCCATGGACTGCACCTTGTCAGGCTTCGCTATCCTTCACTATATCCCAGAGTTTTCTCAAACCCATTTCATTGAGTTGATGCCATTCAACCATCTCATCCTCAGTCATCCCCTTTTCCTCCTGATCATTTAAAACCATGAGAGAATTTCAAAACTGTAGAGTGGGAGAAAAAAATTTTTATTGGACAAATAAATTATCATGAGGAAAAAAATTCCAGAGTGAAGTCATTTATACCTGCTTGCTATTTTCTTGAATATTTGAGTTCCTTGCTGCCTAAAGGACTACTCTTATCTTTGTATACACTCCTATTAGAGTAATACTTGTAGTGGGAAAAAAGAGGGCATGGGAAGAGGCCAGCATGTATAGAGAAAAATGACTGAAATTTGACTTTAGTTATCCCTTAGAAGCCAGCAACGTTGACACTGTGGGTATTTTGCAATCATTTGTTTAATTAGCTGAAACTCCTAAGGGAAAATTTTATGAAATGGCAAACTTCCAAAGACTTATTTAAATCTGTTTTTCTATGTATGACAGAACTTTTGTAATACAGAGCTGTTAAAAAGGTACCATTGTATAAAAGTCCATACAGTCAAAACCTTTAATACCAAAAGCAATATTTTACAAAGAAATGTGAAAGTAAGTTCTATAGGTTAAAATATTATTCACCTGAGAGAATTGAGATCCATGCTTGCAGGTGGCTAAGAAAATCATATTTTGACTAAGAGGATTCTTTTTTAAACAGTCTCCACCCCACCCCCACCCCTTTCTTGTTTTCTGTGGATTTTTCTGTGTAGGTAAGAATATAATTAAGTTTACATTCTGTTTTTACCTAGTGGATTTTTCAAGCTACAAGATAATTCATTTTTGTAACAACTAGAGGCTATTAAGTTTTCATCATCCTACTTTAGTTCTTTCAGAGTTTAGATTTAGGTAACTGGTTGATTTGGGAAAGGCAATGGCACCCTACTCCAGTACTCTTGCCTGGAAAATCCCATGGATGGAGGAGCCTTGTAGGCTGCAGTCCATGGAGTTGCTAGGAGTCAGACACGACTGAAGCGACTTAGCAGCAGCAGCAACTGGTTGATTAAAGAGGCTAGAGAACTAGGTTTTCCTTTGCATTTGGTTACAAAGACACAAAATTACTGTGAGTCATCCTCCTAGGGGATAAAACAGCAACTGGACATAAAGCCTACTCCTCAAGTGTTTTTAGTTTTTGTGTGTGTGTGTTTTTAAATCTACGGTATCATTTAGAAAATCAAAATCTTATTAATGTACTGATTGCAGTTGAATAAAATCCATCAGATTTGTTATAATCCTGAAGTTAGAGGTTGACTTTATATAAGCTCTGGTTGAAAGCAGTTTGCATTTTGTGTGAAGCTGCATCATTTATTGTTTGCAGTAGCTGATGAATTTTCTTGAAAAGATCAGCTAAATGGAAGCTTCTAGTCAATGAAGGCATGTAGTATACACTGAAGATGTCGTTTACACGCTGGAGATTGGAAACAGGTGTTCTGGCACTGGTTCTATATGGGATTGCTTTCAGTAGGAGCCTATGAGGAAACACACACAAGAAAAAGAGCAACTCATAATTCTTATGATTATTACCTCATTCATACAAGTGCCAAATGACTCAAATGGAAAACGGGTACCATAGGATTAAAGCTTTCAAAACGTAGGCCTAGGTGGGAAGGGTGTGATAGTACAGACGCAAACAGAATCGTTGTTCATGCTATGAAATTGTTTCATTTCCTTCACTCTCAGAAGTTGTCTAGTTGACATCATTTCTAAATTTATAGATATAAACCTATAGATATGTAAAATCCATGCATCAGAGACAACTGGATGTCCAGTGCCTGTTTACCTTTTCTTCAGTGGCAATGGGGCTTTCATTTACAGTTGGACCCTTGGCTACTGGGAATAAAGCGATTTTCCCTTACAGTTAAGATATGTCCTAGCCAACAGTACATAAATAGAGGTGGTTTGTGAAACTTCTAAGAAGTGTTCTTAGATGAAGGTGGCATTCTCCTTTCCTTCTTTTATCCTCCCCACTGGCTGGTTGCAATATTCTAGGGGAGCCATTATAGATCACAAAGTAGACTCGTATGTGTTAGAGAAGTGAAGAGCGTGATAGAAGCTGCCTGCTTCCATATTAGCCCTGGAAAGCTGTTTTGTCTTAAGAGAGAGATAAAATGGTCTCTTGAGTTAACCATTCTTAGGTTGGATTTTTTAATCACCAACAGCTGAATCTCATCCTGTTATGCTTTAGCATGAGATCCAATAATAGTTTCACTAGTAGACTGTGCCTATTGTCAATTCATGAGGGTCTCTGATTCTCAGAAGTGTATAAAGATGCAAAAATTATATTTTTATGTGGTTTCTCTTTCATCTTTGCTTTCCTTTCTTTTTTTGCCGTTCTAGTTTTACCATAGCAATTGCATTCAAAAAAGTTTTCAGAGAAAAAATTAATTAAAAGCTATATATTTATCTTATTACTTATTTTGGGAAAAGACTGGCTAAAAGTGAATAATGGCAAGAAATTTTCTGTTTTGTAGGTTGAACATTACTGCTTTAAAGATTATCATTGATTTAGCCTTTGTATCCATTCCAACTGTCCTTGCCTTTTGCAAACCTCTTCATACCTTTATGTGGTGGCTCAGTTGTAAAGAATCCCCATGCCAATGCAGGAAACACAAGTCACGGGTTCGATCCCTGGGTTGGGAAGATACCCTGGAGGAGGAAATGTCAACCCACTCCAGTGTTCTTGATTGGAAAATCCCATGGACAGAGGAGCCTGGCAGGCTAACATCCATGGGGTGGCAGTCCGACACAACTGAGCTCACAAGTACCAGCCTTATATCCACTCCAACTGTCCTTGCCTTTTCTGCAAAACTTCTTCATATCTTCATAGATATATAATTTTAAAAATTTATTGTATTACAATCGCTTTTCAATGTGTTAGCTCCAGATGTACAGCAAAGTGAGCCAGTTATACATATAAATATAGCCACTCTTTTTTATTTTAAGATTATTTTCCCATATAGGTTGTCATAGAGTATTGAGTAGAGTTCAGTTCAGTCCAGTTCAGTTCAGTCACCCAGTCGTGTCCGACTCTTTGTGACTCCATGAGTAGAGTTACCTGTGCTAAACAGCAGGTTCTTGTTAGTTACCTTTTTTATATGTAATTGTGTGTATATATCAGTCCCAAACTCCTAGTTTAGCCCTCCTCACCTTATTCCCTAGTAATCATAAATTTGTTTTCTGCATCTGTGACAGTACTTCTGTTTTATACATAAGTTCATTTGTACCTCTTTTTTTTTTTTTTCAGATTCCACTTATAAGCCATTATCAAATGCTATTTTCTTTCTGTGTCTGACTTACTTGACTCAGTCTGACAGTCTCTAGGTATATCCAGGATGCTGCAAATGGCATTATTTTGTTCTTTTTATTTGCAGTGTTCCAGGAGACTCAAACTGCATTCACAGCTTTCGGACTATTTTCTTTGCCTTATCTGACCAGCTTCTTCATTGCCTTGTGCTATGGTGTATCTCTTTCACACTTAATTACACTCTTTGTAGTTACTATTTACATTCCAGTCAAAAACAAATGTTAGTTCCTACACGCTAGTTATCTGTCTAGACTAATGTGCACATAGTAGCTACCCATTAAATATTAGGAAAGAAAAAGGGATGGAAGATAGGAAAGAAGGAAGGGGTTTTTCTTAGAGTAAGTCAGCTTTCTTCTTTATATTAATCAAAAATATTATGTAGATAGGTGTAGTCATCATATATACTTCTAGTGTACAACAAGCTTATTTTATTACAGTTTTGTGTTTTGATAGTTTAATTCTTGGTGTCTTAATTTTATTTTTTAGACATAAATTCTCTTGGAATGATCCCCTTACATTTTTGGAAAATTCCTTATGAGGAAAAGTAAGAAACTATTCATAACTATTGATCATATGTCCTGTTATATTTTTCTTCTATTAACAATTATTATACTCCACTATGTTCTATTTAATGACCCAAAATTTGCTTAGTGGTGATATTAACCCTTAATGATAGAAATCAATAACTATTATGGGAAGAGTGGGGAAAATTGAAGAGATTATAGGGATACAGTAAAATAGTTAACTGAAACAGTGTGAATATTTATATGATGAGATGTAAACCAATTTCTGTGAACAATTACCTCCACCAGTACTATTCTATTAATGTATACTGCTCAGTGCACTTTTATAATATTTATTGTCATTACATTATTTTATCAGTGATTCTTTCATTCTTTGGTTGCAAAAGTTTATATTTGCATAATATCTTTATTAAAATTATGTACTTGCTCGTGTAGGACATGTTAAAAATTAAAAAAGAGTAAAATTTAAAATTACTCATATATACACTTCCCAGAAAATTGCAGTGTTGTCATCTTAGTGTATGTATAGCTACCTTATCTTCTGTTTTCTTTGTACAGGGAATATTATTGTACATTCTATTTTTCAATCTATTTTATTAACTTCAAAATAGGTCATGGAAAAAAGCTTACATCAACAAATATTTTTCTACAGTATTATTTGTGTTTGCATTATATTTCATTTGTATGGGTATATTTAATGGTTCTCATATTATGAGATATTTAGGATAATTCCAATTAATTCATATTATAAATAGCTCTGCAGTGAATATTCTTGCAAGGTGTGGGATTATATCTTTTGTGCCCATCTGTGATTGTGTCCTTAGACTAAACTCCTAGGTAATGAAATTCCTAAATTAAAGGATAAGCAAAATGCTACCACATCTTTTAAAATATTCATTGACAGTTGTCTTGCAGAAATGTTACACTGATATACAATCTAAGTAGGGCTCTCCCCCAAATCTCACTAATTATTTAGAACCACTTAGAAAAATGTTTAACAATTTAAATGGAGGGGGGGTGTGTGTGTATCACTTGAAAGTAGATACTATACTTTTTGTATGAAGAATCATTAAATTTTTATCTTAGAATTCTATTTGCTTCAAAGTCCCAGTTGGGAATTTATGTTAAGTGAAAAAAAATATTTATGTATTAAATGGTAGTAGAATGGAAGAATATTTTTAAACCATGTACTGTATCTAAAAATTTTATATTATAAACCACAGTCTTTTTTTTTTTTTTTTGGTACTAAAATATATTAGCTCTTCTAACTCTGAAATCACATAAGTTAGTTTCCTAAGAAGGCTATAATAAATCATCACCACATATTTTAATGACTTCAAACAACAGAAATTTATTCACTCCATAGTTCTAGAAGCTAGTTCAAAGCCAAGATGTCAGCTGGACTATAATCTCTTTAAAGCCTCTAGAACAAGATCCTTTATTGCCTCAGCTTCAGAAGTTCCTTAGCTAGAGGCAGCATAATTCCAATCTCTGCCTCCATCTTCACATACTGTCTTCCCTGTGTACCTCTATCTTTAAGTACCAGTCAAAAAAAAAGAAAAAAAGATAAACACCAGTAAGTTGGATTTAGTGCCACCCTTCTCTAGTATGACCTCATCTTAACTTGATTACATCTGAAAAGATTCTTTTTTTAATAAAGTCAAACCACATTCACACAGGGTCAGGAGTTCAGCCATGCTCTCTTTGGAGGACATATTTTAACCCATTACCCCATATATCTTAAAACTTATCCAACCAATTATTATCTATTCTGATAATGAGGTAATAGTAGTTCTTACTTGTAGGTCAATACTTTTAATAGTATTATCTCATACAATGAGAAATCAATTCAATCACCAAACCCTTCACCTTGTGAGTACTTTCTGTTCCAGAGACCCTCTTATATACAAATAATAGGAAAATCAGAGTTCACTGAGGATTTTCTGAGACATGCCACTGATATCACAGGTGACTAGATTATGACAGACAGCAATGAAGAAAGTTCCAACCCATTCAATCCTCTGTCCATACCAGTATGTAGAGAAGTACTTTATCAAGCTGTCCAAATACTTTAAAATAACCAAACCAACTCACATAGATAGTATATGCATTTTAACAAGTTCAGCTTTTAACAACATACAGTAAAGTTATAGTTATGTTTTCTTCTAGTGAAAAATCAGCCACTGTTACAAAAAAAAATCATATTTAGCTGATCTGAATATCTTTTTTCTCTGCTTTAAGTTCTATTGATTCTTTTCTCATTTTGAAAAAACAAATTCCTACTATTTTTTTTTAATAAGGGCACTTACTATTGTCTATAAATGTCCTGTGTGCTTATAGAGATGCTCAAATTTCACTTTAAATCCAGTGATATTTAGCTTTGTATTACCAATGAATTATTGCTTCCTTAGTGCAAAAACTTCTAGATGCTGCCTGCTATATTTGTTACCTGCCTTCAGTTAGTGTCAAGTTCTCTGTATCATTAGATTAGATTCTAATACATATTCTGCTTTTCTGTAAAAAGAAGAATATTATATACAATTTTTGTGAGATGTGATTTAAAAACTGGATCTCCCTTCTTTCATTAGGCACAGACTGGTATATATTAACTCTTCCTATATAGCCCCATTCAACACTCCCTCTGCAGTGCTTGTTGGGGGTCTTTTTATCCATTTTATATAGAAATTATGTATGTAACCTTTATAAACAGTTCTGTATCTTCTTGTTCTCATCTCTGATTTTAATTGTCTTTTGGTTAAGTTTTCAATTCTTTCTTACAAATGTTGTATTCAATATCTAAATGCCAGCAACAACTTTATTTCTTACAAACAAAGAGCAAATGCAGTCAACATAACCAAACACATTTAGTTTATTCTTAATTTGAAGACTGCTTAAAATATTTTCATACTCCAGTGAATATTGCCATGAGTATTTTAGGTATAAGCACCTTACGTGTAAACAAAATGCTTCTGCAAAGTAGATTGACTTAAAGAATATTCCTTTGAATTATGATATAGCATGTTAGGCAATTTTTGGCATTATTTTATTTTCCTAATTTCTCTTACTGAGGACATCAGAATCATAACTCCTAAGAGATGAGTAGTAATATCCTCTGATCCAGGTATTAATTAAAACAGTAACTAGGAATTCTTTAACTCAGGACAATGGCTGGTCAGTCTGTCTTCTCTTAATATTTATTGGGCACATGCCATGGGCCATATGCACTCTGCTTCTTAACCTTATGATTAACTCCTTTTATCCTCACAATAATTGTGAATTATTATTATTATTAATTTTTTCCATTTTAAAGATGCAGACACTGAATCTTAGAGAAAATGTATTTTCTTTCCTAGCTTTAAGTTTATTGTTCAGTTTACTAGATACTTGCCATCAGTGAAATACAATGAGTAGAACAGATGTGATATCAGACTTTAGATTGTCTTACCATTATTATATGATAGCTTTAGTGACTAATAGTACTGATCCATTTTAGATCCTTTGTCTTAATTTTAACTCTAAGCTTGAAAGTTTCAAATTATATAGGCAAACCGTATTGTTAATTATAGAAAATGTCAGCATAATTGTGCTAGTTTCCTGGGATCTTTCTAGAAGGCATTTTCTTTGCAGCATTTTGCCCTTAAAGAAGATACAAACATTAAATACTGAAGAGGGTCTGGAGAAAAGACAAGCCTCTTGATTGTTGGGAGTGTAAATTGATATAGACACAGTGGAGAACTGTGTGGAGTTTCCTTAAAAAATGAATAAAACCACTGTATTACCAATAATCCAGTACTGAGCATATACCCTGAGGAAACCATAATTGAAAAAGACACATGTGCCTCAGTGTTCATTGCAGCACTATTTGCAATAGCCAGGACATAGAAACAACCTAGATATCCATCAACAGATGAATGGATAAAGAAGTTGTGGTACAAATATACAATGCAATGTTACTCAGCCATGAAAAGAGACATATCTGAATCACTTCCAATGAAGTGGATGAATCTAGAGCCTATTATACAGAGTGAAGTAAGTCAGAAAAATATTATATATTAATGCATATATTTGGAAAACAGAAAGATGATACTGGTGAACTTAATTGCAGGGCAGCAGTGGAGATGCAGACATAGACAATATACTTGTGGACAAACTGGGGAAGGAGAAGTTGGGACAAATTGAGAGAGTAGCATTGAAACATATATATTACCATACATAAAGCAGAAAGCCTGTGAAAATTTGCTTTATGACACAGGGAACTCAAACCTGGTGCTCTGGGACAACCTAGGGAGATGGGATGGGGTGGGTATATGACCCAGCAATCCCACTGCTGGGCATACACACCGAGGAAACCAGAATTGAAAGAAACACATGTACCCCAATGTTCATCGCAGCACTGTTTATAATAGCCAGGACATGGAAACAACCTAGATGTCCATCAGCAGATGAATGGATAAGAAAGCTGTGGTACATATACACAATGGAGTATTACTCAGCCGTTAAAAAGAATTCATTTGAATCAGTTCTGATGAGATGGATGAAACTGGAGCCAATCATACAGAGTGAAGTAAGCCAGAAAGAAAAACACCAATACAGTATACTAACATATATATGGAATTTAGAAAGATGGCAATGACGACCCTGTATGCAAGACAGCAAAAAAGACACAGATGTGTATAACGGACTTTTGGACTCAGAGGGAGAGGGAGAGGGTGGGATGATTTGGGAGAATGGCATTTCTAACATGTATAATATCATGTAAGAATCGAATCGCCAGTCTATGTCTGATGCAGGATACAGCATGCTAGGGGCTGGTGCATAGGGATGACCCAGAGAGATGTTATGGGGAGGGAGGTGGGAGGGGGGTTCATGTTTGGGAATGCATGTAAGAATTAAAGATTTTAAAATTAAAAAAAATAAAAAAATAAAAAATAATAAAAAATAAAAATAAAAACACAAGCAAAACAAATAAACCAAAAAAAGAAGATACTCTGGACCAGGCTATTATTTCTTTATAATAGCACTAATTTTTTTTCCATTTTATATAGGATTGTACTTAAGTGGAAATTTAAATATAGATAGAAAATATGAATTTTTTTGTCAGTAATCTATATAAAAATTATCCCCTGTGCAACAAAAGGGAAAATAAAAAATACTTTAGATACAACAAAATATAAATTATCCCCATCGAGATATGCTGCTATTGAAAATTCTGTCTCCACATGGAATCATCTTTGCCAGTAGCATTCCCCATTGAAATAAACAAAAGCATATTCCCTAATAATGAAAGTGAATTAAAAAGTGAACCAAATGTCATTTTTAACCATTCATTAGTAGAGATTTGAATTGAATGCTTGTATATTTTATTCTAAAACACACATAACTTTATCTTCTTTATCTACTATTTTTATTATTTATATTATGTTGATATTCAAGTCTTTTATCTTTTTCTTTTAAAATATAGTGATTTATCCAAAAGTCATATTATGCAGAGAAATTATGAAATCTTTAGTATGAAGTGAACAAAGATGTATAGATCAAGAAAGATATATATTAATTTCAAGAGCATTTATTAAGTACTTATAATGTGAATAACAAATTAAGGTTCTTATTCAGTGCATTCAAATGGCACTTTTAGGGGGTAGTTACTATACAGTAACTTTAATCTTGTTAAAAATTTCACCCTAGCTCCATTTCTCCTGATATTATATTTAAAATTGTTTTTTCATTTGAAGTATTATATAGAATAAACCTCTCCAATGACATGTGATACTGTTTTTAATATAACATAATGAATATAGTGGGTTTACTTCTTTAAATTTTGAAAGACATTGTCAACATACTATAGTAAAGATTTGTTTTGCTATACGACTAGAAAAACATAGACAGCTTTTACTTTGTCAGGAACTGATGATATAATTACGTGTTTATGGAGGAAACAAATGTCATAGCTAAAATATATATTGTTAATGTCCAAATTTTTCCTAAGCAATTTAAAATTTAGATCTTTAAGTTTGCATGTTAAGAGACTGCCAGTATGGTGGCCATATTATTAGGTTTTTGTTTACTTATTAGAACAGTTTTTTAAGAGTTTTATTTACTTTTTTTTAATAAAAGGGTGGGAGTTTGTCCTGGTTTCTCTCAATTCTGCTTCATTAACACTGATATTATATTGGTGTGCTACTTAATACAATTAAAAACTGTTTTTAAAATGTAGATGCCATGGTTATTTAATCTGCTTGTTTCATTTAGTTCGAATGTGTGAAGTTAAAAGTGGAAAACTTTTATGAATGAAGGTTCAAAATATGTGGAATTATCAGACAGATATTTCTGCCCATAGTTCAGTTTGTTTTAGAACTCACCTTTTTACTTCTTAGAACTACTTCTAACTTCCCTCTTTTGAAACCACCAGCTATTAACTATAGAAGAAAGAAACTTGTTTTGTGCCCTAGAGGTGTAAGCCTGTCAGAGCTTATCCCTCTTTGTATTCCTGTTCTTAATTAGCACAGTGTCCAGGCCAGAGGTGGGGGTAGTGATTCACAAGGGCAAGATTTGCTAATCTGGTATTCACTGATGGCCTTAAGCAATCCCTGTTTCTTAAAGAAATAAATGTAAACCAGTATCTGTTTAAGGATCTCCTGGTTTTCATATTGCAATATCCTTAAGAAATACCTGGCATGCAGATTCCCAGGACCCATCTCCCAGATTGTAACCCGTTAGACTTATGACGTGGAGAAGGAAATGTCAAACCACTCTAGTACTCTTGCCTGGAAAATTCCTTGGATAGGGGAGCCTGGTAGGCTACAGTCCATGGAGTCACAAAGAGTCGGACACAATTAAGCAACTCACACAGACACAGACACACACACACACACACACACACACACACACAGACTCAAGATGGTGGAATAGAATTTGCATTGTTAATAATGTTGATAATTGTAGCTGATTTATCTCTCTGATCTGGAGAAGTGAAGTGAAAGTTGCTAAGTCATGTCCCACTCTTTACGATCCCATGGACTATACATTCCAAGGAACTCTCCAGGCCAGAATACTGGAGAGGATGCCCTTTCCTTTCTCCAGGGGATCTTCTCAACCCAGGTATCAAACCCAGGTCTCCCGCATTACAGGTGGATTCTTTACCAGCTGAACCACATCCCTGTAAAACTACTATTATTATTGAAAGTTTGTGTTACAACTATTTATTAAATACTTGTCATGTGCTTGACAACATAGCATGCACTTTTTAAAGTTGTTATTTTTGTTTCTGTTCAGTTTTAAGTCATGTCCAACTCTTTGCAGTCCCACAGACTGCAGCATGCCAGGCTCCTCTGTCCTCCTGTATCTCCTTGAGTTTGCTCAGATTCATGTCCATTAAGGCAGTGATATTATCTAACCATCTCATTCTCTACTGCTCCTTCTCCTTTTGCCTTCAATATTTCCCAGAATCAGTGTCTTTTCCAGTGAGTCACCTCTTCACATTAAATGGCAAAAGTATTGCAGTTTATGCTCCAGCAATAATCTTTCCAGTGAATATTGAGGGTTGGTTTCCTTGATGATTAACTGGTTTGATCTGCTTGCCGTCCAGTCTCCATCACAACAATTTGAAAACATCAATTATTTGGCCCTCAGCCTTCTTTATGGACCAACTCTCACAACTGTACGTGACTACAGGAAAAGCGATAGCTTTGACTCTAGGGACCTTTCTCAACAAGGTGGTGTCTCTGTTTTTTAATATACTATCTAGGTTTGTCATAGCTTTCCTTCTGAGGAGCAAGCATCTTTTAATTTCATGACTGCAGTCAGTGTCCACAGTGATTTTGGAGCCCAGGAAAATAAAATCTGTCACTGCTTCCACATTTTCCCCTTCCATTTGCCATGAAGTGATAGGACCAGATGCCATGGTCTTAGCTATTTGGATGTTGAGTTTCAAGCCAGCTTTTTCACTCTCCTCATTCACCCTCATCAAGAGGCTCTTTAGTTCCACTTCACTTTTCTGCAATTAGAGTGGTATCATCTGTATTTATGAGGTTGTTGATATTTCTCCCAGCAGTCTTGTTTCCAGCTTGTGTTCCATCCAGCTTGACATTTTGCATGGTGTACACTGCATACTAGTTAAATAAGCAAGGTGACAATACACAGCCTTGCTGTACTCCTTTCCCAGTTTTGAACCAGTCATTTCTTCCATGTCTGATTCTACTACTGCTTCTTGACCTGCATACAGGTTTCTGCATACAGAAAAGTAGGTGGTCTGGTACTGCCATCTATTTTAAGAATTTTCCACAATTTATTGTAATCCACACAGTCAAAGGCTTTTGCATAGTTGGTGAAGAAAAGTTCAGTTCAGTTCATTTGCTTAGTCATGTCTGACTCGGCAATCCCACAGACTGCAGCACACACCAGTTCCCTATCCATCACCAACTCCCGGAGCTTGCTCAGACTCATGTCTGTCAAGTCAGCGATGCCATCTAGCCATCTCATCCTCTGTTGTTCCCTTCTCCTACTGCCTTCAATCTTTCCCAGCATCAGGGTCTTTTCCAAGGAGTTAGTTCTTTGTATCAGGTGGCCAAAGTATTGGAGCTTTGGCTTTAGCATCAGTCCTTCTGAAAGTAAATGCTTTTCTGGAGTTCCTGTGCTTGCTCCATGGTTGAGCCACTCTTGGCAATTTGATCTCTGCTTCCTCTGCCTCTTCAAAACCCAGCTTGAACCAAAGTTCATGGTTCATGTACTGCTGAAAGCCTAGCTTGAAGAATTTTGAGCATACTAGCATGCTTCCATGGTGCTGCTGCTGCTAAGTCACTTCAGTCATGTCCGACTCTGTGTGACCCCATAGACAGCAGCCCACCAGGCTCCCCCATCCTTGGGGGATGTTGTCTGTGCCCATGGTGTTCTTTTGACAAAACTCTATTATCCTTTGTCCTGCTTCATTTTTCACTCCCGGGGGAAAATTGCCTGGTACTCTAAGTATCTCTTGACTTCCTACTTTTGCATTCCAATACCCTGTGATGCAAAGCACATCTTTTATTGATGTTAGTTCTAGGTCTTGTAGGCCTTCATAAAACTAGTACACTTCAGCTTCTTTGACAATAGTGGTTGGGATCTAGACTTGGATTGCTGTTGTTGAATGTTTGCCTTGAAAAGGAACCAGTCATTCTGTCATTTTGAAATGCACCCAAATACTGCATTTCAGATTTTTGATATTGAATATGAAGGCTACTCCATTTCTTCTAAGGGATTCTTGCCCACAGTAGTTGATATAATGGTCATCTGAATTAAATTCTTCCATTCCTATCCATTTTAGTTCACTGATTCCTACAATGTCAGTGTTCAGTCTTGCCATCTCCTGTTTGACCATGGCCAGTCTTTCCTTGATTCATGGACCTAACATTCCAGGTTCCTATGCAATATTGTTCCTTACAGCATCAGACTTTACTTTCACCACCAGACGTATCCACAACTGAGGGTAATTTCTGCTTTGCCCAGTCATTCATGCCTTCTGGGGCTATTATTAATTGCCGTCACCCCTTCCCCAGTAGCATATTGGACACTTTCCAAACTGAAGGATTCAACTTCTTACTTCATATCTTTTTTGCCTTTCTGTACTGTTCATGGTGTTGTCTATGCAAGAATACTCAAGGGAGTTGCCATTTCCTATGGATCATGTTTTGCCAGAACTCTTCACTATGTACTTTTTAAAGCACTCCAAGTGGAGAAGATCCCCTGGAGAAAGGCATGGCCACACACTCCAGTATTCTTGCATGGAGAATCCCATGGACAGAGGAGTCTGGCGGGCTATAGTCCATAGTGTTGCATAGAATCAGACATGATTGAAACGACTTAGCACACACTGCTTTTATATCCTTCTGACAACTTTTTCTGATAGAACTATTTCTCCTCTTTTTACAGACAAGGTAACTAAAGCCCAGAGATCATGGGTACCTTCCCCAAAATAGCAAAGTTAATAAGTTTGATTTATGGAAATCCTTCACTTAAATTTCTTAACATTTATTTGAGTAATCATGTTCCCAAATGATTTTCACAAGAATGAAACAAACAAAACAGTAAACCCAGACTACTCTCATATACACATTCTATATCTGCCATGTGATATCCACTAAACAATGGTTTAATTTGTCTCATTAGAATAGCACCGATTTTTAATGTAAAAATTTGACAGAATCCCTTTAAATTCAGTTTTTCTTTAGGTTCCGACCCACTTTGGTCTAATTAAACATACCATCTCGTGTTAGAAGTGAGTTCTTCACAATCAAGAATGTGCACAGTCAGCAGTAGTTCTTCAATGAGATTTAGCAATTATTAAGTAACTTAAAGAAATATGAATGAATAATAAATAGATTTCAAAAATAAGAAATATGAATGAATACTTTGCTTTTCAGTGATAAATAATGCTGAATATATTTATCCAGCTTTGTGTCCCACCCTTGCTACCTAATATATTATTATCCTTAACATAGTTCACCCAAACTATACTAACAGTGTATGTTATATGCCCTACAGGAGCCTGTTTTTCACTAGTAGAACTTATCCAAATACATACATATATATATATATATGTATAAATCAAGGATGATAAACCAAGAATGACAACCTTTTTTGCCAATAAGAATATTAACTATATATGTATATTTAAAAAAACTATTATTAACATCAGTTTCATGAGAAGAAATAACATTTTAGTCCCTGTTCCAGTGATGAAAATGAGGATAAAAATCATAATCTCAGAGTAAAAGATATTACTTTAAGTTATGGATGGAAGTGACATGGATTGGTATATGTTCTTACACGGGCTCTTCACAACCGCTGGTTTAGGCAGGTACTGGGTTTGTCTTTTCAAGAGCTTCCTAATGACTTATTCCTTGCTTTTGTACTTACTTATAAAAACCCACCCTTCAATTTTAAACAGTTTTTTGATTAATGCAATATTTAACATTTCTTTTTGACTTTAAGATTTTGCAGCATCATTGCTATGATGCATCATTTCCTCTCTAAGTGGCAAGCAATCTGTAGTGCTTTTTAAATTTCTATAAAAGTGCATTCCTAGTGTTTTTCTCTCAGTCTTCTACTTCCTTTTTGGACTAAGAGCATACTTGTTATGCTATTGGTATCTAATATTATCTTTAAAAAAGGATAAAGAAGTTATCATTTGCAATTTTAAAATAATAACTATAGTTCTTTTGTTTCTATTTCTTTTTCTTACTACTACTACTGCAGTAGTAAAGAATCTGCCTGGCAACTCAGGAAGCACAGAGACACAGGTTAGATAGATCCCTGGGTCAGGAAAATGCCCTGGAGTAGGCAGTGGCAACCCATTCCAGTATTCTTAAGTGGAAAATTCCATGGACAGAGGAGCCTGGCGGACTACAATCCATGGGACTGCAAAAAGTTGGACACGACTGAGCAACTGAACACATGCTACATTGAAGGCACTAAGAAAAGGAAGTCTGGAATTAGAATATTTAGGGACTGTATGGTGTGCTCAGTCACTCAGTCATGTATGACTCTTTGAGAGCCTGTGTCCAACCCTGAACTGTAGCCTGCCAGGCTCTTCTGTCCGTGGGATTTTTCCTGGCAATAATGCTGGAGTGGGTTGCCATTTCCTTTTTCAGGACTACATGGTATATCTTTCATTTTTTAAAGTATGTTTTTATATTGTTTGTGTGTATTGTTTTCTGACACAACTCCCAAGAAGACTGTCCCCCACTCAGATGCCAGCCACAAAAGAGTGTCTGGGCTACCCACACTTCTGGCTGCCTGACTACAAATTCAAGGGGTAACTATGATTCCCTTCCCCACTGCAGGCTCAATAATTCTGTAGAGCAATCCATGGAACTCTGAACTCATGAAAATGCTCTATTATTATTTAGGATTATAGCCTTACATGCCACTCAAGACAAGCCAAATTGAAGTAAGAAGAGGTATGGGGTTCTACACAGCCTCAGTATCCTCTCTGGGTGTCACTTCCCAGCACATTAATGTGTTCAACTAATCCAGAAATTTTCAGAATCCTAGAATTCAAGAGTTTTTATAACCAACTCTCCAGTCCCCTTTCCCCTCCCAGGAGGTTAGACAAATAGGCCTAAAATTCCCACCCTCTAATCCTGTGTTTGATCTTTCTGTAACCAGCCCCCTCCATCAAGAGATCCCACTCTGAGTCACTTCTATTAGGATGAACTCAGAATTTGTTATTAATGAGAAAAGACACTCACAATACTTAGGATATTCTGAGAATTTTAGGAGTTCAATGACAGGAACCAGGGATATATATATATATACACTTCACCAGAGTTTGGTTTCTGAAGTGAGTGGAATATTATGATCAGATTTTCCACTCCCAAATCATTGGTAAGCATTCATAGTGTGTTTACTGTCTCATCATCTGGTAATTTTATGTTCTACTACACAATTTCACTTTTGGCTGCAGCATAATGGCTACAAAAATACTTGGAGAAATTAAAAAGTACTCTCTGCTATAAAGTATTATTATTACTTCAATAATTTTGAAGAACATTGCTCTCCTGAGTCACTAAAGAAGCATGTTTGTGTCCCTTGCCTCTGACCCATAAGAAGGTAAACTCAAAGCCACCTGCTGAAGCTTTTTTTGCCATTGTTGTTACATGATTTGCATTCCTTGAGTTGATGTTTATATATAGTTCCTAATATTTGAAATATATTCTTAATTTCTAGGAGTCCCAATATCCATCATAAGAATCAGGTTCGTTTGTAAAACTCAATAGGAGAGAGCCACATATGGAAAGTATGAACCGTAATGATTACTATACATAATTTTTATAGAAAAGGGTTCTTTTCAATAGCCCAGACTTGAGACCTATACTTTGAAAGCATATCTTTTATTTTTTTGGTGGTAGTTTTGGATTTTGATATGTTACAGTTTTCATTTGCAGATATGATTTAGTTTATTTTCTAAGAAAACTTCTTTCTTAGCATATTTATAAGCCAGAGTACTGGGGAATTTTTTGTTGTTCAGTCACTCAGTCATGTCTAATTCTTTGCAGCCCTATGGACTGCAGCATGCCAAGCTTCCCTGTCCCTCACCATCTCTCAGGGCTTGCTCAAACTCATGTCCATTGAGTTGGTGGGAATTTATTGCTTCTTTATTGGTAGAACTACGTATGTGTGGCCATGCTTATATTCATATTCTTAGAAGGAGTGATGGAATAACGGTGGGCATCCAGAAAGCTGACTAGTCAATATCTTCCTTGCATAATTGAAACCAACCTCAAAAATAAAAGAAACCATGTAGCACTTGATTTCTGAAATGATTCTCCAGTCAAGGAACAAGCTCCTTGGAGGAATGTCCAATTCTGGGACTTAGGCAGAAAGTGTACAGAACAAGCCTGGAAAATCTTACAGTGACAGAAAGTAAAAAAAGTCTCAAAAACTAAAACAATGGTGATGTGTCAAAGAGAGAGGAGAGTGACCAAGAGGGTAGAGCTCCAGTGGCCAAAGTGGAAACAATTTGTGCAACAGACTAAATTATATAACATTTGAATACAACTTAACAATGTAAGATGAATATCCATGAATCCATACTAATACCATTAAATGATTAAACAAGTAAATAAATGGAGGGGGAGAGACTGATTTCCTTTAGTAACTTGTTATCAAAGAATACAATATGGAAGGGGGTGGAAAAAAAACCTAAGTAAGTTTACAGTGGAGAAATTTGGGAAGCACTACCTCACTCATAGGATCAATGCTAATATCTTCACCAGTCAGACATGTTAACAGCTTATTCACTTGACGTAATGTGATTGAAATGACACTTCACTTCTGTGGCCATCTTTCCAAAAGACTACATTCCCAGTCTAATCATGAGACAGGGCAAGAGACAAGCCCTAATTTAGGGACATTCTACACATTATCTGACCAGAACTCAAAATTATCAACATCCTTAAAAATAAGCAAAATGCAGGAAAATGTCACAGTCCAGAGAAAGTTGCAGAGATGTGGCAACTAAATGCAAAGTGACATCCTGGGTGTGATCATATAACAGAAAAAAGACATTTAGGAAAAGCTAATAAACTGGTGTTTATTTAACCTGAATATTCATTGGAAGCACTATTACTGAAGTTCCAATATTTTGGCCTCATAATGCGAAGAGACTCACTGGAAAAAGCCATAATGCTGAGAAAGATTGAAGGCAAGAGGAGACGGAGGCAGAGCATGAGATGGTTATAGCATTGTCGATTAAAGGACATGAATTTGAACTAAATCCAGGAGACAGTGATGGACAGAGGAGCCTGGCATGCTGCAGTCCATGGGGTTGCCAAGAGTTGGACATGACTTAGCGACTGAACAGCAACAACGAATTAGTTATGATAAGTATACTATAGTAATGTAAGATGTTAAAAATTGGGGAAACAGTCCTGGGTATGTAGGAAGCCAGTTGCAAGGTAATCTTTGTAAATTTAGTGTAGTAAACTAGAAACCATTTTTAATTGTAAAATAAAAAATTAAGAGAAAAAAATATGAAACAAAAAATATCACATTTATAAAGTTGCCTGGGATTTTATATAGAAGAACGTTTATTTTCTGGAAGCAATCAAATACAGAAACTGAAAGGTTTATGGTGTTTGCTTGCTTTCAACAGAAAGGAGTTCTGATTTAAAAGACACTGTTTTATGAGTGAATTGACAATCAATGAAGAATATTGAGATAACAATAGGGGATATCAATAAATATTTTTCACTTTTAACAATTTTGGGGGGCTATTTAAAAGATCATGACAGTTTTAATTTTGTTCTTTAGATATCAGCAGTTTGTTACTAATAAAATGCACAACTGGCCCACACTGGGACTTTAATAATCCACTTGAAATCATCTTAAAGTAGTTTTATGGGGGTTATGTGCTATGAATGAAGAAAATACTTTCCTAATATTCACTGAAAGGTGGAAGATATAATTCCTTTTAGTTTTTTTTCAACAAACATTAATTGAATGCCTACCAGTTGTTAGGCTCTGGAGATACAAACTTAGTCCCTAATTTCAAAGAAGTTATGGTCTAGTAGAGGGCAATGAGCATATAATCAATAACAGTAATTAAGTAAACTATGCCTTGGTCCATTGAGAGCACTGAAGAAGGAATCATCAATTGCAGAGGACAGGGACAGTTTAAAAAGGCTTTGCAGAACCTGTTATTCCAGAGCTTAAACATTTTTCATCATGCTAAAAATGTTGGGAAACCAAATGCATAGTCTGAAGCCTGAAAGCTTCAGATTGTTAGATTCAGGCACTGCTAGTATTTGAGAACTTCTCAGCCATGGTAAGAGTAGAAATTCCATAAGAGGAAAGCCTAGAAATACAGGCATACTTGGGGTAAAACACTGAAGAAATCTTTGTTGTTGTTGTTGTTGTTTTTAATTTTTTTATTATTATTATTTTTTTAATTTTAAAATCTTTAATTCTTACATGTGTTCCCAAACATGAACCCCCCTCCCACCTCCCTCCTCATAACATCTCTCTGGGTCATCCCCATGCACCAGCCTCAAGCATGCTGTATCCTGCGTCAGACATAGATTGGCGATTCGATTCTTACATGATAGTAGTATACATGTTAGAATGCCATTCTCCCAAATCATCCCACCCTCTCCCTCTCCCTCTGAGTCCAAAAGTCCGTTATACACATCTGAAGAAATCTTTGGAAGAGCATAAAATTGTAGACAGCTGAGATTAAGTGTTGAGTGACTGTTTTAATAGTCCACATGAGAGATCCGAATTAAGGTTTAGCAATAGTGACAGAGAGGAAGACAAATTTGGGATAATTTGATGAAGCAAAATCATTTGGAACTTAATCATTGATAAATAGTGAGAATAAAGATATCCCAAATGAGTTTTCATTATTGAAAGGAACAGAAGTTGGCTTGTGAGGAAAGATAATGAATTAAGTTTTAGCATATTGAGTTTGAGATACCAATGGGAAGCAGAAATGACATACCCAAAAGGTAATGAATAACATGATCTAGAGCAGAAGTTGCAATTTTTTACTGTAAAGGACTGGATAATAACTCTTTTCGTCTTTGAAGGTTATATAAGGTCTCTGTCACAGCTACTCAGTTTTGTTGTTGAAACTGGGAAGTAGCCAGGGTCACTATGTAAACAAACTGAGAGAGGCAATAAAACCTTAAAACACTAAAATTTGATTTAATATAATCTTTCATGTCATGTAGTATTGTTTCTTTTTTCTAACTATTAAAAAGAAGAACAAAAAAAATTCTGCTCTCATGGACCATTCAAAAACAGACTGGGGGTGGGGGTGGGGCAGTGGGCAGATTTGGCCCAAAATCCTATAATTTGCTGACTTTTGATCTAGAAAGAGGTCTGGCTTAGAGATGGGAACTTTTTGTTGTTGGTGGTATTAACCTGTACAAAGAAGTCTGAAGTGATGGTTATGGATACCATAATGTGAATGTATTGATGGAGAAAAGAGCATGGTTAGTATGTGGTTAGGGAACCAGAGTTTATGGACAAGGAGTCAGTAATGAGATTTGAGAGGTATCAAATGAGATCTGGAAAGTATCAATAAAACAAATCCTATATTTTTTAATGAATAATCCTATAATCATTATTCTTTACATATACTATGAATCTGAATACTATTAGCCTATAAACTATACTGCATTTTTCTGTGTATTTTTCACTGATTAGTGAATCACCTACAGTAGAATTTGCATTTGAAAATTGTCTGAAGGAGGATGAATGGTTAGTAAAATATTTTAAATACCCTTATTTAGAACTGTTTGATTTAACTTAGGAAGTTGTAGGTTGTGTTCTTTCTCTACCTATTAATCTAGATAAGCCAAAAGGAAACTAAATGAAAAGCTTAGAACTTTGAAATAACTTGTAGGTTAAGTAATAATAAAATAATTAGTAATGGTAATATTGCAAATTAGTGGTTACATTTAATTTTTTCATACTTTAGTCATGATGATCTTAAGTGTTTATGTTTTTCTTAATTCCTTGATGGTGAGAAATGATTAACTAAAACATTTGTTAATGAAGTCCCTCACCATTAGGTAGGTTTCAGTGACCCAAAGCTCCATATTTTTTCAATGTTCCCTTTCCAATTTGTAAGTTGTTAAAAAGTATGACATAGTAATAATAACCGCATGTGGTTCTGTAAGAAGTAGAGGAAATTCAAATGTCAAAAAGTTAAAAACATTATTAAGTGATATTTATAATTTAGTTCTGATAAAATGCTAGGAAATTAATGTGATTTTGAATCCACAGTAATGATCTGTTTCAGCAGTGTGTGATATTAAAGTGGCATTATTCTTACTAAAGAGGCAACTGCTAAACAGAACTAGTCATCTCATTAGTGAAACCAATTTTAAAGAAAGATAGTGCCTAATTATGTTAGCAAAATAAATGACATTATGTTTTTCAGATGCTTGTCTGAGTTAGAGAAATATGATCTTATTGCCTTTAGGTTAATAAAATACCACTATACTAAAAGCTGTTTTTCAGAGCAAAAATCTTCATACTTAACTTAAAAAATAGAAGTAAATGTGTGTGCTGCTGCTGCTAAGTCACTTCAGTCGTGTCCGACTCTGTGTGACCCCATAGACGGCAGCCCACCAGGCTCCCCCGTCCCTGGGATTCTCCAGGCAAGAACACTGGAGTGGGTTGCCATTTCCTTCCCCAATGCATGAAAGTGAAAAGTGAAAGTGAAGTCACTCAGTCGTGTCCGACTCTTAGCGACCTCATGGACTGCAGTCTACCAGGCTCCTCTATCCATGGGATTTTCCAGGGAAGAGTACTGGAGTGGGGTGCCATCGCCTTCTCCAAATGTGCGTGTGTTTATTTATATATATGTATATAGTCATTATTTTGGAATAAAACTTTTAATGACAGGGTATATTGCAGGTTTACCTGTAGAGACTTTTTATTCTGTAGCTTCAGAGTGGCAGGGCTTTGTAATTTTTTAAAGCTCTCCAGGGGTTTTCTAACTTGCATGTCAAAGGTAAGAGACATAGTTGTGTTGTGTGCAAGTATATATACAAGTCTGTGTATTGTTTACTTCCTTCCCTGCACCTGGCTTAGGACAGCTAGCCTAAGAACAGTGTCATTCTCTTCCCTTTCTTTTTCCTTAACAATATGGAGATAAACTGAAGCCAGATGAACATTTATTTACCAACACTGTCCAAAATAAAATTATCAGAATTGAAGTGAAATGTGGAATTATTTGCCATGCTAATCAGAAAGTGAACAAATTTACCCACAAGCAGAGATGGATAACAGCAGCTGTCAGCTAATCCTTTATCTCTCTGAATCTGGGTGGAGTAGAAGACTTTTATGATGCTGGCATCAATGCACTGTGCTGATGCCAATATCTTGGTCCTTTTGTTAATGCCGACATTATACAAATCTTCTCATCCACTTTACTTCATCTGCAGTACTTCCCCTGGGTGCTATATCTAAGAGTTGTCACTGAATGCCTGATTGCCATGCAGTTGCCTCTCAGAGTTCCTTCAGGTTGTTAATAGCTGCTGTGAGAGTGCCTGCCATGTGGCAACTACTCTTTGGAGCACTTTATGACTTCTTATTCAATAATTGTCTCAGTATTACAAGACAGCTAACATCATCATCTAAAGAAAGGCAAAATTCAGGGGAGATGAACGATACTCTCCCTTTTGATAGGGGCATGGCAAGGCAGAGTAGCCAAACCTCTTTGTTTCCCCAGGACTTTGAGAGTTACTATGACATGAGCCTTTCAGTTTTAAAACTGGGAATGTACCAGGAAAGCCAGGATATGTTGGTTTCTCTATGGTAAGCACAAGTTCAAAGGAGCATTTGGAATAAGATAACTGTTGCTCAAGATATAATCTCTGCCCAAAACAGAAACCATGGGGCAGAGCTGTAACTATGAGAAGCCAGAGTCCAGATCAGCTAAGGCATAAACATTTGTATGGTTCAGCTGGCCTGACCCACTTTTAGTTAGAGATGTTGGTTGACATTGTCTAATGTGGGTTAGAAGAGAAAGAGACTCATCTATGATAGGATATTGAATAACCTGACCCTGGATGAAAAGAAAGCAGACCATTCATTGTCCCCTCACACATGTTCCTTGGTGCTCTGTGTAGCACCACTGCCAATGGTATGCTTGGAGAAAACCTCAACTCTGAGTCTGTGTGTGCCAGTGGCCTTGCTCTCCATAACAAAGCAATTCAGAATGTGATCTCTGGACCCCTAGGATTATCCTCCCAAGAACCTTGTTAGAACTACAAATTCCTGGACTCTATCTCAGACTAATCAGAATCACTCTGAGATAACACAGGAATCGGTTTAAACTCACTCTTCAGGTGACTATGATGTTCAACAAAGTGTGAAAAGCATGGCACCAGCAAAAATACTCCAGCACAACTAGTAGGTTTGTGGTTCTCATTCTGGTTATGCATCCAAATAATATATATATATATATTTTTTTTTTGGCGGGGGGGCGGGGGGGGGGCAGGATAGGAGGTATATTTTTAAATCAGACAAAAATCATCTTCCTAAGTTGCATTAATAAAGTGATTCTGACTTAGTACATTCGGGAACCAGTAGATAGGCAAAAGAACACAGGATTTGAATTTCAGAAGCCAATATTTGCAGCCCAGCTTTGCTACTTAAATACTAGGTGACTCCTCTCTGAAAGAACAGATCAAACCAGATGAGCAGAATGAACTTTTTCTGTTCTTACATTCTGTGATATGCGTGATATCCTGAACCCACTAACAAAGACCAAACATTACTGACAAGGAAACATTCTACTTCGCTTAGTGTCTAGACATCATTCATGCTCAGTAATTCCAGTTCTACATCTTTTTGTCTGGTAAATTGGATACTTATGTTGGTAGCAGCATACAGACAAATACACTCAAGTATACATGAATTACTTTATTTTCAAACATTATTTAACGCAAGTCTTGCAAATATATCACCTTAGTTGGGGAGGAAGTTAGATATTTTATAACTTTAGGGCTATAATTTATTATTGGCAACAAAATGTAAAAAACCTCACTGCCAGCATGTGGGCACAGTTTGAAGTGATTGAAATCATACAAACATCACTTAATAAGCATTGATTTTTTAGCAGCATAGCTTCAGAAAGGATTGATTTTTAAAGGATATTTTAATTATGCTCTAACAGGTGTTCGGAACGAAATGCTATATTTCAATTATCCATATGAAGGTTTAGTCAGCATTGATTATTCTGAATGTCTAGCTTTGCAAGAGAGCAAAAAGGAAAGTGGTTTTAAATAAACTCTTCTGGCACTTATTTTATACTACTAGCAGTTACAGTGTCATCAAACCTTGAAAATAGTCTCAATGTATGTAAGTGAAAATGGTGGACACTAAGCTTTTCTAGAAATAAGCTGTATCTTTGTAGGTTATCTAAGACATTAAATTCCTGAGTTAAAGTTCTAAAGAAAAGGTACAAGTGAACTTTTCTATAAAACAAAACTAGAGTTACAGATGTAGAAAACAAACTTACAGTTACCAGAGGGTAGCGATGTTAGGTATAAACTGCAAGATTGGGATTGACATATGCATACTACTGTATATAAAACAGATAACTAATGAGAACTTACTTATAGCACAGGTAACTATATCTAATACTCTGTTATTGCCGATATGGGAAAAGAATCTAAAAAAGAGTGGATGTATGTATAACTGATTCACTTTGCTGTTTGGCAGAAACAAACACAATACACAGAACTGTACAAAAAAGATCTTCATGACCCAGATAATCATGATGGTGTGATCACTCACCTAGAGCTTGACATCCTGGAATGTGAAGTCAAGTGGGCCTTAGGAAGCATCACTACAAACAAAGCTAGTGGAGGTGATGGAATTCCAATTGAACTATTTCAAATCCTAAAAGGTGATGCTGTCAAAATGCTGCACTCAATATGCCAGCAAATTTGGAAAACTCAGCAGTGGCCACAAGACTGAAAAAGATCAATCTTCATTCCAATCCCAAAGAAAGGCAATGCCAAAGAATGCTCAAACTAATGCACAATTGCACTCATCTCACACGCTAGTAAAGTAATGCTCAAAATTCTCCAAGCCAGGCTTCAAGAGTATGTGAACCGTGAACTTCCAGATGTTCAAGCTGGTTTTAGAAAAGGCAGAGGAACCAGAGATCAAATTGCCAACATCTGCTGGATCATCAAAAAAAGCAAGAGAATTCCAGAAAATCATCTATTTCTGCTCTATTAACTATGCCGAAGCCTTTGACTGTGTGGATCACAATAAACTGTGGAAAATTCTGAAAGAGATGGGAATACCAGACCACCTGACCTTCCTCTTGAGAAATCTATATGCAGTTCAGGAAGCAACAGTTAGAACCAGACATGGAACAACAGACTAGTTCCAAATTGGGAAAGGAATACGTCAAGGCTATGTACTGTCAGGAATACATCAAGGCTATATATTGTCACCATTTAACTTGTATGCAGAGTACATCATGAGAAACGCTGGGCTGGAGGAAGCACAAGCTGGAGTCAAGATTGCTGGGAGAAATATCAATAACCTCAGATATGCAGATGATACCACCCTTATGGCAGAAAGTGAAGAAGAACTAAAAAGCCTCTTGATGAAAGTGAAAGAAGAGAGTGAAAAAGTTGGCTTAAAGCTCAACATTCAGAAAACAAAAATCATGGCATCTGGTCCCATCACTTCATGACAAATAGATGGGGAAACAACGGAAACAGTGACAGACTATTTTTTGGGGCTCCAAAATCACTGCAGATGGTGATTGCAGCCATGAAATTAATAGATGCTTACTCTTTGGAAGGAAAGTTATGATCAACATAGACTACATATTAAAAAGCAGAGACGTTACTTTACCAACAAAGGTCTGTCTAATCAAGGCTGTGGTTTTTCCAGCAGTCATATGAGAGTCAGACTATAAAGAAAGCTGAGCACTAAAGAATTGATGCTTTTGAACTGTGGTGTTGGAGAAGACTCTTGAGAGTCCCTTGGACTGCAAGAAGATCCAACCAGTCCAACCTAAAGGAAATCAGTCTTGAATATTCATTGGAAGGACTGATGTTGAAGCTGAAACTCCAATACTTTGGCCACCTCATGTGAAGAACTGACTCATTTGAAAAGACCCTGTTGCTGGGAGAGTTTGAAGGCAGGAGGAGAAGGGGATGACAGAGGATGATATGATTGGATGGCATCACTGACTCAATGGACATGCATTTGAGTAAACTCTGGGTGTTGATGATAGACAGGGAGGCCTGGTGTGCTGCAGTTCATGGGGTCACAAAAAGTTGGACACGACTGAGCAACTTAACTGAACACAATACAACATTGCAAATCACCTATATGTCAATAATATTTTTTTCAGATTTAAAAACTAAAAATCCATTTAGACATTCTCTTCAAACCAGTTTTCTCATGATTGATTCTCAGTTATTCGCTTGAATTTATGAAATTAGCATGAAATGTTGGGAATTGATCTTTAAAAATAGCTTCTCTAAACCAATAAAAATTTCCCTACTGAATTCAAGTCCTTGATCCGAATAGGAAGACCAACTAACTAGTTTTCCTCTCAGTGCAAAAGGCCTTTCAGGAGCCTCAGTAAATATTAGCAAGTCCAGCATAAAACCTTGCTTCTTCCTGATCTTGCATTTGATTTGAACATTTCAAAACCCCAGAGTATCAGATACTTAAGTTAAACTGAGCTCACCAGAAAAGCTTTTAGATGTTATTGTGATGTTATTATGACAGTTACTTACTGCCTAAATCACATGCAGAAATTATAGTAATGCTGGCTTTAGAAGATCAGAATTTTGATCTACTATTTCCTTTTATTTGTGGTAGAATAACTTTATACTACTGCGGCAACAAAGAAAGCTGAGGTCACTAGCAGAAACTGGAGCAAATAATGGAATTTTCAAGCAAGATTCTTTTGAATCTGGTGTTAAACTGACTGAGGGGAAAAATGTTACATTTACTGAATATATAGAGTTCTGTGAATAGTGCCCCAAAGACACATTCAAAGAACAGGTTGGAAAAACTGGTAAAGCTGTGAAACTGTTGAACTAAAATGCAGTCATTAGAAGCATAGTATATAATGTTTCATTAAACTGTATCTTGAGGTTATTTTCTTTGATGGACATACACTAACTAACTATCACATGATAGGTACTTTGATCCAGAAAGACCCAAATATCTTAATAATGATGCAGAACCTAGTGATTTTTAGCCTGTTAGGAGAAAATGTCCAGAGTATTACTTATATATGAATGTTTGTAATCCACTTAATAATTTATATCTCACTGAATGAGGTTGGCTTAAACTAAGTGTAAACTATGAAATAAAATTTTAGTCTAGAATAAAATGAGTATTTTAGATAGGAAACTTGAACCATTCACAAGGGTTTAAAAAGAAAAAAAAACAGAATTAAATGTATTGGTTTCTTCAGGGCCTTCGTCTAGCTGTCCGGTATCCTGGGCTTCCCAGATGGTGTCCGTGGTAAAGAGCCTGCCTGCCAATGCAGGGGACATAAGAAATGGAGGTTTGGTCCTTGGGTAGGGAAAATACCTGGAGAAGGACATGGCAGCCAACTCCAGAACTCTTGCCTGGAGAACCCCATGACAGAGGAGCTTGACAGTCTACCATCCATAGGGTCACAAAGAGCTGGGCACAACTGAAGTGACTTAGCACAGCATGCTGTTGTATCCTGTATGATTTCACTCAGGATGTAGATTCCCAGGAAGTCTAACTGACCTAGCTTGACTCAGACCAGAGAGGGTCAGGGCATCTTGAGTGGCATTTCACAAGTTTATATAAACAAGCTAGATAGTTCTACAAAACAAAATTGAGATGCTTTTCCAAGCAGAAGAAGAGAAAATCAGGAAAGCAAAAACAATAAATATTCAACACAGAAAGCAAAGTGAGAATTAATTTTTATTAGTCCTGCTAATTTAGGATAGTTTTTGTAACCAGTCTGACACTTTTGCTCTTCAGTTAACAGATCATCAGCTATCCCTGAAACACACACACATTCTTTGTTTGATAGCAAAAATCCAAAAATACTTATATCTGTTCCTTCTCCCTATTACCTACTGCAAAATTTCTCACCTTCCACTCTTCTGGCAGGTGCCCACTTGGCGTTTTGACATCTGGGGCAGGATGATTCTTTGTTGTAGGGTGCTGTCTTGTGTATTGTGGGATGCTGAACAGCATCTCTGCCCTCTTCCCACCGTATACTATCCCTCTTGGTTGTTACAACCAAAAATCTCTAAATATTGCTAAGTGTCCTCTAGAGGACACCATCATCCCCTTGGTACCCACCAAACACTTTGACCATATTTGAGGAAAATCTCTTTTTTTTTTCCTAATGAAAATAAATAGTAAGCCTTCTAATACATTTTAGCTATTTGAAAGAAATTTCATATAGAGGAAGATTGCCCGATATACTAATATTAACATTTCTTTTTGTCATAGTTAGTCTGTAATCACACATTAGCTAAAGGTTCTGAGTCTAATCATAAAACACCTTTGTTCTAATCCTACCATATTTCTTTCCTGCCTTTATAGCCCCCTTTGCCCCACAATCATCATTTCAGTCCAAAGAATAATTTGATTTTTGAAGTTTCAATTTCCATTTACAGTTCCACAAATAAAAGTTACGACCAACCTAGATAGCATATTCAAAAGCAGAGATATTACTTTGCCGACTAAGGTCCATCTAGTCAAGGCTATGGTTTTTCCTGTGGTCATGTATAGATGTGAGAGTTGGACTATGAAGAAGGCTGAGCGCCAAAGAATTGATGTTTTTGAACTGTGGTGTTGGAGAAGACTCTTGAGAGTCCCTTGGACTGCAAGGAGATCCAACCAGTCCATTCTGAAGGAGATCAGCCCTGGGATTTCTTTGGAAGGAATGATGCTAAAGCTGAAACTCCAGTACTTTGGCCACCTCATGCAAAGAGTTGACTCACTGGAAAAGACTCTGATGCTGGGAGGGATTGGGGGCAGGAGGAGAAGGGGACGACAGAGGATGAGATGGCTGGATGGCATCACTGACTCGATGAACGTGAGTCTGAGTGAACTCCGGGAGTTGGTGATGGACAGGGAGGCCTGGCATGCTGCGATTCATGGAGTCGCAAAGAGTCGAACACGACTGAGCGACTGAACTGAACTGATGATAGCAAAAGTTCCAAAGTTCATTCACAATAAAATTTCTTCCCAACTTTCCCTCTCCTCGGTGCTATAGGAAGCTTGCTGTGTGAACTGGGTGCCTAGCCTGCTTCCTCTCTGTTTCTCCACTGAATACTTCTACTTGTTTTCTGTGGGACAGACTGCCTCTAGCTCCCAATGGTTTAGCATCACAGGTGAGGAAGAGAGGACAGGTGAGGCATAGGGATTGTCTTATATGATAGATTCAGATGGGGTGGCTGATAGTTTCTCCTTAGAAAGATACATAAAATGAATCTGTCTTGGGCAGATATCTGAAAGCTGAAAGGTCCCACTGAGAAATATTTGACTGTGTTCCATGTGAAAACAAATGATGCACTCTCTTCCAGCTGGATGACCACTCATGATTCCTCCTTATGCCCCTGGAAATTCCTTTGTACACCTCTTCTGCTAATACCATTTTTCACCTCCAAAAAGTCATCTTGGGCTTCCAGGCTGCACCCTTCCCTGGTCCTTGAGAACTTATGCAGCCTTGCTGTCATCTTTAGAGTAGAACTATAGCCAGTTCTCTGTGCATCTTGGTCTTTTATCGCTGCTTTGTCAACAAACTCTGGGGCGTGCATATTAAGCTCCTGTGAATCCTTTCTCATTAGATTTAAGTGAGAGAGAAACAATGACATAGCCCTTCAGTACCTTGATCATACTTGGTGGCATATCTCACTGTTCTCACTATAGTATAGTCCTCAGGTTCATTTCATTTGTACAAACTACCAGGCCAGGAGTGCAGAGAACTTCCTTAGGGCTGTCTGCAATTTAATGACAGATTTGTCTGCTCTGGAGCTAGTTAGCCTGTCCTCAGCGTATATGTTCTCTGTGGCAGGAGGAATTCAGATTCTATTGGTACTGGCCTAAAGCTACCTTATTCTTTTCATTTGTGTCTATAGTAAGGCTGGAAACACTCGGATTTCAAAATACCTCCAAGCTTTCCAGTATAACTTCTGAAACCTTATAATTAAGGAACTCCCTGTTCAGCAAGTCTTTTCACTGAAGACACCTTTCACTTCCTGGCATTAACTAAAACACATGTCTCCCCTGAGCACATCCTCAAGTCCTCTTTTGAAGGAAAACTATTTTCTTGTGTCTGTTGTAATTCTATTTTAGGGATTAAAGGTAGTGTCACATTGATCAATCTTCAACATGCTTGTTGAATAACAAAATTAAACAGGACCAAAAAAAAAAAAAAACAAAGTAAAAACCTTTTCTGTTCTTATGAAGCTCATGGCATTCAGCTGTTTTCCCTGAGTCAACTACAGGCCAGAGAAGGCAATGGCACCCCACTCCAGTACTCTTGCCTGGAAAATCCCATGGACAGAGGAGCCTGGTAGGCTGCAGTCCATGGGGTCTCGAAGAGTTGGACATGACTGAGTGACTTCACTTTCACTTTTCACTCTCATCCATTGGAGAAGGAAATGGCAACCCACTCCAGTATTCTTGCCTGGAGAATCCCAGGGACAGGGGAGCCTGGTGGGCTGCCGTCTAAGGGGTCACACAGTGTCGGACATGACTGAAGTGACTTAGCAGTAGTAGCAGCAGCAACTACAAGCACAGCAGAGATTACGTAC
Organism: Ovis aries; assembly: GCF_016772045.2. Taxonomy (NCBI): domain Eukaryota; kingdom Metazoa; phylum Chordata; class Mammalia; order Artiodactyla; family Bovidae; genus Ovis; species Ovis aries. Next base: position 78,153,087 of record NC_056059.1, read on the forward strand.
AGACTATAAGAATTGTATTGACTTTCTTACAGAATTTTTTTCATTACAACATGAAAAATTATTGTGTACTTTGCCTTCAAATTTTGTTTCTTAGGTTAATCATAAAAAAGGGGTTTTGATATTAACTCCTATCTGCTTCTTAACAGATATGCTAAGGAATATTTGCATTATTACTAGTTAGATTAAACCAAACAGAAACCAGAAACTAACATCTAAAGGTAAATTTTTTTGAGATAATCATATCAGCACTTGATAGTAAGTTAAAGAATTAAATTTAAAAATTGAAGAGGAAAAAGACCATTATGAGGGGAAGAGAGGCAGGAGGAGAAAAATGTTAAGTGTATGAGAAGGTATTCAGCCAGGTGAAAGCAAAGCAAGAAATGAGAAATAATAAAACATGGGCAAATTCAACCTGATTAAGTATAGGAGTTGAATAGATCTTATTTTGACTTCCTGCAATACTTCTAAGAAGTTGTATTTGGAGTTACTAGCATTGCCTTCCAAATGACAGTAAGGTGTTTTTTTTGTTTGTTTTGTTTTGTTTTCCCAAAAAAGCATTACTGAGTAATTTAAGTGAAGTTGATTTTAAGGAGGCTCTGGTGGAGTCTAAGATCAAATAGTGTGTATATCCTTTCAAGTAGGAGCAGTAAAATGCAACTTGAATTGTGCATTAGTAGTACAGAGAGTCTTTTAAGCAACACATTTAAACTAGTAGATTCATCCAATGTTTATAGTAAAATATAAGCAAATATTTTATTTTGGTATATGAAAGTGTTCCAGTGAGAAAGAATGGTATCATTTGTTTATTTTTTAAAGTTATCTGAATAACCCTTATGTTAAAATTTTACCAAATGCATTTAGAGTAATTGATAAGATGTAATGGATTTTTGCTTTCATGATAAAGGTGAATTTATATACTTTATCTTCTCTACGGGAAATGCCACTTAATCAAAATGTTGCCATTGTGTGTTTTTGATGACATTTATTTGTCTGAATATATACCATATTCCAAAAAAGAAATATAAATCAACTTATTTTAATAAAGGGTACAGCAGAGAACCTTTCAAAATTACTTTCACATTCTGTGTCTCTTATTATATACAAGTTGACATGAAATGTCAATCTTTTATTAGGTCAATGCCATATATTACAGATTGATTTATGTTTTTGTTAAGTTTCTGATTAAATATGTAGAATAATAAGTGATAATATATACCATTTACTTTGATAACAGTATTTAGATTTTTCACACTAAAATCAGAGTAACTTAAAATATGTTCATAAGCAGGGTGAGAAAAGTATAAAATTTTTCTTCAGATGAAAATATTTAGGCCTAAAATGTGAACATAATGTGACTAAGTTTATTTTGTTCTCTTGAGGCAAAAATCTATTTATCAAGCCATAAGGAAATTACAAGCCCGGCTTTCAGTTCTTTGTTTAAAATGCACTGTAGTGCAGTATGATTTGCATGTTAATGATGTGGATCCAACTGTATAATAAACGAGAAGGGGAAGATATAAACTAGTTCCATGTAGCAGACTTTTTTGTTTTTCATAATTTATTCCTTAAATGTTTAACTTGAGAAGACATCTATGAGATATGTTTATGTGAAAGCTGATAATTTGTGGTCATCAAATGCAGTGGCTTTGAAGCCATACGTTTCATTCTCAGATTTCTCACTCAAAAAGTAACTGGACACTAAAGGCATTTGAACATCTTTGGAAGGCAGATCTAATATAGTGAACAAGAGTCTCACAGAATTTATTCTGTGCAGTGTGATCACTGAAATCAGAAAACATGAAACCACCACAGTTTTTCTTTCTCTCACCAATTTTCCCCACCCTTGACCCAATTCAAGCATGCAATTGAGATGCTTTGTATTTTGTGTTTTTCATTAGTTTCCTAGTATGCTGTTATGTCTATTCTCCTCACGTAAAAAAGCAAAATACAGCCATTTTTTATATATTAATGTGTGATTTGTGGAAATGTGTTTTAGAAGCATGGAATCACTAGAAATTGAAAAGCATAATCTGTATTTTTGAAAGCCATCCAATTTCCTTTATTTACAGACTTTGACTCATTTCACAAATTGAAAAGCAACCATCCAGCCATTTCATGTTTAGATTAATATATGTTTAAAAGATTCTAAAACCATTATCAGCATGAAGTAGTCCTCTCATTGAATAAATATAGATAAGAGGTAAATGAAGAAATTCCTGCCAATCAATGGTTCTCAAATGGAGGTGATTTTCCCCAAAAAGGTTGTTTGGCAGTCTCTAAAAAAAGACTCTGATGCTGGGAGGGATTGGGAGCAGAAGGAGAAGGGGACGACAGAGGATGAGATGGCTGGATGGCATCACCGACTCGATGGACGTGAGTCTGAGTGAACTCCGGGAGTTGGTGATGGACAGGGAGGCCTGGCGTGCTGCGATTCATGGAGTCGCAGAGTCGGACACGACTGAGCAACTGAACCGAACTGAAAGTTATGTTTGATGGTCACAACTAAGAGTAGTGAGTACTACTGGCATCTAGTGCATAAAGTCCAAGGACATTGTTAAAATCCTAAAATGCACAGGACAAATCCCACTCCCTAAGACACACACATAACCCCCCCCACACACAAAAGTGTCAGTAATATCACTGTTGGGAATTCTTGTTCTCAATGAAGTTATGGAACCAAATCATATCTTAAATTTTAAATTCTAAATCACCTACAACTGTGACAACAGTTAGAACTTTTGTTATCTACTGGTATATAACAATGCTGCTACAGGGGATCTTCCCGATCCAGGGATGGAACCCAAGTCTCCTGGGTTGGCAGGCAGATTCTTTACTGCTGAGCCACCAGGGAAGCTCCACAAATAACTGTAGTTCTTTCTGTTTACTGTTTGATCTATTAGCTATACTATAAAAGACATATTCTATGGTATTTAATACATATGTGATGACTAATAAAATTGCATTTTGATAGATATCAAGTATATTTTTCACATTCATAGAATTCAGTTTCTTTTTTATAGAAAATATACTCATAATGCATAATTTTAGAGACATGAAAATTATATAGTCAAGTAGAATTTTCTGTTTCCTTCAAATAACTTCATTGGACATTTGACCATTTGCATATCTTACATGGATTTCACACATACACAAAAGGTTTATTAAGCACCTATTATCTAACAGGAACTGGGTACTATGTGTGCAATATTTCATTCTCATTCATAAGTCTATTTTGCCCATTTTTTAAAAAAGGGAACTAATACTTTTCCTGGTTTAGAGGTTTGCCCAAAGTTTCAAAGCTAGAAAGTGCAACAGCTGGTACTCATATGCAAACGTCCTTTCATGTGGTTCTTCCTAACTGGTGGTGTAAAAAAAAAAAAAAGAACACTCCCAGAAGAATGAAATCTTGAACTTTCAGTCTAAATTAATGTCCTAAAATAATAAACATACACTGAATACAATTATGAGTCATCTAAAAATGATCATTTCGTTCACTCTTCCTCCTTTTCTGATTGCAATCATTACAAATCACAGCTATCATTATGATTAGGGATTTAGCAAAATGAAGTGGGATGTGAAAGGGGAAAAATAGTTAAGACTGAGAAGAGTATGTCCCAGAAAGAAACATTTGGATCATTGAGGTTGACAGGGAGCCTTTTTGGAACGGGAAGTAAATCCAGGATTATTAGAAGGGAGAGAACAAAGGCAGGATGGCTTCAGTGACGCTGGAGAAGTAGGCAGGATGAGGATTAGAGGCCTTTTAAAATCATGTTTAAGCATGTCCAATTTATGATAATATCAATTGGGAGCCTATAAAGAGCAACAACATTATATTTGCATTTTTCAGAAATCACTCAGGTAAAAGGTGAAAGATTGCAGGTACTTTTGTGATGATTCAGGGAGATGACTTAACTATTGATAACTGCAACTACCTGGGTAGACCTCAAGAGCATTATGCTTAAAGAAAAAAACTAGTCTCAAAAGTTTCATGCTTATGATTCTACTTATATATCATTCTTGAAAGGTTGAAACTATAAAGAAGCAGAATAGTTAAGAGGTTGCTAGGAAATAGGGATGAGAGGGGAGTGTGTAGGTATGAATACAGATAGAACATTTCTGTGTCATTAAGGTGTAGACAAACATGTCTACATGAGATACAATCACATTGAACTATATGCAGGTGTGCATAAATGAATGCAGGTGAAAAACTGAAAATTGAACAGTTCTGTACCAATGCCCATTTCCTGGCTTTGACATTATACTGCGGTTATATGAGGATTCACCACTGGAGGGAAGATAAAGGAAGGGACTCTTTGTACTATTTTTTGCAACTTCCTATGAGTCTATGCTTATTTCAAAATAAAAAAGAGTTCTAAAGGGCTATCATAATAGAATAGGCTTAGGTTAGAATGGGATGATGGTAAAGTATGAGAAAGGCAATGTCCTATGGGCTCAATGACAATCACATTTGCAAGTCCCAGTGTTAAGATTTTGTAATGAATCAAAGCAGTTGATGCTAGAGTGCTTTCATTGAACAAATACTAATTGAACTGCCTCTCTGTGTCCCAGGCTGTTGCAGGCACTGAGAATCACTGTTGGGCAAAACAGCAAGAGTCTGTCTTTAATGGGGCTTTTGGGCTATCAGGTGTCTAAAACATGCCTGCAGAGAATGTTATAAAATTTTGGCACTCTCCTATATAAAGACCAGGCTGTGCTTCTAAGAGATCAAGCTGCTGATTGAATTTTATTATGATTTGTGGACTCCTAAATTATGTGGGCCATCTGTAATTTTGATTTTACAGTAGTTTGATCTTATTCATATCATATATTTCAATATTGATTTAAAATGTCCTTTTTCTCTCCACTTTGAAACTAAAATCCCTCCAATTTTACTTTTAAAGCTAATTATTGAATTTAGCTTTATTGGGATAAAATGATTTGTTATACCCTGTATGCTCCCAAATTTCATGTTCTGAAATACCATAGAGCAGACATGATTTTGAATAAATATTTTCTCCTTATTTAAATTAGATATCCTAAAAACAGTCCAGATTTGCAGCAGAGATCTCAGAAAGGTGGTCATATTCCTGAGTAAGGGTCACATCCCAGAAATAAGACCAAAAGTGGTTTAGGTTATTTTTACAACATGAATCCTTAAATGGAATCAAACTGATCTTGATTTTACTCTATCTGCTACTTGAGGAAAATTTAACCTTTGTTGCATTACTACATCCATTGTCTTTACAATGTCAAAAATATAATGTGTAGCATTCAATTAAAAATACGGAAGCATATGAAGAAAGAGGACAAATGGTCAAAAACCAAGAGAAGGAAAAATCAACAGACAACATGCTCACAAGATACTGAAGTTTTTGTCAATACTAGAATGAAAAATTTTCTGGATAATGTTGTTTTTAACCTGAAAAGAAATTAAATAGAATATTTATAAATGTTTGAAAATTAGTAAATAAAAATTTGGGTTCTAAAAATGTTACTGTTGTGTGTACACTTAGTCACTAGTCATGTCCAACTCTTTGCAACCCCGTGGACTGTAGCCTACCAGGTTCCTTTGTCCATGGGGATTCTCCAGGCAAGAATTCAGGAGTGGGTTGCCATGCCTTCCTCCAGGGAATCTTCTCGACTTAGGGATTGAACCCAGGTTTCCCATGTTGCAGGCAGATTCTTTACCATCTGAACCACCAAGGAAGCCCAAGAATACTTTAATGGGTAGCCTATACTTTCTCCAGGGAGTCTTCCTGACCCAGGAATCACACCAGGGTCTCCAGCATTGCAGGCAGATTCTTTACCAGATGATCTACCAGGAAAGCCCATGGTATTGTTGCTGAATATCTATTGTATGTTTGTATTATTTTTAATAATTTGAACACATTATAATATGTAATATATATCCTCAAGTGAATATAGGAGTCCACATTTTTAAAGCTTTAATTTTTTTCTTTCTGGAGAATTAACTTGACCAAATCCACACAGCTTCCCATGGACGAAGGAACCTGGTAGGCTGCAGTCCATGGGGTCGCGAAGAGTTGGGCACGACTGAGCGACTTTACTTTCACTTTTCACTTTAATGTATTAGAGAAAAATGGCAACCCACTCCTGTGTTCTTGCCTGGAGAATCCCAGGGATGGGGGAGCCTGGTGGGCTGCCGTCTATGGGGTCGCACAGAGTTGGACACGACTGAAGTGACTTAGCAGCAGCAGCAGTAGATGATTATCTAATATTTGAAGTTAAAATGAATGTTCTTTCCAGTACACCTCAGTGTCTTTAAATTTTTTAATATACTGTTTTATGAAGCCTTTGAGTTCTCTTCATAGGCCTCTAAAAATGGACATAATTCTTTTGGAGTTAAAAAAACACAACTCAGTATAATCAGTGTCCATTTTATTTACTTGTTTCCCTAGCAATTTAAAATATATGTGAGCTGTGCATATGCATGTATTTGTGTGTATGCTTATGCATATGTTGGAGAAGGAAATGGCAACCCCCTCCAGTATTCTTGCCTGGAGAATCCCATGGAAAGAGGAGCATGGTGGGCTACAGTCCACGGGGTTGCGAAGAGTCGGACACAACTGAGCGACTTCACTTTCACTTTCCATTTATGCATATATGTGTGTATATATATATATATGTATATCCATATATTTTAGTAGAGAAACCTCAAAATTATTATTCTAAATTGTAATTTTTTCCTAAACAATTTGCTTCTCTGATCCATTTATTACTACCTGTGAAATGCATGACTCCATCTTACTAAAAGAAAAATCACCAGGAGAAAGCAAACTGGGGAGGTTTTTATTATTCTGTCTGGAAGGTGTTCATTAGGCATGGTTAGCATGATAGTAAAAAGAAAATAAACTATTTGGTATATATCTGAGTGAGGAGAAATTACTAAGTTCCCAATATGAGGACTAGTCTTAAAGATAAATGTCCTGAAATCTTTTCCTGAATATAAAACAGAAAATACCTTGGCCTAATCACTCAAACACTTAATTCTCTCAAGATAGACAATTTCTATGCAATATTATTTTTTATAGCATCAGACTTTACTTTCACCACGAGACACATCCACATTATCAGTTAGTGAAGTCACTCAGTCATGTCCAACTCTTTGCGACCCCATGGACTGTAACCTACTAGGCTCCTCCATCCATGGGATTTTCCAGGCAAGAGTACTGGAGTGTGTTACCATTTCCTTCTCCAGGGGATCTTCCCAGCCCAAGGATCGAATCCAGGTCTCCCACATTGTAGGTAGACGCTTTATCATCTGAGCCTCCAAGGAGTCCCACATCCACAACTGAGTGTCATTTTCACTGCCCTCCGCTCTTCCTCAGTAGCATATTTGGACACCTTCTGACTTGGAGAGCTTAACTTTTGGTATCATATCTTTTTGCCTTTTTATACTGTTCATGTTCACGGGGTTCTTATGACAAGAATAGTGGAGTGGTTAGCTGTGCTGCAGTCCATGGGGTCGCGAAGACTCAGACATGACTTAGCAACTGAACAACAGTAAAGACAATTTCTACCCCTTCCTTTATTTTAGAGGAAACTAATGGAATTATCAGTATCTATATAAATATTTAAGTTTCTCAAGAGCCTAGGTCTGTATTTTCTGATACTAATCTTATGGCTTAATATTATGGAAGTAAAAGTTTGAAACTCTTGTTAATTAAATCATACAAAATTTAATCTGGAATGAACAATTACATTATTTAATCCAACTTTATTAAAACCTCAATGTAATGAGATACAGTTACATATATACATATATCTGAACATACTTTTCAAAATAAAGCATAGATAATTGTTATATCATGCACTCATCATGAATTACTGAGTATTTAATATATGTCAGATAGTATATTTGCATGGAAAACAGAGTAGAATATCAAATTTCCTTGCATTCAGTAAGCTATAGAGTTGAAGACTTTAAATGTGGTTTTGGAAGGATGAATTAATTTATCAAGTCTGTAATGTATATGCTGATTATTAAGTGACTTAAAAGAACATTTATGTTTTTACTTGAAATTAAGTATCATTTATATGACAATTTTTATGCAGTGCTCTTTCTTTTTTTATAATTTTAATTATATGAAGAAAATGAAATGTTTAGTGGTCTTGTGAGTGTTAGAGAGATGATAGGCACAGTAAAGAGCCAAGATTTGACTGTCTACAACTCATAATACAATAAGCTTGACTACTCTACCCTATAAACTCTTTGAGGAGAGGGGTCATGTCGTATTCAATCTTGTATTCCTATTCTAGCAATGAGTTGGATCTCCCATTTGTGTCACTGTTAGCTTCTTTGGTTAAAAAAAGAAAAAAATACTTGAGTTTGTTTAATTGTTGCTTTTAAGAAAGTGCTTAGAATACAATCTAATGACCTTCGTTTTTCCAGACCCTAGACATAAACAGCAGAACAAATAGCTGAGAACTTCAGCCACCCTGAACAAAGGCCTTACGTTTTATCAGTTTCTTAGGAACTTGTGCATATGTAACAGGGATAACCACATATATATTACTTTAAGCATCTGCAATAGATCGAAGTTACTAAAATTACATTCTTAAAAAAAACTGGAGCTTAAATTATGAGCTCTTCTTCCCTACTCACTTTGAGTGTTTCATTTCCAGAAACAGAGTAATTTTCTTTTTCTTGAATTTAACTTCATACTTATAAATAAATCATGTATAACCCATATATTTTGAAACCACTTTGTCTTCATAGGTAAACTACAATTCACAAACATATGTCACTGCAAATATTAGGTGATAACTTCAGTAACTGGATAACAACGATGTCAAAACTAGGGAAATAAAATACAATATTGAGGCTATAAGTAAGGAATTATTCTAAATCCTAATACCAATTCAGCATCATTACACTCTGAATGTTTTGCTACTTGATGAGAAATCAGTAAATTCAATTCAGTTGAATTTATTCCCCCAGTTTTTTTGTGTGCGCAGTTTTGTAACCAACAAAATTTACTTAATATTCTCATAAATCAAAATTTCTGGAAATTTTACTGTAATGAGAAAATCAACATAACTCTGCTGATTATAACTCAGGAATTCTCAGAAATATGTTCATACTGTTTGAAATTAATATGTCTGTGTGGTCATTTCAATTTTAAGTACATAATAGTATTTGAGATGGAGCTGAAGAAGAGTTTACTTGAGAAGGACTAGCTGTTCTTTTGTTAAAATAAAGACTCAGGCATTGACTCAATTCCACCAACATTATTGAAGGCCTAGTATGTACCAATGAGGAGCATAGTATCCATAATCAAAAGCCATCACCTCTCTTACAGCCCCATGTTCTTGTATGTATGCACGTGACCCATAGTATTCTAGTCGTCTTCATCACCACTGAACCCTCAAATATATGGTCAAATAGGAACTTGTCCTCCCTACTTCCATTCTCTTCGAATTCAGTTACTCTTGAACACAACAACCAAAGTGAACCTAAGTCAGATTGTATCTTACCTCTGCTCAGAACTTACTGTGGCTTCCCACGCCAGACAGAGTGAATACCGAAGTCCTCCCCATACCTGTAAAGTCCTATGTGCTCAGTCCCTCAACACCTCTGTGCTCTCATCTCATATTGGTTTTCCCTCATGTTGCTCCAGCCACACTGGCCATCTCACTGCATAGAGAATTTTGCAGATGATTTTCCCTCTACCTCTGGAAAGCTCCCCAGTTATTCACATCTCTCAGTCCTCCACTTCCTTCAGGTCTCCCTTGTCACCTTAACAGCTAAGCAAAGCCTGACACCCTATCAAAAATTGTAATTCCCTCTTCTAACACTTCTGATTATTTTCCCCTGTTTTTCTTTTCTTCTTGTCATTAGCACTTTTAAATATTTAATATGCTATATATTTTAATTTTTGTCCTATTTATCATACTAAAATATAAGCTCTTTGAGAGCAGGAGTCTTTACTTTTTGTTGTTTTGTGGTGGGGGGCACTCCGCAGAAAGAGAGAGGCAGTGGAACTTCCCTCAGCAAAGCCGAGGGGTCCCGAGCAGAGGTGAGCCTGCTGTCCACCAACCCAGCCCCTCCGCGAGCGAGAGACAATCAGACGCGACAGGGGTTCCATCTGAGCAGTTCCGCTTTATTGCCACAAACTCTTGGTTTATATAGGCAAGCAAGGGGGTTCTGCGAGGGGCCTCCCATAGTTGCACCAGTCACGTTAAAGGTCAAATTATAATATGCCATAGTTACACCAATCACATTAAAGGTCAAATTATAATATGCATAGTTGCACCAATCATGTTAAAGGTCAAATTATAATATGCATATAAGGTCAAGTCGTCATGAGCTTAACAGGAGTCTATGGTAATCACACACTGTCCACGTGTACGGAAGTCAAGAGAGCCAATCAAAAACTTTAACAGACCACGCCCCTATCTCTTCTGACGGACTCCATCTTGGCTTCCAATCGCAAAAGCTAGCCCCTTTTTTTTTCTAAGGTTTCCCACGTAGGGCCCCACATTTTGTTGTTCATATCAGTATCCCAGTGTTTAAAATAGCACATGGTAAGCAATCAATAATTCTCAGTTGTGTTGTAGACTAAATAACAATATCATGTCCTGTGCTAAGTCACTTCAGTCCTGTGTGTCCAACACTTTGCAGCCTCATGGACTGTAGCCCACAAGGCTCCTCTGTCCATGGGATCCTCCAGGCAAGAATAGTGGAGTGGGCTGCCATTCCCTTCTCCAACAACACCATGACTGATAGTAAATGTTTATTAATCTGTTGTTCTCTGTCGTTTACTTTGCCAAGTGTGTTGGTAACACTCTTTAATAAATGTAGATCTTTCCCCACAGTGTCTACCAGTAAAAGGTTCTTTCTTGCATGCTGGTCACATGTATATCACTCGTTGTACTTACTCTTCTAAAAGCTGGCATTGAGCAGAGCCCTTGTTAGTCTTACATGGCAGTAAATGGAAGGGGAAGGGATGGAGGATCAGAGACAGCTTTGAAAATAGACTTTTATTCTGCTTAAAGCCAAACAGAAAGATATGACCCTGGTTGTCGACATCTCTCTGAAGCACAGTTCTGAGGGAAAAAGTTCTATATTGATCCTTGACATTAGTATTTCTGTATTAAACTAAATAAAGTCCTTACAATGGATTTTGTAACAAATTAAACATAAAAATATAATTTTTATCAGTGTTATTGCTTCACAAAAATAATTCAATTTAAATATGATAGTTCTGAGATAAGGTCATTTGGAAGAGAGGGGCTTTGCATTCTCCCTGTTCATTTTCTATTTGACTTGTCTCTTGAATTTTCTTAATGTAGAATAAAATGCATTGATAAAATAAATTTTCCAGGGCATCAACTGTAGATATTCTTAGATGCCCTGCTTGCTATTTTCCCCATTTATCCATTCCTATCTATTGTGAAGTTTTACAATGTGGGACCCTCCCATGCTTCCTTGACCTATCCCTGATGGTCATCTATATTGGCTGGTAGCTTATTAATTCTTAGTTAGACACAAGGCTAAAAGTTGAGAAAATAATTTTGTCATAACACATTGTAACACATAACCTTGACTTGTTAAATTTGGAAAGGTCTCTTGATGGAGATGGTATCCAATCTAAACTCCACAGAATACATAGGAATTACCAGATGGAAATGGAGGTAGGAATACTGTAGCATACAAAAAGACCCTGGGGCCAAAAGAACAGGAGAGGTGGGAAACTACTAGTGATTTTGTATGGTTTAAGAGTAGAAGTAAAGATGAAAAAACGTTGTAAATGAACTGAAGAAAGAAACTCCTAAGGGGTATAGGCATGAAGAAAAAGAGATCAGCCTTTGTTTGGAAGGCAGATGGAAAACATTCAAGGATTTTAATCTGGGGAGTCACCTATTCTAATATATACCCTAAGAATGCCCCTGGCAAACGGTAGAGAATGGTTTGGATAGCGAAATTTTAGAGAAAAACAAAGAACATTGATTTTCATTATGTGATGCTATTGCTAAATATAGTTTGGTAGGATACTGTAGTCTCTAAAAATCTGAAATCTGGATCATTTGAAAAAAGCACAATGATCATATTAAATCTATGCTAAAAGACAAATACATTCAAACTTGGCAAGTCTGAAACTATCGCAAGAAAAATCTTGTGATAATGTCATTACTCCTTGTCATTAACCATGTGATTGACACAGTAAGCTGAAGAATCTTCTTACCACACATGTGATGCACATGTGATGATGCATCTTTGATGCACCATCTCTGATGGTGCAATCAGAGCAAACATGATTGCAAACAAATCTCTTCTCCCAGAGTGTTAATTAAAATATCTAACTGAAGAAGGGTGCATTTATTCAGAAAGCATTCATTAGTACCTACATAATTCTCAAGAAGAAAAGGAAGACAATTGAAAATCAATGATTGAACTAGAAGACAAAGAACTCAAAATACTTTGCTTGAAACAAAATCTATAGCTCACTATCAATGAAAAGATTTACAGTTCCTTTCAAAAATTTTGTTATTCAAAATGACTCCTTTAAAACTCCAAATGAGAGATGGCAATATTGAAATTGGGGTCAGAAAAGATAACTTGAAATTAACTTTTAACTATTGCCTTACTACTCCATCAAGCAGTAAGAAGCCAAAAAATAACTTTTTCCATCAGCTGGAAAAATTTGCAGAGAAAATGTCTTAACATCCCAGCAATGACACCATTGACACACATTTTTAAACCTATTGCTTAATATTAATAAAATTATATCACTTAATTTTAACATTAATTAATATCAATACATAATATTTAAACTTCATTTTTATTATTAAATTTCTTAATTTTATGTTTTATTTTTAAAATATCCAGATAATTTTATATGCAAAAAACATATATTAAAATCATTTTTACTGTTTATTATTTTAAGAATTCAGTTTCACTTAGCATTTTAAAATATGTTGCTAAATTTTATATTTGAATTGAATTAAATGCTGGGTCAATAATTTTACTTTCTAAATCCTGAATTTGTATTTTGCAAAAGTAGATAGTGAAATACTACTGTTCACATTTTTTGCTTTTATTAGTAAAATGTTAAAAGACTGCTGTTTTCATTCACTGATGATGGTAGGCTGAATGTAGATAATGGTGACCGGGAAGAAAGAAAAGTTTTTTAATGAGATAGACTCTGCCAGACCTGGCAATTTAAGTATATTGTGTATAAGGAAAAAGACAGGAAAAAAGAATACTCTGCTTTCTTGTATGAACTTTGAGTAAATGTAGTTAAGTACATTACCATTCCCATAGAGAGAGGGGACATGAGAGAAAAAGGAGGAAGAGAGGAAACAGAAAAATAAGCAAGAAAACAAAACAGCAAATAGCACCTCTATCCTGTTTTATATCCCAAATGCACTGTGATGGATTTGGGACCTCTTCCGGATTAGCAGAGTCTAGTTGATGGCACAGTAAAGCAGACCATGAATGACAAACAGAAGGCTCATCACAGGACTCTCTACAGTTTCTTAATCCTGAGATACTTTGAATCTGACCATAGCCAGTGCCCCTACTGTTCGTTGCCTGTAAGTGAGGTTGAGTAGTTTCTAACCTTACAGTTAGAAAAGCAGTGTATGTATGTGGAGGGCTGGTATAAGCTTGTATTCCTATGATGGGAATCTGAATGTATTTTACCAGAAAGATGATTCTCTGCAGTGGTTATTTCTAATGTATTATTAGGACATTCCTTAGTATACATGATAGATTTAATAACCTGTTAATATCTAGGCTTCCCTGTTAGCTCAGATGATAAAGCATCTGCCTGCAATGCAGGAGACCTGGGTTCAATCCCTGGGTGGGAAGATCCTCTGGAGAAAGGAATGGCTACCCACTCCAATATTCTTACCTGGAGAATTCAGTGCAGAGCGGAGCCAGATAGGATACAGTCCATGGGGTCACAAACAGTCGGACATGATTGAGCAACTAACACTTTCACTTTTTACTTAATATCTGGTCAAATAACCTAGCCACTTTCATTTGGAATTTGGAGTACATTGGGAAAATGCCAATTTAAAAAATCTAGTTAGTAAATAATTTATGAACACACACACCGATAGGAAACTGCTTATGGAGACAGTGAATGACAGGGAAGAATAGCATGCTGCAGTCCACGCTGTCTCAAAAAGTAGGCACAACTTAGTGACTGAACAACAACAAATATCAAGCTTGAAAGTTCTGATACAATGGTTCAGTTTTTAAGAGCATCAGAGTAAATCACCAAGCTACTCCAATTTGTGTTAAGGAGATTCAGATTTGCTCTTTTACTTTTTGGTTTGTGAGCACTTAAATTTCTGATTTTTTTTGTCCTCTATTTGCAACATTTTAGCAACTCATGTTAAGGTTAATGTGGAAAGAATATTGCTTTCAATATATAGCTCTCTCCCTATCTATACTGAGTTTGAAAATGGTAAAGAGAGGGCTTTAAATTTTTATAATCCCCTAATTGTTGAAAAGTCCTGAAGCTTCTTAAAGCTTACTGAAGAGTTGAATTGTGCTCTAACTTTGTTTTCTGTAATTGAAGTCAAAGAGAACCACAGACAAGACTACATTTAACATTAGTCAAATGACTCGTTTTGATACTCAAGTGACACTCTCAAATTTTTATATTGGTTTATCTTTCCCATATTTAAAGCTCCTTGAATCGTCAAATAAAAACGACTTCTGAAGTATTAGGATGTCTTCAGGTCCTACTGTGAACCAGCAATGCAGGTGTTTTCTTCTGGATTTTATTTCAGAAATCTCTACCACAGGACCTCTTGGCACAGGAAGCACCACCACCAGTACCACCCTTCGGACCACAACCTGGAGCCCAGGCAGGAGTACCACCCCCTCAGTGTCAGGAAGAAGAAACCGGAGTACCAGCACCCCATCTCCAGCTGTCGAGGTGCTTAATGACATTACCACACACCTTCCATCAGCATCGCCCCAAATCCCAGCTCTAGAAGAGAGCTGTGAGGCTGTGGAAGCTCGTGAAATCATGTGGTTTAAGACTCGTCAAGGACAGATGGCAAAGCAGCCATGCCCTGCAGGAACTATAGGTAAGTTTGTCCTGCAAGACTAAGCTAAAGGTATATTGCTAATTTGGCTTGCTTTCCTAGCATTTTTTTGTCTTGTTTATTTGTTGTTGGTGGTGGTTTGGGGTTTGTTTTTGTCACAACATATTTTAACATTTGATTACATTCTGGACTCAGCTAAATTACAATTGAAAGCAAAATATTTCCAGAATTTGAGAATGCAGCCTAAAGAAGTCACAGGTGAGAATCTGCTGGTAATATTTATAATACCAGTAGTTCTCACCCATGCTGTGCAGTTTCTAGGTCAATTTCAATTAAGCTCCAAAGGGACTTCCGTGGTGGCTCAGATGGTAAAGAATCTGCCTGCAATGCGAGAGACCTGGGTTCTATCCCTGGGTTGAGAAGATCCCCTGGAGGAGGGCATAACAACACATTCCAGTAATCTTACCTGGAGAATCCCATGGACAGAGGAGCCTGGGAGGTTGCAGTCCATGGGGTCACAAAGAGTCGGACGACTGAGCAACTAAACACGGCACAGCACAACTTCCAAAGAGCCAGCTCTTCTACACAAAAGCTCAGAGTTGAATCACTGGGTTAGTGGGTGCTAGTTTTCATGCCTGTCACCATCAAATGTTGATTACACAAAGCTAGACAGAGGAGGTGCTAGTTCTCATGCTTGTTACCATCAAATATATATTACACAAAACTAGACTGAGGGCTTCTATATTAGATAATCATTGGAACTACATATCATTTAACAAGAGAAAAGTTTTAACTATCTTTTATTACTAGTCCTCATAGCTGGCCGTAATAATCAGAGGCTCTTTGTTGTCAGGGATGATGCTGGCAGGAGCCAACCACCTCTTACCCAGCAACCACTGGAGACATCAATCCTGCATTGTTTTCTGTAGGGAATAGTCAAGAACTGGATAGCTCTTTACCCTCCACCACCACCTCCCCGCCCCCTGCTTTTTTTCCACTCTTAATCGGACACAACTGAGCGACTGAACTGAACTGAACTGAACAATTCATAATATCCCAAACTCAGAAATAGTTTGATTTCTTATTGTTACGTATAAATCATCATAAAATTAATACTTGACACCCTGCATAAAATTTGAATTATTCCATAAAATATGTAAATAAAACATAGGCAATAGATGTCATTAGACTAGCATTGTTAGGACTCTGTCTCTGGGTTCCATTGATTTGATTGCTTCAACAGGTTTGTCTTAACAAAGTTTCAATGTGGATACATACTTCTGAATTCCATGGTATATAAAGTGATGGGAAGATCAGAAGATGTATATTGATTTTTATAAAAGTGCACATTAAATTTTTTTCAGCAAAGTGTTTAAAATTATTCTGAAATCTCCCTTCCCTTTATGAAGGTGCACAGTGTTTAGCCCCATTGTTTTCTATGGTATTGGAATCAGAAAACATTTTTAATTTCTCTAGAACTGCCCCCCTAATTTTGGACCTCAATTCCTTTATCTCTAAAAGAGAAATAATAATAGCACTAACTTCTTCAGATATTTGTTGTAGAGCTTAGTGAAGCACTTTTTCTTTGAAAGCAGTTAGCAAACTACAGAAATATGTTGTTATATTTCTGTGAAAATGAAGAAAGAGATTTAAAGAAAACCTGAAACCCTCCCTCCCAGGTGACTGTTATGCTGTGGTCTTATTTTTACCCTTTCCCTGTCCCCTCTGCTGATCCTGTGTCCAGGCCCACAGAGTCTTTTTTCACTTGAATTATTGTGATAGCTTCTTCATAGCCCCCGCATCACTCCCCGAAATTCATCCTCCATCCTGCTACCACAGTTATCTTTCTAAAACCTAAATCAGCCCATTTGTCTCCTCTGCTTAATGGCCTTCATTGATTTTCCAACACCCGCAGATGACAGACAAGGGCGTTTACGGTCTGGCTCTGCCAGCCTTTCCAACTCCATTAAATACAACTCCCCTACCCAGCAGACCTCAATTCAAAACACTTGATTCCCAAAGACAGCATATTTTTCCTTTGCCTGGAATGCCCTTACCCACCTTGCAGAGTGATTCCTTTATGACTCAGCTGCTACCTTATATCTGAAAACTGAAGCAATAAACCCCATGGAGGCTTATTCATTTAATTCATGAAATTATTCCCTGTACCTGGTGTAGTTGTCCGTAAATGCTTTAAAAATACTGAGTGTTCTGTTATGATTTTCTAATGATAGTTGCTTTGCTTGCCAGGCACTATAAATGGTACTTTAATAGTCATTACCTCAGTTCAATGATCACAATCTTATCTCTTGCTCATATGTAAAAATATCATGGACATAAAGTCATTATAAGAAAGATTGTTTGAATATTTGAAGCAGACCTATTTTTCTCATTATTTTAGGAGTATCAACTTATCTCTGCCTGGCTCCTGATGGAATCTGGGACCCCCAGGGACCAGACCTTAGCAACTGTTCTTCTCCTTGGGTCAACCATATAACACAGAAGGTAAACCATGCGATTGTCAAGGAAGGCTTTGCCAGTTCTAGATCCTGTTGCATATAACAGCTAAAAACAAAATAGTCAATATTTGTTTTAATTAATGTGGAAAAATTCTCCCATTTTATTTTAACTCAAGATTTAATGACAGTTCTAATATGCTGTGAGATAATTCTAGAATTTTGTTGTTCTTAAAGGGCAAATCTGTGTATTTCCCCTAAACTGGCATTATGGCTTATAATAGTTTTATTATTAATACAAATTTTATGGTATTGTGAATTACAGATATAAAAGTCTAAGAGGTATTATAAATCAAACAAGCAAAAGCTTCTAGTATTCATACATATGGATTTTCCTGTGGAAATTATAATTACCAAAAGAAAAAAAAATCTACCTTTGGAATCTTAATCCATTTGATAAATGTTCTGTAACCTATTCATTTATCAGTGTTAAAAGTATACACATGTGTGACAGAATCTTGCAGACTCAAATTTGCAGGGCTTATTTGGTTGCAATATGTTGAGCATTTTTATTATTAATGCACTGTGGAGCTTTGAACTGATTTCATTACAAACAGAGACCAGATGTGCATTTATGCCAAAAGGGCTATGGGATGAATCCTTATTATAGCAATTTGTGAAGATTTATGCACTCCTAAAATGGAGAGTCCTTCTATAGCACATTAGCTATGCTGAGGAATTTTTGAAAGAGATTTTTCCTGAGAAATATTACAAGTGATGGCCTCACTAAAAGCCTGTCTGTGCCATTTGCTCTTTTCTCTATTTGTTTTTAACCAGGCTTATCCTCAATAATATACTGTATAATAATCCATAAATATCTACCCAGTAGATCATTTAGCAGATGAGCCATAACTATCTATTTACCCTAAATCATGGAAGACCAGTGGTTATATTGACTCCAGTTACCCTCTTACATATGCATCTCCATACTTGTTGCTATTCATAATGATGCTTCTCCAATTTCAGTACTGTTCCTGCCACAGTTTTTATGTTCTTTGATTTTATTACAATGTAGCTCAGACCCTAGGGCAAATAACTCTTACTGGATGTGATCAGATTAAAAGATCAGTAGCATATCACCTTACATTAGCAACTTTTAAAAAATATTCCCTACATACTTAGCCTGGGGGTTAACATTAATTCAGTAATAATTCACCTAGAAAGCTGTGTTTTCATGTTAATTCTTGAATATGGTTGGCATATTTCATTGCAGAAAATACTGGTGACTTTAACTGATAATATTGCTTAATTCTTTCCTTTCCTTTGCAGACCTTCTAATCTTATAACAAAAGACACAGTTCCTTGCAAAGACCAGACAATTGTTGCCCATTTGATTTAGGGATGGAATGTTTTTATTTTATAACAGATATGTTCCATTCTTTTGGAGGGTTTCTGTATAATCCTTATAGCGTCTGTAAAAATATATTAAGATTATACAGTTTAGATAGTTAAAATTTATAATACCTTAGCTAGATTACTTATAAATTTGTAGAATTGTCAAACGTTTCATAGTGGGCTTTTGAGCCCTGGAAATCGATTTATGTGCTTATTGCTGGGTCAGCGCTGGAGCTGGTGTTTAACTGGTTCTACCTTTATTGAGATGTCATGCTTAGCAACAACACTAGCTACGCGATGAATAGATCATGATGGCCTTTATATCCCATACCCACTTAGCTAGTTTCTCTTCACTTCTCTCCACTCTTTTCCTTGGTGTATTCATTATACGTCCGACTATTTATGCCATTCATTAAACATAATGGTAGTTGAACAGGCTACCACAAAACTCCAACATATTTAAATATTGATGTTGTAAACCTCTGAGAGAATCTGCATGCACTTCCCATAGTGATTTGTCTCTGTTTTCTCTCCCTCCTTTCCAAAGCATCTTCTACAGAATTCATCCTTTTACTCATTTCTTCCCTCAGTACCCAAGTCCCAACAGCAAACAGATGGAACCTGTGCAGAGAGCTTGTTTACAGTGGTATTGAGGGAACAAAGGTGAACTGCAAGGGATTAAGAGGAATTCCAATGCTAGGAACCCGGATGGAGCTTTTCCCAACCCCAGGCCTATGGTTGCCAGATCAAAGGAATGATGGAAAATTGGTAACAGAGTGTCTTTGAGAGGAAAGATGACCTCTAGACAAGAGATGCTTCCTAGCCTCAGGCGACTTTTCAGAAAAGATCTAGGGGAATAAATATTCTGATCTCACCCACCCCACACCTCTTAACTGGCTTCACCTGCCCAGCCTCCCCACTGCTGCTGCTGCGGCTAAGTCGCTTCTGTCGTGTCCAACTCTGTGCGACCCCATAGACGGCAGCCCACCACGCTCCCCCATCCCTGGGATTTTCCAGGCAAGAACACTGGAGTGGGTTGCCATTTCCTTCTCCAATGCATGAAAGTGAAAATTGAAAGTGAAGTCGCTCAGTTGTGTCCGGACTCTTTGCGACCCCATGGACTGCAGCCTACCAGGCTCCTCCGCCCATGGGATTTTCCAGGCAAGAGTACTGGAGTGGGGTGCCATTGCCTTCTCTGAGCCTCTCCACTAGCCAAACCCAAACAAAAGCCAGAGGGAGAGATGTCTTAAACATATCCTGTTAAGTCCATTTCCTAAGATAGAGAAAAGGATGGAGGAAGATGGAAAGTGGTCTTCCCTGACTTAAGAAATGGAAAGTATCCAGCAGAGTTCAGGTTTTCTTTGCTTCTCTCACCCGTCCTCCCTTTCTCATCCTCCTCTTCCTCTCTTCACTGTCTCTCTCTTCCCTCCTTCCTTTCTCCTGCTCCATCCTCTTTCCTCTGCTCTGACCTCCCCATTTTTCTTATGTTTTATGCCATGTTGAAAAACTTAAAGTGAAATAGGTATCTGATTTATTCCTCCCCTCCTCTACTCACTGTAGTTCTGAGAATTTTTAAAGTAGAGGAACACTGTTTACCCCCAATAACAGTATAGATGGGGGAAAAAAAAAGAGGGAGTGATTCTCTCATTTGAGAAGTATATTCAGTTTCCCCTACCCAAGTTTGTGGGTACCACTGTAGGTTGCAAATAGGAATAAATAAATGGATCACAGTGCTTACTTTAGTTGGAAAAAAGCAAACATTATCATTTTTCTTAAGAAATGAGTTGTGTTTTTTTCCTCCTGCAGTCAGGCAAGGAGGGAAGAACCAAGCACAGAATCTTGATGGTTTTGTGATTCACAAATGAAGTCAGGCCACTTATATATGGGTGAAATGATAGATTAAATTTTGAGTGGTATTATAGAGTAGATTACATTTCACTAAAGAAAATGTAAGCCTTTAAAGTCAGAAGAAATTTGTTAAATGCTGGCCATAATACTTTCATAGACATGAGATTTAATAAGAAGCCAAATTTGTGTAGAAAGGAAAAGCAAAATACGAAAAGGAAAATTTACCTCAGCAGCAACAGGAAAGTGTAGGAGCAGAGAAGGAAGGAGAAATTGATAGGTGAGTGGACAAATGGATGGGCAAGTGGACAGAAAGGTAGATACAAAGATAAATAGATGATTGGATAAAAAGATTAGATAGTGAAGCTGAGTACACACATCTTGAAATTAATGTTTTAAAAACATTTTCCTGTTTATGAAAGCCAACAAATTAGTTTAGAGCTCTGCCTTCTCAGATACATGTGATGCAATATCTGATTTTCTCACCTTTCTCAAAGACTGTTCAACTGAAATCATAATCTCTGGCTTTAGTTTGACCTGTAGCTTGTATTCAAGTCTTCAAAACGGAGTTTATATTTTCTATTTTTGCATATCTGTAAAGAATTCATTGTACTTTATAATCCCTCATATCTTTTTTTCAATTGAAAACTATGAAATTATAAATGTGAAGACCCTCCATATTTATAATATTTCCATGTAAAGTGAGATCTGCCTCCTACTTCATTAACTGGTCCAAGTGTTATATGCAAAAGAAACACCTGAATTGTTACTGGGAAATAGTCTTTCTGTTTCTAGCAAACTAAAGTATCTTTTCTTTTGTCTGCACACAAGTTACTGACAGATTTTGAGATAATGTAAGGTTCTTCCTGCATTTTCTAAAGAAGGATGTGTAGATCTAGAAATGGTGTTGCTGTTTTATATTATGTGCATGCTAAGTTGCTTCAATCATGTCCAATTCTGTGCAACCCTATGGACTGTAGCCCCACAGGCTCCTGTCCATGGAGATTCTCCAGGCAAGAATACTGGAGTGTGTTGCCAAGCCCTTCTCCAGGGGATCTTCCCGACCCAGGGATTGAACTCACACCTCTTATGTCTCCTGCATTTGCTAATTCGTTACCACTAGCAAAACATGGGAAGCCCCAGGTTCAGGTTACAGTACCAAATAAACCAACCGTTTGTTCTGGAACTGTGGTTGAATCTTGTACCCAGATCTTAATTTCACCATTCTTTTAGCACCCATAGATCTACTATGGAATAAAAGTAAATTGCTTATTAATTTTATCAGAGATTTGTGGCATTTCCGTATCTTCAAGCTTAATTAGCCTACATTCAATTGTAAGGTAGAGGCATTTTATCGTCTATAAACCCACTTGACTCAGATTCATAGAAAAATAGGTAGATCTTTCAAAGAAATGGTAGCTTTGTACTTAAACACTGTAACTCCTCCATGAATTGCTTTGCCACCTAATTAATGTTTGCTGTATAAAATCCCATGAAATGTCAAAGCTTATTTCAAATAAAATGGTTTTTTCTTGTGTCAAAATTTGAAATGCAAATAGTATCCATCTCTGTCATAATTATTATCCTTAACTACAGCAGCAGGATTTCCCCTCCCCTATTCAAGCCTTAGGTATAATCCCACCATTTCAATACAGGCATTAATTTACTAATCCTCACAAAACTTATAAGATTTCTCAGTATGCATGTACTTATTTCTGAGGAATAATTTTAGCAGAATTTATTAAAAGAATTGTTAGAGATAGACATTGTAATGATGTCTTTAAGCTAGAATAAGCGAAATAACTATTTCAGTCTTGCTTCTTTGCATAGAAGACTTGAGGCAGATGTAAGATATGTGTATATTTTTGTATGGAAATAAGATAATAATAACTGTGGTGAGTGAAATAAATAGGACAATCTGAAAAAAGAGTAGCTTTGGGATGCCACTGGAAAGAATATGTTTCATGCAGGCATGGTCTGAATAAGCAACCTTTGAACTGAACTTGAACCTTAAAGTCATAGTAGCTATCAGTCAGTCAGGTCAGTCACTCAGTTGTGTCCGACTCTTTGCAATCCCATGGACTGCAGCACTCCAGGCCTCCCTGTCCATCACCAACTCCTAGAGTTTACTCAGACTCACGCCCATTGAGTCAGTGATGCCATCCAACCATTTCATGCTCTGTCCTCCCCTTCTCCTTCCGCCTTCAATCTTTGCCAGCATCAAGGTCTTTTTCCAAAGAGTGAGTTCTTCGCATCAGGTGGCCAAAGTATTGGAGTTTCAGCTTCACATTTAGTCTTTCCGATGAACATTCAGGACTGATTTCCTTCAGGATGAACTGGTTGGATCTCCTTGCAGTCCAAAGTAGTCTCAAGAGTCCTCTCAAACACCACAGTTCAAAAGCATCAATTCTTTGGCGCTCAACTTTCCTTATAGTCCAACTCCGACATCCATATATGACTCCTAGAAAAGCCATAGCATTGACTAGATGGAACTTGGCTGGCAAAGTAATGTCTCTGCTTTTTAATATGCTGTCTAGGTTGTTCATAACTTTTCTACCTAGGAGCAAGCGTCTTTTAATTTCATAGCTGCAATCACCATCTGCAGTGATTTTGGAGCCTCAAAAAATAAAGTCTGCCACTGATTCCACTGTTTCTCCAGCTATTTGTCTTGAAGTGATGGGAACGGATGCCATGGTCTTTGTTTTCTGAATGTTGAGCTTTAAGCCAACTTTTTCACTCTCCTCTTTCACTTTCATCAAGAGGCTCTTTAGTTCTTCTTCACTTTCTGCCATAAGGGTGGTGTCATCTGCATATCTGAGGTTATTGAGATTTCTCCCAGCAATCTTGATTCCAGCTTGTGCTTCATCCAGCCCAGTGTTTCTCATGATGTACTCTGCATACAAGTTAAATAAGCAAGGTGACAATATACAGCCTCAACGTACTCCTTTCCTAATTTGGAACCAGTCTGTTGTTCCATGTCCAGTTCTAACTGTTGCTTCCTGACCTGCATACAGATTTCTCAGGAGGCAGGTCAGGTGGTCTATTATTTCCATCTCTTTCAGAATTTTCCACAATTTACTGTGATCCACACAGTCAAAGGCTTTGGCATTGTCAATAAAGCAGAAATAGATGTTTCTCGGAAACTCTCTTGCTTTTTTGATGATCCAGCAGATTTGGCAATTTGATCTCTGGTTCTTCTGCCTTTTCTAAAACCAGTTTGAACATCTGGAAGTTCATGGTTCATGTACTGTTGAAGCCTGGCTTGGAGAATTTTGAGCATTACTTTACTACCGTGTGAGATGAGTGCAATTGTGCATTAGTTTGAGCATTCTTTGGCATCGCCTTTCTTAGGGATTGGAATGAAAACTAACCTTTTCCAGTCTTGTGGCCACTGCTGAGTTTTCCAAATTTGCTGGCATATTGAGTGCAGCACTTCACAGCATCATCTTTTAGGATTTGAAATAACTCAACTGGGATTCCATCAACTCCACTAGCTTTGTTCGTAGTGATGCTTTCTAAGGCCCACTTGACTTCACATTCCAGGATGTCTGGCTCTAGGTGAGTGGTCACACTATCGTGATTATCTGGGTCATGAAGATCTTTTTTGTATAGCTTTTCTGTGTATTCTTGCCAACTCTTCATATCTCTGCTTCTGTTAGGTCCCTACCATTTCTGTCCTTTATTGAGCCCATCTTTGCATTGTTCCCTTGGTATCTCTAATTTTCTTTAAGAAATCTCTAGTCTTTCCCATTCTGTTGTTTTCCTTTATTTCTTTGCACTGATCACTAAGGAAGGCTTTCTTATTTCTCCTTGCTATTCTTTAGAACTCTACATTCAAATGGGCATATCTTTCCTTTTCTCCTTTGCTTTTCACTTCTCTTCTTACAACTATTTGTAAGGCCTCCTCAGACAGCCATTTTGCTTTTTTGCATTTCTTTTTTTGGGGGGATGATCTTGCTCCCTGTCTCCTGTACAATGTCCCAAATTTCCATCCATAGTTCATCAGGCACTCTATCAGATCTAGTCCCTTAAATCTATTTCTCCCTTCCATTGCATAATTGTTAAGGATTTGATTTAGGTCACATCTGAATGGTCTCATGGTTTTCCCTACTTTCTTCAACTGAAGTCTGAATTTGGCAAGAAGGAATTCATGCTCTGAACCACAGTCATCTCCTCGTCTTGTTTTTGCTGACTGTATAGAGCTTCTCCATCTTTGGCTGCGAAGAATAGTAGCTATGAGAGAATCCAATTGATGGCACCACTGCCATTAACAAGAAGCCTGGAAAGACTCTTGGTGCCTCTCTCTCATTTCACTCACACATCCAATCAGAGAGTAAGCCTGTCTGTACTTGTAAATCTCTCCCAAATCAGGCCACTTCATGTTCCATGCTGCTCCAACCCTAATCCACAACAGCTTTTTCTACTGTGTTAGCTTCATAGTAGGTCCCCTTTCACTCACTCCTGAACCCTCTAATCCATTCCACTGAGTTCTGTTTGAAATATAAGCCTGAGGAGACCACTGCTATTTAGATTCTTTAATACCTTCACATTGCTCTTAGCACAGTTTCCCAAAATCATCATCATGCCTTTCAAGCAGTACTGCTGCTCCTGCTCAGCTCTCCAGCTGCCTGAACCCCAGTAACAAGTACCCTTCGTGCAGTGCCCTTAAGTCTCCCTGCACCTCTTTCCTAAAAGCTTCTCTCTCTGCCTAGAAGCCCCTATCCTCATCCCAACCTAATTTTCTCTTTTCTATTTCTCTTCAGATTAAACATTCTTTCTCAGAGAAGTATTTCCTAAATTATTCCCTAACTTCAGACACCAGGCTAAACTGCCTTTAGGGCCTCCCTGGTGGTCCAGTGGTTAAGAATTCACCTT
Source organism: Ovis aries (assembly GCF_016772045.2). NCBI lineage: Eukaryota > Metazoa > Chordata > Mammalia > Artiodactyla > Bovidae > Ovis > Ovis aries. The sequence goes on from NC_056059.1 coordinate 78,178,688, forward strand.
TCAATGCAAGAGACACCTGTTCAATTCCTGGTCTGAGAAGGTCCCACCTGTGTCAGGGCAGTTGAGCCCATGTGCCACAACTAGTGAGCCCGCACTCTGGATCCTGTGAGCTGCAACTAGTGAGCCCATGCATCACAACTATTGAAGCCTGAACACCCTAGATCCTGTGCTCCACATGAGAGGTTACCACAAGGAGAAGCCTGTATTTGGCAACGAGAGAAAGTCGGGAAGCAGCAACGAAAACCCAGCACAGCCAAAAATAAACAGAAAAAAAAAAAAAAAAAAAGCTGTCTTTAGATTTGATCCGCTGCACTGGGATTCTGGATTAAATTCAAAAAAATTAAAATTAAATAATTGTGCAGTTAATTTATTAATAGCTCTTTTATTATGTGAAACCACTTTATTTACCATTTTATCCCCAGACATTAGTATAGTGTTATTCATAGAAATTCAAATTGTGGTTAAATAACAAATGAACATATAGAATGATAGAACAGTTTTTGAAATTATAAATAGAAATGTTTTATTCTTTAAAACTGTATGTATATATGTATGACTATATATACATATGTACATGTATACATATACAGAATTTCTATGTTGGTAGCAGATTGAATTCTGAAGGTATAAAATATTTTTTAAATTTATTGTCCACTTTTAGTACCCTGTCTTCCCAAAACATGGTTATTCTAGAGTTCACTTACTTATATAGCATCCTCTTGGCTCTCTCCACAGTCCCCATCAGAATTTTATCTTACTGGGTCACTCTCAACTTGTCTGTTAACTTTCAACTTATTTGATATTTTCTGTTGCTTTCTTACCTAGTTTCCAGGTCTTTATTACCCCTGTACTATATTCCCATAAAACCTCACAGAAATTACCTTATAATTGCATTTTTGAATTAATACCATCTGCTTTTATGTACCCCGCATACCAAGCAGTAGAATGTGAGGTTCCTGAATGTGAGCAAAACTACATGTAACGTTTGACTTTATTTCTTTAGGAAATAAGTGTCCAAATGATTGTTAAGTGAATGAAATCGTTTTTTAATTTTTAATATTTAAAACTTTTAAAATATTACTACTACAGTTTCTTCAATTTTAAGAGGAAGCAGGGATCATAATAAATAACTAGTTATATCCATTTTTATTTTACTTTAAATATGGTTTTCACATTTTTATTTTAAACTTTTTTTATAACTTATCTGTACATTTTTTTTTTTCTGTTGCAGCTTTCTTGTTAGTGAACTTTGAGTTCCAGACTTCTTTTGTGGAATTAATTTGATTTATTCTTCATAAATTCATAAACACTTCTTGAATGCAAAAACATAACTACTTTCAAGATAAATTACTGATGATTTTTGTATTTGATTCAGCATTTGCAACAACACACTATCTGTCATTGACACATACATTGGCAACATCATTATCTTTTATGTTGAAAACAGTTATATTTTGACTTGTCATCTATATTTTCAGCTTTTTCATTACTGTATTTAAAAAAAAATTTAAATTTTTATGTTAGGGAATTATATAGCCTTCTTTTTTATCTTATCATGTCCTATCCCAATATTATAATAATTAATGTTGAAAACAAAGTTTGTACAACTACCCAGAACTAAAAAAAATTGAATGAAAATACCTATTATTTTTTTCTGTTTGTTAAGTAATTTTTCTTTTTATAATGCTCCCTGATAGCTGTAATGAAAGTCATTACTTGAATCTTTAGTTTTGAAGATAATGTGCTAAAGCCTATTACTTATTCTAGTAGATCCCAGCGTTTTTCCAAAAGGGCTCATTTAACTGAATCACAAGACTCCAGAGGTGCATATGCCTTTACATTTTCTCATAGAAAAAGTACTATGTGGTAATAAAGACATAGAAGAAAACAATACAATAATAATGATAATAGTAACAATGGTAATAAAACAATTACACAAGAGCACAGTGCTTAACAAAGTAAAACAATAGTAATTTCACAAATATGTTCATTTTTATGAGTCTAGCATAGATGGAACATGATAGCAAATGCAAGACTCTGTGCATGGTGCACTGATTAAAAGAATATTCTTTTGGGATATCATAGAACTCCAGCTATCTGGATACTCATGTGCACAGGGGTTTTGTAACATTGCTAAGCAATTGTATCAGGTGTTCAGACTTAATTGATGGAATGCTGAATCTGAACACTTTGTGAATACTAGCATTTTACCAATTTAATTAATGAATAGTGAATTTTATAAATCATTAAGTGAGTTAATAGATTCCCAGTAAATAGCTCTAAATTGTATATAATGATTAAATATATGAATTATAATCACATTTATATCATTTTGTGACTGCTTCAAAGTACTTTCATGATCCATCAGTGGGTCATGAATGCTACTTTGATCTACATTGACTTTGTTACACATTTATCTTTGAACCTTATAATATATTCCATTTGGTGTTACAAGCATCTTAGTTTTTCAGGCCCTGATATTTTACACATTCAATAAACTTAGTGCAGGTATTTCTGTCTTTTTTCATTTTAAAGGTTTTTTAAAAGTACCAATTAACCATATAATACTTTAACATATTCTTCTTACAATATATATTCTTGTAAAATTTAAGCATTGAGCAAAATGATTCTTCTTTCGATTTCCATCTTTCAATTTTGTCCTATGTTTTTAAACATACACATATACATATAAACACACAAATATCTACATGTAATATTTATTTTTCATAGCATGTTTATATGCTACTCAAGTAATATTCATATTTCACAAATACCATGCCTATATATATTAGTATATATTTATAATTTTTATACTTGCATTTATTTTAAGTCAGTATTACATGTTGAAGATTGATGTTAACAGTATTGTTCTCTTTATTACAAAGCTGTTGTATAGTATTCCATAATTTTTATATATATGTCCAGTTTTGCACAGATATAATCCATTTTGTTTTCTATTATAAGCAAGCTGGAATGAATATATTTGAACATTCCCTTTCGTAACAGTGGGATTATTTTCTTACGGCTGATAGTGATAAGAAAAATCTCTGTCTTATACAGTCTTCACATTTCAGAGTTTAATAGACATATTAAATATAATTTACATAGGAAGTATACAAATATACACATCCAGTAGTAGTTTATGATTGTCATATGCATTTATACAAATCTTTGCCAACACTTGGTTACTAAGCTATTTTTGCGTATTTGAATTAGGATTTTCTATAAACTTAAGAATGTGATTGTTAACAATTTAGGTATTCCAGTTGCTCCAATTTATTCATTTATTTCTTTAACATTTAGTCCTGCTACAAATATATTAAGTATCCCTGCATTAATAGTGGTAACCAGTTTGAGTTTTGAAAGCTGTTCCCCTTACAGCTTTCTGAATATTGATTAGGAAGATAGCCTTACAAAGAGAAGCCCTTTCTGTTTGTGATCCTAAATTCTATATCAGACTGTTAAAAACAGAAAAAGAGAAGAAAAGAAAATGTTCTAAATAATGACACTTTTGTATAAGTAATAGGGCAGACTAAAATTAGAAAAGATATATGCCAAACCATTAACAATCTCTAGAAAGTGGGAATGTATAGAGTCAAAAGAAGAGACCCTCATTATTTTTGCATTGCATACCTACATCTAAATTGCATAAATGTGTTATAATTGTACATTAGTTTAATTTTTAAGAAGATCAAGGACATGATAACTTGGAAAATTACGCTTATTTACCTTTTTTAAAAAAAGTTTTACAGGCCTTCCTTACAAATTAGTATATATTCCTATCTTCTTATTACCCAGAGCTGTCAAATTTGTTCAAGTGATCGTAGCATATAAGTTTTATCTCTTTTAACATCTTTGGATTGTTGACAATTTGAACAATTCTTATAGAATATACTTAAAAAATCAGCATGTAGTTTGAGAGAAGGAAAGTGATAGAATCTAAGCAACAGTTTGCTACCAAGTACATGGGAGGTGAAATCTCTTAGTAAGAAGATGAAGACCATTTTAAATAGCAGAGTTTTTATTTGGAATTACGTTTTCACAGAGTTTAGCAGACAGTGAGTATTCCTTGTGAACTAAGTGTTAAACTAGACATAATGGAAAATTTGTATTGTTCTCTGAGAACACATTTGTTCACAACACAAACTCATCAATGTTCAATTTAGAAATGCATAGAGAAAGATCACTGGGCAAACCTTAGACTTAACCCCTCAGATGGGTAAATTGAGAATCATTTCCAGAAGTTAGATTCCTCAAGAGGAGCTTCCTAAAGGCATGACTTTAAAGTTAGTTATTAAAGAAAATAATGGATTAGCAGGAAAACTCAGGGAATGTGTACCAAATAAAGAGGGAGTTTAATAACTTATTTACCTCAATGGTTATAACATATGCAAAAACAATTGTCCAAAGAAGCCAATAAAATTACTTAAGATCTCTTTCCTTTTTGTTCTGTTTTCAAAATTGTAGTTGAAATCTGGAGAGACAGCTGCCAACATTGCTAGAGAACTGGCTGAACAGACAAGAAATCATTTGAATGCTGGAGATATCACTTATTCTGTCCGGGCCATGGATCAGTTGGTAGGCCTCCTAGATGTACAACTCCGGAACTTGACTCCAGGTGGAAAAGATAGTGCTGCACGAAGTTTGAACAAGGTAAGGACCTTAGTTACATGCATCTTTAAAGTTGTAGTAAAATCAGTGAGACTTCCCTGATTAATTTCTCTCTTTCCATAAAATTAGATCATTCTAAAGAAAATTGCTAGCTATATTCAATTCACTTCACTGTCTCATTATAATGCCCTTATTTGACTTTCAATCTAAGGAACAATAAATCATAATCTCTTTAAATATATTTTGAATTATAATTCATTTTCTGTAGAATCCTGTTCTGGATGCTAAATTCTGACATGGTTAATATAGATAAATGCCACTTCTTTTATTTCTTTTTTTTCCCCCCTTTCAAGCCTTTATTAATATGATTAACAGTAAAACAAGTATCTAATCAATAAAGAGAAATTTAGAAAATAACAGTGAGAAAAGATATACATAATACATTATCAGTTCATTATATTATAGATTAAAAAAATAATTTAACCTAATTCATATCACATTTAAAAGCTCATTAGACAAAGCATTTGTTTTAATTTTCCTTTTGATTTTTAAGTAACTTATTTTGCATCACTACCATTATAACTTAGTAGGTTTTAATGTGTTTCAACAACTTTGAATTATAAGTAATAAAAATATTTTTAAATTTTAAGGAATTTTATGTGTTTTAATTTATAGCTATAAATCTACAATGTATGTTTATATACATTATATACACATATGTAAAAATTTTGTATATAACATACAGATATAAGCATTGTATTTAAGTGTATAAAATATGTTTTATATATATTTATAAGGAGTATCATTTATGTAACAAAATTTCATGTTGTGAAAAGATAATAGAATTGCTGCCATTAGATAACATATATTCTCTTAATGGCATTTTTGTAATAAAGATGATCAGTTATTGAAACTGGATTTTAAGGCCTTAAATATCAGGGATAATCTTAATATCAGGGATACTTCAAACAGCAAGAATTTGGCAGCAACAGACTAATATCCTGTGGAATTCACTGAATGAATATTCCCCTTTAGAATGAAAAAATAACTTTACAGAATGATCTTTGTTATGTTTATTTCTTTTCTGTCTTATTTGACTAAGAGTCTCAAGAGATGGAAGACATTTTTAAAATGATGATTGTTTGACATTAAAGAAAAAAAAAAGCTAGATATTTTATCTAGCAGTTTTTTCTGCAACTTCATCCTCAAAAAATAGATTCAGTTTTATCAGTTAGATAGAATTTATTACTAAGGGTGTTTTTTTTGGTTATTTTCATGCTAAGTGAAAAGGAGTTATTTTTGTCACTCACATCCATGATATAATCTCAGCCCAGCCCCTGACAGAATACAATCCACAGCTGTCTATGTAATCTGGGCATGCTGTGATTTTACCAAGGCTTACTGGATGCTGTTAATGAATATCGCTGCCAGCTATTGTTATTATAATGTACTAGAAGTAGTAATTTCTATTAATGCTACATATCCATAACACTATTTGTTATAGAATATTTTGTATCTTTATTTAAAAATGATGTTGATGTCTGGCAATATCAGGTAAAGCTGGCAATTAATGTCACATTCTAACAGGCTACAGCTAATCAGCTTGCCTAGTCTGAATATCAAATAACTACATAATGGGCAAATTTCCATTTGTGAAGCTTTTTAATGCTCTCTTTTGTTTCTTATTTGGCTCTTTTCAGTTGTTTATATAATGTGGTTTGTCATATGTTAATTTGCATGATGGGGTAAAGAGATGGAATGGCAAAGGTTATTCACATGCTTCCTGGCTTGCTACCATTTCCTGTGATTCCCACTGTTCCCTGAAGCAGTTATAACTCAACAGATTTGCAAAGTCATCTCGGTACAAATCGATTGTGTTCCACTTTGAAATACTGGAGAGTTTAGAGAGCTTTTAAACCAAGACGCTAGTCAGTGATCCAGTGACAACACTGGCAATTTACTTGTACTCATTACTCATTTAATTCTTTAGAGGAGTAACTACTCTATGCTTATTGAAGAATGTATGAATTAAAGTTGGGAGAGTATTAGCCACACTAAAGGTATCAGAGTAACTGCTTCTTAAAAATGGGTAGTTTTCTCCTTCAACAATCAAGGCTACTGAAGGAAAAAAATACTAGAAGAGGAGGAAAACTATAATCTAATTTATAAAATTTGCAGTCATTTATTTAAACCGAACAAATATATGTATTAATTATTCATTTTATCACCAGGAAAAAAATATTTGGTACTGAATATGAGTTGCTGTTAATCTTTTTCCCAGAAAAACATCATTCTGTATGTAAACAAATAAACAAGTCTTGTTACTCCACAAAAGTTTCTAAAATATGTAAAATCTTTTGGTCAAAACCATTAAAAGAAATTCTTCAAGAAATAAAAACAGAGATAAATCAGAAGATTAATCACATTCTTTTAATCAGAAATTACTTATCTCTTGGTATTTGTCTCTTAGAATCAATGAGTCAAATGAATATGCATTTCTATTTTATCAATAAATAGAACTTTTTATATGTATGAACAAATGGTTTGTGGTACATATTAACTATCTAAATTATCTTTAAACCACAGACAATTTACTATCTTTAAAAAATGGGTTTCAAATTCTTGACATAATTTACTTACTTCACACGTCTTCATCTGTGGCCCACAAGTTAATAACTAACCTCATATGAAATGAATCATGTCAAAAAAATAAAGTATATTGATTTTTACTAACTTCTACTAAATTTATTCTAAAATTTCTTTCCATCATTAACAGCTTTATACCATCCAGTTATCACTTGGGTTCTGGAAAAGTATTGGTTACTATTTTTCAAGCCAATGCTGACATTTTGCTGCTGCTTAGCTGTCATTCTCTTCTAAGAAGTAGTGCACAACAAAATAAGGTGTTTGTGTAGATGTGTTCTTTTATTTTTCTTGTTTTCTTCTGTCACTAATTTGTTTTTTCTATTCTGTGTTTAATCTGCTGTCTTAATGGATTCAGCTTCAGAAAAGAGAGCGCTCTTGCAGAGCCTATGTCCAGGTACTTTCTGCGTTTTTATAAATGTGTTAAGTTGTTAAATTATCTCTGTTGGAAATAGCATGTATGGGAATCTGACAGAAAGATGATAACGTATTGAACTTGAAGAATTTCAGGGAGGGCATAGAGGGTGGGAATGGAAAGCTATATGAAAGGGCATGTGCTAAAAAGAAATTTGACAGTGACAGTGCTCTTTCATACAAGAAGACCATAGACTAGCAAAGAGATGCAACTTTGGTGTGAGAATTTTGATCATCATTGAAAGGTGAGTTGGATATAATATATAAATCTCCAATTTCTTCAGAGGGGGCTATGAAAACATTTCATTCATATATTGATCTAGTTAATATTTGAGTAACAAGTCATCCAGAAATGACAATCAAATGAGACAACAGTTCCAGGATACTTGGAATGTTATACTTCTGTACCAAATTGATCAAGACATGCTGTAATGATTTTATTCTTTCACTCATTATAAGCACATGAATTCCAAAGTGAATGTTTCAGTTAACATGTTGTAATTTGTTTCTAAGCAGGATTTCTTAAAAAAAAGTTTCTATGTTTATGAGTTCTTGTGGAAAGGAATCCCTGAAGCAAACTTCACAGTTATTTTTAGAAGGAAAAGAAGGGCGTGGATGTCAGAAGATAGGAGAGAGAAGAGAGGAGAGAGGTGAAGGAAAGAACAAAGGAAGGGAGGCAAGGTCAAATGACAAAATAATTTAGTAATGACTTCACTCTGCTTGATTCAAGGTAAATCAATCCATGGGTTGCCAGAGTCAGTGCCTCACCGTCAGTAGCACACACTTCCTGAGGGATATTGGGCAAGAGTTAGTTTTATGGAGACAACTCAAAACAAAGCAAAGGAAATTAGGGATTTCCTTATAAAGCTAGCAGATCCAGTTTTCTAGGGTAAAGTGAGCTGGGTTAGAGGGTTGTGATTGGCTCCTTGACAGTCATTTCCCATAAATGCAGGTTTAGATTTGAGATATGGGCCCAGCTACTGAGGCAGCTTCCATTCTGTGGGTTCCAATATACAAGTTAACTTTATCAGAAGGAAGAAAAATATGAAACTGTGTAGCTGTAAATTTTATTCCCTATGTGGATATATCAGCATGTTTAAAAGGGAAGGTCAACTACATTTGTAAAGAAGGATGTCCTCAAGACCCAAGTTACTATTTCTCAGATTGGTAGTCCAGAAATTAAACTGTATCCATTTATTCACAATAAGGGCATTGTGTGAGACAGTCATTTAAAAGGGGGGAAAAAATCTGCATAACAGAGGTTAGGAAGAAAACCTTTTAATTTGTATTTTTTCTTACAAAATAATGAACCGTTGTATATAAGAAACTGTTCAGGTTTTTCTAATATTTTGGAAAAGAAATTACTTTGGGAGGTTTATGTATATAGAGTGCTTAGTGTGTACAGTAGATAGAAAAAATGTAGTACTCTTCAGAATTGAAAGCTGAGGATCATTTTTGAGCAATATTAGGATTATTTTTGATTACAATCTATTTATTCTTTAATGGGGCCTTGGAAATAATTAGACTTAGCCTTTCAATATTTAAATCTATGAAATGCATGGTCATTCAAATAAGAATCTCTGATGGAAAATTAATAGCACAGTTTATTCAATGGCTGATTTCCTGTTGTTATAATTGACTGGCTATGAATAAATGTTTCAGCTATTGACCAAACATCTGATAAGACCAAATACAAACAGAATATTGGTGAAGTGGAAATGCTCTGCTTGCTAATACATGACATTATTTCTATTCCTTTTGTATAGATCATTATTCTGTGAAATTCTAGACTGAATAATACCTAAATCTTTAGTCTATTTGGCTTTTAAAGGTATGTTCTCTATTATTTCTATGTTCAGAGCACATTCTAAGCTACCTATGAAATAGGAATGAAATATGCTAGAAAGGTTTTTTGCACTAAATTTGAAAAAAAAATTTATTAAAAGATACTTAATTTTTTTTTTCCTTTCCATGGGCACATATTCTTCTAGATATGATTTTGACCATCTAAATACATTTAGCATTTAATTATTTAGAAGTACAGTGTCTATTTTATGAATTATCTAGATCCATTCATTACTTCTTGCTTCCCACTTTTTATTTCACACACACACACAGTAACAGTGAAATCTGGACTGTCAATAGTCAGCTATGATAACTGATCTATAAGTGAGCAATTAAAAGTCAGTTGCTTTTATTTTTTAAAATAATATATGAATCACCTAAAACTTATTATGCTTTTATATCAAGAATTTTAATGAAAATAAAAAAACTAGGTCCAATATATTTTATTTTTCATTATTCAGTTGCAATTTTAGATTACCCTAAAAGTTTTATTGACTATTAAAATATAGGTATTCACATATGTCAAATTAAAATATCACTACCATATCCCAGACACAATGCATATATTCATTTAGAAGAGGGTTTTAAGTTTTATTCCAGAGAAGACAAGTAAGGCTTGTGTTCCATATGCATATTAAGTAGTTACCATATATATTATTACCAGGAGGGCCCATAGAGGTGAAGATGAGTGAATTGAAATCTGGAGATCCAATGACTGGAACTAGGTCACACAGCTGACACTGATGGCACTAATGCTTCTATCCTGGTGCATCCAGTGCTTCTTCAACACCATGCTTAAGAATAACAGTGATGTATTATGAAGAATAAATCATTTATTAGGCATTGTGATCATCACTGTGAAAAGCATTTTGCATAAATTTTTATTTCATATTCTTTTGAAGGAACTATTAAAATTTACTGACATTCATTTTTTTCCATTTTAAATGCTTTAAAATTTTCCTAGTTAAGAAATATGTTTTGATTTTTACTGGCAGTTTCCTTTGTCCTCCAAATCCCATAGGTGGTGTGGACTCCCTGGAGGCTCATAGTCAATCTTGCTTGATGGTAATAGAGTCTGCCTGCCAATGTAGGAGATGTGGGAGATGGGGGTTCAATACCTGGGTCATAAAGATCCCCTGGAGGAGAAAATGGCAACCTACTCCAGTATTCTTGCTTGGAAAATCCCATGGAGAGAGGAGCCTTCCAGGCTACAGTCCATGGGGTTGCAAAGAGCTGGACACAACTGAATGACTGGGCACACATGCATCATTATTGATGTGAATCTTTTGAGTCATTCTTTGGAAACCACTATTACTTGCATAGTTAGGCCAAGAACTGATTTAACAATTAGTAAATAGCTACAATTTTTTTTTTTTTTAAGACACAAATCTGGTTTCTTCTCTTCTTCCCATCCTTCCTTCCATTTTTCATTTTTTTAAAAGGTAGATAGTCTATGTCTTAAGTCTTACAAAGTATTTGAAATAAGCTCTCTTTTTATTAGATTTTACTTATTTTATTTTATTTGGACTTAAAATTTACTCATTTATTTATTTTGTTTGTTTCACCTTCATTATTCACTAAAAATCTGTATCCTAGGTATCATCACTGTAAAAGCAATCTCAGCTTCAACTGTTAAAAAAAAAAAAAAAAACTCACACAGTAGTTAACAAAAACATTCAAGAATTACTAGTTGAGCACATGTGCACAATAATCTTCTCAGTACTGGGAAAACAGCAGGGCCCACAACAGGTCAAAATGCCTGTTCACACTCATAGGGTGAAATATCTAGTAGCAGAATATAAACAGTACATATATGGTATGTGAGATGATGATAAATGTTATGGAGAAAAACAGAGCAAGAAATGCATCACTGAGGTGAGGTGACATTTGAGAAAAACTCTGAAGGGGTGAACTGTGACGATATGTAGGAAAATGCATTCTAGCAAAGAAAACAGAAAGTTTCTGAGGTAGAAATATGCCTGTGTTGTCTAGGAAGCCAATGCAACTGGAATGAAGTGAAAGAGAAAAGGATGACAGGACATCAAGGGCCCAGATCTGATAGACCTTTGTAAGGACTTCAGCTTTTATTCATAGACAGATAAGAAACCACTCCAGGTTTCTGAGCAGAGGGATGACATGGTCTGATACATTTTAAAATTAGAAAATAGATGATAGCAGGGAAAGTAAGGGCTGAAACAGGGTAACCATTTGGGCAATAACAACTACTTAAAATAGGATATGAGTATGGGATGCTCAAATAATTTTTCTGGTTCAAGATTTTTTTTTTCAAAGCGGAACAAATAGGATTTACTGTGTGGATCACAATAAATATGGAAAATTCTGAAAGAGATGGGAATGCCAGACCACCTGACCTGCCTCTTGAGAAGCCTGTATACAGGTCAGGAAGCAACAGTTAGAACTGGACATGGAACAAGACTGGTTCCAAATAGGAAAAGGAGTATGTCAAGGCTGTATATTGTCACCCTGCTTATTTAACTTATATGCAGATTACATCATGAGAAACACTGGGCTGGATGAAGTGCGAGCTGGAATCAAGATTGCCAGGAGAAATATCAATAACCTCAGATATGCAGATGACACCACCCTTATGGTAGAAAGTGAAGAAGAACTAAAGAGCCTCTTGATGAAAGTGAAAGAGGAGAGTGAAAAAGTTGGCTTAAAGCTCAACATTCAGAAAACGAAGATCATGGCATCTGGTCCCATCACTTCATGGCAAATAGATAGGGAAACAGTGGAAACAGTGGCTCACTTTATTTTTGAGGGCTCCAAAATCACTGCAGATGGTGATTGCAGCCATGAAATTAAAAGACGCTTACTCCTTGGAAGGAAAGTTATGACCAACCTAGACAGCATATTAAAAAGCAGAGATATTACTTTGTCAACAAAGGTCCGTCTAGTCAAGGCTATGTTTTTTCCAGTGGTCATGTATGGATGTGAGAGTTGGACTATAAAGAAAGCTGAATGCCAAAGAATTGATGCTTTTGAACTGTGGTGTTGGAGAAGACTCTTGAGAGTCCCTTGGACTGCAAGGAGATCCAACCATTCCATCCTAAAGGAGATCAGTCCTGAGTGTTCACTGGAAGGACTGATGTTGAAACTGAAACTCCAATACTCTGGCCACCTGATGCGAAGAGCTGACTTATTGGAAAAGACCCTGTTTCTGGGAAAGATTAAGGGCAGGAGGAGAAGGGGACAAAAGAGGATGAGATGGTTGGATGGCGTCACTGACTCAATGGACATGGGTTTGGGTGGACTCTAGGAGTTGGTGATGGACAGGGAGGGCTGTGTGCTGTGGTTCATGGAGTCACAAAGAGTTGGACATGACTGAGCACCTGAACTGAATTGAAGGGATTGTAAGGTGAAGTGTCTGGAAAAGAGAGATGATGGAGTGACCCACAGTGTTTTGCCTGAGCAACTGGGAGAATGAATTTGCCCTTTACTGAAATGGTCTATCTGTGACCAATTTGAGAGGAACATAAAAAGAACTTCACTGAGAAGTATGTTAAGTTTCTTATCAGATGCAATATTGATGGTAAATTTGCAGTTTAGGTATATGAGCTTAAAATTTAGCTGAACGGTCAGGCTAGAAGTAATCATTTAGTAATGTTTCAAAAACCAGTCAACCCTAAAGGAAATCAATCCTGAATGTTCATTAGAAGACTGATGCTGAAACTTAAGCTCCAGTACTTCAGCCACTTGAGGCGAAGGGCCAACTCATTAGAAAAGACCTTGATTCTGGGAAAGATTGAAGCCAGGAGGAAAAGGGCATGACAGTAAATGGGATGTGATGGCCTCTCTGATTCAACGAACATGAGTTTAAGCAAGCTCCAGGAGATAGTGAAGGACAGGGAAGCCTGGCATGCTGCAGTCCTTGGGAACACAAAGAGTTGGACATGACTGAGCCACTGGAAAACAACAAAAGCAAAAACAATGTTTCACTTAGAGTGCCATTTTCAGTCAACGTTTCATTTCCTAGATGAGTTTATCAAGGAAATGAGTATAGAGAGGAGAGAATCTAGAGCTGAGACCCGGGACACTGTCATATGATGACATCCGGGAGAGGAAGAGTAACCAGCAGCAGAGACTAAAGAACGCCTTAAGAAGGAGGAGGGCCTGAAGAGAATGGCATCCAGGAGTCAACTCAAGTTCTTATCTCACACAAAAGAAAAGGATGTCAGGTGCTGCTGAAACTGCTCAGAAACACAAATACAGCTTTTCAGTGATAAAAGTAATGTCAACATTTGATGAATTTTAAAAGATTCTAAAGCCTGGATACATAAACATTTCTACCTATTGCTTTCTCTTTTTTTTTTGGTCTTTAATACATACTTTCTGTGAACCAAAGTTGCTACTTGCACCTTTGACAGAGTGAAAATTGAATTATGCCAGTTTTACTTGTGTGCCTTTGGTGGATGAGACAAGAAAAGATTCTAACCTCCATTTATACTGCTAGGAAAAAATTAATGAGTATTTTCAAGTTCCTTGTTTGGTCACTTAATTGGCTGTGTGACAAAGAGCTCTGTGGTGCATGTCAAACAAGTTTTTGAGTCTTCTAATGATTTGTGCTTTGCTTGACTTGTGATACTATTCTTTGTGGCCTGTCAGGCTGGATATCCTTGTTAAAGTGGCTAGAATAAATTGCCTAGTGGTGTGCATACAATGTAGTATATTAACTACAGCAACGGGGAGTACTTTTAGCAGCTCTTTCAAGAGATTTCGATGTTTGCCCATAAGCATCAAAGCCAACTCAAACTTTCATTTAATATAATTAAAAGGACATCTGAAAGTAGTTTGAATCGCACCAGGTTCTTGAGGTTTGGTAACCCTTTGTTAAAACACTATGAACTTAATATATTTCACAGCTTGATAAATCTGCACTTGATTTGTGTAAGAGAGAAAATATAAATCTGCACCCTGCATGTTTCTGGTGCCCTGAACCTATTGCTAAAAGACACTGAGATCAAAGAAAGTGACTTCCATGTAAAAGTAGTTTTCTTTAGATAAAGAAGATATAAGAATTCTTTTTTATACATTGTAGTCATTAAATACTGTTGTAAAGCAATTGCTGAATCAAAAGATAGTAAAACCATATGTAATATAAGCAGTGTAAATTATACAGACTATTATTTAAGATCTTGGATAGGTCAGTTCATAAATCTAATGATGTGAAAACCTCCAAAGGATAGAGACAGATGTTGATGATGGACTTTCTGCTTTGACGTGCAAAGAACATCATTTTGGGAATCTCTCAAAATCCCCATGGCTAGTGTGTCAGATCAGGCAGAGATGGCTGCTTTACAAAGTTATTTCCAACTCTTCCATTTTGCACATTTCCTATAAATCAACAAAATGTTCCTGTTTTCATATATATATATATAGCTAGAATATATATATATATGGTTTATATATATGGAATATATATATATAGAATATATATAAATATATACATATATAGAATATATATAAATATTTATATAGACTACACATATAGAATATATATATATGGTTCATAAATGCTTCCAACTCTTCCATTTTGCACATTTCCTATAAATCAACAAAATGTTCCTGTTTTCATGTATATATATAGCTAGAATATATATATATATGGTTTATATGTATGGAATATATATATAGAATATATATAAATATATACATATATAGAATATATATAAATATTTATATAGAATACACATATATATGGTTCATAAATGCTTCAGGAAGTAATTCTAATAAGGGTGGGAGTAAAAGGCCTTTTATTTCTATATAAAATGCTTTCACCTAAAACAAAAGTATTTTCTCACATTTTTTTCACCAAATTTTATTCTCTCTTTTCTTATAACTTCTTGATTAAAGCCTGGATCATTATTTAATTGTAAAATTGTTCATTTAAAGTCCATTCTGGTGCATCATTGCTTTCTGAACATGAGTTTACCTTCAGAGAAGTTTTAAATACATATAACATAAATATATATTATTTCTATGCAAACATAAGAGATTACACATCAATTTACCTTACTATGTGTCTTTAAAGCCTTATGATCATATACCTAATGAGAAAACCAAAAATACACTTGAAATAGCATTAGAGATTTAAAATCCTACTTTCTGAACCTATCATTAGCATTTCTGGTGCAGGTTAGAAAAGAAATGGAAGCTTTAAGGTGTCATTTGCAGTAAAATAATTGCCTAATGACTTGGAACCAAACAAATGATTTTTTAATACTACTCCCAACAGAATTATAATTTTTATATTTTCACTTATCTCATGTATGAATTTTGTACAGTCAGTAGTCACAGAAACTTAACTATGGTAACTTAAACTGGGACTTTATTTTCATAAATAAAAAGGAAATGTAGTTGAAGCAGTTCAAGATTAGTATGAACACTCCATTTTAGAGACCAAGGCTTCATCTGTTTTTCTGCTATATTGTCTTTAGCACCTGGGCTTATCTTCAAAATGACAAGATGCTTACTTAGCATCTAATCATCACTTCATGCTAATTTCTATACACAGAGAAGGACAGTAAACTATTCATTTCTGTTACAACTTTCCAAAAATCTCACCCAGTTACATTTAATCATTTCCCCTACTCCTAACTGTATCCCTTGGCTGTTCAGTTTACATAAGGAAATTCTTCTTTGATAGATACAGTTTTGCAGCTGGGCATAGTGTCCAATGATTCTGTGTCTAAAACAAGGGAATTATTGGGAAATAGTGTTCTTAGATGAAATAAAAAATACTTTTTTCATATTTGATGGTACATATTGATATATTCATCCAGTTTTGATGTGATATCTGCCAGAGTTATGATGATACAATACCAATGGTTACTTTTAAATCCTAAGTAGAGATTAAAATGTCCATTTGATTGTTATAGTCTGAAGGCAATCATTTTTGTTTAAAGGAAAAAAAAAGTTTATTTCAAATTATTTCCAGATGGCATTTCTTTCTTTATAAGTACTTTTCTGAATGGCTAATATAGGTATATGTTAGAAAATTCAGAAAGTAGAATAATAGATATGTCTCCTTCCCACTCAGGCCACTGCACTGCTAACTCCAGTGCATGCCACTGACATTGTGGCCTATTGCAGTGGTGTCCCCTCGGAGTAGAATGGTGTAAGCAGCCCTGCCTCTCTCCCCAGTAATTCATATCTCCTTCCTCAAAACAATTACTGTATCAACCTCTTAAATATCTTACCAGGGAAGACTAGTTTTGCTCACATCCATATTTTTATAATGTGTCTTTATAAATCTTGTCATACAAACGTGTTTGTTCTCCTTGCCTGTGACTAAGATGTTGAGAGTAGCTGTGGCAAACTCACGTTATGTGGTAGCATTCCGCCACGGAAAGAATAAACATATACTGATGATGAAAGGCAGTCTTGTGTAACAGTTTATACCAATAAAACAAGTTTATCAGTAGGAAACCAGTTGAATAAAATGCTACAAGAATCCCTTAGAAGAATTGGAGTAGCTCTCATAGTCAACAAAAGAGTCTGAAATGCAGTACTTGGGTGTAATCTGAAAAATGACGGAATGGCCTCTCTCCGTTTCTAAGGCAAACCATTTAACATCACAGCAATCCATGTCTATGCCCCAACAACTAACACTAAAGAAACTGAAGTTGAGCAGTTCTATGAAGATATACAAGACCTTCTAGAACTAACATCAAACAAAAATGTACTTTTCATCATAGGGGATTGGAATGTAAAAGTAGGAAGTCAAGAGATACCTGGGTGACAGGTAAGTTTGGCCTTGGAGTACAAAATGAAGCAGGGTAAAGGCTAACAGAGTTTTTTCAAGAGAACACACTGGTCATAGCAAACTTCCTCTTCCAACAACACAAGAGACAACTTTACACATGGATGTCATCAGATGGTCAA
This sequence comes from Ovis aries, assembly GCF_016772045.2. Classification (NCBI taxonomy): domain Eukaryota; kingdom Metazoa; phylum Chordata; class Mammalia; order Artiodactyla; family Bovidae; genus Ovis; species Ovis aries. Next base: position 78,196,106 of record NC_056059.1, read on the forward strand.
TACCCAAATCAGGTTAATTATATTCTTTGCAGCTGAAGGAGGAGAGGTTCTATACAATTAGCAAAAATAAGACCTGGAGCTGACTGGCTCAGATCATGAGCTCCTTATTGCAAAATTCAGTCTTAAATTGAAGAACATAGGGAAAACCACTAGGCCATTCAGGTGTGTCCTTAATCAAATCCCTTATGATTATATAGATGAGGTGACTAATAGATTCAAGGGGCTAGATCTGGTAGAGAATGCCTGAAGAACTATGGGCAGAGCTTTATCACATTATACAAAGGCAGTAACCAAAATCATCCCAAAGAAAATTAAATGGAGGAAGACAAATTGGTTGTTTGAGCTGAGAAAAGAAGAGAAGCTGAGAAAAGAGAAGCAAAACCAAAGGAAAGAGGAAAAGATATAACCAACTGAATGAAGAGTTCCAGAGAATAGCAAGGACAGATATGAAAGCCTTTTTAATTGAACAGTGCAAAGAAGGCAGAGGCAAGCAAAGAATAGGAAAGACAAGAGGTCTTTTAAAGAAAATTGAAGATACCAAGGAAACATTTCATGCAAAGACAGGCACAATAAAGGACAGAAATAGTAAGGACATAACAGAAGTTGAAGAGATTAAGAACAGGTGACAAGAATACATAGAACTATACAAAAAAAAATTCCTTAATGACCTGGATAACCACATGGTGTGGTTACTCACCTAGAGTCAGACACCCTGGAGTGTGATGTCAAGTGTGCCTTATGAAGCATTACTATGAAAAAAAGCTAGTGGAGGTGATGAAATTCCAGCTGAGCTATTTCAATTCCTAAAAGATGATCTGTGAAAGTGCTGCACTCAGTATGTCAGCAAATTTAGAAAAGTCAGCAGTGGCCACAGGACTGGAAAATGAATGCAATGATACAGAAGTTTTGAACATTCTTGGTTCGTGGATAAAGCAAGTGGATTCCAGAAAGATATCTACTTCTGTTGCATTGACTACACTCAAAGCCTTTGATTATGTGGATCACAACAAACTGGAAAATTTTCAAAAGAGATGGGAATACCAGACCACCTTTCCTGCCTCTTGAGAAACCTGTATGCAGGTCAAGAAGCAAGAGTTAGAACTGGACATGGAACAACAGACTAGTTCAGAGTTTAAAAAAAGAATACATCAAAGCTGCATATTGTCACCCTGCTCATTTAACATATCCAGAATACATAAATGCCAGGTTGAATGAAGCACAAGCTGGAATCAAGATTGCTAGGAGAAATAGCAACAACCTTAGATAGGAGGATAATACCACTCTAATGACCTAAAGCTAAGAGGAGCTAAAGAGTCTCTTCATGTGGTAAAAGAGGAGAGTGAAAAACTAGCTTAAATTAAACATTCAAAAAAACTAAGATCTTGATATCCAGTCCCATCACGCCACTTCATGGCAAATAGAAGGGGAACAAGTGGAAACAGTGAAAGATTTTATTCTCTTGGGTTCTAGAATCACTGAAGATGGTGACTGCAGGCATGACATTAGAAGATGCTTGCTGCTTGGAAGCAAAGCTATGACAAACCTAGTGTGTGCATGCTACTCGCTTCAATCATGTCTGACTCTGTGACTCTCTGGACTGTAGCCTTCCAGGCTCCTCTATCCATGGCGTTCTCCAGGCAAGAATTCTGAAATGGGTTGCCATTTCCTCCTACAGGGGATCTTCCTGACTCAGTAATCAAACTGATGTCTCTTACATCTTCTGCACTGGCAGAGAATACTCTTGACAGTCTCTTGGACAGCAAGGGGATAAAACCAATACATCCTCAAGGAAATCAACCCTGAATATTCATCAGAAGGGCTGATGCTGAAGCTGTAGCTCCAATACTCTGGCCACCTGATTAGGGGAGCTGACTCATTGGAAAAGACTCTGATGCTGGGAAAGACTGAGGGCAGGAGGAGATCAGAGCAACAGAGGATGAGATGGTTGCATGACATCACTGACTCAATGGACATGAGTTTGAGCAAGCTCTGAGAGATAGTGAAGGGCAGGGAAGTCCATGGGTTCGCAAAGAGTTGGAAACTTCTTAGCTACTGAACAACAGAAACAACATTTCCACTGCAGTAGAAATTCTCAAAACACTTCTCTACATCACTGTCACCAGCCCCTCTCCTTATACTGTCTCTTAATTTCATCTCATCAGACTCTGCCCTTGCTACCTTACTGCAGTTGTACTAGTTGAGGTCATTAATGATTTCATGCTGATGAACTCAGTAGTCAAATGTCAATTAACTGTACTTAACCAGTCAGAAGACACAGTTGATTTCTTTGTCTTCCTTAATACTCTATCCTGAAGAAAACTCATTCTCTTGATTTGCTTCCTCTTGATGCTTCTTTGCAGTCTCCTTTCTCCACTCCTTTTCTTCTAAATCCATGGGTTTGGGTGCCTCTTAGCTCAGTTGGCTCTTGTTTGCTCTTTGTTCTGACAGTCCTATGTGATCTAGTTGATTTAAATGGCACCTATGTGCCTTAGACTCATAGATGTTATCTACAGCACAGACCTCTTTTGTGAACTCCAAAATTAGCTTGAAGGTAACTTTTCAAGTCTTTACTTTTCTTAAAATAGACATCAAATTCATAACTGAATTTCCAATCTTCACCTGAAAACTAGTTTTATGTGCACTGTTCACCTACTCAGTTGATTTAGTTCACCCCCGCCACTTCCTGTTTTCTAAATAAAGCTCCAAACATGGGCCTCTTTAAGATTTTGAAATACGCAAAGCATATCTCCACTTGTTGAATTGCATTCTGTTTGGTCACCCTTTGGGAATACCTCCTGCAAATATCTACATGGATAACTCTCTCAGCAACTTTGTCTTTTTTTAAATCATTACGTTTTACTTACATCCTAAGTAAAATCAAAAGCCACCCTGTCCCCAACTCTACCCCTAACTCTGAGTCCCCCATAATGTATATTTTCCTTTTATTTTACGTGATAGATAGATAGATGATTGGTAGGAAGGCCTGATTTACTCCTTGTCTGTTTGGTTAATGTTGTATTTAAGCTTGAAATTCTCATGGAGCTGTTCTAATACAAAGCTTGTACTTCGTGTTTCCACTATTATAATGCTTGTCATGCTGTATTTTACTTGTTTAATTCCTCGGCTTCACTATATTGTTATCACTTTGAAGGAAGGAAGAATAACTATCTCTCTTTGCAGTATCTCAGTTAAAGGGACTTAATTAATATTTGTTGAATGAATGTTGAGTAAGCAAAAAGTTAGTGGCAACCCACTCCAGTATTCTTTCCTGGAGAATCTCCATGGGCAGAGAAGCCTAGCAGGCTACATCCATAGGGTTACAAAGAGTTGGACATGACTGACTGAAGGGACTTAGCACAATTTCTATTACACAACATAGATGTGACAGCATTCAGTCATTTCATTCAGAGAAGGCAATGGCACCCCACTCCAGTACTCTTGCCTGGAAAATTCCATGGTTGGAGGAGCCTGGTGGGCTGCAATCCATGGGGTCATGAAGGTCAGACACGACTGAGCGACTTCACTTTGACTTTTCACATTCATGCATTGGAGAAGGAAATGGCAACCCACTCCAGTGTTCTTGCCTAGAGAATCCCAGGGATGGGAGAGCCTGGTGGGCTGCTGTCTATGGGGTCACACAGAGTCGGACACGACTAAAGTGACTTAGCAGCAGCAGCAATCATTTAATTTTATATAAGACTTAAAAATAATACAGTCAGTTACAGATTGTTAAATACATTTTTAAATAACAAGGAGTTTCTTGAAGAGGCAGAGTCTTATTTTGTAAAATTTCTGTTTTATCTTGTTCTACTATTAAAGGTTCTTATTGCTATATTCCGGTCAGTTGTGTTATACAATCATTTTTATTAAGACTTGAAAATGCCAACACTTCTCTGTAATATAAAAGGGAGTTCAGAGATTAGTGGTTTTTATATGCTTAGTAATATTAAATAACAGTGATTATTAAAAGAATCTTAAGTTTATTGATCAGATGTGTAAATATCAGTCACTCAGCTTGACTTCTAATAAAAAAACTTTAAGTTTAAAACTGTTTTGAAGACTTCTAACATTTGACCTTTAAAATTTTGATTTGAATCAATGTCTAAAGGTAGATTGGAGTACAATGTGACCTATTCAGGAGTGATGTTAAACTTTTGCTCTATTTTATTTTATTCTCAAATGACAAACTTATTACAAAGTCAAAAATGAAGAGTTGAAGTCTTTTTTAAATTTTAATTATAAATCAATGTAAGTTATATATTATATATATATATATACATATATATATATATATATACATCTATATATAGAGAGAGAGAGTCAGAAAGCAAGAAATTGGAGCAGAGAAGATTTGAAGACTTATTTTTCTTTCTCTGCATAGCCTGAGATTTATGCATGGCATATGTTAAACATGGAGAATGAAATGGCAACCCACTCCAGTATTCTAGCTTGGAAAATCCCATGGGCAGAGGAGCCTAGCAGGCTACAGTCCCTAGGTCATAAGAGTTGGACACGACTTAGCACTATCTTTCTTTCTATCTGTTAAACATAAATATATATATATATATGATATAGTAAGGGAAACAATGTTCAGCATGATTACTGTATATATTGATAAAAAATATTGTGTTCATGAGAACACAGGAAAAAGACAAAGATGTGAAGGTAAAAAATAAAATTTCTTTTTTCAAAAGGATTTCAGCAATTTATTAATTTAAATTTATCCACTAATGGGAGATAATTGCTCTTAACATTCTAATAGGCTGCCTAATGATAATACACATATATATGAACATATGGTTCAACAAAAGAAAAAAAAAGAAAATTCATTAAAAAATACTGAAACCTCAAGAACTCAAAATCTAAATTTATAAATCCTTTATGTAAATATATTTAATGGCTGTAGATTTTCTACACAATACAGCCCAAACTGCTATCGTACTGAAAATCTTCTAAGATCTGAATTATACTCACCATTTCTCTCACTATACTCTTTTTGTGAAGTGAAGTGAAGTCGCTCAGTCATGTCTGACTCTTTGCGACCCCATGGACTGTAGCCTACCAGGCTCTTCTGTTCATGGGATTTTCTAGGCAATAGTCCTGGAGTGGATTGCCATTTCCTTCTCCAGGGGATCTTCCCAACCCAGGGATTGAACCTGAGTCTCCCACATCGTAAACAGATGCTTTACCGTCTGAGCCACCAGGGAAGTCCACTTTTTTAAAATATATCTTTTCTTACATCATGCATTCTTCTCACCCCAAACACAAACCATTTCTTGCCTCAATACCTTCGTTTTTTCTTTTTTAATCATTAACTTGCTTATTATGTTTCTCAGCCTCAAACTTCCTCTTCTTAGGTAAAGAAAGCTTATTTATCTTTTAACGTCTGATTCAAAACAAAACACCTCTAGGATCTTTTATCCTTCTCAGCAATAATTCAGTACTTTCTGTCCCATGCGAAAGAAATGTTTACCTTCTGCTTTGGAGTGTAGGCAAATTAAGAACAGATTTCCTTGTTTTTCCTAACCTTACCCAGCAGTGATTTCCCTAGTTCTTTGCATATCATACATATTTAATAAAATACGTGTTGCATTGAAAGTTAAAATGAATTCCCTTCATTCCCTATAACTCATCCTGCCTTCCTTCCAAACCATGCTGATATCTGGTCACTCAGAAGACTTCTTGGGTGACATAGCAAAAAGTTACAGGAGTAAAAGAAGATGTTTTCAGTTTCCCTATCCTATTAATGATTTGATAGTAAAAGTAGGATATTTTTGTTTAATGAGCCTTTATTGAATACTAAAATATCTCAAAACACTAAAATTTACCCTGGAAAAATAAAAATGAACATGATATGTCCCCTGAGGACATCATAATCTAGTGAGAAGGCCAGACCAAATATGAATAATTCTATTAAAGGTGAATAAGTACTAAAAATGGGAGCCCATTGTGACATCAAGTCTCTGATGATAATGATTTAGATAATACTGGCTAGTTAATAGATCTTTTCATTTGCACTTAGATAACCTTTGCTCATAAAATCAGAGATTTTTTTTTTTCCTACTGATATGAAAAAGGAGAAAACTCACTTTCATGTGAATCTTCACTAGATGGCAATAATTCAGCAAAGAGTTATTGAACACTTACTGTGTGCCAGGCAGTTTGGGACACTTACAAATGACACAATCATTACCTTCATGAAGTTTACCCTTTTTTGAGTGAGTGATCTACCAGTTAAATAGTTTTGTAGGTAAATAAATATCTGACACACCTTAGATAATGATACCTATTATAAAGAAGACAAAACATATAATGGATTTAAGTGGGTGACTCTCCTTAGATATGCTGCTAATGGAAGACCTATATGAGCAACTGACACCTGAGCTAAAACCTGAATGAGATCATGATTATAAAGCTTGTTTTCAAAAAAACTACTAGGATGGTATAGTTGTATATCCTTTCAAAGGCATTCATTCTGTTTCGATCTTTATTTTAATGGTTTTCAAGCAAGGAAGAAGGGTAACTAAGTTTCCCAGGTGATTTGGTTACCTAGTTTATGATTTAGAGTTTACCTTGGTAAGAAATGCCATTGATATATTTCTCACTATGGACCCTTTTATGTATTCTTGCTAAGGAATTCTAGACTATTTCACAAGCACATTCTCCTGGAAAAATGATACAAATTGATATTGGAAAGATATACAACTATTTCAAAATATTCACAGTATTTCAACAAATAAATAAATACAAATAAATACAGTGTCCCTTTTGAAATATATGAAGTGTGATTAAACAGTTTAAAACACCTTTTAACAAACATGCTCAGTGTAAAATTAGTCAAATGAATTTGCTTAAGATCTGAATTTAATGATGAGGGGTCAGATAATATTGTGCAATGCCAATATATGTCCAGAAAGATATGGGATGTCCATAATTCTGGTATGAATCTAACTGACTTTTCACACTTCCTAATTTATGTTTGATTTTTAGGAAGGCAAAAGTGACTTTAGAGTCTAGTCTGTAAACTGCTTAATAAGAAAAGTAGTATCTTATATAGCATGCCCCTGCTGCTGCTGCTGCTGCTGCTAAGTCGCTTCAGTCGTGTCCGACTCTGTGCGACCCCATAGACGGCAGCCCACCAAGGCTCCCCCATCCCTGGGATTCTCTAGGCAAGAATACTGGAGTGGGTTGCCATTTCCTTCTCCAATGCATGAAAGTGAAAAGTGAAAGTGAAGTCGCTCAGTCGTGTCTGACTCTTAGCGACCCCATGAACTGCAGCCTACCAGGCTCCTCCATCCGTGGAATTTTCCAGGCAAGAGTAACCACCCTCAAATTGAAATATGATGCATCTTATTTTCTTATGCAGTTCACACTTTGTTAATTGGTTAGAAAACATCAAATTGCCCAAAGGCACACTGAAATATGTGGTGAAACCAGAATATAAATTCCCAGGTCCATCTTCTATTCAGTTTCTTGTGTTTTGAAAAAGATAGTAGGGTGAATTAACATTTAGTTTCTGGCAAAGATATTTTTAATTAAATTAACATCCCCAAATTTTAAATTATTTCAGTCTATAATGTCAAAACCATTAGGTATTTTTGTTGTTTTCCTTTTTCAACCTTTTGTGGTTAGAATATATTTTAAGATTTATCCAGAATTAGTCTTATTTATTCTAACTTTAGAATATAAATCTTAGGTCAATTAAAAAAAAATGATAGCAGATGAGAAATTGATGAGAGCTATTGATCAATGTCCTATTACCTCACTTTAATCAAATTCATTGTATATTTCCTGTTCAAGTTCGGTTCAAAACTGTAGTTAAATTCATTTCTTTGGAACCAAATAAAATGAAAAAGTAACATATTTTAAAGAAATGTTTTTGAGTTAGCGAAAGCAATACAATACCTAGTTTGACCAAAAAATGCCCCCAAATGAAAGCTTTATTACCAAATGTCATCATTTGTATGTAAAATGTATAAATGTATGAATATATAGGGAAAATGAAATATAGATGTTCTTTTGCTATTGAATATTTGTGACTGTTTATTTGGTCTTCATGAAACTGGTAACAGGGACACGTCAACAACCTTTGGAAAGCTTACACAAATTGTATTAATTATAAAGCTATTAAAATTGACTTAATTGTGCTATCTCACTAGCAGAAAACAGATCAGTTAGTTCAAGCCTCTGGAATACATATTATGAGTTTTTTAAAAAAATCATTTATATATATTTTTTTACAGTTAGTCTTTGTTGCTCTGTGTGGGTGTTCTCTAGTTGCGGTGAATGGGGGCTGGTCTTCTTCGCAGAACGTGGGTATCTCGTTGTGGTGGGTTCCCCTATTGTGGAGCACAGGCTTTAGGGTACACAGGCTTCCGTAGTTGTGGCACATGGGCTCAATAGCTGCAGCTTGTGGGCTCTAGATAGCGCAGGCTCAGTAGTTGTGCATGGGCTTAATTGCTCCATGGCATGAGCAATCTTCCTTTAGCAGGGATCAAGCCCTTGTCCTGTGCAATGGCAGGTGGATTCTTACCCACTGTACCACCAGGGAACATTATGAACTGTCTAATACACATGTTCCTCCCATTCCGCCATAGTAAAGTTGTGTATCAGTTCTGCTTATGAGATTGCATTGTAGAAGAGGCATTCCTTCCAGATCTCACTTCAGTGTGAATATTTTGCAATTATCAGGGATGACTTGTGCTTTATTCAGTGAATACCTCTCTTCTGCCCACACTGAACTTTGATATCAAATTAAAATAAAGATAGGATTACACCTAAACACTTGTTATGAGCCAGGAGACCTTATGAAATGATTTCATTATCATCTCTAATTTACAGAAGAGTACAAAAAAGTTAAAAAACTTGCCCAATAGCACACAACTAGTAAGGTGGCAAAGTACAATTGCAGACTCAGCAGATATGGTTCCAAATCCCACACTGATTTTAACACCTGAGAATTCTGTCTCATTTCTTGTGTTGACATTTCCTTTTATATACTTAGGCAATCATAATAGGTGCTATTTTAAAAATAAATAAATACTAGATTTGTGTCTTAACCCACCCCGATTTTAGGAACTGTCATTTCTGCAATAAACTCAGAAATCATTTAGGCTTTAACAGAAAACTTCTCTAAAGACTTTGTCTTATTTGGGACAAAGCAGTTGTTAAAATATGCTCAAAATATATAATGAAAAAATACTGCACCTTATACTTTTTCAGTTGCAAAACTAAGATAATAAGGGGTGTGTCTGATGTATTTACTGTCAGTTTAAAGACTCAGTATTTTATGTAAAGCACCCCATTTGTAAACAGTTTCCTATTTAGAACATCTCAGAGTTGACTATAGTTGCTTCTTTTCCTTTTGCATTTTTAAATTTTAAAAAAAATCTATAGAGAGCAGAACAGAAACATTGCATTATCTTCCCAAAATGTTCCCTGAGGTAAGGTTTGATCAATGTAAGGTGATTCATTAATGTTAAAATGGCTGGTCCATAAAGAATTGGCATAATTTTTGTCACATACGGAGTTTTCAGAGCATTTCTAATGAATTAAGAAGATCAGTGAATCCCAGAAAGAATACTTCCTTGCACTCAAAAGGTCAGTGTCCTCTGTTTGGCTTCAGAGAATACCTAAACTTTTTTGTTGTTTGATTTCTATCCAGCATCTCCTTTTTTTGGCATGTCCTGTTGGCATCACCCCATAGAGAACTTCCTGGAAAGCAGATCAGATTGCTGTGATCCAGAAATGCTTTTGTCTGGTTTCTAGGTCATGTTTTAAACACAGAACAAATGATAGAGTGAAGCATACTATGTGGAAATAGTCATTAAACTCATGAGGGACTTTTTTTTTTAACAATGCAAAGTACTCAACTTGCAAGTAGAACTATTTTATGTACAAATCCAGTGATGTTGATTTTTAGCCAGAACTTGGAAGAGCTGGGAAAAATATCAAGAACAACTTTTATCAAAAGGCAGATTAGTTTTTGAAGCTGATGTTAATTGGCAGCAAGGTGTTTCATTATGAAGCTGAATTTTTAACAGTTGTTACTTGGTTACTATGAAAACACCAGCCAGAAGAAAACACTGCAGCTTAAGGGGTATTCCCCCAGTCTCTCCCACTCCCTCTCCCAAGGTGCCAATACTGTGAGTCCTGTTTTAGAACACCTATGTACTGCCTGGAAAGTGCCTGTGTTTGCTGTTTCTTCAACTTATTTCCAGATTAGATGCATATTTCATAATCAACAGGTTCAAGGAAGATCACTTTCAAACTGTCAGTGGTGTATTTTTCTGTTGTGTAATTCTCTATGTTCGAGTGAAATCTTAAGACCTTAATGGAAGAATTGTCTCCTTGCAACCCAGAGTATTGAACTAACCGTTGGAAATATATAAATTGCAACTAGAAAGACAATTCTTTTGGATGAAGCAGAGAGAACTTTGGTACTTTGTCTCTGTGTGAGTGTACTTACTGCTGATTTTTTTTTTTTTTTTAAGGAAAAATGCTCAAAGGCCATAGGTAGCAAGCTCCAGCTGCTTACTCCCCTTCCTAGTAGTAAACAGCACAAAGGTTTATCTTCCAAAGCCCTAGGAGTATGTATGCTTTGATTTTTTCCCCATCGTGACATTTTACTAGCTGGCTAAGAAAAAAATTGGTTTGCTTAGTGAGTTCTTGAGAGAAGGCAATGGCACCCCACTCCAATACTCTTGCCTGGGAAATCCCACGGACAGAGGAGCCTGCTGGGCTGCAGTCCATGGGGTTGTTAAGAGTCAGACACGATTGACTTCACTTTCACTTTTCACTTTCATGCATTGGGGAAGGAAATGGCAACCCACTCCAGTGTTTTTGCCTGGAGAATCCTGGGGACAGAGGAGCCTGGTGGGCTGCTGTCTATGGGGTCGCTCAGAGTCGGACTCGATTGAAGCAACTTAGCAGCAGCAGCAGCAGTGAATTCTTAACCTATACATAACAAATTCTTGTATTGTCCTGTCTTTAGTCATCCTTTTGATTTCTATTATGTTCAGCATCTAGTTTTATGGTAATGTATAGAGGAAATCATTTTTGTGGTGATGTGATGAAAGTCTTAGTTTGAATTACTTGCCAACAGTTTCCCAGCCAAATAATTTAATTATGTGATTATAGTCTTATTGAAGCCTTTGCTATTGATTTTAAGAAAGAAGCATAGCTCTATTTGTTGTCCTTCAGAACAGAAAGCAGGTTTTCCTGTTGTCTTGCAAAGTCTCAGCTAGGATTTCACAGCACAAAATAATGAATGCTTCCACTGTGCAGCATGTCACAGGGGAGGCTGGGACAATACTGAACTCATGCACACCAGTGATTCTTACTTGCTGGACAGCATGTATGCCTGGATTTCTGACAGCCCTGTGGATTCACTAGAGACTTCTGTCATTCTGTTCATCTTCTTGTAGGCAATGGTCGAGACAGTTAACAACCTCCTCCAGCCACAAGCCTTGAATGCCTGGAGAGACCTGACTACAAGTGATCAACTGCGTGCAGCCACCATGTTGCTTGACACTGTGGAGGAAAGTGCCTTTGTGCTGGCTGATAACCTTTTGAAGACTGACATTGTCAGGGAGAACACAGACAATATTCGTAAGTGGCTTTTGTTATACAGACGGGCCAGAGAAGGACAAGAAAAAACTATCACCTGTTCAGCAGAAGAGGGAAAAGAAAAAAGTATCATCTATGGTGGACCACATATTATGAGTGGTACTTTATTTCAGGGGAGATAAGTTACTGTTTTTTCTATCCCTGGATTGGGAAGATCCCCTGGAGAAGGAAATGGTAACACACTCCAGTATTCTTGCCTGGAGAATCCCATGGACGGAGAAGCCTGGTAGGTTACAGTCCATGGGGTCACAAAGAGTCAGACATGACTAAGCGACTTCACACACACACATACTTAGGAGGGTATCACTTGTCATTAGCTTAGGAGTGTCCTCATAATCATGTATGTATCTTTCTAAGGACATTTCAATACTGATTATATTAGCCTGACCTGAGATCGAGGTCAGTGAGACGTTTTTTTGGTTTTTTTTTTCAATTTTTATGTGTGAAATTTATGTATACATATAAGTTTCTATCTATGGAGGGTAGTATTTTAAATTTTACCCTATGGGTCACTTCAGTTATAATAAGAATCTCTCTAAATTATAAACTAGAAAGAAGGTAGTAATTTAAGTGAAAGTGTTAAAAATAATTTTTTATAATTGTGTTGCTAGCTCATCAAAAGTATAAATCTAATTAGTGTGTTTAAGGATGTAGCTGACAGTTTTATTTCAGAAGATTTGATAAAGTTATTTCAAAGTTATTAGATTTAAAGATAAGTCAGTATTGATATAGAGCTCCAGATTATAAAAGGATTTCACTTAATTCATAAAATAAAGATAACATTTTGAAAGGAAACTGATAGTCAATGACAAATTGTATTTGAGCTTTAATTTTAAGTTCTAGGCTTTATAATTGATAGTCTTACTTATCTGATTTTTAATAACTTTTATTTGCTTTATTTTGAAAAAAAAAGTGAAATACTTAAAAAAAAAAAGAATTTCTAAAAACACTGAACTACTATAAAGTATAGCAGATGAAGATCAGTTCCAGTGTTTTGATTTCAGAAATGTTTTAGTAATTAGATTATCTTAACTTTGGCATGTTTCTCAGTGAGTACTGACATCTTTTTACCATTAATAGAATTGGAAGTTGCAAGATTGAGCACAGAAGGAAACTTAGAGGACCTGAAATTTCCAGAAAACACCGGTCATGGAAGCACTATCCAGCTTTCTGCAAATACTCTAAAACAAAATGGCCGAAATGGTAGGTTAGAATTTATTAAGTTTGATGGAATTGAACTCTTCATTAATTCATTGAGTCTTAGGTTGGAATTTTAGATCTGCTATCTAAAATCTTTTCTCTCCTCTCTCTCCACTGATCTCTTTCTTCTCCTCTTTCTTAGCTTCTACACTGACAATATTTTAATGATATTTGCTCTACAAAATTCCAAGTTATATTTGGAAATTGTTGTTACCTTTCAGATGTAGAAAAATATCAGAAACTTGAATATGAGGAAAATTGATAGACAACAAAATCCAGAAGTTCTGACTTTTTCCTTTGGAAGGAGTAACACCCACCAACTTGACAGATTTTGTTTCTAAAATTTCTAGTAGAAATTTTATTTATACTTTAAAAATTGTATTTTCCTTATTAAATTATTTTTGATGATTTTTTATTCTTTTCCTTTGCAACACATATAGAAAATGTAAATATAAGCAGATGCTTTTGGACAATGGAACTAGTATATATAGATCAATTTAGTACCAGATTATAGTAACTGAGTATAATTAAAATTAAATAAATATTAAAAAATAATCTCATAGAGAGTATGTCTCAAGCCTCACTAATATTAACAGTTTTAAATAAGGAGATGATATCTTTTAACCTGCTATGTGATAGGAAGATGACTTCAGGTTGTACAACCAACTCAAAGCTGATGTTTCATATTACAAGGTAAATAGTTTTGAAAAAGAAGAGACTTAAATAATATCAAGAAAAACAGATTATGTTTGTTGCCAGCAGAACAAAATTCTTTAGTACTGGAAATTTTATCAGCCCTAACTTAAAATTGTTTTTATTTTGTTATTAAGTGTGAATATTGAGGCAACACTAAGATTTTCTGTAGAGTGAAATCAGATTCCTGATTCTTCCTAATGATTTCCCTTCTTTGGCTCTTGGCCCACATCAGTTTATCCTATTGACAGAGAGTTCTTCACCCCAACTTACACTTAGGATGAAATAAAATGACTTCACAGACCTATCACATGCTCCCTAGTCCAGTTCCTTCCTGCCTCAGCTGCTCCAGCTTATGTCTTTTTTAGCATGCTCTCTGTGATCTAGACAGTCCGGTCTTGATTTTCTTTTTTAAATTGAGATATAATTGGCAAATAACATTATGTTAGTTTAAGGTGTACATCATGGTGGCTTGATATTTGCATATATTATGAAATGATACCACAGTAAGTCTAGTTAGCATTCATCACCATAGAGAGTTAATTTTCTTTTTCTTGAGAAAAGTTTTAAAATCTATTGTTTTATCAATTTTCCAAACAGATGATCTAGCATCATAACTATAATCACCATCATCATGACTTATTTATTTCACAAATAAAAGTTTTTACACTTTACTCTCATTTTGCTTACCCTCATCCTTCACTTCTAGCCACCAGTAGTCTGTTTTCTTTATTAGTTAGTTAGCTAGTTTGTTTTTTCTTAAGATTCCACATGTAAATGAGATACTTGTGTTTCTCTATCTGACTTATTTCTGTTAGCATAATGCCCTCAAAGTCCATGCATTTTATAGCAAGTAACAAAATTTTCCTTTTCATGGCTAAAGAGTGTTCCATTTCCCATTTTATATCTCTATATAATTATATACATAACATTATCTTTATTTGTTCGTTTATCAGTGGATACTTGATTCCATGTGTTGGCTATTATAAATAATTCTATAGTGAACATGGGGGTGCATAGGTCTTTTTCAAATCACTGTTTTTATTTGCTTCAGATAAATACCCAGAAGTAGACTTGCTCATCATCTGACAATCCTGCTTTCAATTTTTTGAGGAATCCTCATATTTTTAATTTTTTGTTTTCTATAGTAGATATATCAGTTATATTTTCACCAATAATACACAAGTGTTCCCTAGTTTAGTCTCAATACTTTTTCTTGAATGTACCAAGAATATTTCCCTCATCCTACATTTGTATTTTCTTTCTTCTGAAGTACAATTTTTACCTTACTTGTTCTAGAAGCTTCTCTATCATTTATTGCTCAGTATAAATCTTAACCCTTTAGGAAAGTTTTCCCTGTTGCCTCAAAGGTAGACTAGTCTTCCCTAATCATTCTTTTCTCATTAACCATTTTCTGCAAGTGCTTCTTCATAGGATTTATTTACTTATCATTATATGAAATTACTATTAATAGTAATTATTATTTTTTAAGTTTCCTGCATATTGTCTGACTGTTTCTCTAGGAGATGATCTCCATGAGAACAAGAAGCTTTCCCAATATGTTCACTGGTGTAACGCTAGTGCCTGGCACACGGATGTCACTAAGCGTTTATCAAATAAATGTATGGATTTTCAGATATAAAGCCAATGAAGATTGAAATATGTCTACATTAGTCATATAGACATATAGTTTACATAGTCATATAATTTTGAACTCATTTTATTTACTAAATTAATGTGTGCGTGTGTCTGTGTGTGTTTTAGGCCACATTTAAGCATGAATCCACATTTAAGCATGAATTCTGGAGTGGAGAGTCTGTAACAATTATATATGACAAATTACACTGGTAAAACAAGGTGGGATGACAGTCTGACACCATTCCACAAGGGAAAATTGGTATGAATTATCACCAGTTTTAAACCAATTAAAATAGCAGTTGTTTCTGTCAATGAGAAAAATACATAGCCATTCCAAAGTGTAGCCCTCCAAAGATTAACATTTTTATGTTAAATCTAGAGGAAAAGAACTAAAATTAAATGCTACGTTGTAACAGTCAAGAAGTATTTAGTACATTATTGTTTGTATTAGAAAGTATAAGAATGCCCCTTCTGTTATATGGCTTGGATAATAATCTCTTTACTTGATTAGAAATCTTATAGTATTACTGAGACAGCTAGATAATCAGGCCCGGAAAACATACAAGAGCAAAGAGGCTGACAGCAGCCAGTGTCATCACACAGAAACAGTGCTGTGATACGTCACTACTGCCTCAAGGGAAGGTGCTGCTGCTGCTGCTCCACCTCCTACTTCCTTGAGTCACTAGCTCCCCATCTGAACTCTGAGGCTAGTGCATCTGACTGAACACGTTGAACTGATGTGCCCCAAGCAACCTCTTTGAAAGGCAGGCTGGGAAAGCAAATATATGTCCCTTTTGTGTCTAGAAGTATCTAAGAGTAGGGCATTTCCCAAATGTGGGAGTGCAATTTAGATATTGGACAGCCCCCTCCTTCCTCAAAAAATGTATTGATTTTTATCTTTATTCCCACTTCACTCTAAGATTCAGGGATTTCCCTGTCTTGGTTACTACGGTGGTCAGAACAGTGCCTGTCTCTTGGGGAACCAAAATGGATTTATACTGGAAGGAAGACATAGGGCTTTAATAAAGGAAATTATGTAAAATTTAAGAGAAACATGCTAAAAAGTTAATTTTACAGGGGATTTATAAGAGATTGTCACAAGAGAAAAAATAAGATAGAAGGGCATAAAAAGAATGTGATCTTGAATATGATAGTTGAGGTTTAAGACAGGTAAGGAATTTTTAAAATTCATTGAAATACAGTTATTTACAATGTTATATTTACAATATACATATCCATTCTTTTCCATTATGGTTTATTGCAGGATATTAAATATGCTGCACTCTATAGTAGGACATTATTGTTTAATCATTCTCTACATAATTTGCATCTGCTAATCTCAAACTCCCAATCCTTCCTTCTCCCAGACTCCCTCCCCTTCAGTAACTACAGGTAAAGATTTTGAATATTTTATTTTATTTTAATTGAAATTGAGAAATAATTGGAATATAATAGTGCACTTATCTTAAGTGTTTGATCTCCTTGCTTGATCTGATCTGACAGCAAACAGATCAAATAAGTCAGTCCTAAAGGAAATCAACCCTGAATACTCATTGGAAGGACTGATACTGAAGCTGAAGCTCCAATACTTTGCCCACCTGATGCAAAGAGCTGACTCATTGAAAAAGACCCTGATTCTGGGAAAGACTGAAGGCAGAAGGAGAAGAGGGGAGCAGAGAATGAGATGGTTGGATAGCATCACAGATGCAATGGACACAAACATGGGTAATTTCCAGGTGATGGTGAGGGACAGAGAAGCCTGGCATGCTGCAGTCTATGGAGTCACAAAGAGTCGGACATGACTTGGTGACTGAACAACAGGATCTTAAGTATTTAGCTTGATGAATTTGACAGTTATACGTTTCTCTGTTACATCACATAAAATAAGATGAGTGATGTTTTTAAAGTGCTACACTCAATATGGCAGCAAATTTGGAAAACTCAGCAGTAGGCACAGGACTGGAAAATTTCAGTTTCATTCCAATGCCAAAGAATGTTCAAATTTTTGTACAGTTGTTCATTTCACATTCTAGTAGGTTATGCTTCAAGCTAGGCTTCAATGGTGTGTGAACTGAGAACTTACAGATGTAAAAGCTGAGTTTAGAAAAGGCAGAGGACACAGAGATCTTATTGCTAGCATTCAGTGATCATAAAGAAAGGAAGGGGATTCCAGAAAAGCATCTACTTCTACTTCATTGACTCAACTAAAGCCTTTAACTCTGTATATAACAACAAACTGTGGAAAATTCTTAAAGAGGTAATAATACCAGACCACATTACCTGTTGCCTGAATAATTCATATGAAGGTAAACAGGTTCATGACATTGTACAGGAGTCAGGAATCAAGATCATCCCCAAGAAAAAGAAATGTAAAAAAGCAAAATGGCTATGTGGGGAGGGCCTTACATGTAGCTAAGAAAAGAAGAGAAGCGAAAAGCAAAGGAGAAAAGGAAAAATATACCCATTTGAATGCAGAGTTCTAAAAAATAGCAAGAAGAGATAAGAAAGCCTTCCTCAGTGATCAGTACAAAGAAATAGAGGAAAACAATAGAATGGAAATACTAGAGATCTCTTCAAGAAAATTAGGGATGCCAAGGAAATATTTCATGCAAAGATGGGCTCGATAAAGGACAGAAATGGTATGGACCTAACAGAAGCAGAAGATATTAAGAAGAAGTGGCAAGAATACACAGAAGAACTATACAAAAAAATTCATCACAACCCAGATAATCATGATGGTGTGACCACTCACCTAGAGCCAGTCATCTTGGAATGTAAAGTTAAGTAGGCCTTAGGAAGCATTAGTATGAAAAAAGCTAGTTGAGGTGATGGAATTCCAGTTGAGCTATATCAAATCCTAAAAAATGATGCTGTGAAAGTGCTGCACTCAATATGCCAGCAAATTTGGAAAACTCAGCAGTGGCCACAGGACTGGAAAAGGCCACTTTTCATTCCAATCCCAAAGAAAGGTAATGCCAAAGAATGCTCAAACTATCTCTTAATTGCACTCATCTCACATGCTGGTAAAGTAATGCTCAAAATTCTCCAAGCCAGGCTTCAACAATAGTGAACTGTGAACTTCTTGATGTTCAAGCTGGTTTTAGAAAAGGCAAAGGAACCAGAAATCAAATTGTCAACATCCATTGGATCATCGAAAAAGCAAGAGAGTTCCAGAAAAACATCTATACCTGCTTTATTGACTATGCCAAAGCATTTGACTGTGTGGATCATAATCAACTGGAAAATTCTGAAAGAGATGGGAATACCAGACCACCTGACCTGCCTCTTAATCTGTATGCAGGTCAGAAAGCAATAGTTAGAACTGGACATGGGACAACAGACTGGTTCTAAATCAGGAAAGGAATATGTCGAGACTATATATTGTCACCCTGGAAAATACATTATGAGAAATTCTGGGCTGAATGAAACCCAAGCTGGAATGAAGATTTCCAGGAGAAATATCAATAACCTCAGATATGCAGATGACACCACCATTATGGCCGAAAGTGAAGAAGAACTAAAGAGCCTCTTGATAAAAGTGAAAGAAAAGAGTGAAAAAGTTGGCTTAAAGCTCAGCATCAGAAAAGTAAGATCATGACTTTCAGTCCCATCACTTCATGGCAAATAGATGGGGAAACAGTGGCAGACTTTATTTTTGGGGTTCCAAAATCACTGCAGATAGTGACTGCAGCTATGAAATTAAAAGACGCTTACTCCTTGGAAGAAAAGTTATGACCAACCTAAACAGTGTATTAAAAAGCAGAGACATTACTTTGCCAACGAAGGTCCATCTAGTCAAGGCTATGGTCTCAGTAGTCATGTATGGATATGAGAGTTGGACTATAAAGAAATCTGAGGGCCACAGAATTGATACTTTTGAACTGTGGTGTTGAAGATTCTTGAGAGTTCCTTGGGCTGCAAGGAGATCCAGCCAGTCCATCCTAAAGGAAATCAGTCCTGAATGTTCACTGAAAGGACTAATGTTGAAGCTGAAACTCCAATAATTTGGCCACCTGATGCAAAGAGCTGACTCATTTGAAAAGATCCTGATGCTGGGAAAGATTAAAGGCTGGAGGAGAAGGGGACGGCAGAGAATGTGATGGTTGGATGGCATCACTGACTCAATGGACATGAGTTTGAGTAAACTCCAGGAATTTGTGATGGACAGGGAGGCCAGACGTGCTGCCGTCAGTGGGGTCGCAAAGAGCTGGACCTGACTGAATGACTGCACTTAACTGAACTGAAAGTAGCAACAGTTAGAACTGGACATGGAGCAACAGATTACTTCAGAATTGGGAAAGGAGTACAACAAGTCTGTATATTGTTGCTGTGCTTATTTAACTTCTGTGTAGAATATATCATGTGAAATATTGGACTAGATGAATCATAAACTGATTGCCAGGAGAAATATCAACAACCTCAGATATGCAGATACCACCACTCTAATGGCAGAAATTGAGGAGGACCTAAGAATTTCTTGATGAGGGTGAAAGAGGAGAATGAAAAAACTGGTTTGAAACTCAACATTAAAAAACTAAGATCATGGCATGTGGTCTCATCACTTCATGGCAAATAGAAGGAGAAACTACAAGCAGTTACAGACTTTAATTTCTTTTGCTCCAAAATCACTGCAGATAGTGACTGCAGCCATGAAATTAAAAGGTGCTTACTCCTTGGAAGGCAAGCGATGACAAAGCTAGACATCAGAGACATCACTTTGCAGATGAAAGTCCATATAGTCAAAGCTATGTTTTTTCCAGTAATCATGTACAAATGTGAAAGTTGGACTATTAAAAAGGCTAAATGCCAAAGAATTGATATTTTTGAATCATGGTGCTGGAGAAGTCCTTCGGACTGCAAGAAGATCAAACCAGTCAATCCTAAAGGAAATCAACCCTGAATATACATTTAAAGGACTGATGCTGAAGCTGAAGCTGAAGCTCTAATACTTTGGCCAACTTACACGAAGAGCTGACTCACTAGAAAAGACTCTGATTCTGGAAAAGACTGAATTCAAAAGCAGAAGGGGTGCCAAAGAAAGAGGCTGTTAGAGAGCATCACCAAGTCAATGGACATGGATTTGAGCAGACTTCAGGAGATAGTGAAGGACATGGAACCTGGCATGCTGTAGTCCATGGGATCGCAAAAAGTTGGACATGATTTATCAACTGAACAACAACCCAGAAAATGTCCTGATGTCTCTTTCTGGTTTTCTCACCCCATCTCCCAAACTGATGAACTGCTTTATTCTCATTAATATTTCTAATTACAAATTTTGTCTGTTCTTAGACTTCGTGTAACTGGAATAATAAAGTGTGTATTCTTTCCATCTGTATTCTTTAATTCTGTATAATATTTTGTGGATTCAGTCATGATGCTCCATCTATCATTAGTTTGTTCTTTATTGATATATAGTAATTCTATTATTTTAATAAGCCATAATTTATTTATTCTCCAATTGATATACTTTGAGTTGTTTCTATTTTTGGACTTTTGTGAATAAGGTAGTTATAAACATGCTTATACAACATTTTCTTTCTTTGTGAATATATGTTTCCATGTATCTAGCAAGGGTAGATATACGTTTAACTTTGTAAAAAATTGCCAAATATTTTTCCAAGTAGTTGAACTCCCACCAATAGTATGCAGAGGTTCATTTGTTCCATACTTTTACCAACATTAGTGTGGCTAGTCTTTTGTAGTGTGAGTTGTGGAGATTCTAGTGGGTATGAAATGCTATCTCAATATTATTTTGATTTTTACTTCCCTAATTATGAATAATGTTGACAGTTTTTCTTGTATCTATTAGCTTTTTATATATCTATAATAAAGTGTAATAATACTTTATAATAATTTTGTTTTTCCATTTTAGTATGAAATTATTTGTTGAGTAGAAAAAATGCTTTATGTATTTATAAATCATATGCATTGATATTTCCTAGTTAGTGGCTCTCTTCTTAATTTTCTTAATATTGTATTTTGGTAGACACAGATTTTCAATTTTGATAAAATTTAGTTTGCCATCTTTTTCTTTTATAATTAGTGGCTTTTAGGTCCTATCCAAAGAATCTTTGCTTTCCCAAAGATCACATAGATATCTGATATTTTGTTCCAGACTTTCTTTGATTTGAATGAGATAGGGATTGAGGTTTTTTATTTGTTTGTTTGTTTCTTTAGTACTGATATGTAGTTATTTTCATATAATTAGACTCTCCTTTCCTCATGAATGGCTGGCACTTTGGTTGAAATGAATGTTTGAATTTTGTTGTGAATATATAATATATAAATTTGATTATAATCTAATTAGAAACACCTAGTCTAAAATGGATGCACAAGCTAATTAGTTTCTTCCCAATATATATGTACTTATTTTAGGAGAGATCAGAGTGGCCTTTGTCCTTTATAACAACTTGGGTCCTTATTTGTCCACGGAGAATGCCAGCATGAAGTTAGGAACAGAGGCCATGTCCACCAATCATTCTGTTATCGTCAATTCTCCAGTTATTACAGCAGCCATAAACAAAGAGTTCAGTAATAAGGTTTATTTGGCTGATCCTGTGGTGTTCACTGTTAAACACATCAAGGTAAGAAAATGTTTATCCACATTATATTTGTTATAATTATGAAGTATATTAATTTCCTTTCATTGTCCATATTATTTGACATATAGAAATTCATTTTCTATGAAATAGCGACTTTTTTCCCCAAAGTGAGGGAAGAGAGTAATTCTTGTATATGTATATCAATTCAGTTCAGTTCAGTCACTCAGTTGTGTCTGACTCTTTGCAACCTTATGGACTTGCAACATGCCAGGCTTCTCTGTCCATCACCAACTCCTGGAGCTTGCTCAAACTCATGTCCATCAAATCAGTGATTTCATCCAATCATCTCATCCACTGTTGCCCCCTTCTTTTCCTGCCCTCAATCATTCCCAGCATTAGGGTATTTTCCATTGAGTCAGTTCTTCGAATCAGGTGGCCAAAGAATTGGAGCTTCAGCTTCAGTGTCAGTCCTTCCAATGAATATTCAGGACTGATTTCCTTTAGCATTGACTGGTTTGATCTCTCTGCAGCCCAAGGGACTCTCAAGAATCTCTCCAACACCACAGTTCAAAAGTAGCAATTAGGTAAAAGTATTCATAGATGGATTTATAAATACTTCTCTGTAATTAAAAATAACTACCAATATGTTCAGTGGAACTGGGCATAACTACACATCTGACATTACAAGTAATTATGCCCTTTGTGTGTAGATATAATTTTATGCATATACAAAGATTGTAGTGTAAATTGAACAAAAAATTTTAAAGACTGTTATCTCAGAGAGGCTTTCCTGGTGGCTCAGATGGTAAAAAATCTGCCTGCAGTGCAAGATTTCCAGGTTTGATCCTGGGGTTGAGAAGATCCCCTGTAGAACGGAATGGCAGCCCATGGTTCTTAGAATATTAAGTATCTTTGCCTGAAGAATTTCATGGACGGAGAAGTCTGGTGGGCTACAGTCTGGTGTAGCACAGAATCGAACAAGACTGAGCAATTTTCACTTTCATTTTTCTTTCACTTTCACTTTTATCATCTCAGAAGTTTATCGTATACAGCAATTCTTTGCTTTGTAGGATATATTAATTGATGTGATTCTGAGATAATACTAGTATCCCTTTAATATTATTTTAAAATGAATTCTCCCGTAATCAAGGGGCATAAATAACATATATTCATATATTCAACTTTATTTAGAATTGATAAGCCCCACTTAATATGAAAACATCGGTAGACATCTCCAGAAATACTGGAACATAGTATGAAGTTTTGTTAGATGTAAATAAAATGCCTACTTAATTTGCATGATCATAAAGTAGTTATTGGCTTTACTGATTTTTTTTTTTCTGTAGCAGTCTGAGGAAAACTTCAATCCTAACTGTTCATTTTGGAGCTATTCCAAGCGCACAATGACAGGTTACTGGTCAACCCAAGGCTGTCGGCTCCTGACAACAAATAAGACACATACTACATGCTCTTGTAACCACCTAACCAATTTTGCAGTACTGATGGCACATGTGGAAGTTAAGGTAAGATGTACGATAAAATTCCTTAGCATACAGTTAAGACACTAACTATAAAAAGTCTTACCTCTGCACCTATCTTGGAGAGTATTCTAGCTTTTGTAGTAATTCTATTCAAGAACTCTCTGATGTTCAACCCATACCATAGTGGATGATTCAAAGAACAATTTTTTTTCTATTATCAATATAGTCCATAATCTTGAAATCTGATATGAAATAAAATTTTGCTGATAAAACTTCCCCTGTTATTCCCTGCTTTTATTTTGTATGAA
Organism: Ovis aries; assembly: GCF_016772045.2. Taxonomy (NCBI): domain Eukaryota; kingdom Metazoa; phylum Chordata; class Mammalia; order Artiodactyla; family Bovidae; genus Ovis; species Ovis aries. Next base: position 78,219,596 of record NC_056059.1, read on the forward strand.
TAAATGTCAGACCATATCCTCATGATCTGGACAAGATAGGACCTCAGCACTACAGGTCACAGCAATGGGGTTAGGAAGCTAGAATCTGTTAGGCTGAAGACTAAGGAGCCATACATGAGATCAAATACTTTCAAAATAAGTATTGGGAAAATAGCCATTAAACACATTGTAATAATGGTTCTGCACATTCAGAAGACACAATTCTAAGGAAATATTCAGGTAATAGATTTTTTCCAAAATCATAAACATGGCTAACTTGGATGCATCAGTCTCTCTCTAGGTGACTGGTTATCATGGAAGGCAGGATGAGTATTTAGATTTCAGATATAGTTAGGATATAAAAATACAAAGGGATTGATAGATAGGTTGTAACAAGGAATTATGATTGTGAATTCTCTTCTCATCTTCCTGATGTCAATAAAAATAGAGGAAGTATCATTCATTCTCCAATACATCTTAAAACATAAAAACCATGGCAAAGATTTTATCTACCTGATATCATCGATCCAATAATTTTATCCAAAATTTTCTTTGGCTCTTTTGAAGTTAAAAATGGTAAAGGTATCTTAGAGGAAAACCAAATCCAAGCCCAATCAGCAGCTAATAAATTACCTTAGCTGTGTCAACACAATCAAATTTGGTCTTTTAAGGACTACAAACAGTATTTTGTCAGAACTTCACAGATTGATAAGCTAAGCAAGATTGGCTACACTAACAAATATTAGATTTAAACCCGGAATGTGTTCTTATGACTCTAAGATTCTCTCTTTTCAGCTTAGGGTATAAATTCAAACACAGGAAAATGGATCATATTTCAAGGAACAAGAAAATGCAATTTTTTGCTCAGTCCATTGCAACAATCTCTACTCAGTCCATTACACAAGAATCTTGACTGTGACCATTCTTTTGTGTCAAAAAGAGATAAAATAAATGGAAATCAGTATTTTCCTTCAGCAGTCAGTAACAAAGTATGCCCTTGATTTCTTCTATCACAATCTCTTGCAGCTATGAGAGTCATTCCCATCTTGATCATGCAACATGAATTTGACACTTGAAAAATGAGAAGCAAGCAGAATGATCATCCCTGAAAGTCCGAAAGGAAACACAGCAACCAAACTTACATTAGACTAATGTCTAGAAATGAAGGCTAGTTTATTCATGCACAGTGAGATATACAGTAGCCAGTTAGAATAGATATTTACATTGTCTAGTTATCAGTTTCTAATTCCACAGGAAAATCTATAAAGAAAACAAAATTACATTGGAGAATTTTGCTTGATGAGCTTGGAAAGAGCAAGAAGAATTAGCTGAGTCTAGATGCTGTTGCTATTAATCTGTGGTGCCCTGATGTATCTTCACTCCAGGGCTCTACCGATGTACTGAGTTGCTCTTTTCTACCATCTGTGTTATCCCTGCAATTCATTCAGTACTTCCTTCTTTCTTTTAAAGAATATTTTTCAAGCACCAAAGTAAAGATATTGATGTGTTATACAATAGGTTCTCAATAAATGTAACTCATTCCTTCTGACCTGCCAGAGATACCACAAGATTCTAGCATTCCAGTGGAACTTAGGTCATTCATGATGCTTACATTTTTGAGGGGAAGGAAAGGGCAGAGAAATAAAGCTTCAGTCATAATTGTGATAAGCCTTATAATTGATACCTACACTGTGATTTAGGACACAGAAGGGCTTCATCTAAGGCAGAACTGCTCAGAGAGGACTTATCAAAAAAGTGACCTGCACTGAAGGATAAATGGGATGAATTTAGGAAGGTAACCTGTGTAAAACTTGCATCAACCACATTCTTGGAACACTTTGCCTTGGGTACACTATTCTCTCTTATCTCTTTCCTACCTCAGCAACTGGTCCTTTTGAGCTTCCTTTGCTGGTGCCTCCCCGTCTCCACAGCCTCTTGTTGTTGCCCTGACCAGGAGTATAATCCTAGATGTACTCCAGGCACTATCCATTTCTCTGTAGTTGATCTCATATGGTGGTATGCTGTAACCATCATCTCATGATCCCCAGATTCTATCCCCATTTCTTAACTCCAGACTCCTAAATTCAATAGTTAACTTGATATATCCATCTAGACTTCTAATCAGTGTCACAATTCCAGAACAACACTTTTGGTGTTTTCCTATCAGTCTTTTCTTTCTTAGTAAATGGTTATTCTGTCGTTCCAAAAGCTCTGGAATAACCCATCCCCACAAAATATTGTGGGAAGTAAGAGAAAGGAGATCACTGGCCTCAGCTAGTTTGCAGTTTATCAAGGGAGAGAAGCATTAAGACTGATTTTTGAAGGAAAGGGATGCACTAAAGTGATAATAGGTCTTCCCCGGTGATGCTAATGGTAAAGAACCCACCTGCCAGTGCAGGAGACATAAGAACCACGGGTTCAATCCCTGGGTTGGGAAGATCACCTGGAGGAAGCCATGGTAACCCACTCCAGCATTCTTGCCTGGATAATCCCACGGTCTGAGGAGTCCATAGGGTCTCAATAGTCAGACACAACTGAAGTGACTTAGCGCTCACACACATGAAGTGACAATATTACTGAAAACCTGCCTCTGTGCACCAGTTCAGTTCAGTTACTCAGTCATGTCTGACTCTTTGCAACCCCATGAATCGTAGCACACCAGGCCTACCTGTCCATCACCATCTCCCGGAGTTCACTCAGACTCACATCCATCGAGTCAGTGATGCCATCCATCCATCTCATCCTTGGTCGTCCCCTTCTCCTCCTGCCCCCAATCCCTCCCAGCATCAGAGTCTTTTCCAATGAGTCAACTCTTCGCATGAGGTGGCCAAAGTACTGGAGCTTCAGCTTTAGCATCATTCCTTCCAAAAGAAATCCCAGGGCTGATCTCCTTCAGAATGGACTGGTTGGATCTCCTTGCAGTCCAAGGGACTCTCAAGAGTCTTCTCCAACACCACAGTTCAAAAGCATCAATTCTTCAGCCCTCAGCCTTCTTCACAGTCCAACTCTCACATCCATACATGACCACAGGAAAAACCATAGCCTTGACTAGATGGACCTTAGTTGGCAAAGTAATGTCTCTGCTTTTGAATGTACTATCTAGGTTGGTCATAACTTTTCTTCCAAGGAGTAAGCATCTTTTAATTTCATGGCTGCAGTCACCATCTGCAGTGATTTTGGAGCCCCCCAAAATAAAGTCTGACACTGTTTCCACTGTTTCCCCATCTATTTCCCATGAAGTGATGGGACTGGATGCCAAGATCTTATTTATCTAAATGTTGAGCTTTAAGCCAACTTTTTCACTCTCCTCTTTCACTTTCATCAAGAGGTTTTTTAGCTCCTCTTCACTTTGTGCCATAAAGGTGGTATCGTCTGCATATCTGAGGTCATTGAGATTTCTCCCAGCAATCTTGATTCCAGCTTGTGTTTCTTCCAGTCCAGCGTTTCTCATGATGTACTCTGTATATAAGTTAAATAGCAGGGTGACAATATACAGCCTTGACATACTCCTTTTCTTATAAATTGAATCTCAGATGCAGAATTTTGGGTGATTTAGGAAAGAACATTGCTTTAGCAAGTAAAGGGGTCTATTGCAGGTTAATGCCCTCAAAATTATGCATCCCCACCTGAGGGGCTGTTGTGAGGAGTCTTAGAGTTTGTAGGCAGGGTTGCTGATAAGGATCAGGGTGCATGCGGGGCCTGCATTCCTTCAATCCAGAGGTCATCTGGCATCAGGTGGTCTTTGGATGAGCTTCTGTGGTTTTTGAGGTTCTTCTGTGACCTTCTGTCTGCAATGAAGGAGGCTTCATTAAGTTAACAACTTTCATTTGTTGGGGGTTTTGGTTCTGTACAGAACTCAAAGACATTGTTATGTATATGCCTTAAGGAGGAACCAGAACCCTTTCCCAAGGCTCCACTATTATTTCTTGACTGCTCCTTCCTTGTCTCTTCATCTCCTCTCTTTTCTTATTAGCAACTGTTTGAATCTGTTGTTTGGAACTCAGGGAAGAGCATGGAGGCTGAGTGTAGACTGTTTGTAAGAGAAACAGGGAACATGGAAAGACTTTTTTGCCTGGGAGCCCCACAGGGTCCTGCTCAGTCCTACACAGCTGGTTAACTACTTTTGAGTTTTCTCTGCTTCTCTTGTCTATGGAAACATTTGATTTTCTTCTCTTTTAGATTTTCTTCTCTTTCCATTATGAAAGTTTATATAATACAGTTTTATACCAAACTGTGGTAGTATGTATGGCGTTTTAAAAAACTTTTCATTATTGGAATCATGTGCAGATTTGTCTGCTGTTCAGTAAAATGTTGAATACACTAAATTCAAATGTCTGTCTCTTCTCCTACTGGTAATTCTCTTTGTGAACAATCTGTTTTGGAGGAGTATTTTAGTTTGCAGGGTCATAAGTTTCAAACTAATTGACTAACATTTCTACTGTGGTTTTTGAGAACACAATAACAAATGCTTTAGAAATCACTGATAGCTTTTTCCTCTATTCAAATGATAATTTGGGGGGGAGAGAATTTAAAAAGTCCCCATGATCATTCCTGTCAGTTCAGCTTGATGTTGATTTTTATTATGTTTAAAAGACTTCATTTTCCTTAGTTTGATGCTTGCATCTCTCTTTTGCCCTCTCTTTTCTTTTTAGTTTAGTATATCCTATTGCTTCTACTTCAACATTACCCCAGTCCAAGTATAGGTATTATTTTTCTGTTTAAATACTTTGTATTTCTTTTTTAATTTAATACTGATTTAAAACAATTTGAACAATTTAAAACAATTTTGAAATTTTTAACTTCATACCATGGATTCTGTGTGTCAGATATTTTATTACTAGACTTTCTAGGTTAGAAGGAAATATACTGCAGGGTTCTGCAGTGGAACATGAAGGAAAGTACTCGCTTTTCAAAAAGAGTAATTTTATTTTTAAAGTCCAAAAGAAAAGTTAAGAGTTTAAGAGATGATTTTATTAGTGAAAAATGGAATGTTTAATGTTTGTTGATAAAGGTTGTACACTTTCATCCCCAGTTTTTTTAATTCTCATTTTATTTATTGTCATCTGTACTGTAATGGGTTTGAGGTGAAGGTAGAGATTAAAACTCATAACTGTTCTTGGGCTCCAAAATCAATGTGGATGGTGACTGCAGCCATGAAATTAAAGATGCTTCCTCCTGGAAAAAGAGCTATGACAAACCTAGACAATGTATTAAAAATCAGAAACATCACTTTGTGGACAAAGGTCCATCTAGTCAAAGCTGTGATCTTTCCAGTAATCATGTATGTATGTGAAAGTTAGACCATAAAGAAGGCTGAGCATCGAAGAATAGATGTTTTTGAACTGTGGTGTTGGAGAAGACTCTTGAGAGTCCCTTGGACACCAAGATCAAACCAGTCATTCCTAAAGGAAATCTGCCCTGAATATTCACTGGGAGGACTGATGCTGAAGCTGACGCTCCAGTGGTTTGGCCATCTGATGTGAAGAGCTGACTCATTGGAAAAGACCATGATGTTGGGAAAGATTGAGGACAAGAGGAGAAGGGGGTGGCAGAGGCTGAGATGGTTCGATGGCATCACTGACTCAATGGACATGAGTTTGAGTATACTCAGGGAGATAGTGAAGGACTGAAAAGCCTGGCATGCTGCAGTTCATGATATCACAAAGAGTCAGACATGACTTAGAGACTGAACAACAAAAGTATATAATACTTTAATTGATGTATTTATTCAGAGGAAAAAAATAAAAGTAGATAACTCATAAATACCCTCCAATTATGTAAAATTCTATGAATACAAAATGGTTTCAAAAATGTAAAATTTTATTGAATAATCTTAAATACTATATCAAAAATTTTGACAACCTCTTATTCTTAGAACCAAGAACTATTATTGGATTTTCTTATCAATCAATTTCATAGTAATATGTTTCCTTCATAGATTTATTAAAATCTGAAACTATTTATTTGCTAGTATGCTATTTTATTGTCTGCCTCCTCTGCTAGACCCTAAGCTCAGTATTTTGAACAGAAACCTGAAAGAAATGAGAATCAGTCTTACAGATCATCTAGGGAAAGACTCTTCTAGGCAGAAGGGACAAGAACAAAATCCTGAACTGGGGTAATTCTGATGTGAACTACAAGAACAGTGTAGTTAGAGTGGAAAAAAAATTTTTTTTCATTACTTATATTTTATACTCTTTATAGAACTTTAATAGAAAAAGATGAAACAGTGGTAAACACTCATACTCCTTATTTGGAATTACATTTAAATTTTTGACACATTTGACTTATACTTTTCTCTGTATGTATATAACATATATATTGTATTATTTGACTCCCTGAAAGTAAATAGCTGATTTTATAATATTTAATTCCTAAACCTTGCAGCAAATGTGTTTCAGGAAAAGTCTCTACCATTAAAACACACAAGAACTTTAACTTTGACTCAGTATTATCATCTACTGTATAATTCATACACAGGTGTTCTAATTATCCTGATAAATTGCTTTATAGCCATTGTGTTTCCACTTAGGACCTACTCAAACATCACACATTATCTTTAGTTATGACATTTTTTTGCTCTTCTTTAGATGTAACTCTACCTATTTTTGTCTTTCATGAAAATGATATGTTGCAGAGTTCAGGTTATTTGTCCTATAGAATGTTTCACAATCTCAATCTTTCTGATTGTTTCCTCATAATTAAATCCAGGTTAAATTTTCTGGGCAAAATAATACCTTGTAGGAGATGCTGTATCCTTCCCATTGTGTAGCTCACACAATGAAGAATCTGCCTACAATGCTGGAGGCCTAAGTTCAGTCTCTGGGTGGAGAAGATCCCTTGGAGAAGGGCATGGCAGCTCGCTCCAGGATTCTTGCCTGGAGAATTCCATGGACAGAGGAGCCTGGTGGACTACAGTCTATGGGACTGCAGAGTCAGGCGCAAATGAGTGGCTAACACTTTCACTCCCACTGCAAAAGGAAGCCACTTATAGGAGTCACTAAGTTTGATCACCTTGTTAAAGTTACATTGTATGGGAACATTTAAGTTTTTAATTAAGAGAAACATGGAAGAAAAGTTAGTTTTATCAATCTCAATTTATTTCATTGTAATCACTTTATCCCATCCTTCATTTGTTCCTCAAGTATATAAGTACTCTTTTAGGGATGGACAACATTTCTGATTTAATTAGTAATACAGATAAATAATCAGTATAGTGTCTTATGAGAAATGTCTTATTGTTGTGTTAGAGAATGCTGTAGAAACACATGGTGGGCGTGGTGTCGTTCAGTCAAGTCTGACTTTTTGCGACCCCATGAAAAATAGTTGGCCAGCTTCCTCTGTCTATGGAATTTTCCTGGCAAGAATGCTTGGGGCTGGTGCATGGGGATGACCCAGAAAGATGTTATGGGGAGGGAGGTGGGAGGGGGGTTCATGTTTGGGAATGCATGTAAGAATTAAAGATTTTAAAATTTAAAAAATTAAAAAAAAAAAAAAAAAAGAATACCACAGTGGGTTGCCATTTCCTCCTCCAGGTAGGGGAAAGCCTTAATTTGACCTTAAGAAATCAAAGAAGATGAAATGTCATAACTTTAAGCAAAATGAGTGACAGAGTTGAGGTAGCATGAAATAAGGTTCAACTTTTTATGGTGTGTATTTTAAGTAAATTTTATATTATTTTAGTGAGTATTAGTTGCATTCTTCCTCTTTGTTTTATTTTTGAGACATGGTAGCATTTTTAAGCAAAAAAAAAAAAACAAACAAAAAAAACCTTGCAATCTTCTAACACATCCTAAATCCTTACCCTTAAACTTTTCAGGTTCTTGATTGTCTTCGGTAGATAAACATGTCTAAAAATAGCAGCTGGAGCTGCATCTGCAATTCTAGTGAGAAATATTTTATAAGAAAAATAAGTAATAAAGTTTAAGGAGATTGCAAAAAGTAGAGATTTGATAAGGACTTCAGGCCTCAGAGAGGCCAGTGATAGTAGGAATTGATATAATTTCTTTAATGTCTACTTACATTGTATTATTTGATCCATAGTACCATAATAGGTATTGTCATCATAATTTATTTCCTTGTTTTATAATCTGAAGGGAAGTTAGGATAAGAAAATTTAGGAAACTTAGTGTCCTAATTCCAGCTCTTGAAGTAAGAGCCTTGCCTTTTCTTCTACAGCACATTATCTGAACTCACTGTACCCATTATTAATCAGGTAAATGAGGGTAATGAAATTATTTTCTAACATTGTTTCAGGGTTAAATTAGTGATCGAACAGCAAAATCTATTAAAATCATGTTAAGAATTATAAAGATTTCTGAAAATATAAATTTTTAATTCACTATATACTCAAGTGCCCTCAAAACCTTTGAGCTTTTAATCCTAGGAGTAGCTAACTATCAAGACTCCAATATTTAATTGAGTTTCTAATAAATAGTCCTTTACTGGTACATGAAAGAAAGATGTTTAGACCAGTGCTTTGCATCACTGTTCAAAGTGACAGATTATTTTTTTTTTACAATGAAATTGTCAAGTTATAAATAGATTTATAGCAAGATATCAACATAACTGCCCAAAACTTCCCAGTGCTTCAAAATGGTGATGTGGACATTGTGAATTCCTACAATGTCAGCACCACCAAATTCAATTTTAACTACAATCATAAGTTAGTACTAAGTATACATAATCCTTTCATTGATTGAATTTCTTCTTCATGTGTGAGATGATTTTTAAGATAAACCAAATGATGAAAAGACACTTGCTCCTTGGAAGAAAAGTTATGACTAGCCTAGACGGCATATTAAAAAGCAGAGACATGACTTTGCCAACAAAGGTCTGTCTAGTTAAAGCTATGGCATTTCCAGTAGTCATGTATGACTATAATGAAAAGTTGGACTATAAAGAAAGCTGAGCACTGAAGAATTGATGCTTTTGAACTGTGGTGTTGGAGAAGAATTTTGAGAGTCGTTTGGACAACAAGTAGATCCAACCAGTCCATCCTAAAGGAAGTCAGTCCTGAATAATCATTGGAAGGACTGATACTGAAGCTAAAACTCCAATATTTTGGCCACCTGATGTGAAGAACTGACTTATTTAAAAAGACCCTTGTGCTGGGAAAGATTGAAGGTGGGAGGAGAAATATCACTATTTCCTTCTTTTTTATGTCTGAATAATTTTCCATTGTGTAAACTATATCTTCTTTATTCATTCTTCTGTCAGTAGACTTTTATGTTGCTTCCATGTCTTCACTTCAGTACAGTCACTCAGTCGTGTCCAACTCTTTGCGACCCCACAGACTGCAGCACCCAGGCTTCCTTGTCCACCACCAACTCCCGGAACTTGCTCAAACTTGCTCGTGTCCATCGAGTCAATGATGCCATCCAACCGTCTCATCCTATGTCGTGCCCTTCTCCTTCTGCCTTCAGTCTTTCCCAGCATCAGGGTCTTTTCCAGTGAGTCAGCTTTTCATGTCAGGTGGCCAAAATATTGGAGCTTCTGCTTCAGCATCAGTCCTTCCAATGAATATTCAGGACTGATTTCCTTTAGGATTGACTGGTTGGATCTCTTTGCAGTTCAAAGGACTCTCCAGAGTCTTCTCCAACACCACTGTTCAAAGGCATCAGTTCTTCAGTGCTGAGCTTTCTTTGTGGTCAGCTCTCACATCTCTACATGACTACTAGAAAAACCACATCTTTGACTAGACAGAATTTGTTGGCAAAGTAATGCTTCTGCTTTTTAATATGCTGACTAGGTTGGTCATAGCTTTTCTTCCAAGGAGCAAGGGTCTTAATTTCATGGCTGTAGTCATCATCTGCAGTGATTTTGGAGCCCAAGAAAATAAACTCTGTTACTGTTTCCATTGTCTGCCCATCTATTTGCCACGAAGTGATGCGACTGGATGCCATGATCTTCTTTTTTTGAATGTTGAGTTTTAAGCCAGCCTTTTCATTCTCCTCTTTCACTTTCATCAAGAGGCCCTTTAGTTATTCTTAGCTTTCTGCCATAAGGGTGGTGGCATCTGTATATCTGAGGTTATTGGTATTTCTCTCAGCAATCTTGATTCCAGCTCGTGCTTCATACAGCCAGGCATTTCCCATAAAGTATTCTTTCATATAACTTAAATAGACAGAATGACAAAATACAACCTTTACATACTCCTTTCCCAATTTGGAACCAGTCCATTGTTCCATTCTGGTTCTAACTGTTGCTTCTTGACCTGCATATAGGTTTCACAGGAGGCAGGCAAGGTGGTCTGGTATTCCCATCCCTTAAAGAATTTTCCACAGTTTATTGTGATCTAACAGTTAAAGCAAAAGTAGATGTTTTTCTGGAAATCTCGTGCTTTTTCTATTATCAAATGGATGTTGGCAATTTGATTTCTGGTTCCTCTACCTTTTCTAACACCACCTTAAACATCTGGAAGTTCTTGGTTCATGTACTGTTGAAACCTTGCTTGGAGAATTTTGAGCATTTCTTTGCTAGCATGTGAGAGCAATGCAATTGTGTGGTTGTTTGAACATTCTTTGTCATTACCTTTCTTTGGGATTGGAATGAAAACTGAACTTTTCCAGTCCTGTGGCCACTGCTGAGTTTTCTTTTTTTTTCTCTCTCTCTTTCTTTCTTTTTTTTTTAATTTTAAAATCTTTAATTCTTACATGCATTCCCAAACATGAACCCCCTCCCACCTCCCTCCCCATAACATCTTTCTGGGTCATCCCCATGCACCAGCCCCAAGCATGCTGCATCCTGCGTCAGACATAGACTGGCGATTCAATTCACTTGATAGTATACATGTTAGAATGTCATTCTCCCAAATCATCCCACCCTCTCCCTCTCCCTCTGAGTCCAAAAGTCCGTTATACACATCTGTGTCTCTTTCCCTGTCTTGCATACAGGGTCGTCATTGCCATCTTCCTAAATTCCATATATATGTGTTAGTATACTGTATTGGTGTTTTTCTTTCTGGCTTACTTCACTCTGTATAATCGGCTCCAGTTTCATCCATCTCATCAAAACTGATTCAAATGAATTCTTTTTAACGGCTGAGTAATACTCCATTGTGTATATGTACCAAAGCTTTCTTATCCATTCATCTGCTGATGGACATCTAGGTTGTTTCCATGTCCTGGCTATTATAAACAGTGCTGCGATGAACATTGGGGTACATGTGTCTCTTTCAGTTCTGGTTTCCTCGGTGTGTATGCCCAGAAGTGGGATTGCTGGGTCATAAGGTAGTTCTATTTGCAATTTTTAAGGAATCTCCACACTGTTCTCCATAGTGGCTGTACTAGTTTGCATTCCCACCAACAGTGTAGGAGGGTTCCCTTTTCTCCACACCCTCTCCAGCATTTATTGCTTGCAGATTTTTGGATCGCAGCCATTCTGACTGGTGTGAAGTGGTACCTCATTGTGGTTTTGATTTGCATTTCTCTAATAATGAGTGATGTTGAGCATCTTTTCATGTGTTTGTTAGCCATCCGTATGTCTTCTTTGGAGAAATGTCGATTTAGTTCTTTGGCCCATTTTTTGATTGGGTCGTTTATTTTTCTGGAATTGAGCTGCATAAGTTGCTTGTATATTTTTGAGATTAGTTGTTTGTCAGTTGCTTCATTTGCTATTATTTTCTCCCATTCAGAAGGCTGTCTTTTCACCTTGCTTATATTTTCCTTTGTTGTGCAGAAGCTTTTAATTTTAATTAGATCCCATTTGTTTATTTTTGCTTTTATTTCCAGAATTCTGGGAGGTGGATCATAGAGGATCCTGCTGTGATTTATGTCTGAGAGTGTTTTGCCTATGTTCTCCTCTAGGAGTTTTATAGTTTCTGATCTTACATTTAGATCTTTAATCCATTTTGAGTTTATTTTTGTGTGCGGTGTTAGAAAGTGATCTAGTTTCATTCTTTTACAAGTGGTTGCCCAGTTTTCCCAGCACCACTTGTTAAAGAGATTGTCTTTACTCCATTGTATATTCTTGCCTCCTTTGTCAAAGATAAGGTGTCCATATGTGTGTGGATTTATCTCTGAGTTTTCAATTTGCTGGCACATTGAGTGCAGCACTGTAACAGCATCATCTATTAGGATTTGAAATAGCTCAGCCTGAATTCCATCACCTCCAACTAGTTTTGTTTGTTGTGATGCTTCGTAAGACCACTTGACTTCAGAATCCAGGATGTCTGGCTCCAGATGAGTGATCACACCTGGGTCCTTAAGGTGTTTTTTGTACAGCTCTTCTGTGTATTCTTGCCTCCTCTTCTTAATATCTTCTGCTTCTCTTAGGTCCATACCATTTCTGTCCTTTATTATGCCTATCTTTGCATTAAAAGTTTCCTTGGTATCTTTAATTTTCTTGAAGAGGTCTCTAGTCTTTCCCATTTTATTATTTTCCTCTATTTCTTTACATTGATCACTGAGGAAGGCTTTCTTATCTCTCCTTACTATTCTCTGGAACTCTGCATTCAAACAGGTATATCTTTCCTTTTTACTTTGCCTTTGGCTTCTCTTCTTTTCTCAGTTATTTGTAAGGCTTCCTCAGACCTCCATTTTGACTTTTTGCATTTCTATTTTTTGGGGGGACGTTCTTGATTGGCACCTCCTGTACAGTGTCACAAATCTCTATCCATACTTCTTCAGGCACTATATCAGATTAATCTCTTGAATTTATTTGTCACATCCACTGTATAATCATAAAGGATTTGTTTTAGGTCATACCTGAATCGTCTAGTGGTTTTATCTACTTTCTTCAATTTAAGTCTGAATTTGGCAATAAGGAGTTCATGATCTGAGCCACATCAGCTCCTGGTCCTGTTTTTGCTGACTGTATAGCTTCTCCATCTTCGGCTGCAGAATATAATCAATCTGATTTCAGAATTCAGCATCTGGTGACATCCATGTGTACAGTTGTCTCTTGTGTTGTTGGAAGAGGGTGTTTGCTATGACCAGTGTGTTCTCTTGGCAAAACTCTATTAGCCTTTGCCCTGCTTCATTTTGTACTCCCAAGGCCAAATTTGACTATTACTGCAGGTTTCTCTTGACTTCCTTCCTGTGCATTCCAGTCCTCTCTGATGAAAAGGACATGTCTTTCTTTGGTGTTAATTCTATAAGGTCTTGTACATCTTCATAGAACCATTCAAGTTAAACTTCTTCAGAACAGTGGTTGGGGCATAGACTTGGATTACTGTGATATTGAATGGTTTGCCTTGGAAACAAACAGAGATCATTCTGTCATTTTTGAGATTGCACCCAAGTACTGCAGTTTTGGACTCTTTTGTTGACTATGAGGGCTACTCCATTTCTCCTAAGGGATTCTTGACGTCAGTAGTAAATACAAAGGTTATGTGAATTAATTTCACCCATTCTGGTCCATTTTAATTCACTGATTCCTAAAATGTCGATGTTGACTCTTGCCATCTCCTGTTTGAACACTTCCTATTTACCTTGATTCATGGATCTAACACTCTGGGTTCTTATGTAATATTGTTCTTTATTGTCTTGGACTTTATTTACATGACCAGTCATATCCATAGCTGGGCGTTGTTTTGACTTTGGTTCCATCTCTTCATTCTTTCTCAAGTTATTTCTCCATTCTTCTCCAGTAACATATTGGGCACCTACCAACCTGGGGAGTTCATCTTTCAGTGTCCTATCTTTTTGCCTTTTTATACTGTACATGGGGTTCTCAAGGCAAGAATATTGAAGTGATTTGCCATTTTCTTCTCCAGTGGACCATGTTTTATCAGAACTCTCCACCATGATCTGTCCATCTTGGGTGGCCCCACATGGCAAGGCTTCTAGTTGCATTGGGCTAGACAAGGTTATGGTCCTTGTGATCAGTTTGGTTAGTTTTCTGTGAATGTACTTTCATTCTGTCCGCCCTCTGATAAATAAGGATAAGAGGCTATGGTAGCTTCCTGATGAGAGAGACTGACTGTGGGGGAAACTGGGTCTTGTTCTGATGTAAATCTTTAATCCAGTTTTCTGTTGATGACCAGGACTGTGTTCCCTCCTTGCTTTTTGTCCTGAACCCAAACTATGTTAGGGGTAATGAAGGTAATGGTGATCTACTTCAAAACGACTTGTGCATCATGCACCTTTTTATTCGGTGCCCCAACCCTATAGCAGGCCACTGTGGACACTTGCCTCCACCGGAGACTCCTGGACACTCAGAAGTTAGTCTGCCTCAGTCTCTTGTGGGGACACTGCTCCTTTATACTGATGCCTGGGGCACACAAGGTTTGTTTGTGTCCTCCAAGAGTGTTTCCCCAGTCCTGTGGAAGTTTTGTGACCAAATCCCACTGGCCTCCAAAGTCAAATTCCCAGGGGATTCTCAGTCCCTTTGCCAGATCTTCAGATTGGGAAATTTGTTGTGGGTCCTAGAACTTTCTTAACAGTATAAGAGTTTCTTTGGTATAATTGTTCTGTAATTGTGTTCAGTTCAGTTTAGTCGCTCAGTCGTGTCCGACACTTTGTGACCCCATGAATCACAGCACGCCAGGCCTCCCTGACCATCACCATCTCCTGGAGTTCACTCAGACTCACATCCATCGAGTCCATGATGCCATCCAGCTATCTCATCCTCTCTTGTCCCCTTCTCCTCCTGCCCCCAGTCTCTCCCAGCATCAGAGTCTTTTCCAATGAGTCAACTCTTCTCATGAGGTGGCCAAAGTACTGGAGCTTCAGCTTTAGCATCATTCCTTCCAAAGAAATCCCAGGGCTAATCTCCTTCAGAATGGACTGGTTGGATCTCCTTGCAGTCCGAGGGACCCTCAAGAGTCTTCTCCAACACCACAATTCAAACGCATCAATTCTTTGGCACTCAGCTTTCTTCACAGTCCAACTCTCACATCCATGCATGACCACAGGAAAAACCATAGCCTTGATTAGATGGACCTTAGTCGGCAAAGTAATGTCTCTGTTTTTGAATATACTATCTAGGTTGGTCATAACTTTTCTTCCAAGGAGTAAGCGTCTTTTAATTTCATGGCTCCAGTCACCATCTGCATTGATTTTGGAGCCCTAAAAAATAAAGTCTGACACTGTTTCTACTGTTTCCCATCTATTTCCCATGAATTGATGGGACCAGATGTCATGCTCTTCGTTTTCTGAATTTTGAGCTTTAAGCCAGCTTTTTCACTCTCCTCTTTCACTCATCAAGAGGCTTTTTAGCTCCTCTTCACTTTCTGCCATAAGGGTGGTGTCATCTGCCTATCTGAGGTTATGGATATTTCTCCCAGCAACCTTGATTCCAGCTTGTGTTTCTTCCAGTCCAGCATTTCTCATGATGTACTCTGCATATAAGTTAAATAAGCAGGGTGACAATATACAGCCTTGATGTACTCCTTTTCCTATTTGGAACCAGTCTGTTGTTTCGTGTCCAGTTCTAACTGTTGCTTCCTGACCTGCATACAGATTTCTCAAGAGGCAGGTTAGGTGGTCTGGTATTCCCATCTCTTTCAGAATTTTCCAGAGTTTATTGTGATCCACACAGTCAAAGGCTTTGGCATAGTCAATAAAGCAGAAATAGATGTTTTTCTGGAACTCTCTTCCTTCTTCCATGATCCAGCGGATGTTGGCAATTTGATCTCTGGTTCCTCTGCCTTTTCTGAAACCAGCTTGAACATCAGGGAGTTCAAGGTTCATTACTACCTAAAAGTTACAGTTACTACTTAAAAGTTACAGTTAGTATTTAATACTAATTAGTAGTAGTGCTAATATTGTGAAAACCTATAATTATATTTTTAAATGCTTCTTTCTGTCCTCTGACACAGCAAAAATCTTTACTGTATATTAAAATTTTTAGGCTATATTGTTACACATTTTATAAATGTGAGAATTAAATAAGTTAGTACAACAAAATAAACAGATATGATATATGTTTAATAAAAACAACTATGACATGTTTTTTTTCTATTTGTAGTCTTTATCCTTTTTTTGATAGTGTTAAAACTGAATATAGTGTATAGTAAAATTCACTCTAACCTGTAGTTTTCATCTTATGAAACCAGATTATATTGATTCTTAATGTCAATACAATATGATGGCATCAAAATAAATATCTGCTCAACAAAACTTTTCAGCAAAGAATCCTTAGGACTTTACTTAATCACTTTGCTTAGTACGTTTTTAGACTTGTGGGTATTAGTTCCCAGCTCTCCAAAAATTCCCATTCACTTTATATGTACAGGCTTGTTTTGGTAAACCAGCTGTTTTTTAATTTATTCCTTTGCATCTCTGAATTCATCATATAGTCTTTCCATGTCCAAAATATTCATGATTTAGAACCATTTTCAAGCACCTCGAATGTCAGCATAAGATAAAACACTATCAGAGATAATGGCTTTAAAGCACTTTAATAAATTATGAAGTAAAAATTGGAATCCAATAAAGTTTTAGTTTTAATATAGAAATCATAAAGTCCTATTTAACATAACTGCTCTTTTCTGGTGAGATTTTTTTTTGTAAACATTCTTAAATCCCAAAATAAGCAATGTTTTTCTCTGTAATTTTTTTTTTCTAACCTACACAGAAGTTCACACAACTTGGGTAGAATAAGATAGAGTATCTTTTACCAGATTCCTCATAGCCGCTTCAGAGCTCATCAAACAGTTTTGGAAAAACATATAAATGTGTCATATTGTAATATTTTTCTCCGTTGTCATCTGTCATATATATAAAATTTAGAGAAAGACATTTTTCTTGCTCCATACTTTGAAAATAGGATTTTATGAAAGTCAGTATTATAGCATCTTGTCTATGGCTGGCCCCAGTAATAGTCATCCTGAAGGCACATGTCTCAAGGAGACTGTTTCCTTCCATTTTTAGAAAGTGAAAAGGCTCATTAAGTACTTCTACACACTTTGAGGAAACTGAAAAGTGACCAAATAATTTCATTATGAATCCTCATTATAACAAGTAAGCACATGACATCCCTTTTTAGAAGCCTTTTCTACAAGGTGTACAGGACATTAAGTGGGTAAGAGCTGTTCATTTTCTTTTGTAAAGAGTTTATAGGCTGAATGACATTTTCCAGAATTTACATTTGCAATGTCTATCAAGTATGCAGATAGATAAGCAAAGTCTATTTTATGTCTGGACAAGATAGTAACAGTCTTTTGTGTCTTCTGAAGTTTAATCAAAATCTTCATGGAAAGTAAGAAGACAAATGAAACTTCATTTTTCAAATTGAAATATATAAGACCTAGGGGACACATTATTTTGTTTCTGAGATTAAACACATCACTTTTTTGTCATTAGTAAGATCTGACAGAATCAGCTCTACAGTATAAGGAAGCAAAACATTGGTTATCAAAATTTCCCCTTTTGTCTACCCATAGGACATTTCATTTGCAACCTCTGAATCTGGGAAAGTACATCAGGAAAAATGCACCTTTACTCAGGTGTACAGACAAATCAAGGAAACAAAGCATTAATGCATATTTACTCTTTTGGAATACTCAAGCTTATCCCATCATTAATTTCAACTGAACATTGGTACCATTTGAGGGGAGATTGAAAAAAAAAAAAAAAGCTTTTTATCTTACAAAAACATTCTCGTCTCATTTTAGGTTTGTGAGATTCAGCCTCTATACATGCATTCACACTTATGCCTGGTCACAAATTAAATTCAGCATTTTGTGCAGTATGCTTTGTTTTTGTTACCTCTATAATCTAATTTCATGTATTTTTAATATAGCATAGTTGTTTAGCATTCTTTTTCCGTATTGTCATTATATTATAGCTGTTCTCAGTTTCATCAGTGAACTCTTAGAAACATTGTCCCAGTACTAACAATGTTAAAAATTAATCTAGCAGTCTTGATACAAAGTACAATTAATCCAAACATTTAAGTCAAAGAAGAATTGAGGATCACAAGACACTAAAGTGGCATACTTAGGTTTCATCAGTCAGAATGATGCAATCATGTTTGACTCTATACTAGGAACTGCAAATCGGGGTTTCCAACATCAACAGTTGGGGGAAGAACAGCAGGAGTCACTAAGGAAAGTGAATAGTCAATGCCACAGACATTTGATACTGAAAAACAGTGTTGTCTTCAGCCTCTATTTTCTAAACAGTTGTATGGATTTTATATTTTTCTTTCAAACTGAACCTATCTCTGATCTCTGGAATAGTTTCTTTGTCTTGGAGAACATTTTCCCAGGATACCAAATTTGATTGCTAAAACTAGGACATTCCTGAGCAAACCTGGATAGGTAGTCACTCTGCCATTGATGCTGTATCTGCCACATTACTAGTTGAATAATCTTGGGTAAATTAATTCTCTGTGCTCCAGTTTATTCATCTGTAAATTGGAAGTAATAATAATATAATGTCATATTGTTTTATAGGACTAAGTGACTACCCTAGTAAAATAAATTAGCACTTCTAGAAGAATCTGGTATTTTGAAAGTTGTGTGTCAGCTATCATTATCGTCATCATTAGTTATCACCATCATTATCATCACTGTCAGAAATGTTAAAGATGAAATTTTCTCTCTACCTCACTTCATTTCTTACCCTCACCCCACTGCTCTAAAATCTTTTTCTTATATATTGCTTGATTGCATCATTTACTTAAAAATATTCTAATTGGCCAGTTTTTTTTAATCAATTATACTTTTTAAAAACCTATATCCCCATTAAATTCTCAGCTACTGTATGATACTTAGCTTCCACATCTCCTACTATTTTTTTTTTCTGTTTCCTTCATTAATGTAGTTGTGAATTTGGCTCACCAAATGTGATGAAATTTAAAAAATAATAATAATTCAAATCAAGGAAATCTTACATAAGTTAGGCATACAATGCTGTGCTTCTAAAACCAAAGAGGTATTCTGAATAAGTTCTGTTGAACTCTGAAGACAGTTGGATATATGTTTTTGTGTGCTCTTACTTGCCAGTGTTTGTCTCGGCAATTAAAGTCTGAAAATATTTGATTGATTTTTTTTCAATTTGATATAAATTTGGAAATTACTGCTGTGTTATTTTGGTTAATTTACATAAAATCATAAGAAATGCAGCCTAATCATTCTTTTTACTGTTACTCAACTTTGACCTTCACCTTATTCCACAAAGAAAATCCTTTTTTCCTCAAACCATTGAGCCCTTTATTTTGCCAAGTATTTGTGGGGTGACCTTTGTGTTTGATGATCTGTTACAGCAATGCAAGAAACTTATTTCACAGAATTCTTACCACATTTATCAGAAAATAGGACTTTCATAACCACACTGGCTTCAGTAAAATTCTTGAGTCAGAACAATGCCTTATGCTGATGTGATACATTAATAACAAATCTAGTCCTCCTACAATGGCAAAGAATAAAAAAATCAAACTCATTTTAGCTATATTACAATTACTTCAGAACAAGATATGTTTGAGAGGCAATTTAAAAACCATATTATTACACCTTAGCAAATCTGACTCAACATTAAAATAATACATTTTAATACAGAAAGTAAAACAGATTCTTGAAAATTACTGACCAACAAATAATAATTATTATACGGTAATTGTTTAAGCAGTGTCTGGAAAATTCAGCTTTCTAAAAATATATAAAAGAGAAAACATACAGAGGGGTTCAGAATTAATTCATACAGTTTGTGTCCCATCTGGAAACACTTATGAAATTAAAATGAAAAGCATTTCAAAATCTATTTCTCCATCTTATTTGCTGACTTACTTTTTGGAAAATAAAGTTGGAAATATCAAAATTTACATAAGGGTCTGAGTTATTTTTATATTCTGAGGCAAAATCCACATTTCCCTATTCCATGAATTTGGGCTTTGTTTCATTAAATATACCTATTGGTTTATTTAAGAGTTTTATATTGACAGAGTGAGTTTCACGAAGCATCATTGTTTAAGCCATCTTTTTCCTTTGTTGAAGTACTTATTTCTTTCGTGGTATTTGAATTACTCAGTAACCCAACAGTGATAGCACAAAGCAGATTCACTGAGATGAAGATAAAAGGGAAATCAGAAACTTTCTGTAGCCTTTACAAAATATCTGCATTTCACATGTGAATATAAACTTCACAAAAAGCTGGAAAAGCAAGTGTTATTTTCATAAAAATTTCTTTCTAAAATGGAAGAGTCAGTGAATTTCTTGGAAGTATATTCTGATGAATCATTCTGCTTATAATGATTCTGCATAGTTTTCCATCATCTTTAAGAGGTTAATTGCCTTGAAGTTCTTTTATTTTTTTTTGTTTATTTTTATTTTTTGTGAATTTTCCAAATGTTTCATAGTAACAAGCAGTTTATGGTACACTGGTACATAAGCAGTTTATGGTACTTGAAAAAATATGTATAGAGGTGAAATTAAGTACCTTTGGGCTTTGTTATTTAAATATCATAAACAGAATTGTATAGTAATGAAGGGCTTCCCAAGTGGTCTTAGGGGTAAAGAACCCATCTGCCAATGCAGGAGACTTAAAAGATGAAGGTTCAATCCCTGACCTGGAAAGATCCCTTGGAGAAGGGTATGGCAACCGACTCCAGTATTCTTGCCTAGAGAATCCCATGAACTGAGGAGCCTGGCAGGCTACAGTCCATAGGGTCACAAAGAGTTGGACACGACTGAAGCAACTTAGCACAAACATATAGCAATAAAGGTTGAATTCAGATTCTAAAGTTAAAATCTCTCTCCTCATATGCTATGGACATATTTTGCTCTTAATTTATAATAATGCAAATATTATTAATGATATAAAGTAAACTGACAATGTTATAAGAAGAAATTAGGTAATTCATTAGTTGGTTGCAATAATGTTTGATATCCTTAGGCAAAATAACATTAACATTTGTTCTTGCTACAGTTATTATTTTTCTGTTCTACCCTGTATTATTCGTATAAACTTTTGACTTTTAAATGAAGGTTGCTCTCAAGCATGAAAAAATTTAAGAATATTTTTAGATTAACCAAGAAGAAAGAAATATTGACTTCCTTTTTTTTAATTTTTATTTTTACTTTATTTTACTTTAAAATACTGTATTGGTTTTGCCATACATTGACATGAATTCACCATGGGTGTACATGCATTCCCAAACATGAACCCCCCCTCCCACCTCCCTCCCCATAGCATCTCTCTGGGTCATCCCCGTGCACCAGCCCCAAGCATGCTGTATCCTGCATCGGACATAGACTGGCGATTCGATTCTTACATGATAGTACACATGGTTACTTTCACATATAGTATCTTACTTACCACACAATAATCTGAATCCTCTGTTATTTTATCTCTATATGTATGAGGTTTTGATACTGTAAAGGGTAGGTAGTTCTTCAAGATAACAATTGCAAAATTAGACTGACAAGGTTAAATCCGCATCTTTTGACTCTCAGATTTACTCTGTAGTCCTCTTATTTCCATGCAGAGTTTTGCCTTCCTTGTCATATTGACACCTTGATATATCCACATATTTTAAGATATTGTGGTTTAACAGCCTCCTCATTCTCCAGCTCTATTTTTTAAAATATCTTACTCAAGATTTTAGAGCAGGTGATTTATGAACCAAAGTGGGTGTTCCCTGCTAGTCCCATGGTTAAAACTCTGCTTCCACTGCAGGGGCAGGGATTCAATCCTTGGTCAGGGAACTAAGATCCCACATTCCTGCATGTTGCATGCCATGCTATGTGGCCAAAAAAGTCCCAAAGATTGGGGAGCATGATACAACTTTTAGTTTATAATCTAAGGCCATTTCAGAAGAGAGGAATAATTACAGAGAGATTCATTTATTCAGTTCATATATTAATTGTACATCTATTCTAGGATGCAACTTTATAGGACCTGAGGATACATTGGGGATCAGAAGATAAAACAACTTATTCTCTTGGAGTGCAATTTCTAGTAGAGGCCACAGATGATAAACAAATACTAATAAAGTATCTAATATAGGTAAATGTTAAGGGGAAAAATAATGCAGGGAAAGTAATAGAGTCAGTTGGGTAAATGATATTTGCAATTTTAGATGAGATGATTCAAAAAAAAGCTTTGTGAGGTGACATTTGAATGAAGTAGTGAAGGAAGGTAGTGGATCAAATCACACAGCTATCTTTTGGAAGAGCATTCCAGACTAAGAACACATCAAGTACAAAGTTTGTGAGGTTGGAATGTGCTGGACGTATTCATGGGCCAAAGGAGGCCAACTGGGGTTGAGTAAACTGAACGAAGGGGAGAATAGAAAATGTTTCCACAGAAGCACAGATTTCTGGGACCTTGTAGATCTTTGTAAAGACTTTGGTTTTTACTTTTATTGAAATGGGAGACATTGGATGCTTCCATCAATGAGTCTTATTACCTGACTCACTGATGGAAGCATCCAATGTCTCCATCTTGTTGAATAGAGAGGAAAGGGCAATAGAGATGAAGGTCAAAGTAGGGAATTCATTTAGGAGGCTGTTAAAAAAAATCAGGTGGTTCTAACCAGTGTGGTACAATTGAGATGACTGACAGCTGTCAGATAGAAGACAGGATCTATGAGATTTCTTGATGGATTAACAGTAATTTGTATGTGTGTGTGTGTGTGTGTGTGTGTGTGTGTGTGTGTGTGTGTAAAAGGAATCAATATGATTCTTAAGTTTTTGGCCAGAAAACTTCAAAGAATGAAGTGTTGCTATTTACTGAAATGAACAAAACAGAGGGAAATGTAGATCTGGGAGTGAGAGTGGAGGGAGAAACAGGATAAAGGACTCAGTTTTTAACATAATGTTTGATATTGAGCCTTTTTAAATTCCAATGGAGATTAAATGGAAGCTAAAGCTATACTGATGTAAGAGGGTCCAGCTCCTAGGACATTTGGTCTAAATGGTGCAGGGTTATAACCATTCAAAAACAAATATTAAGCATTTTTTATGTGTCATGTCCAGTAGTGAGTACTGGAATATAATAATAAGATATTTGCTTAAAAAGATCTCAAGTCACATAATGATATGTAGTTCATGTCAAAGGTGATTTGAATTATATAGTGTTCACAAACATGAAACCTTGGAAATAAGAATACTTGATCTGCTATAGCACTGTTACAGCTATACTCCTATTTGGAGTTTTAGTCAATTGACCATCCTCTTGAAGAAGGGTTGGTTTTTATCATGGCTTGGTCTCCTGAAATTTCTGATATGACAGATATAAAGAATGCTAAACTCATAGATCTTGTTCACAGTTAATGCCCATCATTCTTTCTCTTTCATCTTACTGATAAAATTCAAGTGGTGAGTTGCATTCAATCACAGTATGGTGTATATAAGGTTGTTGATGTTTATGTTTTCTGAGCTAGACAGGATTACCTGAAAGATGATTATTAATTAATTGCTAGACACTTTTGTTCTTCATTGGAGTATTGTGTACTTTTTGTACTGTTGTTTTGACATTTGGTACTCTTAATAACTCTGCGTGAGGTTAAGACCTGTGAAGGCACTGAATATAGTATATATACGTTTCTAATAATGCAACTACCCAGGAAAGGCAGAAGTTATTTGGTTTCTTTTTTTTAGTTTTATAGGTCTTTAGGATACATTTGAGAATGTATTATATCTGCCATTTATGAAAGACTGCTGTGCTGAACATTGGTGCTTGATATTCAATTACAGCGTCTTTCCTTTAAGTCAAAGAAGAGAGCAAATAGCCCTCTGTTCAGGGAACCAGTAGCACTAACCACTCTCCAATAGTAACAGTAATTTAAGCTGTCAGAGACCAACACTATTCTGTGTCCCTTGGAGAAAAAAGCAGTTAAAGCAAAATTTCATGTGGTTTTTCTTTCATGATTTGAGCTCCTTCTGAGAAATACATCTAGAGTTATGCAGGAATATATCAAAACTGTTTCATTGACAGTGTCCTAGCAGAGTTCTTTATCAGATAACAACTGTGAAGTTGTATCTGGCGGTATGTGAAGTGCTGTGATTCAGGTTGCAGCATGGTGGCTCACTTGTAAGGAGAATTTCCACATTCAGAATAATCTTTGTATGAAGTTTCCATAAAACATAAAAAGACAAAGTCTGGATAAAATAAAATTTTTAAAAAAAACTGTATATATATATATATATATATATATATATATTTCTAAGGTGAGCTAACAATGTGGGAATCAATGAAATGTAAACAGTAACTCCATCCTAAAACAAAAATCAATGTGTATGATCTCCACAGTTGAGAAGATGTCAATTAGAAACACATCTCTGTTCTCTGCTAAAAAATTTCCTATGCACATGTTATTCTTTTTTCTACTTATGCATAGACCCATAAAAATCAGTGTAATTGAATTGTGTTTTTTAAAATTTTACATAAATGGAATCATACTGTATAGGTACTTTTTCTACTTGCATTTTTTAAAGTCTAATATTAGATTTTTGAGAAGTATTCATGTTTGGGACTGTACCTCTAGAACACTAATTTTCTACTCCTCTTTTGAATATCATTTCCTAAGTATCAACCAATATTTATTTATTCCCCTTTTGATGGAAGTTAGGTCTTTAGGACTTTTCAAGAAACCTAGAAAGAAAAAAGGAATTGACAGTCAGAAAATTTCTCAAGTCTGCTCCAACATGTTGGCATATCAATGTGTTGCTACTGCTAAGTCGCTTCTGTTGTGTCTGACTCTGTGCAACCCCATAGATGGCAGCCCATCAGGCTCCCCGTCCCTGGGATTCTCCAGACCAAGAATACTGTAGTGGGTTGCCATTTCCTTCTCCAATGCATGAAAATGAAAAGTGAAAGTGAAGTTGCTCAGTCGTGCCCGACTCTTAGCGACCCCATGGATTGCAGCCCACCAGGCTCCTCCATCCATGGGATATTCCAGGCAAGAGTACTGGAGTGGAGTGCCATTGCCTTCTCAATGTGTTGGGTTACTATAAATTCTAAAGCTTCACAGAAGTGGTTTTGGATGGAGGTAAACTATCACAGAGTAGAAATAGAGTTTTAAATCTTAGAACAAAGACACAAATGAGATTGTGGAAAAACCAAGAAACGTGTCAGGTATGAAACTCACAGGTCTATAACAGAGCCACAAAATGCAGTTTCAGTGTGGAAGGTCTCATGAGCATATTTCTTTTTCATAATTCTACTATCTGTTTTGGGCTTCTTATATAGTATAATAATTTTGAATGCTTACTTTCCATCTGTATGTAACAGGTTCTATTCATGTAAAACCTTTTAGGGATCACAATGCTTGATCTCTTTAAGCCCTTCAGTATGAATATAAATCCAATGACTATCCTTTTTCTTTTAGATCTTCTACTAAATAAATGGTATACATATGTGACTGTCCTTCAGAATTAACTGGGGATCTTTATAAAATCACATACTTTTATGAACTCAACCTTGGAAATTCTGATAAAGAATTTATAGAACAGATAAGTTATAATTTTTACTTAAAAAACAACAATAATTCAGAGAACATTTCAGTTAAGATACCACTTCCCTAAATGTATAGCAATTTTTAAAGAAAATATTCCCTAACAAGAATTGTTTAAAAACAAGTTGTAAAAAAGCAACATGGTGTAGAAAAATGAAAAGCTTTACCTTGAAATCTTCGGCCAGAACTAAGTTGTTTTGCTTCAGCTATTTATATGCTGACAATGAACATATCTAAGTAAGGTATGAACACTACTGACAAACTGATTTACACTTCAGAGTAAAGATAAAATGCTTTACCTGTGGACTTGGAAAAAATAAATAAGTCGTCTTACTCATTGTTTGTGTGGAGGATTTTTAATACATTTTAAAAATCATGTTTCATGAATCCAGGCCCTTATAAAACCTTGTAACTGGTTATGTATGATTGGAACTTATGTATTTTCTGTCGTGTTTCCAGCATAGTGATGCTGTCCATGACCTTCTTCTGGATGTGATCACCTGGGTTGGAATTTTGCTGTCCCTTGTGTGCCTCCTGATTTGCATCTTCACATTTTGCTTTTTCCGTGGGCTCCAGAGTGACCGTAACACCATCCATAAGAACCTCTGCATCAGCCTTTTTGTAGCAGAACTGCTCTTCTTGATTGGGATCAACAGAACAGATCAACCAGTAAGCAACTTATGTTGTTATCAGAAAACAATTTCTCTACTTGTAGCTTTCCAATACTCAAAATATTCTTGTTTGAAAGTGTCCTCTCTTCCAGTTGTCTTAGTTATGAATTTTCATATCTTATTCAGTTTTCACTTTTTCATGTCAATGGTCATAAAGAAGTAGTGAATATATGGATTTATGAATGTACATTTCTTGAGAAATTCTGTTCATAAATTTGCCTTTCTAAAGAACCATGTTTCTTTATTAGTCTTTATTTTTTAATCACAGAGCTGAATATTGAGGAGAGTTAAGTCATTTAGGGAATGGAGGAGTATCTTTTCTAACATGTATTTGTTGTTCTTTCATAATAAACTTTTTAAAGACAATGGAAATTATGTTGAAAATTGCATGTCTAACATGACTTTTTTAATATGTTATTTATTTCAATTGGAGGATAATTACTTTACAATATTATATTGGTTTTGCCATACATCAACATGAATCTGCCACAGGTGTACACATGTTCCCCATCCTGAACCCCCTCCCACCTTCCTCCCCAACCATCCCTCTGGGTCATCCCAGCAAAAGAGACACAGATGTATCGAACAGTCTTTTGGACTCTGTGGGAGAGGGCGAGTGTGGGATGATTTGGGAGAATGGCATTGAAACATGTATAATATCATATGTGAAATGAATCGCCAGTCCAGGTTCGATGCATGATACAGGATGTTAACATGACTTTTCTCATTGACTTATTTTGGAAAATAGTTCAAACTGTACGTTTTCTTTTTAATTTATATACTTGTCCCATATTTTGTTTTACACTTTTTATTTTTTCAAGTTCTGTTTACATTTTAAATGCTAACATCATACTTTATTACTAATGACATTTAGCCATATCAAGAAAGGAAGGGAAGAAGGGAGAGAAGAAAGGAGGAAGGAAGGGAGGTAAAGAAATAAAAGAGGATAACAAGGAATAGTACCAGCCAACTGTTCTTGATAAAAACCAAACTGAAAATATGATCAACAGATAATATCTAATATGTTAAACAAATTTTATGCCCACTTGTAACTTTTGTGAGGCCCTTTCTATGTCCTTGAGATTCATGAAAATAGCACATTTGTTCTCATGACTAAAACTACAAATGAAAACTCATTTTTTAGGAGTCTTTTAGGCATAATAAATAATTCATTCACTTAATGCTGTTCTCTGGTATGAGTCCATATGTATAGTCTTTACAATGAAAAAGCAGTTGAATTCATGTTTGTGATTACACATTCATGATTAATTAAAGGGTGCAATTACACTGATTATACTTTTAATTGGTTATCATATACACATGTGACAATTTTTCTCAGAAATGCATATAGATGAATAAGCAATCAAAGTGTACATCTTTTTCTCCAAAACTACTCTCTGATAACAAAAGTTAATAGTTGAAGCCCTAACTGTAAAAATCAAGAAACTGTGATATTTCCCAAGAAGAAATCATTTCATTCTCTTTTTAACCTGCAATTCAACTGCTCTTTGATTTTTCCTTTCCTTAGAAACATTCTTATTTTTGCTTCCTGATGATACATATGGTATGATAAACTTCTCCAAATTTTGCAGACTGCACAAAACTAATTTCTGACAATAGCATGAGGACAATGATTGATATGAAACTTGGATAGGTGCAGTTCAGCCCAACTGTCTTTACTCTTGTTGCTGTATATGTGTCCTCTCTCTGCATCTTATATGGCAGTTAGGCTTTGCTTTCTCTCTCTGTAGGCCTCCCTGGTGGCTTAGACATTAAGGAATCTGCCAGCAATGCTGGGGATATGGGCTCAATTCCTGGGTTGGGAAGATCTCCTGGAGAAGGGAATGGCAACCCACTCCAGTATTCTTGCCTGGAAAATCCCATGGACAGAAGAGCCTGGTGGGTTTATAAAGTCCATGGGGTTGCAAAGTGTCAGACACAACTGAGTGACTTTCACTTTCCTATTCTCTCTCTAGCTCCTTTGGTGCCTGACTTCTTTACCACCCATTCATCATCATCTCCCTAACCCAAGGATATAGACCTGCTTTTTGCCTCATTCTCAAGGATCATACTCATCATTGAATCCATACTAATCAGATCATTTGTATGAATTTACTGCCCTTTTTTTTATAGGAGCCACAGATTTTACTTCAGTCAGTTCAGTTCAGTTCAGTCGCTCAGTTGTGTCCGACTATTTGTAACTCCATGAATCGCAGCACGCCAGGCCTCCCTGACCATCACCATCTCCCGGAGTTCACTCAGACTCACATCCATCGAGTCAGTGATGCCATCCAGCCATCTGATCCTCTGTCGTCCCCTTCGCTTCCTGCCCCCAATCCCTCCCAGCATCAGACTCTTTTCCAATGAGTCAACTCTTCACATGAGGTGGCCAAAGTACTGGAGTTTCAGCTTTGGCATCAGTCCTTCCAAAGAAATCCCAGGGCTGATCTCCTTCAGAATGGACTGGTTGGATCTCCTTGCAGTCGAAGGGACCCTCAAGAGTCTTCTCCAACATCACAGTTCAAAAGCATCAATTCTTCGGCACTCAGCCTTCTTCACAGTCCAACTCTCACATCCATACATGACCACAGGAAAAACCATAGCCTTGACTAGACAGACCTTAGTTGGCAAAGTAATGTCTCTGCTTTTCAATATGCTGTCTAGGTTGGTCATAACTTTTCTTACAAGGAGTAAGCGTCTTTTAATTTCATGGCTCCAGTCACCATCTGCATTGATTTTGGAGCCCTAAAAAATAAAGTCTGCCACTGTTTCCACTGTTTCCCCATCTATTTCCCATGAATTGATGGGACCGGATGCCATGCTCTTCGTTTTCTGAATGTTGAGCTTTAAGCCAACTTTTTCACTGTCCTCTTTCACTTTCATCAAGAGGCTTTTTAGTTCTTCTTCACTTTTGCCATAAGGGTGGTGTCATCTGCATATCTGAGGTTATTGATATTTCTCCCAGCAATCTTGATTCCAGCTTGTGTTTCTTCCAGTCCAGCGTTTCTCATGATGTACTCTGCATGGAAGTTAAATAAGCAGGGTGACAATATACAGCCTTGATGTACTCCTTTTCCTTTTTGGAACCAGTCTGTTGTTCCATGTCCAGTTCTAACTGTTGCTTCCTGACCTGCATACAGATTTCTCAAGAGACAGGTTAGGTAGTCTGGTATTCCCATCTCTTTCAGAATTTTCCACAGTTGATTGTGATCCACACAGTCAAAGGCTTTGGCCTAGTCAATAAAGCAGAAATAGATATTTTTCTGGAACTCTCTTGCTTTTTCGATGGTCCAGTGCATGTTGGCAATTTGATCTCTGGTTCTTGTGCCTTTTCTAAAATCAGCTTGAACATCAGGAAGTTCATGGTTCAGATATTGCTGGAGCCTGGCTTGGAGAATTTTGAGCATTACTTTACTAGCATTTGAGATGAGTGCAATTGTGTGGTAGTTTGAGCATTCTTTGGCATTGCCTTTCTTTGGGATTGGAATGAAAACTGACCTTTTCCAGTCCTGTGGCCACTGCTGAGTTTTCCAAATTTGCTGGCATATTGAGTGCAGCACTTTCACAGCATCATCTTTCAGGATTTGAAATAGCTCAACTGGAATGCCATCACCTCCACTAGCTTTGTTCGTAGTGATGCTTTCTAAGGCCCACTTGACTTCACATTCCAGGATGCCTGGCTCTAGGTGAGTGATCACACCATCATGATTATCTGGTTCATGAAGATCTTTTTTGTATCATTCTTCTGTGTATTCTTACCACCTCTTCTTAATATCTTCTGCTTCTGTTAGGTCCATACCATTTCTGTCCTTTAGGACTTATAAAAATAAAGACTTCCCCTCCAGAAGAGTGAGAATTTCAGGAACAGACATAAGAAAATTAATATATGGCCAGCTGAAACTTGTGGTACCTTAGAAAATATGACAGAGTAAGGGCCAGCTGCCTTTTTTTGCCAAGCTTGTGTAGACCAGTATTTAGCAAAATAACACAAAAAAAATAAGAAAATGAAAGCACTTATAGAACAGTTTATTTTTACCAGATCTACTTTTACATCTTTGCAGTACAAACTTCGCAATTCAGCTTAAATCCTTTCTGAAACAAAGCAAGGAAGAAATAAACAATTAATAATAAGTAATAATCTCATAAACTATTTTAATTATTATATTTTTATTTTGAGCTATTTTTCTCCTTGTTTTTAGTGTTTCTCCTTCATTTACATTGAAGAATTTAGTATGTTAATAAATACAGGATTATTTATACAGGACCAAGAAAAAAATTTGTGAGATCTATTTTAAAACCTTTAGACTAATCTCCAGTATAATTATCAATAGGATCTTCTTAGAACCTTTTCTTACATGTTATACTTTTTTCTTATTATAATGCTCTGCTTTCATCTATATATATTATTAATAAAATGTTAAATATGGCAATAGATGAAGAAACAGTGGAAACAGTGACAGACTTTATTTTGGGGGGCTCCAAAATCACTGCAGATGGTGACTGCAGCTATGAAATTAAAAGATGATTGCTCCTTGGAAGAAAGTTATGACCAACCTAGACAGCATATTAAAAAGCAGAGACATTACTTTGCCAACAAAAGTCTGTCTAGTCAAAGCTATGGTTTTTCCAGTAGTCATGTATGGACGTGAGAGTTGGACTATAAAGAAGGCTGAACGCCAAAGAATTGATGCTTTTGAACTGTGATGTTGGAGAGGACTCTTGAGAGTCCCTTGGACTTCAGGGAGATCCAGCCAGTCCATCCTAAAGGAAATCAGTCCTGTATATTCATTGGAAAGACTGATGCTGAAGCTGAAACTCAATTACTTTGGTCACCTGATGCGAAAAACTGGCTCATTTGAAAAGACCCTGATGCTGGGAAAGATTGAACGCAAGAGGAGAAGGGGACGACAGAGGATGAGATGGTTAGACGGTATCACCGACTCAATGGCCATGAGTCTGAGTAAACTCCAGGAGTTGGCCATGGACAGGGAGGCCTGGCATTGCTGCAGTCCACGGGGTCTCAAAGAGTCAGACACGACTGAGCGACTGAACTGAACTGAACTGATGATTTTTAAATATAGGTTATATTTGATTATGTTTTAATATATGAATTAAGTATATGAATTTTAAGAATCTTATCTCAATTCTTTTGCAGACCTATTTTATTACTGTAGTCTTGATAAATATTTATTTTAACTTTATGGCAATTGGAACTTCATTTGATAGTTATCTGACTGACTCATGTGTTCCTTTCCCTAGATTGCCTGTGCAGTTTTTGCTGCCCTATTGCATTTCTTCTTCTTGGCTGCCTTCACCTGGATGTTCCTGGAGGGAGTGCAGCTCTATATCATGCTGGTGGAGGTTTTTGAGAGTGAACATTCAAGAAGGAAATACTTCTACCTGGTCGGCTATGGGATGCCTGCCCTCATTGTGGCTGTGTCAGCTGCTGTAGACTATAGGAGTTATGGAACTGACAAAGTGTGAGTTTATATTTTCTATCCTTTTTCCCCTTCTTTTTAAGTCTACTTGAAATGGAAACTTTTAATTTTCTCAGAAACTAAGATCTTTATATCACCTTACAGCAATAAATGACAGAACTATAGAAGCAAATGAAGATAATTCAATTCATGGGTTGTACTTTTGTTATGATGTATAAAAAAGAGATAATATTCTGAGATTCCACATCTACACCACAAACTTGAGTAATTGTAAAGGGACGATACTTCTAATATCTTTCAGAGCATTGAGACTTTTGTCAAATCAAGAATTAGCTATGTTAAAGATGTGTACTCAGAGGAGAGTATAGTCTCTGACATTGAAACCTTGTCTCCTTCCTGACATATCAAATCTAGTCACTATAAAGTAACTTATACCATTAATAGAAAGGTAGACTTATAGGATCAGGGGCAACTTGTGGTTTCCCTTTTTTCCCTGGGTAGCTACTGGTGTCTAGTGATGACCTGTATTTTCAACATGCCTTCAAATTGGTGAGACATACCCATAGAGATGTTAAGCATACTTATAGAAAGAAATTCAGTGAAAAATGTTCCTGTAATTCACATCATTATAATAACTGGGATCCTGAGAATTAATTAGTTTTCATAGAAGAAAGTTTAGAAAGAAGAACAAAATAGATCTCTGATGAATACTCACATTTAAGACATAGATTGAGGAAAGAAAATAAAAATAGGGAAGGAAAAGAGGTGAAAGAATAAAGCCTCTGAACTATGGAGAAGGTGAGAAAAAGTTTCAAGGTGGTGCTTAATGTCCAAGATAATGTAAGTAGGGTAAGCATGGAGGAAAAATCATTTGTCCTATTTTGATAAAGTGCTAGAAACAGAAGCCAAATTGGAAGATGTGAAGAGATAAGTCAGTGGCAGTAGAGTCTTCATGTGTTATCTACAGCTTGAAAACATTTAATTGAGAAATAGTACAAGTATTAATTTATGATAGCAGTGATGAAGAATTTTTAAAAGTGAAGCTGCAAGAACATCTAGGGTGTGAAGAATCAAGTTGGAAAGAGGAAATTAATAGAGAGAAAGTATCTTATGCCTCATTTGTAGGTGGCTCAGAGGTTAAAGCGTCTGCCTCCAATGCAGGAGACCCGGGTTCGATTCCTGGGTTGGGAAGACCCCTGGAGAAGGAAATGGTAACCCACTCCAGTATTCTTACCTGGAGAATCCCATAGATGGAGAAGCCTAGTAGGCTACAGTCCACAGGATCACAAAGAGTCGAACACGACTGAGCGACTTCACTGACTTCACTATATAGGCTGAATGAAAAGGAAAGGTCCTAGGGGGATAGAAAAGCATAGATTAGACATAAGATGAGAAAAACCTCGATTCAGTACTGAAAATGGCCTTAGAATTCACCTAGTCCAAGGCATTAATTTTACAGATGAAAAAATCAGGAGCCAGGTAAATTGCCTTGCCCATGATGATAGAGGTAGATGGTGGCAGACATGTAATGAAATAAGTCAGGTTTATTTTGAAATAGTCAGATGACCCTTGTCTTCTGAGGTGTGAAGAAAATAACAGATAAGATAAATTTGGAAGTGGAGGAATTTTTTCATCAAGTAGGAGATGCTGATCTTTGCTGAATGGATAGGTGAGGTCATGTTAAAAAGACAGGAGATTTGAAAAGCTTTGAAATGAGCACTATGGAAAATGTTTTAAGGAGCCAATTAGATATTAATAAAAAGATTTCCAAGCAATAGTAAAGGCTCAGATGAGGTTAGATAACATCAATTTATACAGAAGTTAATAAGCCAAATTTCATGACTTTCCACCAGCAGTCAGCAGCCTGAATATGCTAGCAATAAAGCAGCTCATTTCCCAGAAGAGAAGATTCAGGAGGGAATGACAAGAGGACTCCACAGTTATAAGGAGCATAGTTAAAATAGAATATGCTTTGGTGTAGAAGCACCAACAGTGTATTTAAAAGACTATATCACTTCTGTTGAATTTTTTATTGAGAACAGTGACAAGCTACATAAAACCATTTGCCTAATATTGCTAGTAGTAATTATTTTTTAATTTAAACCTTGTGAATTATAGTCAAATCTAAGGTCATTTTGTATATCTCAGTGGCAATCATGGACCAGGTTAGGATTAGATAAAAAATATTGTCTATATTTTGCTGTAAAGATATTTTAGGAGAGGGAAATTAGATGGATGATAGAATTTAATTTAAAATCTTTTATTGATATAATTTACATGCCATAAAGTTCACTCTTTTAAAGAATATGCTTCCATTGTTTTTAGTATATTCAGTGTGAGGCATCCATCACCACTATCTAATTTTAGAATATTTTTATCCTTTCTAAAAGAAACCCATTAGCAGACACTGCCCTTAAATCATAGGATTTTACATTTTAATTAATATGTTTCCACTCTAATATATTAAATTGACTGACATAGTTATTTGTTATCTATCTTTTCTTAGAATCAATACTATATATTCTCTTGTGACTTTGTTAAAGCCTTGGCTATCATTACCTTAATTTCCTGCACCATACCTGGAAGCTCTCATTTACTAACATTATTACTTTGTAAGAATAGAGGCTAATTTATTTCCCAGGCACTGATTTGAAACAAGCCTTAATGATAATTCAGTTTCACCATTATGATTTTTCCCAAAACAAGGAGAAGTAAAACAGATACAGATAAAATAATAGATAAATGAAAGAAGTATAGAAAAGAATAGGGAAAATTGTACTAACTCTATCACAGGTGGGCACAGAGCAGTTAGTGTCTCAATTTTATATTTTCAATAAATTGTCCAGAGAGAGACCTTCAAAATACATGGAAAAAATGTTGACTTATCCCTTTGGGACTTAATCCAGCCCAGTGTGTATAGAGTTCTGTTTTGCTCTTTGAGGAAGCACACGTGTTGAAAAAGAAATGTTATTCAGTCATTTGTATGTACTTGATAAGCTGAAACGAACAGACCATGTTTTTGTAGGAAGTTTAATCAAGGTATTGTTTAAAAATATATATAAGCAAAGAATTTGTATACAACTAGAAGAATTTCTGTATATAGAATTATGTATCTTATTGCTTCTTATTAAATTTGTCTTTGTTGTCTGATTTCTGTTACTATTGCTTATTTCTTTTATTTCTAATGGTATTTTCTTCTTCCTGCTCATCATACTTAAGTGTTTATTTGGGGTTTTTTTGCCAATGTTACCTCTTTATATGCTACATTGATGTTTTTAGTACAAATATGTAAGTCCACGGTCATAATAAACAGCAATTAGCCAGAAATCAAAGACATATTGTCACACATTTTTTTTGTAAGTCTTTAAAATTGATACAGTAAAATTTTTGTCTTAGAAGTCTATTTTACTTATTTTTGGAATTTTATTATCATGCATTTTTACTTGTTAGCCGCGATTGCTTGATTACGTCTAGAATAAAACCATTGAATATATATTAGAGTATTCCAAATAACAGGCTTCTCTTTCTTTTTTTCTCACCTTAGTGTTCTTAATGTATTTTATTATAGTAGCAATGAGGTTTTATATCTGAAACCTTTAATAATAATAGCTTGCATTTCTAAAAAGTACAGAATCATATCAATGGTAGGAGATAAAATTGGAGACAAAATTGTTTTTGTAAGTTAAATAAATGTTATTTGATACAGATAGAGGTAACTATCATATTCCATCTGGCTGATGGATTATGATGTGTTTTTCTATGAAAGTTATTAGGGTTGTTGAATTGATTATTATGTACAAAACACATACTGACACACAAAGCATACATAATTTGATTTTGAGAAGTTGCTTAGTTTGCCATCAATTTGCAAAGTTTATAAAAGAATCTCATTGTTTCATGATAGTGTTTAATGAAATCTTTTAATCTATGTTGACATTATTCTTGAGACAATTAGAATTACATTTAGTCAGAATTATAAGATACTTAAAAAATCAAATTAAAATTTCAATACAATTGTTAAGAAAAAAAAAAAAAAAACCTCAGCTAGTAGACCACAGGTCTAAATTGTTCTCACTATGGGATTTTTTCCATTTCTCTCTTCTTTTATATCTTCCTTTAGTCTCTCTTATACTATTATTTGGGGCTTTCCCAGTGGCTCAGCAGTAAAGAATCCACCTGCAGTGCAGGAGTTGCAGGAGTCACCGGTTTGCTCCCTGGTTTGGGAAGGTCCCTTGGAGGAGGGGCATGGCAACCTGTTCCAGCATTCTTGCCTGGAGAATCCATGGACAGAGAAGCCTGGAGGGCTACAGTCCATAGGATCACACAGTGTCGGACATGACTAAAGCGACTTAGCATGCAGGCATGCATCCATACTATTATTTATATAGATATTCAGTGAAGCCATTGGGTATGATTCTGTCAAAAGATAAAAAGTCTGTCATTGACTTAATAATTCAAACAGAACTGATTTGGAAATTCTGTGATAAATAGTTTGATTTTATGACCTGAAACTAATCAGTTCCTGTAAACTTTATTTACCTCAGTATTACCTCCCCAAATGTAAACTGTTTGAGCAGTTAATTTTTATTCAAAGGAAAAAAATACATTTATATTTTATAGCACTTTCCTTGAAATCTAAGTTTAGGGCAGTAAAAGCAGTGGTTAAAGTGATGGGTAGATTGAAAAGAGGGCTGGAAGGAAGTAGGTTCCAACAGGAGAAGAAGGAAGAGGGCTGGGAAGTAGTAAACCTCAGAGAATAGCCCAGCAATTAAAGTGCAAGTTCAAAAACTGGTAAGAGGTTTCTGAAAGATGTTGATTAGGTCATGAACATTTATAATGGACCAGAACATCCTTGAGTTCTTGAAGCATAACTGAGCTCTTGAAGATAATTGAAATCAATTTTATGATCTGAAAATTATTATAAATCATCTATTAAATCTTAGATTTGTCTTCCTAGTGAGCTTAACAACAGCTCTAAAAAGCATAGTCTCTCCTCTACTAGTTAAAATCCCCCCTCCAGTTTCTTTATTTCAGCTTCATTCTCTAACCTACATAATCGTTTGAATAGAAAACTGATTATTGATTTTTAAAATACTGGATTATATTATCATTCAAGAAGGAAGCCGGCCAAGGAACATTATGCTTGATAGAATCTGAAAGTTATATGCATAGGTTTTTTCAAAACATTTACAATGTCTAAGCACTTCATCCTACTCACAGAACATTATATATTCATCTGAAATATTTCTCTAATCATATTATTATATGTAAAATATTCCTACTTGTAATATTGCAACAACATGAAGCATTTACCTTATTGAATATGTTGTCAACAGGCATGTTTGACTTTAAATTGGCCAGGGGGAGATAATATAGATAATGAAGAAGTATTTATCATTGACATATCAAGCTAATCATTCAATATGTGGGTGAGGAGTGCTCGGTATGTTATATGTTATGTTGTTAAAGGCAAGAGCATGTTTTATGTATGAATTACAGAGATTGAGGGCTTATTATATCATCATTTCATCACCCAGGAACCTGCACTGAGCATGAGATTCTCACTGTATGCAGTATATAAGAATTTAAGGTTCAGCATTTTTTTGTTTGTTTGTTTAAAGATTTAGCTATATCATAGAACATCAAGACTACTGTCTCATTATTTAGAAAACGTAACTGATGTCAAATTAGGACTTAACTTCTTACTGGAACCAAAGAAGTATAATATCTTATCAAGAGATCACTTTATAATTGCAAAGATCTAATATTTTTACTTGGGCAACCTGTGATATATATGCAACATTTCTCATCGAATCATTTAGAATTTATAATTGTCAACAAAACTTAGATTTTATTATTTTATATCTTGTGTATTTATTCTTTTTGAGAAAAACTAGGTTAAGGGACTTTGGAGTCAGGTAGACTAGAATCAAATTCAGGCACAACTAATTATGAGTAATGTGGCTGTGAGCAAGTCAGTTTCACTTTCTAATTTGTAATATGAGGGTTATTATATAAGTACCTTGCAAAACTACTGCAATATTTGAAATTGTGTGTGTATGAGTAAATACATATGTGTATGTCTGTGTGGGCATATATATGTATAAATATTTAATTATGTGTACATGTGGGCTTCCCTGGTGACTCAGTGGTAAAGAATTTGCCTGCCAATTCAGAAGATGCAAGTTTGATCCCTGGGTCAAAGGTTCCCCTGGAGAAGGAAATGGAAACCCACTCCAGTATTTTTCCCTGGGAAATCCCATGGACAGAATAACCCAGCAGGCTGCAATCCATGGGGTCTCAAAAGAGTCAAACGTGACTTAGTGGCTAGACAACAACAGCAACGAATGGGTGTGTGTAAACTATCTAGCATATATAAATATTTATTAAAATAGAAGCATTATTATTACTGGTGCTATTATTCAACTGGGATACAAACTATGATTAGCAACATAGTTTTAATTGCAAAATAAATTTTATTAAAAGCATCCATTTATAAAAGTAGTGATTGCAATTCTTATGCTACTGCCTCCTGTTACTTTAAGCAACATGGGACTATAGGGATTATTCCAACATTTACTATTAATAAATTATAATAGCACTTTTCTTACCTTTGTAGTCCACCATAAAGTTATACGATGTATTTTGCTGAAGAAATAATGAAACACTTATTTTTAAAAAATAAGTGCATATTGGGTACATGAAGACAACATAACCTATATTTGGTGTATGAGATGTATCAGATGCAAAAGTGGAGCTGAACTACAAATGCTAGTCTGGAGTACCAGTGGATCACATTCTAGTCCTACATCACTCTGCCAATCTATTTTCCAGTTTATGTGCTTACAAAGTATTTCAAGTTTAGAGGGAACAGTGTATTATGATATAAGTTACATTAAAAAAATCCTTAGCAGGTGTATTATTCAGTAAGCTTAGAACTAGATTTATGCTTTAAGTAAATATCTGTCCTTTTTCCTCTTCTCTCCTTTCTTCCCTCAATTCTCCTTATTTCTTCTTTTCTCTCTCAATCTTGCCAGATATATGTAGTACAAATATACAGAGATCTGCATATGTTACAGAGAAAAGACAAATATGCAGTTTACAAACTTTCATAAACAACTTGATGTGATGAGACCATGTAAAGTTCATGATCTACCAGTAGCAAAGATTGTTTACTGGTTACATTTAATACTCATCAAGGACAATTTTGTCTGTGATTTAGAGTGTGCAGAAAATGAAGCAAATACCATTGTTAATTTACACTACTTCAAAAAAAATGGTTCATAGTTAGATGTCTACTTTGATAAGACTGAATAAACAGGCAAAAAAATACAGTGCACCATGGCCTCTTAATTAAGCGGCACTGTATTAAACATGGTAACTTTGAATAAGGATGCGCTAATGTAGTGTTTCTGGTATCTAAACACATTATAAGTCATATGTTTTTGGCAACATTTATATATATTGGGCAATTGGTTTTACCTTTTTTCTAAACACAGAATCATTCATCTGTGTGTGTGTGTGTTTATTACTTTATTTTTTATTGAAGGATAATTGCTTTACAGAATGTTGCTGTTTCCTATTAAACTCAACATGAATCAGCCATAGGTATACATATATCCCCTCCCGTTTGGAACTCCTTCCCATCTCCCTCCCCATCCCACCCCTCTAGGTTGTTACAGAGCTCCTGTTTGAGTTTCTTGAGCCACAGAGCAAATTCCCAAATTCCCATTGGCTCTCTATTTTACATATGGTAATGTAAGTTTCCATGTTCTTCTTTCCTTACATCTCACACTCTCCTCCCCTCCCCTGCCCAGTGTCCATAAGTCTATTCTCTACATCTGTTTCTTCATTGTTGCCCTGTAAATAAATTCTTCAGTACCGTTTTTCTAGTGAAAGAAGGGCTTCCCTCATAGCTCAGTTGGTAATGAATCTGCCTGCGATGCAGGAGACTCTGTTCAATTCCTGGGTCAGGAAAATCCCCTGGAGAAGGGAAAAGCTACCCACTCCAGTATTCTGGCCTGGAGAAGTGCATGGACTGTATAGTCCATGGGGTTGCAAAGAGTAAAAGAAAAACAGTGAGGAATATTTTAGTAAAAGAGAATTAGCTTTAGAAGTATGGTTTTCTCTGGTCTTGTTTTGAGAAATTGATTTGTTTCATTATTTTTATTTTTCTGTTTTCTGAGTAAACTTTAAGGTAGTACTTGCTGGATTGGTAATTGATATTTTTATGTGAGACTGATTCAGATGCAATGGCACCCCACTCCAGTACTCTTGCCTGGAAAATCCCATGGACAGAGGAGCCTGGTAGGCTGCAGTCCATGGGGTCGTGAAGAGTTGGACACGACTGAGCGACTTCACTTTCACTTTTCACTTCCATGTATTGGAGAAGGAAATGGCAGCCCACTCCAGTCTTCATGCCTGGAG
The DNA here is from genome assembly GCF_016772045.2 of Ovis aries. Taxonomy (NCBI): domain Eukaryota; kingdom Metazoa; phylum Chordata; class Mammalia; order Artiodactyla; family Bovidae; genus Ovis; species Ovis aries. Next base: position 78,259,455 of record NC_056059.1, read on the forward strand.
AATCCCAGGGATGGGGGAGCCTGGTGGGCTGCCTTCTATGGGGTCGCACAGAGTCAGACACGACTGAAGTGACTTAGCAGCAGCAGCAGCAGATCCAGATGTCAATACCTTTATTATCATCTAATTTGCAAATGTTTCTTATATTTTGGAAGAAGACAATTCTAGAAGAGAATGATAATTTAGCCATGTAAATTAGCATTACTTCTTTAACATATTAAACCAGTAAACTTAAATTAATGTAGTAAGACTTTTTCAAATATTTAGCAGTATATGCTGATTTTATAATTTTTTAAAATTGCTGCAAAAAATTTGATGACATCTTTGTATAGGTACATGGGAGGAAAAGTCAAAGTTTATGGTTTGTGACAAGTTCTTTTGATTACAGGATATATCTGGTCTTACAAAGTTTTCCAAGCTTGAGTCAAATAAGAATGTTTTGTCATCAGAATACATTTGCTCTCTCAAGAGCGGATTATCTTTTGTGTTATAGTACTGCTATAAACCTAATGTATAGATTATATGTAAACGACAGAAGTTCGTTAGAAAAGAATTGGTATTATCTTAAAAATTAAACAAAAATGGCTTCCTCATGGCTCAGATGGTAAAGAATCTGTCTGCAATGTAGGAGACCTGGGTTTAGTCCCTGGGTTGGGAAGATCCCCTGGAGGAAGGCATGGCAACCCACTTGCCCCTATTCTTGCCTAGAGAATCCCCATGGACGAAGGAGCCTGATTGGCTACAGTCCATGGGGTCACAAAGAGATGGACATGATTGAGTGACTAAGTACAAAATTAACAATTTCACAAATTAAATGATGCTTAGTGAATAAAGGATATTTTCAGATAAATCATATTTTTCAGTGGCAGATCTATGCAGTCATTTGCAAACTAGACTTCACTGTGTTTAGTGCAATAAATTGTTCCTTTAACATTTGTCTTCCCTTAATTAATGGTTATACATTTTATCTAAGTGACATTGAATTGTCTAGACTTGTGGAATACTATGAGGTGGATTGTATGTGTCCAGGCATGTAAAACACCCACATAATACAGTTGGCCTTCCAGATCCATGGGTTCAGCATCTGTGAATATGGAGGACCAGCTGTAAGGGACCTGAGCATCTGTGAATTGAGGATTTGGAGTCCTAGAACCAATTCCCGTGGATACTGAGAGATGTCTGTATTCTCCCTGACCTTAAAGCCAGGGTGAGTTCTTTCAACACTGGCATAGGAAACTCAGGCCACAAATCACACAAACTTTTGAGATAGTTAATGAGAAAGAGAGGAAATACAGAAACTTTTGAGAAAGCCAGCATGCAGCCAGAAACAGCAGGTATGGCCATATGGCAATTGAATTAGAAAAGGAATTCTTGCCACGTTGCCTTCCAGAAGATAGTCAGGCCCAGGCAGCCCTTAGGGATGGATGATTTATTCGGCACATGTTAAGTCTTTCATATTGCCTCATTCGTTGTTTAGTTCTCCAAGGAATTTAAATCTATTGTACTGAATAGATATTGAAGAATTTTCTTTCAGAAAAAAAAAAACACTTATACAATAATTTCACTTATACCAAATAGATATTGGAGAATTTTTTTACCCCCCTCCCCAAAGAAAACTTCTAAAGTAATTTCACTTCTACATTTAGAGATCACTATGCATTGGAGAAGGAAATGGCAACCCACTCCAGTGTTCTTGCCTGAAGAATCTCAGGGATGGGGGAACCTGGTGGGCTGCCGTCTGTGGGGTCGCGCAGAGTCGGACATGACTGAAGCGACTTTAAAAAAAAAATGCCAAAAGCATATCTATTTCCAAACAAAGCATTTGCTAAGTAGAGACATTTTTTTCAAGAAAGTATAAAAGTTTTGTAAGAATAAAATTTAATGATGTTATTTTAACAACACATTTGGTGAGATTATGTAGTTTTTTTTTTTAAATTTCCTACTTAATCCAAGATACACTGCAATATTGTAATTAAAATTACTCATATAAGAACTACTTAACCTGTAGAGTTTCTGTTTTCAGAAATCCTCAAAATACATTTCCCTTTGAAAACAATTTGCAGAGAATTTGTTTTGATTCTCAGATTAACTCTCAAAAACTTGTTTGACCTACACATGGACAGGGACTATACTAATAACAGTCATTCTTAAATGTGCTGTTAGAATATCATACTGCTATAATTTCAGAGGGCTTCACTGGTAACTCAGATGGTAAAGTATCTTCCTGCAATGCAGGAGACCTGGGTTCAATCCCTGGGTTGGGAAGACCCCTTGGAGAAGGAAATAGCAACCCTCTCTAGTATTCTTGCCTGGAGAATCCTATGGACAGAGGAGCCTGGCTTTTTAGCAACATTCTTGGACTCTGTGTCTGTGTGTGTGTATGTGTGTGTGTACACATGTGCTTATGTATGTTTTAATCTGGGAAAATGTTCATGCTTTGTCCTTTATTAATCTTACTTTGTGAGAAAATATAATCCTTGTTGAAAACCCAGAAAGACCCATGGATATTTCCTCTGCTTTGGTCTCCTGGCAACACATACGAACTCATTATTAGAGAGGTAACAAAGTAGCCTACAGTCAGAATGAAGACAGTGTTCGTATTTCAACCGAGTTCTCTGGTTTGTTTCTGCCTATTGCCAGTACCACACTTTTATTTTTCCATGGCCAAACTTTGTTAACAACAGCACAACAAAAAGATTACTAAGTACTCAAACAAATTAATGGCTAGTAGTTTGAGTATTGATTGCTTCTCTAACATTTTTTTCAAATATGATTATTGTGTTTTTGTGAATGAAGAGAAATTATGTAAAAATATGAACTTGTAGTCAGTTTCTTATTGGACTGGAAATATATCCCAATGTAAATTATTTCACAAATATTTTACTTTATAGAATAAAGCCAAATTTTGTTTTCTAATCAGGTTTTTTTCAGAGCATTTGGTTATTTCTTTACTTAAAAAATCTAACTTTTAACCTTTATAAAAAATTTTAAGTTACTTAAAAGTAAAAAGAAAAAAAAATAGTAAACCTCATTGGCTCTATTGCTCAGATGATAAAACTGTTAGTATTTTGGCAGGTAGCTTTCAGTAGTTTTAGAAACGAAGCATATAGCTAATGCCTCTTTTGTGCGCTTGTAGTTCTCTGTACTCATATAAGAGGCAATCACTAACCTGAGTTTGGTGATTTTTCCCAATAATTTAAAAATTGCATTCATATATATATATGCATATTATAGTTCATAAATAGTCAAAAATATGAATATTATATTCATATAGATATGTCATTTTAGTTTTTCACTAAATTTTGTTACTGTGATCTATTTTACTGACATATAAAGACCCTCCCTCTTCACTACTTTATAACATTTCATCACATGAATAGAAATTTTTTTATTTGTTGCTCTATTGACATATATAAATTTCTTCATAGCTTTTCTAGTTTTCCATTATTGTTGAGATTTAATGAATAGTTACATAATGAGAAATATTTACATACTTCAGACAACATGCATGCTGTTTTAGAACGCTTAGCACACCACTGAACTATTTTCCAGTTTGTTTTTTTTAAATTATGCTTCAAATATATCCAAATGGCAAATAATTTAAGATATGATTTTTAACATTAAAGGTAATTTATTCAAGATTTACGTTAATATTTCTCATAACTAGTCACTTCCATTTTGTCTTCCTGTCATCCTGAAGAAAGAAAATGTAATTTCCCAAAGGCTTTAAGAATTGGGGGAGTATTAAATGTAACTGAAATTAAATGATTAATAATTTACTTTGGGGTCATGAATCAACTTCATGGGATGCTAAGGATCATTTGCAGCCTCAGAAGCACTGGCAGTAACAATGCACTGTTTAAGACTCAAGAACTCTCAAAGGTTGGCTGCCCAACCTAATTAAACTTCAATCTTCTGACACCAAATTTATTTCTTCTTTGTACTGAATTTCCTCAGATCTTCTTGACAGGAAAATGTCACTTTACCTGACAGCTGATAGGCAGGTTATGTAGCACCATAATTGGAGAGAAAAGGATAGCTTAAAGCTACTCGACTTAATGGCTATATATATGGCTCTTTCTTTCTTTCTTTTTTCTTAAGATTTCTGTGACAGACACAAAAGGCCCCAGCAAATAGGCCCAGTGCCATTTATTCCTGCTTCCTCCAGGGGTAATTATCTTATTCCATCAATAGTGCTGTCAGAAATTGGGCACATAATTCAGCATTTAAATGAACAAGCAATGTAATATTTCCTGTCTCCCAGTGGAATGCTTTGCAGCTCACATTCTTCTCTGTCACTCGCTCACTCTTGATGTATGTCCCATAGCCAGTCCTTGAATGCCTTCTCTCCCTGTGTTTCATTGCAGATGTTGGCTCCGACTTGACACCTACTTCATTTGGAGTTTTATAGGACCAGCGACCTTGATAATTATGGTAAGAACTCCTAATTAACTATGTGTTTCCCAGGTCATGAAATAAAACTTTCACTCTCCCTGTGCTGACTCTCTTTAATTTACATAGATTAATTCGGGGGTAAGCAAGTATTTATTTGACCCTAAATAACTCAAGCAATTAGACACTCATTACTCTACTTTTATATTGTAAAATGCTTAATCAAAACCCTCGGGAGCAGAAAACATGCATTTGCACAAATTTATGCAGTACTATAGCTCCTCAGGAAACTGATCTAGCATAATCCGTTTAGTTGTATAGGTTTTAAACAGTGATGACTTTGTTTGACAGTAATACATTTCCTTTTTCATTTGGATAATATGAACTATGAATGGAATCAAATTGGGAATGTGGCAAAAAAGTAAATAAGTAACCTTCCTGTTCCTTCCAATTCTGTTTTTATATAAATTTCAAAAACTTTAAAATTTAAAAGGATTTTACTTGAGAATGACAAGTAAGTTAGGTAAACATTCTGGAATCATGCTTTCTTTTTTTATTTTTAAATGCATAATATCTTTCAAATATGAATTGTCCATCCTAATTTAGACACTGTTGTTGGTATCATTATTTATATGCTTATCATTTTAAAATACAAGGTTGCCCCAAGTTCTGAAGTATAAACAAAGCAGGTAACAAGGGCATTTTAACATGTGGTTTGTTTTATTTTATTTCCAGTCATATGCTCTTTCTTGGTCCAGTGATATAACAAAGTCATTGGGGGTGCCCACTACTTTAATTCTAATTTGTTGTAGCATGAGAATTTGACCAGCATTTTATAACCCTTTTGATCTAGCTACTCACAAATATTATGATTTTAAATATTAGTTTTGTAATGCAGCATTTGAATAATAAGTTAAGGTCCATGTTTTGAGAGTGGATATAATATCAACCTGGAATAGGTATTGTCTTTTTTATAAACATATACTTGACTTTGAATTGTTTTATAGTTTCTACAGCATCATTCTAACTGCTGCTGATTTTCTATTTGCATTTGGCATATGAATGCTTTGTAATCCTTTGGTATCTCAAGTTTCCAAGCTGTCTTTACAAAAAGACTAGATGATTATCTGTGATCCAGTTATTTTATGAGAGCTAATTTCCCAGAACAACTCATCTGTCATAGAAAATCGACTTCTTTTTTTTCTACTCCAGTTATGCTACATAACAATACCTTTTACATTCCAGCTTAATGTAATCTTCCTTGGGATTGCTTTATATAAAATGTTTCATCACACTGCCATTCTGAAACCTGAATCTGGCTGTCTTGATAATATCAAGTAAGTAACTTTTCTTTTGCTTTTCTTCAGTCTACCTTACCTTGATACACTAAACTATTCAAGCTTTTAATTGTATTGAGATTTTTATGACAAAATGATAAAGATCAATGTGTTTTCTTTGCTGAATAAGATCATTTACTGACTACTTAGGTGACTTGATCTGCCTGAAAATAAGTATAATGAAGCTTTGTCTTCAAAGAAACTTTTTTTCTCCTAAATTCTAATTTAAAAAATGATAAGTTTTTATTGAAAGTGTGTTAGTCTCTCAGTCATGCCTGACTGTGACCCCATGATCTCCCCAACCCAGGGATCGAACCTGGGTTTCCTACATTGCAGTCAGATTCTTTACCAACTCACCTACCAGGGAAGACCAAGTTTTTATTAGATGCATTTATTTATTTTGTCCAGGAAGCAAATATATAGTTACTATATTGGGCAGACTCTTGTTTCATAGAGCAATAGCCACACCAGTGCTCAACATTCCATCTCCTACTTCAGAGCAGTGGGAAAGAGAGCAAGACGGTGCCACCTGCAAATGACCAAAGGAGGGTGTTTATACTACAGGGGAGGAACCCAGAAATTATTAATCTGGGTGTTTACACAGGAATTCTTATACTGCTGCCCTTCTTTCCTCCTGAGAGAGATATAGAAACTTCACATCTCCCTAATGTAAAATCCTATGGTATACAAATGTAAGGTTCCAGATTTTACTTTCTTTGAAATGTTAACAAATCTCTTGGGAAGTAAATACCACCAGAAGACTCTCACTATGCGTTCATCTTTTAACTCTCAAGGTTTATCCTTTAACCAAAATCTGCTTTTTTATGTTCAAAAAAATCTGAAACATGCAGAGATAAGAAAATATCCACATTCCTTTCCTCTCTAGTAGTACTTCTTTTATATATACACACAAAAAAATCCAATTTACATTTTCTGGGAAAAAAAAAAAAGTTCTTTAGTATAACCAAGAACTTTGTCTTATTCCCTTAAAGGCTGTGACATTTGAGAAAGAATAGTGTGGAGATGTACTTTAGTCATTAACATATTGTCCGTATTAAGTAGCTTTTGTATGTGATTGCCTATGCTATGTGTAAACTGGTTAAATGTTTTTATTTAAATGAATGTACTTTCAGAGGTTTAATGAGGTTGCCTACACTTTCATGTGCTACTGACATTCTCCTTGAACTACCTCAGATAGCAGCTCTGACACCCATTTCTCATCTACTTATATTTAGTACCTGACATAGTTCCTTGCCCGTAGTAAGCCCTCAGTGTGTTTTCAGAATAAAGTAATGCATTAAAGACTGTAGTGACAAAAGTGCATTGAAATTAAGTGCTTAATTTGGCTTAAGGGATCTTCTGTCTATAACAGTTGAAAAAGTAGCTAAAGGGTTAGAAAAAATAAAAATATAATGGAGCAAACTAGAACTTATCTACTGTGAGTAGTCTTTTGTAGTTTAATATTACTTAGTTGAGTCATTATACTTTTGAATTATGTACAACTAGACTGCCCTTCTAAAATGTCATTATAGTTCCTTGGACTCTTTGTTCCTAATGGTATTGAATTTAGATCAACTATATAGGCACATAAAATATAACTTCTTTATCTTAGCATATTTGTACTCACTTTCGTATAAATTATATCTTTATATGTATCTTTATGTAATATAAAAATGCATTTAATATTTTATTATAATTTTGTTACATTTTAAAGTACTATCAGAAATAAGTGAATAACACTTGATATTTATGTGACAGCTTATGCCAAATTAAAAATCTTAGAAATATCTTGAACTTAGTACAGTCACATATTTAAAAAAATATATTTGCTTTCTCATTATTCATATGTATTTTTTTAGGTAATATGAGTTGAATCTCTGTGATATTACTAATTAGAAAAACAAGAACACAAAAGCAATAATTACATGTAACAGTATAGATGGCATCAAATTTTAAATTATAAAGCAAAATAAAGCCTTAAATGATGCTGTCTTGATTTGAATTCTATATAAATTCCTTTATAGTTTACAGCCTTTGGCAAATTTGAGCCTTTCTCTCTTCTTTAAAATGGGTGTAATGTATGAAGCATGAAGTGAAGTGAAGTGAAGTCGCTCAGTCGTGTCCGACTCTTTGCGACCTCATGGACTGTAGCCTACCAGGCTCCTCTGTCCATGGGATTTTCCAGGCAATAGTACTGGAGTGGATTTCCATTTCCTTCTCCAGGGGATCTTCCCAACCCAGGGATTGAACCCAGGTCTCCCGCATTGTAGACAAACGCTTTACCGTCTGAGCCACCATGAGCAGAGTAATGTTATCAGGAATGTAATGACGTAATGATGATGGTTTTTAAGGAAAAGTTAATAAAGTACAAGGAGATAAATAAGGTAGCTGTTATAAAGAATATAGAGGGTAGTTTTAAGATGGAAAGATATGCATATGGATATGCTGATAGGAAAGAACCAGTTTTAAAAGTGGTTAGAAAGAGAGGAAAGGGAAGTGCTATAATCATGATCCAAGGAACTGAGGGGAATGAGATCCAGAATAGTGGGATGGTAATTCCACTTCATTCGATTTCATGAGACACTTTTGTACTGAGATACCGTAAACCAGCTAGGGGAATTCTTTTCTACTCAGAATGGATAAAATAGTTAATAGGTGTGATGTACATATGTGGTAGAACCAGAGTAGAACAGTAAATTGAGGAATTTCTGTCTATTCTCCTCTACAAAGTAAGAAAAATGGTCATCTACAGATTATGAGGACATGTGAGAGAGAGAAAATTAAGAAAGAAGTCTCAAGAAAATATTTCTTAGAACTTTATAGAATTTGAGGAACATTTTATTTCATTCAAAATATGTTAACTATTTGATAGGTGGTTGTAAAAAAAAAATCACCAGGGCATAATTAAAAGGAAAAAAAGAGAATTTAAGAAAAAGCAAAATACAAAATCTGGCATTCTTTTTGTTTTTAGTAAAAATAAGGATCTGTATAATATAAATTTTTAAGTGGTATGGGTGATATGAGGGTATTTATTTTAAAGGCATAGATGATTTATTTGGAAAATCTTTTTTAGTATGGAGAGAGGGCATAAAAATGTATGTTTTCTTATGTTTTGTTTTATAAAGTAATGAATAAGATCCACCACCTTACACAGTTTGGTGAGAAAATAAGCTCACCATATAAGGCCTTTTGCCAGACAGTGTCTTTCTAAAACCGTTCATTCATTCATTAAATATGTGTTCCTTTTATTATGTATGTTCTTTCACAGAGAAGAAATATCTTCTTTATCCAAAATTTGTTGCTTCTTCCCATGTTCACTACCACCACTTCCTTTTATGCCACAGTGTACTTCTGCAAAGCTGCTTCAGTGGTCTTCTATTTTCCCCACATTGATTCTTACCCTTGCCTTCATTAGCTAGAACGATCTCTTAAAAAGTTTAAATCTGATCATGCACCTCTCTTGGGTAAAACTCATCAGCAGTTTCCTGTTACTCTAACACCGAAGTCCAAACTTCCTACGATGGCCCACTAAGCCCTCCTAATCTAGTTGCCCCTTTCTTTCTACAACTTCATTTTAAGCTATGTGCCCATCTGGCCTTCTAGATGCACTCACTTTTCCTTCAGGTCTGCTGTTTCTCTACAGACTTTCTTTTCCCTAACACTGCATGACTGATACTACTCTAACTTAAAAACTAGTTATATTTTAATTTAAATTTCCTTCATAGTCATCATATTATTGATACTTTTTTGTTGTTGTTGTTATGGGGAGAATATTTGCTAACCAGCTGACATGAAGTATTCCAGCCTACTTGACAGTTAATTCTTATTATAAGTGGATAAATTAGTGTTTGACTTATAAAAAATTAGTAAATAAATACATTTTGATGTTAGTATATGGTATTCATTTGATTTGATCATGACTATATTAATGATATACTCTGGGAAAAAATAATAATATATTAAATTGCTATAGTTAACATAATTATGGAGGTAGAGGTATGCCACATCTCAGATATAACCAAAAAAATACTTAAAACTACATTTCTGTTTGCTCTTTTCTTACTTGTCCTTTGTCTTCTTTTCATCAAAATAGGTAATTATATTTGGAGGAAAAAAATAACTCCAGTCACTTTAATTTTCGTGTTGAATTTCAGACATAAGGAAAATCTAGCCTAATTTTAAAAAATATATATATAAATATAATAAAGCAATTAATGAATTGTTATCAGCACAAAAGTAACTTATAGTATTGCTGAAGTATTATGACATATATAACTTTAATTTTTGAGGCACATTTATAGCACTTGTGACATTTACCTTAGAAATAAAAATTAATCATTTCTATAGTTATCAACTACTTGTATTGTTGAAAAAACTATTTAACAGCATCACATTGACTTTGAATAATAAAAATAAATAATGGGAATTTTTAGGGCAAAGAAAGAAAATTGGTGCCCATATGGAGAGAAAAAGAATCTGCTAGATTTCCCTTTTCTATATCTGTCCCTTTGCCCTTTTCCAGGGACAGATATCTTCTGCATCCAGACTTCTTATCTTGACCTAGTCCTGTTTTCCAATTTCTGGTATCTCCCCGTCATTATGGTTTTGCATGAGTGATGAATTGGCAAACACAATGTCAGATAGTTTAAAGAAACAGTTTTCACTTTCCTTCCTTCCTCCCTGTACTCTGATTCCTAAGGGAAGGTATAGTGCTGAAGAGAAGCAACAACTCACGTTATACACAATTTCAATTTGAATTGGTTATATGATCTCACAAGTTACATCATGGCTCTAAAGTCTTAGTATCTCCTCAGAATTAGGAATAATTGATTCTGCTTTATTGAGTTTTGTTACAATTAAAACTATCATATATATGAAGAATACAACACATAATTTAGTGTTTATATAGGATGGTTTGATTATTTTTAACCAATCTATGTGGAAATACATTTCTGCCTTTTGTTCTTAGTGTTTTCCTTAATGAAATTTGCTCATTCTCCTATCAAAATCTCATTAGAATTTGACTGGCTTTGTTTCTCATGTAGAACTGGCCTGATATGATTCTCTCTCTCTTTTTTTTTTTTTTTTTCTTTTAAGGCAAAAGTTATCCTATTATGAAAGAACTGGCTCCAGGAGTGAAATGTTCATTTGATTAATAAGTAGCAAGTTCTGTAGTTAGTTTTAAATTAGGGGGGAAAAGAAGTATCTCAGTGAATTTGGACATCTGCCACACATAAAGAAAACTAAGAAGGCTTCTGAGTAGCTTCAGGGATGCATAGAAAAATGTTTTGCCTTACCAGTATCCATAGTAACTTACTTATTCCTTAATGAGGTAATTTTTGCTTTGTACTGTATTTCTAGATATTTGTAGAAATAAGTCATTTAGCTTTGCTAGTACTACATTAGTACTTCATGGAGTTAAATGTGGTAGGTTCTTAAAAACTGAAAGTGGAAAAGCAGAATGATACAATCATGAAAAATTTAACAGTATCACAAAAGCTTTCAGTACTCTGATATATATATATATATAAATATATATATATATATAAATTCCCTGCTTTTTAAAGTGGTATCATTTTTATACTGAGGTCAGTATAGTATCTTAAAAAGACTTTGATCTTTTATGAAAACTGGAAACCTAGTTCTGAATTATGTGTAATAAATATATTCACCCACTTCAATGCCTTCTGGATGAGTTTTGAGGAAAATATGTGTAGTACTTTCTCATTCTTCTTAACATATTAACTTCTTGTTCAGTCACTAATTCATATCTCACTCTTTGTAACCCCGTGGACTGCAGCATGCCAGGCTTGCCTATCCTTGACAGAAGTTTGAGTTTGCTCAAACTTATATCCATTGAGTCAATGATGCTATCTAAACATCTCATCCCCTGCTGCCCTCTTTGCCTTTTGCCTTCAACCTTTCCCAGCATCAGAGTCTTTTCCGATGAGTCAGCTCTGCATCAGTTGGCCAAAGTATTGGAGCTTCAGCATCAGTCCTTCCAGGGAATACTCAAGGTTGATTTCCAGGTTCCTATGCAATATTGTTCTTTACAATATCAGGTTTTACTTTCACCACCAGACACATCCGCATTCTGCTTTGGCCAGCAACTTCATTCTTTCTGGAGCTATTAGTAATTTTCCTCTGCTCTTCACCAGTAGCATATTGGGCACCTTCCATCCTGGGGGCTCATCTTCCAATGTCATAACTTTTTGCCTATTCATACTGTCCCTGGGGTTCTCTTGGCAAGAATACTGGAGCTATTTGCCATTCTCTCCTCCAGTGGACCGTGTTTTGTCAGAACTCTTCACTGTGGCCTGTCTGTCTTGAGCGGCCCTGCACAGCGTAACTCATAGCTTCATTGAGTTACTCAAGCCCCCTCACCATGGCAAAGTTGTGAACCATGAAGGGAAAAACATTAGCTGTGAATTAAAAGGCTGAAATATTGTTTGGGGCTTTTATAAAGGAAGCTCAGTATAGTTTATATAGTCCATGAAGACTTAAAAAAAAAAAGAAAAACTTGTGTCTCTATTCAGCTAATTTTATTCATTGTTTACCTTCCACCACCCAAATTACTATATTTAAATGAAAATGCCATAGATTTCTAATTATTTTAAGCATTTAGAGATGTGTTTAGAAACTGTCACCTCTTGTAAAAAAAATTCCTCGGCCAACACACTTTACTGAGATGTGTTTTTCCAAAACTTTTTAATCAAATATAATTGTCAACACCCACACACACTGTGAACACTTTAGTTCTTAAAAGAGAACCAGTAATTGATTTACTTTATTTAGTGTAATAAAATAATTTTTAAGAATATTCTGAAAAGAATATCATTCAGTATCTCATTTTCCCCACCTTCTCTCCATTTCCTTGGTCTGTGGTTAAACATCACTGAAAATGTTCCACAAAGTTATCATAAATGATCGAGGTATACTTTGAAGAGTAATACAATCTAAACAGCACTGTTTGGAGTTCTATGTATTTTTATGACACCACTAGATTTACTTCAAATAAGTTAAGACTTTCCTCAGGTTTTAGTTAGTCCTTTACTGATTAACTTAATTTCAACCACAAACATATAACAATCACTTCTATGGAAAATTAACTTTAGCCACCAGTTCACAAAGCTGTGCATTCGGCCAGTCTTATTGCCAGCCTCACTGTATTATGCATTTTAGGCTGTAGTTTTAAGTTTTGTGAAATATTAGAAGTGTTAGTCTCTGTTTTCAGGCATTTCTCTTTAAAATGCATTCAGATCCCCATGAGATCTTTCTAGAACCAGGTGTTTTTTACATCACTGTGTTTGGCATATTTCATTTTCTGGGAGCTGACACTGAGAGGAAAAAAAAAAAAAAACAGTTTGAAGGATGACAGTCACGGGCTCACTGGAAAACTGTTAGGCATTAAATAATTCTTTTACTTTTTCCCAAAATGATCAGGTTTATATCAAGATTAGGACAATCAATTACAGCCTAAGGATGAAAAAGCCTAAAAGACTACCTAAGGGGGGAAAATTATTCTTTATGAGGAAACTTAAGTTAGTAGCTCCTGTATTCTTTATATGTTGGCTAAACTCAGATTTCTTTTGTATCCTGTATGAAATGTGCTGTCAGACTTTGGGAAAGCTTGGTAATCAGAATTGTTTCATGAAACCAGCATCTCTGTAGTAATTATACACGCAACAGCAGAATTAATCTAAAATAAGTAATTATAAAAAGGCTATAGTTTCTCCCCCCAAATAACTAGGAGACAATATTCACTTAAACTTTCATTAGGTTGGAAGAAATACAAGAATAATAATAAATAATATTTATATTCCATATTATTCACATATTTTATTTATATTTAATGTATAAATAGATTTTATTTTAGTCTTTTATTCACTCATTAATTTATTTAATAAATGAGAAGTGATAAAATTTTGCATATATATTGAAGATATAATTTACTGAATTGCTAATTTATTTACACAGACTATAAGAAAAAGGAGTAGAGTATGATTCCAAGGTTTTTGGCATTGGGTATTGAGATATGGAACTGTAGAAAAAAGACACACTAGGGGCAGATTAGGAGATTTAGGAGGGGAGTTGAACAACATAACTTTGAAAGACTTACTAAATATTGCAGTGTTGATGATGTATAAGCAGTTGGAATAATGAAGAGAGCTGAAGATTTAAATTTGAAATCATTGGTATATAGATTTGATTTGATTTTTGCATTTAGTGTTTTTCAGGTATTAAATATTGATTTTGTTTTATATATCTTTATTCCTTTCTATAGTGGTAAATGATTCTGCTTTCTTTTCCATTTATGACAATGATATATTTCCTGTTAAACCATTAAGCAAAGTGAGATGATTTTTTAAAAATTAATAATGTAAAGGTGGTAATGCAGACATGACAAAAGGTTAAGATAGTGATTTTCCAGTCATATCCTGTCACTTGTCATGGTGTGTTACTGTTAGGATATCCTTGCTGTGAGTATACACATCATAATGATCCTGAAGTAGGTGTCTCTGTAGCTGGTTTAATAGGTCAGTGATGTTAGTAAGTACCTAAGCTCTTTCCCTTTTCATTTATCACCCTTAGCATATTGGCTATTGTCACTCACAGTGTCAACTTGTGGTCCAGAAATGTCTCCTTCAGTTCCCATCACCTTATCTTAAGCAATTGTGTTCAAAAGCAAAAACAAAGAGAGAAAAGACTGCTATCATCAAAAGCCTCTTCTATACAATGTTTCAAACCTCTGTCCTTAGTACCTCCAGCACTCAGTCTATCAGATCTAATCCCTTGAATCTCTTTGTTACTTCCGCTGTTTAATCATAATGATTGATTTAGGTCATGACTGAATAGCCTAGTGGTTTTCCCTACTTTCTTCAATTTAAGTCTGAATTTGGTGATAAGGAGTTCGTGATCTGAGCCACAGTCAGCTCACAGTATTGTTTTTGCTGACTGTATAGAGCTTCTCCATCTTTAGCTATAAAGAATACAATCATTCTGATTTTGGAATTGACCATCTGGTGATGTCCATGTGTAGAGTCATCTCTTGTGTTGTTGGAAGAGGGTATTTGTTATGACTAGTATATCATTTTGGCTAAACTGTTAGCTTTTGCCCTGCTTCATTTTGTATTCCAAGGCCAAACTTGTCTGTTACTCCAGGTATCTCTTGACTTCCTAATTTGCATTCCAGTCCCCTATGATGAAAAAGACATCTTTTATTAGTATTAGTTCTAGAAGGTTTTGTAGGTCATCATAGAACTGTTCAACTTCAGCTTCTTCAGCATTAGAGGTTGTGGTATAGACTTGGATGACTGTGATATTGAATCGTTTGCCTTGGAAATAAACAGAGATCATTCTGTCATTTTTGAGATTGCACCCAAATACTTCATTTCAGGATCTTTTGTTGATTATGAGACCTACTCCATTTCTTCTAAGGGATTCTTGCCCGCAGTAGTAGATATAATGGTCATCTGAATTAAATTTGCCCGCTCCAGTTCATTTTAGTTCACTGATTCCTAGAATGTCAGTGTTCACTCTTGCCATCTCCTGTTTCATGACTTCCAATTTACCTTTACTCACAGACCTAACATCCCAGGTTCCTATGAAATAATGTTTTTTACAGCAACAGAATTTTCTTCCACTACCAGTAACATCCAAAACTGGAGACTGTTTCCACTTTGGCTCAGCCACTTCATTCTTTCTGGAGCTATTTTCTCTGCTCTTCTCCAGTTAGCATATTGGGCACCTACCAACCTGGGGAGTTCATCTTTCTATGTCATATCTTTCTGCCTTTTCATATTCTTCATGAGTTCTCAAGGCAATAATACTAAGTGCTTTGCCATTCCCTTCTCCAGTGAACCATGTTTTATCAGAACTCTCCACCATGACCTGTCCATCTTGGATGGCCCTACACAGCATGGCGCATAGATTCATTGAGTTAGACAAGCCTGTGATCCATGTGATCAGGTTGGTTAGTTTTCTGTAAATTGTAGTTATCATTCTGTCTGCCCTCTGATGGATAAAGAGGAGAAGCTTATGAAAGCTTCCTGATGGGAAGGATTGACTGTGG
Organism: Ovis aries; assembly: GCF_016772045.2. Classification (NCBI taxonomy): domain Eukaryota; kingdom Metazoa; phylum Chordata; class Mammalia; order Artiodactyla; family Bovidae; genus Ovis; species Ovis aries. The sequence continues at coordinate 78,275,253 of NC_056059.1, forward strand.
GGCAATTGGAGTCTTGCTCAGATGGGCGGGGCCATGCTCAGTAAATCTTTAATCCTATTTTCTGTTGATGGGTGGGGTTGTTTTCCCTACTAGGAGTAATGGGGGTAATGATGACCTCCTTTTAAAGGACTTATCCCAGGACTACTGTATTCAGTGCCCCTTACACCATGCAGGCCACTGGAGACTGCAGTCGACCCACGCCTCCACTGGAGACTCCTGCACACTCACAGGCAAGTCTGGCTCAGTGTCTTGTAGGGTCACTGCTCCTTTCTCCTGGGTCCTGGTATGCACAAGGTTTTGTTTGTGCCCTCCCAGTCTGTTTCTCCAGTCCCGTGGAAGTTCTGTAATCAAATCCCACTGGCCTTCAAAGTCAAATTCCCTGGGTTCTCAGTCCCTTTGCCAGATCCCCAGACAGGGAAATCGGTTGTGGGCCCTAAAACTTTCACCACAGTGCAAGAACTTCCTTGGTATAATTGTTCTCCAGTTTGTTCTCATGTCTAATTATCTATTATTAAATGTCTGTTGTGGATATGTCTACATTATGAAAATTCAGGTAAATCTTATGAAAATGGAAGTATTATATTATTGCAGTTCACTCAGCCCCAAATTCTTTGACAGATAGAACTTATACTAGTCTTTGCTTTTATTTATACCATAGAAGAAATTAATGTAAGAATCTAGTTATTATTTAGGAATTAAAAATGTTGAAACTTACTGTTTTAATCTTTTTTGTTCATTTTTTAAAAATGTAATTGCTGTGCACTTTCCAAACAGGTACATGTATTTAGCATTATCTTGTTTAATTCTGTCTTGTAAAACAATCTTGCTTGCTATTGGTTAAACTTACAAATTTTATCCTAAAGCATTTTCATTAGTTTGTAATATATTTATTTTAATATACTTTCAGTTTATAAACAACTATAAAAGGAAATAATAGATTTGGAACTATATATTTCAAATACAAATAAAGAGATTTGAGTCACTTTGATTTATTTCCACAAAGATCATCTTCCTTTTAAACATATAAGTCAGTTTTTGCTCCAGTAATTACTTAGGGTCATAATTCTTTAAAATATGAAGTACAATCTATGATTGCTTAAAGGCTGAATGAAATATATGAAATCTCATGGATATCACAATTATGTGGCTTTTAAGAGCTGTCTTGGTAGCTATAATCAGAACCAAGTCATAACAACATTTTCTCCTAATAGAACTCTAAAGTGACTCTGAGAGAGTCGGATATGACTGAGCGACTCAGCACAGAACAGCACAAAGTGACACAAATTATTTTAAACTGAAAATTACATTTGCTACAATGATTATCAGCCTATAAGTTTGTCTGAAAGTTGACCAAAACTTACAATTTAAAAAATTCGTTGTGAGAAATTTTGCATAAATATTATTGGGCTCAAAGACTTTTTTACTTGCAAATCCTAATCAACCCATATTTAAACTGTTTCTTGGAGATGTTTAAAGAAAATTTGTGGGTAATATTAAGTTAAATATTGAACTACATTTTGAGTCACATACTGCAGGTAAATATTTAGTCATAGATTCTGAAATAAATGACCTAAACCCTCTGGTTCTACCCTTCAGTTCAGTTCAGTTCAGTCACTCAGTCATGTTGTACTCTTTGCAACGCCATGGACTGCAGCACACCAGGTCTCCCTGTCCATAGCCAACCCCTGTAGTTTACTCAAACTCATGTCCATTGAGTTGGTGATGCCATCAACCATCTCATCCTCTGTTGTCCCCTTCTCCTTCAATCTTTCTTAGCATCAGGGTCTTTTCAAATGAGTCAGTTCTTCTCATCAGGTGGCCAAAGTGTTGGAGTTTAAGCTTCAGATTCAGAGCTTCCAATGAATATTCAGGACTGATTTCCTTTAGGATGCACTGGTTGGATCTCCTTGCAGTCCAAGGGACTCTCAAGAGTCTTCTCCAACACCACAGTTCAAGAGCATCCATTCTTTGGCTCTCAGTTTTCTTTATAGTCCAACTCTCACATCCATACAGCTACTGAAAAAACCATAGTTTTTACTAGGCAGACCTTTGTTGACAAAGTACTGTCTCTGTTTTTTAATATGCTGTCTATATTGGTCATAACTTTTCTTCCAAGGAGCAAGGGTCTTTTAATTTCATGGCTGCAGTCACCATCTGCAGTGATTTGGGAGCCCCCAAAAAGAAAATCTGTCACTGTTTCCACTATTTCTCTATCTATTTGCCATGAAGTGATGGGACCAGATGCTATGATCTTAGTTTTCTGAATGTTGAGTTTTAAGCCAACTTTTTCACTCTCCTCTTTCACTTTCATCAAGAGTCTCTTACTTTTTCTTCACGTTCTGCCACATCTGCATATCTGAGGTTATTGATATTTCTCCCAGCAATCTTGATTCCAGCCTGTGCTTCCTCCAGCCCAGCATTTCTCAAGATGTACTCTGCATATAAGTTAAATAAGCAGGGTGACAATATTCAGCTTTGACGTGTCCTTTTCCCAATTTGGAACCAGTCTGTTGTTCCATGACCAGTTCTAAATGTTGCTTCCTGACCTGCATATATGTTTCTCAAGAGGCAGGTCAGGTGGTCTGGTATTCCCATCTGAACTCCCCAGGTCGATAGGTGCCCAATTTGCTACTGGAGATCAGTGAAAAAAATAACTCCAGAAAGAATGAAGAGATGGAGCCAAAGCAAAAACAACATCCAGTTGTGGATGTGCCTGGTGATGGAAGTAAAGATCAGTGCTGTAAAGAGCAATATTGCATAGGAATCTGAAAAGTTAGGTCCATGAATCAAGGCAAATTGGAAGTGGTCAAACAGGAGATGGCTAGAGTGAACATTGACATTTTAGCAATCCACAAATTAAAATGGACTGGAATGGATGAATTTAACTCAGATGACCATTATATCTACTACTGTGGGCAAGAATCCCTTATAAGAAATGGAGTAGCCCTCATAGTCAACCAGAGAGTCTGAAATGCAGTACTTGGATACAATCTCAAAAACAACAGAATGATCTCTGTTCATTTCCAAGGCAAACCATTCAATATCACAGTAATTCATGTCGATGCCCCAAACAGTAATGCCAAAGAAGCTGAAGTTGAATGGTTCTATGAAAACCTACAAGACCTTCTAGAAATAACACCCCCAAAAAATGTCCTTTTCATTATAGGGAACTGGAAAACGAAAGTAGGAAGTCACGGAATACCTAGAGTAACAGGCATATTTGGCTTTGGAGTGCAAAGTGAAGCAGGGCAAAGGCTGATAGAGTTTTGCCAAAAGAACACACTAGTCATAGCAAACACCCTCTTCCAACAACACAAGAGAAGACTCTACACATGAACATCACCAGATGGTCACTACTGAAATCAAATTGATTATATTCTTTGCAGCCAGTGATGGAGAAGTTCTATACAGTCAGCAAACACAAGACCAGGAGCTGACTGTGGCTCAGATCATTAACTCCTTATTGCCAAATTCAGACTGAAATTGAAGAAAGTAGGGAAAACCACTAGACCATTCTGGTATGACCTAAATCAAATCCCTTATATTACAGTGTAAGTGACAAATAGATTCAAGGGATTAAATCTGATACACAAAGTGCCTGATGAACTATGGATGGAGGTTCGTGACATCATATAGGAGGTAGGGATCAAGACCACCCCCAAGGAAAAGAAATTCAAAAAGGCAAAATGGTTGTCTGAGGAGGGTTTACAAATAGCTGCGAATAGAAGAAAAGTGAAAAGCAAAGTAGGAAATGAAAGATATAACCCTTTAAATGGAGAGTTCCAAAGAATAGTAAGGAGAGATAAGAAAGCCTTCCTCAGTGATCTGTGGAAAGAAATAGAGAAAAACAATAGAATAGAAAAGTCTAGAGATCTCTTCAAGAAAATTAAAGATATCCACAGAGAATTTCATGCAAAGATGGGCACAATAAAGGACAGAAATTATGGACCTGACAGAAGCAGGAAATATTAAGAAGAGGTGGAAAGAATACCCAGAAAACTATACCAAAAAGATCTTCACAACCCAGATAATCACAATGATGTGATCACCAACCTAGAGCCAGACATCATCCTGGAATAAGAAGTCAAGGTGCCTTAGGAAGCCACACTATGAACAAAGGTACTGGAGGTGATGGGATTCCTGTTGAGCTATTTCAAATCCTAAAAGATGATGCTGTGAAAGTGCTGCACTCAATATGCCAGCAAATTTGGAAAACTCAGCAGGGGCCACAGGACTGGAAAAAGTCAGTTTTCATTCCATTCCCAAAGAAAAGCAATGCCAAAGAATGGTCAAACTACCACATAATTGCCCTCATCTCACATGCTAGCAAAGTAATACTCAATATTCTCCAAACCAGGCTTCATCAGTAGGTGAACTGTGAACTTCCAGATGTTCAAGTTGGATTTTGAAAAGGCAGAGGAATCAGAGATCAAATTGTCAACATCCTTTGAATCATTGGAAAAGCAAGAGAGTTCTAGAAAAACATCTACTTCTGCTTTATTGACTATGCCAAAGCCTTTGACTGTGTGGTTTTGCCCTTAAATCAGCCCTAATAGTTGCATTTGACCCAAAATCAATTTAAGATTTCATGTGTTTTGTCTGTTTGAAACTGTGAGCAAAATAATGAGACATACTTAATTTATTGAAGTTTTGCTATGTATCAGGCACAGTTTAAATTTAATCTTTGTAATGACTCTTTGAGATATCAAAAGGGATAATTAACTTACCTTGAGACCTTACAGATAGTTAGTGCCAAAACTTGGATTCCAATAGGCCATCTGGTTTGAGTCCATTTCCTAATTATTACCATATATTCCTTATTGTATCACACTGTACATCTACAAATAAACTGTATTTCATAAAGTTTTTTTCATAAGGATCATTTTAGAATGAAGACATGCTTAAAGAAGATTTAAATTCAAATATGGCCTGGAATACATGACTCAAGAATCCCATCTTCAAAACCTTGTGATTATTTTAATATTTTAAATAATGAGCTGAAAAGGTTAGTAATGTGCAGTTTTCAGGAATCTTAATGTAACAGTGGTCTTAGAATTAGAGATAGAGATTTCAGAGTAACTAGAATTTAAAGTGTATTACTGAATGAAGCTACCCAAGAAGGATGTGGTTTTGGTAAACAGTCACTTTGGTGACTCATAAAGTATAGTCAACATGATAAATAAAAAATTATGCCATAGAAGCCAAAAAACAGAAGGGGATGATCAACTATAGGATGTTCCTGAGTACTCAAGTATGATGAGATGGAAAAGTTGACAAGGGATTTGGCAATGACAGGACATTGTGGAGTTATGAAGAATGTGTGCCTAAGTAGAGTGGCTTTTATGAAAATGAGAAGTGAGCCTGTATGAACTATATATTTAGAAAACTCTTAACAAATTTTTCAGTAAAGATAACACCAAAGATTCTTGGAGAGTCTGTGGGATATAAAAGGTGTTTTGTTTTGTTTTTTTAAGTAACAAGTACTGAAGTATGTTTGTTGATGGGAACGAACCTATAGACGAGGAGATAATTCATAAAAAGCAGGAGAGAAGAATCCTCAAAGGAGCACGGTTCTTGAGAAGCGTCAGAATGAGTGGATATGTTGCCATAATAAGAAAGAGGCATTTCTCTCATTATAAAAGGAGGGAACACAATGTGTGTGGGTACGTTGAAAGTAGTTTATAGATTTGGTTTCAGAAAGATGAGGACGTTTCTGTCAGTAGTCTCGTTTGAGTTCTCCCAGAAGTGGACTCTGAGCCAAGGATTCAGCACAAACAATTAATGAAGGAATTCCTTTCATAGGAAATCAATAAGAAAGTAAGGGGAAGCAGGATAGATAAGAAGAAGAAGCTATGCAAGGTTGTCATTCTGGTGAAGTCTCAGACTTACCCTGATCCCAAAGGGAGCTCTGGAGTGTAAATAACACTTTGGAACTGTCCAATGTTAAGGCATAGGAACTGGGATTCTATAATTTCAGACCTGTTAGTAATGGACTACAGTTTTGCTGAGGGGCATGGGATGGGTTGTGAGAGTGGAATGTAAACTCCCAGGTACTTCTGGCTGTATGGGCCTAGTAGCTCTGGTACACAAAAACAGTCCTCTGCAGATCACGGGACAAATCTTTATCAGCTAAGCATGCAGCAGATGAGGGATAAAGTCATGATCTGTACAAGGGATTGTGAGGTCCAGACAGTGCACCAATGCATTTGTAACTATCAGATTGCTTTTTTTTTTAAAGTAAATAGGAGATATTCAGCTGAAGCTGTTGGGATAAAAAGGAAGTTTGAGGTACAAGGAAAATGTTAAATATTCCTCGTGGGGTAAGGGAAAGCACATTGATAGGGGAGTTTAGTTGACTTTCTGGATATTGTTAAATGTTATTAGACATCTTTTGTTTGTTCAATACTCATCTAATCAGGGTTGCATATTTTTTCAAATCATTAAAGATGAAAGGAGATGCAAGAAGTTAAAGATTATAGAATCTAGTCTGGTCAGGCAGGAAAGGATGAATACAAAATGGGGGATATATGGTGAAAGTGTGGAGGGACTAATGGGATGTCTGGAGATGCTAGTAAATAACAACAACAAAAAAGAAAATAAATGGTGGTAGTAGATATTTGATGGCAAGACTCTCAAAGGAGCTGGGGTTTTGACAGAGGTAAAAATCATGGTTTGGCAGTATTACTTCTACTGCCTGATTTGTGAGAAAACCAATATTTGAGTTTGTGTGGTCTTCAGGGAAAGCACTGTCAGCAGACAACAATGTCACTTAAAGCATGAAGATGACAAAAACACACCCAGGACGGAATATTAGAATTAAAGATTTTAAAATTTAAAAAATGAAAAACTAAAAAAAAAAATGTAGGGGAATTTGTTGATATTAGATTCTGAATTTCAAAGGATAGGATGGAATTTGGGGAGAACAAGGGAAATAGTGAAAATTTGGATTGAATTAAAAGATATGCATATAAATTTTAAGTAATTAGATGGAGCAAGCTTGGAACCATTTTTGTGGTACCCATTCATTGTTTACTATCTTCTTGTAGTCACTTACAATCTTAGATAATAGATTTTGTACCCATACCTATGGAAGATCCCCCTAGATAGATGAAAGCACTACTTACACTCTGCCTTAGATACATACATTTTCTCCTCAAATTCTAGAAAATACCAAGGTACTTAATCTTAAAAATCACATCTCAGGCTATTTACCTATATTCCAATTCATTAAAGGAGACTGAAATGCTCTATGATTAAAGATAATAAATAGATGATCACTGACAGGCAAACTAATCATCACAAATTATGGTTTACACAATGAGGCTAAACAACTTACCAGCACACTCTGGGTGCATATCAGTTCAGTTCAGGTCACTCAGTCATGTCTGACTCTTTGCAACCCCATGAATCACAGCATGCCAGGCCTCCCTGACCATCACCAACTCCCGGAGTTCACTCAGACTCACATCCATCGAGTCAGTGATGCCATCCAGCCATCTCATCCTCGGTCGTCCCCTTCTCCTCCTGCCCCCAATCCCTCCCAGCATCAGAGTCTTTTCCAATGAGTCAACTCTTCGCATGAGGTGGCCAAAGTACTGGAGTTTCAGCTTTAGCATCAGTCCTTCCAAAAGAAATCCCAGGGCTGATCTCCTTCAGAATGGACTGGTTGGATCTCCTTGCAGTGCAAGGGACTCTCAAGAGTCTTCTCCAACACCACAGTTCAAAAGCATCCATTCTTCGGCACTCAGCCTTCTTCACAGTCCAACTCTCACATCCATACATGACCAGTGGAAAAACCATAGCCTTGATTAGACGGACCTTAGTCAGCAAAGTAATGTCTCTGCTTTTGAATATGCTACCTAGGTTGGTCATAACTTTTCTTCCTCCAAGGAGTAAGCATCTTTTAATTTCATGGCTGCAGTCACCATCTGCAGTGATTTTGGAGCCCCCCAAAATAAAGTCTGTCACTGTTTCCCATCTATTTCCCATGAAGTGATGGGACCAGATGCTATGATCTTCGTTTTCTGAATGTTTAGCTTTAAGCCAACTTTTTTACTGTCCTCTTTCACTTTCATCAAGAGGCTTTTTAGTTCCTCTTCACTTTCTGCCATAAGGGTGATGTCATCTGCATATCTGAGGTTATTGATATTTCTCCCAGCAATCTTGATTCCAGCTTGTGTTTCTTCCAGTCCAGTGTTTCTCATGATGTACTCTGCAATTCCAAGGGAATACTTCTCATTTAAATAAGAACAATATTAAAGCAAAAACACTTTTTCAAACTTCAGCTTTTCTCATTCTCCTACTTTCCAGGAGTACTTTTTTAATAGGAGTGTTACTTTGTTTTTATTAAGTTTACCCCATATTAACAAGTAGTGAAACAATGTAAGTCACAGTTATTTTAAATAAAGGACTGTGTAGTAAATCCCTGGATTTGTAAATAAAATGTGCAGACAGTATAGTGGAATGTTAGCTGTCTTGAGCTGCTCAGTCCACAGCTGAAAATTTCCTAATCTAATTTTCTCTTGGCTGAGTCCCAATTGTTGCTGGATTTTTCCACTATATACAATTATGTATTTTAAAAAGATCTGTCATCCAAGTCCCCTGGCTCTTTTATAAATGTATATTTGAGCATGTATTCTAGAATACTCAGAAATGTTGTTTGTAGAAGTTCATATTTTCAATCAGACATTTAAACATGCTAACACAAAAATCCTCTCAGTTCCAGAACTGAGATTAATGGTTTTAGCTTTAATTTCAAGCTGTTTATGAGATAAAGAAAGCAAGCCATGAGTATAAAAAGTAGTAATATATCAGTGAAAAATATTGACATAACTGAATATTAACATTACATATGCCAAGAAGTAAAAAAATGGCTAATTTTCTTTGTGGGAGTCATTGTCATTGCACTTTTCTCATTTTTCTGCCTTTGAATTTACAACATCTTTTTCAGTTAGCTGTAGAAAGATATCTAAAATTACCAGATCTTCCACTCAGTTACTTTCATTAATGTAATATGTAAAAACTTAAAGCAATGAAACAACAAATATTCAACATGTCAGTTCATACTTACAGGAACCCTATTAGTAAAATGATTATGGTCATTTGTTTCTATTTTTAATCTTTCTAAAATCATTTTAATTCCCCCCCCCTTTTTTTTTCAATGAGCCTTTCTGTAAACTTTCTCATTTACTTGCTAATATACACTTTAAATACTTCAGTTATTGCATGTAGCTTCTCCATTTGTCATGTCTCTGTTGATTCTTGTTTTACTACAGAGAACAATATTATATATTTAAACCATCAACTTTTCCTCTGTAGTGTGTGATTTTGAGGTCTTTGGAGGACATGTTGTGTTCCTAATATGACCAGCCAAATTTCCAACATCATTCGCAAAATAATCCATCCTATTCCTCAAGATTTTTGCTGCTTCACTGTCCCAGACCAAATCTCTGTGTGCTCTCTTCTATTCCATGGACATAGACTTCATTTCTCTACCATTACTTCCTTATTACCAACCTTGCTTAGTATCTGGTAGCATGAATCCTCCCATTTTGATCATCTTTCAAAATTGCTTTATCTTCTCTTAGACTTTCATCTTTCTTCAATGTAAATTTCAAAATCAGTTTTTAAAGTTCTTCTTCACCATTATGTAGTAACTGATCATGATGTTTATGCACCATTAGATTTTGCTATCTAATAGCTTATTTAGGATTTTAAAGTAAGATTTTAAATAAAATGTTCTTTTTTATTCTCTTAAATTTTACCTACCTAGTAACTTATAGTAGTCTCATAAAGCTTTTCTTCTTTTTCATTTAGGCCTGACCTACATGAAAAAAGGATTATTTGTTGTTTTAATATTAAATAGAACTTATTTGTAAAATATTCAGGGTCTTGAGGTTTCTTTGGAGACATAGCAGCAGATGGATAAATGTTCATGTATATCTATGCATGTTTTATAAGTTATTGATTTCAAGATTTGATGTCACGATCATCAGAGAATGCAGTAGGTTTGATATTAATTCTTAGTATTTTATTAAGGTTGCCCTTTGGCCTAACGTGTGATTGATTTAAGAACTGTTATTTTGGAATTTGGAGTTTGTATACCTTTAAAGTTTGATTTATGTGCATATTTGCTTAAATTTTCTATACCATTTCTCAGTGTTTTTTTGTTAACATAATTTTAAGATTATATTCAGATTTCTAGTTATAAATATATTTAAGGGCTACAACATCTCACAGAGCTTCTGTGTTAGAAGCAGACTTGCAGTAGAGATTGTGGGTCATTACCTAGGTCTACTCACTATTCAAGAAACTAGTTGAGGCATAGACTATTCTTTTCTTGGTTGCATTCAACTCTAAAAAGATCATAGTAGGAGAATTCCACAGACAGAGGAGCCTGGAGGGCTACAATCTATGGGGTCACAGAGAGTCTGACACAGCTGAAGCAACTGAGCATGCACGCATGCAAGATTATGTCATTCATTGTGAAAGTGAGTAAACTAGGCCTAATGACAGTTACATCACTTGACCAACATTAAATAAGACTTGTCTGTATCCTATTGTGTTTCAGGGTCTGCCTTGGTTCTGTTTATTAGAATCTTTAGTAAATACCAACATGTTTAAAATACACAGTTGTACTTTTTTATGTTTTAGTTGTTCTACAGTTTATAATAAAGTGTTTATTCACAGATAGGCTATGATGAATGTTTCTCTTACAAGTTGTTGAAATGAGAGGTGATGATACCATATGGTATGAGAAAGATATAACAATTCAACGTGTCAAAACACATTTGGCAAGAATATCTAAAAGTTATCAATTTTTCTCTCTTATTTTACTTAAAAGTTTTTATATCTTCTAAATTGAAAAAAGAAACCTTGAAAGTATGTTATACATTCTTTAAAGTACTTCCTCTCCTTGCATTCCAATGATCAAGCTTATCAGCTTGAAAAACATTGATCCTTAAATAATGAGCCAGGAAACATGATTCTATCTGTAAGTTTTAAAAAATAAAAAATGTCAATTTGTTGCCATTATTTTAAGATCTTGAGATATTTCTATCAGATACTAGAACTATAGTTTTCAAGGATTACAAGACAAAATCATTAGTAAGAAATGCAAACTTCTCTTTATATAGTTTGTCATTTACTTTATCCTATTCAGAGTTTCAAGTTTTCAAAAAATCATGAGGAACTATGAAATTCAATTTTATAACAGATATCTTAATAATTTTCATCAACATTTCACATATAATTTTATGTTGTTTATATCTTTTTTTTTTCTCATTAAACTTTTTTTAATGGGTTTCAAATTCTTTGACAGATTTTTGGTCAAGTTGTTTTCATTAAAAAGTACTGATTTTAAAAACTAATAACTTAAACTGCCACACACAAAACATATGGTTCACAAAAACATTCTCCTTTCCTTCTGAAGGTTTTATGATACATTGTTATCATTAACCAATCTTTTACTATTAAACTTAAATGGCCAATTGAGACAAACATTTCTGAGACCGTTCTTCCACCACTGATTAAGACTGGAGTGGCAGGTATTGGGGATAATATTCATTTAGCCTTCTGAGCTTTCTGGGCAGACTTGGTGACCTTGCCAGCTCCAGCTGCCTTCTTGTCCACTGCTTTGATGACACCCACAGCGACTGTCTGTCTCATGTCACGCACAGCAAAACGGCCCAGGGGAGGATAATCAGAGAAGCTCTCGACACACATAGGCTTGCCAGGAACCATATCAACGATGGCAGCATCACCAGATTTCAAGAATTTAGGGCCATCTTCCAGCTTTTTCCCAGAACGACAATCAATCTTCTCCTTCAGCTCAGCAAACTTGCAAGCAATGTGAGCTGTGTGACAATCCAGCACAGGTGCATATCCAGCACTGATTTGGCCTGGATGGTTCGAAATAATCACCTGAGCTGTGAAGCCAGCAGCTTCCATGGGTGGATCATTTTTGCTGTCACCAGCCACATTGCCACGACGGACATCTTTGACAGACACATTCTTGACATTGAAGCCCACATTGTCCCCAGGAAGGGCTTCACTCAATGCTTCATGGTGCATTTCTACAGACTTCACTTCAGTTGTTACATTGACTGGAGCAAAGGTGACCACCATGCCAGGTTTGAGAACACCAGTCTCCACACGACCCACAGGGACAGTACCAATACCACCAATTTTATAGACATCCTGGAGAGGCAAACGCAAGGGTTTGTCAGTTGGGCGAGTTGGTGGCAAGATGCAATCCAGAGCTTCAAGCAGGGTGGTTCCACTGGCATTGCCGTCCTTAAGGGTGACTTTCCATCCCTTGAACCATGAAATGTTAGCACTTGGCTCCAGCATATTGTCACCATTCCAGCCAGAAATTGGCACAAATGCTACTGTGTCGGGGTTGTAGCCAATTTTCTTAATGTAGGTGCTGACTTCCTTAACAATTCCCTCGTATCTCTTCTGGCTATAGGGTGGCTCAGTAGAATCCATTATGTTAACGCCAACAATTAGTTGTTTCACACCCAGGGTGTGAGCCAGAAGGGTATGCTCACGGGTCTGCCCGTTCTTGGAGATACCGGCTTCAAATTCACCAACACCAGCAGCAACAATCAGGACAGCACAGTCAGCCTGGGATGTGCCTGTAATCATGTTTTTGATGAAGTCTCTGTGTCCTGGGGCACCAATGATGGTAACATAGTACTTGCTGGTCTCAAATTTCCACAGGGAGATATCAATGGTAATACCACGCTCACGTTCAGCTTTCAGTTTGTCCAAGACCCAGGCATATTTGAAGGAGCCCTTTCCCGTCTCGGCAGCCTCCTTCTTGAACTTTTCAATTGTTCTCTTGTTGATCCCGCCACATTTGTAGATCAGATGGCCAGTCGTGGTAGACTTCCCTGAATTTACGTGCCCAATGACAACGATGTTTATGTGGGTCTTCTCCTTTCCCATTTTGGCTTAGGTTTAACGGTGGTTTTCACGACATCTGTGTCCTGGCGGCAAACCCGTTGCGAAAAAGCTGTTGTTTATATCTTACTTGATGATCAAAGGATTACATTTAGTGAAATATTGCAATTATTAGTATACTTTTTGACACTGAAGATACAATATATTTATCAATTAAATTTGGATTTCTCATGTAATACAAAGAACTATTGGTTTCTATTTTAATGTTCATTAGGAATCTGGATATATACTCCAGTTCAAATGAAAATGTAGAATTTCATAGCATATGCTAAGCCTAAAGAAATCCAGAATAAAACATCAAATAGACTGAGGCTTTCTCAATCTAAATATTGATTTCAGAAAAAGGCAGTGATTCTCCCTTGCTCTTTGGATTTCTAGTTAATATATGAATTTCCAAAACACTTAAAAACACTTTTTTCCCTGTAGCTCTTTTTTTGAGGTCAGAGGTCAATACATAACAGCAAATGTAATAACAAATATGTGTATGGTACTTTTGTATATTAAAATTATATGTTGTTGAGTAATTTTTTGCATATTAAATAAAAGGAGCTTTTTGGAACTTTTTTGATACACACAACAGCCCTATGAACAAAGATCTATACTTACACACATTTCAAAGATGAAGACTGTGAAGGTCAGAGTAGATGAATAATGTGCCCAATGTTGTAAGATTCTCATCTAAGTGCAGGCAGATTGATTCACAAATCAGTGCTTTCAGTTACTAAGATACACTATCTTTCATGTATTAATATAGATAATCAAACAATGATCTTATTTGCTTCCAATGTGATTCCAAAATTTTATATCTTAATTGCACATGCACATTTGTGCTTAGTTGCTCAGTCATGTCCAACTCTTTACAATTCCATGAACTGTAGCCTGCCAGCCTACTCTGTCCGTGAGACTTGCCAGGCAAGAATACTGGAGTGGGTTGCCATTTCCTTCACCAGGAAATCTCCCAGACTCAGGGATCTCCTGCATTGCAGGAGGATTCTTTACTGTCTAAACCACCAGGGGGAAGAAGCATCTTATTTTCATGGAAACTACCAATTCATTTTTATAAATTTTCATAAATTCATTTTTATAAACCTACTAATTCATTTTATAAATCTGATAGATGGAGATATTAAAGTGTGATAATTAAAAAAAATAAAAAATAAAAAAAGTGTGATAATTTTTTGCTGTTTGTGTCCAATATACTAATTCATTATTCATTCTCATAATTGATGTGTCTAATGTCTTTCATATAAGTTAGCTCTTTGACCATATTGTACTGAGTTATAAGAATTTGTATAAGATTGAGTTTGGAGATAATATAATTAAAGTTTTATTATTCATTTATTTAATATTTATTAATCCTGATTTATTATATACTCAATTCTTCCTAATTTCAGACTTACCCAATTTATCAGGAATGTGAAATTCTCTGATTCACAATTTAATATTGGTGTTTACTCTCCTCAACTCTGCAATATTATTGTAAGGACATTGAGGGATAGGAATTAAAATGTTTATGACGTATTCAAAACCATTTATTTTCTTTATTTGGTTCATTTCACTCTTTTCTTAATATTTTTATATAAGCAAGTGTAAAAATATAGCTTTTAGTAGTAATATATTAATAGTAATAAAATCCACAGTTGAAATAATATCTATTTATAAATTTTATATTCATTATATAATTTTCATATTTTTCAAAGGACTTTAATATCTTTAATGTTAAGTAATTTAAACATATGACCATGATGAAACATTGTTTATATTTTACTTGAAAATATTGAATTACATTCTAAATGATTTTTCCTTTTAATCTTCCTATACTGGTTAAAAAAAGATAATGGAATAATAATTCTAGGATGGTATTTTCCCAGTAATATAAAGTATATGTGAAATAAACATGCATTTTCCTTCATTTTCCTCACACCAAACCTTACCCATTCTACTATTTTTTTAAAAAAAGAAAAAAAAAATTCTGTGTATCTAATATAATGAAGAGGAAATTTTAAAACTAGTTAAACAATTAATCTTCCTTTTATCTTGAAGTTTAGGTAATATGTCCTTTAAAAATTTCATTAAAAATAATATTCTATTTTGAATTGTTAAAGTCAGAGAAAGAATGTCGTATAACTAAATTGATTCATTATATTGTTTCTGTCCATTTGTCATCTGTCTATACTGATGTATTATATTACGAGACTTTTGGCAAACCACTCCAGTATTCTTGCCTGGAAGATCCCATGGACAGAGGAGCCTGGAGGGCTGCAGTCCATGGGGTCACAAGACTCGAACAAGACTTAGCAACTAAACCACAATTATAGCATTAATTTATAAGTTAATGTTTTGGTTATGAAATCTTTTGAAGATGTATTTCTCTTTTTTTAGCTAAGCTTCTAGGGGGCTAGATTTTAATAGCCTTTTCTGTTCTTTGGAATTGTTGGAGAAGGAAATGGCAACCCATTCCAGTACTCTTGCCTGGAAAATCCCATGGACAGAGAAGCCTGGTAGACTACAGTCCATGGAATCGCAATAATTGTTATAGACTATATAAACATATGCATAAGTATTTTCAATCTATGTGCATACATGCTAAGTCACTTCAGTAATGTTCAACTCTTTGTGACCCTATGGACTATAGCTTGCTAGGCTCCTCTTTCCATGGGATTCTCCAGGCAAGAATACTGGAGTGGGTTGCCATGTTCTTATCCAGGGGATCTTTTTGAACCTGGGATCGAACCCATGTGTCTTATGTCTCCTACATTAGCAGGAGGGACTTCCCTGGTGGCTTTCACAGTAAAGAATCTGCCTACAATGTGGGAGACCCGAGTTCAGTCCCTGGGTTGCGAAGATCTCCTGGAGAAGAAAATGGGAACCTTCTCCAGTATTCTTGCCTGGAAAATCCTATGGACAGAGGAGCCTCGTAGGCTATAGTCCATGGGGTCGCAAAGAGTCGGATATGACTGAGCGACTTCACTTTTCACTTTTCTTTACCACTAGCACCCCTAAAAATTCTCTACTATAGAGGCCCCTAAGAATTCTGAACTTTATTCTAAAGATCACTCTTAAAGATAATATTATGACCTTAATATTTAAAATATTGAATTTTAAATGTAAGGATAAAATGATAAATGTCTGATAAAAGGAAAACGTACTTACTAAGAAAAATGGATATTTTTTCTTATTTGTACCTTGAAAACTACATAATATGTTTTATTTCATTTTCCATGTCACAACTTGTAAATTCTAAGATAACTTCTAAGTTCCTATTAACATCACCAAGAACATCTTAAGCCCTTGTGTCCATATTTTCATAAAACCTTAAAATAATTACAGTAAAATTGTTTCAGTCTTACAACTTGGGATGAATTTTTGTATCAGTGGTGAATCAGAATGAAAATTGTTCAGCTTTAGAAACTAGCTATTTAGATTTTTTTAATAAAAAGTGAATCAATAACATATATCTTTGTCACCATAACAGGTGGCAACATTATCATCTATTTAATTTAGGTTTGATGGAAAGACATTCTGAAACTAGATTCTTTAAGCCAGTAGAATATCTGACAAAATGATGGAAAATAACTGACATATTATAGATAAACTTTAGTGATATTTCGATTTCAAACTATTGTATATTATTCATGTCATACTGGAGGTAAAATTAATGACTAGTTCTTTGTCATTAGCATGAATTTCTATATTGCATGTGAACTAGGGATTCTTATAGCTAAAAGCTGCTTTAGTAATTATTTCACAGGCTAAGGCACAAACTTACTCTATAGTAGCTTAAATTTACATTAGAGTATAGAAATAGGTGATCTAAATCTAAAAGGTGGCTCCCCATCAATAAGTTCAGTTCAGTTGCTCAGTCGTGTCCGACTCTTTGCGACCCCATGAATCGCAGCATGCCAGGCCCCCCTGTCCATCACCAAGCCCCGGAGTTCACTCAGACTCACTTGCATCAAGTCCATGATGCCATCCAGCCATCTCATCCTCGGTCGTCCCCTTCTCTTCCTGCCCCCAATCCCTCCCAGCATCAGAGTCTTTTCCAATGAGTCAACTCTTTGTATGAGGTGGCCAAAGTACTGGAGTTTCAGCTTTAGCACCAGTCCTTCCAAAGAAATCCCAGGGCTGATCTCCTTCAGAATGGACTGGCTGGATCTTCTTGCAGTCCAAGGGACTCTCAAGAGTCTTCTCCAACACCACAGTTCAAAAGCTTCAATTCTTTGGCACTCAGCCTTCTTCACAGTCCAACTCTCACATCCATACATGACTTGTGGAAAAACATAGTTTTAAATTGATGGGCCTTTCTTGGCAAAGTAATGTCTCTGCTTTTAATATGCTGTCTACAATTGTCATAACTTTTCTTCCAAGGAGCAAGCATCTTTTAATTTCATGGCTGCAGTCACCATCTGCAGTGACTTTGGAGCCCAAGAAATAAAGTCTCTCACTGTTTCCATACTTTCCCCGTCTATTTGCCATTACGTGATGGGACCAATGCTATGATCTTCATTTTTTTGAATGTTGAATTTAAGCCAGCTTTTTCACTCTCCTCTTTCACTTTCATCAAGAGCCTCTCAGGTTCATCTTTGGTTTCTGCTGTAAGGGTGGTGTTATCTCCATATATGAGGTTATTGATATTTCTCCTGGAAAACTTGATTCCAGCTTATGCTTCATCCAGCCCAGCATTTCTCATGATGTCCTCTGCATATAAATTACATAAGCAGAGTGACAACATATAGCCTTGACATCCACCTTTCCCATTTTGGAACCATTCTGTTGTTCCACGTCTGGGTTCTGTTGCTTCTTGACCTGCATACAGATTTCTCAGAAGGCAGGTAAGGAGGTCTGGTATTCTCATCTCTTTAAGAATTTTCCACTGTTTGTTGCAATCTACACAGTAAAAGACTTTGGCATAGTCAATAAAGCAGAAATAAATCTTTCTGGAACTCTCTGGCTTTTTCTATGATACAATGGATATTGGCATTTTGATCTCTGGTTCCTCTGCCTTTCCTAAATCCAACTTGAACATCTGCTCAAGTTCTCGGTTCATATACTGTTGAAGCCTCACTGAGAATTTTCAGCATTATTTTGCAGTCATGGGAGATGAGTGCAGTTGTGTGGTCGTTTGAACATTCTTTGGCATTGCCTTTCTTTGGTATTGGAATGAAACCTAACCTTTTCCAGTCCTGTGGCCACTGCTGAGTTTTCCAAATTTCCTGACATATTGAGTGCAGCACTTTAAAAGCATCATCTTTTAAGACTTGAAATATCTCACCTGGAATTCCATCACCTCCACTAGCTTTGCTCGTAGTGATGCTTCCTAAGACCCACTTGACTTCGGACTCTAGGGTATCTGGCTGTAGGTGAGTGATAACACCATCGTGGTTATCTGGGTCATGAAGATCTTTTTTTGTGCAGTTCTTCTGTGTATTCTTGTCACCGTTTCTTAATATCTTCTGCTTCTGTTAGGTCCATACCATTTCTGTCCTTTATTGTGCCCATCTTTGCATGATATGTTCCTTTGGTATCTCTAATTTTCTTGAAGAGCTCTCTAGTCTTTCCCATTCTATTGGTTTCTATTTCTATGCATTGATCACTAAGGAAGTCTTTCTTATCTGTTTGCTATTTTTTGGAACTCTGCATTCAAATGGGTATATCTTTCCTTTCCTCCTTTGCCTTCGGCTTTTCTTCTTTTCTCAGCTATTTGTTAGGTCTCCTCAGACAATCGTTTTACCTTTTTGAATTTCTTTTTCTTGGGGATGGTCTTGATACCACCTCCTGAACAGTGTCAGGAACCTCTTTCCATAGTTCTTCAGGCCCTCTGTCTATCAGATCGAATCCCTTGAATCTGTTTGTTTCCACTGTATAATCATAGGGATTTGATTTAGGTCATGATTAAATGGTCTAGTGGTTTTCTCTACTTTCTTCAATTTAAGTCTGAATTAGGCAATAAGGAGTTCATGATCTGAGCCACAGTCAGCTCCCAGTCTTGTTTTTACTGACTGTATAGAGCCTTTCTATCTTTGGCTGCAAAGGATATAATCAATCTGATTTCAGTATTGACCATCTGGTGATGTCCATGTGTGGAGTCATCTCTTGTGTTGCTGGAATAGAGTGTTTGCTATGATCAGTGTATTCTCTTGGCAAAACTCTGTTAGCCTTAGCCCTGCTTCATTTTGTACTCCAACTGCAAACTTGCCTGTTACTCCAGGTATCTCTTGTTTTCCTACTTTTGCATTCTAGTCCCCTATGATGAAAAGGACATCTTTTTTCTAGAAGGTCTTTAGGAGTTCATAGAAACATTCAACTTCAGCTTATTCTGCATTAGTTGTTGGGGCATAGACTTGGATTACTGTGATATTGAATATTTTGCCTTGGAAACGAACAGAGATCATTCTGTCATTTTTGAGATTGCACCCAACTGCTGAATTTCAGACTCTTTTATTGACTGTGAGGGCTACTCCATTTCTTCTAAGGGATTCTTGCCCACAGTAGAAAATATAATGATCTTCTCAATTAAATTTGCCCATTCCAGTCCATTTTAGATCACTGATTCCTAAAATGTCAATGTTCACTCTTGTCTTCTCCTATTTGACCACTTCCAATTTACCTTGATTCATAGACCTAACAATCTGGGTTCCTATGTAATATTGTTCTTTACTGCATCGGACTTTTACTTCCATCACCAGTTCCATCCACAACTGGGCGTTATTTCCACTTTGGCTCTGTTTCTTCTTTCTTTCTGGAGTTATTTCTCTTATGATCTCAAGTAACATATTGGGCTGGAGAAGGAAATGGCAACCCACTCCAGTACTCTTGCCCTGAGAATCCCATGGAGGGAGGAGCCTGGTAGGCTACAGTCCATGGGGTCGCAAAGAGTCGGACACAATTGAGTGACTTCACTCACTCACTCAACATATTGGGCACTTACTGACCTGGGGAGTTCATCTTTCAGTGCCCTATCTTTTTGCCTTTTGATACTGTTCATGGGTCTCTCAAGGCAAGAATACTGAAATGGGTTGCCATTCCCTTCTCCAGCAGACCACATTTTGTCAGAACTCTCCACCATGACCTGTCCGTCTTGGGTGGCCCTACATGGCATGGCTCAAGTTTCATTGAATTAGGCAGGATTGTGGTCCGTGTGATTAGTTTGGTTAGTTTTCTGTGACTGTTTTTCATTTTGTCTGCCCTCTGATGAATTGCTCAGTAAATCATTAATCTAATTTCCTGTTAATGGGTAGGGCTGTGTTCCCTCCCTGTTGTTTGGCCTAAAGCCAAACTGTCAACCCATGCCTCCACTGGAGACTCCTGGACACTCACAGGCGAGTCTGACTCAGTCTCTTGTGGGGACACTGCTCCTTTCTCCTGGCTCCTGTGTGTACAAGGTTTTGTTTGTGCCCTCCAAGAGTCTGTTTCTCCAGTCCTGTGGAAGTTCTATAATCAAATCCCTCCGGCCCCCATAGTCAAATTCCTTAAGGTTCTCCGTCCCTTTGCCAGATCCCCATTTGGGAATTCTGTTGTGGTTCCTAGAACTTTCTGAACAGTTCAAGAATTTCTGTGGTATAGTTTTTCTGCAGTTTGTGTGTAGCTAACTCTGAGTAAAATTGGAATTGAAATTGCAGTTTTTGCTACTGAGTATAGCAAGCAGCTGATCCCCAGAGTTGCCAACAAAAATCACAGAATAGCACCCTGATATCTCTCTTTTTTGGTATTTCTCATTAAGGCAGACATCTCACTCTGGCAATTATTGTCCAAGTTCTATATATGTATATGTGTGTGTGTGTGTGTGTGTGTGTGTGTGTGTGTGTGTAACATTTTTAGTGAGCCATAGTTGCTTTACAATGTTGTGTTAGCTTCTGCTGTACAGCAAAGAGAATTAACTGTATATTGTTTTTGAAACATTTAGGTAGTTTAATATAATTTTGTATAGCATTTTTGTAGGTATCCCTACATGTTAACCTCTGTAACTTTCTTTACCTAATATTGTACTGTGTAAATTAAAATAGAGTCATTCTAATAATAAATTTAGCATCATAGGTGGAAAATGTTGATACCATGGAGATGCATATAGTAGAATAAATATCATGCTATTATCTTCTGTAAGTTTTCAATATTAATATAAGTACAGGATTTTCTTTTTAGGCACAATTGATAAGTGTTAAATATGATCAATTCTTAGAAATTCTTCTCTTTATCTTTTTCCATATCCATGGCATTATTTAAATATTTCTTAGAATTTCATTTCCTGGCTAAAAACTCTCTTTGAATCTTCTAGTTCAGCACTGTCCAATAGAACTTTCTGTGATGACAGAAATGTTCTAGAACTGCCCTGTTCAATATGGTAGCTACTGAAGTTTCTAAGTATTTGTAATGTAACTAGTGTGACCAAAGGAAATGAATTTTAAACTTGATCTCCTTTTAATTAATTTAAATTTAAATATAAATAAACCCATGTGGCCAGTAACTCCATATTAGACATTATAGTTAGTCACTCCCTGCTCCATCTCCAAACTTATTTTCACCACATCTATTTTATAGCATAATATTTACTCCTGAAGCATCATCAAATGAATTTAACTGTTCAACATTTATTATTTTCTGTTATATTCTTTGGGGTGGTAAGAAACTCTGTATTTTTAGAATGAAAATGGTCTAATAGTAACCATGGAATATTTATCAAACAATATGTCAGGTACTATTCTGAGCACTTGATACATAATGTATCATTTCATTATCACAGGAAACTTAACATTATAATTATCACCATTTTATAGATGTAAAAGTTGGACACAACCACAGATAAATTATTAATAATTTTGCCTAATATCAAATAGCTAGTAAGTGACTAAGTTAGGATGTAAACCTCGGGCAAACTGGCTTCAAATCCCAGGCTGTCACTCTGTTCTTTCTTCTTTTATCACGCTGGAGAGTGAGATTTTTTATCTGTGGTTTGCTTTGTTCAAAATACATCACAGTTGGAGCCTTTCTAAGAGCTTTACTTTGTATGCATGATATCAGAAACCATTGCCTCTGGCAAGAGGTAAGAGAATAGAGGACCGAGGTTTCTGTTTCTTTTCAGTCCTGTCACAGTTCACTGAGAAGCAACTATGTTTAAAAAAAAAAAAAAATCCAAAATATCCCCTAACTTATCTCTGCTAATTTGGTGCTTGGATCTCATTTTATGTGGATGATACTAAATAGTACATATAAGTGATAATGGACAGGTGCTGTCTGTTTGCTCCTATTACTACAAAAGATTGTTCAAAAATTTTTCTCAATGTACCATCAGAAATAATTTTAAAGTAGTCTTGTTGATTATTTTCAATGGGCTATAATGTTCTGGTTTAACTCAGGTCAATCATTTGCAAGTTAAAATTACTCAGAAGTGTACTGTCCATAGTTAAGTAATCTCATCTACTAATATTATAGAATAAAGAGACCTTTAGGTGACATGAAATCTGTCATTTTAAGTATGCCCCCAAGCCTTTTCCAGGTTGCTCATAAGATTTCTCATTCTCTAGAGAAATGTGGTCTCTTAGAAATAAATGTCTCTGTCAAGTCACAAGTAATATGTGCACATGATGAAAAACAAATGGAATTTTTTAGTCTCATAAGGGATATTGCAGTATTGTAAAATTGATTTTGTTCCTTGTTATTTAGGTTCTCATGGTCATTTTAGGATTTACCTTCTGGATATAAAGGGAAGATTATGATGCCTTCTAGGGAGGTGGGCGACAGAGGCCTTTGGGAACCAGGAGAATATTTTTCATATGAAATTCTTTGTCATAAAATGCTAATGTTGGTGTTCTTGTCTTTATGTCTATGCATTCTTTAGCTATGAGGATAACAGACCCTTCATCAAGTAAGAATGACCTGAATGGCTGATAAATTTCATTTATCAGTGTGGTCCCATGAACCAGCTGTCAGATCAGTACTGAAAAATCATTAGAGCTTCTGTCATTCACATTGAGGCAGAAGAGCAAACTGTGCAGGAAAATAATCAGGCATACAACTTCTCTGCAGAATAAATATGCTGCAGGTGTATTGCCAGAAAAATTCTGCTTCACCTCTTTTAATTGGATATCACCTGAACTTAGTGCCACAGTAATAGCAACTTCATGTGGTACAGACTTGTTTTGCTTTTATTAGCTTTCTCCTTTCATTGTGATGTGCTCCTCCGTGCTGCATATGTCGTCATTTCTGTTGCTTGTTCGGACATCATTCATCTAAAGCTATTTCATGATTTAGTGTTATTTCTTCAAATGATTTTCTGGATATGAAACTACCGAGTTACAAATGATACTAATGAAGTTCTTAGGCTAAATATCCAAAAGAAGGGGAAATACCTCCTTCAAAAATTAAATCTTGCATATGCGAAATAATCTCTTCCAAATTTGACACATATCTTGATTATCGATCATATCTTTTAAGCTTCTGAAACAAAGCTACAAGTCTGTACTAATCTAATAAAAATAAACGTAAATGTTAAGATTTGGGCTTTTTCTCCTTTGTACATTTTAAAATTCTATGTCCTGCAGCAATAAACAAGATTGACAACCTTTCGGTGATCTTGCTGTAGACTTTCAGTTTGTTCTTCTGGTGAAGAGTCCTTTGTTTTCATTTTCTCCAGTACCATTTCACTTACTTCTTCATGCTCTTACTTCTTTTTTCTTTAGAATTGGGCTCATCACTGTTTTATATCATTAACACTTGAGCCCATTATGTGTTTTCTAGGGGATAGCTGACTTGAATATTTAACCTATCATTTTATTTCTAAAGCTGAATAACAATTTTGTCTTGGTTTAATGGCAGCTCTTCCCATTTTTCCTTTTTCCAATATCTGTAAAAAACTGAGAGCTTTATCTTGAAAGTTCTCATACTTCTGAATCTGCTTGTGAAACAAGATATTAACTTCTAAGATGTTTTCTAATTCTTATATACAAACATGTCACATACATGTTTGTGGCATGGCAAACTTCCTTTAGGGATTCTTTATTCAAGATTATTAATGTTTTAAATTAAGCACATTAAATTTAGTGGATGTTTGCATCTGAAATATAGTGGCTGATGGTTATAGAAGGAAAATGGTAAATATTTGAGATTAATAAGACTTTAATAATATTTTACTACTCTGGGACATATCTTTCTTAAAATGTAGTTCTTTCTGAAAAATTTATTAAACCCAGCTTCAGATTATAGTAAATATATGCAATTTTCCATCCTTTGTTTTGCAAAGTTTCAATCCCCATAAATATTCATTTCTTAGACAATGTAAGTAAAGGATAGTAGTCTGCTGAAAAGGAGTATTAGTTTACCATGTTCAGGAAAGTATACTAGGAAAGGAAAGGATGGGCTAAGATTATAGAAATCTAGACTGTTTTGGTCCTATCGTATGTACATAGAAGTTGGGAAGATTCCATTTTCAATTATTGGATTCCTATCTATTGGAAAGATTTATTTTATGTTGATAGTGAATACATAACCACAAATATATGAACTTTTGTCACCCATTTACTAGTATTGTGAATGGCAGCTTGGAGGAAACTAAGGGAATGGAGTGAGAGTGGGAATTTTTCTTCCGTTCTGGACTACTTTGTTCATACCTCTCCATCCCATTTTCAACTTCATTTTCTCCCATGAGTTTACAGACACTTCAAAGACATGAAGGTGTCCTGAGCCTTTGGGCTTCTTTTCAATAAAGCTGCCAATTGCCTGATTTCCAAAGTCTAGTCCAACATAACCCAGAAGACAGCAATCCAAAGGCTGAAAGAGTAGATGGTGATCTAGAGGGGAACTATTTTTTTTTCCATCTACTGTGTATCACATTTGTTCTACATAACTATAGAATCAGACAGAAATTTATATGTGTTCCATATATTGGTTCCTTCTGTTTTTATCAGTACACATTAAATTTTTTATGGAAAAATAGGAAATTTGGAAAAATGGGGTAAAAGTGTATCAAGTGAAGCACTAATGGAAAGAGTCTAGTCAAATAAATGTTATCATACCAATGAGACCAGTGGAGACTGACATAACTTTACAGAATTTCCCACCTTGCCATTAACCATAACTACATCTCCATATCATTCACATATGTGCTGCAAATATGTGAATAGTTTAATAGTACAAATCTGCTTTGCTTAAATGAATTTCTGTGTTCATAACATTTTCATTCATGTATATCTCCTCAAGCTTGAAAACTTGTAAGTTCTCATTAAAATCTTGAAGTACTTATACCACCTGTCTTACATTTCCTGTCAATAAACTTACCGTAACATTTTTTTCAGTGTCAGTATTGTTGATACAATATGACTATGTTAACTAAAGACAAACTATTTGATAAGTCTTAATTTTCTCTTCTCTTTGCAGATCATGGGTTATAGGTGCAATAGCTCTTCTCTGCCTATTAGGATTGACCTGGGCCTTTGGACTCATGTATATTAATGAAAGCACAGTCATCATGGCGTATCTCTTCACCATTTTCAATTCTCTACAGGGAATGTTTATATTCATTTTCCACTGTGTCCTACAAAAGAAGGTAAGTTAGAAATCTCTGTTAAGGAACAAATGGCATACCAAAAAAAAGAATAAATGGCATATATTCTATGATAACAAAACACCCATAATATAAATCATTCTTTATCTTTTTGTATCTAAAAAATAAATATATTATTTGGTTAATTTCACTTTTATAATAGAAAAGAAAAGCAAACAGAAAATGCAAGTGTAAAAGTTGATGAATGTGTTAACAACAAAAGACAGAATCATATTTTGATTTAGACAGTGCACAAAAATAATATTCTTATAGATTTGACCTTAATGTCTTTTATATTATTATTGGCAGACACATGGAATTTGTATATTAGGAAGTAGATGTTCTAAGATGTATAGATGTATGGAGACAAAGAATATACATATGTATATATTATATGGCATGGCATAGGAAATATATATTTTTCTTTTTAAAAAAAAACTAGTTGTATATTCTAAGAAATGTAAATATCTAAACAATTTATGATAGAAAGCATTTATTATTTTAGTGAATGGTAAAACACTTAGTAAATATCTCTATGTGTGTGTTAGTTGCTCAGTCATGTCTAACTCTTTGTGACCCCATGGACTTTAGCCTACCATGCTCCTCTGTCCATGGGATTCTCCAAGCAAGAATACTGGAGTGACTTGCCATTCCCTTTTCAAGGGGAGCTTCCTGACCCAGGAATCCAACCCAAGTCTCCTGCATTGCACACAGATTCTTTACTGTCTGAGCCACCAGGGAAACCTGAAGATCTTTGAACTTCTTTAAAAGCATATTTTATTAAAATTTATGATTTTGATGATCAGAATGCAATATTTAATTTTTATAATGGTCTATTTTTTAATTACTTTTCACATCTACCAGGACCTAAAGTGCTCATTTTAAAAGTTAATTTTAGCAACTAAACACTTACATTGCTTTTTTTTAAATCTCAACATTGATTTTCTCATCTTATACTTTTTAACTCAATTAAAAATGTGGTCTTTATAGTTCTGATTACATAGACCCCTGAGCCAAGACTGTGTCCGAATCCTAGTTCCTCTACTTAATGGCGTATGTGACTTTGGGCCATTTAATTAGCATGCATGTGCTCCAGTTTCCTCATGTATAAAATGGAGGTAATAAAATAATTATGATATATTGAGATGTGGCACTGAAGATGAAATGGGAAAATGTGATTTTTTTTTCCCTAAGCAACAACAAGACCTACAGTTTTTCTTTGGAAAATGAAAAGTAAATATATCAGTCTGTATGATATTTGGTTTGAAAGACTAAACAAATTTGAGAAATGTGTGTCCACTTATTGAAATGAGTTCACTTTTATCCTGTTTTCAGCTTTATATGGTGTTAGATATTAAAAATATGCTGGCATGATATTAAATGTAAGCTAGAATAACAATGTTTACTTAGGACAATTAATGTAGGTTACAGAAAACAGGTTATGATGTTAGAATGGATAAATCTTCCTAAATACTTAATGTGCACTCACCCCAAATTGCAATCATTTAACCTAATATTTATTCTTTTTTATTCATGGCCCCAATTGATGCAGGTGCCTAATGGAGGGACACAGCCAGTGACAGCTCAACTAACCTCACTATTTTATTTCCGTAGTTACTTTGGGTGTTGGTATCTGGCAGATAATCTGAGAAAAAGAGAGGGTACCTTGTATAAAAATTCTGGAAATGGTTCATATCATTTCCACTCACATTCCATCAGATAGGACACCATTAGTAGTACCACCCAAACTGCAAGCAAGGCTGGGAAACAGTGTACCTCTTGTACCCCAGGAAGATGAATAATTGGATATTATAATACAAACAGCTAGTAGTTGATCACACTTGGTCAGTGTGAAGACTTGGAGACATGAGTGACGAGTAAGAATAGAAATGGAAGAAAGTGTCTGAGGAGAAGAATGAAAAGATAGTATCTGAATTAAAGATAGGGGGAAGTGTCCAGAAGTAAACAACAGTGGTCAGTATTATAAAACACTGCAAAGAAGTCAGAAAGACTTGAAAAGATTTCTAGATTTTATTAGAAAGGAGCCATAACTGATTGTCAAGAGAAATATGTAAAAAGGTGGAAGCAAAATCAGGAAAAGGTAGCATTTGTTCATGTAAATAAGGGAATATTGGGCCATCATAGGTAGTTATACTAACATTTTCAAATAAAGTAAACAATTTGCCAATTCTTTTCTATATTAGCTGGAAATTTTGTTTCAATGTGAGTATTGAAATTTCCTATAGAACAGAAAAGATTTTTATGCTTTATGCATGAATTATTTTGATTGGGATTACTTTCATTAGCCAGTACCTATTAGAGTTTTCCCAATTATTATTTTATTATGTCCCAAATACACATCACTGTTTTGATATCCAGGTAGAGATACCAAACCTCAATCCAAAAACAAATTATGGTTTTTAGTGTATTGAAGGTATTTAAAAAAGGTGAATTTTTTAAAAATACATGTCATCAAGCTCAATTTTGTGATTCATTATAATAGTGTACAGCAAACTACAGTTTTCTTCTCGATTCATTCATTCACTGATGGACAGTTTGGTTCCTTCCATATCTTGGCTGTTGTGAATAGTGCTTCAGTGAATATGGGTGTGCAGATATCTCTTTAAGATCCTAATTTTTGTTTTCTTGGGATATAAGCCCAGAAGTGGGATTGCTGAGTCATATGGTAGTTCTTTTTTCAATTTTGTAAGGAACCTTCATATTGCTTTCCATAACAGCTCTATTTATTTATACTCTCACCAATAGGGCACAATAGCTCTCTTTCCTCCATATTCTCACCAATTCTTATTGTGGTTTAGTCTCTAAGTCATGTCCAACTCTTTGCAACCCTATGGGCTATAGCCCACCAAGCTCCTCTATCCATGGAATTTCCCAGGCAAAAATACTGGAGTGGGTTGCCATTTCCTTCTCCAGAGGATCTTCCTGACCCAGGGATGGAACATATGTCTACTGTGTCTCCTGCATTGCAGGCAGATTTTTTACCCCTGAGATACCAGAGAAGCACCAATTCTTATCTCTTGTCTTCTTCATGATAGCCATTCTAACACATGTGAAGTGATATCTAATTGTGATTTTGATTTTCATTTTTCTAATTAGTTATATTGAGCATCTTTTCAAGCTAGCCATTTGTATGTCTTCTTAGAAAAAAATGTCTATTCATTTGAGTTGTATGAGTGCTTTGTATATTATTGGTGTTAACTACTTATCAGATGTATGATTGGCAAATATTTTCTTCCATTCTGTAGATAGCCATTCAACTCTGTTGTTTCTTTTGCTGTGCAGCAGCTTTTTAGTTTGATATAGTATGACTTATTACTTTTTCTTTTGTTGCTTTTTCTTTCTATGTTTGTGTGTTAGTCACAGAGTCATGTCCAACTCTTTGCGATCCCATGGATTGTAGCTCACCAGGCTTCTCTGTTCATGGAATTCCTCCAGGCAAGAATACTAAAGAGTAGGTTGCCATTTCTTCCTCCAGAGGATCTTCCCAACCCAGGGACTGAACCTGGGTCTCCCATATTACAGACAGATTCTTTACTCTCTGAGCCTGTAACAAACAGTTGCTGAGGTACAGTCCTCTCCACTAGTCTGCAGATGGCTTCTTTTGTATTGGAACCCACCTCATGTCCAGCACAGTTGCAGCTGCTCATGCGACCAGACTTCAGGAGAAAAGAGGCTCATTTACTTATGTATAAGCAGAAGCAGCCTAAGGGGCAGGTGTCTAACTTAACATGTACTTCCAAGAGCTTTTGGATGCCCTCCAGTGAGGGCACCAGGGGTGCCATCTTTGGCATATCCCTCTACCTGCTCTACCTCTGGGGTGCCATCTTTTTTCCTCTCCACAGGTGTCTTAAATTTATAAAAAAAAAAAAATTGATTGATTGGTTTAATAAATTCCAGGCCTGGGAATTCCCTGGCGGTCCAGTGGCCAAGACTCAGCACTCCCAATGCAGGGGGCCCTGTTTAATCCCGAGTCAGGTAACAAGGTCTCATACATGGCAACTAAGAGTTCGCAAATTAGATGTTGTGTATGGTATAAGATAGTGAGGTTCAGTTTCATTCATTTACATGTGGTTATCCAGTTTCCCTAATGCCATTTATTAAGAGACTGTATTTTCCCCATTATTTATTCATAGCTTTCTTATCAGATATTAGTTGACAATATCAGTCCAGTTCAGTTGCTCAGTCCTGTCCGATCTTTGCAACCCATGGACTGCAGCACCTCAGGCTTCCCTGTCTATCACCAGCTCTCAAGCTTGCTCAAACTCATGTCCATCTTGTCGGTGATGCCATCCAACCATCTCATCCTCTGTTGCCCAATTCTCCTCTGACCTTAAATCTTTCCCAGCATCAGGGTCTTTTCCAAGGAGTCAGTTCTTCGCATCAGGTGGCCAAACTATTTGGTGGCCAAAGAGTTTCAGCTTCAGCATCAGTCCTTCCAATGAATATTCAGGATTGATTTCCTTTAGGATTCACTGGTTGGATCTCCTGACATTCCAGCGGACTCTTGAGAGTCTTCTCCAATACCACAGCTCAAAACCATTAATTCTTTGGCACCCAACTTTCTTTATAGTCCAACTCTCACATCCATACATGACTACTAGAAAATCATTGCTTTGATTAGATGGACCTTTGTTGGCAAAGTAATGTCTCTGCTTTTTAATACTAGGTTTGTCATAGCTTTTCTTCCAAGGAGAAAGCATCTTTTAATTCCATGACTGCAGTCACCATCTGCAGTGATTTTGGAGCGCTCCAAAAAATAAAGTCTCTCACTGTTTTCCATAGTTTCCCCATCTATTTGTCATGAAGTAATGGGGATGGATGCCATGATCTTTGTTTTTGAATGTTGAGTTTTAAGCCAGCTTTTTCACTCTTCTTTTTCACTTTCACCAAGAGGTTCTTTAGTTCCTCTTCACTTTCTGCCATAAGGGTGGTGTCATCTGCATATATGAGGCTATTGATATTTCTCCCAGCAATCTTGATTCCAGCTTGTGCCTCATCCAGCCTGGTATTTCTCATGATGTCTACATATAAGTTAAATAAGCAGGGTGACAATGTACAGCCTTGACATACTCCTTTCATGATTTGGAACCAGTCTGTTCTTTCGCATCCAGTTCTAACTGTTGCTTCTTAACGTGCATACAAATTTCTCAGGAGGCAGGTCAGGTGGTTTGGTACTCCCATCTCTTTAAGAATTTTCCATAGTTTGTTGTAATCTGCACAGTCAAAGGCTTTGCCATAATCAGTAAAGCAGAAGTAGATGTTTTTCTGATATTCTCTTGCTTTTTCTATGATGCAGTGTTGGCATTATGATCTCTGGTTCCTCTACCTTTTCTAAATCTAGGTTGAATATCTGGAAGTTCATGGTTTACGCACTGCTGTAGCCTCACTGGGAGAATTTTGAGCATTACTTTGCTTGTGTTAGATGAGTGCAATTATGCTTAGTTTGAACATTCTTTACTATTGCCTTTCTGTGGGATTGGAATGAAAAGTGACCTTTTCCAGTCCTGTGGCCACTGCTGAGTTTTCCAAATTTGCTGGTATATTGAGTGCAACACATTCACAGCATCATCTTTTAGGATTTGAAATAGGTCAACTGTAATTCCATCACCTCCACTAGCTTTGTTCATAGTGATGCTTCCTAAGGTCCACTTGACTTCACATTTCAGGATGTCTGGCTCTAGGTGAGTGATCACACCATTGTGGTTACCTGGGTTATGAAGATCTTTTTTGTGTAGTTCTGTGTATTCTTGCCAACTCTTCTTAATATCTTATACATCTGTTAGGTGCATACCATTTCTGTCTTTATTGTGGCCAACTTCACATGAAATGTTTCCTTGGCATCTCTGACTTTCTTGAAGAGATCTCTAGTCTTTCCCATTCTATTGTTTTCCTTTATTTCTTTGCATTGATCACTGAGGAAGGTTTTCTTATCTCTCTTTGCTATTCATTGGGACTCTGGATTCAAATGGGTATGTGTTTCCTTTTCTCCTTTGCCTTTCATCTCTCTTCTTTTCTCAGCTATTTGTAAAGCCACCTCAGACAACCATTTTACCTTTTTGCATTTCTTTTTCTTGGGGATGATCTTGATAACTGCCTTCTGTTCAATGTCATGAACCGCCATCCATAGTTCTTCAGGCTCTCTGTCAGATCTAATCCCTTGAATCTATTTGTCATTTCCACTGTATAATCATAAGGGATTCAAATTAAGTCAAGCCTGAATGGTCTAGTTTCCCTACTTTCTTCAATATAAGTCTGAATTTGGCAATAAGGAGTTCATGATCTGAGCCACAGTCAGTTTCTGGTCTTGTGTTTGCTGACTGTATAGACCCTCTCTAACTTTGGCTGCAAATAATATAATCAATTTGATTTTGGTATTGACCATCTGGTGATTTCCATGTGTAGAGTGATCTCTTATGTGTTGGAAGAGGATGTTTTTACTATGACCAGGTATAGACAAGGGTTTATTTATGGGCTCACAATCTGTTCCATTGGGCTTGAATTGTGGCTCAGCTGGTAAAGAATTTGCCTGCAATGCAAGAGACCTGGGCTTGATCCCTGTGTTGGCAAGATCCTCTGGAAAAGGGAAAGGCTATCCACTCCAGTATTCTGGCCTGGAGAATGCATGGACTGTGTAGTCCATAGGGTCACATAGAGTCAGACACAACTGAGTGACTTTCACTTAAGAGTCTGATCCTTTGTCTATTGATCTATTTTTCCAATACCCTACCGTTGTGATTACTATAGTTTTGTGGTATGGTGTCCAGTCTGCAATGTGATGCCTCCATTTTGTTCTTTCTTCTCAGGATTGCTTTGGCTGTTTGGAGTCTTTGGTGGTTCTGTACATATTTAGGGATATCTTTTTCTGTATCTGTGAAAAATATTGGAACTTTTATAGAAACTGCATTGAACTTATGGATAGCTTTGGTTCTTATGGGCATTTTAACAGTCTTATTTCTTGTAGGAGGTTTTTCTTAAGCCATCTGACTGATTTCAATAATATGCTCATCTTATGTAGCTACTCATATTTGAGTTGAGAAATGTAAAATGTTCCATTTTTGAGATCATTTGTTTTATAGGATTATTTGTTGATTGATTCAACTCATTAACAACAAAAAATCAAACTTTGAACTGTCAGTCATTTTCTAGAGTGTAGGTTGCGAGATGTGTCACCAGCATCTCTACTTTGTCATTAAGGTTGTCACGTTTTCTTTGTTGTTAATTATGTGAAACATCTCAGAAAGTTTCATAATTATTTTATTTCTGATCAGAGAGTATAAAAGAAATATTTCTTTGGGCAGGTATATTTTCTTTCCCATCTTTATATATTTTAGAACAACCTCATGTTGAATAATCATGTGCCATATCTGATTGGGATAAGATGTTGTATCATGTGAAATAGTGGATTAGAATATGCAAATGACTAAATTGTCAAATAAATTATATTATAATCTGCAGAGATACCTCTCATGGAGATGGTGCATGTTATTTTTGCTTTTTTCTTTTTAACATACATGCTCACCACTTCAGATCTAATCACAGAAAATTAAAGTCTGTAATGATTCAGTAATATAGCTAAATGTGGAACTAGGTATCACTATATACCTTTATTTACTGGTTATTTATATAATCAGTTCAGAACATTTAACATTTTTTGGTAAATTTTCATGGAAGTGGTTCCCTTTGTTCTTTCTCTAATAGCCCCTCTCTCCCCAAAATATCTGTTTAGATTTACATCACTTTACTAAAATCACTTCCTTTTGTAAGGAGAAAAGCATCACTTGTTGAGTTCATTAGGAAAAACAAAATAGGATATAGGTTATGTGAAAATTTAGGTTCTAAGAGATATTTCATAAATTGAATACATATTACTAAACTGTAATTGATAATGCCTCCCTATTAGGTGGAGATTATTTTAAGTTTCCTGAAATTATAATGAAATATGTGTCCTCATTTTCTCCAGAGACAAAGAATGAGATAATCTAATAGATTAATAATATATAATACCTTATGTTGGTCATATAAATATTAGAAATGTAGGATCTTAGTGAGAGCTTTCTGATCATAGAGCACCCATGAGATTTGGGTATTTTCATATAATGCATATCACTTAACCTTTTCAGTCTTTCAGTTTACTTTAATTGCTTAATCTTTTTAGTATTCTTATTTGTAAAATGTCAGTAATAATTATTTTCTAGATTCATTTCGAGGGAGGAGCCTAGCATAGTTTCCAGCAAAGAATGTTTAAGATGGAGAAGCTTCTTCATCTCACCCTCCTATCTCACCCTCATGCATATCTTCACACACACACACACACACACACACACACACACAGAAGTGGTCACAGACTTATTTTAAAAAACAAAATATGAATTGGCTTGTAAATAGTGAATTGTCTTCTTCTCTGGGAAGCCTTTCTTGGTACCTCTCTACTTCTATCAGGCACTCCTTCTCATGCTTTGATTCACATGACTTTGTATCATTGTTCCTATCACATAATTTAGTGAATGTGAGTTCTTCAAACAAATCTGAATATAGTCAGTCTCTGATTTTGCCATATTATAGATGGAATGAACTGTAATTTATTGAGATAATGTTTAATTTCAAATACTAACTTTAGTATATCATGCACACTCCTTATTTTTCTCTTGATTCTAAGTAAAATTTCTCAGGAAAGCATGTTTTTATAAGTTTTTTTTAATGATATTACATTGTCACAAAATCTGGAAATTATGAACTCATGTGAAATCAGTGAAATGCTAAAGAAAATATATATATACAATATTATTTCATAATGAATGTAAACTTTGTGAATGTAAAACCAGTAAGTTATCCTATAATGTGTTTTAATTGATGAACAAGTAATTGGCACTTATTTTTCTTGATGTTACTAGTGGAGATATGATTTAGAACAATTTCTGTTTATTTTTGTAAGTCTTGTCTGATTAAATTGATTTCCCCCAGAATTGTTGATATATTTTCTTTTTTGAAAGTATCAGCTAAAAAATGTGTATCTCCTTTTATATTGTGATTTTTATACTACAAGGATTAATTAGTTAATTGCAGTGCTATATAGGAAAGCAATCATATTTCTCTGTAATTATTTAATAGAACTATTTTAATGAAGATCTTCCCTCACAGTTCAGTTGGCAAAGACTCTGTCTGCAATGCAGGGGACCCAGGTTCAATTCCTGGGTTGGGAAGATTCCCTGGAGAAGGAAATGGCAACCCATTCCAGTATTCTTGCCTGGAAAATTCAATTGACAGAGGAGACTGGCAGGCTATAGTCCATGGGGTTGTAAGAGTTGGAGATGACTTAGTGACTAAACCGCCACCATTCTGAGGGAATAAATTTTAAATGTTTTGAATTTTATATTCTCAAATTGACAATTTCCCTCTTTTAAGAGAAATACATTTCAAAGAAATATAAATTATTTTAAAATGCTTAGCCCAACACATTCTTGTTTTCTGCTCTGTCTTTAAATATTTTGTCTCCTCTTTTCTCTCACCTATTTCCATTTCCTCTTCTCTCTAAATTCCTGGCTAGACCTCTGTCTAAATAATAGTTGCACCAATAGGGATATTTTGTATCAGATCTATAAAGCTAAAAATAGCGTAGAAAAGTCTTAAGTTTTTGTTTTTTTCAACTAAGAGATTATATCATTATGGTGTGATTGGGCATCTGTGTGTTTATGTGTTTTAAAAAGTCCAGTTATACAAATTTAAGTCTTGACAGTATGGATATTATTTTACGTTGTAAAAAACATAACATGTATTCTGAACAGACTTTCTTATTTATATGTGTAGGGCAAAATGTTTTAATTATCTGAAAATAAAATTCACATACATTTTATATTCCTAGCTGAAATGAATTCTTTGATAATAGAAGCTAATGTTTTTGACTAGGTACGAAAAGAGTATGGGAAATGCCTACGAACACATTGCTGTAGTGGCAAAAGTACAGAGAGCTCCATCGGCTCAGGGAAAACATCTGGTTCTCGAACTCCTGGGCGCTACTCTACAGGCTCACAGGTAAACAATATTTGTTAATTAAAATGAACTAGCTCTTATCTGTGTTCCATTATGAGCTGCTGTCCTATCTTGATGAGATTTATTTTCTATCCAAAGCATTTAACACAACACAATTTTGTTGTTTTGTTTTAGTGTGTCTCAAATGAAAATGGTTATGACAGAAATTTAAGAAACCAAACTGCAAAAAAATTTGAAGTTTAGAGTCTAAGTTTGAATAGTAATTCATGATTTCAGATTGTTCCTAGTTGAATGAAAAATGAAGGTGAGGAAAGGAATTTGACATTTCACCTAAAATTCTAAGAAAGTAATACTGTACATAAATGTTTCTGAGTTAATTACTTCTTTTAACTAGTCTAGTAATTCTTTATTGAATACTGAAAATATTTACTTATTAAATAGGTTTAATAAAAAGTTATAACTCATTTCATGTTGTATGTTAGTAGGTCAAAGGGCAATTCAGAATACCAAAATAGCATCATTAATTTAACTGGTCAAAGTGCTTACTCCCATGAGTCCAGCACTTCAGTTCAGTTCAGTTCAGTCGCTCAATCTTGTCCGATTCTTTGCAACCCCATGAACTGCAGCATGTCAGGCCTCCCTGTCCATCACCAACTCTCGGAGTTTACCCAAACTCATGTCCATTGAGTCGGTGATGCCATCAACTATCACATGCTCTGTCATCCCCTTCTCCTCCTGCCTCAGTCTTTCCCAGCATCAGGGTCTTTTCAAATGAGTCAGCTCTTTGCATCCGGTGGCCAAAGTATTGGAGTTTCAGCTTCAACATCAGCACTAGATATATTAATAATGACTGTATCACCCCTTTCAAAGGAAATTCTGAACTTTTAAGTAACTTATCTTCTATTTTCCACACAATGTCAGTCCAAAGATTACTATGTAGAAATTTCAGCAACTCTAGGATGCTAAAATGTGCCAAATAAAAGACATATGTGGGTCAAGCATGAGTGAGTTTGAGTTCCAGTTACCAAACTAATATTTCTAAGAATATATGATTTAGTGGGAAAAACAATCATTTTTGTAGTGTTGTTAATTGAAATTTTCTGAAGAAGACTTGACTTGAAATTCCAAAACAAATTTATAAATCAGGAGCATATTTTAACTCTATTAACTCAACCTTCTAAATTTATTTATTTTAATTTGGTGATTATATATATACACATATATATAATAAAAAAGATCATTTGTTCTTTGACTAATTCCAATTGGCTTATAAATATAATAGGTTCAGTTTCTCTAAACAATTCCATTCATATGCTTAGAAAATTAAATATCCTTGGAACCTTTAATTATAATAGCACTTGCCAAGCTAATATATCTGATTCTCTAAAACACATTCATTGTCAGGCTGGACAGTTGTATACACTGAACTAGCACTTGAAAAACTTATAAACCAAAGATAATAAACAATATTCTCAGAAATGTTTTTATCACACTAAAGGAGTTATGTTTTATTTTATAAATAAAACCACATATCTGCTATCAATCTAATAGTTCCAACTAAACATTTGAAAACTAACATGTAACTGTCAAACCTATCAGTTATATGTTAGTTTTAGAATGTTTATTTTTATTTTGACAAGTTATCCTGACACTTAACACAAATTATCATAATACATGGAACTTATTTCCACATATAATAGGCAGTTATTTAAAATTTGAATTTATTTTATTATTTCTATGCCTTAGTAAGGTTGCACAGTTGTAAATTAAGGAAGCAAATGTACCAAATTAGATGGACTGAGATTTCTGAGTCAGGACTAGTAAATTTTCATTCAGAATCTGAGTTTCATGTAAGAGTGGAGGCACACCTGGATACTTTCTGTATAACCTTCTTGTGATCCAGTCCTTCATTTTCAACCTGATAATTCTTACCTCTCTTTTTGTAACAGTCTTTTCAACAATTTTAAATTGAAATTTCTGAGATTCTGTTTGTCATTTAACTTGATTTGTTTCTGCATTCCTTCATAGAACTGAACTTATCAACCATTATCCTACAGCCATTTTATTCACAAATGTCTTCAGTGAAATCATAATATTTCGGAGCTTTATGCTTTATGTTAGAAAAGAGCTGTGCAATGTTTAGCATTACTTCTAACCCGCAAGATAAAATACTGCAGCTTAAAAGAACAATCATAACCTTTGTGAGTGGGTAGACCTGGTCTTAATTCTAGCCTTGCCATATTCCTACCAGCTGTGACATAAAACAAGTCATTAAATCTCACTAGCCCTCAGTTTTTTCATAAGTAAAGTGGTTTCTGATTTCTTACATCGTTAGGCAGATTAAGCTAATTTTACAAAACATGACAAATTGTATATGCTCAAAAAGTTGGAATAGATATCACTTACTGGTGTAATTTCAGGTATATATTTTAAAGTTGTCTTTTTCTTTTTAACTTTTATAGTTATAACATCACAATTATAATACTGTGAAGAAAAACCTCATGTTGCTTTCTTGTGCTTAATATAATGCAATTCTGTTTGACAGTCTAACACTACACAAAGTACTATTACTTAAATATAGTCTGTTTAGGTAGACATAATAAACATTTTACATTAACTGTGAAATTCCATGTACAACATCTAAAACACTCACTGATATTGAGGTAAAATTTTGAGAGTATAGGTGTCTTTTTCCACATCAGAGAACTTCTAAAATCACAATCATTATTTTTTGTTGTTAAGAAACATTGGATTTATGTTATAAAATGCCAAGCAATATTATAAGCTCCTGTGATAAAATGGTTAAAAGACAACTTCCTCCAAGATCTGGGGCTTTCACACTAACTGTAAAAGGCAGAAAATTTATTAGAAATCAAATAAACCAACAGAAAATATCAGATTATAAAAGTTGGTGCAGAACCAAATATAGCCATATGATGCATAAAGTCCAGGTGGTTACTTGGATTAAGCGATAGGCAAAGACTGTTTGGAAAAATGACAGGAAGGGTGTTCAGGGAAAGAGAATTTCAGGTGACAGTGCATCAAATATAAAGCCATTTAGGAGGGTAAGAACTTGAAACTTTGGGAGTAGGAAGAATGTCATTGGTTCAAGTGGTATGTGAATGGGAGATGAAGAAAGCTGGAGACGGAACCTTAGGTATTTGTAAGAGAACTGGAGTTTTTATTTTATTTAGATTATTTAGAAAGTTAAGGATATAATTTAGAAATGGAGGTGACAGGAAATCACCCACAGGTAATAAAATCATGTGGCTACTGTGTAGGTAGTGGAAGGATGTGATTTTCAAGACTAAAAAGTAAAAATCCTCTCCATCTATTAATCTCCTAGTGGTAATCACTTATAAAAGATTCGTTTATAAAAACTCTGAACTGAAGTATTGTTCTTTCTACCTTGACCTTTCATTAATTGTTCTGTCATCTATTTTCAGTTGTTTTGTTGAATTTGTAGATGTATTTACTTTTGTTATACAGTATTTTAAACAAAAAATATATGTACCATATTGTGAAGTGTAGTAATAAAGCCTGTGAACTTATCATCAAACTTAGGAAATAGAGTATTTGCCATATGTTTTCCCTTCTTAAAACTTCTCTTTAAGCAATCCCTGTATCTCCCTACCACAGACGATCTACTAACCTTTGTTTATCATTTTCATGACTTATTCTAAAAATTTCTTCACCTCTCCAAAAGATGTTAATTACTTCACCTTCTTAAAATATTTCTTTAAAATGGTATCTTATTGTGTGTAATATTCTGCGACTTGCTTTATTCACTGGCATATTCTAAAGCTTGTCCTGGTCCTTTCCATGAACATTTAAATATAAGCTTAATGCTACATATTATATATTTTTCTCTGATTGCAACAATTTACCCTTATCTCCTTTTACTTTTTCAATTATTATTTGATATAGTATAACTTCATGGGAAATAGATGGGGAAACAGTGGAAACAGTGTCAGACTTTATTTTGGGGGGCTCCAAAATCACTGCAGGTGGTGACTGCAGCCATGAAATTAAAAGATGCTTACTCCTTGGAAGAAAAGTTATGACCAACCTAGTTAGCATATTGAAAAGCAGAGACATTACTTTGCCAACTAAGGTCCGTCTAGTCAAGGCTGTGGTTTTTCCAGTGGTCATGTATGGATGTGAGAGTTGGACTGTGAAGAAGGCTGAGTGCCGAAGAATTGATGCTTTTGAACTGTGGTGTTGGAGAAGACTCTTGAGAGCCCATTGGACTGCAAGGAGATCCAATCAGTCCAT
The DNA here is from genome assembly GCF_016772045.2 of Ovis aries. Taxonomy (NCBI): domain Eukaryota; kingdom Metazoa; phylum Chordata; class Mammalia; order Artiodactyla; family Bovidae; genus Ovis; species Ovis aries. The sequence continues at coordinate 78,315,034 of NC_056059.1, forward strand.
TCTGAAGGAGATCAGCCCTGGGATTTCTTTGGAAGGAATGATGGTAAAGCTGAAACTCCAGTACTTTGGCCACCTCATGTGAAGAGTTGACTCATTGGAAAAGACTTTGATTCTGAGAGAGATTGGAGGCAGGAGAAGAAGGGGATGACAGAGGATGAAATGGTTGGATGGCATCACTGACTCGATGGACGTGAATCTGAGTGAACTCTGGGAGTTGGTGATGGACAGGGAGGCCTGGCGTGCTGTGATTCATTGGGTCGCAAAGAGTCAGACACAACTGAGCGACTGAACAGAACTGAACTGAAAAAGTTCTAATCTCCTAAATCAGGAGCCAAATGATTGAAGTCAAATATTAGTTATACCAATTATTAGGTCTGTGATATTGTACATGTTAACCTCTAAATCTCAGTTTTGTAATGAATAGGAGATTACATACCTCAGGGAATTCTTGGGAGATTTCAGTGAGTGAATACATGAAAAACACAGGAGAGAACCTAGAAGAATTAATTGAAATATTTGTTATATTTATAAAATGTATTTTATATACACACACAATAATTATTATATATCAGGTACCATTTCAGGTGAACAAAAAAGGACAGAATTTTTATTTTACTTTTTTCTTTTGGCTGCATAATGTGACCAATGGAATCTTAGTTCCCTGACCAGGAATTGAACCTGAGCCCTCAGCAGTGAAAGTGTGGATTCCTAACCATTCAACCACCAGGGAATTCCCAAACTTTCTGATTTCTAGAACCTCAAACCTATATGCAGACATTGGACATTACTGTTTGGGCATTAAATATAAATATAAGAAATGACTATATTATAATAATATGTTGTGTGTAGAAAATGGTAAAGCTATGAGGGCAAAAAGTTGCAGAGTTGGGTGCATGAAATACAATTCTATATAGGATGATCAAGTTAGGTCTCTTTAAAGAGAAAGTATTTGAGCAAAGATTGAAAGAGATGTAAAAGTCATCCATACCCGTATCGGGGAAAGAGTACTCCATGCAGAAGAAATAATCAAACAAAACCTAAGGCAAAAGCATGCTTGGCTTGTTACAGAAGAGCAGGGGAACAGGTGTGGCAAGCCCAGGTTGAGAGATTAATAGAAGATAGTAATAATAGAAGGTAATGGGGCCAGCTCAAATAAATGTCACCTAAAAAATAGACAGGGAGGCCTGGCATGCTGTGATTCAAGGGGTCACAAAGAGTCGGACATGACTGAAAGACTGAACTGAACTGAAAAATAGGCAGGCTTCCCAGGTGGCTCAAATGGTAAAGAACTTGCCTATCAATGCAGAAGGCACAGAAGACATGGGTGTGCAAGAGCCCCTGGAGGAATGAAATGACAACCCACTCCCTATTCTTGCCTAGAAAATTCCATGGACAGAGGAGCCTGGCAGGCTACAGACCATGGAGTCACAGAGTCAGACACAATTGAGCACACCTGCAAAATGATCATAATTTAATCAACCCTCAGTTGAGATGTCACTTCTTTACTGCAGTGTCCTCAGATTTCCTCAGTTCACTTCAGTCGCTCAGTCGTATCCAACTCTTTGTGACCCCATGAATCGCAGCACGCCAGGCCTCCCTGTCCATCACCATCTCCCGAAGTTCACTCAAACTCATGTTCATCTAGTCGGTGATGCCATCCAGCCACCTGATCCTCGGTCATCCCCTTCTCCTCCTGCCCCCAATCTCTCCCAGCATCAGAGTCTTTTCCAATGAGTCAACTCTTCGCATGAGGTGGCCAAAGTACTGGAGTTTCAGCTTTACCATCATTCCTTGCAAAGAAATCCCAGGACTAATCTCCTTTAGAATGGACTGGTTGCATCTCCTTGCAGTCCAAGGGACTCTCAAGAATCTTCTCCAACACCACAGTTCAAAAGCATCAATTCTTCGGTGCTCAGCTTTCTTCACAGTCCAACTTACATCCATACATGACCACTGGAAAAAACCATAGCCTTGACTAGACGGACCTTTGTTGGCAAGTAATATCTCAGCTTTTGAATATGCTACCTAGGTTGGTCATAACTTTTCTTCCAAAGATTAAGCGTCTTTTAATTTCATGGCTGCAGTCACCATCTGTGGTGATTTTGGAGCCCCCAAAATAAAAGTCTGACACTGTTTCCACTGTTTCCCCATCTATTTCCCATGAAGTGATGAGACCAGATGCTATAATCTTCGTTTTCTGAATGTTGAGCTTTAAGCCAACTTTTTCACTGTCCTCTTTCACTTTCATCAAGAGGATTTTTAGTTCCTCTTCACTTTCTGCCATAAGGGGTGGTATCATCTGCATATCTGAGGTGATTGATATTTCCCCCGGCAATCTTGATTCCAGCTTGTGGTTCTTCCAGTCCAGTATTTCTCATGATGTACTCTGCATAGGAGTTAAATAAACAGGGTGACATTATACATCCTTGATGTACTCTTTTTCCTATTTGGAACCAGTCTGTTGTTCCATGTCCAGTTCTAACTGTTGCTTCCTGACCTGCATACAGGTTTCTCAAGGGGCAGGTCAGGTGGTCTGGTATTCCCATCTCTTTCAGACTTTTCCACAGTTTATTGTGATCCACACAGTCAAAGGCTTTGCCATAGTCAGTAAAGCAGGAATAGATTTTTTTCTGGAACTCTCTTGCTTTTTCGATGATCCAGTGGATGTTGGCAATTTGATCTCTGGCTTCTCTGCCTTTTCTAAAACCAGCTTGAACATCTGGAAGTTCATGGTTCACGTACTGCTGAAGCCTGGCTTGGAGAAGTTTGAGCATTACGTTACTATCATGTGAGATGAGTGCAATTTTGCAGTAGTTTGAGCATTTTTTTGGCATTGCCTTTCTTTGGAATTGGAATGAAAATTGACCTTTTCCAGTTCTGTGGCCACTGCTGAGTTTTCCAAATTTGCTGGCATATTGAGTGCAGCACTTTCACAGCATCATCTTTCAGGATTTGAAAGAGCTCAACTGGAATGCCATCACCTCCACTAGCTTTGTTCGTAGCGATGCTTTCTAAGGCCCACTTGACTTCACATTCCAAAATGTCTGGCTCTAGATGAGTGATCACACCATCATGATTATCCGGGTTGTGAAGATCTTTTTGTACAGTTCTTCTGTGTATTCTTGCCACCTCTTCTTAAAATCTTCTGCTTCTGTTAGGTCCATACCATTTCTGTCCTTTATCAAACCCATCTTTGCATGAAATGTTCCCTTGGTATCTCTAATTTTCTGGAAAAGATCTCTAGTCTTTCCCATTCTGTTGTTTTCCTCTATTTCTTTGCAATGATCACTGAGAAAGGCTTTCTTATCTCTCCTTGCTATTCTTTGGAACTCTGCATTCAGATGTTTATATTTTTCTTTTCTCCTTTGCTTTTCACTTCTCTTCTTTTCACAGCTATTTGTAAGGCCTCCCCAGACAGCCATTTTGGTTTTTTGCATTTCTTTTCCATGGGGATAGTCTTGATCCCTGTCTCCTGTACAGTGTCATGATCCTCAATCCATAGATCATCAGGCACTCTAACTATCAGATCTAGTCCCTTAAATCTATTTCTCACTTCCGCTGTATGATCATAAGGGATTTGATTTAGGTCATACCTGAATGGTCTAGAGGTTTTCCCTACTTTCTTCAATTTAATTCTGAATTTGGCAATAAGGAGCTCATCATCTGAGCCACAGTCAGCTCCCTGTCTTGTTTTTGCTGACTGTATAGAGTTTCTCCACCTTTGGCTGCAAAGCATGTAATTAATGTGATTTCAGTGTTGACCATCTGGTGATGTTCATGTGTAGAGTCTTCTCTTGTGTTGTTGAAAGAGGGTGTGTGCCATGACTAGTGCATCTTCTTGGCGAAACTCTATTAGCCTTTGCCCTGCTTCATTCCGTATTCCAAGGCCAAATTTGCCTGTTACTCCAGGTGTTTCTTGGCTTCCTACTTTTGCATTCCAGTCCCCTATAATGAAAAGGACATATTTTTTGGGTGTTAGTTCTAAAAGGTCTTGTAGGTGTTCATAAAACCATTCAGTTTCAGCTTCTTCATTGTTACTGTTTGGGGCATAGACTTGGATTACCGTGATAGTGAATAGTTTGCCTTGGAGATGAACAGAGATCATTCTGTTGTTTTTGAGATTGCATCCAAGTACTGCATTTCAGACTCTTTTGTTGACCATGATGGCTACTCCATTTCTTCTAAGGGATTCCTGCCCATAGTAGTAGATATAATGGTCATCTGAGTCAAATTCACCCATTCCAATCCATTTTAGTTCACTGATTCCTAGAAAGTCGATGTTCACTCTTGCCATCTCCTGTTTGACCACTTCCAATTTGCCTTGATTCATGGACCTAATTTTCCAGGTTCCTATGCAATATTACTCTTTACAGCATCAGACCTTGCTTCTATCACCAGTCACATCCACAACTGAGTATTGTTTTTGCTTTGGCTCCATCCCTTCATTCTTTCTGGAGTTATTTCTCCACTGATCTCCGGTAACATATTGGTTTCACATTTCCTAGACAAGGATATATTTTTTTGTTATGCGCACTTAAAAATCATTTCAATTGTGTATCATAATAGATATTAACAAAACCACAAAAATTTAATTGTATGGCACATTGATTTACCCTTCCCCAGATCAATTATTAGAACATTGGCAGTAACTTAGTTACCCTTTGAATGCTTCTTAATCAGTCACTTCAAGACATAATCAGCATCTTAACTTTTAACAGTAGCTTTTCTTTTGCATATATTTGATACTTATCCACATGAAATCATCCAGTACATATTCTTTTGTTTTCCTTCTTTCCTTGGGCATTATGTTGCTGCAGGTGACTATATTGCCCTTTTATTTTCGTTACTATGTGTGTTCAGTCCATTCAGTCGTGTCCGATCCTTGTGACTTCATGGACTGTTGCCCAGAAGGCTCATCTGTCCATGGGGTTCTCTAGGCAAGAATACTGGAATGGGTTGCCATACATTGCTCCAGGGAATCTTCCCAATTGCAAGACTGAACCTGTGTCTGCCTGCATTTTGTGCATTACAAGCGGATTCTTTTGCCACTGAGCCACCTGGGAAGCCCTTCATCACTATACATTATTCTATGATCTATGTGTCCATCGTACCATTGATAGTCATTGAATTGTTCACAGTTTTCAGCTATAATTAGTAATGCTTCTATAGAGATTTGTGGACATATTGTACTTTTGCATTTATTTGTTAATTTATATGTGATTAATCTGTCACGTATTAGTCTAGCAGGACCATGAAGGCAACGTGTTTGTGTTTGCCTTTCCTCTTTGTATCTTCTACATTAAAGAGGTCAATTAATATGTTTATAGTTAGTTAACCAGTAAAACAAATGTGAGAAATTGATTCCAAGTATTTCAGTTTGAATTTTGAAGTATTTTTCAATAGAAACATTTTTTAATTGTCAGGTTTATTGCATCGGTTTTCTTATTGTATTTTTATTACTTTTGTTTTGTTTGTATGTGTAATATGTGCAGTTTCTGACCTATATAACAAAATAGACAGTATTTCTAAGGGATAAACATGACCCAATATTCATAAAACCAATCATCTAATATTTGAGGATTAGGTACTCCTATTATTTGAGTTCAAATATATTTGAAACATAACCCTTTTGTGAGCTTGGTTTCACCATTAGTACTAGTTAGTACTAGTTAGTATTATAACTTTTTCATCCTTGGAAAAGCTTCTGAAAATATTTTGTTTCCTGTTCACAAGACCATTATTTCACTTTTGATCCCTAACTCTAATAAAGTAACTAAACAGTAAAACAGAAAAAAGTCTCCCCCCACAGTGGAAAAATCTTTCTTGATTTATCAGACAGTTAGAAAATTGAATTTGAGAATTTATATAATGATGTAAGGATTTCAGTTCTCTATAAAACTTCCTACTATATGGAAATGAATAAAGATCAATTGACTTCCTTTGTTTCCTTCAAAAGATAGAAAAGTCAAGATAGTATGTAACCTGTAAAATTATATTGATCTTCTTACAAAATTTATAGAAAATGTTGTTTAGTAGCATCTTAATAATATTCTATGTTCTTTTCATCCCAAACTATTTGTTCTTATAAGGTTCTGAATTAAGTAAAATTTTTGTTACTAAACCTTTAATTTAATGCACATTTAAATATTAAATTCCCATAAAATTACAGTGAAAATAACTTGTTTTACCTTAGAAATTAAAATTACTAAATTCTATCTAGAGTACACTTCTATGTATCTTCTATGTATCTACATATACATCATATGTATCTTTTAAATTGGCATATCATATTACATTTGGGGCTTCCTTGGTGGCTCAGTTGGTAAAGAATCCTCCTGCTATGCAGGAGACTGACTGCAATACAGGAGACACGGTTTTGATCCCTGGGTCAGTTAAATCCTCTGAAGAAGGAAATGGCAACCCACTCCAGTGTTCTTGCCTGGAAAATTCTATGGACATAGGAGCCTGGTGGGCACAGTCCATAAAGTTGCGAAGCATCAGACACAACTGACCAACTAAACCACCACCATTACATTTATTTCTTTTAAGCAGTTATAATGACTTCTGGCATACACATTGAAGAATACACTTAATAAGAACCAATGATTATCATTAATTTAGTTCCTGATGTTCTCATGCTCCTGTACTACAAGCATGTGGAAGCTGTGTATTTGCCAGATTCCAGAAATAAAAGCCTCATATAAGCCTATATTACAGAAATGAAAAAAAAAGAGTGACTTGTGCAAAGGTTCACTGTGTGGTGATTTTATCTCCTTTTTCCTTTTTCTTCATCCAGAGCCGAATTCGTAGAATGTGGAATGATACGGTCCGAAAACAGTCAGAGTCTTCCTTCATTACTGGAGATATAAACAGTTCAGCGTCACTCAACAGAGGTAATTAGAAATAATTTTTCATATTTACCCTTTTTGTGATTACTTTAAGAAATTCCTGAATGCATTGCTTTATTTGCAACTTCTGGACTTTGTTCCATGTGATAGAAATATTGCAAAGAAATAAAACGTGGTTGAGTGTAGTAGTGTATTCCACTATTCATAAGGCTTCTTTTCTCAATCCTGAATTTTCATATCTTTTCTGAAAGTAAGTTAAAAAGTGAAAAATTTCTTTCTCTAATCATCTGCCACTGCTATAAACTGGTGAGTTGTCAGGCCTCATTGGAAGCTGTGAAAATGGGCAATTATGTGGCTATATAGTCTGCTAAGCATCATAGAGTTCCACACTGTCCCAGGTATAGAGCAATTTCTTAGTCTTTGTGGAAGTAAAATCATACTGTCTAATATACTTAAGGCAACCTGTGTATTTTTGGAAAAATCCCATCTAATCTTAATATCAATAAGATGTGTTCAGGTAATATTGGATATTTAAAGATACAGAAGGGAAAACCCACTATATGTAAATTTTATACATATGTGTATATAATAATTCTTTCAGTGTGTATATGCTTCTAGTTAAAATTTTTCTGGAATACCATTTAGATTTTAAAAATGATGTTCCCTTAATTACTATTTTGTTTGTGCTTGATCTTTCTTATTCCCTCTGTCTCTCTCCCTCTTATTTTCTCCCTCTCCTCCCCCTCCCCATCGTAAATGTATGTGTGAGTGTGAGAGAGAGATATTAAAATTAAATTGACTGCAGTAAAAATGGGTAGAAACAATGTTTGTGCAGAGCTGGGGTACACTACACTCTGTGCTGGGAAATCTTTAGAACATAGTTTTATCTTGGGGATGGTGCTGGCATGAGCACATTTTAATTAGACTGTCCTAAAAGAGACATTTTTTGATGCATACATTCTGTGGTTATTTTCATGATTTTTTATGATCAATATTGTTATTTTTATTAGCTCCAAACTAGAATTGTTTGCTTTAAACCTACTTCTGTCTACTTTTTGTTACATCAAATGCTACTTAGAAACAACTAATTCACTAATTATGGCTTATGATTAAGAATGATTCAAATACTGGTGTTCTTGATTACTTTTAGTCAAATAAGTTGCATCTTGTTTATATAAAAGAAGTTATAACAAATAGTGTCTAAGTTAAATTTGATTTAGGGATTCATCCATGTTGTATAAATCTTGATTGACTTCCATGCTTATATGTGTGGTAGTGATAAAGTAACTATAACCTAGTGATGATATTAAATTTTCTACAACACTTTTGCTTGTTAGAACAGTGAGTGCAAATATGCTTCCAAATATGAAGAAAATACATTAAAATAAAACAATTACCTTCTTGTATTTTATTTCATTTTCAGTTTATTTTACATAGTATCTCACAAGTGTTCTCTTTTTAAGTTTACTTTTATGATTAGTTTTATGAAAATTTAAATATGAATACTCAACTCTTTGAAATACTTTCTAAATCAGAGCAAATATATTATCTACACATGCCTCCAAAGTTTAGGAAATAAATTGCTTTCATAGTGACAGATTTTCTTTTTACTTTAAATAATACATAGAAATAATACATTGAAAATGTATAGTATGCTCCTTTAAGAAAACTATTCTTTTATTCAAAGCTATCCTTATTAATAAGATTTTTTGTCAGGAGTATCTTGCATCTAATGATCACAGAAACCATAGAATGTATTCTTTAAACAAAAGATGAGGTTTGATTATAATAATGCACCATTTATTTGCTTACTGTGAAGACAGAGAAAACATGTAAACTACCTGGCCTAGCATTGTGATCTAGATTTATATTGATATTAAAGTATGTAGCTTTATTAAAAATTATTTTAACTGAATAATTTTTATGACCTTGATTTTAATGTCAATTGCACTATATAAGATTGCTTTGCCCTTTTTAGTTCCTTCTCAGAAATTTCATCAACTTGGAATATGTGCTATGTATGACTAGGTCAATTTAAAATATATTTAAAGAAAATAATAATATTTTATATTGTCTGATTATATATTAAATCTGTTTTTAAAAATCTTCAGTTTTAAAGGATACTTCTTAAAGTTATTGAAGAAAGGGTACAAAATTTCTTGTGATATCCAGTAAGTTATTTGGCGATGACTTTGGGGAGAGGGTAAAACTGACTTTATGGTTTGTTTGAAGTATGCCTATGCAGTGATCTTTTCCTTCAGGATATATATTCTTCCTTTCACTCAGTGACTTTAATGGGGAGACATCATAGTGATCTTCCTGATCTCCTATATTAATTTCCTAGTCCCCCGAGTCAGAAACTCCTCATTTTATTCTCATCTCATTATTTTTTATCTTAGATGAGTGCAGTACTTTAAAATTTTATTTCTTCATATAATATCTCTGAAGATAGTCTTTAACTTCCTTCTTTAATCTTGTCTTATTCCCCAGGGTCCTATCTTCCCTGCATTCAGGCGTGTGTATCATATTTAGGTAGGTGGCATATAAGATTCACCCTTCCAGATAAACACTTCAGTCACCTCAGCAGCATAATTATTTACATCTATAATTCAAAAGATTATATTCTCTATTATTAAAATAAAAATGTTAGGCACTGCATCTTTACATCTTCATATATTCTAACTTCCCATTCATTCTTAGTTTCTTACAGTTATAATTTTTTTATTTCCAACTTCATTTTCCTTTCTTTCTAAATTAGATATTTTAAATCTCTTATGTTTGTCTTTAGAATACTTCTGACCTTTGAAAACTACAAGAAGTTGTCTAAAAATTAGTCCCATTTTCAATTCAGGATTTCTTTTCTATTCATACCACTGTCCAATTCATTAAAAGAAAATTATCTTAAAATTCTGTATGTCTTATCATCTATTCTTCCAAATAAGAACCATTATTATCATCTTTGGGATTCATTAAGAATAAAACATCTACCATGCAGTGAATAAATCCTTCTCAATTGTTTATATTTTTTCAAATTATCCTTAATGTTTGGTTCTTGAACCAACTTGTTATATCCTATGTATCAGATTATCTGTCTAGAATCTCCAATGTGATAAATTTGATTACTATTGGGATTGTACTCCTTGGAATCAAGCAAGACTTTGGAAGATTTATTGATAATTTTCAAATTTATGAAATCATTCTTAGACATTCTCTTGGGGATTTTGTTATTTGGTCACCTCATCTCTTTAAAAGCTTTCATTACATTGTCCTTGAAATTTCTATATTTTGAAGATGTTTTCCAAGTGTTCCCTATACATTTTCAGACATTTTTCTTCTGATGACTTGTTTGCCACAATGCTACACACTCATACAAATCCAGAATTTCATGAAGCCAATTCCCCAAATCCCAGAACTAACATCAAGTTAACTTCACCCATTCTACTGTATAAACAGGGAGAAGGAGCTTTTTGAGAGCCCTGAGGTGATGGTTGTTTACAGAGAGTTTCAGAGAAAGCTAACTCTGATCCAAGACATGTTTCACAAACCCCACTAGATAGTTTGTTCCTTTGTTCATTTAAATATATACAATTTGCATATACCTTGAAGTCATCCTCAGTTCCCAAGCTGCTCCCAGGACAATGGAACACTAATTCAAATTTTTGTTAGCTCAGAATTCCTGATAGTAGTAGAAACAATTTGTAGCTAAAGTTAGGTTTCCCACCTGTATCCCTTACCCAGTCTCTACTGGCCAAACTATGTTTTAAGTGATTTAGATTAGCAAACTTGAGTTTGATCCAAATATATAGCATTTGATGAGAAATTCTCTGGTAGTTCAGTTATAATAATTGTTACATGTTTCCACTCTTTTTGTATATATATATAGAAATTGTGATATTTTCTGAAATGAGATCTTATTAGGCTCTATCACATGAATAATATTTATGTCTCTCATTTTCTTTTTGTTTAATAAGTTGAATTGACATGGGAAATTTCAATTTAAAAGCAAGGTTTGGTAGGTAGCTGCTACCAATATGTCTGAATTATCAAAAGGTGCCTCCCCACTTCCCAGCTGTGGACTGCAAAAATGTGTCCCGTTTGAGTGGGAGAACCACCAAACAGGCATTTCTCCTTCTGGAACAATGACTTGGCTAGTACTGTGAATTTTATTTTCCCTTATTTCCCATTCTCCTTCCCATCCACATCGCACACAATGTAGATTTTTCTTCATGGAGTTATGACCAGTAAAGCTGTATTTATGTAAGCCAAGTTTAAGTGTTACATGGCAGAAGACTGTCTAATCTGTAGCTGTATTTTACGTAGCAGTTTTGATTATGAAGTGTTAACCTAGGAACTTTCAGTAAATTGCTGAACTTTTCAGTGTCTTTGCAGTAGGGATATAAATAGTGTCTACTTCAGTGGGACCTTGAAAGGATTGACTTAATATATCATAGTTGCTTACAACATGCCAGGAACATAATAAGTACTATTATTATCATTGTATTCACAAGTTCATTAATATTTTCTAACAAATGAAAACTGATACTTGCCAATGATCTCAAGTAATCAGATATTAAAATTCATCATTCATTGCAAAGGTTTCTTTCACTTTGTAGTTTCTAGAAATAGGTGGGAGGAATGAGGTAATTACCTGAATGTCAAGCAAAAGAAATAATTTACCTAGTATGGTGCTCCCCTTGACACTAACAAAAGGAAATAAACTAATAAAACTGAATTGTCTCTTTTGAATTAGAAATTAAATGCAAATTAAACCTGTGTAGTTGCATTTTCTATTTTTGATTTGTATCTATATTTTAGCATTGAGGAGATAAATGTAAAATATTTTTTCTCCCTACCTTAGATGGTATAAACAAGCACAACCTTCTCTTTCCTCCAAGCCCTCCTGTGCTTCAAGGCTTAGAGACACTAGCTCAATGTAGACAGGTCCTCTAGATAACCAGATACATAACAGAGTAGGAATATGACTTGCTCCCTTTTTAAATTCATATCTTCTCAGAACCTATATTGTCTTTCCCAGGAGGCTGGTCACTGGGACAGATGAAGCTTCACAAGAAATGACGGGCTGTCTCCTTAAATTTAGGCTACTAAACATATTTTATTTTTATATATTTAAAGAAAAATGCAAATGAAACGATATAAGTGGTCTTTCACTGTAATTAATGATTTATATATATTAAAACTACTAGGGTGAATACTCAAACTCATTCATCACCTTATTAATGTCAGTAAGTATAATTTGGCTTACATGCATGTGTCTTATTGCCCCCAAAGCCTTGCTGTTTTGAAGGATTATAAAATCATTGGCTGCAAATATTAACCAGATTCTAATATAATCTGATATCTATTTGTGAAATTTGTAGACACCGTTATCATATGCCTAAGCTAACAGATAACTTGCATAGCTAACAGATCAGACTGGGCTATATAACAAATTACTTTGTTATGAACAAGTATTATGATGACATGAGTACAAATGCAGTAAGTATCCCATGCATGGACACATTTTTTACTTGAGATTCACCATTTTATTTATATCTAGTATTTTTTACTTTTATATTTGTGATTGTTAATGAGGCAACAGCGACTTCTGTGTTTCTTTCCTTTCTATGTGTCTTCAATATTCCGAAAGTATATGATAAAATAAGAGTATCTCCTGTTGTAGGAAAATCAATTCAATACACAAAAGCAAAATGATACAGATTTTAAAAGTGAAATATTGTATCAAATAGATAATGTAACAATGCTACTAATAACCTGATTCCTTGATTCCTCAAGGAAGACCAAGTAACTTTCAGAATGAACTTTCCATTGCAATATGAGATATATTAAATATTGATCTCTAATCAGTCCAGGGCATATGTTCTTGCTATCAATTGTTAGCAGGAACTGAAAAAGAAAAAGCTTTAAAATGCTTTCCCAGTGAGTCCTACTTATGTTTTGCTCTTAACTTTGTCCCTTTGTTAGGAATCCTTGAAATCGTCCAGGCTGTCACAGCCAACTATACAATAGTAAAAATGGTGTTATTACTATTGTTATTATAATTTTTAAAGATCTCTTCATAAAGCAGGTTATTTATGTAAAGTAGATGTCTTATTTTTATAGAATATGATCTTTCTCCCTTTATATTTAATTTATAGTTAGCAGTATCTTTTACTGCTTTGTTATAAACCAAACAAGCCACAGTGAGATACCTTGATAACTTCTAAATATGGTGCTATAGAACATTTCCAATTAGTTTTTAAATACTACTGTTTTCTATAAGTTGCTGAGGATGTAATTTTTTTTCTTTTAGGGAATAGTATCTTTTTTGAGAACTAAATATGAATACTCCAACTTATCTTCAGAAATTACTGGTGTTCTTTTCTCTGCTAGAACACAATATACTCGTTTTCAGCCTTCATAAATTTGAAATTTCTCTGTTATTATGTGTAACTGTCATTTTCTTGTTGTACACTGTTCATTATTTATTATCCATTATCTTTATATCCATGAAGAACTTGGGTTTCTTGGTAACTTGTCCAAAATCATGTGGCTAATAAAGTACTAAATCTAAATTCCAAACAAGGTCTTTCTGACCAGAGAGCCCTACTTACAGCAATACAAATTTTCATTATTTTCTTATGATGACAACTTTTCAGGAAGCTTACTGAGGATTAGAATTAGAGATCTTTTCCAAGAATGTATTTCAGAATGATTTTTATTACCTTGTATGGAAATATGTTGTTCTTAAAGCACAATTATTCACATCTTTATTTCCTAATTGCCTTGATATAATATTCATTTTCTTTCACTTTATTTTCTTCTAAGCACAGTTCTTTAGTATGGATTCATTCATCCTACTCACTTAGGGAAACTGTAAGATATTGGGAGTAAATTGGGAGATGGAGTGACAATACAATTTTTTTACAAAATGATTTGATATTGAATATGCAGAATTAATAAACATAACTGTTTAACTATATATTTAAATGTAACTGCAGGACTTAGGTTGCAAGAATTTTATGATCATTCTTTTTTCCTGGAAGTTCTCAAATACACAAAATATCCAGAAATTTTATTAGTAGAATCCTTTTCTCTTTTGTTTTTAATTTCTTGTGTTTCAGTAAAAGGATGACTATTTTGATTGGGGCAAAGATTGTGTTAAAAAAAATCTGGTAAATAGCTTCTGCATATAATTTAGTAATAGAACCAAAGATATAACTTTTCCAAATCTCTATATTCCTGAATTTGATGTTCTTGAACTGTGTCCTCCCAGAGGGATGTATAATAATACCGAGAAAAAAAATTGGAAATTTATTTGAGTTGACTGCAATTAGGTAGTGTTAATGTTGTAAGTTTCCACAGGACTGGAAAAGGTCAATTTTCATTCAATCCCAAAGAAAGGCAATGCCAAAGAATGCTTAAACTACTGCACAATTGCACTCATCTCACACACTAGTAAAGTAATGCTCAAAATTCTCCAAGCCAGGCTTCAGTAGTACGTGAACCGTGAACTTCCAGATGTTCAAGCTGGTTTTAGAAAAGGCAGAGAAGCCAGAGATCAAATTGCCAACATCCGCTGGATCATGGAAAAAGCAAGAGAGTTCAGAAAAACATCTATTTCTGCTTTATTGACTATGGCAAAGCCTTTGACTGTGTGGATCACAATAAACTGGAAAAGTCTGAAAGAGATGGGAATTCGAGACCACCTGACCTGCCTTTTGAGAAATCTGTATGCAGGTCAGGAAGCATCAGTTAGAAATGGACATGGAACAACAGACAGGTTCAAAATAGGACAAGGAGTACGTCAAGGCTGTATATTTTGTCACCCTGCTTATTTAACTTATATACAGAGTACATCATGAGAAACACTGGGCTGGAAGGAACACAAGCTGGAATCAAGATTGCCAGAAGAAATATTAATAACCACATATATGCAGTGACACCACCCTTATGGCAGAAAGTGAAGAGGAACTAAAAGCCTCTTGATGAAAGTGAAAGAGAAGAGTAAAAAGTTGGCTTAAAGCTCAACATTCAGAGAATGAAGATCATGGCATCTGGTGCCATCACTTCATGGGAAATAGAGGGGAAACAGTGGAAACAGTGTCAGGTTTTATTTTGGGGGGCTCCAAAATCACTGCAGATGGTGATTGCAGCCATGAAATTAAAAGACGCTTACTCCTTGGAAGGAAAGTTATGACCAACCTAGAGAGCATATTCAAAAGCATACACATTACTTTGCCGACTAAGGTCCATCTAGTCAAGGCTATGGTTTTCCCAGTGGTCATGTATGGATGTGACAGTTGGACTGTAAAGAAAGCTGAGTGCCGAGGAATTGATGCTTCTGAACAGTAGCATTGGAGAAGACTCTTGAGAGTCCCTTAGACTGCAAGGAGATCCAACCAGTCCATCCTAAAGGAAATCAGTCCTTGGGTGTTCTTTGGAAGGAATGATGCTAAAGCTGAAACTCCAGTACTTTGGCCGCCTCATGAGAAGAGTTGACTCATTGGAAAAGACTCTGATGCTGGGAGGGGTTGGGGGCAGGAGGAGAAGGGGATGACAGAGGATGAGATGGCTGGATGGCATCACTGACTTGATGGAAGTGAGTTTGGGTGAACTCCGGGAGTTGGTGATGGACAGGGAGGCCTGGCATGCTGCGATTCATGGGGTTGCAAAGAGTTGGACATGACTGAGCTACTGAACTGAACTGACTGTTGTAAGTTAAACTTATTAGTTTCATGTGCTCATTTCAGGTTGAAAAAAATCTATGAAACATCTTGTAATTCAAAATCTAAAAACAAACAAAACTAAACTGTCTTTCTCATCTGGAAAAATGCTCCTGCTATATTATAAGCATAAATGTTGTGATGGTATAAGTGCAATATATAATATCCAAAGTTAATTGATTCATCACTTGTTCAGATTTTTTTCTAAGAAATAGATTATATTAACATATCTGCTATTCTGAAAGTGAATAGAAGCTAGTTCATTTACATGAAAAATTAAAATGTGGAAATGGGATATGCTTTTGCATAAAAAAAGTCTTATTAGATAAAAAATACTTACATTGTCATTGCCAATCATTCTGTAGTATCCAATAGCCCCTGTTTACTGCATAGTGAGTCTTTTGTTTTATATAGTTCAATCTTATATACAACATGCCATTTAAAAGTAAGTATTTATGTGATAGGCACTCCTTTGATCTTATAATAGACTTTCCTCATAACATTATTATAAAGGATGTGGGTTCTTCAAAAACTAAAACAAGTTACCCTTCACATTCATAGAGTAATTTACAACCCCAGAAAATCACTGGAGAACTAAGATAGGTTTAAGATGATATTACAGATTGAAGGAAGAGAGTTAGTCTTGATGCAGGAAAATAGAAACAATACATTTCCTGAAATAGCCTCAGTCTAAACAAAACAGAGCTGAGCTGATTACGATTATATGACAAAATAAGTTTTCTCTGAAAAACATTATCAAGAATCTCTGTATTCATAGACACATTGTTTTAATTCATATCTTTTCTCTATATACTTTTTAAATAATAAGTGTCCAAATTTAAAATTCAAACTTTAGCTGGTATAGGCTTCACCTTGTGGCTCAGATAGTAAAAAATCTGCCTGCAATACAGGAAGCCCGGGTTTGATCCCTTGGTTGGGAAACAAATGAATATAACTCCGGGAATCACATACCGCATTTGATACACTACATTCTTACTAAAAAGAAATATGATTTACTGCTATTTTACCTGTGGTTAAGCACTTTGGGCCTATTATATTTGGGCTCAGTATTCTTGTTTTGAGTATCTTGCCAAAGTATTCAAAATGTCTAAGTTAAAAGCATACAGAAATAAATGGCTCTGACCACAAAAGATGAGTTTTAGAGATGAGTGACTGAGTAGTATAGGTTCATCATTTCTACTTGCAGACCATCTACTTCCTATTTTGTGAAGCAAAGACTCACCAAGAATTCTTATTTCCAGCCCTGCCACCATTGACTTGAGTAGTCAAAAAACATAAGATCTCTGAGTAGCTTTCTTTCAGCTAATTATGTAAAAAACATCAATGAATATCTAATAGCATAAGTTTCTTCAATAGAGTACAACCAGGTTGTGTTGCACTGCAGAGCAAAATATATATATATATATACATACATAAAATAATACCTTAAAGCTTTTAGAAGAAAATATATTTTAGATTTTAGGTTAAAGGAGTTCTTAAAAATAAAATAACAAACATAAACTACAAAAAAAAGATAGGATTCTCATCTCAAAATTTAAACAGTACTCAAAAAATGAGCTACTGGAAGGAGATGTAAACAGTACCTGTAACAACAAAATGTTAATGCCTACATTGCAATGAATGTCTTCAAATTATTATATAAAATTCAACAATCTAATGTGTATGTGGGCAAAAGATATGAATCAACAATTCTCAGAATAAAGAACATTTACAATCAATAAATATATGAAAAATTACTCCATCTCTCTAGTATTCAGGAAAATGCAAAGTATAGGGGTAGGATGATATATTTCATACTCTATCAAATTGGCAAAATGTCAGCCAAACAATACTAAATCCTGGCAAAAATTTAAGAAATATGCACTACTTGTGAAAGTGTGAATTGATACACATGTATTTGAAAAAACTGAAAATGTGGGCAACATATGACCCAGTAATTTTACTTCTAAGTATTTATTGTAGAAAAACTCATGTATCTGGACAAGAAGACATGTATAAAGCCAATTAGCACAAAATAAGGGAAAAGAGAATAGGTAAAATCTAGGCCTCCTGACTGTAAAGCTCTGAATTTACATATTAAAATAGAGGCAACACCTCTGCATTCAGAATATTCCATTTTATACTGAACTAACAATAATCCAGTCTTTACTCTGGAGACAACATGTCATTGAAATCCATATTAATAGATTTCCAGTGAATGAATTAGCTATTAAAAGAAACTGAAGTATCTCTCAACCATTTGAAAGAAATTTAATAGGCAGGTTGATTAAAATTTAATAGCAAACTTGTTGGCTATTAAAAGTGCATAGTGTGATAAATCAAGATGTCAGCTCTTCAATTTATGACTTCGGGAAAAAGTGATGAACGAACTTTTGAGTTTCAATAAAACATCTCTTCTTTGACACTTTGTAATTTAATTAATTGTTTGAATAAAAACAGTGAAAAAATATAAAAATATGGTTTCTATGTCTTCAAAATTTGTATCACTGTAAGGACACCATGCAGATTATTTTACTTTTATCATTATAAAAATCTTGGTCTTAATATGTCTGTCTCTACTTTATAAAATAGCCCTTTAAAATTGATTTAATCATTGCTTACACTGTCTTTCAGTAGACTGCATTTGTGTACTGATATTGTTTTATTACACAAAAAAGCAGAAAAGTAGAAAACAAAATATTTCAAATAGAAACTGCCTATTGAATCAGTTCTCCATAATTCTAGAAGTCACTTTTATCTACTTTTATTTTTATTTGTTATGTAAATTAATATGTGAATATGAAAAATTAACTGAATTTACAGAAAAGCATATGATGAAAAAGTAATACACTACTATAAGGTTCCTAATAAAATTTCATTGAAACATATTTTTGAAGAAGATGCTAAAATATGTTTGAAAGTCATTGACTTAAATATATTTAAGAAAAACTACCAGAGTAATTTTGGCCACCTGATATGAAGAGCTGACTCATTTGAAAAGACCCTGATGTTGAGAAAGACTGAACGCAGGAGGAGAAGGGGATGGCAGAGGATGAGATGGTTAGATGGCATCACCGACTCAATGGACATGAGTCTGGGTAGACTCCTGGAGTTGGTGATGGACAGGGAGGCCCAGCATGCTACGGTTCATGGGGTCGCAAAGAGTCAGACATGACTGAGTGACAGAACTGATAGCTACTGATACCGACCAGAGTCATGTGTGACCTTGAATAAATTATGAATGTCTCTGAGCCTGTGTTTCTTTACATATTGTGTGATGATGGTCAGTTCAGTTCAGTTCAGTCGCTCAATCGTGTCCGACTCTTTGCAACCCCATGAACTGCAGCACACCAGGCCTCCCTGTTCGTCACCAATTCCCGGAGTTCACCCAAACTCATGTGCATCAAGTCGGTGATACCATCCAGCCATCTCATCCTCTGTCATCCCCTTCTTCTCCTGCCCCCAATCCCTCCCAGCATCAGAGTCTTTTCCAGTGAGTCAACTCTTTGCATGAGGTGGCCAAAGTACTGGAGTTTCAGCTTCAGCATCATTCCTTCCGAGGAACACCCAGGACTGATCTCCTTTAGGATGTACTGGTTGGATCTCCTTGCAGTCCAAGGGGCTCTCAAGAGTCTTCTCCAACACCACAGTTCAAAAAAGATTTAGATAATGTTAAAATCTCATTCCATTGTAAATTCTTGGTTAAAACCTTTTTCTATTGTTACATTGCAATTGATTAGGTGATACTTATATATGTAAGGTATACTTTGGGTATGTCTGAGTCATTTCTTCCAGATTTCTTGTTTATGTTATAGGTCCCTTGCTAAAGGGACCTGTATACCACTTTTTTTTTTCCTGTATACCACTTTTCTTAAATATTTAAAAAGGAGGTAAAAGCCACAGTACTCCCATTCTTGTATAAGCACAGTTGAGCACAAAAACATACACCTATTTTGCATACAATTTTAAAGGTTTCACAACTTTGTAGAGACCATTTCCTGGTGAAAGCGTCCTTGCTTTACACTGAAATTAGTATTCTAAATTTCTATAGAAAACATATTATTGGTGAAAATATTTTTACTTATACAAAATGAAGTCTCTGCTGTGGGCCAGTATTATTATCTGAAGACAAAAGCACAAAGACATCACTCAGGCGTAAGTCTGCTTTGTGTAAAACTCTGACTTATATGCATTGGTCAATATATATAATGAAAATGACCTCATAGAAGACAAAACAAAACTATGCCAAACCAAAGGAGAGAGAACCATGAGGGAATTGAATGGAGGATGAGGTATATTAAGGAGTGAGGAATCATCTGGGTAAAGCTATTTTATTGAAATAAACCAAACATAACATTTACTATGCTGTATATTTATACATAAGAATTTGAAAATTGAGGTATATTGATATGTGATTATTAGAGAATGGTTGTATTCAATTGGTTCATTGGATCACTGTGGTCTTAAATTATGCAATTTTTCCCATTTAATATGATCAGTATGAATGTAAGTGCATTTTTTTTTAATGAAGTGTGAGGGCAAAAGAGAGTGATAGTTCTAGTTATTTTAAGAGCTTTTCAGTATAGTTTTGTTAGCCTGCTGTCAAGAAGAAACATTGTTTGAATTATGTTTCTGAATCATATAATATAGATTCAAGTGAGATCCAACTGTGATCTTGCTTCAGATCTGTTCTTTCCTTCACAATTTCAAAGCAGGTGAATCTGCCTTAAATTTTCAGTCCTCAATTACAGATATCACATTGAACTAGCCTAGGCAGTGCTGTCATTCAAGGCCTCCCAGTGTCAGAACACATATTTTAGTTTCCTAAGGAAAGAAATGTAGCAGGTTTGCAGTAAAAGACTACACATTTGAAAAGACTATACTATTATTCCATTCAAATTTCACTCATTCAAAAACTTTTATATAAACCTCAATATTTAGATTAAAAAAAAAAAACCTCTTAAAATGACTACCTTCGATTTTACACTTAGTCTTTTTCAGTAGCACAGAGTCTGACAAAAAGCTGTCAGAAAAACCTCTAAGTTTTCAGTGTGGAATATGAAAATCCTATTTTGTTTTCTATCACGCTTTTACCAAAAATAAAGATTTTGTGCTTAGTCCTCTGTTGACAGCCTTGTTGATGAGTCATGTATGTTGAAATTCAATACTAATTCCTTTCCTATGGTTTTATTAAAGAGCAACGCCTTGTTTCTGATAGCAAATAATCAAGTTTGACTAGACTGTAGTCAGGATGTAATGAGTCAAAGAATTAAAAAATAGCTATTTTTACATAGCTGCCTTAAACTGTTTTACCCTATTTAAGCTTTTTGAGTCATAGCAGTCTGTTCTGTTTTTCCCCCTCTAATTATTATCTGCAGTTAATATTTAGGTAGCATTTACTATTTACAAATAATTATATGAATATTGTATTGTCTTTAATAATTTCAGTATTTCATGGCAGGCGGTGCTGTTTTTTTTCCCCCTCTAATTATTATCTGCAGTCAATATTCAGGTAGCATTTACCATTTCCAAGTAATTATATGCATATTTATCTTTGTTTTAATAGTTTCAGTATTATGGTCATCAGTGTAGTTTTGTAAGGAAATAAATCACAGTACTTGGCGAAATAGGTGGAAAAACAGTGGAAACAGTGGCTGACTTTATTTGTTGAGCTCCAAAATCACTGCAGATGGTGATTGCAGCCATGAAACTAAAAGACGCTTACTCCTTGGAAGGAAAGTAATGACCAACCTAGACAGCATATTAGAAAGCAAAGACATTGCTTTGTCAACATAGGTCCATCTAGTCAAGGCTATGGTTTTTCCAGTAGTCATGTATGGATGTGAGAGTTGGACTACAAAAAAAGCTGAGCACTAAATAATTGATACTTTTGAACTGTGGTATTGGAGAAGACTCTTGAGAGTCCATTGGACTGCAAGGAGATCCAACCAGTCCATCCTAAAGGAGATCAGTCCTGGGTGTTCATTGGAAGGACTGATGTTGAAGCTGAAACTCCAATGTTTTGGCCACCTGATGTGAAGAGCTGACTCATTTGAAAAGACCCTGATGTTGGGAAAGATTGAAGGCAGGAGGAGAAGGGGATGACAAAGGATGAGATGGTTGGATGGCATCACCGACTCAATGGACATGAGTTTGGGTAAACTCCCGGAGTTGGTGATGGACAGGGAGGCCTGGCGTGCTTGCAGTTCATGGGGTCACAAAGAATCGGACACGACTGAGTGACTGAACTGAAATCACAGTAGGAATTATACAAATGACACTCTTAAAAAATTTACTCAAAGTATAAAACTGCTTATAATTGAAAAAAATGATTTGTTTTAGTTTTTATATTTTACAATATCATGGGTTTCACATAAATTTTTTCTTTAATTAAGGAAATATTTATTGAGCTCTTAAGGACTATACTAGACATGAGATACAGAGCAGTGGAAAAAAAAAACCTATATATTCTCTGTTTTCTGGGGTTTACATTACAGTGAAATTAGCACATGAACAGGATTTTTCCATACATAGTGTTATAACTATCTTCCTCTCCACCTCCCACCATCAATTTATTTCTATCTTCAAACTGACTAACCAGTAGGCTTAACTTTTTAGTGGCAAATTAGTGACAGATGGTTTGTAAACCCTGATCTTCATGGAAGTCTTCAGCAATTTCACAGTTATTAGAAGGGAAGTTTACAAATCAGAAGTTATTTGGAGGGAAAGGGAAAAGACAGGATGGACAGAACCTTGAAAAACAGTATCAGAATTCAAAGTGACCCAGTTAAATTGGAGAAGCAGCCAGAAGCAAACAGAAAAGACTTGGGCAAAAGAGAAATGAAATGCAATGCAACTGCAGAGAAAAGACATAGGCATAACTGTGCACGTAAAAGATGAAGGAAGATAGATTCTGTGCAGGTGTTTAGATAAAAGATTGGGCATTAGCAACAAGCAGAGTTTTTTAGTACAGCCAGTGCTATCTTTCACAAGTATAACTTAAATGCCTAAATTTGAGTGGGTACTGTGAAAGTAAAAGTGTTACTCGCTCAGTCTTTGTGACCCCAAGGACTGTAGCCCTCCAGATTCCTCTGTGCATGGGATTCTCCAGGGAAGAATACTGAAGTGGGTTGCCATTTGCTTCTCGAGGAGACCTTCACAACCTAGGGACTGAACCTGGGTCTTTCCTCATTGCAGGCAGATTCTTTACCACAGAGCCACCAGGGAAGCCCAAAGATAGGCATCACTTTCTAGGAAAATTGCACTTGTTTGGCATCACTTTCTAGGAAAATTGCACTTGTTTGGCACGCCAACAGGAAACATGGCCTTTTGAGATTACAACAGCTATGAGTGTCCATGAAAAGGTATTAACTTCTTACCCAAGATGAATCGAATGAAGCATAATTGTTGGAGTTATTCAGATATCTCCCTCAAAATTTCAAACTAGCAAACTCATAGAGCTTATCCAAAACTTTATAGTCTTTGCAAAACATTGATCACCAAAGGGCACATCCTGCTCTGTAGTTCCTATAACTGAAGCCATACTTCTTATAACTCTTCGGTTTCAGAACTAAAGTCAGTTTCAGTGACACTAATTATATTAGATTTAAGTGGTGCATGAGGTATAAAAATGAATGATAGTAAAAAAGCCAACAATGTAAATAGTGATTCTTTTTCTATCAGGAAGAAAGGTCCTTAACACCAATGATAAAGAGAAAGCTGATTTTAGTTTTAAGTTTAATTTTTTTTAAGTTTTTATCTGGCTTTAGATTCAACAGCAGGTGGATTTCCAATAATGTCACTCATTAGGGCTGTAGTTTAGTAGCTGATTCTTCCTTGCCCTCAGACTTGAAACAGCCTACCAAACTCTTGTGGTAGAGATGGATAGTGTACCATTTCAGCAACACTGTATCATAATACAGCTGTATGCCAATCCATTGCTGCTATTATTGCTGGCCTTTTCTAACTTAGCAGGAATTGATGATAAATAAGAAAACTTTAAAATTCAGTCTTCCTATATTAGTAGATTTCACTGATGAAAGTGCTTTATTTAAAGATTAGGAAACCCCTAAGAAAAACAGATCAGGAACTTTATGCTAGGAAAGCTAGAACCAGATGGGTTATCTGTACAGATTTTGATAGTTTCATTAGAATTCCATTATGGAATTCCACTTTTTGTTCTCTTATCATTAGCTCTTTTGAAAGCCAAATTCTAAACAGAAAACAAAATTTGAGTCACCTGCTTCCTGCTTATGCTTGATTCTTTCCAACTCAATTGTTTACTTGTTCTCTAGGTTATCTTTTTTAAATTGTATTGTTATTATTTATTAGTTTTTAAGTACAGGTAAATTGACATATTAGTTTTCAGTGTATGGCATAATTAACTTCTTGTATATATTATGAAATGGTCACCACGATGAATCTAGTTCACATTTGCCATTCATAATTAGTTTTCTTCTGATGGTAACTTTCAAGCAGATTATCTTTTACATAGGCATAGGAAAAAAAAGGGATATTTTCTTTCATAAGCTATGTGAAGTAAGGAAAAAAAGTGACAGGCCATCTTCCCAGCCTACTGTTTGTTTTCCTATTACTTTAAATAATGTGTAAGAATGAAGGGAAATATATAGAAATGCACATGTAAATCCCAGCGATAACGATCTTACCCTTATTTATCCTTGAGAAAATATAAAGAGTTTGAATAATTTCATATTTTTGTTTTACCCTAGTTCATTTTAAGTTCTTACACCTTTCATTTTTTATTTAAATTTTCATTTATAGTAACTTTAGAAAACAATTCCTTGTATTAGAAGACTAACCTTTTTTATTTAAGAAAAGGTTGCAATAATAAATATTACATAAATACAATATACAGGTAGTTTGTTTGGAGAAAATGTTGGGCAAATCAAATCCTGTCTCAATCAGTTTATCTTAAATTTATGCAATATCCATGTTTAAGATTAATCAATATTCAGTTTCTTATCTGAAAGACCACGATAGCCAACTCATTTTAGCTTTCCTCACTAATATACCATGTATTTAATTCATCAATGAAAAATAATATCCTGATGTACCCATTTTATAATAAGCTGAAGATCTGTCATCTCACTGTGTAAAGACATGTAAATGTATATGAAATACAAGTTTAACAAATATTCATCAAGCATATAGTAAGTGAAAAATTGTGTGCTAGTTGTTTGCAGAATGTGTAGGATGTAAACATATGGCTTATTTCCTAATATAACTGAAACCTTTCAGTTCTACAGATCAGACAAGCTTTGTCTGGCCATGAAGTTCCCCAGGCCAGAATATTGGAGTGAGTAGCGTTTCTCAGGGTATCTTCCCAACTCAGAGATCGAACCCAGATCTCCCACATTGCAGGAGGATTCTTTACTGTCTGAGTCACCAGGGAAACCCAAGACAATGTTTATTGTCCTTTAAATCAAGAGTTCACTTTCCCAATTTTGAGGTTAAAATATTTGACTGGTAATTTACTGTATAACAGTATGATTTAAAAAATTAAAACTGCCATGGAAAGTTTTCCCTTTTCACTTTTTTAACATTTCTATGAGCAACTGAATGTTGCTATTTTATGCATTCAGTATAGATTACTTTTTATTTTGAGACAGTTGTAGATTCACTTGCAGTTGTAATGAAATACTGCAGAGGTCATATACCTTTTTCCCAGTTTCCCTCAATAATATCTTGTAAAAGTATACTACAGTGTCATAGCCAGCATATTGACATTGAAACTTCCCACCAATTTTGCTCAGATTTTTTCAGTTTTACTTGTATTTAATTGTATTTGTGTGTGTGTGTGTGTGTGTGTGTATTTAGTTCCCTGTAATTCTATCATAAGAACAAGTGAGTGAGTGAGTGAGTGAGTGAAAGTCGTTCAGTTGTGTCCGACTCTTTGCGACCCCATGAGTAGGTTTGTTTATCCACCACCATAGTCAAGATACAGAGTCATTCCATCAAGGATGCCTCACGTTGCCCCTTTATGACTATGCCCACCTCCTTCCCACTTGTATTTTTCAACCCTGGAAGCCACTAATCTGTTCTGCGTTTCTATAATTTTGTCATTTCTAGAATATCATATACATATTTATGGAATCATTCAACGTAAATCTTTTGAATTTTCTCTTTTACCCAGTATAATTCTCTAGCAACTCATCCAGGTCATTATGTGTACTGATAGTTGTTCAGCTTTATTTCTGAGTAGTATTCCATGGTATGGATGTGCCACAGATCGTTTAACCACTCACCAGATGAAGGACATCTGGACACTTTCCCATTATGGACTATTAAGAATAAAGCTGCCAAGAATCTGTAGGTTTTAGTGCCAGCATGAATTTCCAGTTCTCTGGGATAAATGTCCAATAGTACAGTAGCTGGGTGGTATGGTAATTGTACATTTAGGGTTTTTTTTTAATTAATTTTTTAATTGGAGGCTAGTTACTTTATAGTATTGTACATTTAGTTTTATAAGAAAGTCTAAACTACTTTTCAGAATAGCTGTACTACTGTATACTTCCATCAGCAAAGTATGAGTGATCTCATTTCTCTTTATCCATGCCAACATTTGATGTCATCACCATTTTTAAGTGTATAGTGATATCTCATTATGGTTTTAACCTGTTCATTTTCCTAAAGCATTCTTTCTCCTTTTCTCACTATGAACTTGTTTGCCTCCTGTGTACTCTTTTCCATGACACATCTGTTTATACCTTTGGTCCCTTTTCTAATTGAATTGTTTTTGGTTTTGTTTGTTGTTGGTTGTTTTTTACTGTTGACTTTTTGGAGTTCTCCAAAGTCCCAGATATCCCAGATACTAGTCCTTTGTTGGACTGCAAACATTTGTAAATTGGCTTGCAAATATTTTCTCCTGTTCTATTTGTTATATTTTCATTTTCTAATATATATATATATTTAAATTAATATGCAGTGCTTTCACCCTATCCTTATACAGTTTGTATTTTCCTTTATCATCTAACATAAATGCATATAAATCTATGATTTTCATATATGGCCTAATTCTATTTAATAAAACTGTCTTCTAAAGTTTTTGACTTTTTGGTTAAATTGTTATGAAAGATGGGAAGTTGTAATGCATGCTGACAGTTTGGTAGAGACTAAGTACTTCTATTCATAAAGAAATGAAAGAGTTTAACTTTCTTACTTTGCTATGCCAAAACCCACCAGTTGGAAAATGGAAAATGTAATTAGATGTATAGTTGATACCATGAACTTAATATTTTACTTAAAATATTTTAGAATAATATCCTTATGATCATTTTATCAGATTTGAAAGTTCACCTAGTGCTTACTATGGTGAACTAACAAGTATGATTGCATTTTATTTTATTTCAATTTGAGTAAGTCTTCTTCATAGAATTGTAAGTAATGTCAAAATCTTCTGTTGTGTCCACAACTGCTCTCCAAATGAGTGTTTTATCATAAATGTTGCCTTTTATTATTTTCATTGGAAACAACCCAGTGGTTTCTGTGATTGAATGAATGTTTTAATTTTAGCTTTTCTTTCTGTGTTTTAAACTTTCTTTAAGCTTTTGTGTTTTGTGTTTCATTTATATGGAAGACTATATTTTGCTTTTTTAAAAAATCTTTCATTTTTAGCAAGCATGGGAATATATTCTTGCTTACACTCTGGGAAAGAGAACACCCTAAATGTGGCTTAACATTATAAATCATCTTCTTTCTTTCCCATTGACTCGGATATGTGCGTTGTTGGAAACATGTGTGCTTTAGTGGCATATATTTTTGAGTCTGACTAGCTGCCTGCCTGTAATCAGGACTATATCAACTGTTATCATTCTAAATGTTTCCTTTCTTTTTTTCAAACACATTTGCCTGATTGACCTTTTTTTTTTTCTCTGTCTTTCTATGGGGCTGCTCCAGGAGCCATGGCTAATCATCTTATAAGCAATGCTCTGCTTCGTCCGCATGGTACTAACAATCCCTATAATACATTGCTTGGGGAACCGGCGGTCTGTAACAACCCTTCTGTCAGCATGTACAACGCACAAGGTGTGCTGGAGTTTATCTTAATTTTTTCAAGTGAAAGTCCCATTTTATGTAGCTTTTATGGCCACATTCTATTTTTCTTTCCTTCCTCCCGCCTTTTCTTTCTTTTGGAAGCAGACACACAGACTCTTTTCACCTTTCACTCTTCTTGGTGCTTTTATTTTCCATTTTCCTTAGGTTTTCCTTAGTAAGAAATGGATTTTTTTCCTTCTGATAAACAAATGCTTGATTCACCAATATGTGTTTGTTCTCTGTAATGTTATAAAATGTTTTGTGGTTTGTCAGTACTTTTCTTGTTGTTGATTGATTTCCATACTAAATACCTATGTATTCACTTTGAGAAATGAGCTATTTGCCTAAGGTAAGTAAGATAAAGAAGACTTGATTCAGTAATCTTAATGCTATAAGATCAAGAAAGTAATCTTACTCTCGTCTACCATGAAGCATACTCTAGGCACAAATATCAGTACTAATGAAAGCACTTAGATCAACTTCATGGAAAACACTGAAATAAGCTGTGTAGGAAAGAACAGTGAACTGAACAGATCAAGTTCTACCCTGTCTTAATATTGCCTATATGCACTGACTCAGGAAGGTTGTGAAATGCTCTTTCTACTGTGACTGCATGTTAACAGCAAGGGTTTTGGATATGGCTCCTCTGTATATCCTCCAACTTTAAATTATATCTCAGATAAGCATAAGTCTCTTTAAAACCACTTACAATCTAAGCATTTGTATGTGACACTACCTTTTTTAAGATAAAAATATATTGAGGGCACAAGAAATTAAAAATATTCATATCATAAGTAGTAAAGTGACCACAGAAAAAATTACTCAAGTAAAAGTTTTGTAAAAGAAAAATTTTAGTCAGTGATCCAACTATTTATATTTGAAAATAACTCACTATAACAAAGAGACTTCAATAGTTCCTTCAAGCTGGACGTGATAAATGAGATATATTTTAACTTTCCTAGGCAATCTTGAGTAAAATGTCTATTATCCATTTTTGGGAATCCGTGTGTCTGTGTGTGTTTCCTTCTCAGGGGTAAAATATTACTGGCATGAATGTGAAAACTTGGTGTGAATGTTTATTCCAAAAAAAAAAGTGTGTTTGTTGCAACATGGTCTTTGGGTATCTCTCTAAAATCATCTGAGTTTCCTAGGTGACACCTTGTTAGATACAAAAGGTGATTATAAATGATTTCAAAAATTTCAAAGCCAATAATTCAGAAGTGACTTCAGGAATATAGTTAAGTTGTTTGTCAGTAGGAAAAATAATTAAGCAAACTGTTAATTGTGTCCGGTTACTTAAGATTTACACCTAAGAATCATAGACATTAAAAGAAGGGAAAGAACACACTGAATCCTCTTTGCTATACTATGGACATTCTGTCAGCCTGTGCTTAAGTATTTCCTCTAATGATGCCCTTCCTAGCTCAGGATCTTAAATATTCAATTGTTGAAATGTTCCATTTGTTACAAATATTTTTCTTTCCACCAAGCCGAAATTTGCTTCTGGCCAGGATGCTTAGCTTTGCCTTCTCGAACAAAGATGAGCAAAGCATTTTTCTGCTGTCTGTGGCATCCTTTAAATACTTGAAAGTAGTTAATCTGGCTTCTTTTAGTCACCTTTTTATTCTAGTAAAGCAGCCTTGGTGCTATCGATAGAAGAAAGTTTCTTCGTGGTTATCCCCCTTTATATCATTTACCGTTTGCCAATATCCTTATTTCATTGTAACACTCAGTGATATGTATATTACACAATGCAACAAATGTGGTTTGGCAGAACAGTTCTGCAGACTTTACAGAGGCTTGTCTGGGGCTTTTCTTTATTTTCATTAGTCTAAATGACAGATAACCGTGTCATTAGAAGCATTTTAAAGTGTGCTGACATATTAAGTTTTCAATGATACTAAATGAAGATTTACACCATATTTTCAAATTTTATCTATTCTACATTATTCACCTTACACGAAAAATTGTTGGAGATTGGTTTAAAATAAGTAATATATTTAGAACACATTTTGTTTAGCTCTTCTGACTATTCAGATATAATTTCTAGTGTCATACATAATGAAAAAGTTACAATCATTAATCTATGTTTTCCCTAATTCAGTATTTGCCTTCTTGTCTTACTTTATTACTGGCATTCTAAATTAGGAGATTTTTCTAAGGATGGAACACTATTATATAAACACTTTCAATGTGAATTTTTCATGACAAAATTTAAAATAATGCCATATAAATCCAAAGTTTTATTCCTGTCAAGCCTATTACTGAATATTGCTATTAAGATTATCAATAAATGCACAAAGGTTACTTCTCAATGGATTTGTTGTTTATGCCAGTAAATTACATTCGGCTGACTTTTCTTAAAAACAGAAGTAAATAATTTTATTATTGGTTTTCAGAATCAAAAATGGAATTGTTCAACTACTTTATGTTTTAGTATTTTTTAAGATGTTAAGAAACTATGGTAGTGCTTAAAATGATGTTTTACCACTGACCAAAAATAAAACTTGGTGACTATCATATTGCTACTAATCTTATGCTTTCAGATGAATGCACTTATATTCTTACTGGCAAGGTGAAATCTTACATGAAATATAGGTGGCTCGGTATGTACTGGAGTGGTTTGTGTTGAATTACAACTTGGTTCTGTTCTGTTGGTCCTTTAATTCTGTTATACCAATGCCATCCAAGAAAAGAAGCATTTGGATTTAAAGTATCCATTTTTGTTTTTGATACCTTTATTTAAAATATGTAAAGATATATTATATTGTTCCTGATGCATATAGACTTAGGAACAAAAATGAATAATACACTTTTGTTAGATTGGATTCAGATTCTCTTTGTGGAAATATTTAAAAATTCATGCATAGTATTTCTGGACCATTATCTTCCTATCAATATTGGATAGTTCAGTTTTTGTTAGATAAATCTTATTATAGATTAACCTGCCAACAAAATGTAATATATAGAGTAGTCATGCTTTTACAAGTTAATTTACATTTTAAGGTGACTTAATTCAAGTCTAAAACTTTAAAGAAAGACATATCTTTAGGATGGGATACATGAAGAATACATTATAGTGGTCAAGAATACAAGGTTATAGTATAAAGTATATAATTAAATATTCTGTTACAGCTTTCAAAGTCTAAGGCAGGATGTGAAGAGAAGGAGGTAGAGGAGAGTAGTGCATGAAGTCAATCAAGATTCCCTTTCTGATCCCAGTTCTGCCACTGTTAGCAGAGGGGTGTTAGATAAGGCTCAGTCTCTCTTGGCTCCAGCTTCCTCATCTTGCAAAACAGGAGCTGAACTTCAGTTACCTCTCCTGTGCTTTCCACTTCTAAAATGTTATCGTTTACAGAAGGGGCCATAATGAGCCTACAAGCAATTTACATCTGTTGCTATACTAATTTGGCTTTTTATTCAAATTCTTCTTCTTTAAAAGAAATTGTCTCTGCATTTTGAAATATTGTTGGTCTTTTGCTGAGAAGCAAATCAACTTTTAAAGTACAAAAACAGTACCTCTAAAGCAGTAGTTAAATTGTAACAAGTCTGCATCTCTTGAAATTATCTAGCCCAGTGACTTTGCTGGGTTTTATTTTGTGATGATTTAATCCTCTTATAAAGAAAATCAGCAAGAGCAGTTTTTTGACTGGATTGAAATATGAGAATTTTTAAAAATAATGTTTTTATAGTTGTTTTTAAAGTATTAACTTTTAAAATGTTTGATTGCATATGATTATGCAACAATCCAGAGGAAAACTTGATATTGATTGCTGGTATTTTTTCCCTTCACATTTTCATGATACAGAATAATGGTTGGATTTAACAGTTTTCTTTCTCCATAGTTATACAACTTTTGAATATGAGCTCCAGAAATGACAGTATTGATCAGTATTATTTACAAATGATAAAAAGTATTTGTATAGGTACAGTGGGAAAAAAATAACCTTTGTACATGAGAAGATACATAAGAAAACAAACAGAAAAACTAAGAAAAGTGTTTTTCTTTTCTCGCTATACAAACTAAAGAATTTACTTATACTCTAACTTAAAAAAACTTAAAGTGACATTCCTTAGAAGCAAATATGTCCTAACACATACACACAAATATATATGTAATATTGAATTAAAGTTGTGGAAAAAGTCATGGCTTGCCCTCAGGATTTTACTCTTTTTGGTTGATGTGATAATTTTAACTTTAAAATAGATGTGTATTTGTTTGAAATTTACAAACTGACTAAATGCTTATTACTCATTTTATTAGCATGTGTTATGGGGGTTTCTTATTTTCTAACATTTCAGTATTTTTAATTATGATAAGCCATGTAACACAGACTCATGAATTTTGGGGCAGTGGAATTATTTCCTTTGACTCTTTTTTCTGCATATCATCAATTTGCTTTTTACTCATGTTTCTTCTACTGTCGCTGTAAGCTTACTTGTTGTTTTTTCTTTCCTTTTCTCCATGCTGTCGTTTAGAGCCCTACAGAGAGACAAGTATGGGAGTAAAGCTAAACATTGCATATCAAATGTAATTTTTTTTAGTTCACTTTTATTGCATCACATATAGATGATGTAGTTATTAAAAACAGTTCATCTCACAATTTAAAAACTAAAGAACCTATAAATCAACTTATATAAATATATGTTAACAGAGATTAGACGCTTTTGTTGTCTGATTCTTTTATTGTGTCACGTAACATAGTTGTTAAGTCTCATGTAATGTTTGTGTGAGTTAAATTGTTTTTAAATTAAGCATTTATTTTTGCTAAGTAAGTCATAAACTTTTAATTTTCATTACTACATTCCATCACACAAATACATGTCATATACAATGTGTCCACCTTCTTTTAGTATGGCTGTTTTCAACCCGTACCTAATGCATTGACAACAGAAATAATAAACACGTTTCAATGCATCAGTTGCTCAACCATAACCATCAAGCATACCATAGCAGCCTCTGCAGCAGCAATCACCCATCACATATGGCCCTTTAAAAAACATTTACTTTTATTTTTTCTTAACATTGTGGATTTGTCTCAAAGATATCTTATAACATGAAAATAAATCGCTTCACCCTATGTCTGTGATGGCTGCTTTTTTAATGTACTCAGTGCATTGTTATTTTTGAAAACTGTGTTACTTGAATACAGAGTATGCATCAGAAGTCCATATAAAAATTGATATATTTGTAACACTTTATTAAATGAACTAGCTCACTTTTGGTAAACATAACTGCATCACAGATATAGAATGAATGCTATATTTTCACAAGTTAATGATGTATTGAGAAGTTTAATGGAATTCTTAAAAACAATTGTTCTATAAAGAAGTACCCTTATTTAGCAGTATTGGTTAAATGTTTGTGTTTTATTTTATTTTGTGGTTGCATTTGAAATAATTTATGTAATTATTATTGATTCTTGGATTCTTGTTCATTCAAGAAAATGCAAAAACCTTGAAGAAGCATATGGTCAGATTTATATCACTGCAGCTGTTTCTTCCCAGAATAAGATGTTTAATCTCTTTTAAACCCAAAGTTTAATATGCACACAAAGTCATCACTCATTACGAAATGGAACCTTAAATACTGACACTATGTTTTTAGGAATTAGATCCCCATGTTTTATACATTCTTTTGTAAAATTATCTAATGACCCTAACAATTACTAATGGATATATAATAGTAACCAAAGTGCTTTAAACAGAAAAAAAATTGGAAAGTAAATCAAAATATTTCTGTTTTGAAAGTTCCCATTTGCAAATTATTTTGATGTGCCATTTATTTACTTAGGCATTATTTCATAACTATATCATTCTGACAAATTTAACATAATCCTTTTGTGGTTTTTATATAGGGATTTCTCAGTTTTACAA
Organism: Ovis aries; assembly: GCF_016772045.2. Taxonomy (NCBI): domain Eukaryota; kingdom Metazoa; phylum Chordata; class Mammalia; order Artiodactyla; family Bovidae; genus Ovis; species Ovis aries. The sequence continues at coordinate 78,348,536 of NC_056059.1, forward strand.
AATTACATGCCAAATTATTAGACAGTGCTTGAATCTTCTACTTTGACTAGTATATTCAAAGTACCACACCATGAATTATGTTAATTCTATACCTATTTCAATGTTAAGACAACACATAAATTTGAAAGGTAATGAATTATTGATTGACTTTGGTGCGTATAAATTGAAAGCTGTGAATGACTACAGAAAATTTTGTGTTTTTTTCCTAAGTTATAACCAAATATGTTTCAAATAGTTTCAGGCAATGTTTGTATCGAACTTTCTAGTGTTTTGTGCAAATTTATAGTTTTAAAATTCTTTTAGAGATTTACTGTAAATACTTATTTTCTATTTATAAGATTTCTATCAGTTGTCCAAGTATATGTATATATATTTATATAGATATGTACATATAGATTTAATAGTACTTTTTATTTCTGAACATTTTATACTTAATTAAAATTGCTACCAATTTATACATACTTCATAGTCGGGTGTTTTTGCTTTTGTGTCTCTGTGTATGTGTTCTGTCGCCAGTTGGACATGAATGTCATAATGTTTTGTGATCTTTTTCAGAGGGGCTTCTGAACAATGCCAGGGATACAAGTGTCATGGATACTCTACCACTGAATGGTAACCATGGCAATAGTTACAGCATTGCCAGTGGCGAATACCTGAGCAACTGTGTGCAAATCATAGACCGTGGCTATAACCATAATGAGACCGCCCTAGAGAAAAAGATTCTGAAGGAACTCACTTCCAACTATATCCCATCTTACCTGAATAACCATGAGCGCTCCAGCGAACAGAACAGGAATCTGATGAACAAGCTGGTGAACAACCTGGGCAGTGGGAGTGAAGATGATGCCATTGTCCTGGATGACGCCACCTCCTTTAACCATGAGGAAAGTCTGGGCCTGGAATTGATTCATGAGGAATCAGATGCTCCTTTGCTGCCCCCAAGAGTCTACTCCACAGAGAACCATCAGCTACATCATTACACCAGAAGGCGGATCCCCCAAGACCACAGTGAGAGCTTTTTCCCTTTGCTAACCAACGAGCACACAGAAGATCTCCAGTCACCCCACAGGGACTCTCTCTACACCAGCATGCCAGCGCTGGCTGGTGTGCCCACTGCAGAGAGCGTTACCACCAGCACCCAGACCGAACCCCCACCGGCCAAGTGTGGTGATGCTGAAGATGTTTACTACAAAAGCATGCCAAACCTCGGCTCCAGAAACCACGTCCATCAGCTGCACACCTACTACCAGCTAGGTCGCGGTAGCAGTGATGGGTTTATAGTTCCTCCAAACAAAGATGGGACCCCTCCAGAGGGAAGTTCAAAAGGACCAGCTCATTTGGTCACTAGCCTATAGAAGATGACAGAAATTTAAGCCAACAAGACTGCTAACACCTGATAGACTGTGCTGAGTTGATATACGCAGTGGTAATAATGTGTGTACTTTTAAATCTTTATGCTGTTCTTGAACGACAAACACAAACTCTCAGACTCCTTTTTTTTTTTTTTTTAAACTGGGATTTTTAGGTCAGCCCAGGGGAGAAAGATAACTGCTGAAATTCCCCTGTGCCCTCTCCTTTCTTGCCCTTCACCCCCCACACCCAAGATGGAGACTTCATTATGTTAATGAACGAGATTTGAAGAAAATGGCACTCATTGTGGCCTTGTTGAATTATGTTGTGTTTGTTCTAACATCTCTGATGCTCTGTTACTATAATTACAAGGACCTGATTTTTTCAAAGGCCAGAACACTTGTTTGAAGTTAGTAACAATGCTGCATCTAGACTGGAGTGCTGCACAAACATAAAAGCAAAGCAAGCTGTATCACATAGTGGTTTTTAGTCACTCACAATCTGAATTCACCACCGTGGGAATAGCTGTGGTATGCAAAATCAAACAACAAAATCGATAATGAAATGGAGGAGAATTCTAGAATTATATGCTAAATGCATATTTTATGATTTGCTGTATTAACTGATGATAAACTAATGGCAGAAAAAAACTGAACAATTTCTATGTAATGTACAGATACTAGCATTGCACATGTAGTCTGCTTTCTGTTCCTCCAGAATTTGAGTCCTGTTAATGTAGTGGAAAAAAAAAGAAATTTTCTTTTTCTTTCGTGCTGGTCTTGCAAGTTTGTCTACCAGTAAGAGCAAAGTTTCCTTCCTTTCTTCTTTCCTTTCTTTCTGCATTTCTTTCTTTCCTTTCCTTTCTTTCGTTCCTTTTTTCTTTAAAATTTCACCTGGCAAAAAATAAATAAATAAATAAATGAAGCTATCACTTTATAAGAATCATTTTCTAGTAATGCAAACAAATTATTTTTTACAAAAAAATAAAATAAATAAAATTAGACTTCCTTCCCTCACTATATATCTTTATTCAGTCAGAATAATTCCAAGAGCATTTTTGCAAGTTAGAGCAGGAAGAACTTTTATGTTTACAGTGCACATCTGTTGTAATGCAAAGCATATTCGGCAAGCAGTTCATCACTAAGACAGTAGCTATGATTCTAGAAGTCAAGAGATGTCAGTAGAACTAGTGGGGCTTCTGCATGTGAAAAATGGTATCCCATAGGTGTGAGAGTGCTGAATACTCAGTCTGATCTCCAAGTGGGCACCTGCACTACCAATTTTTAAAGGAAATTCACTCAATTGTAGAAAGAATCAAAAGGTCAAGTTATTTTGAAGTGATTTAAAAAAGAAAACTCTTCTGTTTATTAACAGGAAAATTATTTATTTGACAGGATTTTAAGTAATGTAGGAATATAAGAGGTAAATTAGCAGCACATATAATTTTTTTTTAAGTTTACGATCCATTTTGTATGGTCTCAAAGTTGGATGACCTCATTACTAATACTTGTTGTAAAAGTGAAACTTGTTTGCCAACCAATAAACAACTGATTGAGATTTAGAAGATATCGTATTGATGTATGTACTATATGATTAATTATTCTTTTCATTTTTCTCACCTTTCTTTCCTTCTGTTTTCAGTATATAAATTCTGCTAATCCTCTGTGGTTCAAATGAGCCATGCTAAAGAAATCAGTCCGCCTAAGTGAATAAACTAAGCACAAAATTAGTTTTTGCAGACAAAGTATGAGAGAAAAATGAGATGGGCATTTTTATGTTGGCTGAAATAAGATGCATAACTTACTTTCAAGCAGGTTAATATATAGATTACTATGTGCTAATTTATAAGCCAGCTTCAGTCACACGGCTTATTATAAAAGTCAGCTTCAATCAGAGATTTAAAGTATTTGGAAAAGAAGGATCATATTTTTTCCTCCCTTGTATTCTTCATTTTGATGTTGAATATTTAAATTCATTCCATTGGCTAAAAATACAAGAATAATGGCAAAGAGAATACCTATTTTGTAAACATAAGACATTTTTATGCCATTTTTTTGGTTGTTTTTCTATGTATAGATAAAATGAGAGGGAAAAAGTCCTTTCAAAGAAACTTTCTAGATCTCCAATTACTGAAGAATCTTTACCAGCAGTGTGCAAGTATGGGGACCCTCCTAGGGCAAAGTTAGAATGAATTTGCCAAATTATAATTTCTAATTGTATTATATGATTTCTTGGTGATTTTTTTATTTTTTCAAAAAATTTAAACATCAGCCACCTATAAGTTAATTTCTTGAATTAAGATTAGAAAGAGTAGTTTAGAGAGTAGCCAGTAATCTATGTATACAGTTTTAATATAAAACAAAAGAAAATATTCTGTACTGGGCCAGAGTACATCATAATCTTAAATTAATAGCACCTCAAACTATCTTATGCATCATTCCTTTTAGTCACTTGACATAAATATTATTTAAGTCTACAGATTGTCTCTAAGTTACAGGAGAACCACAAGCTTTATGAGTAATTAGGTTGTCAATTACCACATATGGCAATATTAGCTCCTAAAAGATGGTTAGTCTATCTGGTACATAGAATACATTTGATAATGAAAGAATCCCTTTTAGATACGCTTAAGGTAACTTCAGAAACACGAATGTAGTCTGTGGATTTATGAGTACTTACGCTAGTTTTGCCAATCCAACAGTAATCTATATGAAAACAGCTCCATCAATAAGAAGCTAGTTTCACAGAATAATGGGGAAACTACCTCAATTCAGCTTGCTGATGATGCCAATTCTGATTTTCTGCTATTACTACCTCCCTGACCATTATTTTTTGTGTTTCATTATATGGAAATTTGAAGCTGATAATCTCCCAGCTCTACATAGTCCAAGTTGAAGGAGATCACTTGAATACATAGACTGATGTGGAAAGCCATTCAGTCCTGTTGGTAACCACCAAGCGCTTATGTCAAGATGAAAGGGTCAGATTTTTGAACTTGCATTCATCATAATTGGTGTGCTTTCAGAGAGACTTAAGATCCCAAAGACTTTCACAAGAAGAGATTATTCCCCCAGATTGAATGTGACTATAGTGAAGAGAAAATAGTGGATGAAAGAGTTAATTATGTATACATTTCAATAGAAATTTGTGTATGTCTATCATATATTCCTCTAGTCCTCTTTACACTAGCAAGGGTTGAATTCCTGAATTTGAATCTTCTATCACATGCATTTTCATGTGTGGCAATTGATAATAACTTTAAAATTTTCTTAATCATATTTGGCTGACCCTATATTTTCAGTACTTTTGTGACATTCATCACCCTCTTATTTGCATACTTTGGTGTAATTATCTGATTTTCCATCAAAAAAAATTTTCACCAAACATACTATACTGCATTGCACATTATTTGGAGAGCTGGAAGTAAAAGTTATGTCAGTGAAACAAGTTATTATTTCCAAGTAAAATAACATTTTTATAACATTTTACAATTTTGTTTCCTTTTTGAGGTCTGTTTCACATGATACTTTAATAGGACATTAGCTTACAAACCTCATGTCCAGTTGATTTAGAAAATGTTGGATTGTTGCAAAGCCCATGTTCCTAATTGATAATATTTATGGAGAAATATAAATTTTGTGAGGAGAAATAGGTGGGAATTCCAATTAAGTTTTTGAGCATCTTTTGTTTTCACTCTATTGAAATTAACAATACTAGAGTTAAATAATAAATTGTTATGCTAAAATAATCATAATGGCAAGAAATAACTGGCATGAAAAATTATCTTTGGGTTAAAAATAGTCAATATAATGTAGTAATTAAATGCAGGTGAAGGACACCCCTTTACCTCCTGTAATACAAATTTATAATGACTGAAATTAAAATGTAGTTATGATTTGTATTTTTAAGTTACCATTAGTCTAAAAATGTTGACATTATGAGGAAAGGTTTTTAAGATTTCATATTTAAAATTTTAAATATTAACTTAGTTGGTATAACAAAAGTTTTCATAATAATGGAAAAAAGCATATATTATAAATGAATTATTTAAGAACCCATAAACTTAAAGTCAGACAATATCTGCAGCTTTTTCCCTCAAACCTGTTCAAATCCATTGTAATTTGCCTGCTTTAAAAAATGACATTAAAAACTTCAAAGACTAACTTTTTGCTCGGTTGTGGAGACCAAAAGGGAGAGGAAAATATTTCTTCTAGGTTGTCTAAAGATCAACTTCAAAATTATCACCGCCTATTAATGAAAGAATAACTCATTTTTTTAGAAGTTGTCCATCAATACTGTACCAAAGTGCAACTGCTTATGGCATTTTTCAAAAAACACTGTAGAACTAGTATGTAATCAGTTCATATTTAGAGAGAGAAAACTTTAGAAAGAAAAAAAAAGAACCCAAATCCTAATTTGATTTGATTTTGAGTAACTCTGAAAATACTGACAAGAATGTCCTTTCTTCCTTAACAAATATATATTTTAGATAAAATAGCAATATATATGATCTCCCTAATGTACTATAATAATAGTATTAAGAATTAATTAGCTCATGTTTAGCAATTCCTAATTATAGCTCACTGTATAAGTAATTATTATGCATTTCTAAGTAATACTTTAAATATGTCTTATGTTAGATTTCTACACATAAATTAGTAACATGGAAGCACAAAAGTGAAGCAGCAACGTTGCAAAATAGCTTATGGAAGCATTTTTGTGCAAATGAATTCTACATGAGAGTCATCTTTGAGCTTGTGAAACAGATTTGATGGATCCCAACCATAAATTCAATTTTGTAATCAGTAGTAAAAAGGTCCATATATAATCATCTGAAGAATATTGACAAATATCTAAATTTTCATTTCTAGACTAAAATAAGTTCAAGTGTCGATAGCTTCTTCTTTACTGCTTAGGCCATAAGAGAAACTTTCCTATTTGCTAATTAACTTGATTACTTCCTTTTTGCTTTAAAAAGGAAATCAGTCAACTTTCATCTGTACACATACTTCCATATGCCATTTACTTTGCTGAGGAAATAGCTTGCTTACATTATTGCAAACTTTGTGATTTTTGCAATGAAACAGGTAGTTATGGTTTTGCATCTTCTCATTTGAAATAAAGTTATTGCCATTCCCTATTCTTAAGAAGTTAAAAGCCAGCAATTCTTTAATATCTAGGATCTTTAAGTTATTATTCAAATGTGTTGATTTCAATATTTCTGTCTCTTAATAGGACATCACACAAATCTTTCTAAACTCATATCCCCTTAGAGTATTTCAAAGGTAAATACAAACTATGATTTTTAAGAAGGCATGTGAAAGGAGAACTCTGATTTATGTGAAGAAGTCATAGAAGACTATATAAGGAAACAAACCTCTGTTGAGGTAATAAAGTGTTTTCAACCACAATATGAACAGAAGAGCAGAACCAAGTTGAATTCATGGTGAGGTAACTAGAACTAAATTAGAGATACAGAGAAAAGTTATCCAGGAAAAAATAATAAAACTACTTAGAGTGATAAAAATCTTAAACACTGTACCAAATGTTATTGATGTATTGAAAAAAATCAAATTTAGGTTTACCATATTATAATTTTTACCACAGAAAACACTAAACACTTTTAACCCTCTTTAGATATTTCTTGTTTAGTCTTGTCTCAAGGAAACATGAATATTTTATAAATGTCTCTTAAATAGAAGTATTTTTGCCTCAATTCACATTCACTCTGTAGTCTGCTTACTCTATTGTATGTCAACATAGTTAATGCTACTAGTAGCCTTGTACCTTTTAGAGCTTTATTATGAATCTTTCTAATAAACATTAAATTAACATTAATTGGAATTATGTACATTGTGCAAAACAATTCATAACCAAGCAATAATCAATCCATTATAAATATATATATATGATTAAACTGTGAGACTGAATAATACAAATAATTACAATGCTGAAAATAGCATTCTCAAGTCCTTCTCTCTCTTCAGTGATTGTAGTCAATTCATAAAATTCTGCAGACAGTTGTACACATGATGTGTTATCAAAGTACTCCATAATCCTAGTATGTCTAAAAGTTCCCAGTGCTTCTTTCATTCTAAAATGCCAAGGGAAAGAGCTTGAAAGAAGAAGAAAGTAATGCCTTCTAAGGATCTTATTTAGATAAACATTGTCATTCAGAATGAATAATTTTAAAAGGAAAATGTTCCATTTTGTGGTCTGAGGGAAAGGTTATTGAAGTTTACAGTTAGCCCAATATTGGATAATTTTAAATTTTAAAGGAGTTAAGTTTGTCTCAATGGCCCAAGAGTGCAGAATTTCACAATATATTGGCAAGGAAATAGGTTTAAAATCCATACCTAAATTGGCTTTTAAATGTTAAGAATTCCTCTGACTCTTCTAAAAGTGGAGCAGGTAAAATAGAGCCAGATTCAAAATGAAATACATTGGTTGACCTCAAGAAAATGGCAAAACAACAACAACTCTTTAGTAGTAGGTAGAGGTCTTTGGGGATGGAACTCAGGATACAGTGACTAAACAGAATGTCTTCTTACGCTGACCACTGCCTTGTCCTCTAGAACATTTTTTAATGCCTTGAATTTCAACTTGTCACCATGTCTTATGTTTTGAATGACATCATGAATCAAGATATTAGGAAAAAACATTTAAAATTGGTTTTCATGCCTCATTTGAAAATAGAGATTTCCTTTACCATCCTAAGTAATATAAGATGATACGTCTTGAAGCAGCTGTGGACAATCAGAATGTGTTCATTTATAAACAAGTCTTATTTGTATATTCTAACACTGATCTTTGCCTATGAACTACAAAGTCAAGAATTGTAGAGAAGGTCAACTTGATTTCCCTTAATGGCTTCTGTGAATATATTGGAAAATGGAAGGATAATTAGAAAAGTTTTTTCATACTGTTTTCCCACTTGCCAAGCATTAAGTCTAATTCAAAATACATCTTTTGAAAAATGATAGTTTATTTTAAAAACTAACAACTAATGAACCATTTCTCATTGATAAGAAAAATCACTTTTTTAGAAACTAGAATATAGCTATTGCAGGCTTTGGTCTCTTACATTCTCATATGTTTACACATGACATTAAAATTATCATATACACCTACCAGATTTCAATCTATTGGATTTTTTTCCCTTGTACGTTTCCAGCTTTTTTCCCCCTTAAATCTTCTGTACAATCACATGTAAAATCATAAGCTACAAACCTCAATAAAAAATATCAGTAAACAATAAGTGATGTAGTCACTGTTATTATATGGTAATAGCCAAACTTTGGTTTGGGAACAGTATTTCAACTGCAGAATAATAATTGAAACATGGACCTTTACTATCCCCACCCCTTCAATCTCCTCTGACAAGCTGAAAACAAAGCAATAAACTATTTTGTTTATGTTTTCAGAAAACTGCTGCCATCTGAGGTGTCTATGAATTGATTCGTTATTTCCAAGAAAACAGAAAATTAAATTTAGAACTTAGTGTTTGCCCTTAAAGTTTGCCAATGATGTGATATAATCAAATGCAGTCCTGTATCTGCTGCCTGATCAATTTCTTTTTCCTCCTCTCAAACTGGCAAGTAGGAGAATTAGTCACCAATGAAACTTTGGCCCAAGGGAGAATTAGGTTCTCTGTGAAAGTGAAGGTGTTAGTTGCTCAGTTGTGTCAAAGACTCTTTGCGACCCCATGGACAATAGCCCACCATGAAAGGCTCCAGGTGAGAATACTGGGGTGGGTAGCCATTCCCTTCTCCAGGGAATTCTCCTAACTCCGGAACTGAACCTGGGTCTTCTGTATTGCAGGCAGATTCTTTACCATCTGAGCCACCACTATTCTTTTGAATAAAAGGCATGATAAATAGTAAATGTTGTAGATCGCAAAGGTAGACATTATATAATCATCATTCTGTACTGTCAGGGATTCTGGTTATTTGGTTTACTAACTCTTAGAATCAGTACAAATTTCAGCTAGAGGAAATGTAATTTAGATGCCTCTACTTTGTAATATTGAAAATACATTTTCATTAAAAAAAAAATACTTTGAAAAGGAAACAGAAATCAGGAACTCTTGAGTGACTAGTGTGTACCTGACACTTTACACTGCCTCATTTGATTTTTCCAATCATATGGTGAAATGGATTTTTTCACACAAAGGAAATTGAAATTCAGACCTCAGAGTCATAGAACTAATGAATTTTGAACCAAAATCTCTTTTTTGGTTCAAAAAAATAGATTTTGGGGGGGTCTAAAGTCTATTGTATTAATCTCATCAACTAAATGATTAGTTGAAAAGAGGTGGCTCAGACGGTGAAGAATCTGCCTGCAATGCACGAGACCTGAGTTGGATCCCTGGGTCAGGAAGATCCCCTAGAGAAGGGAATGACAACCCACTCCAGTGTTCTTGCCTGGACATTTCCATGGATGGAGGAGCCTGGTGGTCTACAGTCCACTGGGTCAGTGACTAACACTTTTACTTTCACTTCTTATTTAAATAAAGGAGTGAAAACAGATATTCAAGGAAACTTTAAGAAAAACGTTACACCTGCTTTTTAAAGAGCTCAAACTTCATGCAAACTCCATTTTACTAAGCAGTTGGCAGAAATAGAGAAGTGTCACTGACTGTACGCTTGAAAAATTACTTTTCTAGGAATAGAGCATCTCATCTCTAAAGTAGATGCAATACCTAATTTGTATGGGATGTACTTGACACACATGAAATTCTCAAAAAAAAAACCTCTTAAAACAGATTTTTCATACAAAATAAACTCTTATGTGTGTGCTGTTTTTCAGCAAGTCTCATTTGATGAAAAAAAAATGTCTTTGAGTTTAAATGCTTTGGGGAGATGTCAGGCTAAACAAGGTAACATGACTTTTTATTATAAGATTTCAGAGAATGTACTGTAAAGTAAAAGAGGAGTATTGTGTTGTTTCCTAAACTTACTTGGCCCTAAAATCCTCAGGGAATCTGAAGAGCAACAATTTAAAACTATTAACCTATGGAACTCAGTTGGTAAAACACTGCCCAAAATATGTTTGTTACAACTGCGTTTTTTATTTTCCCTGAGTATTTTACATCAATGAAATGCTGTAGGTGTGGTTCCTTCAATATTAATTGGTTTTATAACTCATTATAAAATAATGTTACAAAAGTATTGGCCCTAAATGTCTGGTCCCATTCTGCAGGTGGAGAAAGAACAATTAAGATGAATGACACCTTAAGAATTCTGCCTAATCATAGAATCCCTTTACTTTAATATACCTTCTTATCTTCTAACATCAAATATCCATTTGGCAACAGACACTGGAGACAAAGAGTTTTTACTCAACAATCATGTTTCTCATTTACAAAGAGAGACTAATTCAAATCCCTATGAAACACAATAATTGTGCTACATTTCATTCTCTTATTTTGAAGAGGATGATTAAACTTATCTTGCTATTTTCATATGTTATTATAAAGGTCAATGAAATAGTTAGCTCAGTATTTCTCAGCCCCGTCATCAATGAGAATGACCTAGAGTATATTAGGAAAAGAAAAGAAAACAAACAAACACACACCTCATTCCATAGCAATTAAATCTGAATCTCTGGGTGGTGAACAAGTATAAATTAATCCCCAGAGCCCACAGTTTAATAAATATTGGTAAGTATTAACATTAATAAAATGTTTAAATATGCTCAAAATATTATAAAATTTCTCTTTAAAGCAGAAATGATATACAGAAAATTACAAAGACTTTCTTATCCTCAGGTGAGTCTGATTAATCATCTAAATGGTTTTTCTCTCAATTTATGAAGATAATTTATATATTATTCAAATATAAATCAACTGGATTACTAAGTATATTTTTCATTATTTAATTCATAGATGAAAAACTCTTGTTCAGAATATCTGGGTTTCTATCACCATTTTCCAGTCCATGAATATTATCATATACAGAGAAGTGAGTTATTAGCTTTAGATCATGCAGAATTCAAAGATAAATACCAGGAATTAACTGCATGGAACAAAAGTATCTTCAAGTTTTCCCTGGAAGTTTAACTACTACCAAACCATATATGTACCTGGTATTTTGCACAGCTATTTACAAATCCAGCTATTCAAAAATCTACTCACTGTAAAAATGAGTTGCTTGTAAAATGATGAAGGATATACTTTTTTATTATTAACAATGCATAACAGATAGTAAATTAAGTTTCTTCAATATAATGCCCAGCTAATATTTACCTGTTGGTCATCCAATTCACATTTTTATTTTAAGTTCTAGTAAACAACTAACATTGATTCCTAAATGTTTCTCTAATCAGGAATAGCATGGAGGACCGCATGGAAGGTAAGAGAAAAATCAGTAACCATTCATTAGAAATAACCTCTTATGTTCCATTCTCACAGCCACTAGTATTCTCCTTCAATGGTTAGCAATAATACATAGAATTACTACATCTAAATTACCAACCTACTTAACACATAACTTTCATGGATAAAATGATAGGATGTCAAATAGTTTTTACTCTAGTGACAACTGATCAAATGTTAATGTCTGCTTCAAACATGCATTTTGAAAGCTGCATCTAAGATTAGTAAGAAGGAATCCCATAATGAATTTTTTACGTCTGCTATAGTAAGGGGGAAAAAACCCCACAGGGTTAATAAATTAACTCATGTGCAATTTACATATTTATATAAACATATAGTATATAGAGAGAGTCTGGTGGGCTCTAGTCCATGGGTTGCAAAGAGTCAGACATGACTGAGCAACTAACACTTTCAATTTCACTTTTCATCTCTTATATACAAGTTGTTAATACAAATATCTGATACATATTTAGAAGGACAGCTATTTCAGTTATGCAATGATAGAAAATATTTTAAAAGGGGAGCAGAAAAATTATTTATAGTCATTCATTCTACCTCTTTCTCATGTTTGCTTTATATTACTTATTGAGCTATGTTTAGAAAATTTCCATTCCCATTATTTTCACAAAGCTATACCTAAGCTCTCCTCTCCTCTATCTAGTCATTACTTCCATCTTACCACATGCCTGTCTGGTCTCCCTCATATTCAGGCTATATTCTATCTAATCTCATAGAAATATGAGATCTCTTTTCTCTTTAATATTTTCCTCCTTATCAATTTCATTCTCGGTCTCTGTTATCTTTACTCTTAGCCTTACTCATTTTCCCCTCTTAGGTCTGTGTTTCACAAATGTCATTTCTGCCTTATCTGATGTTTCTTATCAACAGCATGTTCTCCCACTCAGTCTAAAGATTTACTCATCAGTCAATCCTTTCGTTTCCCTTCTTTTCCTTTCAATATTCCCAGACCCAATTTTGATTTAGTCCTCGACCAAAATTTTTTTTCTAGGTCATTTTCATCCATCTCTCTGGACTTCTTTGCTCATCACTTTAAGCCATTTGTGTCCCCAGTGTACAGGGTAAATTCACAGAATTGCAGACCTGAGACAGCTCTTGAAATCATTTAGCTCTTGAAACTGAGGACTACAGAGGACATGGAAGTGTTCAATGTCATAAGATTCATGCTGGAGCTAATTCTTGAGTCAGGGTTTCCTGATTAGCACATTTTATGCTACTTTTTTTTTTTAGTTTTTTATTTTTAAAATTTATTTTTAAAATGTTTTCCTGGTTTACCCTTCCTATGACATTATGTCTACCTCACATGTGATATAGTTTCTCCTCTATTACTATAATTTCAAGATCCTGTTTTTTAAGAAACAGAACCAAAACTCAATCTTTCTTAAGCTAAACAAATTTAAAAAAATCAAATATTTAATGGGATTTATTGATTCATGTAATCATGAAGGAAAAGGGTGAAGACAAACCTAATTAAGAACCAGGACAATGAACACAGTAAAGACTTACTCGTGTCTTATTTTTATCTATTTTTCCCTACATGCTAGCTTGATTTCCCTACTGAGAAGCAGTATCTGATGGTGGCTGAGTTTCCAGACTTTGAGTCTACACTGCTTGAGTTAAAAGCCTGCTTCTCCATTTTCTAGTCCTGTGATTATAAGCAAGTTCTCTATAGTTCAGTCCCCTCCTCTGTTTATATATATATATATATATATATATATATATATATATATATATAAAATGTACTGAATGGGGTTAGTGAGATAATACAGTAAAATTGTAAGTTAATAAAATGCTTTTAAAACAGTGCCTTACATGTAATACATGCTTAAGAACTGTTTCCTATTCTTTCTGTTGCAACAAGACAGTCTCTTTTTATAGAGAGTCATGTTTGGCAGCAGCTTTGGACTTTGAATCAAACAGAGCCATGAAAATCTAAAAGAGCATTTGGTTAGAAAAATCACAAGGAAGGATATAGATTCACCATGCTTGGTTCTCATAGCTTACCCTGAACCAGTTTTCCCTCTGGGATTATATACCATGATTGGAATAGCCTAGGTTACTGTTCCTATCTCCTCTAGGACAACAAAGTCTTAACAGGAGCTAATGTGAGGGGGATGCTGGAAAAGCACACTTAGAGTAGAATCAGTTCTTACAGTGCTGTGTCTCATCCAGTCCATCTGAGACATGGGCCTTGTAAATGTCACTCTCTCACAGCTAAATCCTGCTTTACATCTGACTGACCTTAACTGATTATTTTGATTTAGTTTCAGTTCTATCTCACAAAAGCACTTAGTAAACCCATAATCCAATCAATATAACAAAAGTGGCATATTTCCCTCAGTTACAATTAATTTCTCTCCTCTCCTTAATAAGTCTAATTATAAACATTAGAAAATCAGAAGTGAATGTTTCATTCTTATTCTTCTCTCAGTCGAGTCTTGAATTTTACTTTGTAAGTTTGAAAATTTCAAGTAGAGAAATACTACTTTTTCTAACACTTATGTGTCCTTGAAAAGATAATTAAATTGGATTTGATGAAAACTCTTTCTCAAAAAAGGGTAGAGATGAAAATGCTATTAGGTTTAATCCAGGATTAGCAAGAGACAGCCAGAGAAGCTGTTATTCTCATCCAGCCTGAAGGTTTAAAACTGAGGGATACACCCCACTGCAATACATACATCTGTACAAAAGAATAAATTACATTTCAATTCCAACATGCTGCTACCAGTTGAAAACAGTCTTTCAGATAAAATGGTCAGGACTTTTCCCAAGGTATGCCTTGCATAAAAAGCAGTTTATTTGAATATGGAGTGCTGATCTTACCTTCCAACACACATTCAAACACACAACTACTGGGAGGAAAATGAGAAAAAAAAAATATATATATATATACACACACGTGTGTGTGTGTGTGTGTGTGTGTGTGTGTGTGACTACGCTAAGTCGCTTCAGTCATGTCCTAATTTGTGATCCCATGGATTGCAGCCTTCCAGGCGCCTCTGTCCATGGGATTTTCCAAGCAAGAATACTGGAGTGAGTTGCCATTTCCTACTCCAATATATATATATAATTCTAGCAAACGCAAATCCTATCAGCTTTCCACCAATTTCAATGCTGCTACTGCTAAGTGACTTCAGTCATGTCCGACTCTGTGCGACCCTATGGACAGTAGCCCTCCAGGCTTCTCTGTCCACAGGATTCTCCAGGCAAGAATACTGAGTGGGTTGCCATTTCCAATTTCACTAAGGAGGAATATATATGCGTCATACTCTGGGGTGTTCTATATTCTTTAGGTTAAAAAAAATATCCAACCCCTTGTATAATGCCATAGGATTTTCAGTTCTACCAAATTAAGTCAAAAGTGAAACACAATTATAGTCCTACCTCTTCTGCTTCATGATCCATATGACTGTATAGTTGTGTTTTATTTATTAGTTTCTTCAGTTTTAAGTGGAAGTAATTATTCAGATTTTTATGAATAAACAAACTAGAAGTGCTGCTAAATTTTGATTTTTCTTTTGAAGCATTTCCAGAAATATTAAAAGCTAGATAAGAATAAAAACTAATTGAGTGGTCTCATTAAAAAAAAAAAAAAAAGTTTGAAGTGTTCCAAATCTGAGATGCAAAAACTTGGATATACCTCGGAGGAAATTACTATTTCCAGTAGACTTAATTTCAAACAAGCTAGAGGGGAGACCATCATAAAGAAATGATGCAAATCTTTAATTAGAAAAAATTAAAGCCTAATAGTGATTTAATTACAGATAAGATTAAATTTTGTCATTTAAAAATAAAATTCAATTGAATGTTAATGCTCTATTGGGAGTTTGCCAGATTTAAAAGCCTGGATTTTGGAATTTTGGAACTTGATTACTAAAAAAGACCTCATCCTTTATCTATACAGGCTTTACATTAAAGCAGGTGCATAATCTCAGTATACTAAAGTTTTTAAGATGATAGATTGTTCACCCATTTCCTGTCACCCTACCTAAATACTAACAATATACAAAGTCAACACATACTTTCACTTTTCTTGAGGGAATATCAACTTCAAGAACAATGGGAAAATACGAAGGATTAAATCACACTTGGGGCTTATAGAGTTGCATGCTCCAAGTGTTTGAAAACACTTTCAAGAGAAGGGAATGCAGAAAAGGATTTTTTTAAATATAAATTTATTTATTTTAATTGGAGGTTAATTACTTTACAATATTGTATTGGTTTTGCCATACATCAACATGAATCCACCACAGGTATACATGTGTTCCCCATCCTGAACCCCCCTCCCATCTCCCTCCCCAAACCATCCCTCTGGGTCGTCTCAGTGCACCAGCCCCAAGCATCCAGTATCATGCATCGAACCTGGACTGTTGATTCATTTCATATATGATATTATACATGTTTCAATGCCATTCTCCCAAATCATCCCACCCTCGCCCTCTCCCACAGAGTCCAAAACGCTGTTATATACATCTGTGCCAGAAAGAAAAACACCAATACAGTATACTAACACATATATATGGAATTTAGAAAGATGGTAACGATAACCCTGTGTGCGAGACAGAAAAGGATTTTAACTCTCAAGACTATTGTAACTTAAGCATATTGTGCTGCAAATAAATCCTGATGTGATTGTCATGGAAAATAGATGCTGTAAAGACCATTCTTTAGAGGGTAAATATAAACTGTCTATGCAAATAATAAAACCTTTTTGATTAAATGAGCTGAAGCTCGGCTGTCTCCTGAGTTTTAGAATGTTCTTCAGCAATTATGTCCCTCAGTTCAGTTCAGTTCAGTTCAGTTGCTCAGTTGTGTCCGACTCTTTGCAACCCCATGAATCACAGCACGCCAGGCCTCCCTGTCCATCACCAACTCCCGGAGTTCACTCAACTCATGTCCATCGAGTCGGTGATCCCATCCAGCCATCTCATCGTCTGTTGTCCCCTTCTCCTGCCTCCAGTTCCTCCCAGCATCAGAGTTTTTTCCACTGAGTCAACTCTTCTCATGAGGTGGCCAAAGTATTGGAGTTTCAGATTTAGCACCAGTCCTTCCAAAATTATGTTCTTAGTGAGATTTAATTATCTCATTAGATATTTATTTACTGCTATATATTAAGTTCCAGTGCACCATTATAGTTTGTGGACTAACAAATACATAACTGCTACTAGATAGAAACAACTTACCAAAATAAGTATTTCCAATTATTAATATTTCACAAATATTTAACAGTATCCCCAGAACAATCAGTTTGAAGTACATTAAGCAGGCTTGTGGATGGAATATAACATAGAGGAATAGAAGACTGTAGAGTGTCACTTACAGGTAAGTGACTTTTTAAATACATCCTGCTAGGGTTATTTTTTTTTCTCTCAAAAGCTACCCTAGCTTGGCAAAAGAATGTTTAAGATGTTAAAAACTGAGACACAAAGGACTAGAGATAAAGTTTTTGAATAACTATTTCCCTTTTGTATTTCTTGGAGGAAAAAAAAAAAAATTGATCTACTGACCTCAAACTAATCATAGTGGTCCTCCAGTAAATGAATGTTTATCTTATACCTCTTATTCAAAGAGTTTGGAAACATTATCAGGCCTTCAAAATAATCTCTGTCATGATGACATTTCTGCAGCAATGAAGCGTAAGAAAGTCAGTATTTCCCAAACTATTCTGATAATCTTTGGTTCTTTAAGATATGTATGTGTGTGGTGGGGGAGGGGAGGTGGGAAGGAGGATTTTCTGTGAGTCAAATAAATTCAGATTAAACAGATTGAAACACATTTTTTTTTTTTTTTGGAAATGAAAAAGATTTATTTTTGTGTTTAAACATCATTCTCCCATTCTTGAAAACACGGACCATTCCCCACTTCCCTCCCCCTCGACCTTCCCACTTTTGAGACAAATTACTGACAAAGACATGGTTTGGTGTGGTTCATCCGGTTTTCTGACCCCAGGTCTAGAGTCTCTGAATTGTGTGAGCTGGGCCAAGGATCTAAGCCACCCCTGTCCTTGTGAGATCAGAGTTTGTTCGGTTCAATTTCACATTTAAATTTCACGTCATTGGAACAAATTTGGAGTTCTTTAACTAGATAATTTTAAAATAGAATCAAAAGGGATAGCGCACCTTTCATTTAAACAAAGTCTTTCCAGACTAAAAATAGATTTATATATATATATTTTTATCCCTCCCTTTTAATTCCCCCCACCCTTTCCCCAAACACATTTTTTAATCCAAGGTTTTCAAAATCTGTAATAGTGTTGTGTTTTCCCCCAAACAGCATAAACTAAATATTCAGTTCAGTTCAGTTCAGTTCAGTTGTTGAGTCGTGTCCAACTCTTTGCGACCCCATGAATTGCAGCACGCCAGGCCTCCCTGACCATCACCAACTCCCAGAGTTCACTCAGAACCACATCCATCGAGTCAGTGATGCCATCCAGCCATCTCATCCTCTGTTGTCTCCTTCGCCTCCTGCCCCCAATCCCTCCCAGCATCAGAGTCTTTTCCAATGAGTCAACTCTTCGCATCAGGTGGCCAAAGTACTGGAGTTTCATCTTTAGCATCAATCCTTCCAAAGAAATCCCAGGGCTGATCTCCTTCAGAATGGACTGGTTGGATCTCCTTGTAGTCCAAGGGACTCTCAAGAGACTTCTCCAACACCACAGTTCAAAAGCATCAATTCTTCGGTGCTCAGCCAGTCCAACTCTCACATCCATACATGACCACAGGAAAAACCATAGCCTTGACTAGACAGACCTTAGTTGGCAAAGTAATGTCTCTGCTTTTGAATATGCTATCTAGGTTGGTCATAACTTTTCTTCCAAGGAGTAAGTGTCTTTTAATTTCATGGCTGCAATCACCATCTGCAGTGATTTTGGAGCCCAAAAAAATAAAGTCTGAAACTGTTTCCACTGTTTCCACTTTTTCCCCATCTATTTCCCATGAAGTGATGGGACCGGATGCCATGATCTTCATTTTCTGAATGTTGAGCTTTAAGCCAACTTTTTCACTCTCCTCTTTCACTTTTATCAAGAGGCTTTTTAGTTCCTCTTCACTTTCTGCCATAAGGGTGGTGTTATCTGCATATCTGAGGTTATTGATATTTCTCCCAGCAATCTTGATTCCAGCTTGTGTTTCTTCCAGCCCAGCATTTCTCATGATGTACTCTGCATAGAAGTTCAATAAGCAGGGTGACAATATACAGCCTTGACACACTCCTTTTCCTATTTGGAACCAGTCTGTTGTTCCAGGTCCAGTTCTAACTGTTGCTTCCTGACCTGCATACAGATTTCTCAAGAGGCAGGTCAGATGGTCTGATATTCCCATCTCTCTCAGAATTTTCCACATTTTTATTGTGATCCACACAGTCAAAGGCTTTGGCATAGTCAATAAAGCAGAAATAGATGTTTTTCTGGAACTCTCTTGCTTTTTCAATGATCCAGTGGATGTTGGCAATTTGGTCTCTGGTTCCTCTGCCTTTTCTAAAACCAGCTTGAACATCAGGAAATTCATGGTTCACATATTCTTGAAGCCTGGCTTGGAGAATTTTGAGCATTACTTTACTAGCATGTGAGATGAGTGCAATTGTGTGGTAGTTTGAGCATTCTTTGGCATTGCCTTTCTTTGGGATTGGAATGAAAATGGACCTTTTCTAGTCCTGTGGCCGCTGCTGAGTTTTCCAAATTTGCTGGCATATTGAGTGCAGCACTTTCACAGCATCATCTTTCAGGATTTGATATAGCTCAACTGGAATTCCATCACCTCCACTAGCTTTGTTCATAGTGATGCTTTCTAAGGCCCACTTGACTTCACACTCCAGGATGTCTGGCTCTAGATGAGTGATCACACCATCATGATTATCCAGGTGGTGAAGATCTTTTTGTACAGTTTTTCTGTGTATTCTTGCCACCTCTTCTTAATATCTTCTGCTCTGTTAGGTCCCTACCATTTCTGTCCTTTATTGAGCCCATCTTTGCACGAAATGTTCCCTTGGTATCTCTAATTTTCTTGAAGAGATCTCTAGTCTTTCCCATTCTGTTGTTTTCCTCTATTTCTTTGCATTGATCACTGAAGAAGGCTTTCTTATCTCTTCTTGCTATTCTCTGGAACTCTGCATTCAGATGCTTATATCTTTCCTTTTCTCCTTTGCTTTTCACCTCTCTTCTTTTCACAGCTATTTGTAAGGCCTCCCCAGACAGCCATTTTGCTTTTTTGCATTTCTTTTCCATGGGGATGGTCTTGATCCCTGTCTCCTATACAATGTCATGAACCTCATTCCATAGTTCATCAGGCACTCTGTCTATCAGATCTAGGCCCTTAAATCTATTTCTCACTTCCACTGTATAATCATAAGGGATTTGATTTAGGTCATACCTAAATGCCCTAGTGATTTTCCCTACTTTCTTCAATTTACGTCTGAATTTGGTAATAAGGAGTTCATGATCTGAGCCACAGTCAGCTCCTGGTCTTGTTTTTGTTGACTGTATAGAGCTTCTGCATCTTTGGCTGCAGAGAATATAATCAATCTGATTTCAGTGTTGACCATCTGGTGATGTTCATGTGTAGAGTCTTCTCTTGTGTTGTTGGAAGAGGGTGTTTGCTATGACCAGTGTATTTTCTTGGCAAAACTCTATTAGTCTTTGCCCTGCTTCATTCCGCATTCCAAGGCCAAATTTGCCTGTTACTCCAGGTGTTTCTTGGCTTCCTACTTTTGCATTCCAGTCCCCTATAATGAAAAGGACATCTTTTTTGGGTGTTAGTTCTAAAAGATCTTGTAGGTCTTCATAAAACCGTTCAACTTCAGCTTCTTCAGCATTACTGGTTGGGGCATAGACTTGGATTACAGTGATATTGCATGGTTTGCCTTGGAGATGAACAGAGATCATTCTGTTATTTTTGAGATTGCATCCAAGTACTGCATTTTGGACTCTTTTGTTGACCATGATGGCTACTCCATTTCTTCTCAGGGATTCCTGCCCATAGTAGTAGATATAATGGTCATCTGAGTTAAATTCACCCATTCCAGTCCATTTTAGTTCGCTGATTCCTAGAATGTCGACATTCACTCTTGCCATCTCTTGTTTGACCACTTCCAATTTGCCTTGATTCATGGACCTGAGATTCCAGGTTCCTATGCAATATTGCTCTTTACTGCATCAAACTTTGTTTCTATCCCCAGTCACATCCACAGCTGGGTATTGTTTTTGCTTTGGCTCCATCCCTTCATTCTTTCTGGAGTTATTTCTCCACTGATCTCCAGTAGCCTATTGGACACCTACTGACCTGGGGAGTTCCTCATTCAGTATCCTATTATTTTGCCTTTTCATACTGTTCATGGGGTTCTCAAGGCAAGAATACTGAAGTGGTTTGCCATTTCCTTCTCCATTGGACCACATTAGCCTACAGTTATCAGAGGAGTTTCCTTACAAGGTTTTAATCATTATGAAAAGGAAGTGAAGTGACGTGAATTGAAGTGAAGTGAAGTGAAGTCGCTCAGTCATGTTCAACTCTCTCGACCCTGTGGACTGTAGCCTACCAGGCTCCTCTGTCCATGGGATTTTCCAAGCAAGAGTACTGGAGTGGGTTGACATTTCCTTCTCCAGGGGATCTTCCTGACCAAGGGATCAAACCCAGGTCTCCCACATTGTAGGCAGATGCTTTACTGTCTGAGCCACTGCTAAGTTGCTTCAGTCGTGTCTGACTCTTCGACCCCAAAGACGGCAGCCCACTAGGCTCCGCTGTCCCTGGGATTCTTCAGGCAAGAACACTGGAATGGGTTGCCATTTCCTTCTCAAGTGCATTAAAGTGAAAAGTGAAAGTGAAGTTTCTCAGTCGTGCCCGACTCTTAGCAACCCCATGGACTGCAGCCTACCAGGCTCCTTCGTCCATGGGATTTTCCAGGCAAGAGTACTGGAGTGGGGTGCCACTGCCTTCTCTGGCCTGAGCCACTAGGGAAGTCCATTATGAAAATGACAATGCACTGTTTAGTCAAAAGATAGTGAAGTTCAAGTAAAACCTCATAGCAACACAAATCCTTCGTGTCTCATGAATGAAAGCTGTTTATATCAACATTGACTACTCAGTTAAAAATGAGCACTAGATAAAGTTTAGCAAGATTCATAATGGCAAACACATCAGGAAATGGCTATTTAACAAATACTGCAGTATCTTAATAGGGGGTGTGATGATCAGGTATGTGTTTTTTTTTTCCTCTTGATAAAGCCATGCCATTTTACCCAAAGATGTCAGTAAGGTACAACTCTGTCCCAGTAACACAGGACACGCATCATGATACAATCACTTGCAAATGATACACAATTGGTTGGTAAAGTCACTTTAGGGTAAAAGTATTTCTTAGATGGACATTTCTGAATGTCTCTGCACACATACAAGTAACTCTGTTACTTGAAATTAAGAGGAACAAACAGGAAAAGTATAATTATGTGTACTAGCAGGTGAAGAAACTAGTTTTAACAAATGATTACAAGGAAAAATAGTGAAGATCATTGGAGCTTAACACATAAGTATTTAAAAGTGACTGAAAGATTGATGCGATAGGTTCTCAAACAGATTACTGCCAAGTGACAGCCAGGCAGATGCTTTCCTTTTCTGCAAATGGTCACCTTCCAAATTAAATGAAGACAACCACAGATGTCTTTTATAAGCATCAGTATTTTCATGTGCAAATGATACAAACTTATAAAACACCAAAATAGCTACATAAGAAAAATCCCCAAACTAGTATTGTAAATACAATAAAACATGTCTTATGGCCTGTTTCACCTCACCCAGCATTAAAAAGTCCTTAAAGACCTTCAACATTAGGTACTTGGTTCCCTCTAAATTCATCTTCTATACTCTTCTCTTCATTCTTTCCCTTTGGCCACACTGTTCTTGGTGCCAGTCCTCAAGGATAGGTGTGTTGCTGCAAAAAACCCTTGCAATTGCTGTTCTTTCTGCTGCAGGTCTCTTTGCTGAGAAAATCCCCAAAGATACAGCCCACATTTCCTCAGTGAGGCTTCTGCAGGCCAGCCTATCTAAAAATTCAGCAATCTCCTCCTCCCACTCTTCCTCTGTTTAATTTTTCCTTTGACATACTGTCATTTTTACTTATTTATCTGGCATCTTATCTGTCTCTCCAGATTTTATTTCCATGAAGGTCATGAGTTATGTCTGCTATTTATTAGTGTATTCCCAGTACCTGGAATAGTATATGGCATGTGGCAGCACTAAATAAATATTTGATAAAGGAATAGGTCAATGACTGGATAGGCAATAATGAAAAACTTTAAAACAGCATATTATAAAATTTGCCACTGGTATCAATTTGGTGTGTATTCCTTCTAAAAATTTTCTAAGGATATGCCAATGTGTATACACAGCCTAGGTATACATTCATACATGTATATGTATGTTTACATGCAGATATAGGCATGCTTTATACTTTATATAATTATATACTCTACATTGACTTACATTTATATATTAGCATTTAATATGTTACTTATTTTCAGCAAAAGACTTTTTTTTTTTACATTTTGAGTAGTTCAATGACAGCTTCCTATGTGATACATGAATGTTTCTATTATTTTTTATAACAGTAAATTTTTCCAGCCAGGTTCAAACTCCAATTTATGTTAATTCTAGCTTTCTGTAATTCTTTTTTACACATATTCCTTATACTATATTAATGTATCTATAGATAAACTCCTAGAACCACAATTGCCAAGTCAAAGATGTGTGCTGCTTTAAACGTGTTATAATAAATAAACATAAACCCCCAAGTACTTCCCAGCCTCCACTATCATCAAGCATTGGCCAGTGTGTTCATCTATATCTATACATCTCCTTCCTTCCCATTTTATTTTGAAATAAATAATTTTTGTGATTTACTTTCCTTCTCATAAAGCAAATCATGCAGTTATATCTATACATATATGTCTCTTTAAGAAATTACTGTTTCATTTAGACATAACTGTGATATCATTTACATGTCTTAAAATAAAAGAATAATTCTTTTAAAATTCTCAAATACCTAGCCAGTGTTTATATATTCAACTGCCAATTGTTTTACATGTTTTGGAATCAAGAATCAGTTAAGTCACTCACTAAGGCTGATTAGGTCTTTAAGCCATTTTTTTTCCCTTTATTAAAAAAAATTTTTTTTGTTTTTTGTTTATTTACTTTGTTATTTGTTTATAACAATCAAGGTTTTACTTGATGCATCACTATGATGTCTTCTGCTAGTTTCCTCCGCTCTGCACTTCTACAATGAGTGTTGGGTCCAGAAGCTTGAGTAGATTCATGTACAGTGATTTAAGCAAGATTACTTCATAGGTGATGTTTCACTCCTTTCTTTCATCAGGAAACAAATCATATCTGCTTGTCTCTCTCTATATAGTATGAGTAGCCATTGATAATGACATCAGTATTGATGTCAATATATGTGCAGTCATTTTCGTTATCTGAGGCTTATTTCCCTAATGGATTTCACATGGGCATGAGAACAGAGTTCATAGAAGATTTAAAAAGCTGAACTGTGACTTTTATACTAAAAAATTTGGCAAGAAAAATGGAGTCAAATTTGCTTTTCTTGAGTATCTGAAATATGATGAATATACTGAGTAGTATATTCAAAGACAAAGAAGTCTTGAAGGTCTTTTGGCATAAAATGCTGCTACTGAAAATTAGGTGACAATCAGGTCTTCTTTACTCATATGTAGCTTGGTTGTTTTGACTTAATGTTCACAGGACGTTTTTTGCTTAAAATTTCTATGATGTTATTAAAATATGTCTTCAAGGGTGGCCATTCTGGGTCAAGTTTTTCAGTATGCATTCCTTTTCAATATGGCTTGCATTTTCAGATAGTTTTCCCGAATTATAACTTTTTTTTTTCCATTTCTTGGAATTGATTTTGTTTTTATTGAGGACATCTATTATAGCTTACTTCTATTTCATTTCACTGTTTTTTTCTTCAGGGATTACTATTATAGATATATTGAAACATATTTACCCACATCTTTATCTGTGTTTTCCTTAATTTCTTATTGCTTTCCTCACTTTTTGTTTTTACAATTTTCCTTTTTTCTTTGTATTTCTTTTAAGAAGTTATCTATTGAGTTTAGTAGCTCAGATATTCTTTATAATTATTTTTATTACTGAATATATTTTATTTCTATTTTTTTAAGTTCAATCACTTTGTCTGAACTTTTAAAATCCTAACATATATTGTTCTTTCACAACTTACCATTTTATTATTTATTCCACTTTATTTTAAAATTATAGGTTATAATTTTTATCTTTTTGGAGCATATCTGTCCTGCTTTAATGTCTGTGGGAAGTTCTGCTCCACATTCTTTCCTTACTTCCAAAAGTTTTGTATGAGTTTCAAACCAATCCCTGTCTGTGTCCCATTTTTATCTGAAATTAGTTTTCCTAAACTTTTAGAAAGAAGTGGATCAGAATTTTTGTTTTAGCTTTGTAGTTTCAGGGGTCCTTCTCATTGCCATAAAGTGTTATGAGAAATATGATTTTCTGAACTCTTCTGATCTGGCACCCTTCTATTTTTATTCAGACCTTCACTTTTCTTATCTTGTCCCTGTCTTGCTCACTTGGAATCTATTCCCCAAACTTTCTTCTCATTGTGGGACTTTGTTCTAGATGGTAGCTTCGCCTGGTTAGTTTTGAATGTTCACAGAAACCGTACTGCTCCATCCTGTCAGAACTCACCATGGAACTTGTGCACCCAAAAATTGGAATGTGCAAAAACTCCCCCACTTTTAGCTTCTGTGCTTTCTGGTAAAAATCTTTTGTAATTCTGGAGTTCTCCTCCTTTCAGATCATTCAGATTCCCATTTGCTTAATTTTTGTCCCTTTAATGAATGCTATGAATTGTAGTTTATAATTATTGGTGATCTACTCCTATCTGCTATTATTTGGGAGTCCATGGAAATACTTTGTCAATTTTATTGTAGGTGCTAGCTGTGAGGTTTGGGGTTTTCCTATGCAGTTTCTGCACCTCTTTTTATGATGGGATTTTGGAAGGTCCAACATTGCACCACTAAAAACATCATTTCATAATATTCTAGCAAAGATGGTACGTGGATTTTTAATTTTGACAAGTGGGGCAAATTTTCCTTAACAAAGTCTTAGTCCTTGTACTCGCACATATAGTTTATGAGAGGTTCTTTCCCCATCCCATGGCTAACATTAGATATTATTACTTTTCATCTTTGGCAGTCTTTCAAGTGAACAGTTGTAGATCACTGTATTATGTTTCCCTGCATGAACGCAATTTATGAAGAAAGGGTATTGAGCTGTATTTATAGATATACCGGACAATAAGGTTTATTTCCTGAGAACTAATGTTTTACATATCATTTGAATGTGTTTCTAACAGGGCTCCCTGGTCTTGTTTGTACTGGTTTATTAATTTAATATACCAATAAATTGGTTAAATCATTTAGAGAACTTTAATGTAGTAATTCATATTGTCTTAAGTGTTCCATGTCATTTGTTTTTCACAGATCATTTTGTTGTTTAAACCTTATTATCCAAATATTCTGTTTCCTTCCATGGTTTGAAATTCCACATATATTATTCTCAAATTGTAGAACTGTATTTGGATTAATTAATGAGCATTTAATTCTGATTCACTGGCATGCCTGCTTACTCTTTTTTCTATTAAAATCCAATTAATAAATTGTAAAATTATTACAACATATAAGGTATAATGTAAAATTATCTATACAACGTATTTTAATCTATAAGGACTATGTTCCTCTAAACATTTTTTCCTTAATGTTTCTTTCCATTATGTGAAACTTAATTGTAATTTTTGCTTTCTAAGGAAGTAACTGGCTTGCCTGAGGATACATATCTCAGGGTGGGCAGAGGCAGCATTTGAAATAAAATCTGCCTGGCTCCAAAATTTATACTCCATATACATAGTTCTTGTTTTTAAAAAATTCAATTCACTCAGTAAGAAAAACAACTCTGTGGCATGTACTATGTGCCAGATTCTGTGTTAACTGCTAATACTACAAAGATAAATTATTTTGTTTTTGAGCTTGAGAGCTTATTGCCTAATATCCTATTGTAATCCTTTTTTATTGCCAATTTCCCTCCAGAAAAATTATATATAAATCTTTATAAAATCTTTTAAAACCGCAGAAGCAGTCATTTAAAATATCATAAATACATCAGTTGGGCATAGAGACAGTTTCTAAAATAATTTTTTTTGGAATCATTTTTATGGGAGCAGAATGCTTAAAAAAGCAGAAGCAAGCTTTATATTTTAAAAATAACAGAGTAAGTATAATCTTTGCTATAAAACAGCCCCTTTAGAGTTTATATGTAAACATCCTAATTCGTGTTCCCTAATTCTGCTTTAAAGATTGTCTAAGCTATTGGAAAACATGGCTCAAAAACCTCAAAAGGTTTCAAATCCTTCCTCCTTATATTAGTTATTTATAGCTGCATAAAATATTACCCTGAGATTGCCTTAAGACAACAATATTTATTATCTCCCAGTTTCAGTAGGTCAGGAATCCAAGTGAGGCTAGGCTAAGTATTCTGTTTCAAGTTGCAATCAGTCAAGATGTCAGTCAGAAGAGCAGTCATTGTCAGGTTCGAATGACAAAGGGTCCACTTCCAAGCTCACTCACCAAATTGTTGGTAGGATTTAGGGCCTCGGTTTTTCACTGGCTGTTGGCCAGTGGCTGCTTTCAATTCCTTGCCACTTGGACCTCTCTATAGTGCAACTCAAAACAGGGCACCTTGCTTCATCAGAACTATCAAGCAAGAAGACAAGAGAAAGGTGTGTCAGCAAATTGCAGACAGATCTGAATCTAGTCTTGGTAGTACCATCCCATGGCCTTTGCTGGGTTCAAATCATTAGAAGCAGATTACTAGGTTCACCCCACATACAAGTAAAGGAGGTCATAAAATGATATAAATAACAGGAGGCAGGCATTACTACAGATCTTAGGAGTCTGTGTATAACTATTCTCTCTGTACTGATTTTGCTACCCTGACTTGTCTGTGTAACAGAGTCATAGAAGAGAAGAAATAATTTACAAATTATTATCAATAAAATTAAA
Source organism: Ovis aries (assembly GCF_016772045.2). NCBI lineage: Eukaryota > Metazoa > Chordata > Mammalia > Artiodactyla > Bovidae > Ovis > Ovis aries. The sequence goes on from NC_056059.1 coordinate 78,376,372, forward strand.
TCTAGATATTCTTAGAATAAAGTTTTGTCAATATATTCTTTAGTTTTGCTATTACTGATAAAAGTTAACAGCTAGTTAATGACTTACTGCATGGCCAGTGGCGAACTAAGTTTTGTACAAGTTTATCTCTTTTAGTATTCACATAAGGTTATTAATAGTCTTAAGAGTTAGGTGATCACTATTCCCCCATATTATATTTGACAAAACCAGGGCACAGAGAATCTAAGTAACTTGGCTCAAGTCATACAACCAATAAAACAACTATCTCCAACTCCACAACTGCCATCACTACATTATAAACAGAAAAATGTGTTTATTTTTAAGCTCTCTCTAAATATTGTGAGCTGGAAACTTTATACTACATCTCTGGTGACTAATTTTGAGACCAAAATCATCATTTAGGTAGGACTTAGGGTATCTGTTTGAAAAAAATAAATAAGTAAAAGCCAACTATTAGTTAAAGTTCAGATAGATATCATATAGTAAGACTTTGCTGCACAGAAATTTTATAAGCCTACAGCAGCTATTAGCCTGAACTGTGAAAAAATCTGAACAGACACAAACCATTTGCAGATAATTGTGCTGTCATTCCCACTTCATTACTTTTAATAGAATTGAATTTGTGGTGCTCATGCCCAGATTCATGAGTGCACCTTCAGGACGAAGACACGTCAGGTGTCTTTATTCCTAGGTGAATGGAATGCTTTTGGGAGGAAGTCACTGTGCAGCACAAAAGACACATTCATTTAACTAAGGGACCATCTTCATTAAAATAAAATAATTTTTAAAATGGCTTCAGATGACCCTGTATATCTAGCCTGACTCTAGGTACAAGCGATGTGATGATAGAAAACAATTATACAATGGAGCTCTCAGGGCAAATTTGGTATCTGTTCCAAGAAACCCTCCTCCTGCCTTCAATCATTCCCAGCGTCAGGGTCTTTTCAGAGAGTCAGTTCTTCATCAGGTGGCCAAAGTAATGGAGTTTCAGCTTCACAATCAGTACTTCCAATGAATATAGAGGACTGATTTCCTTTAAGATGGACTGGTTGGATCTCCTTGCAATTCAAGAGACTCTTAAGAGTCTCCTCCAACACCACAGTTCAAAAGCATCAATTCTTCAGCACTCAGCTTTCTTTATGCTCCAACTCTCACATCCATACATGACCACAGGAAAAACCATAGCCTTGACTAGATGGACCTTTGTTGGCAAAGTAATATCTCTGCTTTTTAATATGCTATCTAGGTTGGTCATAACTTTTCTTCCAAGGAGTAAGCGTCTTTTAATTTCATGGCTGCAATCACCATCTGCAGTGATTTTGGAGCCCCAAAAAATAAAGTCTGAAACTGTTTCCACTGTTTCCCCATCTATTTCTCATGAAGTGATGGGACCAGATGCTATGATCTTCATTTTCTGAATGTTGAGCTTTAAGCCAACTTTTTCACTCTCCTCTTTCACTTTCATCAAGAGGCGTTTTAGTTCCTCTTCACTTTCTGCCATAAGGGTGATGTCATCTGCATATCTGAGGTTATTGATATTTCTCCAGCAATCTTGATTCCAGCTTGTGCTTCTTCCAAGCCAGAGTTTCTCATGATGTACTCTGTATATAAGTTAAATAAGCAGGGTGACAATATACAGCCTTGACTTACTCTTTTTCCTATTTGGAACCAGTCTGTTGTTTCATGTCCAGTTCTAACTATTGCCTCCTGACCTGCCTACAGAGGCAGATCAGGTGGTCTGGTATTCCTATCTCCTTCAGGATTTCCCACAGTTTATTGTGATCCACATAGTCAAAGGCTTTGACATAGTCAATAAAGCAGAATAGACGTTTTGCTGGAACTCTCTTGCTTTTTCAATGATCCAGCGGATGTTGGCAATTTGATCTCTGGTTCCTCTGCTTTTTCTAAAACCAGCTTGAACATCTGGAAGTTCACAGTTCACGTATTGCTGAAGCCTGGTTCGGAAAATTTTAAGCATTACTTTACTTCCGTATGAGATGAGTGCAATTGTGCGGTAGTTTGAGCATTCTTTGGCATTGCCTTTCTTTGGGATTGGAATGAAAACTGACCTTTTCCATTCCTGTGGCCACTGCTGAGTTTTCCAAATTTGCTGGCATATTGAGGGCAGCACTTTCACAGCATCATCTTTTAGGATTTGAAATAGCTCAACTGGAATTCCATCACCTCCACTAGCTTTGTTCGTAGTGATGCTTTCTAAGGCCCACTTGACTTCACATTCCAGGATGTCTGGCTCTAGACTAGTGATCACACCATCATGATTATCTGGGTCGTGAAGATCTTTTTTGTACAGTTCTTCTGTGTATTCTTGCCACCTCTTCTTAATATCTTCTGCTCTGTTAGGTCCCTACCATTTCTGTCCTTTATCGAGCCCATCTTTGGGTGAAATGTTCCCTTGGTATCTCTAATTTTCTTGAAGAGATCTCTAGTCTTTCCCATTCTTTTGTTTTCCTCTATTTCTTTGCATTGATAGCTGAGGAATGCTTCCTTATCTCTCCTTGATATTCTTTGAAACTCTGCATTCAAATGGGAATATCTTTTCTTTTCTCCCCTTGCTTTTTGTTTCTCTTCTTTTCACAGCTATTTGTAAGGCCTCCTCAGACAGCCATTTTGTTTTTTTGCATTTCTTTTCCATGGGGATGCTCTTGATCCCTGTCTCTGGTATAATATCACTAACCTCCATGCATAGTTCATCAGGCACTCTGTCTATCAGACCTAGTCCCTTAAATCTATTTCTCAGATTTGATTTAGGTCATATAGTTGTCTCATTAGAAAAGACTCTGATGCTGGGAGGTCGCAAAGATTCAACTGGCTAGTTTTCTGTGATTATGGTTTCAGTATGTCTGCCCTCTGAAGCCCTCTAGCAACACCCACAGTCTTACTTGGGTTGCTCTTACCTTGGACGTGGGGTATCTCTTCACAGCTGTCCCAGCAAAGTGCAGCCACTGCTCCTTACCTTGGACGACTCACCCCTCCTGACCTTGAACATGGAGTAGCTCCTCTGGGCCCTCCTGCACCTCCACAGGAAGGATTGGGGGCAGGAGGAGAAGGAGATGACAGAGGATGAGATGGCTGGATGCAGCACTGACACGATGGAGATGAGTTTGGGTGAATTTTGGGAGCTGGTGATGAACAGGGAGACCTGGCGTGCTGCAATTCATGGGGTTGCAAAGAGTTGGACACAACTGAGCAACTGAATTGAACTGAACTGAATGGTCTAGTGGTTTTCCCTACTTTCTTCAACTTAATTCTGAATTTGGCAATATGGAGTTCATCATCTGAGCCACAGTTAGCTCCTGGTCTTGTTTTTGTTGACTATATAGAGCTTCTCCATCTTTGGCTGCAAAGAATATAATCAATCTGATTTTGGTGCTGACCATCTGATGATGTTCATGTGTAGAGTCTTCTCTTGTGTTGTTGGAAGAGGGTGTGTGCCATGACTAGTGCATTCTCTTGGCGAAACTCTATTAGCCTTTGCCCTGCTTCATTCCATATTCCAAGGCCAAATTTGCCTATTACTCCAGGTGTTTCTTGACTTCCTACTTTTGCATTCCACTCCCCTATCATGAAAAGGACATTTTTAGGGGGTGTTAGTTCTAAAAGGTCTTGTAGGTCTTCATAGAACCATTCAACTTCAGCTTCTTCAGCATTGCTGGCTGAGGCATAGGCTTGGATCAACGTGATATTATATGGTTTGCTTGGAAACTAATAGAGATCGTTCTGTCGTTTTTGAGATTGCATCCAAGTACTGCATTTCTGACTCTTGTTGACCATGATGGCAACTCCATTTCTTCTAAGGGATTCCTGCCCATAGTAGTAGATATAATGGTCATCTGAGTTAAATTCACCCATTCCAGTCCATTTTAGTTCGTTGATTCCTAGAATGTCGACATTCACTCTTGCCATCTCTTGTTTGACCACTTCCAATTTGCCTTGATTCATTACATTCCAGGTTCCTATGCAATATTGCTCTTTACAGCATCAGACCTTGCTTCTATCACCAGTCACATCCACAACTGAGTATTGTTTTTGCTTTAGCTCTATCCCTTCATTCTTTCTGGAGTTATTTCTCCATTGATATCCAGTAGCATATTGGCACCGACCTGAGGAGTTCCTCTTTTAGTATCCTATCATTTTGCCTTTCATATTGTTCATGGGGTTCTCAAGGCAAAAATACTGAAGTGGTTTGCCATTCCCTTCTCCAGTGGACTACATTCTGTCAGACCTCTCCACCATCACCCATCTGTCTTGGGTGGCCCCACATGCATGGCTTAGTTTCATTGAGTTAGACAAGGCTGTGGTCTGTGTGATTCGATTGGCTAGATTTCTGTGATTATGGTTTCAGTATGTCTGCCCTCTGATGCCCTCTCTCAACACCTACCATCTTACTTGGGTTTCTCTTAACTTGTTCATGGGGTATCTCTTCACAGCTGACCCAGCAAAGTGCAGCCACTGCTCCTTACCTTGGACGAGTTGCCCCTCCTGACCTTGAACATGGAGTAGCTCCTCTGGGCCCGCCTGCACCCGCGCAGCCACCTCTCCTTGGATGTGGGGTTGCTCCTCTCGGCTGCCGCCCCTGACTTCGGGTGTGGGGTAGCTCCTCTTGGCTGCCGCCCGTGACCTTTTCCATGGGGTAGCTCCTCTCGGCTGCATTTCCTGCATGTGAGATGAGTGCAATTGTGCGGTAGTTTGAACATTCTTTGCCATTGCCTTTCTTTGGGATTGGAATGAAAACTGACCTTTTCCAGTCCTGTGGCCACTGCTGAGTTTTCCAAATTTGCTGGCATATTGAGTGCAGCACTTTCACAGCATCACCTTTTAGGATTTGAAAGAGTTCCACTGGAATTCCATCACCTCCACTAGCTTTGTTTGTAGTGATGCTTTCTAAGGCCCACTTGACTTCACATTCCAGGATGTCTGGCTCTAGGTGAGTGATCACACCATTGTGGGTATCTGGGTCATGAAGATCTTTTTTGTGTAGTTCTTCTGTATATTTTTGCCACCTCTTCTTAATATCTTCTGCTTCTTTTAAGTCTAAACCATTTCTGACCTTTATTGTGCCCATCTTTGCCTGAAATATTCCCTTGGTATCTCTAATTTTCTTGAAAACATCTCTTGTCTCTCCCATTCTGTGGTTTTCCTCTATTTCTTTGCAATGATCATTGAGGAAGGCTTTCTTATCTTTCCTTGCTATTCTTTGGAACTCGGCATTCAAATCGGTATATCTTTCCTTTTCTCCTTTGCCTTTCACTTCTCTTCATTTCACAGCTATTTGTAAGGTTTCCTCAGACAACCCTTTTGCCTTTTTTTCCTTGGGGATGGACTTGATAACTGCCTCCCGTCCAATGTCACGAACCTCTGTCCATAGTTTTTTCAGGGACTCTGTCTATCAGATTATATTTTTCTGGAAAATTATACTTATTCTCTTCAATAACTAGCTGTACTTTTAGACATAAAGTCTATTTTGTATTATTTATTCAACAACATCCGCTTTCTTTCTTAAGAATATTGTGAATTATAACTTTTTAAGAATTCTTTTTTTCTCAAGTATCTATTTTCCAATTCTAAACCTTTCTCCTATCAGTAACAAAGCCCTTTGAAAGTCCTTAAACAATGTATTCATTTACCTTATGTTTTGGTTAAATTAAATATCATGGCCATGGAATTCTGGGGACTTCAGCTAAGGAGATAAGTATTTTGGGAGTAGAGAATTTTGTTTATGTGGTTAATAGAGTTACTTTCTTGGATTTTTAATTCTTGTTTGCCTTGTTGGTATGGGAATGCCTTCTAAGAGTTCTCCAGCCACATATGGTATAATCTTACCTGGCTTCACCACACAGAACTTATGGCCCTGAGGCTGAGCTGCCATGTGAACTTGTCCTACAGTCCCTAGCAACAAAGATATATGTGAAGTGGATGAGAAAAATGTTTTGAAAAACATGAATGTAAAAACTTACTTATATATATATATATAATCTTCCAATCAAATTGTAAGTACAGGATGTTGTCCTTCTTGGTGCTTATTCAAAACAGAAGCTCTGTCCTGTCTGGTACATATCCAATAATTTACATGTACAGTTATAAATACACACTTTTTAAAAAAGTACCTTATACAACAGAATTCAGTGTTCAGCAGGGCACAGACCTGTAAACATGCTGTAAATAAGCACACCAGCATGTCCACCCTTGTTTTATGCATCTCAACACATGGGAGCACATCTTAGTATATTTGATACATTTGTCTTTTAAGTTGCAGTTGTATGGCTTATGCTAAAAAAAGAAAGGTTTCCTTCTGATGTGACCCAAAATACTAACATTGATGAATATATCATAAAATATGCCACACAATGAGTTTGTAAGTAATTTGGTTAATGAATACATAATTCTTTAATGTATTTCCCTGTACAAGAAGATTTTAAAGCCTCTGAAACCTCACAGCTCATATATAAAGCAAACAGATAGGTTTTCCTAATTTTAACAACAATAACAAAAAAAAGTCTAAATGATATTCCTAATGATAAGCCATAAAATTGAAACTTTTCTACTTTACCAATATTAGAAACAAACTTCAATCATGCTTTAAAAATTGGAATTGCTTTTCTTTCTGTTCACTAAAAATTTTCCAAAATCTTTATTCTATGAAAAGCAATACAAAATATTCAGCCAAAAAGTTTAGGACATATAAAGATATGTCCAAAGGAGACTTCTAAAGTTCATTTGTTTATTTTGGCTTATGGTATTTGTGATGTGTGTGTGCTAAGTCACTTCAGTTGTGTCTGACTCTCAGTGATCCTATAGACAACAGCCCATTAGGCCTTTCTCTCCATGGGATTCTCCAGGGAAGAATACTGGAGTGAGTTACTATGTCTTCCTCCAGGGAATCTAACCCACTTCTCTTAAGTTTCCTTGCATTGGCAGGCAAGTTTTACCATGAGCGTCAAGTGGGAAGCCCATTTGTGGTTTTTGCCAGCTCTTAAAATTTAATTTGTTATATTTTTTCATTCTAAATAAATATTAAATTTTATACCAGATTTGTTATTAGTTATTCTTTATCTCTTTTTCTTAGAGAGAGAATCCCAAATTAAATAAGCCCCTGGATTCTTACAAAATCTGTATTTCTGTCTATCATTTTATTTTATTTTGTCACATAGTATATATAAAAGTATTTCACTGCAAGCTTTTTTCTGTATTTCATGTCCACTGCTAATATTTTTATTGGTCATGTGAATTTTTTTTCTTTGAAAAGTTTCCATCCATTTTGACTTATTTTATCATTTAAAATTTTTTCATATTTTACTTTGTGAAAGTCTTTTTATATGTAATATCTTAGTACTTCATTAAGTATATTACAAATATTTTATCCCACTTTGCAACATTTTGGCTTACTTTAAAACATCTTTTGATAAATATGTTCTCAGTTTTGATATAGTTAGATTTATGTCTTTTTATTTATTTATGGTCAACTCTTTTTTTTCTAAAGGTTTTATGTTTTTTTTCCATTTTTACCATGACTGACATGTCGCAAAAACAGTGAAGACTAACCTGGTTACCTTTGCAAGACTTGGCAATGATTCAAAACTAGTTTATTTTAAAAAAAATAAAAAAGGATCATATTTTGTAATTTATCTTCAAGGTCTTCAGGAGAAGGTTTGAATTCTATACTTTATTACTAAAGCCAACAATTCAACACCAATATATCTCTCATCTTAAAATAAGTATTATTTTATTTATAATAATAATTATTAAAATAATTTATAATAATAACTTTCTGTCCAGAGGTTTTAAAAACAAAAAAAACAGGAAAGAAAAGAAAAATAAGATTTCCCACTGGCTGGCAGTGTAGCCATCACCTCAGCTCTACTTGGCAGTGACAGTGTTTTCCATTAAAGGCTCTGTAGGGGCCAAGGCCCTGTGGGACTGTGGCTGGTCCCTTGACCGCTTTGTTGGGGGCTGTCCCCCACCAGGCTTTCCTCTTCCTGCTGGGCCAGCAGACCCTGTAAGGACATGACAGGGACACATACCCTGACCCTCTGACCCCTGCAAGGACCAGAGGACCCCTGACTCTGCTTGCAGGCACTAATTTCTGAGAGTTAGGACATTCAGAACAGGAGTAGAGTGGGGGAGATGGAAAAGTGTGGAGAGTCCAGCGGAGACCAGACAGACTTCATTTGGGGGCATTTTCAACAAAGGAGAGAACTCAGTACTGAGAAGGTAAGCATCTGGGAGACTGGGCACAGCCACAGATAGGTGGGTGTCTGGAGGCGGGGACAAGGGCTGCTCTAGGAGAGCCTATATTCCCAGGGACCCACTTCCTGAAGCCTCTCTGTTTCCCTTCAGCCTTAGGCTTCGAGGAGTTGCACACATCAGCAACCCCCAGAGTCAGGGTGGATGTTGAGCGTGGGCAGCCCTGCCTCATCCACACTGCGGGGGGGGGGGAGTCCTCAGAATTCTGGGCAAAGCGGGGCCAGGAATGTCACCGTAGCAGCGGAGGACTGGTCTGGTGTTAGGGCCTGCATGCTGGCCTTTGCTGCCACACCAACCAAGGAGTCTGACAGACTGCTCCTGTGAAGCTCCGCCTTGTAGGGAGGGGCAGGGCTGCAGCTGGTTTCTAGAACCCTCAAGCTTCCTGGTACCTGGCTGATACAGGATGCAAAACTTCTAGGGGAGTGGAGGCAGGGGAGCAAGATAACTGGCCAGTGGGGTTAAACACACCAAGGTGGGAGGTCAGGGCAGGAGCCTGCTCTGCCTTCTGTACCTGCACACCCACAGGGTGACAAACACATTTGTCACCAGCAGTAGGTGGCAAACATACCTTGACCTGTTCTACCATAAATAGGGTGTTTTCTAAAAGGAGTCCAAGGCACCGGTCTTCCCACAGGCACCCTCAGACAGCGGTGCACCAGCCTCTGCTCTGTCACCCAGGGTGTCCCTTAGAGACACTGATTGAGAAGGCAGGACCCTACTCACGTGAGATGTGCAGATTTTGGGGGTCTGGGGAAGGCCCCAGCCAAAGTGACTGGCACATCTGTGCTTCCGAGCTTAACAGGAACCGGTCCACACAGTAAATAGAAGTGGAGACTCTGAACACAACACGCTTTCCCCACCTCCACCCAGGGTCCTACCTGCGTAAAGGAAGAAGCAAAACGTTCTGAAGCGGGAACACAGGTGAGGGCAGAACAAGATTAAAGATATTTAGCATCATTTTTCTGGACATGAACACTAACCCTTGACTCAGGGATGCAGACACAGGGGCCTCTCTGGATCCCATACTCTGGTTGGACTTGAATATACCATGTACCCCAAGCCAGCCAGGGCCCTGGGGAAGAAGCCCCAGAAACATGAACACAGAGCTGGTTTTCCAGGAGCCTTGGGGGAGGGGAGCTGGGGGTCCCAAATTTCAAATTTCTGTGGTTGTTTTGTTATAGTTAAAAAGCACAGGGGGAGCACATTTTCACAATTAACGGATGCTGGACACTTATGAAAGAAAAAATATATATATATCAAGTTTTGGTCATAGATCTAAGGCAAAGTTACATTTCTCACATGGACACAAATGAGATACCTAAAGTCGGATGTTAAGGAGGTGGGTTCACACGTCCCTCACAGCACCTTGGCCTGGATGACGATTTCTGGGTTCTGCTCTGGATCATCCTCAGCTCCAACTGGGCCAGGCTGTGCTTCAGTCCTTCCCCAGAGTGGCTTTTGCACATTTTTTGACGGTCTGCTGCAGAACATGGGGCATGGCCGATGGAGTCTTCTTGCAGGCCACCTTGAGATTGTTGGGGACCACAGGTCTGAGCTGGTGATGATCACCCTGTCAGTGCCCACTGAGTGCAGCATGTCCATCACCACTAAGGCTTTTAACTGGCTCCCACACAGCAATTCAGCCTCAGACTAGTTGGGAGTGGTGATGTCTGCAACTTGCACGACTTCTTTATGTAAACAGAAAGGAGATCGCCATGGTGGTACATGGACCTTCTCCGTTCCACTTGTGTCCCATCTTAGGGTCTCATGTGCACACAAGCCTGGAGTTCTGCTGCTTCAGCTCTGCACGATGCCCACCACCATGGCCAGGAAGAACAAGCCTTTCGTGTAACTGCGAGCATGCAGTCATACTGGTTCACCTTGTTCAGCTTTAGCCCGTCATATAGCTCCTGGAGCTCATCTGAGTTCAGGTCTCGGCCCTTCCCGTGTGAGTAGCCTGTGTGGTTTGACAACTAAACAGTTTAGGGCATCTACCTCAAACTGCAGAACCTGCAGCAGGAACGTAGTCACTCGCTTGGGCACAGAGCTGTGAACCTTGTGGCACCTGGCATACCTCCACGCAGTGGGGTGGGGAGGGGCGGGAGGAAAGTGGGATTCAAGGTAGAGGGCGGGCGGGGTCAGCGTCTCAGCCACAAGCAGGGGCTGGGCTGTGGACAAGCTCTGAGTGGGCGTGCCAGACAGTCTCCCTCTCTAGAGGTATTTTATTTATTTTAAAAAATACATGTATTTATTTAGTTTCCACTGTGTTGTTGGGTCTTAGTTGCGGCAGCCGAGCTCTCCCTTTTAGCCGCGTGGACTCTTCCTTGCAGCTGACTGGCTTGACTCTCGTTGTGGCCCAGAGCACAGCGGGCTCCGTAGTTTGCAGCAGGCTGCTCTCTAGTTGAGGCACGCAGGCTTAATTTCCACAAGGCACGTGGAATCTTAGCTCACAACCAGAGATGGAGCCCCTGAACCCAGTGTTGGAAGGCAGATTGTTTACCACTGGACCACCAGGGAAGTCCCTAAAGCTATTTTATAGAAATTTTCATGGCACTAAATCTAAAATCTTTTAAAATAGGTTCTACCAGACACTTAAAACATTTCATTTTTGACATTTAACTCCTTAAATTTTTACGTTCTATGTTTATACATGGAATGAAGTTGATTCAAATTTTATCTTTTTTACATATGGATAGTCGTTTTTTCTCTAAACATTTTCCTTTCCCAACTAATCTGAAATTTAATCTCTGTCATGTATCAGCATGTGTGGCTATGCTTCTTAGTTTTCTATTTCAGTTGTTATTAATATTTTGTTTATCCTTGTACAAGTTTACACTTCTCACTTATTGTAGCTCTATGACAATTACTGATAACTTTCTGGTTAGTGCCTTTCACTGTTCTCTGGCTCTTACCAGCCTTTCAATCCTCCATGTAAAGTTTTAAGATCAGATTATGTTTCATGAATAACCTTGGTGTACATTGGAATTGTACTGGATATAATCTTTATCAGGAGATATATTATTTCCAAATATCAGTCTTTCAACCACAGACATGATATATGACTTCATATATTTAGATGTTAATAAATACCTGTTCATAAAGCTTTAAATATTTCCCTGTTAGCAGTCTTAAACATTTAAAAAGATTATTGATATAGTATTGTAAATTGTCATATCGCATTGTATTTTCAAAATGTTTATTACTGTTAATATATTTCCTATTTTACATTTGATGTCTCATTCTTTTTCTTATTACACTTGCCTAAGACTTCAAATCAATGTTTCATAAAAGAATTGGTACTATGGGTCCTTGTCTTAGTCCTGATTATAAAGAAAATTATTCTAATGTTTCAGGATGGTATTTATCTTAGATCTGTTCTCTTTACAAGATTCAGGATGTTCTACTATAAATTTTTGCTTACTAATAATATTCATTATGATGTATATTGGACTTTATTAAACACTTTTTTTATCTAAATAGATGATCATGTTTTTCCCCTATAATCTGTTAATGTGTTGAAATAAATATATGACTTTGAAAATATTGACCTAATCTCCCATAACTGGTGTATCTTTTTGGCCAACAGATATTATTTGAAAAATACATTTGGCTTCCGTTTGCTAATATTCTGTTTAGGATATTGCATCTATATTAATGAGTGAAACGGTTCTGGAATTTTCCTTTCTGATAATATAGTTTACTGGGTTTAATATCAGGCATATCCAAGAATAGTAGAATGAGTTTGGAGGATTTTCTCTTTTCGATTGTCTGTGATATTTGGTGTGATCTGTTTTGTTTTGTTTTTTTTTTTTTTTGAAAAATTGAAAGAACTCTATCTCCTGGTTTCTATTTTTATTATCAAGAAGTAAACTATCTAGTGTTTATTCCTTTGAAAAGAACCTTTTTCCTCTATCTCATTGTAATATTTTTATCTTTTTACTTGCTTTCTGAAGTTTCATTAAAATATTTCTTTGGATGGATTTCTTTAATTTATTCTGTAAACCCCACACTTTGAATCTTTTTGAATGTTTTGTTTGGCTTCTTACATTAGTTATAGAATATTCTCAGCCGCACTCTGTTTACCAATTAATTCCTTTCACTTTATCTGGACTAGTAATTGATGGACCAGTAATTAAACTATGTTAGACTCTCTCAGTTATTTTCACCATCACTTAACCTTTTTCATAGTTTCTGTTTTTCTTCTCTATGGTACGTTCTGGGTGCTTTCTTCTTACCTAGCTTCAATTGCAGTAATGCCTTGCCTCTAGTGTGTCTAATCTGCTATAGTCACTCATTGAACTTCTATTTTCATTTTTATATTTTAACTTTTTGTTAAGTTCTCTTTGAGTTTTTTCCAAAGCTGCTTGCTTCCTTTACTGTTTCCAGTTTCCTGAAGATAGAGTCAAACTTATATTTTGTTTCTTTAATTCTAGCCTGCATAATTGCTTTTATTCAAATAATATGAATATTTGATGAATTCATGGTTTATTTCCGTGATATGATTCTTTTTCTTTTGTCTTTTTTGCTGATTCTTACATATAGTGTCTTATTCCGTTGAATACGTTTGATTAATTTTTCTTAAACTACTTATGTTTTAGGGGGAAACTATCCATGAGAATTCTGAGCCCTAAAATGAAGCTTTTCTCCTCTAGAGAAGATTTTCATTTATTTCTTTCAAATTCCTGGTAGTACTAGAAATCTCCATCATCTTTACTGTAAATTTATGACACATTTTAATGTATTAACTGTACAGTGTGAATTTTTGGCCGCAAAGTCACCTTGGGACCAGTCTGAGATAGTACTTCACAAAATCAATTCTATATTATAGATTGGCTCTAGAAATTTAATTTTGCTGATTTATTTAAACAATGTTATTGGTTGTGTTTGAGTTTGCATACTTTGAGTTTGCACTGAAGTTAGTCTAAACACTTGAGAAATAGGACATTTGTTCTTTCCTTCAGATCCCAGTTATAGCTCTACAACACCTGTGTTACTGAAATGATCTGATTGCTATATATGTGTGAATTCAGTTAAAGATTAAGGTTGGATGGGTTTATTAGCTATTCAATTATAGAATTCATCATTGAATGTTTACAGAAAGTTGATTTGGCCAGAGTCCAAAATGTGGAGATGTTTTTATGGCATTGCTTATTTGTAAATGTTTTGCTTAATCAGGCTAAACTTTTAAGCAGTTAAATATGAATAGATACTGTGAATAATAATCTAAGCACCAGAGTAGTTGCAAATACCTTTAGCTAAAGGAAAATTCCATTCTGGTGCCTTTGTTAGCAATCAACATATGTATTTAATGTGACATTTTTCATCATTGTAATTAGCTACTGAGCTTCTGAAAGATGAAACACAATTTTTTAAAAGCAGTTTGCCTAGCTTGTAAAGATATAATATCCAGTCTTATATATCACTTAATAGATTTTTCTATCATTGCACATCTTTAAGTTTAATGATTGCTATCCTTATTTATTTAGAACCAAATATAAAGCAGCAGATGTACTGAAATGATATATCTGATTCAAATATTCATTACAACAATGTACATGTAATATATATTACTATATACATACTTGTGCCTACTTAGCGCAGATTTCCAGCACTACACATAAATGAGGCAACTATGATTATGACTCCCAAGCTCATGTGCTTTTAGATGTATAATGATAAAGTACATTACACTTCAGAGTATAAAGTTAGCAGTCCTTAGGTTGTATTAAACGGAAACTTTCTCAGCTTGAGCAAAAAGCTAATTTGTTAGGACAGCAGTGTATTTGGGCCTCAGGGATAGAAATTAGAATGGAAACACACTAAAGAATACATTAAGTTAATCCCTTGGTGCCTCTTATGTCTATCTTTCTCTGAATGTCATGCTTTATTTTTCTCCTTCATTGAAAGACAGTTTTTCTCTTGCTCATCCTCTCAGTAGAAAATGACACCAGCATTTGCTCTGGAATTTATGTAAAGTCATGAGGTAATTGAGAAAGACTAAATTTGCTCTCTCCGGGTCTCAGTTCTCAATATTTGACAAGGAATTGATTGGCTGAATTCTGAGCTCACTCCTGGGGTGTGAATCAAATAGAATCTTGATGGTTTCCACTGTACCAGGGTTGATGGAGAGAAAAGGGAATATTTGGAGGAAAGAGTTGCTGGAGAACAATTTAGTAGTATCTCTTATATTTGACCAGAGGCTGCATTCCCTAACTCCTTACCACTCAAAATGTGGTCGGTGGAATAATAACGCTGGTATTACCAGGGAGCTTGTCAGAAATTTAGAATCTCTGCTGCACGGTGTTTCTTATGAAATTTGGATTTGCATTTAACAAGATCCTCAGGTGATTTGAATGCAGATTAAAAATTAAAACATGGTTCTAATCTGGTAAAAAGTCAGGACCAGGTGTATAAAAATTGATTTTATTCAAGTATCTTTTACTCTTTTAGCTTCCTAAGTTAACCTTTTAACATTCTGGCAGAATCCCCATCAACTGATATACATATATTTAATATATATGTATTTATATTTAATTATAAAGGTAATCTTGACAGCATGTCAGTCACCGCAAATTCATTTTCATTAATGGAAAAATCAAACAGTTCAAGATTTAGATCCTAATAATTCAGGTCAATAGTTCCAATTTTATATATGGAGGATGGCATAATGTGTCTATTGACAATGTATTTCTAGTATTTTAAAGTTTTACAAATATAACTCATTTATATTAATTTCCGGGGAAGGAAATGGAAATCCACTCCAGTATTCTTGCCTGGAAAATCCCATGGACAGAGGAGCCTGTAGGGCTGCAGTCCATGGGGTCTCAAGAGTCAGACATGACTTAGCAAGTAAATAACCACTACCACCATATCAATTTCCAAAAAAGAAAAATAATTGATTGGACAACTCAAATGGAAACAACTAATTCAGGTAACCTTGATGAAGATGTTTAAGATCAATTTTTCTGTAAGCACATCTTATGGAATAAAATATTGGCTGAGTGTCATTAATATTTATTACACACTAAAACCTTCCTGAATAATATGTATAGATTTTTCTGGTTTATATTTTGTGGTGTTCAGATTGTGACCTGCCATTAACGGAATGTTTACAAATATAATTATTTTTATCTAGGCTTTCTTTTCTGACTTTATTATAGTACTATACATTTTAACTTGGGCTTGGGATATGGAGCTGGACTGACTTGGACTGGAATTGGGGTTTAACTTCTTACTAGTTTCATGGTCTTGGGCTACTTACATCAGCTACCTAAGCCTTGGATCCTTGTCTGTAGAGTGGAAATAATTGTTATAATTTTTTTTCTATAGAATTGTGAGACTTGAAAGAGACAGTGATTATGTCCTGGCAGAGAGTTAGCATGGTGTTTGGTCAGGCCACTCAAGGTGGCTGTGTTCTTGTTCTCTGTATATAATTTGCTCGAGTAGTCCACACGATATGTATACCCTACTGACATGAACATGCTTGCCCTCAACCCCAGCTAGTGATTGTTTTGATCCTTAGGGCAGATGCAGCTCACCTGCTAGTTCATTAAAGTGAAAGTCCTTGTCATGAGCCAATCTGCTGTCAATTTTCCTTATAAATTATAGCCTCCTTCTCCCCAGAGTAGCAAAGATGGCTGCCTATCCTGTCTATTTGCTGTCCATACTGAGATATCACTCCAGAATATTTTGCTGAGGACAGGTAAAATTCCCTGTCTAGTATGCCATCCAGGGTTTCCCTTGTGTCTCAGTAGTAAGGAATCCGCCTGCCAATGCAGGAGATGCAGGAGATGTGGGTTTGATCCCTGGTTCAGGAAGATCCCGTGGAGAAAGAGATGGCAACCCGTTTCAATATTCTTGACTGGGAAAACAAGGATAGAAGAGCCTGGTGGGCTATAGTCCATGGCGTCACAAAGAGTCAAGACAAGACTGAGCACACACACTTGCTGTTAACATCTCTGTCACTGTCTTCCAGCTCTTTCATTGGTCTTGGGGCTGGGCAACAATAGCTCAACATATAGTACAAATTTGTTGTGGTTATTGTTTGGCTACTGGATCTTCGTTGCTGTGCACAGGATTTCTCTAGTTGGAGTGAGTGGGGGCTACTCTCTAGTTGCGGAGCACAGGTGTCTCATTGTAGTGGTTTCTCTTATTGTGGAGGACAGGCTCTATAGCACACGGACTTAGTTGCCCCTCAGCATGTAGAATCTTCCCAGACCAAGGATCAACCCTGTGTCCCCTGCCTTGCAAGGTGAATTCTTAACCACTGGGCCACTAGGAAAGTCCTCAATTAGTTACTATTATAATCATTTACCTTTATATGCTCACCTTATTTCATTTGGTTCTTGACAGCAAGTTTTTCATGTTCCTTTTGGAAACATTTTTACCTTATCTAATCATCAACAAAAGAAAGCTTTCTTCTTTGTTCACAATGTTTTTTACTCAGTGGCTAGTTTGGATTAGAAATTTATTGCCAATAGATCTTCTTGAATGGGACTTTGAAAATTGTATGTGTTGCCTGTATTTGGTTATAAACTTCATTGCCGTTTTCAACTTGATTCTTATTTTGGTTCATTTCATGTAATTATATACCATTGTATATACTGTATCAGAAACAGGTAAGCATAGAAAAGTCAACGTGGAAGGGATTCTTTGATGTTTATATATATATTTTAAACACAAATAAATCTCTAGCTTCCTTACTTCCTGATTGGTTATTAGATTTGCCACGGATAATTCATGCAACATTTTAGGCATTGGAACCTCCAGGTTAGAAGTTTTGTAGTAAATTTATACTTTTCTGTAATCATAGAGGCAATTGTTGATCTCAGAAATGTTTATCTTTGCAAATATCCTTTTACTATTTAGGTGAAATATTTTCTGATTCAATATTGTTATTTCTCATATATTCCCTAAGATGAAAAATTCAAGTAGAATGTATCTCACATTCAAACACACTGAATTTTCATTTTTCAAAGTTTATTCTATTTTTCAAGTTTGGAACCAGTGGAGAGATAGAGGTCAGACAAAAAGCAAAATGTCACATTCATTTCCCTCATGAGTAACTGGAAAAGGTAAATTTAGATGTAAAGCTAAGTTGGCTTACTAATAATCCATCTCTGTATTAGACTAACTCACCCCATTAATGGGAGACCTGTATAATCCCAGAGTGGACATATCAGACTTTTTCCCTCTTATGAATAAGACAATAAATAGACCAGAATACACGCCTTCTGCAAACACAATAGAAGCACAGAAATTGCCAAGAGACTTGTACTTCTTTCTTCCAGAACCATCATCATCATGAACATCATTCCTCTTTCTATGATCAAGGTAATTAGAATTTTACTTTTTTTCAAGGTAATACAGTGAAATAGCACAAAACTTTAATATTACCTTGGAATTGAAGACATCTTTAGTGCGGGTAAATAATAGCATTCTAACATTCTGGTTAGTTTTCAAAATCTAAGCATAGATTATCCACCTTAAATATATTATTATTTTAAGCTTATGTAAGATTAAATAGAGATTTGTGATACCCTCAGAAAAGTAAAATCTAGCCCACTCTTTGGAACTGTCAATTCAAACTTATTTTAACTTTGAATGTCTAATTAAAATGCTGTAGGTTTCCTCTTACCATCGACAAATGGTACACCTTCTTTACTACACCTCTGCTAACTTCATATATTTCCTTCTGCCCAACTTTTGTTTCCCTAGTATATCAATAATTTCAGGGTGGGAGGAAGCTCACTGCATAGGATCCAAGGCAAACCATTAATTACAATGAAATTGCACTGATAAAAATCTCAAATCTCAATTTTATTTTTACATTTTTTCTTCTTTGGATCAACTCACTTTACTTTGATTCCTCTGGCTCCAACCTGAGGTAGACTCATTATATCCCTATAAGAAGCTAATCTCTTCCCATGACATGGGAATGCATGTATGGAATGCATAAGAAAACCACAAAGACAAGATTTATTTGTCAAATAACTAGCTCTAAGATTTCAAGAGTGGACAAATAAGTTGAAGTTCTGTTTGTCCTTTGCATTTTTATATCTTAATTGTAGTTTTCAAGATATTGTTTTTTCCCCCCCTTTTTTTTTTAAGGAAAACTTGCAACTTTTATCATTTAGTTTAACTGAACATTGTCCGAAACAAATTTGAGGACATCAATTTTTTTTTCAATATAAATACCCATTTAAAAATACATATGTTGGTTATTAGTTACATTCTTAAAGATGATTAAACTATCCTCTCTGGACAGTTTAACAGCATTATTACTGCATTCACATTCAACCATCTGGTTTACCTAAAGAAAATTAAAAGGATGATGTCACCAGAGTACCTCATCTACATTGCAAGAATTACACTGCATACACAAGAGTATTATTAGAAACATATGTTTAGTTTAAAAACGCCTTCCATTTCATTCACTGTGAGCCAGATTATATCAGTGACAAAAATTTCTCAGGAAGTTAGATAGCATTTGAATTTGTTAAATTACCACTAAAAGGCACAGCACCTTAAAACTAGTTTCAAATATCTATTGCACCAATCAAAATACTTGATTTACTCTAATGGGAACATTCTCCTCTTGAAACAAATAGAACAAAACAACACGACAACTGTATTATAGTTGAGAAGGCATAGCAAAGATTTATACAATGTACCAGCATTTATATTGTTTCATATTTAAAGAAAGGAAGATCAACATTTAATCTCACAGTGAAATTATTGACTTATTTTCACAAAGGGTTAAACAATTGAAAAATTGTCTGGCTTCTGAGAAGAAATGCAAAAGACATAGTGAAACATCTGAAATAAGCAATCAGAACAAAGCATTGTTTGGGGGCTGACCTAGTGTTTCAGCAACTTAATCTTAAAATAAAGAGCTGTCTATAATATTATTTTAGAACTCCCTCCTCCAAATCAGTTGCTCATAATTTCTTTTTAAGATATTTTTTCCTAACAGACAAAAAACTTTAGCAAAACTCATCTTACTTTAAAAAATAGTCTGTCACTAGCCTGGAAGAGGGGTGGTAGATATCAAACAATGACATATTTCTGAGAACAAGGATAAAGATGGAATGATTTTTAGATAGGCAGTCAACTACATCTGCTTCTAAGGGCTTATATGAAATCAATTTTAATGTAGTCAAATTATTCAATGTACTTGAAGTAGTATAATGTTACTACATTATACATTAATGTATTAATTGCTATATTTCTTGTGAAAGCTACATCTCTCAAAATAAAATGCCCTCATATTTTCCAATGTAAAATAACAAGATGGGGAGGGAGGTGGGAGGGGGGGTTCATGTTTGGGAATGCATGTAAGAATTAAAGATTTTAAAATTAAAAAAAAAAAACAAAGAAAGAAGTAAACTTAAAAAAAAACCTGAAAAAAAAAAAGGATATACCTTAAAGCCAATGAAACTGATAATATGGTACAAGATATAAGTGACCCAGAAATAATGAGGTCTCCTAAAAGATTTTGTTTGTTGATAAGTTTAGGTTACATATATAAAATGGTCTTTGACTTACCAAATATTATAAACTTAATGTCATATTAAAATGTGGTTTATTCTGTAGGCTTGTGAGTATCCAAAAATTTTACCAACTTCTAGACTGGGATACTTATAGGAGATAATGCAGTAAAGTAAATGGCACACAGGTTTTGGAAAAACAAGCAAACAAAAAGCCCCCAAACAACAGCCTGAGTTTTAATCCTAGTCTCGTTATATACTAACAGTATGGGTCAGAATGAGTCATATAATCTAGCTGAGCCTGTTTTCTGTTCTGTAAAATGAGAAAATGTTAAGGTGCTGTGTATATGACATGGGCTTCCCAGGAGATATTAGTAGTAAAGAACCCTCCTGACAATGCAGGACACATAAGAGATATAGGTTCAATCCCTGCATCAGGAAGATCCCCAGGAGGAGGGCATGGCAACCCACTTCAGTATTCTTGCCTGGAGAATCCCATGGACAGAGGATCCTGGTGGTCTATAGTCCAGGTTGCAAAGAGTCAGACACGACTGAAGTGACTTAGCACACACGCACATATATGACATATACTTATCACACTTTCTAAGGCTTCCTAACAAATCACCCCAAAACTTAATGGTGTACAGTTGTCCATGTGTTCTGTGGCTCCAGAATTCAGCCAGGTCACAGTTGGAATGGTTTTTTATCTGCTCTGCTGTCCTTTACCTTAGCAATTACCTCTTCCCATGAATCTCTCTTTCATGTTGTGCTTCCCAGATGGTAATGAACCTGCCTGCCAGTGCAGAAGAGGTAAGAGATGTGGGTTCAATCCCTGAGTCAGGAAGTTCCCCTGGAGGAGGTCATGGAAACCCATGCCAGTATTATTGCTGGAAAAACATAACACACACATGGCATAATGTCTGGGTTGCTAGAATGAGTATCCTGAGAGAGTGAACTCAGTAAGATTGTTCTACCATACTCCATTTGTTACAGCACTTACAAGTCCCTGCCCAGACACAATGGAACAATACCTCTTAATGGGAAGATTTTCAGTCATGTAGCATGAACATGTGGGATGGGTTAAATACATTGACCAATTTTAGAAAATAAAATCGCCTGCAGCACTCAACATGTAGAAGCTATTATTATATAGTATGGAATTGTTGAAAAGGCATGGATTTGGGATCAGGATATTTTACCACCTAAAAATTCTTGTTACATATGTCTCTTACAAATTCTTCACCTATTAAATTAGTATGATACACTTATTTTGAAAGTTTTTTGGTGAGGATTAAAGAAATAATATGCAGAAGTATTTGACAAATACTGCATGCTCAGTAAATGCTTCTCCAGATTTTGACTCAGCAGGCAATAGCACTGAAATTCCCTCAGTCTGAGTCTGCTACAGAATCAGAGTTCCAACAAGGTAAAGCAGGTATGAATAGGCCAAATGGATGGATTTCTGTTTAGAATCAAGCTTTGAGCAGTGTATTCAGAACCAACAAAATATAACTTTCTATCTGGAAAAGTCCAGTGTCATCCACAAGCTTAAGGAACAAATTGAATCACAGACTCCTAGAATCTTAGAGAAGGAAGTTGACTGATAGGGCAAACTCCACATTTTATAGATAAGAGAATCAAGAGAGGTTAAATTGCTTATTCAAGGTTGTACTCTAAGGAGAAAGTATGTGGCTGAAATTCATGTCTGCTAACTTGTAGGTTCAATTCTTTAATAATCAACTATGCATATAATGAACATTATACCTTTTTTCCTCTGGAATGGAATCATACATTAATTACAGCTAAGCATATTATGTGTGTGAATTTAATAATAACATGATTGCAATAGTTAATAAATTAATATGACTTATGAGAGTTTAAAAAATCTTTATGAGTAATTATTCTATTATGGGAAACAATCAGGAAACTGAAGCTGAAAAATAACTGAAAAAATTTTCCAACTTTCCAAAAATATACCTTTCCGGTTTTGAATGTTTGATATTAGCTAATCAAAAACACAAATATGATTGTATCCATGCCTTGCTCAGCCACTAAGTCATGTCTAACTCTTTGCCACCCATAGACTGTAGCCTGCCAGGCTCCTCTGTCCATGAGATTTCCAGGCAAGAACACTGGAGTGGGTTGCCATTTCCCCCTGCAGGGGATCTCCCTGACCCAGGGCCTGAACCCACGTCTCTTGCATCTTCTACATTGGAAGGTAGATTCTTTACCACTGAGCAACCTTAATTGATCATAGGTATATACTGAGCATGTCAGTCAATTTTTCCATGGAAATCAGACTTCCAGGACTGGATGCAGACAACTGAACTGTACTTCCAATCATAGCTGGTACATGAGTGGTTGTGAGAACTAAGTAGTATATTAGTTCCCATTGTAGCTGTAAGGAATTACCACAGCTTAGTAGTTGAAAGCAATACAAATGTATTTTCTTACAGTTCTAGACTCAGAAGTCCTAAACAAGTTTCATTTGGTTAAAGTCAAGGTGTTGGCAGGTTTCTCTGGAGGTTCTTAGAAGATATATATATATATATATATATATATATATAAATTTTTTTTTTGCTTTTTTTCAACTGCTAGTGGCCATCTGCATTCTTTGTGATTATATTTAGAACCACATAGATAATCTAGAATAATCTTTCCATCTCAAGATATTTAATCACATCTGTAAAGTCTCTTTGGTCATGAAAACATTCATAGGTCCTAGATGTAGGAGTCTTTATTCAGCCTAGCAGAAGTGGCATGATACATACTTATTAGTTTACCTTTTGCCTGACTCTAAGTGAAGGCTCAATAAAAAGTAACAGATTATTATGTAATACAGTGATTTTATATTTATACACATAGTCATCATTTGCATCCCTGGAAAGACACACTGTTGTGTGATATTATTCAAAGACTGTGGGTGCCAAAACAATAAAGTTAAAAATTGTCTCTGAGCATCACCTAGTGGAATGACTAGAAACCAGGAACACTCCCAAGCCCTTCCCACCCCTCCTCACATGATCTTAAGAAGGCACCTCTGTATTCTATGCACTTTTAAACCTTCTTTCCACTTCTCTCCTGATTCTCACTCTTGATGCCTTGATCTGCAGAGATGTCCACCTTCACCTTTTCCTGTGTCATTGCTGTTTTACCTCTGCTGCCATTGCATCATAGCTCTGTCCCTGCCAACTGGATTTGCTCCACTCTCCAAGAACCCTCAACCGTGGGTGAAATGCCCAACCCCTTTCTCTCTTCATCACTCTGATCATTCGACACCAGTTTTGAGCCCTTCTCTTCCCCTATATTTCTATTTCTTCTTTCTTTTAGCAACTTGACTGTTGTGTACTCCATTATTATTAATAATTGCTATCTATAGATCTCTTATAGCTGTCTCTTGTAGAACACTTTAAGCAGCTTTCCCTAGGCTAAAATGGAAGACATTACCTTCAGCTGTTTCACTGACACAAGTTCAAGATGAAGCCATTCTTTTCCCAAACACAGAGTGAGTTTTATGTTGTTCAAGGATGTGAATAATGATTTAAAATTTAGTGTGTATAAATCATGTGTTGATAAACATGAAATCCACAATCTCTGCCCAAGAAGTTTGTTAAATATTGGAAATAGAAAAAAAATTTAAAACATGATACAGGTCGTTATAATCCAGAGTGACATGCTAGAGAATGTTAGACATTTAGGGTGTGATAGAAGCATGTAGGAGAGGCACCTATTGCTGATTTGAAGGGTCAGAACTTGGTTCCTGGAGAAAATGTTCTGTATGAGGAGACTTCAAGGATCAACACTCCTTAGACTAATGAAGTGCAGAAGAGGATAGGTCCAATGGATGCATGGAGAATACAGTTTTCAAAGGAAAAGAAAAGCCTAAAGCAGAGACTTAGAGAATAAGAGAGGGTGTTGTGTGTAGAGTTCTGAGTGAATTGCAGGATGCTAAAGCATTGAGTATGGCAGGAGAATGGAAGAGAGAAGGCTGGATAGGTTCACAAGATCCCAAGAACTTTGAGAGTGATATAAGAAGTTTAGATTTTACATAAAGGTCAAAGAGGAATTCCTGAAATGAAGTGGTATTTTAGGAGTGGTGTTTAGGAAGATCATTCTTTGACTCATACTGCAATGGAAAAGGACAAAAGGCAAGACTGGAGATGAATTGGGTGGGGCAGGGTAGAACTTATTACAGTAAAACGGTTGATCTTCTTTCTAAACTGGTGATTCTGACAGGTTAAAGTGGACAAACGGTTTAGTTCAGTTCAGTTCAGTCGCTCAGTCGTGTCTGACTCTTTGTGACCCCATGAATCGCAGCACACCAGGCCTCCCTGTCCATCACCAACTCCCAGAGTTCACTCAGACTCATGTCCATCGAGTCCGTGATGCCATCCAGCCATCTCATCCTTTGTCGTCCCCTTCTCCTCCTGCCCCCAATCCCTCCCAGCATCAGAGTCTTTTCCAATGAGTCAACTCTTCTCATGAGGTGGCCAAAGTATTGGAGTTTCAGCTTTAGCTTCAGTCCTTCCAAAGAACACCCAGGACTGATCTCCTTTAGAATGGACTGGTTGGATCTCCTTGCAGACCAAGGGACTCTCAAGAGTCTTCTCCAACACCACAGTTCAAAAGCATCAATTCTTTGGCACTCACCTTTCTTCACAGTCCAACATTCACATCCATACATGACTTAGAGGTAAATCTCACAGTATTTGATGCTTGTTAGAATGTGAATGTTATGGTGAAACGAGAGAGAGGAGTTCCTGGTACCTGTCATATATAGATTCTTGGTTGTGAGGTTACTTGTCAGACTTTAGAGTCCTTTCTCAGTTTGTCTAAGGAGACCCTTCATTTTTGCATGAAAAGAATTGACAAGCTGGAGATCATGGTGCACTCACAGATTTTGCCCTTGAATTAGGCCCCTGTTGCATATCTACTTTTTTTTTTTTTAAATGTTCCTTATTGTTTAACCATTGCATGGGATTCATTTCTCCAACCCTCTTCTGTTATGATGGGAACTGGTAAGGTCTGTGGTTGCAAAGCTCTATAGACGGCTAGCCTTTGCAAACAGGAGAGAAGCATGACTCATGGCTTTCTCAAGTGTGACAGAATTCTTTAATTTTTCATTAAAGTATGTAAACAGTTTACACAGTTGTCTAACTTTTCTAACAGAGAAAACCAAGCAGACAAATTTCAGGAAAATATGAAGTACTCTTTTGGCATGCCAGTGTAGTTTTCTTTTATGCCCTGTGGAGGACCATGAACAAATACTATAATAAAAAATATAAAACAAAATGAAAGCAAAGCAATAAATAATACAAATATAAATATGTGGATAATTTTTTTATTGTATTACATCGAGGACTTTTAAAAGCACAAAACAAATGAAAGAAATCACAAAAGATGGTTAATTTATATCCCTTAGAAAAATTTCTGTATGCAGATGTTCATCAAATCAAATGTAATGAGAAACTAGAAAGAAAAAATATGAATAAGAAATTTGACAAAAATATAGTCTAGAACCTTAAGATCATATTCTTTAAAAAACAAATCCACAAAAAATTTTAATACTTCAGGACATAATTTGGAAATAACTCACAGAGAAATACCAATAGCCTTTAAGTATATTGTGACTGCCATTTGTTTTTCCTTGAACCCTCCAGCAGTTCTGTTCTTCTCTTCTGACATCACTCCATGAAGTTCATTTGAGGACTCTCCTCTGCACCCCTGACCCCAGTGGTGAACCACGTATTCTAAGCTCAAGCCAGTCAATAGTTCAGGGCTAGGCATATGTCCTAAGATGATCCATTCAATTCCTAGACTGTTTCTGGGGTCTGCCTATAAACAGGCTTTCCCACCGAACTTGAACCCAAGAATATATCATGTTTCAGTTACTGCAGTTATCTTGCCACTCTGAGAATAAAGTGTACATATAGAAGAAAGAAGAGCATAGCAAGTAAACAAATAAGAAAAGACTAGGAAAGGATGACATTGTTTGGAGTCTAGAAATTCAGCTGTCCTTGGAAAGTAGTTACAACCTTTCTGCAGAACAATATGTTAATATTAGCTTATATGACTCAGAACATATGTTAATACACTAAAAGGTTAATAGAATCATATTGCATATATCTGGTTGATATAATTAGTAATCCTTTTAATTTCCTTTTTTATATTCCATTTTATTTCCTAAATTTTTGTAAAATGACATGTATTTTGCTCTTTAATTTTTATCTTTTTATATTACTTTTATATTTTGGAAAAATATATTATTATGTTGTTAATTATATATTAATTATATTAATGCTAATTAATTTGTATGAGCAACATGACAATATAGATGAATTTAGTTAGACTTAAAAATATTTATTCTCATAGATATGATAAAATTATACAAGTTATCCATATTGTGAAGTTTGAGGGTACATACTTCTGGACTGCCAATTCTGCTCAAGACTTCTGACATCAACTGCAAGTTTTGGAGGTTACCATAATCAGTCTAAATTTGAGCAATTAGCTAGAAGAACTCACAGCACTTGCTGAAAGCCAGTATACTCATGATTTCAGATGACTACAGGGAAAGACAATATATGAAAATAACAGCCAAAGGAAGAGATGCATAGGGCAGAGTCTGGGAGGGTTCCAAATATGAAACTTCTATTGACTTCTGGAAAGATCTACTCTCCAGGTATTGATGGTGACAGTACACCTGAAGTATTGTCAAACAGAGTTCACCTGAGTTTCAGTGTCCAGAGTTTTTACTGCGGCTTTGTTACATGGGTATATAATTGATTGATTGATTGCCCATGTGGTTAACTCAGCTACCAGGTAGATTATTCTGCTTGGACTACCATAACAAAATACCACAGACGGGATAACTTAAACAACAAAAATTTGTTTATTCTACTTCTGGAGGGTGGGATGTCCAAGATTAATGTCTTGGTAAGTTAGATATCATTTTGAACCTTCTTCTCCCAACTTTTAATCACCATCTTGCTCTGGGCTCACAGAGAAAGAGCTACCTGATGTCTCTTATAAGAGCACCAGTCTCATTAGACCAGGGCCCCACCCTCATGAACTCATCTAACCAAAATTACCTCCCCAAAGCCCCATCTCTAGATACCATCAAGTTGCGGTTTAGGGCTTCAATATATTAAATTTGAAAGAACAAAAACATTTAGCCGATAATGCCAGGTCAACTGATACCATGAAATTCCAAAGCTCCCGCCTATCTTTCCAGTTTTAATATATGTGCTGTTGAAACAATCACAAAACCCCTACTCTAAATCACATGGTTGGTTTTCTAGCCAGGACCAGCACCGCAGTAAGGTCCAATGTGGTCAAAGACCCCATCTTTGAACAAAGACATAGAACACCTGGCACAAGCTTAGGGCAAAGGCCAACCTCTTTGGGGGCCAGGTCAAATTCTTTACCACACAGAAGAGCTAGTTTTATAAAAATAGTTTAGCTTAGTAAAGTACAATAAAAAGACAGCTTTCCCCTTTCTGTGTTTTAATATAGGCTCGTCTTTCCTGACCTGATGGCAATGTCTGTGGCAGATTGTGTGGATACATAGTCACTGTCAACTATAAAAATGGTCTTGTTTAATATTAAAAATTTTTTTAAGTTTTTCCTCTCCCTTTCCTCACGCCAAATCTGCGGACTATTTCTTCTGTTTTTTTTTTTTTTTTTCCTTTTGTTGTTAGGTGTCTAAGGGTTTATGATGTCTATCTTCTTTGTGAATTTTACCTTTTATTATTAAAAACATTCATCTTAGTTTCATTAAAATAAATAAATTCAAACAAACAAACCTAAGAGTTGACTCTCTCACTGCCAATGTAGGGTTTAGATGCAACAGAGAAATAGAGTAGATATTTTCATTGGTTGGATACTGGTATAAACTGACTCTCAATACACTCTGACATATCAGGCCTGCATAGGTCTATGTAAGCTCTTACACAATAGAAAATTGTTTTGTGCTCGTCTCTTTCACCCTTTTATTAGTTCTGTCTCCCAGTCATTCTGTCCCTTAGTCCACAACTCCAGATCAAGCCACTTACCCACAGTGGTATCCTTATTGTCCAAGGGAACTTATGCCTTCTAGCTTATAAAATGCCACGTTTAGTTAAATTTTTCAAGTTGATAGGAAATACCCTATTCAGCATCCCATCAAATGTCCCATAACATATGGCATATGTTACTATGCTCATTTACTGCCCAGAAGAACTAAGGCATATGGTTGCCTACTTACTGTACCATCTTCTCTCTTCCCCTTGTCGCTGAGTGTTACCAAGGCTGGCATCATCCTCTCCTCTGAATTTCCCAAAAGAGGTATGTATAGTCTTTCTCTTCACATTACCCACAAATCCAGAAGACTCACATCAGTTTTTCTTAAGAATTCTTTCTTGCTTTATGTCATTAGATCTGTAATTTCACAAGCATAAGATACAAATAGCGAGAGAGATGCTGTAAAAAATTCTTATTTATATGAATAATTTTGAGGATTGCCTCTCTTTACTTGGTGGTGGTGGGACAGTGGATGCATTCTTTCCTTTCCACAGAGAGAGGCACAGGCTTCTCTACTCTTATGAATTTCCTTTAAGTGATTTCCTTGTGAATCTTCTAATCGTTTTTAACAAAGACTGAAAGTGTGTGGTGGGAGTTGTTAGTCAAAGAATCAATTTAATCACGTTAGTAAGTTCTGTGGGAATACGTAGCTCTCTTTGAGTGAGGGAGTTATATATTACCTACTATTTACAACTTTAGGGATTTCACCAATTTTTAAAAGTTGAATCGAAATATCCCATTCAGCATCTTAAAGCATGTGACAGGACATTACTGTGCTCATTTGCTGCCCCCCAAAACTAAAGCCTACTGAACTAACATAGACTTAGGGAAAATATTACTTCTGATTGATTGTCTTATTCTAATCTAGAACTTCTTAATGCTGCTTTAGAGAAGAACTTTTCTAATGGAGGGATTCTCAGGCTCCTGACATAATAAGATTCTGAGAAATGATCTGTACCTAATCACCCCAAAATTCAGTGGATTGAAATAACACATTTAATCTTGTGTATCTGTTTGTCTTTAGGGGCTTGGCTGATCTCAGTTGAATTTGACTAGATGGTGCTCTACAGACAGTGGTACCTCAGATCCTGCTTATAATTAAAGGTCAAAGGCAGAGTGGGCATATTCAGTGTCTCTTATTTCCCTTGTGTCAGAGATGTCTCTTCCTCTTATAGCATTGGCATAGGGGTGAAAGAGAATAAGCACAACATGTATCGTGCTAAGATCCAGGCTTGGCACTGCCATATTACCTCTGCCCATAGACCCATAGTAAAAGGAAGTCATACGGCCAATCCAAAGTCAAAGGGTGGTGAAACATACTCATGATGAAGCCTTGGAAAAGTATGGATGATGGAGGGGAGAAGAAGCAGGGCAGTAATTCAATTCAATCTAAAACAGCATTGTTTGACAAATATTTTATAAACTTTGGCTTCCCTGTGGCTCAGCTGGTAAAGAATCTGCCTGTAATGTGGGAGACCTGGGTTCGATCCCTGGGTTGGGAAGATCCCCCAGAGAAGGGAAAGGCTACCCACTCCAGTATTCTGGCCTGGAGAATTCCATGGACTGTACAGCCCATGGGATCGCAAAGAGTCAGACAGACTTTCTCTTTTAGTCATGAATGACTCTTTTTGACCCCATGGAATATAGATTACCAGGCTCCTCTGTCTAAGCTGACCACCAAAGAATCGATGCTTTTGAATTGCAGCACTAGAGCAGAGGCATATTCTGGAGTAGCATATTCTTATAATCTTCACATTATTTATTACAATGACAAGGTTATATTTCTTTATGTGTTTGCTTAATTAAACAATGTTTCTGTTACTAACTTGAATATGGGGGGCTCCAAGAAAACAGGAAATATGCTGTATTTAGTTACTGTGATATCACTAACGTCTTATGCAAACCACCTCCCCCAAATTCAGGAAATATATATATTGGATTATTTTGACTTATTTCTTATAGTGTAGGATAAAAATAGTTTATAATATCTGAGGTTATATTATTGTAGCATGAGTAAAAAAAAGGAGGTATCTTGTATAGATATTCATATATTGTCACGGAATGTTTCCAACTTTGCCCCTTAGTCTTGTTTCCTTTTTAAATCAAGTTTTCTCTTAAATTAAACCTCACCAAAGAGGTTCCATCTTTATAACTTCTCTTTCTTCCTTCTTTCACATCATTCTGTTCTTTTAACTTTAAAACTATCTTTTAATACTGAACTGTAAACTAACCTGATTCCAAACCCTAAAAGCCTGAAATTTGGTAAATCTCAAGGGCTTCCCCATCAAGCTAAAGAAAAACACTTATTTGCATGAGTGGATAAAGTTTTACCATCTCAAATTCCTGTTATAATTAGTTTCAGAACAGTAGATCCATGTTATGTCTATTTCTATTCCTTTCCTCATCTGTGGCAAGGGAATGAGTCATTAGAATTTTAATGTTTGCATTACATGCCAGCAGTGGTCTGTTGTTATGCTTTTACTTAAATATTCTGAATTCTGACTGGCTAATCCATTCTACCTTTTATTGTAAGAAAACTGGAGTGGGCTGCTAACTCAAAGAAGAGAGCCTGGAAAAGGTCAAATGAGGGCAAAATCTGCTGTCAATCATTAAATGGTGACAGAATTAGAAGGCTTGCTTTTGTGACTAAGATTGAAATTGAAACATAGAATGTCACCGCATGAATTCTCTAAGATTCACAATGAATGTGGTTGGAGTAATAACAGGGAAGAACTAACAATTTTTAAAGGATTATGTTGCCTTTGATTCTAAATTCCAAAAGGATGCATTCTTTAACCATAGGAAATGGCTCAAATGATAATGGGGTGGTGATAGTGTGCTGTTCTGAACTTAACCAAATGCAGAGTTTTGAAAATAATTTGATTTATTTGATTTTTATTCTCTTTGGCTGTGCTGGGTCTTCATTGTTTTCTCCAGGACTTTTTCTCCAGTTGCTGCAAGTGGGGGCTACTCTCTAGTTGAGGTGCACTGGTTTCTCATAGTGGTGGCTTCTATTGTTGCTAAGCATGGGCTCTAGAGCATGCAGGCTTCAGTAGTTGTAGCTCCCAGGCTCTAGATACTGGCTCAGTAGTTGTGGTGCATGGGTTTAGCCACTCCATGTCAGGTGGGATTTTCCTGGGATCAGGGATTGAACCTGTGTCTCCTGCATTGGCAGGTGGATTCTTCACCACTGAGCCACCAAGGAAGCCTCAAATGCAAAATATTTTTGATAAAAATCTGAAAAGAAGCCAAAGCCTATTCTTGAAGCAATTAATAAATTTCACTACTGAGATAGTATGCCTTTTCAATTTGGTCTAGTGCTTATATTTTTTAAATTTATAAATAATTGTTCTGATTTGTAAATTATAGGTGCTATTTTTAGAAATGAATTTGCTTTAATTTCATTTACTTTTTGGCTACATTTTAATCTTCAGACTCACTTCTTTTTTTTCCAGAAAGGCTGCCAAATAATACTCCTTTAGGTTTCTAATTTATCATGTATTTAAATAGACTTTCAAAAAATAATTGTACATGTTGTCATTTCTTTTGCTGTGGATTAGTTCAAATTTGCTCTTATTTTTCATTGCTTTTAAACATCACAAAAATAGATCTCTGCCATCATTTCAGGGCTGAAAGCAATGTAGCAGTCACAAATTTAGTGTTTTTTTTTTTAACGCTCATGTTATCTGTGGATTATTCAGAATAATTGTTTTTCCTTCCACTCTCTTCTGCAAATTTCCTTTTCTTGCCATGCTGCATTTCCGAACTTTCATTGTAGGAAAAGAAGTTTCAGTCTGATGATTGAATGGAATTTGTAGTGTTACCTGTATGGTTTGGTCTCCTACTCCCTCTATCTCCCTTAGTCTTTGGCAATTAAATTTGTTTAAATCTTTGCCAGGTGTTGAGACATTACCAAACTCAGGTTTGGCTGCTTGTCCCTCAAAAGATGATACTCTAGAGGCAAGTGAGGAAAGGTTGCTTTAATCAGAAGGCTGATAATTTGGGTGGACTCCTGTATTCAAAACCAGTTCTGAAAATTCTAGTTCATGGAGAGTTTTTAAAGGGCAAAGGGGGAAAGAGTCTCAGTGAACTGTTGAGGCAGGAGGTTAGATTTTGTATCAGTCTCCATTACATGCAGACTGACTCCTCATTATCTTTCTTCAGATTTTATCTAGACTGCATGATCTGCCCGTGGGATTGCTGAGGAGATTTTGAGGGGTGGAGAGCTAGTCATTCTTTAACTACTTAATTCTTCATTCCCTCTTCTTTTAATCTAGGAAAATAGTCCACAGGTTTGGTAAGGCATGGTGTGCACTCAGTAGAGCATAAATCAGCAATTAGGCTAAGTTGCCTAGTGATCTAATTTCTATAGTTAGGTTCTTCTAAGGTTAAAGGGGAATGAATAGGAAAGAGCAAACGGCAGAGGGGCAAAAGAGCTGCTTTCAAGATTTTCAAGGTCATCTGAAAGGATATTTTTATATATGGAGAACAACTCATAGAACTTAGCTGTTTGTCATATCATCATGTCTTTGGCTTAGCAATTGCTTTGTTACTCAGCAGGCTCAGAGAAAAATTTTTTGATCATTGGTGTTGTCCACAGACATGCAATCTGTAACAGCAATAGAAATATTGGAAATTGAAAAGCAGCTGAAAATAGAAGTATGAGATATTATTGTTACTCTCATAACAAAAGTAAACAGCTAAATTAGCTTATCCAGGAGAAAATCAGAACTTCGTGCTTAAGGATATAATTTTGTATTTCATGGAAGTTGAGAGGTAAACAACAAAATCTTATGTGCCAACTAATAGAAAGATAGAGAAGGCCCAGAAAATAGAAGTTACTATTAAAGTGTGTGATTTATAGGTCTGCCAGAGGGGACTCCAAGAGTCTCGATTTCAGTGAAATTATTTGAAAAATCTATTCAGAGATGTGCTATGTCGAGGGCCAGGGAAGAGTGGAATAAAATAGAATCCTTCATCTTCACATGCTCAACATACGACTTACAGGCTCAGTGAAAGAGCAGTTGGCAGTATTTTAAGTCCATGATATATAAAGGAAGCCATGTTACCGTTATGAGTCTTCATTAAAACTGACTAAAATTCACAGTTAGATTAGGCAAGTTCAGTTTGTTCAGTATGTATGCATATTGATTATAGTGTTCTTTTTGACATTGCAGAGGGAAAAATAATCAAACTTGTAGAATGCCGTGGACCTCGGACTTTATGTTTATAGATCCAATTTTCTTTTCATTACACCCCCTTTATATTGTTTTAGTCTTGATCCATAAGATGAATGGTTCAAATAAAGGAATGCTTTGTGGGTATGGATTACCAAGAGTGAAAAAAAAAAAAAGAAGAAGATGAAAAGCATAATTTGATAAGGCATGAGCAATATATGTGCTGTGGTAATAGAGTGTGGCTCAGTGACAACAGATGTTTGATAATTACAAATACCTAATTTAATGTACTGTTTCAGCCTTGCTGAGTCTGAAACATGCATAAGAGCATCTTACATCACTGGCCATGGTTGGAGGAGTCTAGGTCACTTTGTCAGTTGTAGCTGTAGCTCTTTACTGATAATAAATTCATTAGTTCACTAAGACTGAAGTAAGAATCAGAAGTAATCACAAAAATATACTATTTCTATGGTCTTTTCATTTTTAAAGGGCTCTTAGGGGTAGCTGACAGAGAAGGCAATGGCAATCCACTCCAGTACTCTTGCCTGGAAAATCCCCTGGATGGAGGAGCCTGGTAGGCTGCAGTCCATGGAGTCGCTAAGAGTCAGGCATGACTGAGCGACTTCACTTTCACTTTTCACTTTCATGCATTGGAGAAGGAAATGACAACCCACTCCAGTGTTCTTGCCTGGAGAATCCCAGGGACAGAGGAACCTAGTATGCTGCCATCTATGGGGTCGCACAGAGTCGGACACGACTAAAGCGACTTAGCAGCAGCAGTAGAGTTAGCTGAAGAATCAATCTGTCAAAAGAATTGAGTACCTATTAAGCTAGGGGCATTGCATCAGGTGCATAAACAGACTACAAATAAACCATAAAACCCAGTCAAGACTCTGAAACAACAGACTATCTTGCCTGAGAAATAAAATCTCAAGAAAAAGAACAATTCAAATCTCTGAGACCCAGCCTATCAGTGCCTAGAATATACTGACCATCATTAAATATTGAGTAAAATTCACTCTTTAATTCATTCAAGGACTGAAAACACCACTGGAGGGAGCATAAAAGTACATACTTCTGTGTGGGGAGGAGGTTACATAGGGGTTGGCAAGAATGACCTTTCAATAATCTCTATTTAACTCAATTGCACTTGGAAATTAGTATAAAAAATTAAGAATATAGATGTAGAGGAGGAAAGATAATGTTTCCTCTGAGTTCTTGACTAAGACCCTGTAATAAAAGAATAACAAAAGAAAAACAGTTTATTTATGTGTACGACTCATATGTTGGGGTAGGAAATGGCAACCCACTTCAGTATTCTTGCCTAGAAAATTTCATGGACAGAAGAGCCTGGTAGAATATAGTCCATGCAATTGCAAAGAGTCAGATACAACTAACTGGGAGCAATAACTACTTGTGTATACCTAAAAGATCCAGGAAAAACTGACTAATGCTCTGGAGTGGTTTAGAACTCAACCTTGAGTATCATTTTAAGCCAAAGATAAAAGAAAGAAAGGTATGTATTTGAGGAAGGCCAGTTATGGAGAGGTTACTAGGAAAAGCTTGATAAATAAGGGTAAGATTTGTTAGGAAGACTTAAGCAGGTGCTTTCTCTATTGATAAGATTCTCTTGTGACTTTAGAATCATCATCCTCTTTCTGGTATAGAGAGGGAGGTGCCTTTACACATGACAATTTGATTTATGAAGATTTGATTTATACATGTAAAATTCTCTTTCAAAAGGGTACTTTCTACTTCTTTGCAGATCTTTTCCTATTGTGCTATTTCTCAAAATAATGTATTATGCCAAAGAGGTATATTTTGGGGTAGAATATTCTTATATCCTTTATAGAAGAATATTATTCTTCCCTGGTGGCTCAAACATAAAGAATCTGCCTACAATGCAGGAGACTTGGGTTCAGTCCCTGGATTGAGAAGATCCCCTGGAGAAGGGAATGGCTACCCACTCCAGTATTCTTACCTGGAGAATCCCATGGACAGAAGGAGCCTGGTGGGCTACAATCCAAGGGGTTGCAAAGAGCTGGATGTGACTGAGCTTAATTAAATTAAGCTTACTTATATAGGTCATTATAATCTAGTTGAAAATTTAAATTGCACTTATATGTGTTGATTTAATTAATTTTATTTTTTTTGAATTTGCAGGAAAAGTGTACAAATGTGTTAAGCCGTTAATTAATACAGCTATTCCCCCCCTCCTCATTTTTATGTTTGTGCCACAGTCAACTTTTTGAAAGATGTTACTTTGTTTTTCTTTTTTTTTAAATTAATTAATTTATTTTTTTAATTTTAAAATCTTTAATTCTTACATGCGTTCCCAAACATGACCCCCTCTCCCACCTCCCTCCCCACAACATCTCTCTGGGTCATCCCCATGCACCAGCCCCAAGCATGCTGCACCCTACGTCAGACATGGACTGGCGATTCAATTCTTACATGACAGTATACATGTTAGAATTCCCATTCTCCCAAATCATCCCACCCTCTCCCTCTCCCTCTGAGACCAAAAGTCCGTTATACACATCTGTGTCTTTTTTCCTGACTTGCATACATGGTCGTCATTGCCATCTTCCTAAATTCCATATATATGTGTTAGTATACTGTATTGGTGTTTTTCTTTCTGACTTACTTCACTCTGTATAATTGGCTCCAGTTTCATCCATCTCATCAGAACTGATTCAAATGAATTCTTTTTAATGGCTGAGTAATACTCCATTGTGTATATGTACCACAGCTTTCTTATCCATTCATCTGCTGATGGACATCTAGGTTGTTTCCATGTCCTGGCTATTATAAACAGTGCTGCGATGAACATTGGGGTACATGTGTCTCTTGTTTTTCTTCAATTGTTGTTGTTTAGTCACTAAGTCATGTTCAACTTTTTGGGACCCCATGGACTACAGCATGCCAGGCTTCCTAGTCCTTCACTATCTCCGGTGTGTGTGTGTTAGTTGCTCAGTCTTGTCTGAGTCCTTGCAACCCCATGGACTGTAGCCTGCCAGGCTTTTCTGTCCATGGGATTTTCCAGGCAAGAATTCTGCAATGGGTTGCCATTTCCTTCTCCAGGGGATCTTCCTGACCCAGGGATCAAACCCAGGCCTCCAGCATTGCAGGCAGACTCTTTACCATCTGAGCCACCAGGGAAGCCTTATAGTTTGCTCAAACTCATGTCCATTGAGTCAGTAATGCTACCTAATCATCTCATCGTTTTCCACCCCCTTCTCCTATTGCCTTCAATCTTTCCCAGCATCAGAGTATTTTTCAGTGAGTCAGCTCTTCACATCAAGTGGCCAAAGTTTTGGAGCTTCAGCATCAGCATCAGTCCTTCTAATGACTATTAAGAGTTGATTTCCTTTATGATTTATTAGTTTGTTTTCCTTTTCTTCAGTACAGTCTCCCAAATTATATGAGTATTAGGCCTCATAAAATTTATTCATCCCTTATTATTTAATAATAATAATTTAAAAATACGTTTGGTTAAAAAACATGAACTCTTAGTTAACTAGATATAAATTAGGTTTTTGGCATAGTTTTCTATTAAGCTTGTGATAATGAACCTATAATATTGACCCAGAAATGACAGAAGTGCCACTGTAAGTAACAGGGAAGTTAGTTATTAGGGTCATTAGATAAATAGGAAAAAGGTCATAAAAATGGAATTGTTATGAGTATCACTGGATAATCATGTATGTAAAACTTGCCACATATTTGCATGAAAAGTCTCAGTATAGGTAAACCCATATTGATATCTATTAAAGTATAATTATTTGAACTCCTCAAAATCATCCTATTTTTAAAAACTGACTTTTATAATTTTTTTATCATCAGGGCTCATCAAGACTCAAAGGTCAGTGCCTTTGAAATAACTTAGGAGATTTGACAGAAATTCTTTCATAATAATTTTCTAAAAACAAAAATTTTCCAAAAGAATTAGTCTATAATCATATTTTCCTAGACGGTGTATGGTATGATGTATACATTTTTTTATAGTGGTAAACACATTGGGTTCTAACATGAGGCTGATACTTATCTTTTTATATCATTATTTTGAATTTATGGTGCTGTGATTTTTTTATTATTGCGATGTTTGGAAAATAAATCTGCATTTACAGAAGTGATTCTTTCATCCAACCATGTCTCCCTACAATTGTTCTATTCTTCAAATTCCGCTTCTCAAAGACTTCCCCACTGACCCTCTTTAACTCTCTCTCTCTTCTGAAATCTTATATTACTCATTGCTTTACAAATACTCTATAAATTATTCCTCATTACTGTCTAAATCTTTCATTTTTCAAGTCTAATCTCCCCAATTAGCTTTTTTTTAAAAATATATAAACTTATTTATTTTAATTGGAGGCTAATTACTTTACAATATTGTATTGGTTTTGCCATACATCAACATGAATCCACCGCAGGCATACACGTGTTCCCCATCCTGAACCGCTCTCCTTCCTCCCTCCCTGTACCATCCCTCTGGGTCGTCTCAGTGCACCAGCCCCTCTATCAAGACGTGGCCTGTGTCTTTTGACTTCTTGGTACTGCTCACAGTAATATGTAAGCAATTAAAATTGAATGTGAATGAATTTAATTTAATTTGATGTAGATTCCAATGGTTTTTTTTTTCCAATTAGATGGTTTGAGATTTTTAACTATTAAAAATATGTAACTATTACTAATTTCAGCCCAAGTGTAAAACTTATCCAAAAGATGAGCCAAGACTTGTTATATTTTGCAGTCTTGAGATACACTTCACAGGCTCTTCATCTAATCACTTTTCTATTCATTTTCTACAAATCCCAGCCATAAAGTATAACATGCCGTTGGCTCAGCTTGGATTTATTATAAATCCTTGTTCTACAATAAACCATGTATTTATATATTCATGAAAACATATCATTAACTATAGAAGAAAGGACATATTGATAAAAATTCAAATATATTATTGAAGAAAAGAGATAATAAGTGTATCAGGCCAGATTTTAGTACTGAAGAGAGAGGATAACTTCTTGATTGGGATGAATCTGATTACTTGGTGTCTGGCCCTCTCACAATTTGACTACTTTCTTCAAACATTTTTTTTAATAGATATATATTTAAAGCCATTTAAGGTTTATATAACCAGTTTGTTGAGCTGTATAAGTTTAACTGTTTTAAAAAAAATGAAACAGCTTCATTTTTCTTCAATCACTGTCATTAGCTGTGTTGTAACATATCTCCTTTTCTGGTCCCTTAAACAATATTTAAGAGAGATTCCCTAGTCCCAGTCAATCTCACTTACTATAACCAGTGAAGTTAGAAAATTGAACCATAAACTCATTTTAAATCTCATCTCTGGGACTTCTCTGGTGGTCCAGTGGTTAAGAATTCACCTGCCAGATGAATGGATAAGGAAGTTTTGGTACATATACACAATGGAATATTCAGTTCAGTTCAGTTCAGTCGCTCAGTTGTGTCCGACTCTTTGTGACCCCATGAATCGCAGCATGCCAGGCCTCCCTGTCCATCACCAACTCCCAGAGTTCACTCAGACCCACGTCCATAGAGTCATTGATGCCATCCAGCCATCTCATCTTCTGTCGTCCCCTTCTCCTCCTGCCCCCAATCCCTCCCAGCATCAGAGTCTTTTCCAATGAGTCACCTCTTCGCATGAGGTGGCCAAAGTACTGGAGTTTCAGCTTTAGTATCATTCCTTCCAAATTACTGAGCTATAAAAAAGAACACATTTTACTCAGTTCTAATGAGGTGGATGAAACTGGAGCCTATTATACAAAGCGAAGTAAATCAGAAAGAGAAACACCAATATAGTATATTAATATATATACATGGAATTTAGAAAGATGGTAATGACAACCTTATATGCAAGACAACAAAAGAGACACATATGTAAGGAACAGACTTTTGGACTATGTGGGAGAAGGTGAGGGTGGAATGTTTTGAGACAATAGCATTGAAACTCGTAAATTACCATATGTAAAATAGATGACCAGTGCAAGTTCCATGCATGAAGCAGGGCACTCAATGCTGGTGCTCTGGGACAACCCAGAGGGATGGGGTGGGGAGAGAGGTGGGGGGAGGGATTCAGGATGGGGGAATGCGTGTACACCCATGGCTGATCATGTTGTTGTATGGCAAAAATCACCAAATTTTGTAATTAGCCTCCAATTAAAAAAAAAAAAAAAGAATCCACCTGCCAATGCAGGGGACATGGGTTTGATCTCAGGTCTGAGAAGATTCCATATGCCTCAGGGCAACTAAGCCTATGGGCTACTTCTGAGCCTGAGCGCTGAAACTACTGTGCTCTGCAACAAAAGAAGCCACCACAATGAAGAGTAGCCCCAACTTGCGGCAACTAGAGAAAGTTCATGTGCGGCAACAAAGACCCAGCATCGCCAAAAAATAAAAAGTTCTCATCTCCTCACCTCTGCTTGTTGCAGAACAGATTCCTGGCTCCATTACCTGAAGGGAACACTGAGGAGCACAGCTCTGGAATACATGCGTCCCCTCTCTATTCCAGGCCCAGATTTTTTTTTTTTCCCTCAGGAACTGAAGAGACAGTTTAGGGGACAAGATTGTCCTCATCATTTCAGAGGGAAGAGATAAAGTACCCCCCCCCCTTTTTTCTTCTTTTGCTATAAAACTTTTCAGGATAGTTGGCCATTAGATGAATAATTATCCCAAAAAGATATGTCCAAGTCCTAGCCCCTGGCACCTACGAATGTGATCACATTTGGAAAGAGGGTGTTTGCAGATGTAACTGAGGATCTCGAGATGAGATCATTCTAATTTTATAGGAAGGCCCCTAAATTCAATGATATGCATCCTTAAAAGAGAAAGAAAAGAGGAAGACACAGGGACATACAGAGAAGGATGTAATTTGATGCTGGTGATAGAGATTAGAGTTTTATATCTTCAGGTCAAGGGTCTTCAAGTATTGCTGGCAGGAGAGAAAAACAAGGAATCAATACATTCTTCCTCAAAGGTCAAAGAATTCTCATTCTCTTTCTCGAAGCTTCCGAAAGGAACCAACACTTCAGACACTTTGATTTTGGACTTCTGGACTCCAGAACTGGGAGGCAATGCTTTTTTTTTTTTTTTTTTTTGGTGTAAGTCACCTAGTTTATGGTAATTTGTTATGACAGTCATGGGAAGCTAACACAGACTCCTTCTTGATGCCTGTGTGTGGCAAATGTTTGCCCTGTCAGGGTGTATCTGCAAATTCTTAAGATAATTCTAGGCCTTCTTTCACTGTCATTTCCCAAATCTGAAAGGTCAGCTTCAAGTTCAAATTTCTCTCCTAGTCTTAATCCATGTAGCAGACAGTATATTGAAAACTTTGTGCTGCTCTCATCCTCTGGCCTTGAGGTCAGTCCTCATTTACGGCTTACTGAGAAGATAGCTAAGATATTCTGTTGTATTCCACTGACAAACTCTGAAAACAGGTTGCTCTAATTCTTTCATTTCTGTCAGTTCAGTTCAGTTCAGTCACTCAGTCATGTCCGACTCTTTGCAACCCCATGAACTGCAGCAAGCCAGACCTCCCTGTCTATCAACAACTCCCAGAGTCCACCCAAACCCGTGCCCATCGAATTGATGATGTCATCCAACTATCTTATCCTCTGTCATCCCCTTCTCCTCCTTCCCTCAATCTTTCCCAGCATCAGGGTCTTTTCAAATGAGTCAGCTCTTCGCATCAGGTGGCCAGAGTTTTAATTTCAACATCAGTCCTTCCAATGAACACCAGACTGATCTCCTTTAGGATGGAGTGGTTGGATCTCCTTGCAGTCCATGGGACTCTCAAGAGTCTTCTCCAGCACCACAGTTCAAAAGTATCAATTCTTCAGCACTCAGCTTTCTTTATAGTCCAACTTTCATATCCACACATGACCACTGGAAAAAGCATATCCTTGACTAGATGGACCTTTGTTGGCAAAGGAATGTCTCAGCTTTTTATTATGCTGTCTAGATTGTAGACAAGGAGTAAACGTCTTTTAATTTCATGGCTGCAATCACCATCTGCAGTGATTTTGGAGCCCAAAAAAATAAAGTCATCCACTGTTTCCCCATCTTTTTGCCATGAAGTGATGGGACCAGATGCCATGATCTTCGTTTTCTGAATGTTGAGCTTTAAGCCAACTTTCTCACTCTCCTCTTTCACTTTCATCAAGAGGTTATTTAGTTCTTCTTCATTTTCTGCCACAAGGGTGGTGTCATCTGCGTATCTGAGGTTATTGATATTTCTCCCAGCAATCTTGATTCCAGCTTGTGCTTCCTCCAGCCCAGTATTTCTCATGATGTACTCTACATATAAGTTAAATAGGCAGGGTGACAATATACAGCCTTGACTTTCTCCTTTTCTTATTTGGAACCAGTCTGTTGTTCCGTGTCCAGTTCTAACTGTTGCTTCCTGACCTGCATATAGCTTTCTTAAGAGGCAGGTCAGGTGGTCTGGTATTCCCACCTCTTGAAGAATTTTCCACAGTTTATTGTGATCCACACAGTCAAAGGCTTTGCCATAGTCAATAAAGCAGAAATAGATGTTTTTCTGGAATTCTCTTGCTTTTTTGATGATCCATCAGATGTTGGCAATTTGATCTCTGGTTCCTCTGCCTTTTCTAAAACCACCTTGAACACCTGGAAGTTCATAGTTCACATATTGCTGAAGCCTGGCCTGGAGAATTTTGAGCATTACTTTACTAGTGTTTGAGATGAGTACAATTGTGTGGTAGTTTGAGCATTCTTTGGCATTTCCTTTCTATGGGATTGGAATGAAAAGTGACCTTTTCCAGTCCTGTGGTCACTGCTGAGTTTTCCAAATTTGCTGACATATTGAGTGAAGCACTTTTACAGTGTCATCATTCATTTCTGTACCTGTCCCTAATTTTATTGTTTTGCTTGGCCGAACTAGTGCCTAATAGACAACTGACCTAGGAATGGTATACCAGCTCTTTATCCTGCAGGAAAGTCATTTCTAGGGTACTGCATAGTTTCAGATTTTTTTTGAAAAGCAGTACCTTCTTCCCTGTTGTGGTGGTGGAAGATAATAACATTTCTCTAAGAACTTATGGTTTCTACAAGAAAAAAATAACCTGCTATCTTTCTCTCTCTTACTTCGTATGGACCCACCCTCTTTTTTAGATTTGGGAAGAAAATGGAATAACAGTTTATGGTAGTTGAAACTGGTTCTCCAAACTCATAATTAACTCAGGAGTGGAGGTGGTGGTAGACAGTGTCTTCCCTCAACTGTTGACCAACCTCCTTAGAATTCATGGTATTTAGTGTTTCTTTGTCTTCAATTTTGGATGCTGTGATTTGCCGGGCACTGGGAACCATTTTACTCAATAACATTATATGCACTTTACATGAAATCTCTCCATTGGTTATATATAAGTGTGTGGATTTGAATCTTTAATGTGAAAAGACAGCAAGATTTGCTTTTACTATTTATTTGATATCCAATTGAACTCTTCAGTTTACTTCTTTGTAAAATAAGAGAATTGGACAAAAATCAGTTATTTCTTACCCAAGTGATTTTAAGAGATAGAAGGGAAAATAGACACACAAAGTCACTGTGAATGGGGGCTGTGACCAACTTAAAAAGTGTCAGTACTTACCTCATATATTAACATTGTTTGCAAGCCAGGTTTCATCCTCTGCTGGATAGCCTTTAATGGCCATTCCACATTAAATTGTCCATGCATCTGTTTCCATAGATCTATGCTCTTTACACAATCTGAGAGCATTTTTCTTGTCATAATGACTGAAAGTGGGAGATACTAGTCTCTTTTAGTGAGAAGAGACCAGAAATATTATATATGCAATTCACTTTTGTTCCACATGATTTTCAAATGACTAACAGGGCATTCATGTGGGGGACATATTTGTTCATATTTATTCAAATTGAAACTCAATTCTGTTTTTTATATAGAGAGATATAGATAAAGACTTCTTGCATAATTTTATAGAGATACTTTTCCAGAAATATGTATTACTGTGTATTTTGAGGGATTATTACACTTCATTTTGTTTAAAATCTTATCCAGCATTATTTAGTATCAGTCACTTTTTGACAAAATCACTTCAGCAACGGCAAGCTATTCATAGAATTTGAGTCCCCAGTGCCTCTCACCTGAATCAGGTAGCATTTGTTGTTTAACATTTATGAAGTTATATGGACAAAGGCCAGCATCTGACTATTTCGTGAGATCTTATCTAGTTATACCTAGGAGTGTACATAATCTTTAGATTTTTTCTAAATAAAGTGGTTTCTTATTATTTATATGTAAATAACAGATATGAGTTTGAGTAAACTCCAGGAGTTGGTGATGGACAGGCAGACCTGGCATGCTGCAGTCCATGGGGTCACAAAAAGTCAGACATGACTGAATGACTGAACTGAACTGAAATAGCAGATAGGGCATTATATAGATTTTTAGGGAAAAAAAAAAACTACATGTAGTTAGATTTTCATATCTATGATCTTAACTTTTAGGTGATAAAGCAAATATTGCAAATTATTTTCTGTAAAAAGGGAAAATTGGCTTGATAAAACTAATCTACACCTACCTCCAGAGAGCTAAAAAGTTTCAAAGATCATCAGAATTCTAGTGTACATGTATATATACATATATGGATCTTCACTTATTCCTTGCAGTATACATGTTCAATGTCCTTTACCATGCCATTGTCCTCACACTACGAAATTCTTTTTGGAGTCATCAGGGGTTTAAAATAGTCTATTTTAAAATACTGTATTACTATTTAAAGTGTGTGTGTGAAAGTCACTCAGTCATGTTTGACTCTTTGTGACCCCATGGACTGTTTAGTCTGTGGAATTCTCCAGGGCAGAATACTGGAGTGGGTAGCCTTTCCCTTCTCCAGGGGATCTTCCCAATCCAGGGATCAAACCCAGGTCTCCCGCATTGTAGGCAGATTCTTTACCAACTGAGCTATCAGGGAACTTCAACCTGATACCAACTTCCAGATAACCTATTCATCTGATGGTTTCCTAAATAGAGGCAGTTTTTCAATATTCATTTTATTTTTTTTAGAGTGTGTACTTTTTAGCACTGTTTTCTTTTTATTTATTTGTTTTTTAACATTTTTTATTTTTATTTTTTTAATTTTTATTTTTACTTTATTTTACTTTACAATGAGAGAAGTATAGCTTCCTAAATATTGTCTATGATTATTTTTAGATTTTTACAAAATTCTTTTTTGCCACAATTACAATATTTATTAGACTGAGGAGTTTTAAAATTCAAACTAATACACTGGAAACTCAGTATTAAAAGACAAAGTATTTTTGGCATTATAATGAGAAAGGATCACTTTATTTTCCAATCCTTTTTCTTTCTAGCTGAATTTATAATTAGTGAGCACATGTTAAAAAAAGGTGAGAATATTAATGAGCTATTGATAGATGTCTCATAGAATGAGGTCAAATATTATATATATATATATATATATATGCACACACATATATTCCAAAGAATGTTCTCATTATGCAAGATAATTGTCATTTGTCACAGAAGATTTCCATAGAATTACAGGTGGCATAAAATTATAAAAAGCTATTTATCTGATCTCTCCCCTTTCAGTTATTTACTCCCTTTTGTCTATAAATGTATCTTCCCATTTGCTCACATCAT
The DNA here is from genome assembly GCF_016772045.2 of Ovis aries. NCBI lineage: Eukaryota > Metazoa > Chordata > Mammalia > Artiodactyla > Bovidae > Ovis > Ovis aries. The sequence goes on from NC_056059.1 coordinate 78,421,027, forward strand.
TACTTCCCTTTAATTACAACTAAAACATATAGAGAACAATTTCTACTACAATTTTAAACTAAAATCTGAGGATTCTGCAAACATGTGATGAGTACTTGATATAGTTGAAAGTTAACGGAGATGTAGTCAGTGATAGAAAGTGTTGGAGAAGCTTTATATCTCTTATTTTTCTCCATTCTGCAATTATAAAATAGATAATTCACATTTAAAAAATTCACAGATTTGTTTTATTTGTTAAGTTGGACAACAAAAACAAAGTGTTTTTTAGGATAAGTATTTCTATATCTTCTTTATCCCTAGTATTTTCATTGTTTTTATATTATTTTCACTTCTTTCATAAAGTTATAGATATCTGTGATATAATGCATAAATTTGGAGATTGAGATAAAACCCAGGTTGACACTAATGTGTGAGCAAGAGTATAATCCAGAAAGAATACCTTTATATTGTTCATAATTGTTTCTATTTTGGACTGTAATTATTAAGGGAATCTGCTAACAGAAGATTGTTTGGCAGAGAATTTAACTACACTGTTCTGTAACACACAAATTGCTCCTCAAGGTAGAAACCTAGCTTGAAGGAACATAGAATTGTCATGTCCTTGAGGGGTGCTTAATCTCTAGTTCATGGCTGAAATTGTATGGCATATTTTAAATATTCTTCTCTGTGTGTATGTATGTTTGTGCTTTTTGTAAGTGTGGGGTGGGGTGTAGCCTATTTAGTATTTTTAGACTCTCAAATCTGATGGCCTATGACCCTCTATACCTTAAGACTGCTGAAATCTCAGCTTTCTGCCTCTAGATAATTTACAGGAAAATATTTATTTTCCCTTCTATTTTAAAAATTTCACTGAATAAATAAATTATCCTGCCCTTTAATTGATAAAGGTGATACACTCATTTGGTCATTAAAATCCTCTAACACTATTGGCTTTAACAGCCTTTACTCAAATAAAAGCCAATCTTGAGAAAGAAGAATGGAACTGGAGGAATCAACTTGCCTGACTTCAGGCTCTACTACAAAGCCACAGTCATCAAGACAGTATGGTACTGGCACAAAGACAGACATATAGATCAATGGAACAAAATAGAAAGCCCAGAGATAAATCCACACACATATGGACACCTTATCTTTGACAAAGGAGGCAAGAATATACAATGGAGTAAAGACAATCTCTTTAACAAGTGGTGCTGGGAAAACTGGTCAACCACTTGTAAAAGAATGAAACTAGATCACTTTCTAACACCGCACACAAAAATAAACTCAAAATGGATTAAAGATCTAAATGTAAGATCAGAAACTATAAAACTCCTAGAGGAGAACATAGGCAAAACACTCTCAGACATAAATCACAGCAGGATCCTCTATGATCCACCTCCCAGAATGCTGGAAATAAAAGCAAAAATAAACAAATGGGATCGAATTAAAATTAAAAGCTTCTGCACAACAAAGGAAAATATAAGCAAGGTGAAAAGACAGCCTTCTGAATGGGAGAAAATAATAGCAAATGAAGCAACTGACAAACAACTAATCTCAAAAATATACAAGCAACTTATGCAGCTCAACTCCAGAAAAATAAACGACCCTATCAAAAAATGGGCCAAAGAACTAAATAGACATTTCTCCAAAGAAGACATACGGATGGCTAACAAACACATGAAAAGATGCTCAACATCACTCATTATTAGAGAAATGCAAATCAAAACCACAATGAGGTACCACTTCACACCAGTCAGAATGTCTGCGATCCAAAAATCTGCAAGCAATAAATGCTGGAGAGGGTGTGGAGAAAAGGGAACCCTCCTACAGTGTTGGTGGGAATGCAAACTAATACAGCCACTATGGAGAACAGTGTGGAGATTCCTTAAAAAATTGCAAATAGAACTACCTTATGACCCAGCAATCCCACTTCTGGGCATACACACTGAGGAAACCAGAATTGAAAGAGACACATGTACCCCAATGTTCATCGCAGCACTGTTTATAATAGCCAGGACATGGAAACAACCTAGATGTCCATCAGCAGATGAATGGATAAGAAAGCTGTGGTACATATACACAATGGAGTATTACTCAGCCGTTAAAAAGAATTCATTTGAATCAGTTCTGATGAGATGGATGAAATTGGAGCTGATTATACAGAGTGAAGTAAGCCAGAAAGAAAAACACCAATACAGTATACTAACACATATATATGGAATTTAGGAAGATGGCAATGACGACCCTGTATGCAAGACAGGGAAAGAGACACAGATGTGTATAATGGACTTTTGGACTCAGAGGGAGAGGGAGAGGGTGGGATGATTTGGGAGAATGACATTCTAACATGTATACTATCATGTGAATTGAATCGCCAGTCTATGTCTGACGCAGGATGCAGCATGCTTGGGGCTGGTGCATGGGGATGACCCAGAAAGATGTTATGGGGAGGGAGGTGGGAGGGGGGTTCATGTTTGGGAATGCATGTAAGAATTAAAGATTTTAAAATTTAAAAAATAAAAAACTTAAAAAAAAAAAAAAAGCTTACAAAAAAAAAAAAGAAAAGAAAAAGCCATTAAGCTTTATCCAAGTAACATTCCTGAAAGCTGTACATTTCATTTGTGCATTCTAATGGTTTGATTTAGTAACTTAATAAGCTTATCTCCAGTCAAAGATAAAATGGCATTTATATAGACTCTAGGGTATGTGTTAGGACTGAATTCTTCCTGCTTCAGTTTCAAACTAGACTCGATTTTGATTATATCAGATACCAAAGTGGGTGTGAGACAAATCTACCCATGAAGATTTTCAAAGAAATGGATTAAGAACTTACTCTTTTATTTCTTGAACATCTCATGTACTTGGACATTATGAGGATGGATCTTATGAAAGGGTTTAGTAAAGAGGTTTCTCTGGAGCTGTTGTACTGCTTGGTTGCTCCATCTTTTGAGGAAGAGGCTTTGGGCAGGGAGTTACTCTCCAACCCCAGGCTTGAAGAGGGCAGGCTTCTAGGCTCACATTTCTTATCCTTTGAAATAGTCAGGAAACTTTGACTATTTGTGCCTGACCAAAACAAAGCGAGGTAAAACAGAATGAACTCTTGCGCTTCTTTCTGCTCAAGAAATCCAGTGGAGGAAAGAAGGTTCTATTAACAACTTTGATGGCTGCACTGGGATAGGCCCACCCTCTCCAATCTTGCCAAGGAAAAAGAGGTATGATTGTTTCTAGTGAGTCAGATGTGAACCACTCAATGAGGATTTGGTGGGGGGTGGGGTGGGAAGTGTCCACTTGGATATCAGGAGGAAGCAATAAGGGCTGGACGTGTACTCTGGATGCTCTGGGTCCGGGGCTGAGTCATAAGTCCACGTGTAGTAGAGACAGATCAACCGAGGACAAGGGCATTTTAGGCAAGAGGAGGAGCATGGAAGCATTCTGAAGCTCATAAAAGAAGATTATGAGAGAAGGAGTTGGCTTTGTTTTTCAGCTGGGTATGCTGAAGTCACCAAGAGATTTACCCATCTATTCCACCCAGACAGCACAAAGTCACCCAGTCAAGCAAATCTGGTAAGAAGCTAAACTGCAGCTTGCAAGTAAAGAGAGAAGCTAATAGAGAAGTGGCACTTACCACCCTCATTCAGCTTCCTTGAGCTTTCAGTTTGTGGAAGAAAGAGATTTCAAGCAACGTCAGGATTGAACTGTTTTGAGTATCAGATAGTAGATATTCTAATTACTGAAATAAAATATATTTGTAAACCAAAGTAACCATATTGTGATTTACTCCCCTTAAATGTGCAAAAACACCTTGGGACCTACTGTGCTTCCATCCACAGCTACAGGAAGATGGTCTTTATTGTAGAAAGTTTGAAGGGATGGTGGGAGAGCAAAAGAAAGTTGTGTTTTATTTATGTCTTAGGTTCTGTTCGTTCATCATACTAGTTATGCTGCTGACAAGGAGTTCAGGCCATTAGTACTTCTTGAAACTGATTCTTTTTTTGTGCAACATACTATTTTTTTTTTTTAAACAGTGTCATAGATGAATAGATGGGTAGAATCTAATAGTAGTTAGCTTTCAACAGATATGTTTTAGTCTCCATCATTTTCACTATTATTCAATAAACATAAGCCATGTATGCTTTATCCTTGATATCTGTGCCATACTATTTCAAGTTATGATATAGTTCATTTCCAATCTGGATTCTCAGAAGAACATAATCACCTATGTTAGTGAGAGTGTGTCATCCAGGGTCAGTATTCATGACTCTACACAGCTATGTCTCCCACCTCACTAGCTGGAGATGAGAAAACTCTGACTTTTAGAGACAAACTGTATTAAAGTCATAATGTAAAACTGCTTTCTAAACTAATTCAGCTAAATCAAATAAAATATCAGATTTTAGTGACTTTCTCATGACTGTCAGCTATCCAAGCTCCCACATGACACTTTAATTAATTGTTCCTCCTTTAGTGGCTCGTTTTTGGTCAGATCTCTTTCCTTAGAGCAGTGTTCCCCCACACCCCTTTACACACACCATGGCAGAAATGTTGTCTGAGAATCCACTATTGTTAAATGTAGCCCAGTATCATTTAAATATGTTACCTTGATGATGGTGATGTCACTCAGGTAGTTGGCCTACAAGGAACTAGCACAGTTTCACTTATTTCATTTTAATGGGTCCCCTTGGCTTTGAGGCTATAAACTAAAATACCACTGCAGTCTCCTCCAGCAATCTCAAACTTAATTATTCCACTCCAGGAAGCCGTCTGATGGCCCTGCAGAGACTTGCTTTTGCTCTCAAATGCAGTCCCTTATTGTGTGGCCAAATTACCTTTGTTCGTTTCTTTCTTTTTTTAAAAATTATTTACAAACAGCATGGAAAAGTACTCCTCAGTACAACTTAATAGGTGATTAGCACAAATATGATTTCAAGAGTTTAGATTGGGTATTTGTCAGGGTTTTCTTTTTATTCTTTTCCATGCAATCACTAAGACTTCTTACATACTATTCCAAGTACTGGGCATTGTGGGTAATGTGGTATAAATTGCTAGGATAGCTGACTCAAATCTTTTCCTCTACTAAGTTTTGATATTATTTATTAAGTTTCACAGATCGGATGACACTTCTTATATGCCTATCTCTACCAATATTTTTTTTTGCTGCTTTGAGCAAATTTAGTTTTCTAAGTTAAATTTCTAACCGATTTTGCAGAAAACAGAAGAGAGACAGAGACACATTGTAGGAGAAAGAGCCAAAGAGGTCAGAGGTTTGCAGATGTTGTTGTCTGCAATACACATTTATCTATGAAAATGGAAATAGTCACTAACATATTTGACGAGTGATATAATTTTTTTAAATTTCACATTTATAATATGAAATAATAGTAATATGAATATTTTCACAATTTGAATAATAACAAAGAAAAATTCAGCTCACAGTCAAAAAGAAGACTGAACTGAAACCCAGAAATTCTGTAATAATATACAAAGGAATATTTGAACTCTATTCAATACTTTGTTCTATGAAGACTAATAGGAATCTTATTTCTTGCTTCTGTCTCACAGTGTTTAAAGATAAAGGGGTAGCTCTACATATGCTGTGTTTCCTACTAATAACATTTTCTTTCTATTGCTAGTCTTAGGCTTTAGGGAAGAAATGGTAAGATGAGAGAGGAAAAAGTGAAAAAGCCTGGCTTTATTGTACTTTAGGTGTGCAGGTAGTTTTTAATTTTGTTCTTTTCAGCATAATGCTTTTATCTGTGCAAGAAATTAAGTGCATGAGAATTAATATGCTCCAGTCAATAGATGAAGCAATAAAATATAACTGAAGAGAAAGGATCCCCATCATGCACATGCTTTATAGACATTTACTTCCCCATGTGGATGCAATATTTACTTCCGTGGATTGAAGCTTCGCACAAAACAAGAATTAGATTTTCTTCATTTTGAGCTTACAAGCCTACTTCATTTAACAACTGTGGAACTGAGAAGGAAAAAAAGATGGAGGGACAGATAATATTTGGAGAAAGAGCCAGAATGAAGTCGAATTCCATGTTTATTTTGGGCTTCGGAGAATGTGGAGAAAAAGAGATTTAATTTAAACACACAAAACCTACAAACACTTTTTCTAAAACTCATTTTAGTTTATCCTCCCTGAACAAACTGAACAATATTTATGAAACTCTGTCTTAGTCCCATTGACCACTTTTGAATAACTGGATGGTCAGGAGAGAATAGGTGAGCACATCAAAGATTGGCAAGTCATTGCGGACAGAGCAGGCTGGTGCAGGTGTCACATAATCTATTGATTCAGCATGCATGATTCTTTATAAAATGAGTTCCTATACTTTTCAGACACATTGAAAAACATGCAGGTATTGATAGATGTTATTTGCTTAGGCTTAGAGACAAATAAAAGCAAATATTAAGATTTTACTCTTAAGAAATGCCAATTTAAATAATCTCCCTATGAACTAATATCAAATACTTTATGATTGAAGGCCAGTATACCAAAATATCAAGCCTATATATTGTTACCATGTAAGTGAAACATATAGTTTCCTACTCAAGGGAACTAACAGGTTAAAATGACACAATAGTCTTGACAAAACATTGAAAATATTTAAATAAACCTATAGTTTGGGCTTTCATTTTGGTCATAATAAATTTCACCCTCTTACAACTCTTCCTGAGAGATTACTTTCCATATTCAACAAAGTAAAACATATTTTAGGCAACTATCTTTCTGTTATGAGGACTGATTTATTCAGCAAATATTAATTAATGGCACTTGGTGCTGTTTGACTAGGTTTTTTCACTCCTGGTCCATCAAACAGAAAAATTTTAGGGAGTACAGATACCATTTTGTCATGTCTGAAGTTTCTAAATCTTTAAAGAAATGAAGTACAGAATTTCAAACACATACTCACAGGACACCTCCTAGGTTCTTGGAAGGGATGTGGTACAGTGTGGATCCCAATTTTTAAGCTGTATTAGCCTCATAGTTAAGCTTACCCTGGTCTCTTGTAATCTGACAGAAAGCACGATTGTCCTGTTCTGTGAACTGGTAACAAATGGCAGCAATCTGAAAAAAAGAGAGAAAAAAATTCACTCTCCTTTGCTTTTCAGTACAGTGCTGAAAAAGTCTTTCCTCAACTTTCCAGCATCAAATTGTTATAAGTATGCCTTTCCCTACTTCTTTAGTAGTATTACCACAGGGACTGTTTGGGGTGTATGTGTGCTCGGTTGCTTCAGTTACATCTAACTCTTTGTGACCCTGTGAACTGTAGCCTGCCAGGCTATTCTGTCCACAGGATTCTCCAGGCAAAAATACTGGAATGAGTTGCTATACCATTTTCTAGGGGATCTTCCTGACCCAGGGATCAGACCTGCGTCTCCTGCATTGCAGGCAGATTCTTTATCACTGAGTCATCAAGGAAGGACAATTGAGCTAACTAACGGGTAGCAGGAGGTGAATCCCACAGCATCAGAAAGTGCATTATGGAGATATAGTCTAATATAAGCAACTTTAGTTCAGTTCAGTCACTCGGTCATGTCCGACTCTTTGTGACCCCATGGACTGCAGCACGTCAGGCTTCCCTGTCCATCACCAACTCTCGGAGTTTACCCAAACCCATGTCCATTGAGTTGGTGATGCCATCCAACCATCTTATCTTCTGTCGTCCCCTTCTCCTCCTGCCCTCAATCTTTCCCAGCATCAGGGTCTTTTCAAATGAGTCAGCTCTTTGCATCAAGTGGCCAAAGTATTGGAGTTTCAGCTTCACATCAGTCCTTCCAATGAACACCCAGGACTGATCTCCTTTAGTATGGACTGGTTGGATCTCCTTGCAGTCCAAGGGACTCTCAAGAGTCTTCTCCAGCACCACAGCTCAAAAGCATCAATTCTTCAGCACTCAGCTTTCTTTATAGTTCTATTTTCACATCCATATGTGACTACTGAAAAAACCATAGCCTTGACTAGATGGACTTTTGCTGACAAAGTAATGTCTCTGCTCTTTAATATGCTGTCCAGGTTGTCATAACTTTCCTTCTAAGGAGTAAGAGTCTTTTAATTACATGGCTACAATTACTATCTGCAGTGATTTTGGGGCCCCCAAAAAATAAAATCTGACACTGTTTCCACTATTTCCCCATCTTTTTGCTGTGAAGTGATGGGACCAGATGCTATGATCTTCGTTTTCTGAATGTTGAACTTTAAGCCAACATTTTTACTCTCCTCTTTCACTTTCATCAAGAGGTTCTTTAGTTCTTCTTCACTTTCTGCCATAAGGGTGGTGTCATCTGCATATCTGAGATTACTGATATTTGTCCCGGCAATCTTGATTCCAGCTTGTGCTTCTTCCAGCCCAGCTTTTCTCATGATGTACTCTGCATATAAGTTAAATAAGCAGGGTGACAATATACAGCCTTGATGTACTCCTTTTCCTATTTGGAACCAGTCTGTTGTTCCATGTCCAGTTCTAACTGTTGCTTCCTGATCTGCATACAGGTGTCTCAAGAGGCAGGTCAGATAGTCTTGTATTCCCATCAACTTAAGACCCTGTAAATATTAAGAAATAGTGTGGAGCCCAAACCAGGAGTAAACCTAGGGTGTTAGAACAGGGATTCAGGCTAGGGAAAATGAGGTCATGACAATTATTCATTTACTCACTGAAACTGGGTTTTGATAGCACATTTATGGAGCAACTATTGGGCTTCCCTGGTGGCTCAGAGGGTAAAATGTCTGCCTACAATGCAGGAGACCTGGGTTTAATCCCTGGGTCGGGAAGATCCCCTGGAGAAGGGAATGGCAACCCACTCCAGTACTCTTGCCTGGAAAATCCCATGGACTGAGAAGCCTGGTAGGCTACAGTCCATGGGGTCGCAAAAAGTCGGACATGGCTGAGCAACTTCACTTTCACTTTCTATTTATTGGCCGTGTGTTATACTAGGCCCTAAAGATATACGTATAACTGAAACTGACTATCAGGGAATTACAAATCTTGTGGAAGTAGTACCTTCTCCAACACGTAGCATAATGGATTTATATATAAATTGTAAAAATCTATATAAATCATGAAGTGCTTTGAGTGATTATAATTTGTTTACTTAGTTCAGAAATCACTTCCCTCCTCCACTCTACCTGCAACCTTGATTCAGGAGGCACATCTTAGATTACCTCCGCTGCCATTTCATCCAATGTCTATGCCATTTCAGTTTTTCACAGAAGCTGGAACTTGGTTAATTCTTAGAAGGTGCACCTAGGGCAGGACTTGCTTTGCATGGTAAAGTTAGTTGTCCCACATTTGGATGTGAGAAAAATTAAAGAATAGAGAGATGGATCATTTTATTGGCATGCTTCCTTCACTATAGAAATGATGGGATATCTGGCTTCATGATGTCAGGAAAGAGGAGGTTCCTGGCTTCCTTCTTCACATGAGACTACCCTTCCCTAGAAAGTCACCACATAGTCTCTGGAGAGAAGATGCCTTCATGGTGCTTTGCACTCCTTGCAGCTTTGGACAACACCAATGACTTTAGTTAAATGCTGACTTCAACCATCAGCATTGTAGGGAAAGAAAAAGTGTTCCTCAATCCTCTTACAGTCCCTTAACTGGTTTGAAAATTAAGCTAACAAAAAGCAATTAACAGTAGAAAAGTACACAAACTATGTGACACAGGAGCTTTCATTAAGGAAATGAAGACCCTAAGACGTATACCCGAGTATTTTATTGGTAGGTTTGATGAAGAATACACCGTTGTGCAGATACACAGTAGGTCAGAGTATGAGATAAGTATAGCTCACAGGGGAAACACAAGGATTGTTTGTTCAGATTCTTCTTGGTGTCCCATTATCTTTGGAGATAAGGATGCTCCTTTCCTCTGGGTATAGGGAGGGCACGTCTCACATAGGTATTTCATGGTCTGTTTCAAGGAAAAAGGGCAAGGTTGAGGTTGGAGTATCATCCTGCTTTTGCCATTTTTTGAGACTCCTTCAGCTTAAAATATTCAATATGCTGAGGTTACGTGTTTTAGGTTAGCAAGTCCTGAGCCCCATCAGCAGCACTGCAAACATTTGATCACACCCTTCTCCTGAAAACATTTTCTTCTCCTGACTTCTGGGACAAAGTTTTCTCCTGGTTCTACTCTACCTCATGAAGTTGTTCCTCCTGGGTCTACTCTGTTAGCTTCATTCTTCTCAATGTCTGCAAGTTGGAGTGTCTGAGACTCATTCTTGAAGCAACCTATCCTGTCAACCTATTGAGACACTTCCAGTGATCTTATCAGATCACATACATGACTTCAAATAACACTGTTGTTGTTATGACTCCAGTATCAGAGTATATATCTCGAGCCTGAACCACTTCTACATAATCCAGAAATGTATGTCGGACTTCCATAGATACCTCCACCTGCTGCTGCTGCTGCTGCATCGCTTCAGGCGTGTCTGACTCTGTGCGACCCCATAGACGGCAGCCCACCAGGCTCCCCCATCCCTGGGATTCTCCAGGCAAGAACACTGGAGTGGGTGGCCATTTCCTTCTCCAATGCATGAAGGTGAAAAGTGAAAGTGAAGTTGCTCAGTCATGTCTGACTCTTAGCGACCCCATGGACAGCAGCGTACCAGGCTCCTCCATCCATGGGATTTTCCAGGCAAGAGCACTGAAGTGGGGTGCCATTGCCTTCTCCTCACCTCCACCTAGATTTATCAAATTAATGTATCAAAAATTGTGTACCTGATTTTCCTTCTTAAACTAATTTTTATCACCTGTAATCCTGCCTTCTAGTCAGTCAATTCCATTATTCTGACTGCCCAGACAAAAACTTTGAAATTATCATTGATTTCTCTCTACCCTACATCCAAAACAACAGTAAATTCAATCGTCTCTATTTTTGCAGTCCAACATACGTATTAATTTTTACCACCTCCATTGCTAACATCCACATCCAAAACAACATTATTTCTTGCCTGGACTTTTGCAATAGCCTCGTAATTGGTCTCTGTTGTCACTTTTGTGTTACTACAAATTAGTCTCTTCACACAGTCAGGGTGATTATTTCCGACATGTCAGATTACATCATCCCCTACAAAGCCCTACAGTGGTTATCCATCTCCACAAGGCTAAAATCTAACTACCTTATAACCCAGCAATCCCACTGCTGGGCATACACACCGAGGAAACCAGAATTGAAAGAGACACATGTACCCCAATGTTCATCGCAGCACTGTTTATAATAGCCAGGACATGGAAACAACCTAGATGTCCATCAGCAGATGAATGGATAAGAAAGCTGTGGTACATATACACAATGGAGTATTACTCAGCCGTAAAAAAGAATTCATTTGAATCAGTTCTGATGAGATGGATGAAACTGGAGCTGATTATACAGAGTGAAGTAAGCCAGAAAGAAAAACACCAATACAGTATACTAACACATATATATGGAATTTAGGAAGATGGCAGTGACGACCCTGTATGCAAGACAGGGAAAGAGACACAGATGTGTATAACGGACCTTTGGACTCAGAGGGAGAGGGAGAGGGTGGGATGATTTGGGAGAATGACATTCTAACATGTATACTATCATGTAAGAATTGAATCGCCAGTCTATGTCTGACGCAGGATGCAGCATGCTTGGGGCTGGTGCATGGGGATGACCCAGAGAGATGTTATGGGGAGGGAGGTGGGAGGGGGGTTCATGTTTGGGAACGCATGTAAGAATTAAAGATATTAAAATTTAAAAAATAAAAAACCAAAAAAAAAAATAAAGTCCCAATTATGAGTGTCATTACATTTTTATGCTCTCAACTCCTCTTATCCTCCTTGCTTGCTTAGGTCCAACTTGCAGCTTTTTGAACATGTAAAACATGTTTCAACCTCAAGACTTTTGCATTTGTTCTTATTGTGTTCTTCACCAAGATATTTACATATATCATCCCTCACTTGATTCTTAACTATCCTCAGACAGAGAAGAGACAACACCTACCACCTGGAATTCCCTATTTATCTTACCTGATTTATTTCTCTTTGTACAAGTTATCATCATTTAGCGTAACACATATATTGTTCTAAGTTTTATTGACATATGACTTTGTATAAGTTTATGGTGTACTGCATAAGATTTGATATGCTCATTTTGCAAAATAACTACCATAGTAGGGTTATTTAACATCTCCATCACCTCATATAATTACCATTTCTTTCTTTGTGGTGAAAACATTTGAGATCTACTCTCTTAGCAATTTTCAAGTGTATAACACAGTTATTACTAACTATAATCACCATGCTGTACATTAGATCTCTAAAACTTTTCATCTTATAACTGGGAGTTTGTACCCTCTGACTGACATTTCCCCATTTCTTCCACCCTCAGCCCCTAGGAACTATCATTCTACTTTTTCTATGAATGTGATTTTCTAGATTCCACATAATAGTGATATATACAGTATTGGTCTTCCTCTTTCTGACTTACTTCTCTTAGCATAATGTCCTCAAGGTCCATCTATGTTGTCACAAATAATAAGATTTCCTTTTTTTCTCTCGGCTGAATAATATTCCATCGTACATATGTACCTTGTCTTCTTCATCTGCTCATCTGTTGATGAACACTTAGGTTGTTTCATATCTGGCTACTATGAATACTGTTGCAATGAACATGATAATGCAGGTATCTTTTGGGGATCTTGATTTTATTTCTTTTGGATTTATACCCAGAAGTAGGATTACTGGATCACATGTTAGTTCTAGTTTTAACTTTGTGAAGAAACTCTGTACTGTCTTCCATAGTGGCTGAGCAAGTATACATTCCCATCAAGAGTACACCAGGGACTCTCTTTCTTCTCATCCTCGCCAATATTTCTATCTTTTATCTTTTCAATAACAGCCATTCTAGCATGAATAAGATGTTATCTCATTGTGATTTTGATTTGCATTCCTCTGATAATTAGTAGCAGAGAAGGCAATGGCACCCCATTCCAGTACTCTTGCCTGGAAAATCCCATGGACGGAGGAGCCTGGTGGGCTGCCATCCATGGGGCTGCTAAGAGTCAGACATGACTGAGCAACTTCACTTTCACTTTTCACCTTCATGCATTGGAGAAGGAAATGGCCACCCACTCCAGTGTTCTTGCCTGAAGAATCCCAGGGATGGAGGAGCCTGATGGGCTGCCCTCTATGGGGTCGCACAGAGTTGGACACGACTGAAGCGACTTAGCAGCAGCAGCAGCAGCAGATGATTAGTAGTGTTGAACATGTTTTCATTTACATGTTGGCCATTTAGATGTCTTTATTGGAGAGATGCCTATATGAGATCCTCTGGATGGAGGATGATCCTCTGTCCATTTTAACATCAGACCTTTTTTTTTTTTTTTTTTTTGCTATTGAGCTGTATGAGTTTCATATATATTCTAAATGGTAATCCCTTATCAAATAATTGATTTGCAATTATTTTCTTCCATTATATAAGTTACCTTTTTATTTTCTTGATTGCTTCCTTGGTGTGCAGAGGTCTTTTTGTTTTTAGTTTATTGTAATCTCATTAGTTTTTGCTTTTGTTTCTTGTGCTTTTAGTGCCAGTTTCAAAAACTCATCTCCAAGACCAATGTAAGAGAGTTTTTCCCCCATGTTTTCTTCTAGAAGTTTTATAGTTTCTCATCTTATGTTTAAGTTTTTAATCAGTTTTTGTTAATTTTTGTGCATGATATAAGGTAAGGGTTTTATTTCATTTCATGTGATTATCCAGTTTTATCAACACTATTTATTGAAGACACTACCTTTTCAACATTTATTATTCGTGGTTCTCTTGTTAAAAATTAGTTGACCATATCAGTAAAGAATCCACCTGCAATGCAGGAGACTCCAATTTGATTCCTGGGTTGGGAAGATCCCTTGGAGAAGGGATAGGCTACCCACTCCGTTATTCTTGGGCTTCCCTGGTGCCTCAGATGGGAAAGAATCCACTTGCAATATGGGAGACCTGGGTTTGATCCCTGCATTGGGAAGATCCCCAGGAGGAGGGCATGGCCCTCCAATATTCTTTTGTGAATATCTACTCTTATATTCTTGCCTGGCAAATCCCCCTGGACAGAGGACCTGGTGGGCTAGAGTTCATGGGATTGCAAAGAGTCAGACATGACTGAGCGACTAAGCACACAGCACACATATAACTGAAGGTCTACTTCTGGGCTCTTGAATCTGTACCATTGTCTATGTATCTATTAATATGCAAATTCCAACTATTTTGATTACTATAATTTTCTAATACAGTTTTGAAATCAAGAGGGCTTCCCTTGTGGCTCAACTGGTAAGGAATCTGCCTGTAATGCGGGAGACCTGAGTTCAGTCCCTAGGTTGGGAAGATCTCCTGGAGAAGGGAAAGGCTACCCACTCCAGTATTCTGGCCTGGAGAATTCCATGGACTGTATAGTCCATGGGGTCACAAAGAGTCGGACATGACTGAGCAACTTACACTTTCACTTTCACTTGAAATCAAGAACTGTGATACATTTTTTTTGCTTTCTCATGATTACTTTGACTATTTGGAGTATTTTGTGATTCCATATAAATTTTAGAATTCTTTTTTCTATTACTATGAAAAATGCTATTGGAATTTTGATAGGAATTGCATTGAATCTATAAATGCCTTTGAGTAGTATGACCAGTTAAAATTTATTAATGATACTTGTTAACAATATATAGAATTAGCCATAATATTTGCTATAGGTCTTAAAGGATGCTTAAAAAGATTTGGAAAAAATTATTCTAATATCCTATTATTAACAAAAAAATAGTCTTAATGTATTTTCAGGAAAAGTGTTCTAAAAGAATATGCCTTAAATGAAAGGGGCTATTTTCTGGACAGTGTAAATAATGGAATGTAGTATAACTTCTTAGCCATCTGGCTTTTCCATTTTCTACAGCATGCATGAAGAAGACCCATGTCAATTTGGTCAGTCACTGTGTTACTGATGGTGCATTTCCTTTATAACCTTAGCAGATTTTATTTGAATAGATGGCATGCAAACATATTTCTATGATGAGCTGGATTTGATCACTTGGTTTACAAACACCCAGGGATGTTGGGTTTAGAAGCTGCGAAGACATTCAGCACCCACGAGGCTCTTTTTGCTCTGTGTCATATTTACTTCTCAGGTGGGGTTAATGATGATTCTTTTAAGAACTTGACAGTTGTATTTCCAGTATGCAAAGAATGTTTCTAACTGCTTTTAGTGATAGGCTTAATCTAAGAGTAAGAAAAAATCTTATTTTTCTTTCCCTGGGGCCCTTCAACACTTCAACATGTGGAACCAAGAAACTGTCTTTTTTAAGAAGTGACAGAAATTGCAAGTATCTCTAGCAATTTTGGGGAAATATCATCTGTGAAAATAGTTTCATTATTCAACACTTCTGAAATGTGAAAATGAAATACACAAAACAACCAAAAGCACCACGGGACTGAAGAGTTTGTAAAATAGAATATAATATAGATGAGTAGAAAATAAAGCCTGCATATTATTTATTGGTGGCTTCATACTCTTAACATGGGGCCAATACAGAAGAGCATAAGCAGATGTCTTCATGACAATATACCAAGAATATAAACCTATAAATACTGATTCTTTTCAGTACCTACTTAACGTGCAGAATTTGTCAAATTTTTTTAAGCTTATACTTGTCAGAAATATCTGTAGAACAGTTGTTTGGCTTACTTAAATTTTAACTTAATGTTAGATATATTTTTACTTGTTATGATGGAGTTGAAGAGCAATTCCAATATGCTTTATAATTACAAAATATTTTTGTAAAAAAATGTTAAAATTTCAGAAAGATTGAAAAAGGTAAAAATCTTGAAAGGTCTTTGAAAGGTCTTTCCTTAATTTTATAAGGAATTGAAAATTAAGATCAGTTTCTCAATGAAATGATTTAAAGTATCAGTTCAGTTCAGTTGCTCAGTCGTCTCAGACTCTTTGTGACCCCATGAATCGCAGCACGCCAAGCCTCCCTGTCCATCACCAGCTCCCGGAGTTCACTCAGATTCATGTCCATCGAGTCAGTGATGCCATCCAGCCATCTCATCCTCTGTCGTCCCCTTCTCCTCCAGCCCCCAAACGCTCCCAGCATCAAAGTCTTCCAATAAGTCAACACTTCACATGAGGTGGCCAAAGTTCTGGAGTTTCAGCTTTAGCATCATTCCTTCCTAAGAAATCCTAGGGTTGATCTCCTTCAGAATGGACTGGTTGGATCTCCTTGCAGTCCAAGGGACTCTCAAGAGTCTTCTCCAGCACCACAGTTCAAAAGCATCAATTCTTCAGCACTCAGCCTACTTCACAGTCCAACTCTCACATCCATACATGAAAACTGGGAAAACTATAGCCTTTCAGAAAAACATCTATTTCTGCTTTATTGCCTATGCTTTGACTGTGTGGATCACAAGAAACTGTAGAAAATTCTGAAAGAGATGGCAATACCAGACCACCTGACCTGCCTCTTGAGAAATCTGTATGCAGGTCAGGAAGCAACAGTTAGAACTGGACGTGGAACAACAGACTGGTTCCAAATAGGAAAAGGAGTACATCAAGGCTGCATATTGTCATCCCGCTTATTTAACTTCTATGCAGAATACATCATGAGAAACACTGGACTGGAAGAAACAGAAGCTCGAATCAAGATTGCTGGGAGAAATATCAATAACCTCAGATAGGCAGATGACACCACCCTTATGGCAGAAAGTGAAGAGGAACTAAAAAGCCTCTTGATGAAAGTGAAAGAGGAGAGTGAAAAAATTGGCTTAAAGCTCAACATTCAGAAAACGAAGATCATGGCATCCGGTCCCATCACTTCATGGGAAATAGATGGGGAAACAGTGGAAACAGTATCAGACTTTATTTTTTTGGGCTGCAAAATCACTGCAGATGGTGACTGCAGCCATGAAATTAAAAGACGCTTACTCCTTGGAAGAAAAGTTAAGACCAACCTAGATAGTATATTCAAAAGCAGAGACATTACTTTGCAAACTAAGGTCCATCTAGTCAAGGCTATGGTTTTTCCAGTAGTCATATATGGATGTGAGAGTTGAACTGTGAAGAAGGCAGAGCACTGAAGAATTGATTCTTTTGAACTGTGGTGCTGGAGAAGACGCTTGAGAATCCCTTGGACTGCAAGGAGATCCAACCAGTCCATTCTGAAGGAGATCAACCCTAGGATTTCTTTGGAAGGACTGATGCTGAAGCTGAAACTCCAGTACTTTGGCCACCTCATGTGAAGAGTTGATTCATTGGAAAAGACTCTGATGCTGGGAGGGATTGAGGGCAGGAGGAGAAGGGACGACAGAGGATGAGATGGCTGGATGGCATCACTGACTCGATGGATACGAGTCTGAGTGAACTCCGGGAGTTGGTGACGGACAGGGTGGCCTGGTGTGCTGTGATTCATGGGGTTGCAAAGAGTCGGACACGACTGAGCAACTGAACTGAACTGAACTGACTAGACCGACCTTAGTCAGCAAAGTAATGTCTCTGCTTTTCAATATGCTATCTAGTTTGGTCATAAATTTTCTTCCAAGGAGTAAGCGTCTTTTAATTTCATGGCTGCAGTCACCATCTGCAGTGATTTTGGATCCCCTAAAAATAAAGTCTGACACTGTTTCCACTGTTCCCCCATCTATTTCCCACGAAGTGATGGGACCGGATGCCATGATCTTCGTTTTCTGAATATTGAACTTTAAGCCAACTTTTTCACTCTCCTCTTTCACTTTCATCAAGAGGCTTTTAGTTCCTCTTCACTTTCTGCCATAAGGGTGGTGTCATCTGCCTATCTGAGGTTATTAATGTTTTTCCGAGCAATCTTGATTCGAGCTTCTGTTTCTTCCAGTCCAGTGTTTCTCATGATGTACTCTGCATAGAAGTTTAGTAAGCAGGGTGACAATATACAGCCTTGATGTACTCCTTTTCCTATTTGGAACCAGTCTGTTGTTCCATGTCCAGTTCTAACTGTTGCTTCCTGACCTGCATGTAGATTTCTCAAGAGGCAGGTCAGGTGGTCTGATATTGCCATCTCTCTCAGAATTTTCCACAGTTTCTTGTGATCCACACAGTCAAAGGCTTTGGCATAGTCAATAAAGCAGAAATAGATGTTTTTCTGGAACTCTCTTGCTTTTTGCATGATCCATCGGATGTTGGCAGGGGCCCAGATGGGAGGAGCCACCCCGCGCCTGAGGCCAGGGACAGTGGCCTGGAAGAGCAACCCCATGTCCAAGGAACAGTGGCTGCGCGGGCACAGGAGGGCCTAGAGGAGCCATCCCACGTTGAAGGTCAGGAAGGGTGGCGGTGAGAAGATACCCCTCATCCAAAGTAAGGAGCAGCGGCAGCACTTTGCTGGAGCAGCCGTGAAGAGATACCCCTTGCCCAAGGTAAGAGAAACCCAAGTAAGATGGTAGGTGTTGCAAGAGGGCATCAGAGGGCAGACACACTGAAACCATAATCACAGAAAACTAGTCAATCTAATCACACTAGGACCACAGCCTTGTCTAACTCAATGAAACTAAGCCATGCCTGCTGGGCAACCCAAGACAGGCAGGTCATGGTGGAGAGGTTTGACAGAATGTGGTCCACTGGAGAAGGGAATGGCAAACCACTTCAGTATTCTTGCCTTGAGAGCCCCATGAACAGTATGAAAAGGCAAAATGATAGGATACTGAAAGAGGAACTCCCCAGGTCAGTAGGTGCCCAATATGCGACTGGAGATCAATGGAGAAATAACTCCAGAAAGAATGAAGGGATGGAGCCAAAACAAAAACAATACCCAGTTGTGGATGTGACTGGTGATAGAAGCAAGGTCCGATGCTGTAAAAAGCAATATTGCACAGGAACCTGGAATGTCAGGTCCATGAATCAAGGCAAACTGGAAGTGATCAAACAAGAGACGGCAAGAGTGAATGTCAACATTCTAGGAATCAGCGAACTAAAATGGACTGGAATGGGTGAATTTAACTCAGATGACCATTATGTCTACTACTGCAGGCAGGAATCTCTCAGAAGAAATGGAGTAGCCATCATGGTCAGCAAAAGAATCCGAAATGCAGCACTTGGATGCAATCTCAAAAATGACAGAATGATCTCTTTCGTCTCCTAGGCAAACCATTCAATATCACAGTTATCCAAGTCTATGCCCCAACCAGTAACACTGAAGAAGCTGAAGTTGAACAGTTCTATGAAGACCTATAAGACCTTTTAGAACTAACACCCAAAAAAGATGTCCTTTTCATTATAGGGGACTGGAATGCAAAAGTAGGAAGTCAAGAAACACCTGCAGTAACAGGCAAATTTGACCTTGGAATGCAGAATGAAGCAGGGCAAAGACTAATCGAGTTTCACCAAGAAGATGCACTGGTCATAGCAAACACCCTCTTTCAACAACACAAGAGAAGACTCTACACATGGACATCACCAGATGGTCAACACCGAAATCAGATTGATTATATTATCTGCAGCCAAAGATGGAGACGCTCTATACAGTCAACAAAAACAGGACCAGGAGCTGACTGTGGCTCAGATCATGAACTCCTTATTACCAAATTCAGACTGAAATTGAAGAAAGTAGGGAAGACTGCTAGACCATTCAGGTATGACCTAAATCAAATCCCTTATGATTATACAGTGGAAGTGAGAAATAGATTTAAGGGCCTAGGTCTGATAGACAGAGTGCCTGATGAACTATGGAATGAGGTTCGTGACATTGTACAGGAGACAGAGATTAAGACCATCCCCATGGAAAAGAAATGCAAAAGAGCAAAATGGCTGTCTGGGGAGGCCTTACAAATAGCTGTGAAAAGAAGAGAGGTGAAAAGCAAAGGAGAAAAGGAAAGATATAAGCATCTGAATACAGAGTTCCAAAGAATAGCAAGAAGAGATAAGAATGCCTTCTTCAGTGATCAATGCAAAGAAATAGAGGAAAACAACAGAAGGGGAAAGACTAGAGATCTCATCAAGAAAATTAGAGATATCAAGGGAACATTTCATGTCAAGATGGGCTCGATAAAGAACAAAAATGGTAGGGGCCTAACAGAAGCAGAAGATATTAAGAAGAGGTGGCAAGAACACACAGGAGAACTGTACAAAAAAGATCTTCATGACCAAGATAATCACGATGGTGTGATCACTCATCTAGAGCCAGACATCCTGGAATGTGAAGTCAATTGGGCCTTAGAAAGCATCTCTATGAACAAAGCTAGTGGAGGTGATGGAATTGCAGTGGAGCTCTTTCAAATCCTGAAGGATGATGCTGTGAAAGTGTTGCACTCAATATGCCAGCAAGTTTGGAAAGCTCAGCAGTGGCCACAGGACTGGAAAAGTTCAGTTTTCACTCCAATCCCAAAGAAAGGCAATGCCAAAGAATGCTCAAACTACTGCACAATTGCACTCATCTCACACGCTAGTAAAGTAATGCTCAAACTTCTCCAAGCCAGGCTCCAGCAATATGTGAACCGTGAACTTCCTGATGTTCAAGCTGGTTTTAGAAAAGGCAGAGGAACCAGAGTTTTAAAGTACAGGGCCTAAATTTAGTTCACTCTCAGTTTTTAACATATCTTAATAGTACTACTGGTTAAATATTAATCTTTTAAACTATCTTAAATATCTTTTTTTTAATTTTTATTTTTACTTTATTTTACTTTACAATACTGTATTGGTTTTGCCATACTTCTCTCATATAATTTATATTAAATGTTAGATACAAGGTAGACATAAGATGATGTATTTTAAGGGAAATACATTTACTTCACATATGTTTCCTACTTTACAAAATAATCCCAAATTTATATATATTTTCAATATAATCTGACAGGTTTTGGAGTTGGTGATGGACATGGAGGCCTGGCGTGCTGCGATTCATGGGGTCACAAAGAGTCAGACACGACTGAGAGACTGAACTGAACTGAACTGATGGTTAATCAGTCTGCATTCTGGATTGTAAGCCACACTAACAATAATTAGCTAACTTATCTGAAAATGAATTTCTTGGAAATATAACAGGCCATCAGGCTTCCCACATGGGTCAATGGTAAAGAAGCCGCCTGCCAATGTAGAAGACACAGGTTTGATTCTTGGGTAGGTAAGATTCCCTGGAGTAAGAAATGGTAACCCACTCCAGTCTTCTTGCCTGGAAAATTCCATGGACAGAGGAGCCTGGTGGGCTAAATCCATGAGGTTGCAAAGAGCTGGACACAACTGGGTGACTGAGAACACCTACTCAGATTTATTGGGCAGACTAAAAAACCAGGCTCAGAGAATGAATAGGAAACAAGGAAGCTTCAGCATCAAGATTCCTAGCTCTGGTCACACTGCGAGGTTGTCTGATCTGATCTCCATGACAAAATACTGATGCTAGTGAAAGTTGCCCCTTGAGAATTTATTAAAACTTAGGCCTTTGTCTTCATACCACAAGATTTCATGTCCACCCCAAGACTCAGTATTATAAGTAATACCATTCACTTGACTGATACTAGGTCAAGTGCCTGGACCCTTACTCTCCAGATTACGGAGAAACAGTATCTGATCTCTTCAGTGTGACAATTTATATTTCATCCAAGACTTAAACAATGGAAGAATCCCCTCCACCAAATAAGAAGAAACACTGAGTGATGGGAAATTAAAGATGTCCTTTAAACTTGGCATTCTATAGTAAATAGTGTTAATGTTACTCAGTCATGTCTGACGCTTTGTGACCCTAAGGACTGTAGCCTGCCAGGTTCCTCTGTCCATGGAATTCTTCAGGCAAGAATACTGGAGTGGGTGGCCATTCCTTTCTCCAGGGGATCTCTCCAACCCAGGGATCGAACTTGGGTCTCCTGCATCACAGGCAGTTTCTTTACTGTCTGAGCTACCAAGGAGTGCATGGTATATAATCTTTTATATACTAAAAAATTTTTGTTTAGTATATAAAATTTTCATATATAAAAATGTGGATTATTGTTATTGTTATCCAAGAGCATCTGGCAAATTAAACATATCAAAGCATAAATAAGGCTATTTCCTGTCAACATTGCCACTTTTGATTTCATTCTGGACATTTGCAGAAAGTTGGTGTGACTTAGTGCTCTCTGTATGTTAATGTTTTCAGTCTTTTTCAGCTTTTTCTTTGATCTCTGACTTTTGACCTTTGGTTTATGCCAATGAAAATGATAATAATAAATATATTTTATAAAGAAATGAGAAATAACTCTCAGGTCCAAAAAACATGTTCTAGATAAGAAAACTTGCCACCTCTATAGTTAATGTTGGTATTGTTGATAACTCTGGCAAAGCTGGATCAAAAGGATAGCATTAGGACTGGTTTGAAGCAAAGGTTTTGATCAGGGATATAGTAGACTTTTACATCAGTGTGAGGCTGAACAAAAAAATCACTATAGGTAGGAGTGGTATGGTAGACATCTCGAATCTAGACTCTAAAGAAATTTCCCCTGAAGTATATCAAATGGTAGAACACCTCAGAAATCAGAGAATGAATATGATTGCTTCTAGAAATTGCAGCCTGGTTGGCCTCTGCTCCATTTTATACTACCTCCTGCAGTGGGTAGGCTTGGGTCTTGAGATATCATTTTAAGCAAAAAAAAAAAAAAAGAAAAAAAGGTCAGGAGGTTTCAGGAGAAGGTCAGACATGCTAAAATAATCTTTTGAAAATAATAAGTCTACAATACCATTAAGTACAAGTGTATGAATTTCTGAAGGGAAGTGAATTTAGTTTTGGAAAATAATGAAAAATGGAGAAGGCTCTAAGACCTAATATCAATATTTCATACATTCATTTATCTGAAATGAAAGCAATTTTTTATATCTAAAATAAAGAAGACTATTGTAATTCATTGATTCTAAGATGCACTTTTTCACATTTTTAACATCTCTGAAATCTGGAAGCATCTTATAATCAATGGCATCCTATAATTAAAATTGAATAATGTTTTTCTTTGTGAAGTGTAGAATAATGAGATGAGTTACAATTGAACATAACTTTGATTTGATTATAGTAATATGTCCAAATTTAGAAAAAGATATTCATTAATAAAAATAATATTAATAAGCTATACAAAATAAACATTAAAAAAATTAGCAGAATATGTTACAGTTTAACCCTAGAGCTCAGTGGACCTCTTTTAAAGATCAACTTTCTGTCATTTTGTACACAATTCTTTTTGTATAAGTGTATGTGTATTTTTCTCCATAGTCCGTAGTTTTCATCCAGTACTAACTTGGTGTAATGTAGTAGTGTTAGTTTCTCAGTCATGTCCAACTCTTTGTTACCCTATGGACTGTAGCCCAGCAGGTTCCTCTGTCCATGGGATTCTCCAGGCAAGAATACTGCAATGGGTATCCATTCCCTTCTCCAGGGGATTTTCCCAACCCAGGAATCAAACCCGAGTCTCCTGAACTACTGGCAGATTCTTTACCATCTGAGCTATAGGGAAGCCCACAGTACTGGAGTGGGTAGCCGTGGGTAGCTGTTCCCTTCCCTAGGGGATCTTCCCGATCCAGGGATCCCACTTGCGTCTTTTGCATGTCCTACATTGGTAGGAGGATTCTTTACCACTGTGCCACCTGGGAAGTGGGTTCTAAGTTGGTATTCAAAAACTGAAAAACATCTTAAGTAATTAAGATGATTAATTATAATATTACAAATGATGATTATGTAATAAATATTTTCTAACTACTACATTAAACAGTTTATATAGGTAGCATTTTTTTCTTTTCCGATTTTCATTGCTCTTCTAAGATCACACATCCTAATAGTCATGAATCCACCTAAATGTGTAGTTCAGTCTATCACTTATACACAGGAAGAAAAAGTAGAAAGGACCTTCTACTGTTCAAGTTCTTCAGCGATCAATGCAAAGAAATAGAGGAAAAGAACAGAATGGGAAAGACTAGAGATCTCTTCAAGAAAATAAGAGATATCAAGGGAACATTCCATGCAAAGATGAGCTCAATAAAAGACAGAAATGGTATGGACCTGACAGAAGTTCTCAAATATATTCCTACATTACATTTTAGTGTCTAGAAACTGTCAATTTTCATTTTGACATCTAAAAAACTAAGTTGAAGTCTGACTTTATAATTTAGAATAATATCTTCTAATTTTAAAAATGATTTTTTTGGGTAAAAATATATACAATAGGAAAAAATATCAAACAAAATTGAATTGTATTCACACTGTCATTTTAGGGGGAAAAAAAGCACTAATTAGGGGTAGATAAATTTTTTTAAGATGGAAAAGTAGAATAATAGTCTTTTAGTAGTTATGAAGTTCAAATGCCAGACTGCTTTGGAGAGGTAACAAATATGGTCTTTCTTCAAAAGAGTAACAGGAATTTAGTGTTGTTCTTTGCCTATCAAAGACTCAAGAGGGATGAAACTAGTTTGCCTTAAAAGATTCTAGGCACAGAGGAAATGGGAAAGGTGGCCCTAAAATGGAAAGAGCAAAGTGAGGAATTGGTGAACAAAGAGGGGAACAGGAATGTAAGAGGTCTTTTGTGGCAGAGATGGCTAGGAATTTAGGAGCAATACTGGCTGCCATTTTATCTTTAATCTTTAGTTTTTTGTTCTATAGTAATGATGTTCCAGTATTCTATGAATTTTGTTGACATTTCACACCACACCATTATGTATTGCACCTTGGGGAAAGGAGGCAGCACAGACATGTTTCAGAGTGCAACCTTTGCAGCCAGGCTTGCCTGGATTCAGATCCTGACTGCGTGTATAGCTGTCAGCCTTTTTGTGCTTCATTTACCTTAGCCCCCAAAATGGGAGTAAAGTGTGCTTAATCCATGGAGTTGTTTTTAAGATTCAATCTGTTAATGCATATAAAGTTCTTATACCAATGCAAGGTCTACTGTTAAAATTAAAAACAAGTTTTGGCATAAAAAACACACACAGATTCCTGGAACACCCTGAGGTAGCACTGGGTTTTACTAAAGTAATTTAAAATTGAACTGGGAACAGAGGTTTAGATTAAAGCATCTGTGCAAGTCTAAGGGTCCCTTCTGCAAGTGTCCCTTCTAATTATGTGTTGTGTCTCAGGAATGCTCAGAAATAGTCAGCAGAAGAATGAACCTGCCCCCTTTTCATGGAGTGAAGACTTTTTAAGGCTGTTAACGAAGGGTAACTCAGGTGTGCTGCAACTCATGGAGTCACAAAGAGTCGGACATGACTGAGCGACTGAACTGAACTGAACTGAACTCAGGAAGAATGCATTACATCAGACTCTTCTGGTTATATATGTAACATGGAAAGTGAAATATCTCAGTCATCTTGCTCTCAGAAATACCCTCTGTTGAGAATTTAATGTACAGAATATGTTTTTTTGCATATTCTTAATAAAATTATTTTACTTTTAAAGGAAGAAAAATATGTGCCCAATAATCATTTTCATTTTCCTGAATTGACCCCTCTGTTTTCATTGCATACAAGGTAAGATGCTGCTTTGAAAACTGCAAGGCATATTGTTACCAAACCAAACTTAGATGCTCTCACCCATGCACGATAAAGCTGATTTACTGTCACTGGGTGGTGCTGACAGAAAGGGCAACATTCATTGCAGGGCATCCATCAGTTAGTTCAGGGCAACTAGTGCTCAAAATACCCAAACCCCCAGTGGAATTCAGGAAAGCATTTTTAAAGGTAAGGTGAGAGAGGGGCACCCTGGAATGAGAAGTCAAGTGGGCCCTTGGAAGCATCACTACGAACAAAGGTAGTGGAGGTGATGGAATTCCAGTTGAGCTATTTCAAATCCTGAAAGATGATGCTGTTAAAGTGATCCACTCGATATGTCAGCAAATTTGGAAAACTCAGCAGCAGCCACAGAACTGGAAAAGGTCAGTTTTCATTCCAATCCCAAAGAAAGGTAATGCCAAAGAATGCTCAAATTACCATACAATTTCACTCATCTCACACGGTAGTAAAGTAATGCATAAAATTGTCCAAGCCAAACTTCCACCATAGGTGAACCGTGAACTTCCAGATGTTCAAGCTGGTTTTAGGAAAGGCAGAGGAACAAGAGATCAAATTGCCGACATCCTCTGGATCATCAAAAAAGCAAGAAAGTTCCAGAAAAACATCTATTTCTGCTTTATTGACTATGCCAAAGCCTTTGACTATGTGGATCACAATAAACTGTGGAAAATTCTGCAAGAGATGGGAATACCAGACCACCTGACCTGCCTCTTGAGAAACCTGTATGCAGGTCAGGAAGTAACAGTTAGAACTGGATGTGGAACAACAGACTGGTTCCATATAGGAAAAGGAGTACGTCAAGGCTGTATATATATTGTCACCCTGCTTATTTAACTTCTATGCAGAGTACATCATGAGAAACGCTGGGCTGGAAGAAGCACAAGCTGGAATCAAGATTGCCAGGAGAAATATCAATAATCTCAGATATGCAGATGACACCACTCTTATGGCAGAAAGTGTCAGACTTTATTTTTTGGGGCTCCAAAATCAGTGCAGATGGTGATTGCAGCCATGTAATTAAAAGATGCTTACTCCTTAGAAGGAAAGTTATGACCAAACTGGACAGCATATTAAAGAGCAGAGACATTACTTTGTCAACAAAGGTCCATCTAGTTAAGACTATGGTTTTTCCAGTAGTCAGGCATGGATGTGAGAGTTGGACTATAAAGAAAGCTGAGTGCCAAAGAATTGATGCTTTTGAACTGTGGTGTTAGATAAGACTCTTGAGGGTCCCTTGGACTGCAAGGAGATCCAACCAGTCCATCCTAAAGGAGATCAGTCCAGGGTGTCCATTGGTAGGACTGATGTTGAAGCTGAAACTCCGATACTTTGGCCACTTGATGTGAAGAGCTGACTCATTTGAAAAGACCCTGATGCTGGGAAAGATTGAGGGCAAGAGGAGAAGGGGATGACAGAGGATGACATGATTGGATGGCATCACTGACTCAATGGGCATGGGTTTGGTTGGACTCCGGGAGTTGGTGATGGACAGGGAGGCCTGGAATGCTGCGGTTCATGGGGTTGCAAAGAGTTGGACATGACTGAGCGACTGAACTGAACTGAACAGAGAAAGGGTCATGTCAGAATATGTAACCAGTTTCTGAAGAATTCTCTGGTTGGTGGTGAGGTAATATGATGGTGTCACAGGGGGTTAACATTGTCAATCCCTAGGTTCCAGTAGGCCTGGGGGCTATGTACTAATGGTCATCAAGTAGTTAATGTTTTCCAGTGGTGTGAGTAAAAGTGTGTGTAAAATCACATGGTATCTAAGTATTTCAGAGGGGACCCCTTCCATGGTCTGAGAGTGGGTGGGCTCTTGTCTAACATTTGGAAATGAATTGTTAGAGGAGACACACGTGCTGACAAAGCAAGAGACTATTGGGAAGGGGCAACTGGGCAAAGAGCAGGAGGGTAAAGGGATCCAGAAGAACTGTCCTGCCACATGACTCTCAGTCTCAAGTTTTATGGTGATGGTATTAGTTTACAGGTTGACTTTGGGCAGTCATTCTAACTCAGGGTCTTTGCTGGTAGTGTTTGTATTGCTCGCTTGGCCAAGATGGATTCCAGTAAGAAGGATAATGGGAGGACACATGAACTGCTGTCTGCTGTCTCCTTTTGATCTTTCTTCTGGTTGATGGTGGTTTGTTATTAATATTAATAGTTTAATGTTCCTTACTAGGACCTCCTATTGTAATATAACTTATGCAAATGGTTACTGCGGTGCCTGCCCAGGGTGTGTGGTTTGTCAGTGTTTCCCCTAACATATTAACTTGCCCTATTTATTTTTAAAAAGCTTTCAGTCAGAATGATCAATTTATTGGTGTTAATGACTGGTGGTATCAGTGGAAGAGGAAGCAGACAGATCTATAACATAATCTGGGAAAATAAAAGGAAAAGAAAGGGTTAGTCAGAGATTACAGTAGATAAAACATTAATTGCTAGAATTTTTTTCTCCAGCCTCTTATAGATTTTGCCTTAGTTATCCACATTGACTTAAAAAATATACACAGCCAAAAAATTGAGTTATAGTTTATTTGGTGGAAGTTTTTAGGACTTCAAGCCTGGAAAGCAGCATCTCAAGCCAACCTGAGAGAACTGCTCTAAGGAGGTGAGGTGGGACGTGCCAGGTTATACAGAAGTTTTGTAACAAAAGGCAGGTAGTCTGGATGTCAAAAAATGATTGTAAGTTAAAGAAAATGAGATATGTTAAGGAATTTAGCACTTTTCTAGTATGAGAAGATGGAAGAGTCTGGGCTCACTGAAATCCTTTCTTTGATATACACCTCAGCTATATGGGGCCAGTATCCTGTGTTTTCACATTCTGAGTTTCCTCAAGGTTCACCATAGGGAGTGACTGTAGTTTAATGGTTGTTAAATGGCCATATTCTTTCCTTCCTGAGTTTCCTCAGGGCTCACTGGCTCGTATTGGATGGCTGCATGGCTGCCATTGTTGATGACTGAGACAGCCTTTGTTTACTGATATGTAGGAAATATTCCATTTCTCATCCATCACCACCTAGTCTGCTGTTGTGGTATGATTTGTTGTAGGTAGATGTTCTTTAGAATGTAAAGACATGTAAAGACATTCAATCAGCTATTAGCATTCAAGTTATCATGTTTGTTTTTGGCATCAGGACTAGTAAACGGAGACAACTTTGGGAACTATTGTGGGAATCCAGAGTTGGGAGGGTCCATGGTAAGTAGATAAATGAATGAGAATTATAGACACGTTGTTGGGCAGCAGGATTGGTATGAAGAGAAGGGGCATGGAGGGAAGAGAAACTTGCTAATGCACAAGTTCTCTGAAAATTACCTTTGAATTTTAATTATCTGTGAAAGCCGGCCCCCAGAGTTCTGAAGGAACCTGGGCTAATTCAAAATGTAGATGCTCTAGTCTGAGATGCTTTGAATATGTTTATTCAGCTCAAGGCATTTGCTCTCTACATATGTTAGTTTAGGATTATGATGCCAGATGTTTCTTATGGGGGATGCTGGCAATGAAATTCTTCACATATTTACCTTTTGATTTTTATCTAGGAGGGTTTGACTGAATGCCACATGATCAGAATTAAAATAAATACACAATCAAATTTTTTAAACTTAAGAGTTAGTAACTCTTCTCATAGAGATATTCTTGTTAAACTTAATATCATTTATAGTAGGCAATTCTCTCAGTTTTGTTGATTTTATCTTATCTGCAATTATATGCTGTGAAATAAAATTAAAAATATATAATTACAGTCCTCTTGGTAGGCTGTTGACTATTTTGAGTTAAAAAGCATTCTGTGCTGGCAGCAGAAACACAGCAGCAGTGGTCTAATTTCCTCTAATCCACTAGGTGCCTGCTTAATTACAACCTTCCATTTACTAGCTCTTTGGCTGTATTCCATCTTTGCTTGTATATTTTTTTCATTCAGTTTATTGTCCATTTCTATTTCATCGAGTAATGTATAATACAGACTTGGCCTGTTTTGCTCCCTCAGTTGCACACATTGTTGAGTCATTTCTATATTTTGCTATGTAATTCATTTTAACTTTTATTTTTTATTGGGAGAATAAACACATTCATAATAAAGTTTAGTATTTAAAGTTTTTTTTTTTTTAAGTTGGAACATTATGGAAAGTAACAGAGGAGTTTAAAAGCCATTTCATCTGTCAGATTGATGAGTTAGGTGGTAGATACTAGGAAAAAAACCAGGTATTGGTGAAGGAGTTTTGTTGTAATATTATTTGTTAATTGGTTTAATGAAAGACTCAGAACTACTTTTCAAATCTTATGAATGTATAATGATTATATAATTCTTAAAACCAAAAAAATTAATTTAAAAAATTAATTGAAATGTAGTTGATTTGCAATGTTGTTTTACAAATCAACCAAATATTGAATTAATTAAATAAATGAAAAGCATACAATTTTTTATTCATTTAATGTACAGTGATTATGTAAGCATTATTGATTATGGGCTTTTAATTATATACATGTTAAATATATGGAGTTTCTATCTGCTGAAACAGTTTTGTGATTTTTGTGATGTTAGATTTGTACGGGATGTGTTAGAGTCAATAGAATTAATGGTATAGGATTTGGTTTGCAGTAAATTTATTCAATTTAGCTTGTAATCCACATAAGGGTGGGGATCTTGTCAAACTTTAGCATCTTAGTCTGAGATTAGTGCTAAATATAATACCTGGCAAATAGTATGAGGATTTAAGTAAAACTTTCCTTTACAGGCATAAGACCTGCACTTATAGATTTAACAGCAATACACAGCCAGATATACACAATGAAGTTTGGCCAAATACAGAATAAGTTTAACCTTGTGAAGTCTGTTGTCAGAAGTTAGAAGACAAAATCAGGAAGGTAGAGAGAAGCAATGACAAAAATTCTATCTAGAAGCTAATGGTAAAAGGTTAGCTTTTATAGGGACTTCCCAGGTTATAAACATAATTCTGCCTGCTAATGCAGGAGATGCAAGATACAGGTTCAATTCCTGAGTTGGGAAGATCCTCTGGAGAAGGAAATGACAACCCACTCTAGCATTTTTATGTGAAAAAAGTTTAAAACACAAATGTTAACTTTTCTCAGATTAAAATTAATGATAGCTAGGAGTTAGGGAGGTATCAAATAGAAAGGGGAACAAAAATTATTTTAAAGTGATGAAGATGTTTTGTATCTAGATTGTGATGGTGGTTACATATATGTATGACATTTCCAGAACTCAGAACTATTCACTTGAAATGGGTGCTTTTTACTGTTTGTAGTTTATATTTCTCAGTATGGTTGATTTAAAGAATGTTCTTAGAGAGATGGATAGATAGCTGATGCCTGATAATCTGCTTTGTAAAAAACTTTAGCTTAAGAAACATTTTACAACCTGACTGGAAGCCTAACCTGGAAATAATTTCTTGACTAGAAAATCAATGACTGCTATTTTCATTTTATTTTTTCACCTTTCCTGGCTATTAGTCACTGTGGAAGCAATGCATAGAAAATAGTAAAGGCTCAAAAGGACCAAGAAATCTCCTTAAGCTCTTTAATTACTATTAAGAGTGAGTTAGAAAATAAGATCACTCGATATAACTCATTGCAATTCTGAACAGACATTTTCGTGATGACATAAAAATTCTTTTTTTTTCCCCCTTTGAAGAGAGTTATTTTATCTCTAGTTTTGCTGTAATTGCTCACTTTTATTTAGTCAGAACAGACCTGCCTCATTTTCTGGGACTGTACTATGAGAATCTGTTCATAAAGTCCTGTCTGACTTCAAATTATGTGCTTCTTTAAGCTTTCCCACTAGAATGCAAGCTCACTCTTCTAACTTTAGTGCTTAGCAATGAAGTCATCATGTCATATGCTGCAAATAAATAATGCAGAAAAGTTAATTACTCTCTTCAGCAGAATTTTTTTAACTTCCAGTGAGATAATCTAGATCAGACAAGCTGGGGTTTTGTTTTGTTTGCTTCTATATTCTCCAAAACTATGTAATATATTCTCATTTGAATTTTAGTCTCCATTATCTTAAATTAGATGCCAATTCCATTTGAATCTAGGATCTCTGGGTATTTCATAATGACCATTTTTCATGCTCAATGATTGTCCACCACACTTTGAAAACTCCTTTTCATCTTGGAGGAATATTCTTCTTTAGAAGCCTTGTATTCTTTTTTCTAAATTAATTAATTAGTTAATTTTAATGGTGGCTAATTACTTTACAATATTGTAGTGGTTTTTGCCATATAAAGTCTTGTCTTCTTAATAGATTACTAGGAATGTATTTTTTTAGCCTCCCTTGAAAATAGGCCATGAAATTAGAGATCTCTGCCAATTAGAAGCATTCATTCAAAATTCTGATTTGTAAGAGGAGCCAGCGTTACATGTTGGACATTACCTGTAGTGCCAAGCTTCCACCATCATATGAGTTTATTCATTCCATTAATTTATACCTATGATTTCATAAGAAGGTCCCAATGAGTAACTGACAGAGGAAGAAAAAAAAAAACTGAGTTCGGTTTGGTTTATAGACCATCCTGCATGGTATATCAGAAATGTGGACCTCTACAGTGTTACAATAGTACTCAGGGATGTTCCTAAATAAGAGTGGCAATGAATTAATATCTCAATGGGGAGAATTTGGGGATACACTTCCAATTGTTCATTTGTCTTAGAAGGAAAGAAGACATTAGACACCTTTCACACCCATTCATAGATGCTGAATAACAGTAAGGTTGTATCAGTTCAGTTCAGTTCAGTTCAGTCACTCAGTCGTGTCTGACTCTTTGTGACCCCATGGACTGCAGCATGCCAGGCCTCCCTGTCAATTGCCAACTCCCAGAGTTTGCTCAAACTCATATCCATTGAGTCGGTGATGCCATCAACCATCTCATCTTCTGTTGTCCCCTCTCCTCCTGCCTTCAATCTTTCCCAGCATCAGGTTCTTTTCAAATGAGTCAGTTCTTCACATCAGGTGGCCAAAGTATTGGAGTTTTAACTTCAGCATCAGTCTTTCCAATGAGTATTCAGGACTCATTTCCTTTAGGATGGACTGGTTGGATCTCCTTGGAGTCCAAGGGACTCTCAAGAGTCTTCTCCAATACCACAGGACAAAAGCATCAATTCTTTGGTGCTCAGCTTTCTTTATAGTCCAACTATCACATCCATACATGACTTCTGAAAAAACCATGCCTTTGACTTAGACGGGCCTTTGTTGGCAAAGTAATGTTTCTGCTTTTAATATGCTGTCTAGGTGCGTCATAACTTTTCCTCCAAGGAGCAAGTGTCTTTTAATTTCACGGCTGTAATCACCATCTGCAGTGATTTTGGAGCCCTCCCCACCCCCAAAATGAAGTCAGTCACTGTTTCCGCATCTATTTGCTATGAAGTGATGGGACCAGATGCCATGATCTTAGTTTTCTGAATGTTGAACTTTAAGTCAACTTTTTTCACTCTTCTCTTTCACTTTCATCAAGAGGATTTTTAGTTCTTCTTCATTTTCTGCCATAAGTGTGGTATCATCTGCATATATGAGGTTATTGATATTTCTCCCAGCAATCTTGATTCCAGCTTGTGCTTCATCTAGTCTAGCATTTCTCATGATGTACTCTGCATATAAGTTAAATAAGCAGGGTGACAATATACAGCCTTGATGTACTCCTTTCCCAATTTGGAATCAGTCTGTTGTGTAGGTTGTATAGGCAGGGGCTCTTGAAGGAAAAATAATGGTGGATTGCTGGCAAGGCATTTTAAGGAAGGGCTGTTTAGATAGGAAATAAAATTTACCTAGAGTGTGAGATTATTTGTTTCCCATTAAAATGATGAAACTAAGCATGCTTTCTGTGAAGGAGTTTATTAATACTCAGATACAGAAGATGACCCAGCTAATACAAATGTGAGTAGCCATGCCAATACAAATGAGTTCAGTTCTTGTTTTCAATAGGAAAGATATACACTGAGTCAACAAGTCTTTCTGTTAATACAATCTGACTAGTTTCTGACTATGTTAGATTTCTGGTTCACCAACCTTGTAGGGTAAATCCCTTACCCCCTACATATAGATACCATCCATACTTGAGGGTAGAGTCCAAATTAGCCAAGAAGGGATAGATGACTTACCATGAACTGTACAACTTGGCCTTACTAGATTTGGCCTTACTGGAATAAATTACTCTTTGAAATCTGTATTTGCCTTCTCTCTTTTGCATAATTAATATATGTGGCTAATTGAGTGCCTAGTCTTCCACTATGATATCCATGTACCAGTGCTTCTGATCCTGGAATTGATTTTATAGGAACAGAATTAAGGCACAGATATATACTCACTGGATTTGTAGGTCTAGCTATGTACTGTGTCAACAAAAAGTTGCTGATCTTGCTGTGTGCAAGATTATTGAAGACACATTATGGCACCAATCTTATGAGGCCATTCTGCCATCTTGCAGAATATGGCATCTGTTATATACCACATGGTAATATAAGGTGTTTTTTCTTAGAATCTGGGAGCAAAGAAATTGGGAGTCAGAATATAAGCTCTCACTTTTATACCTTATTATCTACTGACAAAAATTGTAGTTCATGATCCATGATTTTTGGCTTTGTTGATTCATAAGTCTTAGTAGTCAAGAAAAGATTATTTCCACCCTGGGACACAACGGTGTGTGTGTGTGCTCAGTCACTCAGTCATGTCTGATTCTTTGTGTCCCCATGGACTGCAGCATGCCAGGCTTCCCTATCTTTCACTATCTCCCAGAGTTTGCTCAAAGTCATTTCCATTGAGTCAATTATGCCATCTAATCATCTTATCCTCTGTCACTCCTTCTCCTTCTCCCCGCAGTCTTTCCCAGTATGAGGATCTTTTCCAGTGAGTCAGCTCTTTGCATCAGATGACCAAAGCATTGGCGCTTCAGCTTCAACATAAGTACTTCTGATGAGTATTCAGGGTTGATAGGGGGAAAAAGTGGAAGTAGTGACAGGTTTTATTTTCTTGTACTCCAAAATCACCGTGAATGGGGATTGTAGCCATGGAATTAAAAGATGCTCGCTCCTTGGAAAAAAGCCATTAGAAACATAGGCAGCGTATTAAAATGCAGAGACATCACTTTGCTGACAAACGTCCGTATAGTCAAAGTTATGATTTTCCCAGTAGTCATGTACAGATGTGACAGTGGGATTACAAAGAAGGCTGAGTGCTAAAGAATTGAGGCTTTCAAATTGTGGTGCTGGAGAAGACTTAAGACACCCTTGGACAGCAAGGAGATCAAACCAGTCAATCCTAAATGAAATCAACCATGAATATTAATTGAAAGAACTGATGCTAAAACTGAAGATCTAATACTCTGGCCACCTGATGTGAAGAGCTGACTCATTGGAAAAGATCTTGATGCTTGGAAAGAATGAAGACAGGAGGAGAAGGAAGTTGCAGAGGATGAGATGGTTAGATAGCATCACCAACTGAAAGGACATGAATTTGAGCAAACTCCAGGAGATAGTGGAGGACAGAAGAACCTGGTGTGCTACAGTCCACCGGCTTGCAAAGAGTTGGACACAGCTTAGTGACTGAACAACAACAAAACACTTCCTAATTTTTTTTTTGTACTGCAATCATGCATACATAATTTATGAAAATAAATTTATGTAAAACTTACTCTAGTAAATGTTTGCTATGATTTCTTCTTATTGTTCATCAAGCCCCCTTACTCGGTAACTGAATTGTACAGATTTTGAGTGAATTAAAGAGCATCTAAAACAGTAAGTTATTAACCATTTAAGCAAATGCGTGTGTGCTCAGTTTCAGTTATGTCTCACCCTTTGTGAACCTGTGGACTGTAGCCTGCCAGCCTCTGTCCATGGGATTCTCCAGGCAATAATACTGGAGTGGTTTGCCATCCCTCATCCAGGGGATCTTTCTAACCCAGGGATCCAGCCCATATCTCCTGTGTCTCTGCCTTGCAAGTGGATTCTTTATCACTGAGCCACTGGGAAAGCCCATTTTAGCAAGTAGATCATGTCAAAGACAACCTTTTCATTTGTTCCACCCAAGCTAATAAACTGCTCATGTTCCAGTGTGGTGCTTGTCTCTGAATGGCCAGGTTCTCACTCAGGATGCTTTTCTTCAGCCTTTACTAGGCTCTCACACCTCAGTTAGAAATCTGAGAGGCACAATCTGTGCAGGTTTATATGCCTAAGGGACTGTAGTGTTTCTTCTGCAGTTTAGAGTGGAAACTATTTACAAAAAGGGGGGAAAACCCGCAAAATAACAGAAACCAAACAACAGAGAGCCTTTCATAATGTCTACTTTCAGGCCTCTCACCACTTACATACGTCCTTTTCTGGGTGTTCTGCCTTTGTTTGCTCTGTTTTCTAGTGCTTCCTTTTATTCAAGCATTTAAAGAGAAAGCACTTACATAGACCAAAGGAATCCTGTTCTAGGTGGATAGATTCAAGACCTCAGTTCTGTTGTCTTCAGGGCACACAGAGCAAAACAACAACCGAGCTTAAAAAGGTTTTGGGAAAGTGCAAGGAGCCTGGAAATAATTCAGCTCTTCTCATTAGGGTTTGTGTGTACGTCTGTCATCAGCAGGGATTACATGTGAAGTCTCTGCTTTGCTCACTGGCTGCTCAACAGGCACAGCATTAAATCTCCTCATCTCTTCTACTGTGAATTTTAATTGATGGGGCTGGTACACAGCATAAAGCCATTTTGGCAAAAATGACATGTGTGGGCATTTAAACAAGACTGGCAATTTTAATTTTATTTTCACTCCAAATTAGAAAGGCAAAAAAGAAAAAAAAAAAAGGAAGAAGAAAGAAAATCTTTCTTTGTCAAACAAAAGGGGGTGGTTTTTGTTTTTTTCATTTGGGTTCCAGGAATAAAGAAAAAAAAAATACTTAACATAAAACTTGTCTATGTCCTTTTAAAGCAGTTGGTTAATAAGCTCTGGCTTACAATTTCAATGTGGAATTTCCCTAGACTACTCTATTTATGATAGAGGCTGGATTTTATAGTGGCATTTTATGTGCCTGGTTTACATTTTAAAGCCCATCCCTGTTGTTTAGGACCAGAAGTGGACACAATTTAATTCTGTTTATTATAGAAATCAAGTGCTTTTGGAGAGAGACTTGTGAGCAGCTGTTTAATATTGTCTTTCGGCTAATATAGAGGTTCATTTCTCTTTCCCTCCAAGGAAATAGCAATTCATGATATTTCTGGAGGTTCTTTTCTACAGAAATGTAGGTCTGTTGCCAGGATTTAGGAGAGAAAAAGATATGCTGTTAATTGGTGGGGCTGGCTGTCTCTGACAGATGTCAATTTAAGACCTGTATTGCAGTAGGATTTCAGAGGATTCTGCAAAGAAGATATCAATAATCAAAATAGAAAAGGAAAACATATTTTTGTTATATAATTTCTCAGCTATTTTTAAAGTTCTTGTAGCTAAATTTAATAGGAAGGATATTTTTGAAACAAAGATGGGCAAGAATTATCTACATTCCTTGGAGACTATGTTCAATAGTTAAGGAAAATAATTTTCTTTTGAAAACAGTATGGTTAAAATAATTGAACAAGTTTAAAGGTGAACAATTTTGAACAATTAAATTTACGGTGGTAAATAACTGAAACAGTCTCTTGAAAAAGGGCCTTGAATATAGCATTAGATGTGTTTTACAGTGATGTAGAGGAGACTATTAGACTTGGAAAATTAAATGGCATTTGGTTCTTCATTTGGTGTGTATATATGAATAAAAAAGTTACCTCCAGGAGGAGACATTCTCATATTCTCTTCAAGGTCCAGTTCTGGCTCTAGATTCACTATCTTAAATCTAAGGGTCCATTCTGTTAGTGTTAAGAGAGAGACAGCCAACTGACTAAGAATTTCAGTGATGCTCTGAGTCAAAGAATAACAGTATCCAGATGATTGCCTTATTCTTCAGTGAATTGTATGAATATAAACTAAATGTGAACTACTTTGACAGTTGGAATAATGCTGAGGAATTATTAAATGGAGTAGGATTTGTACTGCATGTAAAGTTTGGGCCAAATGCCCATTTAAGATAGGTCTTGAGAGCATACATCGGTAGATTGCTACAAGAATTTGGGTGGTCTCGTAGGTGCATGTGCTTTCTGCATTAAGACTATGTGGAGTGAGGTTATTTCTTTTTGTGTTCCATAATTACTTTTTAAAAAATCGTACATGATTTTGGATGAACTAGTTTGGGTTTCTTCTCTCACGTTCTTTCTTTCCATTAAAAAAAAGTTACTAAATTTAAAATCTATTGCATAGACATCACATTTTGACTGAGTTGTGTAAAATGATTCAGAAGTCAAAGTAGTGTTTGTCACCTGCCTGCCTGAGAAGTTGATGTATTAGAATACAGATTTTCTCTCTTACTGTGGGAAGCACCTTGTGAAAATACATTCCAGGAGCCTGCTTTCCATTTCCAAATCAAAGAAGAAGTATTACTGAATTAGGTGGTAATCAAAATATATAGGATTTTTACCTTGAAAACTTGGCTTGCAAAGAAAGCTCTTTGAAATAAAAGATAATAGATATATGTTATTTTATGGAAAAGAAAAATTTTAATGAGAAATTTTGGTTCATGAGGATTTTTGGATTTCAAGGAGGCATGAAATCTCAAGCTCTCAGAAGCAAGGATGTTGGAATAAAAGGGAGGAGAAACTTGGGAACTTGACGATGTGTTGCTGCGATCTCCTTCTTGGACTGCCTGTTAGAATTACAATATTTTCTTGTTGTTGTTAAGCCCTATAAGCTCTGTTTCATTGTGTTGTTATATAAAGGTGAACACAATATCAAGTGAAACATTTGTTCAAGTAAATTGGAATAGGCAAACTGCATGAATCTGTCTCTCTGTCTTTCTCTCTCACTTTCCCTCTCATCTCCTCTCCTTTTGGGTTGGAAAGTGAGGTGTCATAGTCATACACATACCAAAATACACTTCAAATAAAATGAAATAAAGCTTAACTTTAAGTTTTAGTCTCTGAATACACATGTAACAATTCTTGCTTCTCTATATGTGAAGAAATTGGATGCTTAAGTTGGCTGTTTTCACAACTTAGGAGAAAGCTATCACCTGAACTGTTCAATTTTCACTCCCTTGAACTGCCACATGAGAATACATTTATAACAACTTGAACTTTGTATATGAGCATGATCTAACTTTAGTCTTGTCCTGTATTTCAAAAACATGTGGGCAATTTTCATCAATTACTTTTACATATGTTTCTAGTCCTCTGCCTATATCAAGAAGCAAAACTTGTGGAAAGAGTACCAGGCAGTGATCCTGTTTTAATAAGATTTTTAATCTAATTATGTGTGTTATAAAGTTCAAATAACATT
Source organism: Ovis aries (assembly GCF_016772045.2). Lineage (NCBI taxonomy): Eukaryota > Metazoa > Chordata > Mammalia > Artiodactyla > Bovidae > Ovis > Ovis aries. Next base: position 78,459,845 of record NC_056059.1, read on the forward strand.
TGGATCAACTGCCAAATTTTAGAGGTGCTTAGCTGAATTGAACTTCTGAACTTAGGAACAAGTTCACTTTTCAATGCTTAAAAAGACTCTTCTTGTGAAAGCAAATCCTTTGCTCTGATCAGAATTTTTATATATATATATATATATATATATATATATATATATATATATATATTTAAAGTCTAGCCTGCTACATTTGACATATATATTAATATATTTATACATAGTCTATTTATCTTACTACTAAGGAAGTTGAACCATTAATTTTAGAAAATGCCAGGTATTTATTTTTCTAAGATGGTGAATATGTGTTTTGAATGGTGCCCTATTATATTCAGATTGGGAAAGAAAATACTTCCTTTTTTATGTTTGTAATTTAAATTAAACTGATGGCCAGGTGATGTCATCTCTGACTAGAAAAGATAATGTTTTCCAATTATGGATAACAAACAAGCTCTATATGGATTTTATAATGCCCTCTCCATTTGTTTTAATACATATGTGATGCTAACAGCTTCCTGTAAAATTTCTTATTAATCATGTTTTACAGGAAATATAGGAGTATTAGAGGTATAATGACTGATTGAGCATCTGAGTTAGTTGTTGAATTGAGGTATCTGACTCTTGGTCCATTTCTCATTCCACTGTGTCACAACTATCTCATGTGATTAGTCTTTTTCAAGAAACAGAAGAAAACACAATGAGTAATATGGAAACAGGTAAAATTTTTTTGTGAGGTACCAAGTGGCAAGTTTAAGTAAAGCTGGACTCTGAGCTAGCTAAGCCAGACACAAATCAAAATTATGGGGGAGGGGAAGTTGTGATTGACAGGAAGTGCCTCCAACAAGACAGAGGAGATGGCCCTAGTTTTCTATTCTTTAACTCCAGTCTGTGTACCACCTGAACATGAGGTTCTTCTCTATAGTTTTTTTTTTTTTAAAGAAAATAAAAAGATTAGTTGTTTGTCAGTTGCTTCATTTGCTATTATTTTCTCCCATTCCGAAGGCTGTCTTTTCACCTTGCTTATATTTTCCTTTGTTGTGCAGAAGCTTTTAATTTTAATTAGATCCCATTTGTTTATTTTTGCTTTTATTTCCAGCATTCTGGGAGGTGGATCATAGAGGATCCTGCTGTGATTTACGTCTGAGAGTGTTTTGCCTATGTTCTCCTCTAGGAGTTTTATAGTTTCTGATCTTACATTTAGATCTTTAATCCATTTTGAGTTTATTTTGGTGTGCGGTGTTAGAAAGTGATCTAGTTTCATTCTTTTACAAGTGGTTGACCAGTTTTCCCAGCACCACTTGTTAAAGAGATTGTCTTTACTCCATTGTATATTCTTGCCTCCTTTGTCAAAGATAAGGTGTCCATATGTGTGTGGATTTATCTCTGGGCTTTCTATTTTGTTCCATTGATCTATATGTCTGTCTTTGTGCCAGTACCATACTGTTTTGATGACTGTGGCTTTGTAGTAGAGCCTGAAGTCAGGCAAGTTGATTCCTCCAGTTCCATTCTTCTTTCTCAAGATTGCTTTGGCTATTCGAGGTTTTTTGTATTTCCATACAAATCTTGAAATAATTTGTTCTAGTTCTGTGAAAAATGTGGCTGGTAGCTTGATAGGGATTGCATTGAATTTGTAAATTGCTTTGGGTAGTATACTCATTTTCACTATATTGATTCTTCCAATCCATGAACATGGTATATTTCTCCATCTATTAGTGTCCTCTTTGATTTCTTTCATCAGTGTTTTATAGTTTTCTATATATAGGTCTTTAGTTTCTTTAGGTAGATATATTCCTAAGTATTTTATTCTTTTCGTTGCGATGGTGAATGGAATTGTTTCCTTAATTTCTTTTTCTACTTTCTCATTATTCGTGTATAGGAATGCAAGGGATTTCTGTGTGTTGATTTTATATCCTGCAACTTTGCTATATTCATTGATGAGCTCTAGTAATTTTCTGGTGGAGTCTTTAGGGTTTTCCATGTAGAGGATCATGTCATCTGCAAACAGTGAGAGTTTTACTTCTTCTTTCCAATTTGGATTCCTTTTATTTCTTTTTCTGCTCTGATTGCTGTGGCCAAAACTTCCAGAACTATGTTGAATAGTAGCGGTGAAAGTGGACACCCTTGTCTTGTTCCTGACTTTAGGGGAAATGCTTTCAATTTTTCACCATTGAGGATAATGTTTGCTGTGGGTTTGTCATAGATAGCTTTTATTATGTTGAGGTATGTTCCTTCTATTCCTGCTTTCTGGAGAGTTTTTATCATAAATGGATGTTGAATTTTGTCAAAGGCCTTCTCTGCATCTATTGAGATAATCATATGGTTTTTATTTTTCAATTTGTTAATGTGGTGAATTACATTGATTGATTTGCGGATATTGAAGAATCCTTGCATCCCTGGGATAAAGCCCACTTGGTCATGGTGTATGATCTTTTTAATGTGTTGTTGGATTCTGATTGCTAGAATTTTGTTGAGGATTTTTGCATCTATGTTCATCAGAGATATTGGCCTGTAGTTTTCTTTTTTTGTGACATCTTTGTCAGGTTTTGGTATTAGGGTGATGGTGGCCTCATAGAATGAGTTTGGAAGTTTCCCTTCCTCTGCAATTTTCTGGAAGAGTTTGAGGAGGATAGGTGTTAGCTCTTCTTGAAATTTTTGGTAGAATTCAGCTGTGAAGCCATCTGGACCTGGGCTTTTGTTTGCTGGAAGATTTCTGATTACAGTATCAATTTCCGTGCTTGTGATGGGTCTGTTAAGATTTTCGATTTCTTCCTGGTTCAGTTTTGGAAAATTGTACTTTTCTAAGAATTTGTCCATTTCTTCCACGTTGTCCATTTTATTGGCATACAACTGCTGATAGTAGTCTCTTATGATCCTTTGTATTTCGGTGTTGTCTGTTGTGATCTCTCCATTTTCATTTCTAATTTTATTGATTTGATTTTTCTCTCTTTGCTTCTTGATGAGTCTGGCTAATGGTTTGTCAATTTTATTTATCCTTTCAAAGAACCAGCTTTTGGCTTTGTTGATTAATCTCAAAAATATACAAGCAACTTCTGCAGCTCAACTCCAGAAAAATAAACGACCCAATCAAAAAATGGGCCAAAGAACTAAATAGACATTTCTCCAAAGAAGACATACGGATGGCTAACAAACACATGAAAAGATGCTCAACATCACTCATTATTAGAGAAATGCAAATCAAAACCACAATGAGGTACCACTTCACACCAGTCAGAATGGCTGCGATCCAAAAATCTGCAAGCAATAAATGCTGGAGAGGGTGTGGAGAAAAGGGAACCCTCCTACACTGTTGGTGGGAATGCAAACTAGTACAGCCACTATGGAGAACAGTGTGGAGATTCCTTAAAAAATTGCAAATAGAACTACCTTATGACCCAGCAATCCCACTGCTGGGCATACACACCGAGGAAACCAGAATTGAAAGAGACACATGTACCCCAATGTTCATCGCAGCACTGTTTATAATAGCCAGGACATGGAAACAACCTAGATGTCCATCAGCAGACGAATGGATAAGCAAGCTGTGGTACATATACACAATGGAGTATTACTCAGCCGTTAAAAAGAATTCATTTGAATCAGTTCTGATGAGATGGATGAAACTGGAGCCGATTATACTGAGTGAAGTAAGCCAGAAAGAAAAACACCAATACAGTATACTAACACATATATATGGAATTTAGGAAGATGGCAATGACGACCCTGTATGCAAGACAGGGAAAGAGACACAGATGTGTATAATGGACTTTTGGACTCAGAGGGAGAGGGAGAGGGTGGGATGATTTGGGAGAATGACATTCTAACATGTATACTATCATGTGAATTGAATCACCAGTCTATGTCTGACGCAGGATGCAGCATGCTTGGGGCTGGTGCATGGGGATGACCCAGAAAGATGTTATGGGGAGGGAGGTGGGAGGGGGGTTCATGTTTGGGAATGCATGTAAGAATTAAAGATTTTAAAATTTAAAAAATAAAAAGCTTAAAAAAAAAAAAAAAGAAAATAAAAAGAATAGCAACATAAGGTTCTGATGTTCTTCAGTAAGTGTTAGATTCAAAGGCATTTAAAATTTTATTTTAATTTTTAGAAGGTTGAAAAATAGCTCTCTTTCCAACATCTCCACCCAAAGAAAATATTAAAATTCTAAAGTATTTAAATTATTTAAACTAAATATAGAAAACCAGTCATTCAAATGCTGTCATAGATCCAGTTAATATATTATTATGAATTATTGCAATTGCTTGAAAAATATTTCTCTGGCTTAATTCAACCATTTAAAGGTGTCTCTGTTTGTGTGTATGGTGTTAGAAAGTGTTCTAGTTAAGTGGTTGACCAGTTTCCCAGCATCGCTTGTTAAAGAGATTGTCTTTAATCCATTGTATATTCTTGCCTCCTTTGTCAAAGATAAAGTGTCCATAGGTGCATGGATTTATCTCTGGACTTTCTAGTTTGTTCCATTGATCTATATTTCTGTCTTTATGCCAGTACCACACTGTCTTGATGACTGTGGCTTAGTAGTAGAACTTGAAGTCAGGCAGGTTGATTCCTCCAGTTCCATTCTTCTTTCAAGATTGCTTTGGCTATTCGAGGTTTTTTGTATTTCCATACAAATTTTGAAATTATTTGTTCTAGCTCTGTGAAAAATATCGTTAGGAGCTTGATAAGGTTTGCATTGAGTCTGTAGATTGCTTTGGGTAGTATACTCATTTTCACTATATTGATTCTTCCGATCCATGAACATGGTATATTTCTCCATCTACTAGTGTCCTCTTTGATTTCTTTCACCAGTGTTTTATAGTTTTCTATATATAGGTCTTTAGTTTCTTTAGGTAGATATATTCCTAAGTATTTTATTCTTTTCATTGCAATGGTGAATGGAATTATTTCCTTAATTTCTATTTCTATTTTCCAAATTTATTAAAAATCTAAACATAGGACCAGAAATTATCAAACTCCTAGAGGAGAACATAGGCAAAACACTCTCCGACATACATCAGAGCAGGATCCTCTATGATCCACCTCCCAGAACACTGGAAATAAAAGCAAAAATAAACAAATGGGACCTAATTAAAATTAAAAGCTTCTGCACAACAAAGGAAACTATAATCAAGGTGAAAAGACAGCCTTCAGAATGAGAGAAAATAATAGCAAATGAAGCAACTGACAAACAACTAATATCAAAAATATAAAAGCAACTCCTGCAGCTCAATTCGAGAAAAATAAACGACCCAATCAAAAAATGGGCTAAAGAACTAACAAGACATTTCTCCAAAGAAGACATACGGATGGCTAACAAACACATGAAAAGATGCTCAACATCGCTCATTATCAGAGAAATGCAAATCAAAACCACAATGAGGTACCATTTCACTCCAGTCAGAATGGCTGTGATCCAGAAGTCTACAAGCAATAAATGCTGGAGAGGGTATGGAGAAAAGGGAAACCTCTTACAATGTTGGTGGGAATGCAAACTAGTACAGCCACTATGCAGAACAGTGTGGAGATTCCTTAAAAACTGGAAATAGAACTGCCTTCAGTTCAGTTCAGTTCAGTCATTCAGTCGTGTCCAACTCTTTGTGACCCCATGAATCGCAGCATGCCAGGCCTCCCTGTCCATCACTATCTCCCGGAGTTCACTTAGACTCACGTCCATCAAGTCAGTAATGCCATCCAGCCATCTCATCCTCTGTCGTCCCCTTCTCCTCCTGCCCCCAATCCCTCCCAGCATCAGAGTCTTTTCCAATAAGTCAACTCTTCACATGAGGTGGCCAAAGTACTAGAGTTTCAGCTTTAGCATCATTCCTTCCAAAGAAATCCCAGGGCTGATCTCCTTCAGAATGGACTGGTTGGATCTCCTTGCAGTCCAAGGGACTCTCAAGAGTCTTCTCCAACACCACAGTTCAAAAGCATCAATTCTTCAGCACTCAGCCTTCGTCACAGTCCAACTCTCATATATATATATATATATATATATATATATATATATATATACACATACATACATACATACACACACACATATACATACATATGGTGTTCCAACCCTGAATGATTCCAGAATTCTGCAGTTAGAGCTGCCCAGTGGTGAACCAATTGCAGAATCATCTCAGGAAAAGAGCATAAACAGCACCCTGTGCCCCCAAGGACAGGACTTTTCTCAACAACCATCTCAGGACCTTTCTGTGAGTGACGATTATGTTTCTCCCAAGTTTTTCTTACAGCATCCTTAATTTTGAAGACTTCATACAATGCTAGAGATGCAATGACACAAATTTTACATGAGGAAACCAAACCCATCAATGTGAGAAAGAATTTGAACCAAAGAATTAAAGCTAGAAGGAATGTCAAAGATTCAGAGTGAGGGAAACAGAGAAAGAGAGAGACTAAAAAGGAGGAAAGTAGGGAGGTTGAAGATATATTTTGTCTAAGTTAATATAACACTAGATGACTTTATTCCAAAGATTTGACACTAGAATTTCTCAGATTTAATTCATATGACACAAGCAACAAGAGTGCAAAACAAAACCACTCAGTTACAGTGACAGAGCTACCAAGTTGCTGTCACAGTTGGTTCTGCACAATCATCCACCAAGGATGAACCCAAATGTAGACTGTTACATGCAGTTTTCTGCACTGTCAACTCTGTTCATCCCCATGATGGTTTATTGAAGTACCTGACACTCCTGGATCATTTCTGGACCATGCTCACTAAGATCAAAGCTGTTATGCTCTTATGACCCAGCAATCCCACTGCTGGGCATACACACTGAGGAAACCAGAATTGAAAGAGACACATGTACCCCAGTGTTCATCGCATAACTGTTTATAATAGCCAGGACATGGAAGCAACCTAGATGTCCATCAGCAGATGAATGGATAAGAAAGGTATGGTACATATACACAATGGATTATTACTCAGCCATTAAAAAGAATACATTTGAATCAGTTTTAATGAGGTGGGTGAAACTGGAGAGTGAAATGAACCAGAAAGAAAAACACCAATACAGTATACTAACGCATATATATGGAATTTAGAAAGATGGTAACGATAACCCTGTATGCGAGACAGCAAAAGAGACACAGATGTATAGAACAGTCTTTTGGACTCTGTGGGAGAGGGAGATGGTGGGATGATTTGGGAGAATGGCATTGAAACATGTGTAATATCATATAAGAAATGAATCACCAGTCCAGGTTTGATGCAGGATACAGGATGCTTGGGGTGGGTGCACTGGGATGACCCAGAGGGATGGTACTGGGAGGGGGAGGGGGTTCAGGACGGAGAACGCGTGTATACCCGTGGCAGATTCATGTTGATGTATGGCAAAATCAATACAATATTGTAAAGTAATTAGCCTCCAATTAAATAAATTTAAATTAAAAATAAATAAAGGTGTCTCTAAATACAATCTCAGGCGACTATTTCCTCTTCTCTGAGGATTCTTCTAAAATTACAGAAAAACCTTAACAAAACAACAGACACAATATTGTCCTTGTTGTTATGTAGTCGCTAAGCTAAGTGGTGTCTGGCTCTTTGGAGACCCCATGGACTGAAACCCTCCAGGCTCCTCTGTCTATGGGATCTCTTAGGCAAGAATACTGGAAAATTAAGAAAAGGTTTTGCCAGAACAACGAAAGGTTAAAGGGATTCTTGCAGGATAGAAAGCAAGTGATGAGCCTGAAGGAAGAGAAAACAAAAACTGGCCCTGGGCACTAGACAGAAGCTTAGATCCTCTCCAGAAACTCCAAGATCTGGATCTACATGTACAAGTGGTAGAGAGCCAGCCAGGAACTGGCACAGGGATCGTTACAGCCTTGCCTCTTTCTCCTGTGAATAAATAGGCTGTCAGAAATGACTTTTACCCTTGGGCACAAGCCAGGGAACTGCTCCAGAGAGAGTTTGTCATTGGCCTCAGGGGTGAATTTATTGAGTCCAGAGAGAGAGAGAGAGAGAGAGAGGAGAGAAGCACAGTGGAATCATAGGTTAACAGATTCAAATAGTGTATGCAAAAAAAGACTCCCACATCTTCCCCCATCTTCCCCCTCATCAAAAATTCCCACAAACTATATATCTTCTTTAATTTGTAAAATGTTGTTGGAGGGGAGTTTCCAGTTGCCTACCTAGTGGTTCTATATTCATGTGACCTGTTTGTATATCTGTCACTAGACCCAGCCCAATAAACTAAAACCACCAACTAGTGTCTCCCATTCAAAGAATGTGGCAAACATTATCCTCAATGGTGAAAAATTGAAAGCATTTCCCCTAAAGTCAGGAACAAGACAAGGGTGTCCACTTTCACCGCTACTATTCAACATAGTTCTGGAAGTTTTGGCCACAGCAATCAGAGCAGAAAAAGAAATAAAAGGAATCCAAATTGGAAAAGAAGAAGTAAAACTCTCACTGTTTGCAGATGACATGATCCTCTACATGGAAAACCCTAAAGACTCCACCAGAAAATTACTAGAGATCATCAATGAATATAGTAAAGTTGCAGGATATAAAATCAACACACAGAAATCCCTTGCATTCCTATACACGAATAATGAGAAAGTAGAAAAGAAATTAAGGAAACAATTCCATTCACCATTGCAACGAAAAGAATAAAATACTTAGGAATATATCTACCTAAAGAAACTAAAGACCTATATATAGAAAACTATAAAACACTGATGAAAGAAATCAAAGAGGACACTAATAGATGGAGAAATATACCATGTTCATGGATCGGAAGAATCAATATAGTGAAAATGAGTATACTACCCAAAGCAAATTACAAATTCAATGCAATCCCTATCAAGCTACCAGCCACATTTTTCACAGAACTAGAACAAATAATTTCAAAATTTGTATGGAAATACAAAAAACCTCGAATAGCCAAAAGCAATCTTGAGAAAGAAGAATGGAACTGGAGGAATCAACTTGCCTGACTTCAGGCTCTACTACAAAGCCACAGTCATCAAGACAGTATGGTACTGGCACAAAGACAGACATATAGATCAATGGAACAAAATAGAAAGCCCAGAGATAAATCCACACACATATGGACACCTTATCTTTGACAAAGGAGGCAAGAATATACAATGGAGTAAAGACAATCTCTTTAACAAGTGGTGCTGGGAAAACTGGTCAACCACTTGTAAAAGAATGAAACTAGATCACTTTCTAACACCGCACACCAAAATAAACTCAAAATGGATTAAAGATCTAAATGTAAGATCAGAAACTATAAAACTCCTAGAGGAGAACATAGGCAAAACACACTCAGACATAAATCACAGCAGGATCCTCTATGATCCACCTCCCAGAATTCTGGAAATAAAAGCAAAAATAAACAAATGGGATCGAATTAAAATTAAAAGCTTCTGCACAACAAAGGAAAATATAAGCAAGGTGAAAAGACAGCCTTCGGAATGGGAGAAAATAATAGCAAATGAAGCAACTGACAAACAACTAATCTCAAAAATATACAAGCAACTTACACAGCTCAATTCCAGAAAAATAAACGACCCAATCAAAAAATGGGCCAAAGAACTAAATAGACATTTCTCCAAAGAAGACATACGGATGGCTAACAAACACATGAAAAGATGCTCAACATCACTCATTATTAGAGAAATGCAAATCAAAACCACAATGAGGTACCACTTCACACCAGTCAGAATGTCTGCGATCCAAAAATCTGCAAGCAATAAATGCTGGAGAGGGTGTGGAGAAAAGGGAACCCTCCTACAGTGTTGGTGGGAATGCAAACTAGTACAGCCACTATGGAGAACAGTGTGGAGATTCCTTAACAAATTGCAAATAGAACTACCTTATGACCCAGCAATCCTACTTCTGGGCATACACACCGAGGAAACCAGAATAGAAAGAGACACATGTACCCCAATGTTCATCGCAGCACTGTTTATAATAGCCAGGACATGGAAACAACCTAGATGTCCATCAGCAGATGAATGGATAAGAAAGCTGTGGTACATATACACAATGGAGTATTACTCAGCCGTTAAAAAGAATTCATTTGAATCAGTTCTGATGAGATGGATGAAACTGGAGCCGATTATACAGAGTGAAGTAAGCCAGAAAGAAAAACACCAATACAGTATACTAACACATATATATGGAATTTAGGAAGATGGCAATGACGACCCTGTATGCAAGACAGGGAAAGAGACACAGATGTGTATAACGGACCTTTGGACTCAGAGGGAGAGGGAGAGGGTGGGATGATTTGGGAGAATGACATTCTAACATGTATACTATCATTTAAGAATTGAATCGCCAGTCTATGTCTGACGCAGGATGCAGCATGCTTGGGGCCGGTGCATGGGGATGACCCAGAGAGATGTTATGGGGAGGGAGGTGGGAGGGGGTTCATGTTTGGGAACGCATGTAAGAATTAAAGATATTAAAATTTAAAAAATAAAAAACTAAAAAAAAAAAAAAAACAAAGAATGTGGCTCATTGGGGGGGTGAGGGGGTGTGTGTGGAATCTATCTGTCTATCTATGTTTGATATCTCTACTTTCTCTGTCTCATCATCTTCTATGTACAGAGAAAACTCATACAAGCCAACTTACTAACCAACATAGTATTTAATTCAAAGTACCACTGACTCCATGTGTAGTGGGTAGATTAGACAAGAAAAATTCACAAGTTATAATCATGAAAGCAACTTTATTTTCATCTTCCACTGTCCTTTTTATCCTACTGGTCAGGCAGAATAGATTTTCCAGACTCTTTCATGAAAACTCGTGATTCTTCCATTCATTCTCCAGTGACAGAAAAGTGTTTTGGTTGCTATAAAGAGTCTGGATTCATGCCTTAAAGTTTCTAGTTTATTTTATTAATTGACTCTTCAATATTTGTTCAAAGATAAGACTTTCCAGATCCCTCAGTGTCTGTGGGTGGGCTGCCTACTTTAAAGAAAGGAGTTATTTTAATTCCTTTCTCTCTCTCACTGCTTTCTCTTCTGATCAACTGTTTTATCTCACCCTTCAAAAGTTTTAGATGAAATATAGTGGTAAATATCACTTAGCTCATAATATTGTTGTGAGAAATGAACTTATAAACCATATTTGGAATCTAGACTGTAATGATTGTAAACTACACTTATATTATATACCACTAAAGTAGGAAAAATGAATTTTGCTGCTTAAACTATGATGCAACACTTTAAAAATCTCTTCTACTTTTCAATTATGGAAAGAATTCCCTTATGTTTGTTTATACTTAAGTATTTTTTGACCATTCTAATATATATATAAGCTCTAACTGAAATACATTTATTAATACCATGCTTATTTAACTTATATGCAGAGTACATCATGAGAAACGCTGGGTTGGAAGAAACACAAGCTGGAGTAAAGATTGCTGGGAGAAATATTAGTAACCTCAGATATGCAGATGACACCACTTTTATGGCAGAAAGTGAAGAGGAACTAAAAGCCTCTTGATGAAAGTGAAAGAGGAGAGTGAAAAAGTTGGCTTAAAGCTCAACATTCAGAAAACGAAGATCATGGCATCTGGTCCCATCCCTTCATGGGAAATAGATGGGGAAATGGTGGAAACAGTGTCAGACTTTATTTTGGGGGGCTCCAAAATCACTGCAGGTGGTGACTGCAGCCATGAAATTAAAAGATGCTTACTCCTTGGAGGAAAATTTTCGACCAACCTAGATAGCGTATTGAAAAGCAGAGACATTACTTTGCCGATGAAGGTCCGTCTAGTCAAGGCTATAGTTTTTCCAGTAGTCATGTATGGATGTGAGAGTTGGACTGTAAAGAAGGCTGAGCACCGAAGAATTGATGCTTTTGAACTGTGGTGTTGGAGAAGAGTCTTGAGAGTCCCTTGGACTGCAAGGAGTTCCAACCAGTCCATTCTGAAGGAGATCAGCCCTGGGATTTCTTTGGAAGGACTGATGCTAAAGCTGAAACTCCAGTACTTTGGCCACCTCATGTGAAGAGTTGACTCATTGGAAAATACTTTGATGCTGGCAGGGATTGAGGGCAGGAGGAGAAGGGGACAACAGAGGATGAGATGGCTGGATGGCATCATGGACTCAATGGACGTGGGTCTGAGTGAACTCCGGGATATGGTGATGGACAGGGAGGCCTGGCATGCTGCGATTCGTGGGGTCGCAAAGAGTCGGACATGACTGAGCGACTGAACTGAACTGAAAGCTTCACTTCCAGTCTAACAGGACTGAATCACTTTTGACTCAGTGTCACTGATATCTGTGTTTTTCTACACCCTTTCCTTTCTGTGCCATAGATGTCACTAGTGATATATCACTTCTCAAAAGAATGTTCTGTTATGTTTATGGTATTTATCCTTCTTAAAAGTTTCAATGAAGGTTTCTTCTTAATCTTATCAAGTTATCAACAAAGGGGTTTTAGACAATAATCAGAATTCACATATTTTTTTCTCAAAAGATCCTTAAATAGTTTATTGGTTAAAATATTTAGAGGGGCAGTTGTCTAGTTATTCCATTCAGTTATGCCATAGAAGTAACCAAATAAAGTTATGACAGACAATGACAGCTGCAGTAAAGGCTAATTAAGACTGAACCACTGAACTCCACTCACTGTCAGATACATCTGGATTTCAGAAGTGTTACAATATGAGAATGTAGACATCTTGAAATTGATGCAATATAATGTACACACTGCTGTATATGTGTGTGCATGTGTGACTCATGTCTAGCCATAGTTAAACCTTCTATATGTATCAACTGCAATTACGTACTGTGATTATTATTTCAATTTGAATGATACTCTAGAAGAGTGGTTTTGTGTGCTCTGGAACAGGTGTGTATTTAGAACTAACTTTTTCTATTCCAGGAAATTGTGAAGGGATTTTTGAAGCTTCTTAGAAAAATGTGACTCTACTCTGTGATATGGTTGATGCATTTCTCTCTAGCTGCCAACTGTTCACTTTTTGTCAGTCTTACACAGATATTCTTTCTTGTAGGCCAATAGCACCCTCCCATTCTTGGGAAGAATTTAAAACTTCCTTCTCTTATACAGAGTGTACCTCTGGTCCATGAGAAACATTTGGGAATCCTGTAACCAACCTAATCAGAAATCAGACTGATCTTAAGGGAGTATCTACTCTCCATTTTGCCCCTTTGCAAAGCAGCTGGCCAATACAACATTCTGCATCTATATTTTCAGAATACAAGTCATACCCAGCTCGGTTCAGTTAGTTCAGTCACTCAGTCATGTGTGACTCTTTGAGACCCATGGACTGCAGCCTGCCAGGCTTCCCTATACATCACCAATTCCTGGAGACTGCTCGAACTCATGTCCATTGTGTTGGTAAAACAATCCAACCATCTCATCCTCTGTTGTCCCCTTCTCCTGCCACCTTCAATCTTTCTCAGCATCAGGGTCTTTTCAAACAAGTCAGGTGGGAGAAATATCAATAACATCAGATATGCAGATGACACCACCCTTACAGCAGAAAGCAAAGAGGAGCCAAAGTATTGGAACTTCAGCTTCAGCATCAGTCGTTCTAGTGAATATTCAGGACTGATTTTATTTAGGATTGACTGGCTTGAATCCTTTCTGTCCAAGAAACTCTCGAGAGTCTTCTTCAACACCACAGTTCAAAAACTTCAATTCTTTGGCCCTCAGGTTTCTTTATGGTCCAACTCTCACATTGATACATGTCTACTGGGAAACCCATGGCTTTGACTAAATGGACCTTTGTCAGCAAAGTAATGTCCGTGCCTATTAATATACTGTTTAAGTTTGTCATAGCTTTTCTTCCAATGAGCAACTGGCTTTTAATTTCATGATTGCAGTCACTATCTGCAGTGATTTTGGAGCTCAAGAAAATAAAGACTCTCACTGTTTCCATTGTTTCCCCATCTATTTACCATGAAGTGATGAAACCAGATGTCATGATCTTCATTTTTTGAATGTTGAGTTTTAAGCCAGCTTTTTCTCTTTCCTCTTTCACTTTCATCAAAAGGCCCTTTAGCTCCTCTTTGCTTTCTGCTGTAAGGGTGGTGTCATCTGTATATCTGAAGTTATTGACATTTCTCCTGGCAATCTTTATTCCAGCTTGTGCTTCATCCAGCCCAGCATTCCACATGATGGACTCTGCGTATAAGTTAAATAAGCAGGGTGACAATCAACAGCCTTGAGGTACTCCTTTCCCAATGTGGAACCAGTCTGTTCCATGTCTGGTTCTAACTGTTGCTTCTTGAGTTGCATATAGATTTCTCAGGAGGCAGGTGAGATGGTCTAGTAGTCCCCACGCTAAGAATTCTCCACAGTTTTGTGAACCACACAATCAAAGTCGTTGGCATAGTCCATAAAACAGAGGTAGATGTTTTTCTGGAATTTTCTTGCTTTTTTTATGATCCCACAGATTTCGGCAGTTTGATCTCTGGTTCCCCTGTCTTTTCTAAATCCAGCTTGAACATCCAGAAGTTCTCGGTTCATGTACTGTTGAAGCCTAGCTTGAAGAAACTTGAGCATTACTTTGCTAGTGTGTGAAATGAGTGCAATTGTGTGGTAGTGGTGAACATTCTTTGGCATTGCCTTTCTTTGAGATTGCAAAGAAGACTGATCTCTTCCAATCCTCTGCCCACTGCTGAGTTTTCCAAATTTGCTGGCATATTGAGTGCAGCACTTTCACAGCATCATCTTTTAGGATTTGAAATAGCTCAGCTGGAATTCCATCTCCTCTACTAGCTTTTTTCGTAGTGATGCTTCCTAAGGCCCACTTGACTTCACACTCCAATATGCCTGCCTCTAGGTGAGTGATCTCACCATCGTGGTTTTCTGGGCCATTAAGATCTTTTTTGTATAGTTCTTCTGTATATTCTTGCCACCTTTTCTTAATATCTTCTGCTTCTTTTAGGCCTGTACCATTTCTGTCCTTTATTGTGCTCATCTTTGCCTGAAATGTTCCCTTGGTATCTCTAATTTTCTTGAAGGGATCTCCTGTTTTCCCCATTTTATTGTTTTTCTCTATTTCTTTTCATTATTCACTTTAAAAACTTTCTTGTCTCTCCTTGGTATTCTCTGGAACTCTTCATTCAGATGGGTATGTTTTTCCTTTTCTTCTTTGCCTTTTGCTTTTCTTATTTTCTGAGCCATATTTAAGGCCTCCTCCAACAATCATTTTGCTTTCTGCATTTGTTTTTCTTGGGGATGATTTTGATTGTTGCCTCCTGTACAATGTTATGAACCTCTGTCCATAGTTTGCCACATTCGCTTGTCTCAAATAACTGTGCAGTGCAAAAGTGCAGTGTATGTCACAAGATTGTCTACAGTGCCTATCTAATTATTTATGTCCTTTTGATCATTAAAATACATCTTGACTCTTTCAAGTAAATCATATCTCAAATGTACAGTTCCTTCTCCTAGAGGAATGATAATTAGCTTTTGGATATACCTGTGACCAAAAATTTTTTTCTGTTAATACTTAATTTTTTTTTTAATAGATGAGAATGAGTCAAAGGGGATAAATTTTCAGAAAGGAAAATGCTGGAAATATTTGCAAACTTTTGGAAAAAAATTTCTCTCTCTCTTTTTACATTAATATAAAGTATAAGAACCCTCATGTACTAAACTTGAAGCTTCTGTGAGTCAAATATGGAGCTATACTTAGAAACAGATGAATTTCCAACAATATAAAATTATTTGGTTTGTCCTGAAAATAATAAATCTCCCAGCTCCCCAGTTCCAAACAGATTATTTTGAGGTATTGCTAATTTACACAGTGGATAGTGCATCAAGCAAGAGAGACATGTGCTTGCTTTCAAGGTATATTCTTAAGGGGTTTAAGTGGTATTTGTTATGTGTCTTCCTGAGTGACTTGGAGGAGTGGTTTTTCTTTGGAGTTAGCCCAGGGTTCGAGTGAGACCAAGATGTGGAAAGATGATATAATCTTGTTCTTCTGGCAACCAAATAAGTTGGTTTTCAAATTAGGGTCACATCAGGTCACTTCAGGAAACAGGAGTGGTGAGTGATCTCAGCACCTAGTAGCTACCACTAATACCACATTTGGGAGATTTTGCTGTGGCAGCTGAATCAACAGCTGGGATTCTAAAATCCCTAACTTGCACATAGGATTTAGTTTTTCTCACCCACAAAATTATGGTCCTATATTTACCATCTGTGTGTCACTTTATATTTATGAAATTATAAAAATAAGGATTTGTTGGGAAAGGAATATTTTTGAAAATAATTTAAAAGCATAATTCTTGATAAGACACGGTCCATTAGACATAACAATAGATCATTAACAAATAGTTGTTATTAGCTAATAATTTTTGAAAGAAATCATTATTAATTAAAAAAAAATGAGTTGTTGAAAAGACTATGTCCTTTTCCAGTAATAGCAAAAAGCCTTCAAAATTACTGCAGAGCTCATCCAATGCTTTATTCTTTTTAACTACATCAAAGTCAGTGTACAATGGAAAGAACAATGAAAGCTAACCTTGTGCCACCCTTGAATGTCTTTTGTTTTTTGCCTTGCATTCAAAGGGCATGTACTTTTTGCTAGAGGGTTTGAATCGAAGGAACTGACTGCAAAAATGCAGGTCACTTTGTCAGGTGGAGGACAGTTTGAGAAACAGAAACATGATTCTACCAGGCTAATATACACAGGTGAGATGCAAATCTCCTACCAGTTGTTCCCATTTGTGTCATTAGCCCTCCTGGCCATAAATAAACACCCTCTCTGTGAAAAAGCTTCTAGGTACTATGCTGTGCCTTCTGAACTCTATCAACCTGCAAACAAGGAAAGAGTGATCAGAGAGAAAGTGTTCCCCAAATAGGCTGTCACTATAGACTGAGGCACTGTGCTGATCTTGGGAACAGAGGGCATGACTTCTAGGTGCTTCTATGGAGAAGTGTGTCAGTTTTCATATGCGCTCTTCTCTTAATAAGGAATCAGTGAGTGTTGGTGCATTTCTGAAGTACAGTCATCTTGTGTTCACTGTTCGTAGTATTTCATAGCTATGAGGAAACTTACAGATTCACCTCTCACAGAGGAGAAATATTTTCACATTTGCCTTTTCCAGGAACTTATTTTTCTTATTGCACATGACTGACTTCAAGTGAGAGTGGATTTTTTTTTTTTTTTTTTACATTTGGAGAATTATCAATTGAAACATACTGTTTAGTGCAGGGAAGAGAAAAACTAGGTAGAATTCTACTTGAAATATTTAGCTACTCTTTTTACAGATTTTTAGAAATAACACTAACTTTTACAAAGACACATTTTCATTGTTACAAAATAGCTTTAAGTTTTTAATCTGATGTTAAAATTCATTAATAATCAGAGATGGTTTTGTTTTTCATGAAAGATTTCCAGTGTTGGTAATTCCATAAGTGTATGGTCCTAATTTAACATAATTGCCCTGAACTAAAAATAAGCAACTATGTATCTGTAGGGTTTAAAACAAGGGCAGCCTTCCAAGTAAACTGTAAACAAATTGACTATCTTAAGATTTTCATTCTTATCTAAAAACTCATTCTTTGCCAGTAAGGTTCATAATTTTCTTTGTGGCTAGAAAAGCATAGTTCTTAATGGCTCAGTGTCCTTAGCCTTCTTAATCTAGACAAGTAAATGCAAGCCCAAGCCTCATGAAGAATGATTTATCTAGTTACATGAACATAATTGTTCTGTTAGGAAGAATCAGTTTGTTACAGCTTTAGGGGAATACATATAAATTTCTTTACTCTTACAATATCAACTTGCTTCTATAAGATGCTCCTTTATCCCTTGTAAACCTCAATAAAACAACCTTATCTACAAAGAGAAGTCTGCCTTGGCAGTATTTATAAAATATAAATACTAGCAGCTAGATGTAGCTAGACATGGAGACAATCAAGTGAGGGGAAATCAGTTGGCATCTATTTAATACTCTATGATGTGTGAAAACTATTCCAAGAAATTGTTTCTTTTTCCTTTTTATTTTTCCTCTCAAAAGGGAGAAACCAGTACTTTTAGTAAAAATTTACATCCGATTTTTAAAATAGAGTTAAGAAGATTTAAAGGTATATTAAGACTCGAGAGAGAGAGAGCTTCATTCTAATTTATATTTTATAAATATTGCCAAGGCAGACTTCTCTTTGTAGATAAGGTTGTTTTACTGAGGTTTACAAGGGATAAAGGAGCATCTTATAGAAGCAAGTTGATATTGTAAGAGTAAAGAAATTTATATGTATATAAAACTGTTATTCTGTGCACATTATGATATACCACTAATAGATTTACAAGGTTATAGGGCTTAATAACAATACATTGAATTTTGCAGTTTTTGCAGGGATATGCATTTTCACAGAGACACTGCAATTTAGCCACTTCTATGCAATCCCAATTACTCATGTGGAAACTGAATTTCAAGGTCATCTTGATTGTGGTAACCAAACCCGGGCTTGCTTCTAGGCCTTTTGGACCTAGAGGATATCTAGGTAATCTTATTATTTTATATTTAATGAAATAAAATTTTTGAGATTGTTCAAGATCCTAGCTTAAGTTTACGCATATTAAGGGAAGTTTTCCTGAATCATTTAAGAATTTATAAATGCATTGTATTATAAAGAACTTAAACTATATGTATTCAAAATTTATTGGGTTGGCCAAAAAGTTCATTTGAGATTTTCCACAAGATTCTTGGCCAGTCCGGTGAAACAGGAAGTCATCTTATTTCTCAGTCTACAACTTTTGTCAGACTGCTGTGAAACATTTCAGACACAGCCATATGGATTTTACCACAAAGGAACATATCTAAATACATCATGTAGCCTCTCTCCCACACAGTGTATAATTCATTTGTTTATAAAATTAGTAATATTTTTAGGTTTTTGTCTGTAACCTGCAGAGAAATTCTTATATTTAGAATAGATATATTATTCTTTAAAATTACTACAAATATTACATAATATTCTAAGAGAACACACTAGTTATAGCAAACACCCTCTTCCACAACATGACTCTACACATGGATATCACCAGATGGTCAAACCGAAATCAGATTGATTATATTCTTTGCACCCAAAGATGGAGAAGCTCAATACAGTGAGCAAAAATAAGATGGGGAACTGACTGTGGCTCAGACCATGAACTCCTTATTGTCAAATTCAGACTTCAATTGGAGAAAGTAGGGAAAACCACTAGGCAATTCAGGTATGACCTAAATAAAATTCCTTACGATTATACAGTGGAAGTGATAGATTCAAGGGATTATATTTGATAAAGTGCCTAAAGAACTAAGGATGGAGGTTTGTGACATTGTACAGGAGGCAGTGATCAAGACCATCCCCAAGAAAAAGAAATGCAAAAAGGTAAACTGGTTGTCTGGGAGAGGCCTTACAAACAGCTGAGAAAAGAGAAGTGAAAGCCAGAGGAAGAAAGGAAATATATAGCCATGTGAATGCAGACTTCCAAAGAATAGCAAGGAGAGATAAAAAATGTCTTCCTCAGTGATCAGTGCATAGAAATAAAGGAAAAAAACACAATGGGAAAGATGAGAGATCTCTTCAAGAAAATTAGAGATACCAAGGGAACATTTCATGCAAAGACGGGCACAATAAAGGACAGAAATGGTATGGATCTAGAAGAAGCAGAAGATATTAAAAAGAAGTGGCAGAATACACAGAAGAACCATCCAAAAAAGATCTTCATGATCCAGATAACCATGATGGTGTGATCACTCACCTAGAACCAGACATCCTGGAATGGGAAGTCAAGTGGCCTTAGGAAGCATCACTAAAAACAAAGTTAGTGGAGGTGGTGGAATTCCAGTTGAGCTATTACAAATGGTAAAAGATGATGCTGATTAAGTGTTGCACTCAATATGCCCACAAATTTGGAAAACTCAGCAGTGGCAACGGGACTGGAAAAGGTCAGTTTTTTTACAATCCCAAAGAAAGGCAATGCCAACAATGTTCAAATTCTCACACAATTACACTCATCTCACACACTAGCAAAGTAATGCTCAAATTTCTCCAAGCTAGCCTTAAGTAGTACATGAATTAAGAATTTCCAGATGTTCAAGCTGTATTTAGAAAAGGCAGAGGAACCAGAGATCAAATTGCCAACATCTGTTGGATCATAGAACAAGCAAGAGATTTCCAGAAAAAAATCTACTTCTGCTTTATTGTCTATGCAGAAGTCTTTGACTGTGCGGATCACAAAAAACTGTGGAAAATTCTTAAAGAGATGGGAATACCAAACCACCTTATCTGCCTCCTGAGAAACCTATATGCAGGTTAAGAAGCAACAGTTAGAACTGGACACAGAACAACAGACTAGTTCCAAACTGGGAAAGGAGTACTTCAAGGCTGTATATTTCCACACTGCTTATTTAACTTATATGCAGAGTACATCATGAAAAATGCCAGGCTGAATGAAGCGCAAGCTGGAATCAAGATTGCTGGGAGAAATATCAATAACCTCAGATATGCAGATGACACCACCCTTATGGTAGAAAGCAAAGAAGAACTAAAGAGCCTGTTGATGAAAGTGAAAGAGGAGAGTGAAGAACCTGGCTTAATACTCAACATTCAAAACACGAAGATCATGGCATCCGGTCCCATCACTTCATGGCAAATAGATGGGGAAACAATGAAAAGAGTGAGAGACTTTATTTTCTTGGGCCCCAAAATCACTGCAGATGGTGACTGCAGCCTTGAAATTAGAAGACATTTGCTCCTTGGAAGAAAAGCTATCACCAAACTAAGCAGCCTTTTAAAAAGCAGAGACATTACTTTGCTGACAAAGGTCTATCTTGTCAAAGCTATGGTTTGTCCAGTAGTCATGTATGGTTGTGAGAGTACGACTATAAAGAAAACTAAGCACCAAAGAATTGATTCTTTTGAACTGCTGGGTTGGAGAAGACTCTTGAGAGTCCCTTGGGCTGCATGGAGGTCCAACCAGTCCATCCTAAAGGAAATCAATCCTGAATATACATTGGAATGAATGATCCTGAAGCTGAAGCTCCAGTCCTTTGGCCACCTGTTGTGAAGAACTGACACATTGGAAAAGATTGTGATTCTGGGAAAGATTGAAGGCAGAAGGAGAAGGGGACGATAGAAAAGGAGATGTTTGGATGGCATTGCTGACTCAATGGATGTGAGTTTGAACAAGCACCGGGAATTGGTGATGGACAGGAAGCCTGGCATGCTATAGTCCATGGGGTCACAAAGAGTTGGACATGACTGAAACTGAATTGACTACATAATAGTTGCATGTGTCCTAAGTTGCTTCAGTTGTGTCCAGCTACTTGCAACCCTATGGACTGAAGTCCGCCAGGCTCCTCTTCCAGGGGATTCTCCAAGCAAGAATACTGGGGGTTGCCATGCTCTCCTCTGGGCATTAGTGCGGACTCATGGATCAAACCCGCATCTCTTACGTCTCCTGCACTGGCAGGTGAGTTCTTTACCACTAGGGCCACTTGGGAAGCCCCTACATGATAGATAAAACCCCTTATTTATGTGATCTCTAAACTACATGTTAAATAAACTCTACATTTCATACTGATTTCAAAGGTCAACTCAGCAATGTATTAATTTCTTTAGTATATGTAACATGAAGTGTATAATCCTATGATTGGGTCTGAGTCTTTTAGTGAGCCTGCACCCCTGGACTGTATACTTGACAAAGGTGTCTCAGCGCCCCTCCTCTCTGCCCAGCCCCACCCTGTTAGGTGGCATAGCTTGGCTAGAGTGGACTGGAGTTGAATATTTTCTTTCTCCAGTTTTGTAATAGAAATTTCCCTTGCCCACTCCAGTTAGGATGTGATAATACCTATCAGGTTCAGTTCAGTTCAGTTCAGTCGCTCAGTCGTGTCCGACTCTTTGCGACCCCATGAATAGCAGCACGCCAGGCCTCTCTGTTCATCAAAAATCCTGGAGTTCACTCAGACTCACGTCCATCGAGTCAGTGATGTCATCCAGCCATCTCATCCTCTGTCATCCCCTTCTCCTCCTGCCCCCAACCCCTCCCAGCATCAGAGTCTTTTCCAATGAGTCAACTGTTCGCACGAGGTGGCCAAAGTATTGGAGTTTCAGCTTTAACATCATTCCTTCCAAAGAAATCCCAGGGCTGATCTCCTTCAGAATGGACTGGTTGGATCTCCCTGCAGTCCAAGGGACTCTCAAGAGTCTTCTCCAACACCACAGTTCAAAAGCATCAAATCTTCAGCACTCAGCTTTCTTCATAGTCCAACTCTCACATCCATTAGTGACCACAAGAAAAACCATAGCCTTGACTAGACGGACCTTCGTCGGCAAAGTAATGTCTCTGCTTTTGAATATGCTATCTAGGTTGGTCATAACTTTTCTTCCAAGGAGTAAGCATCTTTTAATTTCATGGCTGCAGTCACCATCTGCAGTGATTTTGGAGCCCCAAATGAAAGGTTGTTGTTGAATTACGACGCCGAGATTCTTGGCCCCTGGAGGAGAAGAATTCAATCCGGGGCCAGAGACGAGGCTTGATCGCTCAGAGCTTTTGTGTAACAAAGTTTTATTAAAGTATAAAGGAGACAGGGAAAGCTTCTGACATAGGCATCAGAAGGGGGCAGAAAGAGTACCCACCTGCTAGTCTTTAGCTGGATGTTATATAGTTATCAGCAGTCTGTTAATGAAAGAAAGGAATGCCTCAAAACTTAGAATGGCACCAGGCCCCTCACCCATAGGATGTATTTTGGGATAATCTTGGCTCCAAATGGTTCATCTTGGACCATAAAAGGATTAACTTGAATCTTGAAGAAGGACAGAGCACCATACAAATAGTGTTATTTACATAGATTAGAGGAACAATATCCGAGTATAACATACTGGTTTATCAAGTAAGTTCTGAGTCAAAAGGCAGAACCAACTTGAAGACAGAGTTTGGGGTAAATGCATAGTACATTAGCATAGCTTAAGATAAACATTTCCATAAGAAAAAGGCATTGGTTAACTTCAGGTGAAGCCAGATATTATTATGACAACACAGAATTTTAAGAGAAACCTCCTTTTAAATGTGTATAGAGAAGGAAAAAAATATCGCTACTTTATTTCCTCCTGCCAATTAAGAGAGATAAAATGTCTGACACTTGCAGGCTATTTCCTCCATTTGGAGACCCCTGGCCTTCCCGCCTGTTACCCTCTCAAAAAAAAAAATGAAGTTTGACATTGTTTCTACAGTTTCCCCATCTATTTCCCATGAAGTGATGGGACCGGATGCCATGATCTTCGTTTTCTGAATGTTGAGCTTTAGGCCAACTTTTTCACTCTCCACTTTCACTTTCATCAAGAAGCTTTTTAGTTCCTCTTCACTTTCTGCCATAAGGGTGGTGTCATCTGCATATCTGAGGTTATTGATATTTCTCCCAGCAATCTTGATTCCAGCTTGTGTTTCTTCCAGTCCAGCGTTTCTCATGATGTACTCTGCATAAAAGTTAAATAAGCAGGGTGACAATATACAGCCTTGATGTACTCCTTTTCCTATTTGGAACCAATCTGTTGTTCCAGGTCCAGTTCTAACTGTTGCTTCCTGACCTGCATACAGATTTCTCAAGAGGCAGGTCAGATGGTCTGGTATTCCTATCTCTTTCAGAATTTTCCACAGTTTATTGTGATCCACACAGTCAAAGGCTTTGGCATAGTCAATAAAGCAGAAATAGACGTTTTTCTGGAACTCTCTTGCTTTTTCCATGATCCAGTGGATGTTGGCAATTTGATCTCTGGTTCCTCTGCCTTTCCTAAAACCAGCTTGAACATCAGGAAGTTCGCGGTTCATGTATTGCTGAGGCCTTGCTTAGAGAATTTGAGCATTACTTTACTAGCGTGTGAGATGAGTGCAATTGTGCAGTAGTTTGAGCATTCTTTGGCATTGCCTTTCTTTGGAATTGGAGTGAAAACTGACCTTTTCCAGTCCTGTGGCCACTGCTGAGTTTTCCAAATATGCTGCATATTGAGTGCAACACTTTCACAGCATCATCTCTCAGGATTTGAAATAGCTCAACTGGAATTCCATCACCTCCACTAGCTTTGTTCATAGTGATGCTTTCTAAGGCCCACTTGACTTCACATTCCAGGATGTCTGGCTCTAGATTAGTGATCACACCATCATGATTATCTGGGTCGTGAAGATCTTTTTTGTACAGTTCTTCTGTGTATTCTTGCCACCTCTTCTTAATATCTTCTGCTTCTGTTAGGTCCAGACCATTTCTGTCCTTTATCGAGCCCATCTTTGGATGAAATGTTCCCTTGGTATCTCTAATTTTCTTGAAGAGATTTCTAGTCTTTCCCGTTCTGTTCTTTTCCTCTATTTCTTTGCATTGGTCGCTGAAGAAGGCTTTCTTATCTCTTCTTGCTATTCTCTGGAACTCTGCATTCAGATGCTTATATTTTTCCTTTTCTCCTTTGCTTTTTGCCTCTCTTATTTTCACAGCTATTTGTAAGTCCTCCCTAGACAGCCAATTTGCTTTTTTGCATTTCTTTTCCATGGGGATGGTCTTGATCCCTGTCTCCTGTACAATGTCATGAACCTCATTCCATAGTTATCAGGCACTCTATCTATCATATCTAGGCCCTTAAATCTATTTCTCACTTCCACTGTATAATCATAAGGGATTTGATGTAGGTCTTACTTGCATGGTCTAGCTGTTTTCCCTACTTTCTTTAATTTAAGTCTGAATTTGGCAATAAGGAGTTCATGATCTGAGCCACAGTCAGCTCCTGGTCTTGTTTTTGCTGACTGTATAAAGCTTCTCCATCTTTGGCTGCAAAGAACATAAATAATCAATCTGATTTTGGTGTTGACCATCTGGTGATGTCCATGTGTAGAGTCTTCTCTTGTGTTGTTGGAAGAGGGTGTTTGCTATGACCAGTGCATTTTCTTGGCAAAACTCTATTAATTTTTGCCCTGCTTCATTCCGCTTTCCAAGGCCAAATTTGCCTGTTACTCCAGGTGTTCCTTGACTTCCTACTTTTGCATTCCAGTCCCCTATAATGAAAAGGACATCTTTTTTGGGTGTTATTTCTAAAAGGTCTTGTAGGTCTTCATAGAACCGTTCAGATTCTTTAGTGTTACTGGTTGCGGGCATAGACTTGGATAACTGTTGAATGGTTTGCCTTGGAGATGAACAAAGATCATTCTGTCCTTTTTGAGACTGCAGGTTAGGCTTTGTTAACTAGTTTCCCTTGAGGGCAGCCTTGTGAAGGAAGATAAGAGTGCTCTGGTATATTTCACAATGGCTCTTTTTCCCCTCCCTTTGCAGGATGTTTAAGGGTATTTTCCTAAAATATATACTGTGGGAATCTGGTCAAGCTCCTCGGTGGGAATCTGGTCAAGCTTCTAGACTGATCAAGCTCATAGTCTCATGGAGCCCTCATCTTAGAAGATTTCCTTGGGTCTTTTAGGGGTTAGAGTTGCACCAGTTTCAAGCAATTGGTCAATTACACTTTAGGTTTTCCTCCCAGGGCTCTGCTTCTGGCTATATGTGTCTTTTGCTCCAGGAAGAAACCATTCCCTGTATTCCCCTGTCTCTCCATTTTTGAGGGGCTGCAGATTGTCCTTTCTTAAGAATCCTTGAAGAGCTGTTGATTCTTTTGAGTCTGTTCAGCTTTTTATTTGTTGATAGGGTGGTGTGGCAATTGTGAACAGTATGTTTTCTTTTATATCTGATTGTTATTTATAGGAAGATATTGATTTTCATCTGATTAGTATATGGCAAATTTGATAATTAGTAAATTTAATACTCTTTCAGTTTATATTTCTATTCTCAAGATGGAAATTATATTTGTAAAAATGATAATTCTCATTTTCTTTTTAAGTATGCTTTTTTGTTTGTTAAAAAGTCAATTTGGTTTTATTAGTATATTCTTTTTTTTTTATTAGTATATTCTGTTGTTTATTCTAGTTTGCTTGCTTTTTTGTTTTATAGTTTACGAATTTGTGCTTTAAGATTTGTTAATTTCCTTCTGTGTTTTTGAACTCCTTTTCTTGTATATCTGAAAACATTTCAACTTGGGGGATTGTTTTGATTGAATTCAAAGTTAAAAGAAAATATGTTCCAGGATTCAATATTATTGATGAAAGGATAGCAATATGACTCTGATTCTTTGTAAGTATCCTAGGTTAAAAGAAAGAGATAGCAACTCTTCCCACCCCAAAAAAGGCTGTTATGAAATGCAAATAAGGGAAACTCATATGACCAACAATTTCATGAAAAGATACTCCCATAACCTAAAGTATGCTGTTGTACTCTCAGACTGGAGGAAAAAAAAAAAAAAAAGGATAGTTTTAAAATAATGGAAGATATTTAGATAGAAATCTTGTGCACTGTGTTGAAAAGACAAACTGGTTCAACCACATTGACAGGATACCTTATATCACTTGATGAAATTATGTGTGCCCTCACCAAAATCCAGCAATCCAGCTCCTAAGTGTATATCGCAGAGAAATTCTATAAAGCATGTAAGGAGACATTGATGGTGATTTGTAGTAGCAGAGAGTTAGAGGCAATTGTCTTTCACTGGGAGAGTGGATGTGTGTGATGTGGTGGTTACACTCTAAAATGTATCATGAAGCAGCTAGAAGCAATGACTAGATATACAAATAAAATCTGATAGCCCTTTGGGAGAGTGTTGCATGAAAAAAGAAAAAAAAAGAAAGGAAAACATAAGGCTTCTAACAAAATGCCATATATATATATTTTAAACATTTAAATTCAGAACATAAAACTTTATATGCTCTTATTAATATGGAAAAGTAAAAGGCCAAGAATAATCAAGATGTTTCTGAAGGATGAAATTAAGAATAGAAGACTAGTCCTATAAAATATGTTGAGGGCTTATTTTGAAGCTTCAATCATTAAAAGAGGTGCTCTTGTAAGGAACAAAACAGAAGTTTGAAATTGTATTTCAATTTATGGCAGAAGTGAGATCAGTAAATGAAGACTGGAAAGACATTTAATTAGTGAATTATAAAAATGCTTATTGATATGGAAATATCAGCATAGTGAAGTAGAAACTATGTACCCAGCAAAAAGGGAAAAATAGAATATTCATGAATAATCCTAATTATTGCTAAAATTATATTCTAAATAGTCAGACATTTAAGTTCTTGTGTATTTTTAAATTTAGGAATAGTTTAAGATAATATTTCCAGTTGGTTAGATACTTTGTTAATAAATTTGAAAAGTTTTCAGAATGATTACATAGTTAGCTAACTGAGTCTGTAGTTTAAAATATAATTTGTAAATTATTGAGGATTTCATATGATCAATGTATATACATGTTCCATCATCTGTTGAAAAGAAAAAGTGATATCTATTATCATGGTAGTATGTTTGTATTCAATATGAATTATATGTCATACTTCTGTCATTTATATTTTTTGTTTTAGTGTTTTGCTTACAGATTCTGCCATTTTGTTTTAAATATTTTTATTTTTTTTAGATTCTTTCTAATTCTACTATTTTGAGAGTTTATACTTTTATTTTGGTACTCATTGAAAGTAAATTTATAAATTTCTATAATATGCTTAAACATCTATATGATTTACAGACTTAGAGAGTATCTTCTATATTGACTATCTACTATGATAGTTAAAATAGTACATTTAGTGTCCCTTCATATCTCTTTATGCCCACTCCAGTTATTTGGTCATTTTGTTGATTTTCATAGATATTGAATGCCATTGAATAAATTGGCACAAAGCAGAACAATTATGGATCTGTTTTTATCTTGTCACACAATGCGCCTTCCTCAGTTCTTTTCGGATAGGGTTGTGGAAAAGTGATGATTGCAGTTTTGATCCTTGCACTTATCCTCTTATAATTTTGTTGAAAGTTCTACTTTGAGGTTCAGTTCAACTTCCTGAGGGTATAAGTTGTGATCTTAAAATTGCCTTTGTATTTTCTTCATCCCCACCCCCCCCCCCCCCGCCCACTTAAGTCATTAACTTCATAGAATACATCACTTCTTTCAGTCAGAAGATGCAGAAGATGGCAGAACTGAGGTCTCTGGCCAAGGAGCTAGTAGGGAAGAACATAGGAAATGGAGTATCCTTGAACATTTTGCTCTTAGTCATTCATTCCCTTAGAGCTTCTGCTCTATTTTCTCTTTTGAACTCTGTTCCAACTAAATGTGGCTTGCAAGATTCAGGCAAATGTTTATTTTATTAAAAAAAAACTAGCATTGTAAGTCTTGTTTTTAAGAAAAAATAAACATATTCAAAATAAACAAAATTATACAATACATCCCATATATTTCTCACCCAGCTCCCTATAATTATCAACTCATGTCAGTTGGATTTATCTATACTCCTTTCCTGTTGCTCCTTTCTTGGATTACTTTGGAGAAAGTATCACATATTTTCAATGTATCTCTAAAAGACGACTTATTTCAAAAAATATAACATTTCTTATTACATAAAAGGCTAGGAGATATTCCTTAATATAATTGAACATACAAAGATTGTTTCAGTTCAGTTCAGTTCAGTCACTCAGTTGCGTCCGACTCTTTGCGACCCCATGAATCGCAGCAGGCCAGGCCTCCCTGTCCATCACCAACTCCCAGAGTTCACTCAGACTCACGTCCATCGAGTCAATGATGCCATCCAGCCATCTCGTCTTCTGTCATCCTCTTCTTCTCCTGCCCCCAATTCCTCCCAGCATCAGAGTCTTTTCCAATGAGTCAACTCTTCTCATGAGGTGGCCAAAGAACTGGAGTTTCAGCTTTAGCATCATTCCTTCCAAAGAAATCCCAGGGCTGATCTCCTTCAGAATGGACTGGTTGGATCTCCTTGCAGTCCAAGGGACTCTCAAGAGTCTTCTCCCACACCACAGTTCAAAAGCATCAATTCTTCGGGGCTCAGCCTTCTTCACAGTCCAACTCTCACATCCATACATGACCACTGGAAAAACCATAGCCTTCACTAGATGGACATTTGTTGGCAAACTAATGTCTCTGCTTTTGAATATACTATCTAGGTTGGTCATAACTTTTCTTCCAAGGAGTAAGCATCTGAATGTTGAGCTTTAAGCCAACTTTTTCACTCTCCTCTTTTACTTTCATCAGGAGACTTTGTAATTCTTCTTCACTTTCTGCCATAAGGGTGGTATCATCTGCATATCTGAGGTTATTGATATTTCTCCCGGCAATCTTGATTCCAGCTTGTGTTTCTTCCAGTCCAGTGTTTCTCATGATGTACTCTGCATATAAATTAAATAAGCAGGGTGACAATATACAGCCTTGACGCACTCCTTTTCCTATTTGGAACCAGTCTGTTGTCCCATGACCAGTTCTAACTGTTCTTCCTGACCTGCATACAAATTTCTCAAGAGGCAGGTCAGTTGGTCTGGTATTCCTATCTCTTTCAGAATTTTCCACAGTTTATTGTGATCCACACAGTCAAAGGCTTTGGCATAGTCAATAAAGCAGAAATAGATGTTTTTCTGGAACTCTCTTGCTTTTTCCATGATCCAGTGGATGTTGGCAATTTGATCTCTGGTTCCTCTGCCTTTTCTAAAACCAGCTTGAACATCAGGAAGTTCAAGGTTCAAGTATTGCTGAAGCCTGGCTTGGAGAATTTTGAGCATTACTTTACTAGCATGTGAGATGAGTGCAATTGTGCGGTAGTTTGAGCATTCTTTGGCCTTGCTTTTCTTTGGGATTGGAATGAAAACTGACTTTTTCCAGTCCTATGGCCACTGCTGAGTTTTCCAAATTTGTTGGCATATTGTTTAGATTTCCACAATTATATATCACTTTTTAAAACAATTTAGCTCTGTCATGATCCAAATAAATTCCATGTGCAGCAATTGGTAGATAGGTCTTTTAAGTCTCTTTTAATTTATAGCTTCTACCTTCATCTCACTAGTATTTTTCTCACAATTATTTGTTGAAGAAACCTTATAGCTTCTGTTATAGAATTTCCCACAGTCTAAATTTTCTGATTGCATCCTGTGATGTATTGAAATGGGTCCTCTTTTTTTTTTTTTTTCCTATAAATTGATCAGACTGAGGCTTGATGCTTTTGGACAAAGCTACTTGATAGGTGATGCTATATTTCCATTAGAAGTGTCCTTATGGTGAATTTAGCAGATGACCCCTGCTAGATCCATTATTTCATAAAGGGTTGTAAAAGGGTAGCATTCTAATTCATTCATTCCTTTTCAATTATTATCTAAAAATCTTACTTGAATAAAGCATTCTCCCCTATCAACCCTTTGTTTATCTGAATTCAGAGCATATGGAGATACAGCTACTTATGCTTGAGCCTTTTCTCTGTTTACTGGATTTCTAGATAATGTGTTGGCTTTTTAGCATCTGCAAAAACATGAATTAGTTTTTTAAAATGTATTTTTAAAAAGCTTATGAATTTAAACATTTGATGGGCTTTGAGGAGTTCAAATTACTATTCTTATTTATTTTCAAAATTTCCTAGATTTGTATAGTAGGAGTATCCCCCAGTTAGCTTCTGAGTCCTTTTGACATTATTTCAGTAGTGTTTCCTTCCTTACTGTTTAGGTTGACAGCATGCTCCCACCTCAACCCACATTTTCTAACCCAGCTTGAAATTAAAAAAAATTTTGAGGCATTCCAGTTGCTTTTGGATAAATGGTATTTGAAAACCAAAAAGATTTTTATTGCTCCTGTGTAGGACTTTTAATGAAATGACATATTAAAAAAAATCATTTATTCATGTTTATACTCCAATTAAAATTTAATTAATTTAGTTATTCTTCATTTTTACTTAACCAAATTCTTTTTACATGTAAGTTTTCTTTTCTCATGACCAAAATTCCAATTTTCAATGACATCATTATTATTAATTTGTCCTATATAGCACACTAAGGGAAACAATACTAGCTTTCAAAAATAAGATTACTGAAAATAGTTTGGTAATTCTTTTCACTTATTTTTCCCCTTTTAGTGTACATCTCATTAGGAAAGAACACTTGATTTATTGTGCTTTAAAAATCACTTGAAACAAATATTTCCTCCAAGCATAGTTATTTTATCAGCTACACAAAGCTGTGCTCATTTTTTTTTTTTAAATTTTCTGTTGGGATTTTAAGATTTTTAAGTTATTTTTTGTATTTATGAAAACTACTTGTCATTGTATCAACTCTTATTTTTTTTTCCCAAAAACATTTTTGTTGTTTTTATTTCCTTATTTAAAAAAATATAAGCAAATATGTTCTCTTTGGTCAATGGTAGGTTTTAAAACATCTAACATCTGTCTGTGTGTTTGTGCATATGTGTTTATGTATGAGAGGTGGTGGGGGAAAGAGAAAGGGAGAGCAAGAAAGGAGAAAAAGCACAGTTTCAAGAATGTGTGCTAAAATTTGGCATGGCAAGCAAATTCGAATTTATGGGAACTTCCCAAGACGTGTTCACTGCGCACTATTTATAACTAGGAGTCTGTTTGATATTAAATTTAATTTGACATTTAAAATTAATAATTTACATGACTTTTTTTTCTAACATATCCTCTGAGATTATTTACTTTACAAAGCCTATGTTATTTCAGTGAGTTTGTCTAAATAATTGTGACTATTATCTTCATTTATGTTTTAATGAGTAAAAATATCTTTGACAAACACAAGTTCATTTGGAAATATTTTAGTAAAACGTTGCATTTAGTTATGAGTTGAATGTGACTTGATAATATTTACTTTTAACTGAGAATGAAATAAGCCTATCATTATTATATATAAACATTACTATATTGATTCTTCAAATTTAACCTGACATAGCTCTAATCTTGGAGAATATTTTTGCTAGTTTGACTATTTCATGACAGCCAATGATCTTCGCCTCCTTCTATTTATACCCTTAAGTTGTCTCCTTCCACCTTAGACACAGCTTGATTCAGTAGACTTTTCTCACGAATTGCTCATTGATTTTAATATGTGTTATCAGTTCAGTTTAGTTGCTTAGTCATGTCCAACTCTTTGCAACCCCATTGACTGCAGCACAGAAGGCTTCCCTGTTTATCACCAATTCCTGGAGACTGCTCAAACTCATGTCCATTGAGTCAGTGGTGACATCCAACCATTTCATCCTCTGTCGTCCCCTTCTCATCCTACCTTCAATCTTTCCCAGCATCAGGGTCTTTTCCACTGAGTCATTTCTTTGCATCAGGTGGCCAAAGTATTGGGGCTTCAGTTTCAGTCAGTCCTTTTGATGAATATTCAGGACTGATTTCCTTTAGGATTGACTGGTTGGATCTCCTTGCAGTCCTAGGGACTCTCAAGAGTCTTCTCCAACACCACAATTCAAAAACATCAGTTCTGCAGTGCTGAGATTTCCATATAGTCCAACTCTCATGTCTATACATGACTACTGGAAAAACAATAGCTTTGACAATATGGACCTAGGTTGGCAAAGTAATGTCTCTGCTTTTTAATATGCTGTCTAGTTTGGTCATAACTTTTCTTCCAAGGAACAAGCCTCTTTTAATTCCACGGCTACAGTCATCATCTGCAGTGATTTTTGAGTTCAAGAAAATAGGCTCTGACTGTTTCCATTGTTTCCCCATCTATCAGCCATGAAGTGATGCGACTGGATGCCATGATCTTCGTTTTTTGAATGTTGAGTTTTAAGCCAGGTTTTTCACTCTTCTCTTTCACTTTCATCAACAGGCTCTTTAGTTCTTCTTTGCTTTCTGCCATAAGGGTGGTGACATCTGCGTATCTGAGGTTATTGATATTTCTCCTGGCAATCTTGATTCCAGCTTGTGCTTCATTCAGCCTGGCATTTTGCATGATGTACTCTGCATATAAGTTAAATAAGCTGGGTGACTATATACAGCCTTGATGTACTCCTTTCCCAATTTGGAACCAGTCTATTGTTCCATGTTTGGTTTTACTGTTGCTTCTTGAGTTGCATACAGATTTCTCAGGAGGCAGGTAAGGTCATGTGGTATTACCATCTCTTAAAGAATTTTTCAGTTTGTCATGATCCACCAGCTAAAGTCTTTAGCATAATGAAATAGAAGCAGATATTTTTTTCCTGGAATTCTCTTGCTTTTTCTGTGATCCAGTGAATGTTTGCAATTTGATCTCTGGTTCCTCTGCCTTTTCTAAATCCAGCTTGAGCATCTGGGAGTTCTTGGTTCACATATTCTAGAAGCCTTACTTGAAGGATTTTGAGCATTACTTTGTTCACATGTGAGATGAGTGCAATTGTGCAGTAGTGTGAACATTCTTTGGCATTGCTTTTCTTTAGGATTGGAATGAAAATTGACCTTTTCCAGTCCTGTGGCCACTGCTGAGTTTTCCAAATTTGCTGGCATGTTGAGTGAAGCACTTTCTCAGCATTATCTTTTAACATTTGAAATAGCTCAGCTGGAATTCTATCACCTCCACTAGCTTTGTTCATAGTGATGCTTCCAAAGGACCACCTAACCTCACACTTCAGGATGTCTGGCTCCAGGTGAGTGATCACACATCGTGGATATCTTGGTCATTATGATATTTTTTGTATGGTTTTTCTGTGTATTATTGCCACCTCTTCTTGATAATCGCTTCTTTTAGGTCCATACAATTTCTGTCCTTTATTGTGTCCATCTTTAAATGAAATGTTCCCTTGATATCTCTAATTTTCTTGAAGAATCTCTGGTACCTCCCCTATTCTATTTTTTTCCCCTCTATTTCTTTGCATTGATCACTTAGAATGCTTTCTCATCTCTCCTTGCTATTCTTTGGAAGTCTGCATTCAGATGAATGTACCTTTCCTTTTCTCCTTTGCCTTTCGCTTATCTTCTTTTCTCAGCTATTTGTAAGGCCTCCTCAGACAACCATTTTTTTTCTGTTTGCACTTCTTCTTGGGGATGATTTTCATCACTGCCTCCCATACAATGTTACAGACTCTTCATAGTTCTTCAGGCGTTCTATCTGTCAGATCTAAACCCTTGAATCTATTGGTCACCTCCACTGTATATTCATGAGGGATTTGGTTTATATCATTACTTGTTATAGTAGTTACATATATTGATAACTGTCAGATCAATGACATGTTAAAAATAAAACTTTATTTACTATGATTCTAGGCAAAATGCTCAAGAAATTCAATTAATGGATGATTGATGACACTTTCCAAGTGATTTGTCATGGTTGAAAATATGTCAAGATCTGGAGGAAATGTGATGAGAGGTGAGCATTGTGACAGTGCAGCAGTGTGGAGACACAGCGGAAGGGAAGAGAAGTTCTTAATACCCTGGAAATGGAAATTGGGAGTGTGAGAGTCTAAAGGAAATTATATATATATGTATATATATATATATATATATATATATATATATATATATACACACACACACATATATACACACATGCTTACCAGTGTGATGGCACAGTTTGTGATATTCTTGGCCATACACTCAAGAAAACCTATAGTCAGACCCTTCTGACTAGTCAGTATGTAAAGAATTAAACTCATATTTCTTTGTAGTGGATCCTGGTTTTTGCAGCCAGTGCATGCTGGCCTAGACTTACATAGATTTTACCTATTGTTTCATCTTTCTTCTTCTCTGAACTCATCCTAGCCACAGTTCACATCTGCTCATCTGACCCTCTGTATCAATGCATGAAGATACCATCCAACTGAGGACTCAAAATGGAAACAAAACAGCTGTCCGTAACATTTGCCTGCCCTTTTATTTTTGTATTCATTGAGTCTTGTCAAGATTCTTGCTGAAATACCTCTCAGATTTGTCCTCTCTGATCACAACCTCACAGACACTGCTTTAATTTAGTAACTCCACAGCTGTGTTGTGGTCTATTAAAATAGCTTCCTGATTCTTGTGCCTGTGTTCAGAATCTGTCTAGCTCTAAACTATTCTCTCCACTTCAATTAATTTTTGTTGCAAAGCATAGATAAAATAACTCCAAATTTTAGATGAAAATCTTAAATGGCATTGAATTACCAACTGTTAGAAGGCCAGATACCTCAGGATGTCATGCAAGTTTTATCCCATTGGCATTATGTATCTTTTTAAAATTAATTTTTATTGTAATATAGTCACTTTAGAATGTTGTGTTAGTTTCAATTGTGCAGCAAAGTGAATCAGCTATACATATACATATATCCCCTCATTTTTAGATTTCCTTTTCATTTAGGTCACCACTGAAAATTGAGTAGAATTCCCTGTACTGTACAACAGGTTCTCAGTAGTTATCTATTTTATACACAGTAGGGTATATATGTCAATCCCAATCTCCCAGTTCATCCTCCTCTTCTCCCTTTGGTATCCACATGTTTGTTCTCTACATCGGTGTTTCTGCTTTACAAATAAGTTCACATGTACCATTTTTCTAGAGTCTACATATAAGTGATATTATACAATATTTGATTTTACTTCCCTGGTGGATCAGATGGTAAAGCGTCTGCTTGCAATGCAAGAGACCCGAGTTCAATCCCTGGGTCAGGAAGATCTCTTGGAGAAGGAAATGGCAACCCACTCCAATCTTCTTGTCTGGAAAATCCCATGGACAGAGGAACCTGGTAGGCTATAGTCCACGGGGTCGCAAAGAGTCAGACATGACTGAGCAACTTCACTTTCTTTCTTTCTGACTTACTTCCCTCATTACGACAAATCTCTAGGTCCATTCACATCTCTGCAAATGGCATAATTGTGTTATAATAATACACAATTATATTATATATATGTAATTGTATATATGTAATGTGTGTATATATATGTAAAGACAGTACACAATTATGTATTATAATATAATGCATAATTGTATGTATTATATTATAATACATAATATAGTATAAAACATATATATAATTATATATATGTTTTATATTATAATACATAATTGTGTACTATCATTACTCTGAATTTGTTCTTAGGTAGATTGCCTATTTTCTCTTCAATTATTTGTTCTCATGGGTTTTTACTTTGCTCCTTCATCTGCAATATATTTTTCAGTTGTATCATTTCATCTAACTTCCTGTTTTTGTGTTCTCCTTTTTGCAGACTGTGGGGTCTTTTTCCTCTTGCTTCTCGTGTCTGTCACCAGGTGTATGAGGTCAGTCCAGGGGCTTGTGTAGGCTTCCTGGTGGGAAGGACTGGCTCCTGTGTCCTCGTGGATGGAGCTGCATCTTGTCCCTCAGATAGACAGGGCCACATCAAAGGGTTTATTTGGGGGTGTTTGTGAACATAGTGTGACTTTTGGCAGCCTGTTTGTTGATAGGTGGGGCTGTGTGCTTATCTTGCTGTTTATTTGACCTGAGGCATCTGGTATTGGAGCCTGCAGGCAGTTGTGACCCACTATATCTTTGGGGATTACACTACTATCCAAAAGAATTCCCTAACTGTATAAAGAATCTATTACTGAGGGTCTTGGTAGCATTTGATTGGTCCAGGAATGGGCAAAAAACAATGCAAAGACAATCCAAAACCCTTTTTTGGGGGGAAAATGGGAAAAAAATTGGAGTTGGGCTAAGGGCATGGATAGAGAGAAATACAGAGATTGAAACTTGGTCTCTCCGCATATGACTTGGACTCTTTCATGTAAATTTAAGGGACTGTTGGCAGTCATCTTCCTTCTTTCATGTGACCTGAATAGTATCAATAGTGGATATGTGGAGAAAAATCATTTAGACAGGTTATCAAAAGAAGCAAATATGCAAACTGCAGAGCTTGCTCCTGAGGACCCTTGAAACCTTCTAGTTGTTGATTTCCTGAGACATGGGTTTCTACTTGTAATGGAAAAAAGAAAAAAAAAAATTAAGCCAATGAATATGGTGGTATTGGGGAAAAATAGAAGATACAAGTAATTCTGCTAATTACTAACTGAGAAGGATAAATTTATTTGCTTGTTCAATTTTAACACAGAGATAATTAAATTAAACACACAGGTAATTTAAATTAAATTTAACCCACAGAGATTTGAAATTTATTATCTCTCTATAAAAAGTTATATATATACATATTATATTGATTTTTTTTATTGTTAAAGTTAGATAAGGAAGCCATTAACAGGACAGTAGCACAGTTATTCACTTGTCCTTTTCTTTTGTTTAACTGAAAATTTAAATCTTTGCTATTAGTTCAGAAAAACAATTTTTTTTTTCTCTGCAAACAACACTTAATGTGTAATTGGAATGAGGTGCATTTCTCAGCCAGGTGTGAATCAAGGCTCCACCTTTAGCTTACCTATTCCGGAGAAGGCAACGGCAACCCACTCCAGTACTCTTGCCTGGAAAATCCCATGGAGGAAGGAGCCTGGTGGGCTGCAGTCCATGGGGTCGCAAACAGTCGGATATGACTGAGCGACTTCACTTTCACTTTTCACTTTCATGCATTGGAGAAGGAAATGGCAACCCACTCCAGTGTTCTTGCCTGGAGAATCCCAGGGACGGGGGAGCCTGATGTGCTGCTGTCTATGGGTCGCACAGAGTCAGACACGACTGAAGCGACTTAGCAGCAGCAACAGCAGTAGCATCTTACCTATTCGTGATTACATGTTAGATTCTTGTCAAATGATAACATCAGTGGAAGTTATGTGGAACTTCTCCTTTGTCCCCAGATGTATAAGGCTTAATGCTAAAGATAAATGGGCTCTGTTACCCAATTTCTAAAAAAAAAAAAAAAAAAAAAAAAAACCCAAAAACCAAAAACCTACTGTCAGTTAAGTTTAGAATCTTCCCATGCTTCCCACTCTTATTCCTGGATATTCATCTTGAGTCATGTCTCCTATACTGGCTAGACTGTACTGGAGACAGATATACATATGTAACTAATGATTTAATTAGAGTAATTTCTGAGAGTGACAAGTACTCTGAAAGCTACAAACACTGAATGTGATAGAGTGTGACTGGGGCAGAGATTTGGGGTAGGGTGGTCACAAAAACTCTGAAAAGATAATAGTGGGCTGAGATCTGAGTGATGAGATGGATTCATCCATCTGAACATTCACAGGAAGAGTATTTCCTCCAGAGGAACAAGTGCAAATATTAGGAAGTTGGAACTTATCTGTAGTAGTTGCAGGACAGAAAGAAGATCAAGTGACATCCAAGAGGCATCA
This sequence comes from Ovis aries, assembly GCF_016772045.2. Lineage (NCBI taxonomy): Eukaryota > Metazoa > Chordata > Mammalia > Artiodactyla > Bovidae > Ovis > Ovis aries. The sequence goes on from NC_056059.1 coordinate 78,497,875, forward strand.
AGCAAAAAAGTTAGTTTCATGACTTTTAGTCTATTTCCTAAGATAAATCTGACTGTAATAATATAAACTGTTTGGCCTTTTCAGTGTTTTAGTGTTTATGGGCTGTAATCTTTCAGGCTCCTCTGTCTGTGGGATTTCCCAGGCAAGAATACTGGATGGAGTACATTACCATTCCCTTCTCCAGGGGATCTTCCCAACCTAGGGATAGAACCTGGGTCTCCTGAATTGCAGGCAGATCCTTTATGGTCTGAAACCCCAGATAATCCCCATTTGAATTATTATGATAATTATAAAAACTGTGAACGATTCTTAGATACTCTTTGCATGATCAAATAGTGTGTTCTAAAGATAGAATAAGGCCTTGTTTTCATAAGAAGTACTTTTTGTTATAGGCATGATGTCCAGAAATTTTATATAACATTCTATTTAGCACTTTACAGTGAGAAAAGAAACAGTCAATATCATTCAAATACTTTTGTTTAAATATAAAAGAAAATAATATCTATTCATCATGTCAGCTATCTTGAACAATTTGAACTTGCTAACCTAATGTGGTTACCAGGTAGGATTTTTCTCTTTTGGCGGGGGGGGGGGGTTCAAAATACAAATTTCTTTTCCTTTCCCTAGAGGAGTTGGCAAGTTTTAAACTTACTGTAAAACTTTGAAAGTCATCACTTTGAATAGATCTTTATTTTAAGATCTTAAGATTATCAATGACTGATAAAGTAACACAGGACTTTATTCTGTTGATGACTTGCAGGAAGTTATTGTGAGTCAATATACAAGGTTCATCAGCACACTGTCTAACGCAGCAGAAATTGACTTGCAGGCATACGTGTACTTCAGTACTGTAGTTATTAGCTCCATTTGTCAATATGGAGAAATGAAAGCTAAGAAAGATTAATTGGGTTTGCCAGGGTTACAAAACATTGGAGTGACAGAACCAGAAAAAGAGCCTGTGTTGTCTGACACCCAAATCTGAGTTCAGAGTCCTACATAATTTTGCCTCCAGCTAAATACTACTGGTTTGGTGGATAACAGGCTCAATGCATTGCTTTTTATTGTGACTTTTTGGTAATTAATGACTAGGAATGCCTTTTCTGTTCTTTCTAAGACGTTAAACTATTTCTCAGTGAGTTCTCAGTCATGAATCTTTGTTCTGTGCTTGCCTATATTTCTCGCCCCATTGACTTCACAGCGAGATGGAATACAGGAAAGATGTAAAGCCTCTGCCCTTTTTTCCATTAGTGGCAATATTTTTCCAGTTCACTTACAGGTTTAAACATAGGCTCTTTGTTAGCCAATTCATCCAACACCTCACTCACATACAGCCCAAACTTACAAATGCTTCCTAAATCTTTATGTTCTTATTCTATTAATTTCAGAGAAAAAGTAATGCAATAGTTTTACACTGTGTCTTTTTATCATGACATAGATGAGTTCTGCAGTAACTTATAGATAAAATGGGTTACCAAGGATTATTGATTACATCCTATTCATTTGTGAATGACTACATTTTAACCCCATTTCTCATGGGCCAGGATTTGTTTCATAAATCAGATATGCCTTTGTGAAATGTAGCAATATTTTGAGAAATGTAAATAATGACATTGAAGTTTTCCAGTCAATAGTATAATGTATTTAATTAATTTTCTTACCACTTCCCAGGGACAATTGAAAATGGAGGATTTTCTCTGTTCAAAATATGCTGAACCCACTTGCAATAGTATATATATCTTGATTTAAGAAAAAAGAATATGGCAAGGTGCAAAGGAAAGAAAATGCAACAAAATGCTTGTTGCTCTAGAAGCAAAAGTACCTGGATAATAAGTTGCCAGTCAATTGAGATTTCACCCCAGATAACAGAAGAAGACATTAGTAACACTAAAGCTGGAGAGAATATACCCATAACTGGTTCTTAATTTGTGACTTTTTATATATTTGAATGATTTATTTGTCATTTGTAGTTTTTCTTTTAAAATACATGAGTTATAAATCCTGATTCCATCTAAAAGATTTGAAACTAAGGTTTATTTTTCAGAAATTTCACATACTTTGTCATTGCATTTAACCAACCTGATTTAAATGATAGTTAACATGCCTGTTTCCATACAGTTTCATTTTATTACATGTAATTCAATTAACAGTATTTCAACAAAATGAATACAACTCAGTAAGTTTTTCAGAATATGCTCTTCTGATTATTACAGTGCCTAGGTTTTTCTTGCATGGGGACTATTTGACATAACTATATGCATCTGTTAAAAAGTTAACATGTAATCTAAAGAATTTTTTTCTCCTTTGATTGATGGACAATTTGTAAAGAATGTAGATTGTCAAGAAGCCTTTCCCTTTTCCTTCCTGAAATCCCTGTTTTAAACCATTGCTAGCAATTTCCTGTCTGTGCTGGCATTCAAGGCATAAGATATCCTTGTCTTTGACAGCAAAGGACATTTGTTTTGTTTGAGCTGCATTCTTATCAGGGACAACAATAAAATTGTCAAGTGTGTTATTTGAAACATCAAATTCGATAAGAACCTTTGTGTAAATAAGGGACATTGGATATAATAATGTTTTCTTTCTTAACCAATGGAACATAGAGCTAGACTTTGGAATATTTGGATTAAATGATAAATACAACATAATTACAAAAGAATGTAGTTACAAGGAACCAAGGAAGACATTTTTGTAAATGATAGAGTCGAATTTCAGTTATTAGTTGAATTATATATTTGGAATCAAGGGAACTGTAACAACATTTGCATTTAAAAATGCAAATAAATTTTAGTTCTCAACAAAGATTTGAAGTTAAATATCTGAGATGTCACTAAAAAAGTGAATGAAATAAGATAAAATTTACACATCTATATCTCTTTTTATTTAGAAAATCTCACTGGCAGTTGGAAATAATAATAGTCATTCATTCATTTCCATGTTGGTTGAATCCGTGTCCTTCCAACCCAGCTTAGACCCATATCTCTGAATGAGTTCAGTCTTTGTAAATAAAAGAAAATTTACCTAAGTATCTTATGACTTTTTGAGGTAAATTAGAAGAAAATAATTTTAAAGATTAAATTTAAGATTCACAAAGTTTAAAATTTGTTCTACATCTGCAAAAATCATAATGATATAAAATCTTAGAAAAAATTCAGTTAGAATAAAATTCATAGTCTTATGAACATGTAACTATATTTTGTTAAATTAAAATAGTGGTAAATCTGTTCTCAGTATAAGATCCTATGCACAGTATAATAATTACGGAATTATTAAAACAGTTACCAGTAATTTTTATTTTTTATCTTTATCATCTGTGCTGCATCTCTAAATTACATTAATAATTATAAGTAGATTATATTTTACTTTTATAAGCATAGACATACCTCAGTCTTTAATTTATTAGTTTCTTGCCTCGCAAAATTCCTAAAACATAAATTTAGACAATGTACCTTAAAATACAAAATTAATTAACATATATGATGGGGATAGGATTATATTATATTTTAAGTTTATTTTCTTATTTAAATTACATTTTCTTGGAACACAATAGCTGAAAGAGAAAAAAATGCATGATATTGTAATCCTTATCAAAAAAATTTTAGGTAAGAATTATCATATCATTTTTTCTTTAGCATAGCTAAAAAATACCCTCTGAAGTTCTATTCCTTTTGGAGTAATGTAAAAGCTACATGTGTCCAAAGACAACTTCTTTTCAATAGATGGGGTTGAGGTGAGTATAACATATTAGGGCTTCGCTGATAGCTCAGTTGGTAAAGAATCCACCTGCAATGCAGGAGATCCCTGTTCAATTCCTGGGTTGGGAAGATCTGCTGGAGAAGGGATAGGCTACCCACCCCAGTATTCTTGGGCTTCCCTTGTGGCTCAGCTGGTAAAGAATCCACTTGCAAAGTGGGAGACCTGGGTTCAGTACCTGGATTGGGAGCATCCCCTGGAGAAGGGAAAGGCTACCCGCTCCAGTATTCTGGCCTGGAGAATCCCATGGATTATATATATAGTCTATGGGGTCGCAATGAGTTGGACATGACTGAGTGACCTTCACTTTCATTTTCATAATGTATTAACTTATTTCCTATGGGCAAACACATCTGAAGGGGTGTCCGGAATAGAATCCACTAATGTTTAAACTGTACCTGGGGTTGCTTGTGTCTGAAGTGGAGAAAAGGAGAAGGGTAAGATTCTTATCATTATCATTCTTTCTCTTCTTCATTCTATTTCTTCTTCGCTCATGTCTTCCTCACTCACTTGTTCACCTATGTACACTCCTGATCATGTGCAGTCCAAGACTGATGGCTAGATTCATTTCTAGATTTGCTACTGAATTGAATCAGTTTCTCTGCTACTGAATGAACAAACTGCAGGAAACTATTTAGGCATGTGGGAAATAATGATTTTGTTTTTAAAGATTTTACTGAGAAAGAGCGTTAGCTCTGAATTTTGTTGTTGTTGTTCAGTTGCCTAGTCCTGTCCAGCTCTTTGTGACTCCATGAAAAGCAGCATGGCGGACTTCCCTGTCCCTCACCATCTCCTGAAGTTTGCACAAGCCCATGTTCATTGCATCGATGATGCCATCCAGCCATCTCATACTCTGATGCCCTGTCCTCTTTCTGCCATCAAACTTTCCCTGAATTAGAGGCTGTTTTAGAAGTTGAAATTAATAGGTGAATGCATAATTAAAGTTAGTTAATTTGAGAGCCATATATCCTTCAAGGTTTTTTTTCTAGCCATGAAATATTTAATTGGTAAAGTACATCAGAATGAGAATGTCTCAGACCCATTTACTCTTTATTTTAAAGAATTTTTTATTATTTTGGCTGTGCTGGATCTTCATTGCTATGCATGCTTTTCTCTAGTTGTGTGAGCAGGGGCTACGCTCTCGTTGCAGTGTGCGGGCTTCTCACTATAGTGGCTTTTCTTTTTGCGGAGCATGGGCTCTAGGGCACAACGGGCTTCAGAAGTTGTGGCTCTGGAGCTCTAGAGCACAGGCTGCATAGCTGTGGTTCATGGGCTTAGTTGCTCTTCGGGTATGTGGGATTCCCCCACATCAGGGATCCAACCCAAGTCTCCTGCATTGGCAGGTGGGCCTTTTACCACCAAGTCATCAGGGAAGCTCCCCATTTACTCTTTTTTTTTGTAAAAAATTTTATTTTTACTTTATTTTACTTTACAATACTGTATTGGTTTTGCCATACATTTACTCTTTTAAAACATGTTAATATGTATTAACAACAAATATATGTGTTATGTATGAAATTACTAATCTAATGATAGTGTAAGCCAAATATCCTAGAATTTATTCAATAATCACCTGATTTTTCCCTCTCGTGCACAGTGTACAAATAGTTGCTATTTCACCTGACTGTGGTATGTCCAGACTTTTACCAGATCACCCTACTTCTGGCAATCTTCAGAGAATGTGTATTTATCTGTTCTATTCCCTGTTTGCACAGAAGCAGCCACCTGCCTCTAGAATCTAACTCTCCACTCTGCTCAGTTTACCATGTACTCTGTAGTTTGTCATCTCACCCTTTGTCTTAAGACTAACTTCTCTCAGGTGACTATTATTGGTCCAAAATGCTTCATTTTATATTTGGGCAGAGAGCTGGCTTTTTGGCTCCCCCCAGGAATCACTGAGAACAGGTTGCAATGTTTAACACTTTACTGAAGACCTGGGAACAATGGAAGAAAAATTTAATGTGAAGAACTTTTAAAAAGGTGTTTTCTAGAACCACCCTCAGTAGAAGCCAGGATCAGTTCAGTTCCTCTTACACCTACCACAAACACATACAGAAAGGTGCTGGGTCAGTGATGTTTTTGTGAATTCCTTAATGGAATTAAATGTTTGTAAAAATGCACATATTCAAATATATTCACAGAGTTTTTGAATTAAGAGCCTCTTGATCGAACACTCGGAGAAGGCAATGTCACCCAACTGCAGTAAGGCTTCAGCAATATGTGAACTATGAACTTTCAGATGTACAAGCTGGTTTTAGAAAAGGCAGAGGAACCAGAGATCAAATTGCCATCATCTGCTGGATCATGGAAAAAGCAAGAGAGTTCCAGAAAAACATCTATTTCTGCTTTATTGACTATGCTAAAGTCTTTGACTGTGTGGATCACAATAAACTGTGGAAAATTGTGAAAGAGATAGGAATACCAGACCACCTGACCTGCCCCTTGAGAAATCTGTATGCAGGTCAGGAAGCAACAGTTAGAACTGGACATGGAACAACATGTCACCCTGCTTATTTAACTTCTATGCAGAGTACATCATGAGAAAAGCTGGACTGGAAGAAGCACAAGCTGGAATCAAGATTGCTGGGAGAAACATCAATAACCTCAGATATGCAGATGACACCACCCTTATGGCAGAAAGTGAAGAGGAACTAAAAAGCCTCTTGATGAAAGTGAAAGAGGAGAGTGAAAAATGTGACTTAAAGCTCAACATTCGGAAAACGAAGATCATCGCATCTGTCCTGTCACTTCATGGGAAATAGATGGGAAAACAGTGGAAACAGTGTCAGACTTTATTTTTGGGGGCTCCAAAATCACTGCAGATGGTGACTGCATCCATTAAATTAAAAGACGCTTACTCCTTGGAATAAAAGTTATGACCAACCTAGATAGCATATTCAAAAGCAGAGACATTACTTTGCCAACAAAAATCCATCTAGTCAAGGCTATAGTTTTTCCAGTGGTCATGTATGGATGTGAGAGTTGGACTGTGAGGAAAGCTGAGCACCAAAGAATTGATGCTTTTAAACTGTGGTGTTGGAGAAGACTCTTGAGAGTCCCTTGGACTGCAAGGAGATCCAACAAGTCCATTATGAAGGAGGTCAACCCTCGGATTTCTTTGGAAGGAATGATGCTAAAGCTGAAACTCCAGTTCTTTGGCCACCTCATGAGAAGAGTTGACTCATTGGAAAAGACTCTGATGCTGGACGGGATTGAGGGCAGGAGGAGAAGGGGATGACAGAGGATGAGATGGCTGGATGACATCACTGACTCGATGGCCGTGAGTCTGGGTGAACTCCGGGTGTTGGTGATGGACAGGGATGTGTGCTGCGATTCATGGGGTCACAAAGAGTAAGACATGACTGAGCGACTGAACTGAAATGAACTGACCACTCCCTGCCAACTTGCTTCAGGGTTCAGTTTATGTCCTCTCTGAAAGAATGACTTTGAGATATTCTCTAATCCAGGCTTATCTCTTGAAAGCTAGCAGTAACTAAGCCATTTTCTGCTCCTCTTCCAAGTAAGAAAATTACTTCTGAAGTAGTGATTGTGATAATGTATTCATTATTCTAATATCTGCCATTGTTGTTGTTGTTTGGTTGCTAAGTCATGTCCAACTCTTCTGTGACCCCACCAGGCTCCTCTGCCCATGGGATTCTTCAGGCAAGGATATTGGAGTGGGTTGCCATTTCCTTCTCCAGGGGATCTTCCCAACCCAGGGACTGAACCTGTGGCTCCTGCCGTATCTTTTACATTGCAGGCAGATTCTTTACTGCTGAGCCACGGCAGAAGCTCCCAGTAGTGTGATACATTTAAGTACAAAAAAGCACATGTTGTTTTAATTGGTGTGATATCAGTCAGCAACTCCATTCCCTTTTTAAATTTCTTACCCTTTCCTCTGCCTGAGTGAGTGATAGTCACTCAGTTGTGTCCAACTCTTTGCAACCTCGTGTACTACATAGCCTGCCAGGCTCCTCTGTCCATGGAATTCTTCAGGCAAGAATACTGGAGTAGATTGCCATTTCCTTCTCCAGGGGATCTTACCAACCCAGGGATCTAACATGGGTCTCCTGCATTGCAGGCAGATTCTTTACCATCTGAGCCACCGGGGAAGCCTTTCCTCTGCCTACCCCAATTTAGTTTTCTGACTCAGTCACCCTTGAAACTTGGTACTCTCACTGTCAGGCCCTTAACTATTTGTCTCCACATAGTTGCTACCGGTTCCATTTCTCCATGATTCCCTCCTGTCTGGCAAACCTAGCAACTCTGCAAGTTCATCTTTCATCCAAAGAAGGGGAGAAATTAGTCAAAAGAAGGGATATTCTGTAATCAAATCATCTGCAAAATTGCCCTTAGGAAATTTCCGGAGAACTTATGTCAGGATAAATAAACATGCCAAGGAATTCTGAAGCCTAATCAGCCCAGCTTTCCCAGAATTGGGAATTCATTCTGAGGCTGCCTTCGGTGTACTGAACTGAAGTTAAAGGGAGTAACTGAGCCTGAAGCAGCCATCAACTTAAATTAGCATGATGATAACTGATGCACAGGCATATATGAGCATTGATATGTTACTTGATACTTTCTTTAAAGTAAAATTACTTATGTTTTCATGATTTCTAACACAGTGTTAATATACAGTAAACTGCTAGCAACTTTTTGCATTTAGCTATTTCTTTAAGAAGTTTTAAGTGTGCATATACTTAATTTAATAATCTTTAATTTTCAATAAAAATGGAGTATAAACATTAGAGAATTACAAAGTTTATCATTATGTTTGGGAATGCATGTAAGAATTAAAGATTTTAAAATTTAAATAATAAAAAACTAAAAAAAAAACAACACAAAAGCATCAAAAAAAATAAATAAAAAAATAAAAAAAAAATATTTCTTGATTTGCTTATTCACTACTCATTAAAAAAATGTATCATTTACTCATGCAGATTATCAAAGGAATGGTGTTTGGGTCCTTTGGGAGGGTTCAGTTCAGTACAGTCACTCACTCGTGTCTGACTCTTTGCAACCCCATGAATCGCAGCACACCAGGCCTCCCTGTCCATCACCAACTTCTGGAGTTCACTCAGACTCACTTCCATCGAGTCCGTGATGCCATCCAGCCATCTCATCCTCTGTCGTCCCCTTCTCCTCCTGCCCCCAATCCCTCCCAGCATCAGAGTCTTTTCCAATGAGTCAACTCTTCGCATGAGGTGGCCAAAGTATTGGAGTTTCAGCTTTAGCATCATTCCTTCCAAAGAAATCCCAGGGCTGATCTCCTTCAGAATGGACTGGTTGGATCTCCTTGTAGTCCAAGGGATTCTCAAGAGTCTTCTCCAACACCACAGTTCAAAAGCATCAATTCTTCGGGGCTCAGCCTTCTTCACAGTCCAACTCTCACATCAATACATGACCACAGGAAAACCATAGTTTTGACTAGATGGACGTTAGTCGGCAAAGTAATGTCTCTGCTTTTGAATATGCTATCTAGCTTGGTCATAACTTTTCTTCCAAGGAGTAAGTGTGTTTTAATTTCATGGCTGCAGGCACCATCTGCAGTGATTTTAGTTTTCTCCAAAGTGGAGTAGAACTCTGGTCAGTGTTAGAGGTCGGAAAGAATTTAATATTATTTTTTAATTGAAGTACAGTAGATTACAGGTTATAATTATTTTTAATATAAATTTATTTATTTTGATTGGAGGTTAATTACAATATTGTATTGGTTTTGCCATACATCAACATGAATCTGCCACAGGAATACGCGTGTTCCCCATCCTGAGCCCCCCCTCCCTCCTCCCTCCTGGTACCATCCCTCTGGGTCATCTCAGTGCACCACTCTTGATTTGATATTTTTATAGATCATATTCAATTTAAAATTTTTATAAAATATTGGTTATATTCCCTGTGCTATATATTGCATCCTTGTATCTTATTTACTTATTTATTTTTGTTTTATTTATTCATTTTTTTGGCCATAAGGCTTGTGGGATCTTAATTCCCCAACCAGGCCCACAGCAGAGTAAGCTCCAAGTCCTAATCACTGGACCACTAGAGAATTCCTGTATTTTATTTATTTTAAACCTTGTAGTTTGTACCCCTTGATCTTTTCGCCCTATCACACCCTTTCACACACTAGGAGGCATTGGTTTGATTTCTTTGTGGATGAATCTGTGTGTGTTTTGTTGCAGTCTTTCATTTTCTTTTAGATTCTACATGTAAGTGAAAACATACATATTTGTGTTTGTCTGACTTACTTTGCTAAGTATAATAATCCTTAGGTCCGTCCATGTCATTACAAATCAAAATTTCATTATTTCCTATGGGTGAGGAGTATTCCATTGTGTGTGTATCTGTTTGTGTGTACATATGTATGTCACATCTTATTTATCCATTTGTTTGTTGATTGATACTTAGGTTTCTTCCATGTCTTGGCTATTGTAAATAATGCTGTCTGAATATTGGGGTTCATGTATTTTTTGAAGTGAACTTAAAATTAGTTAGCCAAGGCAGCCGGAGAAGGCAACAGCAACCCACTCCAGTACTCTTGCCTGGAAAATCCCATGGATGAAGGAGCCTGTAGGCTGCAGTCCATGGGGTCACGAAGAGTCAGATACGACTGAGCGACTTCGCTTTCACTTTTCACTTTCATGCATTGGAGAAGGAAATGGCAACCCACTTCAGTGTTCTTGCCTGGAGAATCCCAGGGACGGTGGAGCCTGGTGGGCTGCCCTCTATGTGGTTGCACAGTCAGACACCACTGAAGCGACTTAGCAGCAGCTGCAGCAGCAGCCAAGGCGGCAGTGGGTACTGAAGAGTGATGGGAGGTACATTTGGATTAATATGATTCTCATTTTAAAGTCAATATATAAATTTTTCATTGAGGGAAGCAGGAAATATTGAGTTCAAAAGCTTTTAGTTTGTTAAAGAAATTACAGAAATTTTACAACTTTTTAGTGTTACCTAACCAAATGGCAACGTTATTGTATATTATGCTCTCATAACCAAAGGAATAAAGGAATAAAAATCTATGCCTCTGTCCATTCTAGAGTTGAAATTATGATGGGGCACCCTATTATTTACATAAAATTCCATAGTAAAACTTAAAAATGATAAATTTTGGGAAAATATCCAAACCTCTGAAGTAAAACTCAAGTGACAAGTATTTAGGACACAAATTCCAAGTGCAAAATTTTTGTGAAAAAAAAGTTCTGAATCATTTTCAAACATTGGATAGAAACTGTGAATCTCCTTTGTGAAGCTATAAGAGAAAAAGAAATGTAATGATAGCGACTGAAAGTTAGCATCTACTTAAGATTTAAAAATATTCCTCTATATGTACTGTTTGTGTGTCTGTGTGTATACCAGATCTTGTTTTCGAGTTTTGTTACTAATGTAGGAAGCATCATAAACCCAAGCGTCCTATGACTGCTAGAGAGATACAAACTAGGAGTATATTCTTATTTCAACTTTGTGACAAATATTGTTGCAGGTGCCAAAATAGGTGCAAAATTTTCAAATTATCACCTGTGTTTGTTTACAAGAAGGAAGAGTGTCATGCTGCGTAGTGGAATGTTATAGCATTGTGATGCTAACATCTGCACTCTGCAAGACAAAACCTTAAACTCTTCCATCTGTGATGGTACCATATTTTATTGAGAAGAATTTGTGCCAATTGTACAGCTGTGTGATGGCAGCCAAAAATAAAGAGATTTCGTAGTTCAAGGATTATAATCTATTAAATATCTTAATTTTAGAAACTAGGGATACATTTTGGTTTCTTTAGAACACGGATTTGTTGGATTTCTAAAAACAACCCACAGTTGAATCAGTGAAGGATTCACTGTTCATACCTCCTAAATTAAACCTATATACCAGAGTAAAAAGAGAACAGGATTGTCATTCTTTCTTCTTAACATGAATGTATTGCACTGACTTATTCTAAATACTCACAGGCTGGTTAATTAGCTATCTTAACACTCCTATGTGATTGACTGCTCACATTGAAAGTATAGCCATTTGCTTGTGTGGCACTGTTCTTGGGAGCTACTGATACTCATAAAAGACAAAGAAATATAGTGCATTTAGATGTTGAAAAATCTTATGCATTATGTAATATCCAGTTGTAGCAATAAGAGTGAATATTGATTAGGGGCGTATGTGCCCTGGTTGTTCTAATAACCTGCCAGTTTTAGAAACAAAATCATACATCCATTCCACATTGGTATAAAACGTCTATGAATTGCTACAAGGAATAGTCTACAAATTAAAAAGATGTTAAGCATGTCTGTCCAGATGGGTAGGAGCAGGAGGAATTTGGAATTTTAAAGTTTATATAATCTGTATAATGGCTGGCTGCCCATGAGCTGTCTGCTAGTTCCATCACCTTGATTTTGCTTTCTATCTCCTGACCGCTCATTACACTTTATGTAAATATTTCTTAATGACTACTCAATGTCAATAAAGCTCCTTTCTCTCTCATGAAAACCCCTCAAGGTTCTCCATAGCTTTGATCGTTATCCTCATTCATTACCCATCTAATTCTCTATTTCACACAACCAACATCACCTGCTCTATTTTACACTTTGGAGAAGGAAATGGCAACCCATTCCAGTATTCTTGCCTGGAGAATCCCATGGACTGTAGCCTCCCAGGCTCCACTGTCCATGGGGGTCACAAGCGTCAGACACAATTTAGTGACTAAACCACCACCATGCTTTATTCTCCCTTCAACTGAAAGTGCAGAATCAAATATATCTGGCATCTGGATATAGAGTGTGCTATGTATCTTCAGATTTAAATTTCATCAACCAAAACACTTATAAGTTCTGGTTAGATTGACATGCTGTTTATGTTATGATTTGCATATTAAATGTCTATAAATGCGATACTTTGAATATGTTGTCATACAACTGTCACATTAAGAGCAAAATAATTTTTGCATCTTTATCTTTTTGCCATTTTTATTTCCATCACCATTTTACATATATATATATATACACATATATATGTATATATATATTTACACACACACACACACACACACACACACACACACACACACACACACACACTCCCCAAATCCCTCAGTGAATTAGATCTGGGGAAGAATCCCTTATGATGCTACATAGAAGAGAACAGAAATTTTTACCATCACTGAACCGTAGTTTGGAGCCTGAATTTATTTTCTATGAGCGTCTTGAACCACTAATTTAAAAAAAAGATAGACTAATGCTAGCAGCTTTAAACTATTTTTACTTTAGACTTGTTGAATATTATTACATTTTCAGTTGCACTGGCTTTATAAATTGATCCCTGTGGAACTATCCTTTCCAGAGGTAGTGTGCCTTCTTTCAAGCCTGGATTAATGCCACTGAATTCACCCTTTGATGTTAATAATTAAAAAAGAATAAATACTCCTTGTGGATTTTTTTCTTCAATGTAATTTAAGCTTCATTTCTTTCTCAGTAATACCTATCTGATAAGATTTACATCAATGATGAAGACTAGTTGGAGCCAGTGGTTCATTTTTGAATTGTTGGCAATAATACTAAGTGTGTTTCTGTAGTCTCTCTGGACTCATGAGGCTCTGTACAGAAAATCTATTGATTTTCTCAATGTATATTTGGTTTCATTCAGTCTAGAAGTATATATTGTGCATGAACCATTTTGACTGGTGCTATGTAGGAACCAAAGCAAAAGATATATGTTAACTTTCTCAAGTTACTACCATGTATTAGGGAATATAGGTAGTCGCAAATAACTGCATTAAAAATAAAACAAAGAATATGTTTTAAAAATGATAAAATTCATTGTAGGAGTAGAGACAGGATAGTTTTTATTGTTATTCATTCCCAAGTAATAATCCATGAGTAGTTCTAACATATTTGAGGTTTTGGTATGGCAATTCATTTTAAAGTTATCTTCTTCAAATTTTACTAAATAACCATATTCTTACTTTCAAAATATCCTTGGAGAAAAGCTATTTGTAAATTCAATACCTCTGATTTAAAGGTATACAATTATTTCTTTTACTTGATTTTAATATAGTGAAAACTGTGGAATATCTTAGATAGAGTATATAACTCTGAAAAAATCTAATGTGAGTTTTAATCTCACATAAATTATTATAAACTGATGAAGGTGGAAACCACTGGTATAAATTATTTCATCTCATTGAATGATATTATGACTCATTGATGAAATGCTGGGCCATTTGTCTATTTTCAGAAACCCATTGGTATTGAAACTACTACAGCTACACGAAAATGAAACAAATGTGAAAAGCCTGTAGGAGATACACAGTGGTACTAGAAGTTTCATTAAGCAGAGCTCTAGGGCCAGAAATCTTGTTTGTGAACTTACCTTCTAGCTGCGTTTACTTAGGAAGCCCATTATTTTTCCTTATAGTATGGATGTGTTGGAATGGCTGTGGGCTGACAGAGAACTGGGAGTGAGAAACCCCATCTTCACAACAACCCACATCATAACCCCTGCATGAGATCATTAATTGAAGATTGTATTGTGTTAAATAACCTAACTTATGATTTGTTTCTTGGGAGAATTTTCCATTGGCCTGAACAATTGAAATTACTTTCAATGGCACTAACTGAGAAAGAATATTTTTTTACAATAGCATTTGATATCCTTCCTTAATAGGCATGTTTTCAACATGCACATCTCACCTGGACTTTAACATGATCTCTGATAAATGTGATACATTTCCTATACTGTTATGGTACATTTGCTCTTTAGACAAATTCTAGTTTGGGGCATGTTTTAGTTTCATAAGTCTACTATTACAAAACACCACAGACTGAGTGGCTTTAAGCAACAGTTCATTTTCTCATAATTCTGGAGGCTTGAAGTATAAGACCAAAGATGTCAGAAGTTTTGTTTTCTCTAGAAACCTCTGTTTTTGGCTTGCAAAGTGGACACCATCTCATGGTGTCCTCACATGGCCTTTCACTGGTGTCTTGCCTTGTAGGTCCTAATCTCTTCCTCTTATAAGAACACCAGATGTATTGGACCCTATGACCTCATTAACTGTCATTCTCTCTTTGAAAGGCTTGTGTCCAATTGTAGGCATGTGGTGGGCTAGGGCTTCAACATATGAATTTGAGGAGGACATAGTTCAGTCCATAACAAAGAGTTAAGGGGTTTGGATTTGCTGAACAATGAGAAACTCTAAAAAGAACCCCAAGTAACTAAGGAAATAGTATAGGCTATGAAAAGAGGCTTTGTCTAATATTTATGGCTGTTTTACCCATGAAGAATGGCAACAGTTGTTCAGATTAGGAATCTTCGAATCATTCATTACTCTTCACTCTACTGCTATTTAGTGAATTACTTGGGAGAATAAATCTCTCTCCTAAAGATCTGTCCAGTCCTTCAGCTTTCCTCCAGTCTTAGTGCGGATATGTTAACTTACATCGTCGCTAGATTAGTATGGAAATTTCCCCATTATTATCAATAGTATTGATATTTCTACCATTCTTCCAATTTTAAATCCTTCCAATTCATTCCCAGTTCAACATCCAAAGCAGTTTACCTTGACCACAGAACAGAGTGAAACTGCAAGCACAATTTAATAAGCTTCTGTCAATGTCTGTACCCTCAACCTCTGTCTCCTTTGCATCTCTTCTTTTCTTGCTCACCTCTTTCATTCTATGTTTCAGCAGACTAAGCTGGCATTTCTTGAGAAAGATCATGTTCCCTCTTGTCTCTGGTACTTTATATTGCACAATGTATATACTTTACACACGTGGGAATTTTAGCCTGAAGCCCTTTCTGCCAAGAATCTTGTTCATATTTAAGGTCTTAGTTAAGATAACATTTTCTATAGGGAACCTTTCAAGTGAAAAAAAAGTGAAAGTGCTAGTCGCTTAGTCATGCCCGACTCTTTGTGACCCTATGGACTGTAGCCCACCAGGTTCCTCTGTCCATAGGATCCACCAGGCAAGAATACTGCAGTGGATAGCCATTCCTTCTCCGAGGGATCTTCCCAACCGAAGGATCGAACCTGGGTCTCCTGCATTGCAGGCAGACCCTTTACCTTTTTTAAGTTACCACCAGAACCTTTTATTTGTATTTAGTTGATCCCTACTTCTCTCATAGTATTTCTCTAATTATATTGGAATTACTGTTTTTATTTTCTTTTAAATAGTGTTAAAATATAAGCTCCTTGAGAAATAGCAATCCTGTCTTACTCACTGCTTTATCCTAGCAATATTGGTTAGCCTGGCACATGGTAGATCTTCGGTAGGAAGAAGTTACTGAAGCAATAATTAGATTATGAAAGTTCTTCTAATCTATATCAGTTCTTAATAGGTCAGGGATTGATGGCAGGGTAACAATTCCAAAATTATAAGTTCTCTTTAATTATATTACTTTTGCTGTATATTCTTCTGTTTCTGTCATTTTATATACTAGAGAATGTTCTATATTTTTAACCCCAAGAATTAGGTCATCACATTTTTTTTTTTTCACCTCGCATGATACAAAGTAAACTTGAAAGATGGTGATACAGTGTATAAACTGACAACTGGGATGAATTGAAAAACTGAAGCCCAGCGACCAAATTAACCAAGAGAAAGAAAGTAAAAGGACAATCTGTGTGTCACAGGGAATGCTTTAGGGAGGCTGAGGCTGCTGTCATCAAGTTTATGACTGATAACAGAACTGGTAGCTATCATTACCAGATTGCTTTCAAAAGACTGGAGAGTCTGCAGCTGTATGTACATATCCATTTTAAGAGAAGAAATATCCACCCAAATATCAAGGTTGTAAATTGTATGTGGCAATGAATTAGAGCTTTATTCTTCAAACAATGAAACTGCAATGTGATTGAAAGTGAGTGAAGCATGAAAAAGGAACTTACATGCAAAACACTCCAGGAAGAAAGCTGTGTAATGACTGCGCTAAAAATGCATCATTTCTACATATATGTTATCAGGTTCATCAGGAATTGGGACCCAGTTTGTAAATATTTAATCAAATAATACATTTCAGAATAAAATTGCTTTTTACTTTAGATAGACTTTGACTATATAATTACTATGAGAAATGCTTGTGATCTTTGTTCTTTGTGTCTTATATGCTCTGAATTCTTTAGAAACCTTTATGATATTTTGCTACTATATTCTTTTAAATAAAGTATATATTGGGCATATCAAGTCCTCTGTGGACTGTGAGTGAAAATGTTTGCCAGTCATACAGATCTTGCTGCTTTTGTGAGTTTAAAGAAATTTCCTTGTTGCCCCCGAGAAGAAAGTTTATCTTTTGGACTACATGGGTTGAGGTAATGTCCTATATGGTAATTTTACACCTGGAAAGGGAAATCTTTGATAAGCAAAGTACACATGACTAGAGAAAATATTTGTCCAGTCAGAAGTAAGAGACCAACTGTTTAAATCTTCCCCCAAAGAACTAGAGCATCGCCAGTAATAGGCTTAAGTTTGCCTTCGGTGTACTGTTTTCATAACTACTTTGATATCAATAATTAAACACACATTTATCAAGTAATTACTGTGATGTCTAGGACTGTGTTGGGCAATGGAGATGCAAAAATAAAGATTCCAGATATTATTCTTGCCATCAACTTGCTCACATCCCTTTGAAAAGCTTGTGATTTTTCTTACTAATATTGCCTTTTCAAAATTTTAGTCTCATCATGTTACTTTGTTGTTAGCCTTCAGTGTTTTCCCTTTGCATCTGGAATAAACTAAACTAGACACCGTGGTTTATAAAAGAGCAGCTGACCTAGTCTAAGTTTCTGGTCTCTCCCATCATCTCATGCCTCACTGTGTTCTTTCTGGTCTTTGTGTGGTCATTACTCACAGTGTTATTCTCTGTTGTATGTTTCTTCCTCAGTGAGATTTTCCTTCATCATAATATTTAACAATCACTTGTGGCTCAGTGGTAAAGAATCTGCTAGATAATGTAGGAGATCTGGGTTTGATCTGTAGTTTGGGAAGATCCCTGGAGAAGAAAATAGCAACTCACTCCAGTATTCTTGCCTGGGAAATCCCATGGACAGAGAAGCCTCAGGCTACAGTCCATGAGGTTGCAAAAGAGTGGGACACAACTTAGCAACTGAACAGCTGCCGTCTATACACCCTTAAGTCAGTGACTATCTCGTTTCACTGCTTAATATTCTTAATAGCTTTTATCACTATCTGAAATGTTTGGTTACATTAAGAAAAGTCCCAGTGAAATTAAATTTGATTTGGAATAGATTTTCTGGTAACTGCTGAACTTGTGTCATATAAATGTGTGGCTTATAGAAGGTGCTTGATGAGTACTGTTATGTGAATGAATGACATTCTGGAGAGGCTTTGGTGGTTCAACATATGGTGCCACAGTCATCCATACACCAGTAGTTTCCATACAGCTGCAGAAATGGAAAAAGCTCAGGAAGTCAATCAAAGCATTTATATAAAATAGTTTATCCAGTCTCTCATTAAATGAATATTTATAAAATATAACTGGACACTTAGATGTAGGAAGAGATGCAGAATTCCCTCTCAATGAAGTCCTCAATACTGAAAGACTTCCAATGGCATGAGATCTTTCCCATGAAATTATACATTAGATGAAGTCCTGAACATCCATTTCTTGAAAATGAACATATTCCTAAAACCTTGGTAATGAAATCAATTTTTATAATATATTTTTAAAAGTCATGAGTTTGGATCAATAGACCTCATATTAGTGTGCTATTTATAAAAATATATAGATATTCAGAAAGTATATTTTCATGTAAGAATTTCTTAAAATAGAGTATATCTATAATAGGTATATATGTTGTAAAATTAAAGTGAAACTTCTGGTTATCTTAAAGCATGACCGGGTTTCAAACTTTACAAATGCCTTACTACAGTGAGGCATTTTAAAATTGGTTTAAATTTTAAAAAGTGGTTTGGAGTAAATATATACATGTTAGGCACTGTAGCACATGTTGTTTAAACTGCATCCCTTTTGTTAAAGACTTCACTTGCAAATACTAAGTGTGCATTGAGAATGTTTATTATCTACCAATTTCCTTTTTAGCTTGAGAGACAGTATTCAATATGATAAATTACCTTTATGGTAGGAAATCCATTCTAGAAAAGCCCTCTGAAGTGAATACCTGTTAAACTAAAAGAGCTTTAAAATGAATAATACATTTTATAATGAGAAAAAGGAGTTGAAAGATGAAGCACTGAAATAAAATAAAATGAGGCTTGAAGGAAAAAATGAAACTGGATAACATTTAAAATTTACCTTTGTGAGTCATGCCTTATTAAAAGAAAAATATATAACAGTAGAGGTAACATGAAATGGCAAAATGGCATGCTCAAGATAGGTTTTTGCTGCATGTAATTATGTTATTTTAGTCCATATGATTAAACTGTAGTCTTATGGGTTGTTTTTAGTTAACTTTAAAAATCTGATATTGTAAACTCAGTTTTGGGGAGGACATGATTCATCGATAAATTTCCAGTTGTTCCACTGGTCAATACTCAGATTGAAGTCTTCCATTCTCCATCTATCCTTCGGGTTCCTCAGAGCAAGTATTGTTGAAAAACATGCCTTGGTAATATTTCCTTAGAAACATAGTCACTTCTGGATAGAAAAATAGCCTATAACACCTAAACAAGTTGCTTCTGTGCAAACCTCTCTCATTCCGTTTCCCACCTTCTTTCCACCCTCCTCCCCCAAGTCTGTCTCTCTCCTCAAACTTCCTTTCTGACAAGTTACCTTTAAAGTAACTCTGTGGCTGTTTTCTCATTCAAGTCTCAAGTCAGATGCAGTGGGGTTTGTCAGAAGGAAGTCACTCCTGAACTGCTGTAATAAGAGAAGCTCTCTTGAAGTTTGCAACAGAAAAGCTCTCTAGGAAGAATGAAATGGCAGCTGGGAACAGCACTTCAGGCATTGGAAGCAATATAACAGCTGTTAGTGGACAGCATTGCTCTTATAGACCTCTATGCGATTTTCTTAGCCAGGGCCACATCTGCAGGGCATTATGAATCTGCCAGAAGATTAAAAAATTCATTTACCTTTATCGAAATGTCTGAGGGAACTATTTGAAGGGTGAGAGTCCTTTGTAGCTTTTACAAGGAGGCTTTTTGGAAGCAAGAAAAGTCATGTATTAGAAAGGCCAGTTTTAAATTTAAACTAAAAAAAAAAAAAATCTTATTTTAGGACCTGAGTAGTAGAGTGAATGTTAAAAAGTGAAAAAAAAAAAAAGTAGCTTCTATGAGCTGACCAAATTATTATTAGTAGAAAGACATCAATAGTCAAAATTCTCTTAATATTCCAACTGAGGTTACCATTTATGTATTAATTTCTGTCTCTGAATATATACATATAAGTATACATATAACATACATATATATTCTAACATAGTACGCACCTGAGACATCTGTTCATATTATGTAAATTGTATTTACATAAGGCTTTTATGATTTTCAAAAAAATTATTAATTTAAAATTTGAACTTCAAAATAGAAAGGTAAAATAGGGCAAATGTTTTTGTTTTCATACTACAGACTGGAATACTGATGTTATGAGAATTTGTCTTTTGTTCTCCAAAATCACCACAGCAATTGAATGTAATACTTCTGGTTCTAAGTCCGTGTGATGCCTAGTACAATACCTAACACAGAGTATATATCCATTTCTTTTACATTAAAGAGAAATATTGTTAATATTGAAAATTATAACATGAAAAATATAATTTAATAATATCAGTTATATTGTTGCAGGAAGGGATACCCCTTTCAGAGCCTGAGGGTGGGCTCTTGTCTAACACTTGGAAATGAATTGTTCAAGGAGATACACTTGCTGACACACCAAGAGACTTTGGGAAGGGGTACCAGGGGGGAGGACAGCAGGGTTAGGGAACACAGGAGAACTGCTCTGCCACGTGGCTGGCAGTCTTGGATTTTATGGTAATGTGATTAATTTCTGGGTTGTTTCTGGCCAATCATTCTGACTCAGGGTTCTTCCCGGTGGTATGCATATTGCTCAGCCAAGATGGATTCCAGTAAGAAGGATTCTGGGAAGTTGGTAAGATGTATGGACTGGCATCTCCTCTCTGCTTTTGACCTTTCTCAAATCCTTCTAGTTGGTGGTAGCTTGTTGGATCCTTGTTGCTTATCAGGACCTCCTGTTGTAAAGTCATGCAAGTGGTTACTATTGGTCCTGGGCAGGGTGGGCATCTTTGGTGAGTAGTTCCCCTAACAATATAGCATTGGTAAACATAAAAATATTGAGAATAAATTCATGTGACTTTTGATGGTCTTTACCCTGTTCTTGGAGAAAAATAGGTAAGTGGCCACAGGTTACTGCTTAATGTATATGACTAGAAGATCAAGAAGGGGCATGTATTAATACTAGTGGAGGTCATCTGCCTCCATAGAAAGTTATGATTTCTTGCTTATAAAGTTCCTAGATATGAGACAATTCTCAGACCCAGAAATCATAGACTGAACAGCAGTCCCTACCCTCTCCCCTAAAAGACCTATGACCACTTATTTGGGTAACCATACAGTGGGGGATGAGGAATAATAGAGGACCCTTGGATGTAGGATCTGAATTGATGATGACCCAAAGTGTTATTATGGAGGGTTGAATATGATCAGGTATCAAATATAGCTGAGTTACATCTCACAGTGGGCCCACTGGATCAGTTTTGGCTCTTTTCTCTGGTACATAAGTGGATATGCTAAGTTGTTGGCACAACCTTCATACTTCTTTCTTGACTTAATAGAGTAATAGCTAGAAGTAAAGAACTAGAAGTCTTGAAACTTAGCCTTCAGGATAGTAAACTAAAAAAAACTGGCTATTCTCTACCTCGGAGAAGGCGACGGCACCCCACTCCAGCACTCTTGCCTGGAAAATCCCATGGACTGAGGAGCCTGGTAGGCTGCAGTCCATGGGGCTGCTAAGAGTCGGACACGACTGAGTGACTTCACTTTCACTTTTCAATTTCATGCATTGGAGAAGGAAATGGTAACCCACTTCAGTGTTCTTGCCTGGAGAATCCCAGGGGCGGTGGAGCCTGGTGGGCTGCTATCTATGGGGTCGCACAGAGTCAGACACGACTGAAGCAACTTAGCAGCAGCAGCAGCAGCAGCAGCATTCTCTAACTGGCAGTGAGATGGGGCCAACTCTTCAGGGCAGTGATATCCCCAAGCTTCCCTATAGGATGAGACTGAAGCTAGTCTTTAGCTGAGACCACATTCTTACTATGCCTTTTTCCTCTGTGCTTCCCACTTTGAGTGCTTCCTTTCTCCTGAGAGCATTTTCCCACTAAGTAATCTGAACGTTAATTCCAGATTTAGGCTCATCTCTAGGAAACTTATAATATATATTTTTAAATTTTTAAATTTTATATTGTAGTATAGGTGATTCACAATATTGTGTTAGTTTCACATGCTAGTAAAGTAATGCTCAAAATTCTCCAAGCCAGGCTTCAGCAATATGTGAATCGTGAACTCCCTGATGTTCAAGTTGGTTTTAGAAAAGGCAGAGGAACCAGAGATCAAATTGCCAACATCCGCTGGATCATGGAAAAGCAAGAGAGTTCCAGAAAAAAACATCTATTTCTGCTTTGACTATGCCAAAGCCTTTGACTGTGTGGATCACAATAAACTGTGGAAAATTCTGAAAGAGATGGTACTACCAGACCACCTGACCTGCCTCTTGAGAAATCTGTATGCAGGTCAGGAAGCAACAGTTAGAACTGGACATGGAACAACAGATTGGTTCCAAATAGGAAAAGGAGTGCGTCAAGGCTGTATATTGTCACCCTGCTTATTTAACTTTTATGCAGAGTACATCATGAGAAACACTGGACTGGAACAAACACAAGCTGGAATCAAGATTGCTGGGAGAAATATCAATAACCTCAGATATGCAGATGACACCACCCTTATGGCAGAAAGTGAAGAGGAACTAAAAAGCCTCTTGATAAAAGTGAAAGAGGAGAGTGAAAAAGTTGGCCTAAAGCTCAACATCCAGAAAACGAAGATCATGGCATCCAGTCCCATCACTTTATGGGAAATAGATGGGGAAAAAGCAGAAACAGTGTCAGACTTTATTTTTGGGGGCTCCAGAATCACTGCAGATGGTGATTGCAGCCATGAAATTAAAAGACGCTTACTCCTTGGAAGAAAAGTTATAACCAACCTAGGTAGCATATTCAAAAGCAGAGACATTACTTTGATCCAACAAAGATCCATCTAGTCAAGGCTATGGTTTTTCCTGTGGTCATGTATGGATGTGAGAGTTGGACTGTGAAGAAGGCTGAGCGCTGAAGAAGTGATGCTTTTGATCTGTGGTGTTGGAGAAGACTCTTGAGAGTCCCTTGGACTGCAAGGAGATCCAACCAGTCCATTCTGAAGGAGATCAGCCCTGGGATTTCTTTGGAAGGACTGATACTAAAGCTGAAACTCCAGTACTCTGGCCACCTCATGCGAAGAGTTGACTCATTGGAAAAGACTCTGATGCTGGGAGGGATTGAGGGCAGGAGGAGAAGGGGACGACAGAGGATGAGATGGCTGGATGGCATCACGGACTCAATGGACATGAGTCTGAGTGAACTCTGGGAGATGGTGATGAACAGGGAGGCCTGGTGTGCTGCGATTCATGGGGTCACAAAGAGTCGGACATGACTGAGCAGCGACTGAACTGAACTGAACTGAGCTTCCTGTATACAGCAAAGTGTTTTGATTATACATATTCATATATCTATTATTTTTCAGATTCTTTTCCCACATAGGTTATTACAGAGTATTGAGTATAGTTCTCTGTGCCAAATGTTAGGTCTTTGTTGATTGTCTATTTTTCATATAGTAGTGTGCATATGTCAGTCCCAGAGACCTCCCAGGTGGCTTTAGTGGTAAAGAATTTGCCTGCCAGTACAGGAGACACAAGAGACGTAGGTCTGATCTTTCGATCAGGAAGATCCCCTGGAGTAGGAATTCCCACTACAGTATTCTTGCCTGGAAAATTCCATAGGCAGAGGAGCCTGATGTGCTACAGTCCATGAGGACACAAACAGTCTGACACAATTGAGCAACTGGCACATTTTCTAATCCTAACCTTTCAACTCATTCCCTCTCCCTGTCTTTCCCCCTTGGCAGCCACAAGCCCACCCTCTAAGTCTTTAAGTTGGTTTCTGCATCCCTTTTTTTCAGCTGTATCATCTTTTTAAAGATTCCACATAAAAGCGGTATCACATGGTATTTGTCTCTGTCTGACTTACTTCACTGAGTATGATAATCTCTAGGTCCATCCATGTTGCAAATGTCATTTTCATTCTTTTTTATGGTTGAATAATTTTCCATTGTAAATGTACCACATCTTCTTTGTCCATTCTTCTGTTGATGGACATTCAGGTTGCTTTCATGTCTTCACTATTATAAAGAGTGAAACAATGAACTCTGAGGTGAATGTATCTTTTTGAATAATTGTTTTTTCCAAATACAACCTTAGAATTGGGATTGCTCAATTAAATGGTAGCTCTATTTTTAGTTTCTGATGCTTTTGAACTATGGTGTTGGAGAAGACTCTTGAGAGTCCCTTGGGCTGCAAGGAGATCCAACCAGTCCATTCTGAAGGGATCAGCCCTGGGTGTTCTTTGGAAGGAATGATGCTAAAGCTGAAACTCCAGTACTTTGGCTACCTCATGCGAAGAGTTGACTCATTGGAAAAGACTGATGCTGGGAGGGATTGGGGGCAGGAGGAGAAGGGGACAACAGAGGATGAGATGGCTGATTGGCATCACGGACTTGATGGGCGTGAGTTTGAGTGAACTCCGGGAGTTGGTGATAGACAGGGAGCCCTGTCGTGCTGCAATTCATGGGGTTGCCAAAAGTCAGACTTGACTGAGCGACTGAACTGAGCTGAACTGAAGGAATCTCCATAGTGTTCTCCAAAGTGGCTGTACCAATTTATGTTCCCACTAACAGTGTAGGAGGGGCAAATCTATAATATTTGAAATAACATCCTCTGCTCTCTACCACCTTTCATTTTCTATCCTATCACCTATTTTAATTTCGCTTTTTACATACCTCACAGTTACTTTACATTGTTTTTCAGTGGGTAGTGTGCTAATTTATTCCTAAAAGGGAAATTTAGTAATTCAATTTAACATTTACTTTTTCTATTCTTATTGTATGTATAGATTTGAAGAGGAATAAAATTAAATAAAGCCATAAGTAAGAATTTAGGAATCTATATTTTTATAAGTTTAATCTAGTTTTGGGCTTCCCTTGTGGCTCAGCTGGTAAAGAATCCTCTGCAATGCAGGAGACCTGGGTTCAATTCCTGGGTTGGGAAGATCCCCTGGAGAAGGGAAAGGGGGCTACCCACTCCAGTATTCTGGCCTGGACAATTCCATGGACTGTATAGACCATGGAGTCAAAAAGAGTAGGACATGACTGAGCGACTTTCACACACCCGCACAATCTACCTCTAAACTTAGATTATTTTTCCATATTTAAAAAATGAGTTCTTTCCTTTTTATGTTGATAATCTATATCTTGGATTACCTAAGATATACCATATATCTTAAATACTATGGTATACCTGTACTCTAGAATGTAGTATGTTCCTAATTGCTCCCTATTGGTTAGCAGTCCTTTTGTAAATAGAGTAGTATGATCTTTAACTATCCCAAGATGCCATCCATCTAAATGTCAACTTTTTGCACATTTAAGCTTCTGAAACATGTAAAAGGTAGTGGATATAGTTTATTATACTAAGTTTTTAAAACCCTTGTAATTTTTGGAATTGAGTAGACTTTTAAAATTGTTATAGTCTTTATAGCAATATTAACTTTGATAAATATTTCTTTTCTCACTTTAATTGATTGAAATATTTCAGAAAATATTTTATAGTAACCTTTAAAATATAGTGACAACACTTAAAAATATAGCACATTAAATCAAGAAGTTTACATATACTTAGAGAAACAGACACTCTGGGTTTATCTGAAGTTGTCTTGAATATTGTTTTTGTCGTTCAGTTGCTAAGTCGTGTTCGACTCTTTTGTAACCCCATGTACTATAGCCCATGAGATTGCTCTGTCCATGGGATTTCCCGGGCAAGTCTATTGGAGTGGATTGCCATTTCGTTCTCCAGGAGGTCTTGCTGAACCCAGGATTGAACCTGCATCTCTTGCATTACAGGAGGAATCTTAATTATTGAGCCACCAGGGAAACCTGTCCTGCATATTACGAAGCCTAAAGATTTAAAACCTTGAGACAGTGTTATTTTGGTGGGAGTTTATAGGAAACAACAACTTGAACAAAGACAGGGCAATTCAGCACTTTCAAAAGTATTAATATCAACAAAGAATTAAGTCCACTAATGGAAGCATTAGAACTGATTTTTTCTTTGCTTTATCTTGCTAGGTGATCTGAGATACAAGCATTGTCATCAAAAAAGGGATTTTATTTGATCAACATTGAATGAATGATAATATAAATTGCTACTTACTGTGTTTTTCCTCCACTCCACTCTCTGCTTTAATCCCATGCATGAGCCCATTTGAGTTACAAGGTCATAGTTGCTCATATGGCCACAGTTGGCAAACCAGTAAACAAAAAATGTACGTTTGATTTTTAAGTAACAGTCCATGGATGAAATTAAGAGATCTGGAAGAATCTTTCCAAGATGCTTCCCACTGAGTGTTTGTAACTCCCCAAATTCATATATTAAATCCTAACTCTAAATGTGATGGTATTAGTAGATAAGACCTTTGTGATGTGATTAGCTCATGGGAGGAGGACCATCATGAATGGGATTAATGGCTTTATAAAGAGACCCCAGAGAGTTCCCTTGTCTCTTCTGTCATATGAAAATACAGCCAAAAGGAGCCATCTATGAACCAAGGAAGAGGCTCTGTGCTCTAACCCCTCAACCCCTGAGACTTACCATTCAAGTTTGGGATAATAAAACTGCCAGATAAATTTGGGCAGCAATGAGTTTAAAGGAGCTGTGCTTTCCAAATTTATCTGTAAACTGGAAAACTGCAGCCTTGCAGGCATTTGCTATACCATTATGGCATAAGAACAAGAGAAGATAGATGGTTATCAGAGTTGGACAGAGGGTAATTACACAGCCTGGTTTGCCCAGGACAGTCCTGATTTACATCTGCTTTTCAATAGCATTTGTCTCAGACAACATGTCCCAGTTTGAGATGATAAATTAGATGATCACTCTTGCTGTAAATGGCAAATAGGATTTGAAGTAGCCCTATGAAATTTCCCATAGCACCAGATAGGAGTGAAAATGTGGCTGCATTTTATGGTTTCTCATTCTATTTAAGGAGAGGCAACAGTTGAAAGAGGCATACATAAGAGACTGCATTTAACTCTGGGCACCTAGATGAATAGATAGATGCCCACAACCATGTCAAAATTTACCTGGCAGTAGATACAAGTGGAAACATAGTAAACAGTATAACAAAATATTATTACCCCTGTCCATTAATGTCACCATGGCACTGTCAAATCCCTATAAAGGGAGCCTAAATTCATTGCAGATGGAGACTGCAGCCATGAAATTAAAAGATGCTTGCTGCTTGGAACAAAGGCTATGACCAAACTAGACAGCATATTATAAAGCAGAGACATTACTTTGCTGACAAAGGTCCATCTAGTCAAAGTTATGGTTTTTCCAGTAGTCATGTATGGGTGAGAGCTGGACCATAAAGAAAGCTGAGAACCAAAGAACTGATGCTTTTGAACTGTGGTGTTGGGGAAAACTCTTGAGAGTCCCTTGGACTGCAAGGAGTTCAAACCAGTCCATCCTAAAGGAAATCAGTCTTGAATGTTCATTGGAAGGATTGATGCTGAAGCTGAAATTCCAATACTTTGGCCACCTAATGCAAAGAACTGACTCATTGTAAAAGACCTTGATGCTGAGAAACAGTGAAGGCAGGAGAAGGGGATGACAGAGGATGAGATAATTGGGTGACATCTCTAACTTGATGGACATGAGTTTGAGCAAGCTCTAGGAGTTGGTGATGGACAGAGAAGCCTGGTGTGCTGCAGTTCATGGGGTCACAAAGAGTCAGACATGACTGAGCAACTGAACTCACCTGCTGCTGCTGCTGCTGCTAAGTCGCTTCAGTCATGTCTGACTCTGCATGACCCCATGGACAGCAGCCCACCAGGCTCCCCTGTCCCTGGGATTCTCCAGGCAAGAACACTGGAGTGGGTTGCCACTTCCCTATCCAATGCATGAAGGTGAAAAGTGAAAGTGAAGTCTCTCAGTCATGTCCGACTCTGTGCGACCCCATAGACGGCAGCCCGCCAGGCTCCCCCGTCCCTGGGATTCTCCAGGCAAGAACACTGGAGTGGGTTGCCATTTCCTTCTCCAATGCATGAAAGTGAAAAGAGAAAGGGAAGTTGCTCAGTCGTGTCCTACTCTCAGCGACCCCATGGACTGCAGCCTACCAGGCTCCTCTGTCCATGGGATTCTCCAGGCAAGAGTACTGGAGTGGGTTGCCATTGCCTTCTCCAAACTGACCTGAAATGAGTGTTTATCTGAGATTGAATCAGATTATGTTTTTAGCTATCTTTGGAAACTAGGTTCTCACTAAGTTACAGTTTAAAAAGGAAAAAAAAAACCCCAAAACACAACAGTGTATATAGGTTGAGGAATGTGTTACCAACTAGCTACATGTGTTTTTCAAACTGTTCTCTGAGAAGGTCTATAGACCAGTCCTCAGAGTGATGTCAGGGGCAATGGGGTACCTTAAACAAGGGATCTGAGCTCACCACCCCTACTTAAATTAGTTTGATTCTGTTCCTACTTGTTAAAAAAAAAAAAAGGCTTAATTGAAAAAAATATTTTGCTCCCAATATAATGATATTAGAATCACCTGTATTCCTCTATTTTTCTCACAGCCCATAACCAACACAAATTTTACTGGTTATGTTTTCAAAAGTCTGATCATTTCTTGCTCTCTCCACTATTAACCACCGTGTTCAAAACTATGATCATTTCTCACTGAGATTAATACAAGAACCTCCCAACTGGTTCCCTTTTCCTACCTTTGTTACCCAATAGCTTGTTCTCAAAAGACCAGCTGGAATTATCCTTTTAAAAAGATAAGTAAAATCAGGTCATTTCTGTGCTCATGTATCTTCAATGGTATCCCATCCCTCTTAGGTCCTACACAACCTGCCCCATATGGTACCTCCTGTCACAAGGCCCTATTTGAGCTGCCCTCTTCTACCTACTATCTCTCTGATCTTGTCATTTTCTACACTTTCTTATTCTCTCTGTTCAGTTGAATTCTGAGCATCACTGTTTACACAAATATGCTAATTATTTATCCACTTCAGAGTTTTTGCATTTTTTTATTCACTCTGGCTAGCCCACCCTTCCCCCAGAGCAGGCACTAAAAAATAAGTTTAAAGACTACTGTACTCAGTTGTTTCTACAAAATCACTTTTATGACTTTAGTTCTGTAATTATAAAAAATTTATTCATTGCAATACCTGGAATTGAACCAAATGTTCTCTTAAAACCTCTTAAGTTGAAGAACTCTGAATCTGTTATATGGTTTTATGTCAGTTTCCAAAATGTCTATTTATCTCCTGATAGGAGAATTTGGGACCATTGATGTCAATATTAAAGAAATTACAAATAGCATAGATTCAACTACCAATATTTATAGGATAAGGATACCTTGGCTATCTTGTCATGTAACAAAGAATTTAAATTGCATTTGTTAAAATTTACAGACTTTAAATCTTCACCATAATAAATTCAATGAACCCTGTTTTGTGTTCATGTTAGTCTTTCTTGTAGTCATCACATATTTAGACATTGCTTCTAAAATTAAGATCAAGCCAAAACTACTGTCCAAAAATGTTAAGTAACCATGTATTATTTCTAAAAATAAACCATTGAATGCAAACTTCTCAAGAGAACAGTGTTCAAATGATCAAGTCAGTGAGCTTTTTGAGGACCCAGCTAATTTGTTTTTCTCATATGGTAGGCAGCCAAAACAGAGAATGCAATGGCAACCCACTCCAGTACTCTTGCCTGGAAAATCCCATGGATGGAGGAGCCTGGTAGGCTACAGTCCATGGGGTTGCTAAGATTCAGACACGACTGAGCAACTTCATTTTCACTTTTCACTTTCATGCGTTGGAGAAGGAAATGGCAACCCACTCCAGTGTTCTTGCCTGGAGAACCCCAGGGATGGGGGAGCTTGGTGGGCTGCCGTCTATGGGGTCG
This sequence comes from Ovis aries, assembly GCF_016772045.2. NCBI lineage: Eukaryota > Metazoa > Chordata > Mammalia > Artiodactyla > Bovidae > Ovis > Ovis aries. Next base: position 78,527,863 of record NC_056059.1, read on the forward strand.
CACAGAGTCGGACACGACTGATGCGACTTAGCGGCAGCATCAGCAGGCAGCCACAATAATGGCCCTGGATTGTTCACATCTCCCAGTGTTCACACGCTTGTATAGTCCTCCTCCCTTGACTGTGAGATGGACTTACTTCTGATGAATAGAATATAAGGAATGATACATAGTCATTTTTGAAATTAGGTTATAAAAAGTCTATGGCTCTGTTTTGGGTTCTCTCCCTCGTGCTCTCTTACCTTGCTGGTTCTGGGAGAGGTCAGTCTGATATCCTGAAGCAGCCTTTGGAGGATCCTACCTTACTGAGCTTGGAAGGAGATCTTCCGAGCCCTGCCAAAAACTATGTGAGTGAATTTGGACATATATCTTCTGAGGGCTGAGAATCTTGTGAGTGGACTTGGAAACAGTTCTTCCCAGCTGACTCTTGATATGATACAGCAGTCCTAGCTGCCATATTGATTGAAGCTTTGTGAGAGCTGCTGAGATTTAAAACACTCAGCTAAGCACTTCCCTGGTGACTCAGACAGGAAAGAGTCTGCATAGAATGCAGGTTCCATCCCTGGGTTGGGAAGATCTCTTGAAGAAGGAAATAGCAACCTACTCCAGTATTCTTGCCTGGAGAATCCCATGGACTGAGGAACCTGGTGGGCTACAGTCCATGGCGTCTTAAAGAGTTGGACATGGCTGACTGACTAACCTCTCTTGAATCACTGACCATGAGAAACTATGACATAATAAATGTCTATTATCACACAATATCATGAGAATATTATGCTCAGTTCAGTTCAGTTCAGTCGCTCAGTCGTGTCCGACTCTTTGCGACCCCATGAATTGCAGCACGCCAGGCCTCCCTGTCCATCACTAACTCCCGGAGTTCACTCCGACTCACGTCCATCAAGTCAGTGATGCCATCCAGCCATCTCATCCTCTGTCGTCCTCTTCTCCTCTTGCCCACAATCCCTCCCAGCATCAGAGTCTTTTCCAATGAGTCAACTCTTCACATGAGGTGGCCAAAGTACTGGAGTATCATGCTAGGGGTATGCTATCTAAGAATGACATTACATATTACTGTAAAGTTCTTTCTTAAATCCTGCCCTGCTTTTTGGGAATTATCAGGCTATAAGAATTGTTATTCTCACTAGTGAGAGTGAAGTTGCTCAGTTGGGTCTGATTCTTTGTTATTCTCACTAGTCAGAGAGTAAAAATAACAAACTTGAGAGGAAATCCGATTTTGCATTGTGGTAAAACTCTTAAATGGCCACTGGGCACATAAAATATGCTTATATGAATTTCTTCCTAAAACTCTAGACTTTTCAAAAGTTGATTTCCTACTTCATTTGCCCATCTTTAGTGATGGTGATAAAATTAAGACAATCAAGCCTGAGTGACTGCTCTAGCCCTCTTGCATAAGAAAGGTCACCCAGAGGAGACTCAGTTCTGTTGAGATCAGGGCTGCCTCAAAAGGACAGCAAGAGACAGGCTGGTGAGAAGGCAGCGGCCTTGATCTTCATGACTGCTGTCCTAACATTCCAAACTTACACCAATGCCCTTTGAAATAACATAGTTTGATCCTTCCGGTCCATCCACATTGGTATGGTTTTAATTGGTCAGCATCCATTGATATCAGTCTATCACTCATGGCCTTGCTATATTATGGCTCTGATACCAGGGACCTCTAGCATCACTGATCTTTTTATTTGTATAAAAGGAGAAATCTTTCAACATTATTTATATAACTAGCACCTCCATGACTCAAAGCAGCAGCCTGCAGCCTCAGCTTTATTCCAATCTTTCACAGTTTTCTGAGTATATGGAAGTCTCAGTATTTTTATCTCTATGATTTTCTCATAGCTGACCTTAGTGTGCATTAATATACAGGCAAACATGATCATACACTTACACAAATATAATATTTTTTAAATTTTATCCAACTGAATGCAGTGTAATAATTATGTGACAGTTAATAAGTCAGATAAACTAATAATTGTGGTAGTTTTGATATAAAATAGGTGACACTTTATATTAAAATGTACAGAAGCACCTTAACTGTAGAATTAAATTAATCAATCTATTCTTCTAACCCCACAAAATAGAAAATAATAGAATGTTGTCTATTCACACACACTTGCATGCACACACACACACTTTTCTCCTTGCAGAACATTTACCAACTACATTCTATTATTTTTTAAAGTATTTGCATAAGAAAATCATCTTTAGCATTCTCTGATAATAGTCCCCCAGTGCATTTCTTGGGTTATTTTTAGCTGGGTGTTGACATATTATATGCTAGCAATTCTCAGTTTTCATATGTTTGAAAAAATGCTGGTCTGAACAAGGTGAAATAAAAGTTGTCATTTTAGGAAATTTTAGATTTTAATATGCTTATATGTACTATGAATGTGCAATGGGGGACTGCAGGATGCAGCATTCCTTGGAAGAATGAATCAATAAGTTTTTTAGAGAAAACATATTTGGGAAAGGAAAAGGAAGAAAAGAGAGCAAGAAAGAGGAAGCAAGGAAAAAAGAAAGGAAGGACAAAGGAAAGAAGGGGAGAAAGATGAAAAGGGGACACATATTGCTTTCAAATCAATTAAAAGATGGAAAAAATAGATTATTTGCTGGCTGAAATCTACCTAGCATGTTATTGAGCTTTTATATATATGACTATCACTTAGTAAGCAGCTCTAGAGACAGCTATTAATGTGAGAAAGAGAGAGGGAAAGGGAGGGAAGGAGTGAATAAGAGAGAGAGAGGGGGACTTACACTTTTTGGATGAAGCACTGAAGCATTTCGAAGAAGTAGAAAATTGTTAGAGGACATATTCAGCTCATCTTCTAACTATCCAGCAACTGGAGGTCAGACTTGGGTGAGGTGCAAAAATAAACATTATTCATCGCAGACTTAGGTTGGGAGCAAGGTGGTGAAAATACACAATACATTTTCCCCACTTAGCCATTCTGCTTAGACCTTTTAAATAAATGTCACTTTTGTCTTACAAAAATGATCTATTAGAGTACTTAATTATATAAAATATTTTATCACATAACATATTCACTTGATGATGTAAGCTTTCTTGATGAATAGGTTCTTGTGGTTGAATATTGATAGGTACATAAAACGTGATCAGTAAATAGTTGTTTAATACAATGGCTGGAATCCTGAAAGTGTTCATGAATTTCTTTCTCTGTTGAACCCATCTCTTAAATCCTTCCGCAATATTAACAGTATCTCCATCTGCTAATCTCATACCTTCCTTACTTCCCTTCTACACTCTTGTCCCTATCTCATCTTCCTGCATGCAGCTTTATCCCTCTACAACCATTTTCTACTTTATCATCAGAATTTTTTTCTCAAGTGAAATCTGATTATGTTGCTTCAGTGCTTATCTGGAGTGGCTCTCTGTTACCTGCAGGGAAAGTCTATACTATTATGTTGTGTGTATACATTATTGTAATAGTTCAATTATTTCACAGCTTTATGCTTTTCTACCTCCCCTTCCTAGTTTAAAATGCCCTATCTAGTTCTATACACTTGATGAGTTCCTACAACTACTTTAAAAAAATTGAGATTTTTTTTTTTTTTAAGAACCATAATAGGTAAAAGCTCCTTAAGGTGTACATATAACTTTTTTAACAGGCTTAATTTCAAGATGAACCCTTATTTACATTCTTAAAAACATCTTCATTTCTTTTTTGTTCTTTGGAGAAAGCTTTAAATCACATCAATGACCTTCAATTATAAATAGCCCCCATGATTCTAGGAAATAAAATAAAAATATTATTAACCAGTTCTCCAAATTGAGTGACATGAGAGAGTTCAGAGAGAGTAAGAACTGCGAGTGTTTAATGAAGATATGAAATGTGAAACACCTAGTTAAGTAGTTCTTAATAATAATTATGACCAACCCAGTATGGTGCCAATTGGTATTTTATTATGCTATAAATCTTGTAGCTACTTCCCTTCATAAATACTACAGTGTGCAATTTAAACTATTTGCTGAAAGGGCTTGCCAGAAGCTACACAAAGGAAAAATAAAAACCAAACACCAAACAATTACTTCTATAAACAGAGGAATTCATTCTAACACCTCACTTTCCAATTCAGCTAGCATAGGGATCATGGCACATAAATAGAGATGATTTGGTATTATAAGAATATCAGTTACTTGAGGCACTGCAAAGACTGAATATCATATTAAATGGATATTTATCCTCAATTACATCAGTCAAAAGATATAGTCAAATCTATACAGGCCACCTTTATGATTGTCTTGTGCAGACAAAAGAATAGGTTTTCATTTTAACATTTTTGCTTGGGTTATCATCTGTAAAATGAAGCATTTCTCATGGCTATATTTCCATCCACTTCCCCTCAAATGACAGTGGAACAATAGGTACTTTTTCACGTGTATTAAAACATTTGAGCGCCTTCCTGTGGGAACTGCCATCTTCCAATAATTTACCAAAATGAGTAACACAGAGAGAGGAGAGGCACCTGCTATGTATTTTCTAGGTCTTTTAGAAAACATAGAGTTGTTCTTTTGGCAATTTTCAGGAAAGGTGATATGGTAAACATCGAGGGAATGGACACTGTTCAGAAAGATATATGCCATAAAGGCTACCATGGCAAAACTAGAAGGTTTTGGAGTATACCTAACAGGCTGTTAGCACAGCTATCACAAGTTAAGGTCAATATTCTTGCCAAAAGAAAGAAAGAAGCCAAAGAGAAAGATATCTGGGTTCACTCGAAGCCCCAGTCTGCTCCACCCAGAGGAGCCCAGTTTGTGAGCACCCATGTAAAGGGCCTGAGTGACTGGAACCTCTTCCCTATGAATTCATGGATTGTAAATTTTAGGTCATTTTTCCCCCCCTTAATTGAAGAGGACATAGTCTCTTCTCCCCCAAAGAAATATTTAAAGCAAACCTTATGTCCTAATTAATTAATTATGTACTATTAATAGTAATATCTTTACTATTAAAATTTAGTGATTCTTGATTAACAAAAAGAAGCTTGAGCTACTCTCTGGTTTGCATAGAACAGTATGATTTAAACATTCTGCTGCCTTTCTGGCTCAAGGAGTCACCATGACCACAGAGTGTGCTGAATAGAGCAGATGTGGCTTCTTCAAGTCATTTTGCTCTTCCATATTCATAGAAAACCTCCCTTGTTTGTCAGATCTATTTACTTCCCTCTGTTATTTTTTCCTTATTAATTATTAACATCCATTTTCCCTACTAATCTCTTCCCTCTGGATTTTTTCTTTAGAACTCCACTCATATTTAGTCAACTTCACTCATATTGTTTACCACTCCTGGAGATGAGGAAAAGATAAACAAACATAATTGGAGAGATTAAAAAGATAAACCAGAGATCTAGGGGTAGAGCTAAAGAAGCCAGAAATATAATGGGAAGCAAATTGTAGAGATACAGCTGAAGCTTTTTCTCTCTAGAGGAAACAAAATTCAATTCACAGATTAATAACTTGTTCTCCCTTCTGCCTGATACAAATTCTTCTAAATCAATGTGTGCTCAACCCTTTCTTATAAGTTAGGACTCAGCTATAAATTGCTTTCTTTGAGCAGCTTTTCTTAATTTTCCCAATATAAAATAATGCCCCTTCATCACTTATATCACATCAACATCTTTTAATGTCTGTACATCACTTGAGGTTATCTGAATATACTTGATATCATCATATATTGGCTTTCTCTTTCAAATAAAAAGTAACCTCCATGGGGACTAGGTCTTTTTTTTTTTTAACTTTCTGTCACTAGTATCTAAAGAAAAGACATACTCTTTATAAAGCTAACTGTTTCTCTTCATAGAAAGCTATAATTTAATTAGAGAGTGGAATAACTAGGAAAAAATAGTACAAAGCACCTTGTGAGCCATCAGTCCAGGTTCAAGGATGAAAGAAGTTGATAAGGCTAAAAACATTTGGGGAAGTCTTCATAGGGGATGTGAACATTAAAAGGGCCTCTGAACAGGCAACGAGAAGAAAGAGCATTCCCAGGGAGGGGAATAACATGCACAGAGATATTGGAGTAAGAATTAGCCTTAAATGCTACTAAGTGGTTTATTTCACATTACCCACTTCTAATTTCTGTCATGTAAGAGTTCCACTTGAGATTATCCTCCTGAATTTTTATAAATATGAAGCCAGATATTTAACATCATGGCTTCCTCAAGGAACTGGATGTAAAACCATCCCTTGTCTTTGTGCTCAACAGTAGTGCTCAATTAGCCTGTGTTCAATGAGGTGCTGTCTTTCTGACCAGACAGATGCTGCAGCAACATTCTGAGTAGCATTGTCGACTGTGTGGGTGGGGCTTTCACACCAAGGATTTGTCAGACTAGTCTGGATTTCATTTGGAAAATCTTAAGCACATTTTTATGAGGATATCTACCTAGACTGGCATGAGAGTTTCTCACTATCGGCCAGGCCAGAGTATACACATAGCCTTCACTTGGCTTTTGATTTAGAGGGTGACTGTCAATTTACCACTTTCTCCATCAGATAAAGCCCCTGTCTAAGGATCATTTTATTCCACAGGGTGTTTAGTTAGTGGAAGGGAGGCAGCTAAGTACAAACTTTTTCATACTGGGGAGCAGAGAATTTACACAACTCAATTTTTTCTTGTGACTACCTTTGATATTGTGTATTTGTGACTTTGTGTGGATGCATGTATATGTTTTATGTTTGTGTGTGTATGTGTGAGCATGTGTTTTCCTGCTCATTTTCTTCTTTTATTGCCATAACGACAGAACTTTGCCCTTCTGGGACTGCACAATGTCAAAATAGAAAGCAATCCATTTTGAAATGGCTGTTTCAAAGAATAAATGCCTGGTGGAGGTGTTGCCACTAGTAGAAAAGAAAAGGAATACAGATAGTAAACTACTAAATATCTGAATGTTACAGCCATTAAGAAAATTGAAACATTAACAATATTAAGATGTTTTGATTTACTAAATGACAATGAAAGTCTATATCAGAAGCATCATTTTCTTGATTTTTCTCTTGGCCACACCCTGTAGCATGTGGGATCATATTTCTCCAACCAAGAATTGAACCTGTGCCCACTACAGTGGAAGCACAGATTCTTAACCACTGGATCACCTGGGAAGTCTCATTTATTTCTCATTAAAAAAATATTAGGGTTGACATAGAGGCTGAGGGTACCACAATACTCAGAAAAGATAATCCTTTGAAAGCTTCTATCATTATAAATGGCATTTTTAATGGCTACTAGTGATGTCCTTAAATTTTCTGTAAAACACTTCTAAAAATTATGATGATAAGCTGAATATTGGGTGAACTGTTATTTAAAAATCTTTTCCCAATGTGCATATACTCACATATGTTCAAATATACGTTATTGTGGCATATTTTTATAAATGTACTATGGAGTTTCTAAATACAGTTCAGTTCAGTCACTCAGTCGTGTCCCACTCTTTGTGACCCCATGGTCTGCAGCACGCCAGGATTCCCTGTCCATCCCCAACTCCCAGAGCTTGCCCAAACTCATGTCCATTGAGCTGGTGATGCCATCCAATCATCTCATCCTCTGTCGTCCCTTTCTCCTCCTGCCTTCAATCTTTCCCAGCATCAAGGTCTTTTCCAGTGAGTCAGTACTGATTTCCTTTAGGATTGACTGGTTTGATCTCCTTGCAGTCCAAGGTACCCTCAAGATTCTTCTTCAACACCACAGTTCAAAAGCATCAATTCTTTGGCACTCAGCTTTCTTTATGGCCCAACTCTCACATCCATACATGACTACTAGAAAAAAACCATAGCTTTGACTAGACAGATCTTTAAACTGTCATTCAAAATGAAGAGTTACTATCTATGATGAATATTGGATGACATTAAAAAAATAAAAATAACAGCAATATTTAAATCTTTTTAGAGATATTTTCCTTTAAAAGAAGAAATTGTAGAAAAAGGTAAATTAAGCAATGGTATTCTGAGTTTACATTAAATGTAAATGGTAAAGCAGAATAAAACAAATAACCAACCTGGTGTATTTGGTTTAATAAACTCATAACTTGGAAATGTGTCACTGGTGCTTTCAAAATATAACACATTTTGTGTGAACATTTAAAGAAATTGTGGAGAAATAACTATAAAATTTTAAAAATTCAATCACAAATGAAATATATTTACTTTGAAATGTTATATAATTGTTTCAAATTAGTGGATTTGATAGAGCAGAGAAAGTAAAAATGCTGAAAAGATTTCTAGCATTCAGACATCATTACAGCATATCTTCCCAATTGTGGTCAAAGATTTACAGGCTAAAGTACTGAACTGTACTTAATTGTCTTTCTGTTTATTCATTTATTCAATTCTTCCTACATTTAAAATTTCACTGTGCTTGTTAATAGAGTATTTAGTTAGCTGATTGAATTAATTAGTTTACTTAGCCTAAGTTAAGAATTTCCTAATTGCTTCTGGTTGGATTTGGGCCAAAATTTCCATGATTTCCTTCATAAAAGAGGTTATGGTCTGTTTACTAGTTCTGTTTCATCTAAATGTTAGATAGAACAATAAAATACATTTGTCTTTTATGACTATTGTTTTGCTTTCTGAATGTTTTCTCACAGTTCTTCCATATTCCCTGTATTTACTGATACACTTGCATCCTCAAACCCATTTTCTCTGCTCTTTGTTAGCCACTTTATATAAGGTAAGTATTTCACTTGTTAACAATAGCTGTAATTTTGGAATGCTGCATTTTTCCCTGTTAAGAGAAAGCCAAGCTTTAAGTAGCTAGTGGTATAGAATTGGGGGAGGTAGGAGTGAATTATGGTATTTAGGAGTGTCTGTTTCATAGGGGAAAATATTAAAGAAAAAAGGAAAACTAACATTTATTAAATCCTATTATAATGTATTGGCTTTCCAGGTGGCACTAGTAGTAAAGAACCCACCTGCCAATGCAGGAGATGCAAGAGATGTGGGTTTGATCTCTGGGTCTAGAAGATCCCCTGGAAAAGGAAATGGCAACCCACTCCAGAATTCTTGCTGGGATTCTTGATGGGTACAGTCCACGGAGTTGCAAAGAGTCAGACACAACTGAGCACATTATTATGTAGTAGTTACCCTGAACATGCATCTATTCTATTTTATTTGATGCTCCAAAGAATCCCATGAGCTTGGAATTATTGTCATCACATTATAATTAATATATATTTTCGGTAATGAAATCTGAAAAATTTACCTGAGATGGCTGTGGAGATATAACCACATGCTATTAAAAAACAAGCTCCATAAGTCAAGAGTTCCATGATGGTAACACAGTCCACTTTGTAAACGGATGTTATATAATCTCTTTATGTTGCCCTGTGGGAATTGGCAACTAGGGAATTGAAATAGGAATGTGGATACTCTGGCTAATGCTTATGTGAGTAATATACTCTTCTTCTCTGACCCGAGTCTCATATCTTCTACCTGTGTTCAGGAAACTGTGGAAAGCCAATTTGTTAGGTTCCAAATACAGTAAAATTGTGCACTCTTTACAGTTCTTAACAATTATTTCATGATTTAACTGGTACCTTTATTTTCTTAGTGGTACATGAAATAATGGTATATTGAGAAAGTAATGGCTTCTTGGATTCAATGACCTGTTGAATCCAAATATATATTCTAACATCATAATTGGTATCAGTGGCATCCATACTTTCTTTCTAAGAATCCTGTCAGATTTCAAGTTCTTAAGTGCAGAGTGGACCAGAACATTGTATGATCCTAATATTTTCTCTTAAAATTAGACCCAGAGATAAATGTCACATTAGCTTTAAATGTGAGCACTTCTTAAGTCCTGCTTGAGTTCTGCTTTGGAAAGCAGATTCCCAGGTGGCATTAGTGGTAAAAGAATCCACCTGCTAATTCAGGAGACATAAGAGATGCAGGTTCAGTCCGCAACTGAAGTGACTTAGCGCACACTCAGTTAATCATCTTATAGTTTTATTTTCTCTTTCTATTCCCACCTCAATATAGTCTCCTGAGAAACTTCTCTGAAGGAAATTTGTTTGAGAAAGCTGGCTTTAGGAATTTTTGGCTGTGATACTATTTTCCTTACTCTTTCTTAATGAAATCTACAGGAAAATTTATAACTTGAGTGAGAAGTAGCTATGAAAGAGTCAAGACACTCTGGCTTTATACATTATCTCCCTGTGGACAAGCATCATGGGAAGACACAGCATCATTACAAGGTTTTATGGTAGGCACAGAATTAGAGTAAACAGTATTATGTCATTATGTGGTTTAATAGCATCTGATTGGGAAAACACACACACACACACACACACACACACACACACACACACACACACACATAGCAAAAACCATTGATATCTTTTCCCCAGGATGCCAGTGCCCAGTGTATCACTTGTCTCATTGGCTTAAACCTTATCTCAATGGTTTCATTTTTTCAGCATAAGCACATTAGTTTTGGACATGAGAAAAAATTCAGGCTGTTAAGATATGAAAGGGAGGAGACTGAGGATTTCTGAAAAAGATAAACATTTCCTGTGGGCATTGTTTGGAATGGGCATTTGGAGATGTCTGGAAATGGAGTAGCCATCTTCAACTATGTCCAGAAGTAGCCTGCAGACAAGGTCAAAATATTCAGAGGTAGCAAGATGGAAACAGTAAATTTCCAAATCACTAGACGCCAATTCTGTCACTCTATGTATGTGCAGCAGATAACTTTCCAGGGCTAACCTTGTGTCTTTTTTATTTTTTACCTTCCTTCCCTGGCAGATTTTGAGGGGAGTAGTGGGATAGAACATATTTGAGTAAAAGATGGTGATACATGGCTCTCAGTTATTTCTTATCACAGTTCTCTTCATTGTCAGCCTAGATTAATTCTTCTCTAGCTGAGAAAAGAGATATGTTTCCTTAATTCACATGTAATCACTGATTTTTTTTTCTTCCTTGCTGATTCCAGGCATAGAACTACTTTAATATTGAAGATTGTTACCATAGTGTTCTTTTCCTTCAATGTGTTTTTGAGGGACAGGAAAAGAGTATTGAATGGAAATGAAAATAAACCAGTGTTTAATATAGCAAATTTCTAACAGCCACAATGTATGATCTATGTATTATATTTCTATATATGTCATTAACCATTATTGTTGTTGTTTAGTCACTTAGTAGTATCTGGCTCTATGCAACCCTGTGGACTGTAGCCTGCCAGGCTCCTCTGTCCAGGAAATTAACCAGGAAAGAATACTGGAGTGGGTTGCCGTTTCCTTCGTCAAGGGACCTTCCTGACCCAGGGATCAAGCTCACATCCTCTGTAGGTCTCCTGTATTGCATGTAGATTCTTTACCACTGAGCCACTGGGAAGCCTTTCTATCTATGTCACTAGCCATTACATTTGCCTATTATGTTTGGACTTTTAATCATTATTCCTCTAAACAAACTATGGCTTCATGCAGTTCTTACTCTATTTTATGTAATTTCTGTTAGTTCTTATAAATTTTATCATACCTCTTTACTTTCCTAAATATATTATTACATTTATTCTATGGTAGTTGATTGAAAGTTACAACATATTAGATATTGAAACTCATATTTTTCAGACCATTGCTCTTAATGGACTTACTATCAGATTGAATCTTTTTTCTGTTTTACACTTTAATATTTGTTCCTACTGATAATCATAGAAGTTACAAGTAAAAAATAATTTTCCCATTTCATCCATGCTAGGTGCATTGTTCTATAGGGAATAATTCCCTTTCAAAAGCAAAAAAGTGCCTCTGAAGATAGTTTGGTACAATTTCTTTTGAAAGGGTCTTTTGAAACACAATATTTTCATGACCACATATAATTTCCCGAAGCCTTTTCATAACAGGCTAAATGGTAGCTTTTATCTCACTTTCTTGATACAATTTTTCACATGTCTATCACAGGTTTTAATTTTCTTTCAGCAACTTTATTTTTAAACTTCAAATAGTAGCAGAATTCTATGTCACTTCCAAACCATTGATCAGGCTATTATAAGTAACACTTCATTCTCCATCATGATTCTCTGCTGCTTTACTTCACACTCACCACAGTTATAAATGAAAGAAGGGTCAGAGTGAGATCACTTCAATTGCTTTGAATATGGGTGAATAGTGACCTCTGCAAGGTAGAGCCAAAGCTTGCTGTTTGAGGATGGCAACAAATAGAGACCTGTTAATTCTAGGGTGCCAATCAATAAGTGAATCAGAATAAGTTAAATATTGAGGATCAATGAACAGGCCAGCAAGACTAAATAGATTTGGAAATACGTTTGAATTCTAGATCCAAGAAGCTGTCATCATTATTATTTGATAGACTCTGAAAAGTCTTGCCAATACAATAAGATAGTACATAATAAGTGGTTAAAAAAGAAAAAGATTGTCATTATTTACAAATAATATAGCTATTTGTTTGAAATTGCATCTCACGTTAGAGTCCTGAAAAATAGTGGCTTACAAAACTGGTGTTTATTATTACTATTATTATTATTGCACATAAAGAATTCTAGGGGTAGAATTTTACTATTGATGAGTTTTCCTGACATCATCAGAGAATAAAGCTTCTTCTAGTTTTTTCTCTTTCTTCCTTAAGGTGTGATTGTTGTTAATGTTTTCAAGATAGCTACTGGACAGGAAGGATGAGGACAAAGGGAAAGAAAAAAGAGAAAGATGATACTAGATGAGTCTGTCCTGCTCTTTAAATTTTTTTTTTTTCCTGGAAAGTTCATTAAAAATTTCAGCTTATATAGACTGTGTCCCATGATCTCTACTCTCCAAGTGAGACTGAAAAACAGCATTTAAAAATGCAGCGATATATCAAATAACATTAGAGATTTTTTAATATAAGAGAGGAGGATAACTATTGATTAGGAAAAAAACAATGGTCTCTGCTACAATTAAACATTAGAAAACCAAAGAGAATCAACTGAAAACTCAGAAGTAAGGAGAACATTTACTATATGAATTATGGTTAAGACAAATACACAAAATCAAAATGCATTTTTGTATGCCAGAAGTTGAAATGTAGAAATAATAACAGGTACTATCCAAAATAATCTGCAAATACTTGAAAATTACTTTAAAAATTTCACAATACTCGTTTGAAGCTCTTCACACAGAGAAATATAAAAACATATTAGAATGATTAGAAACACATGCCATATTCTTGGATGAAAAATAGAATGTTTTCAAAATATCAATTATTTGAAAATTAGTTTATTGGCTTAGTATAAAGCTAATGAAATGCCAATTTCCCCCTCTTCAATTCGATTCTCAACATTAACAGAAGAAATAATGACAGATTATTAAGATGGTTCTAAATTGTGACAAGGATAGATTTGCCCTACAAAATGTAAAGGCATATTATCATGTTATAAAGGCAAAATGATACAATTATGAAAATATCATAGTACTGAGCAAGCTTTAGAAACCAGATCAATAGAACAGAACAAGTTGTCATGAAACAAAGTAAAATATATGCATATATTGTATTTATCATATTCTATCATTTTCTTAGAATATAATAAGGGCTTCCCAGGTGGTGCTAAGATACAAACTATTAGGAATGAAGTACAGATTTTTCAACAAATATCTGAAAAAGTGTACTTAAAGTTGGATAATCAAATCAGACCATCTTTATATCCAAAACACCCAAACTCCAAATGAATTGAAGTATTGAAAGTAAAATACATAAAAAATAAATAATAAATGAATTTTAAAAATCTACAAAATGCTGTTAATTTCATGATCTTAGATCAGAAAGGGCTTTTTGAGAAAATTTTGTCACAAGGAAAAGACTGATACGTTTGTTAGGTTAAAAATTTTGAAACTATCTTGATGTTAAAATATCAATGCCATAGAAAACACTTGAATGTTCAGAAACATATTTGAAGTAAACAAGAGAAAGAAAGAGGATATATAGAGACATGATGACTGAAGACCAGACACTGGGAAATGGAGTCCAAGTTACAGAAATAACTGGCAAATATTTTGTTGATATTATAGTATAATTAAGCACCACAACAATTTGTGGGAAAACCTTATTTTCAGTTTATAAAGGACTTGTAATTGGCAGGTTTTTTTATGCAGTATTAATAGGTTTTCTCACTATGGACATATCCATGACATGTGCATAATTTCATCACCCTGAATTATAGTAAATCATAGCTTAAATCTCATAAATTCTGATAGAATAATTCAGTGGCATTTGTCCTAATGTATATATGAAACATCAGGTGTACAAGCTTGTTCATCTACTTTATTACCTCCCAAATTCTGTTACTATGTTCTCCCCACTGGTGTATTTTAGCTTGGTATATATTATTGCTTTTCTGCCATCCAAGAGATTTCTAGAGTTCTCATATTTCTGTTTATTCATAAAGTGCCTATGTGCATATATTTTATTTTGACAACTATAAAATATTTGCTAACTACTTGAAACTTATTACATTTTGGAAAAGAAAACCATCTTTAAATCAAATTGAATATGTATGGATCTTTAAAAGGTCTGACCTTATTTGAACAAATGTTACCTTAGCAGAACAGTTGATCTGAAGGAGAATCAATTATGATAAAAATCACTAACTTCAAAAGAGAAGTCTTGTCTTTGGAAATGACCATGGAATTATTTCTCTGAATTCTAATAATGAATATGCCATTAGAAAAATGAAATATTTTTTACCACAAAGAAGACATGGAAATGTATGTGAGAGAATTAATTATGTAATAATTAGTTTCTTGGTCTTGACTTACATTAGTATTATTCATGGAATAAATGGACCATATATGTCAGAATGAGATCTTTTCTAAATTCTATGAACTGTTTTAAAGGAATAACTACCTTTATTCTTAGGGAAAATTTTTCTTGACTCAATTAATGGCTTTATTTTGGTTAAAGTTAATTTAAGATCTAAGCTGATCATTTTTCTGGATATATTATTTTTGAACATATTAGGGGATGAAATACTTCTTTCAGATAAGAGAACTACTTGTAGATATAACTGTAAAATAATATATCTTTACTATTGTTAAAACAGTGGCAAAAATTCTCATTTACCATATTATCTTACTTGCTGAAAGTAAAACTGAGTCATGTCAACACAAGCTAACATATAAGTGAAAATTAAAAGTTTATTTTAAACTTTGTAAATATTTATAATTAACCAAATATGTGGAGTTAAGTAAATAGGGCCTTAAATCATTGCTTATGTATTACACAAAATGTAACAGCAATTAAATGGTTGAACTTTCATTCTTTTCCACATTTCTAGCTTGTGTGAAAGTTGCTCAGTCATGTCTGACTCTTTGCAACCCCACGGACTGTAGCCTGCCAACCCTCTCTCCTTGGAATTCTCCAGGCCAGAATATTGGAGTGGGTAGTCTTTCCCTTCTCCAGGGGATCTTCCCAAACCAGGGATCAAACCCAGGTCTCCCACATTGCAGGTGGATTCTTTACCATATGAGCCACGAGGGAAGCCCCATTCTAGCTTAAACACATTTTTAGACACATATTTAAATATTAATAGATATTTTAATAAGTTAAATGAATTTGTCTTTTCAAAAACATACCTTGTTCATAGGAAAATGTTTTTTCCTTTAAGGGAAGATATAGGTGCATATAATACTCACTGCTTGTGGTGCACAGACTGTCAGAGTTTTATGATTATGAGTTTGAAATGATTAAATGAAAGTCATTTCTAAGTTTCTGTAGTTTGAAGACTGAGAAGAAGGCAATTTAATGGGCTTTCAAAAGAAATGTTATGATGTCCCTGTTTGGCCAGTGTAGTTGTGTTTCCTGCTTAGACCTTGAATTGCTTTGCTAGGGTTTCCATAACAAAGTAGCATGTGCTGCATTGCTTGCCTTGGAAATGAACAGAGATCATTCTGTTGTTTTTAAGATTGCATCCAAGTACTGCATTTTGGACTCTTTTGTTGACTATGATGGCTACTCCATTTCTTCTAAGGGATTCCTGCCCACAGTAGTAGATATAATGATTATCTGAGTTAAATTCACCCATTCCAGTCCATTTTAGTTCACTGATTCCTAGAGTGAACGTTCTAGAGTGTCAGTGTTCACTCTTGCCATCTCCTGTTTTACCACTTTCAATTTGCCTTTATTCATGGGCCTAATATTCCAGGTTCCTATGCAATACCAGACTACCTAACCTGCCTTTTGAGAAATCTGTATGCAGGTCAGGAAGCAACAGTTAGAACTGGACATGGAACAACAGACTGGTTCCAAATAGGAAAAGGAGTACGTCAAGACTGTATATTGTCACAGTGCTTATTTAACTTATATGCAGAGTACATCATGAGAAATGCTGGGCTGGAAGAAACACAAGCTGGAAACAAGATTGCCGAGAGAAATATCAATAACCTCAGATATGCAGATGACACCACCCTTATGGCAGAAAGTGAAGAGGAGCTTACACTTTCCTCTTGATGAAGGTGAAAGAGGAGAGTGAAAAAGTTGGCTTAAAGCTCAACATTCAGAAGACGAAGGTCATGGCATCAGGTCCCATCACTTCATGGGAAATAGATGGGGAAACAGTGGAAACAGTATCAGACTTTATTTTTTGGGGCTCCAAAATCACTGCGGATGTTGACTGCAGCCATGAAATTAAAAGACGCTTACTCCTTGGAAGAAAAGTTATGACCAACCTAGATAGCATATTTGAAAGCAGAGACATTACCTTGCCGACTAAAGTTCATCTAGTCAAGGCTATGGTTTTTCCAGTATGTATGGATGTGAGAGCTGGACTGTGAAGAAGGCTGAGTGCCGAAGAATTGATGCTTTTGAACTGCGGTGTTGGAGAAGACTCTTGAGAGTCCCTTGGACTGCATGGAGATCCAACCAGTCCATTCTGAAGGAGATCAACCCTGGGATTTCTTTGGAAGGAATGATGGTAAAGCTGAAGCTCCAGTACTTTGGCCTCCTCATGTGAAGAGTTGACTCATTGGAAAAGACTCTGATGCTGGGAGGGATTGGGGGCAGGAGGCCAGGGGACGACCGAGGATGAGATGGCTGGATGGCATCATGGACTCGATGGACGTGAGTCTGAGTGAACTCCGGGAGTTGGTGATGGACAGGGAGGCCTGGCATGCTGCAATTCATGGAGTCGCAAAGAGTTGGACACGACTGAGTGAATGAACTGAACTGAACTGATGCAATATTGCTCTTTACAGCATTGGACTTTACTTCCATCACCAGTCATATCCACAACTGGATATTATTGCTTTGGCTCCATCTCCTCATTTTTTATGGAGTTATTTCTCCACTGATCTCCAGTAGCTTATTGGGTACCTACCAACACGGGGAGTTCATCTGTCAGTGTCCTATCTTTTTGCCTTTCCATATTGTTCATGAAGTTATCAAGGCAAGAATACTGAAGTGGTTTGCATTCCCTTCATCAATGGACCCTGTTTTGCCAGAACTCTCCACCATGACCCACCCATCTTAGGTGGCCCTACACAGCATGGCTCATAGTTTCATTGAGTTAGACAAGGCTGTGATCCATGTGATCAGATTGGTTAGTTTTTTTGTGCTTGTGGTTTTCAGTCTGTCTGCCCTCTGATGGAGAATGATAAGAGGCTTATGGAAGCTACCTGATGTGAGAGACTGACAGGGGGAAACTGAGTCTTTGTTGTGATGGATGGGGCCATGCTCAGTAAGTCTTTAGTCCAATTTTCTGATGAAGGGTGAGACTGTGTTCCCTCCCTCTTATTTGAACTGAGACCAAACTATGGTGGAGGGAATGGAGATAATGGCAACCTCCTTCAAAAGGTCTCATGTGCCCACTTCTACACTCAGTGCTTCCAACCCTGCAGCAGGCCACCACCAACCCACACCTTCACCAGAGACTCCTGGACACTCACCGGCAAGAAGTTGAAGTTGAACAGATCTATGAACATATAAGACTTTCTAGAACTAACAGACAAAAAAATATGTCCTTTTCATTATATGGGAGTGGAATGCAAAAGTAGGAAGTCAAGAAATATCTGGAGTAACAGGCAAATTTGGCCTTGGGGTATGGAATGAAGCAGGGCAAAGGCTAATAGCCTTTTGCTGAGAGAACACACTGGTCATAGCAAACACCATTTTTCAACAATAGAAGAGAAGACTCTACACATGGACATCACCAAATAGTCAATGCTAAAATCAAATTGATTATATTATTTGCAGCCAAAGATAGAGAAGCACTATACAGTCAGCAAAAACAAGACTGGGAGCTGACTGTGGCTCAGATCATGAACTCCTTATTACCAAATTCGGATTTAAACTGAAGAAAGTAGGGAAAACCACTACATCATTCAGGTATGACCTAAATCAAATCCCTTATGATAATATAGTGAGAGTAACAAATATATTCAAAGGATTAGATTTGATAGTCAGAGTGCCTAAAGAACTATGGACAGAGGTTCCTGATATTGTACAGGAGGCAGTGATCAAGACCATCCCAAAGAAAAAGAAATGTACAAAGGAAAAATGGTTTTCTGAGCAGGCCTTACAAATAACTATGAAATGAAGAGAAGTGAAAGGCAAAGGAGAAAAGGAAAGATATACCCATGTGAATGCAGAGTTCCAAAGAACAGCAAGGAGAGATAAGAACTTCCTCAGTGATCTGCAAAGAAATAGAGGAAAACAACAGAATGGGAAAAACTAGATATCTCTTCAAGAAAATTAGAGATACCAAGGGAACATTTCATGCAAAGATGGGCACAATAAAGGACAGAAACAGTATGGACTTAACAGAAGCAGAAGATTTTAAGAAAAGGTGGCAAGAATGCACAGAAGAACTATACAAACAAGATCTTCATGACCCTGATAATCATGATGATGTGATCACTCACAAAGAGCCAGGCATCCTGGAATGTGAGGCATCAGTACCCCCTAAGCAGTACTGATGCTTAGGGAGGATCAGTACAAATAAAGCTAGAGGAGGTGATGGCATTCCAGTTGAGCTATTTCAAATCCTAAAAGATGATGCTGTGAAAGTGTTGCAGTGAATGTGCCAGCAAATTTGGAAAGCTCAGCAGTGGCCACAGGACTGGAAAAGGTCAGTTTTCATTCCAATCCCAAAGAAAGGCAATGCCAAAGAATGCTCAAACTACTGCACATTTGCATTCATCTCACAAGCTAGGAAAGCAAGCTCAAAATTCTCCAAGCTAGGCTTCAATAGTACATGTATTGTGGACATCCAGATGTTCAAGCTGGTTTTAGAAAAGGCAGAGGATCAGAGATCAAATTGTCAACATTCGGTGGATCATCAAAATAGCAAGTAGTTCCAGAGAAACATCTACTTCTGCTTTATTGACTATGCCAAAACCTTTCACTCTGTGGTTCACAGCAAATTGTGGAAAATTTTTCAAGAGATGTGAATACCAGACCACCTGACCTGCCTCCTGAGAAATATGTATGCATGTCAAGAAGCAATAGTTAGAACTGAACATGGAACAACAGACTGATTCCAAATTGGGAAAGAGGGTATGTCAAGTCTGTATATTGTCACCCTGCTTATTTAATTTATATGTAGAGTACATCATGAGAACCACTGGGGTACATTAAGCACAAGCTGTAATCAAGATTGCCAGAAGAAATATCAATAACCTCAGGTATGCAGATGACACCACACTTAAGGCAGAAAGTGAAGAAGAGCTAAAGAGCCTCCTGATGAAAGTGAAAAAGGAGAGTGAAAAAGTTGGCTTAAAACTCAGCATTCAGAAAACTAAGATCATGGCATTGTCTCATCACATAATGGCAAATAGATGGGGAGAGAGTGGAAACAGTGGCAGACTTTATTTTGGGGGGCTCCAAAATCACTGCAGATGGTGACTGCAGTCATGAAATAATAGACATTTGCTCCTTGGAAGAAAAGTTATGATCAACTTAGACAACTTATTAAAAAGCAGAGACATTACTTTACCAACAAAGGTCCATCTATTCAAAGCAATGTTTTTTCCATTAGTCATGTATGGGTGTTAAAGTTGGACTGTAAAGAAGGCTGAATGCTGAAGAATTGATGCTTTGTATTGTGATATTGGAGAAGACTCTTGAGAGTCCCTTGGACTGAAAGGAGACACAACCAGTCCATCCTAAGGGAAATAAGTCTTGAATTTTCATTGGAAGGACTGATGATGCTGAAGCTGAAAGTCCAATATTTTGACCAACTAATGCAAAGAACTTACTCATTTGAAAGACCCTGATGCTAGGAAAAATTGAAGGCAGGAGGAGAAGGGGACAATAGAGGATGAGATGGTTGGATGGCTTCACCAAATCAATGGAAATGAGTTTGAGTAAGCTCCGGGAGTTGGTGTTGGACATGGAGGCCTGGTGTGCTGCAGTCCAATGGGGTCTCAGAGAGTTGGACATGACTGAGCGACTAAACTGACTGACTGACTGCATTGTTTGAACAACAGAAATTTATTGTCTCATACTTTTGGAGGCTAGAAGTCCAAGATCAAAGTCTCAGCAGGTTTCCTTTGTTTTGAGCCATCGCTATGACTTAGAGATACTATCTTTTCTTTGTGTCTTTGCATGTTCTTTCCTTTACGCCTGTCTGTGTTCTAAATCTTTTCTTCTTATAAGAACACCAGTTATGAAGAATTAGAATCAACTTCAATGACCTCATTTAACTTTAATTCCCTTTTTAACAACTTTATCTCCCAAATAGTCACATTCTGAGGTACTGGGAATTAGCACTTCAACATATGGAGTTTGGAGTGACATAATTCAGCTCATACCTAGAACAAGATATGAGTCTATCTGCCAAAGGAATTGAAACATTTCTGTCATCATCATGGTAGGCAAAACTGTGATGATGATGATAATGCTAAGTAGGGAATAAAGAATATAGCTTGCAATCAGCACAGAGTAAGAAAGCTGAAATTAAAGAGTGTATCAATATCCCACCATTCTTTTCAATTAAAGAAGCTGGCAGTCACCATTTTGGATAACATATTGCAAGGAAGGAAACTGATATGATTAGTTCTACTAACTTATGATGTGAGAACCATTACGTTTAGTTATTTGCCTATATACCAGAATGCCCAAATGGTCCTAGAAGACACCAAGATCAGGTGGCAAAGACACCAAGTAATCAGGTGGCAAGTGCTTTGGCCTTATAAAGTGAAATGCTACATACTTATTTATAACAGACATACAAATGAAGAGGTCAAAACTCAACTTTGTGATCATTGGTTCACTAGCTACCTCATGCTCAAAGGTTGAGCTTGGGAATTAGAAAGAAGATTTTTTTTCAGGAGAGGCTTATACTTGTTTCACAAGAGGTAGGGGAGATTATGCTTTACTTCACCTCAAGTCATGAGTGATGGTCTTGACTTTAGTACCTGAAGTATGGGAGCATATTGAACTGTTATCAGATGGACATCTAAACACTCTTCCTACTTGTATTCTCTCAAAAAGTTTAAAGGACAGAGGCTGGCTGAAATGGCCTATAGCATCAGAATAGAGTGCTGTATTAGGACAGTAATTGCACTCTTAACTCCCAACAAAATAGACCAGAACTATATGTTCTTTGTGGACCAAAACTGAGCCATATACACAAGAGAAAGCTGGCCATGGGCTCACTTAGATATAATCTAAGAGTGTGAGACATCTCAAGTAATGGGAAAGAATCCAGAGAACCATAATGTTACTCTGTGAAAAGAAGTGATAGCTTTAAATACATTCCTGGTCCAGAATGTACCATGACTCTCCTAAGAGTACTAGTCATATTTGACCTTCCTACTAGCATCATGCCTAAGTTAGGGAAGAAGGGATACATTAAAATGTAATTAAAGACACATGTACCCCAATGTTCATTGCAGCACTGTTTATAATAGCCAGGACATGGAAACAACCTAGATGTCCATCAGCAGATGAATGGATAAGAAAGCTGTGGTACATATACACAATGGAGTATTACTCAGCCGTTAAAAAGAATTCATTTGAATCAGTTCTGATGAGATGGATGAAACTGGAGCCGATTATACAGAGTGAAGTAAGCCAGAAAGAAAAACACCAATACAGTATACTAACACATATATATGGAATTTAGGAAGATGGCAATGACGACCCTGTATGCAAGACAGGGAAAGAGACACAGATGTGTATAACGGACTTTTTGGACTCAGAGGGAGAGGGAGAGGGTGGGATGATTTGGGAGAATGACATTCTAACATGTATACTATCATGTGAATTGAATCGCCAGTCTATGTCTGACGCAGGATGCAGCATGCTTGGGGCTGGTGCATGGGGATGACCCAGAAAGATGTTATGGGGAGGGAGGTGGGAGGGGGGTTCATGTTTGGGAATGCATGTAAGAATTAAAGATTTTAAAATTTTAAAAATAAAAAAATAAAAAATAAAAAAAAAATGTAATTAAGATTTCTGACTATTAGATATAATAGACATTTAAATTCTTTGTGTGCGCAAAGTCACTGTAACCCATGGACTGCAACCCCATCAGGCTCTTCTGTCTATGGGATTTTTCAAAATACTGGAGTCTATTTCCATTTCCTTCTCCAAGTGATATTCCTGAACCAAGGAAAGAATGCAGATTTCCTGCATTGCAGGCAGATTCTCTACCACTGAGTCACCTGGGAATTGTATAAATGAGATTAAATTCCTAACTAAAAATGAATTGAAAGCTTTTATTTTCTGAGTCAGGATACAGGATTTAAGGACCACCCAATATGTCACTTGGTGACAGGAAACAATCAAACCTGCAGGATCGCTTTGAAAGCATACTAAAGAGAAAAGCATATTGGTTCCTGAATTACATGCATGTCTCCATTGTTTAATTAATGCTTGTGTGTGTGCTCAGTCACTCAGTCATGCCTGACTTTCTGCAATGCTATGGACTGTAGACCTAAAGGCTCATCTGTCCATGGGATTCTCCAGCAAGAATACTGGATTGGGTTGCCATTTCCTTCTCCAGGGGATCTTCCTGCGTAGCCCTAGGTGATTCCAAGTGGCCCGGTGGTAAAGAATCTGCTTGCAAATGCAGGAGATCCAAGAGACATGGGTTCGATCCCTGGATGAAGAAATGGTTAAACAAAATTAAATTCTGCTGAAATCACTGGAATTATGAAGGTATTCTTGTAGGGCTTCCTTCTTGCTGGTTTATTCCAGAAACCTGACAGGGTTTCAAAAGGTGAAAAGTCCACCTTATACATGCTTGTGGATTTGGATTTGCCTATCTGTGTTTCTCTGAGTTATTGTGACAACTTCCATGTGTTTCCATGGTTGAGTCTTCACTATAGGTAGTGCATGAAATTTGTCTAGTCTTGAGTTCCCAGGAGAAGCTAACATGACCCCCTAAAGGTGAAGAATTGTACTTGTTTATAGTATTTTCCACTCAGAAAAGTTCAGCTAGATTACAGCCTGTTGTCTTCTGTGATTTTTAACAATATGCGTAGACATCATTGTCTAAGGCCAAGGGCGGCGGCTGGAAGGAGCTACCCCGTGCCCAACGCCAGGGACGGCAGCGAGAGGAGCAACCCCACATCCAAGGAGTGGTGGCTGCATGGGCACAGGAGGGCCTAGAGGAGCTACTCCACGTTCAAGGTTAGGAGGGGCGTGGTGAGGAGATACCCCTCATCCAAGGTAAGGAGCAGTGGCTGTGCTTTGCTGGAACAGCCCTGAAGAGATACCCCATGTCCAAGGTAAGAGAAACCCAAGTAAGATGGTTGGTGTTGCAAGAGGGCATCAGAGGGCAGACACACTGAAACCATACTCACAGAAAACTAACCAATCCAGTCACACTAGGACCACAGCCTTGTCTAACTCAGTGAAGCCAAGCCATGCCTGCGAGGCTGACCAAGATGGGCAGGCCAAGGTGGAGAGGCCTGAGAGACTGAGGTCCCCTGGAGAAGGGAATGGCAAACCACTTCAGCTGTCTTGCCTTGAGAACCCCATGAACAGCATGAAAGGGCAAAATGATAGGATACCAAAAGAACAACTCCCCAGGTCGGTAGATGCCCAATATGCTACTGGAGATCAGTGGAGAAATAACTCCAGAAAGAATGAGGGGATGGATCCAAAGCAAAAACAATACCCAGTTGTGGATATGACTGGTGATAGAAGCAGGGTCTGATGCTGAAAAGAACAATATTGCATAGGAACTTGGAATGTTAGGTCCATGAATCAAGGCAAATTGGAAGCAGTCAAACAGGAGATGGCAAGAGTGACCATCAACATTCTAGGAATCAGCGAACTAAAATGGACTGGAATGGGTGAATTTAACTCAGATAACAATTATATCTACTACTGTGGGCAGGAATCCCTTGGAAGAAATGGAGTAGCCATCATGGTCAACAAAAGAGTCTGAAATTCAGTACTTGGATGCAATCTCAAAAACAACAGAATGATCTCTGTTCATTTCCAAGGTAAACCATTCAATATCACAGTAATCAAAGTCTATGCCCCAACCAGTAATGCTGAAGAAGCTGACGTTGAACAGTTCTATGAAGACCTAGTTAGTTTTTATAAATAACACCCCCAAAAGATGTCCTTTTAATTATAGGGGACTGGAATGCAAAAGTAGGAAGTCAAGAAACACCTGGAAAGTGAAAATGCAATCGCTCAGTTGTGTCCAACTCTTTGCGACCTGTGGACTGTAGTCCATCAAGCTCCTCCATCCATGGGATTCTCCAGGCAAGAATACTGGAGTTGGTTGCCATTTCCTTCTCCAGGGGATCTTCCCGACCCAGAGATCGAACCCAGGTCTCCCACATTGCAGGCAGATGCTTTAACCTCTGCACTTGGAGTAACAGGAAAATTTGTCCTTGGAATACAGAATGAAGCAGGGCAAAGACTAATAAGGTTTTGACAAGAGAATGCACTGGTCATAGCAAACACCCTCTTCCAACAACACAAGAGAAGACTACACAGGGACATCACCAGATGGTCAACACCAAAATCAGATTGATTATATTCTTTGCAGCCAAAGATGGAGCAGCTCTATACAGTCAACAAAAACAAGACCAGGAGCTGACTGTGGCTCAGATGATGAACTCCTTATTGCCAAATTCAGACTTAAATTGAAGAGAGTAGGGAATATCACTCTACCATTCAGGTATGACCTAAATCAAATCCCTTATGATTATAAGGTGGAAGTGAGAAATAGATTTAAGGGCCTAGATCTGATAGATAGAGTGCCTGATGAACTATGGAATGAGGTTCTTGACACTGTACAGGAGATAGGGATCAAGACCATCCCATGGAAAATAAATTCAAAAAAGCAAAATGGCTGTCTGGGGAGGCCTTACAAATAGCTGTGAAAAGCAAAGGAGAAAAGGAAAGATACAAGCATCTGAATGCAGATTTCCAAATAGCAAGGATAGGTAAGAAAGCCTTCCTCAGCGATCAATGCAAAGAAATAGAGGAAAAGAACAGAATGGGAAAGACTAGAGATCTCTTCAAGAAAATTAGAGATAGCAAGGGAATATTTCATGCAAAGATGGGCTCAATAAAGGGCAGAGATTGTATGGACCTAACAGAAGCAGAAGATTTTAAGAAGAGGTGGCAAGAATACACAGAAGAACTGTACAAAAAAGATCTTCATGACCAAAATAATCATGATGGTATGATCACTCATCTAAAGCCAGACATCCTGGAATATGAAATCAGTGGGCCTTAGAAAGCATCACTATGAACAAAGCTAGTGGATATGATGGAATTCCAGTTGAGCTATTTCAAATCCTGAGAGATGATGCTGTGAAAGTGCTGCACTCAATATGCCAGCAAATTTGAAAAACTCAGCAGTGGCCACAGGACTGGAAAATGTCAGTTTTCATTCCAATCCCAAAAAAAGGCAATGCCAAAGAATGCTCAAACTACCACACAATTGCGCTGATCTCACACGCTAATAAGGTGATGTTTAAAATTCTCCAAGCCAGGCTTCAGCAATACATGAACTGTGAACTTCCAGATGTTCAAGCTGGTTTTAGAAAAGGCAGAGGAACCAGAGATCAAATTGCCAACATCCAATGGATCATGGGAAAAGGAAGAGAGTTCCAGAGAAACATCTATTTCTGCTTTATTGACTATGTCAAAGCCTTTGACTGTGTGGATAACAATAAACTGTGGAAAATTCTGAAAGAGATGGGAATACAGACCACCTGACCTGCCTCTTGAGAAATCTGTATGCAGGTCAGGAAGCAACAGTTAGAACTGGACATGGAACAACAGACTGGTTCCAAATAGGAAAAGGAGTACGTCAAGGCTGTACTTTGTCACCCTGCTTATTTAAGTTATATACAGAGTACATCATGAGAAACGCTGGGCTGGAAAAAGCACAAGCTGGAATCAAGATTGCCAGGAGAAATATCAATAACCTTACATATGCAGATGATACCACCCTTATGGCAGAAAGTGAAGAGGAACTAAAAGCCTCTTGATGAAAGTGAAAGAGGAGAGTGAAAAAGTTGGCTTAAAGCTCAACATTCAGAAAATGAAGATCATGGCATCCGGTCCTATCACTTCATGGGAAACAGATGGGGAAACAGTGGAAACAGTGTCAGACTTTAATTTTTTGGGCTCCAAAATCACTACAGATGGTGATTACAGTCATGAAATTAAAAGACACTTACTACTGGAAGGAAGGTTATGACCAACCTAGATAGCATATTGAAAAGCAGAGACATTACTTTGCCGATTAAGGTCTGTCTAGCCAAGGCTATGGTTTTTCCAGTGGTCATGTATGGATATGAGAGCTCGACTCTGAAGAAGGCTGAGTGCCAAAGAATTGATGCTTTTTCACTGTGGTGTTGGAGAAGACTCTTGAGAGTCCCTTGGACTGCAAGGAGATCCAACCAGTCCATCCTAAAGGAGATCAGTCCTGGGTGTTCATTGGAAGGACTGATGCTAAAGCTGGAACTCCAATACTTTGGCCACCTCATGCGAAGAGTTGACTCATTGGAAAAGACTCTGATGCTGGGAGGGATTGGGAGCAGGAGAAGGGGACGACAGAGGATGAGATGGCTGGATAGCATCACTGACTCGATGGACATGAGTTTGAGAGCAAAAAATTAAGATCATGGCATCCAGTCCCATTACTTCATAGCAAATAGATGGGGAGAATTTGAAACAGTGACACATTTTTATTTTCTTGTGCACCAAACTTTCTGCAGATGGTGACTGTAGCCACAAAATTCAAAGATGCTTGCTCCTTGGAAAAAAGCTATGACAAACCTAGACATTTATTAAAAAGCAGAGACATCACTTTGCTGACAAATGTGCATATAGTAAAAACTATAGTTTTTCCAGTAGTCATGCATAGGTATTAGGGTTGGATCATAAAAAAAGCTGAGTGCTGAAGAACTGATACTTTCAAATTGTGGTTTTGGAGAAGATTCTGGAGAGTCCCTTGAACAGCAAAGAAGTCAAACCAGTCAGTCCTAAAGGAAATCAATCCTGAGTATTCATTGGGAGCACTGACACTGAAGCTGAAGCTCCAATACTTTGGCCACCTGATATAATCAGCTGACTCATTGGAAAAGACCCTGTTGCTGGGGAAGATTGAGGGAATGAGGAGAAGGGGGCAACAGAGAATGATATGATAGGGTGGCATCATCGACTCAATGGACATGAGTTTGAGCAAACTCCAGGAAATGGTGAAGGGTAGTTCATGGGTGTGCTCTAGTCCATGGGTTGCTGTAGTCCATGGGGTTGCAAAGTGTCAGACGTGACTTAGCAACTGAAAAACAACAACAACATAGATATCATTTTCATTCACCCTGCCATCTTTCAGGTGCTATACCAGAGAGTCCAGCAAGATGCTTTTATTGCTGCCATTCATCCTAGGAGATCAGACAGGTTTCACTTGGCTGCCATTCAAGGATGGCAGTCAGTTACCCTGATTCCCTCCTGTAAAGATACAATCTTGTCATTCCTGTCAAGATACAATCTTGTCATTCCTGTCCTAGGTTTCCCATCTCCACCCTCTGCTAGTAGATATTCATAGAGAAAGTTGTAGAAATAAATGACAGCTCTCCTAGTCCTCAATGAATCACTCTACTACATCAACTTTTTAAAGATCTGGAGCTTGATTTCTTTCCTTTCAACAAATACATTTGAAATAGTAATAAGGTCCGTAAAAAAAAAAAAAGTATACATCCTATTGTAGACAGTCTAGGGCCAACTACAACTGGAGCCAACTTGTAATAGGAAGTAATGATTTGAAACTTTCATAAAGAAATCCATACCATTACAGAACAGAAAGAATGATCTTAACAATACTATTTAAAGATCATTAAGTTTCCTTACTGAGAAAGTGAAACAAATTTGAGAATTTTCTAAACATCACATTCACACACATATGCATAATATTCTAAATTTTGTTTTCTCATTATGTGATCATAATCCATTCAGTTTTAATTAAAGCTTTCATCATCTTCATAAAATGATGTTAAAAAATTATTGGTTTAGGATGTAGCCATCCTGCAGGAGTGAAATCCACTTGATATGTTGTCTTGGTTGAAGTATATTAAAAAAATATGGCCTCACAGATATAAAGTTAAAGAATGGAGAACCCCAGACAACCTTGGACCACATTTTGAAATTCACTAATGTGCAGGAAATTCAAAATAATTAAGATTAGGAATTAAAGGATTGCCTTCATTTAGAAAGGAAAAGAATAAAAGCAGAAGAAAAAAGAGAGTTACAGCAGGGAAAAATAAAAGCAGAAAAAAATATAATCAGAAATGAAAAGGAAAGTACTGACTAGATCCTCATAAATCACATAATTTTCCTTTTCTATTTGTCTGATGACTCCACCCCACAAATAAGGCAAGCCCAGGCAGCTGTCAGTGAAAATCCAACAGCAAATCAAAAAGCAAACTGGATTAAACGTTTGTACCTAAAATTAGAAGAAATGGAGAATCAAATATGTTACAGAATAATGTATTCAAGAGGTTAAATTCCACCTGGTGTCAACATACTGGCAAAATACATTCCATGGTTATAATTGTCTGTATTAAGCTAGAAAACTTAATTATGACTGGCAGATGAATTTTTATGCTGAAGCAAGTATATTTGTGAAAATATTAAAAATGCTAGGGTAGGTAGATAACTATCTAAATTTGCATCTGATTTATTAAATATTAAATACTTTGGAAAGATGGGATGAATTTGCACTAAAACCTAATTGATCTTGATTAAACACATGAAAGTCTTCAGCATTGATAAAATTGATCTGAGGAGTTAGAACCAGGACCAATACATAAAGTACTCTGGTAAGCAATATTCTCTAAGCAACAATTCGTTCCTTTTCAGCTCCTCAGATATTTGTTGTATTATAAACTCAACACAAGAATTAGGCGTACAGCAAACAGGAACTAATTAAGCAAAACTAAGTATAAACAATTCACAAAGAAACTATTGGGGTTGGAGTGGCTGAAGTGTATCATGGATATTATGTGTACAACATAACTTTATTTATAAGTTTTCATAGCTTTTAAAAGGAAACAGAATATTACAGTTTAGAAGGGGAGAAACCCTAGGAAAAATTTGCAGTGTTCTATTCTCTATGTTTTCAGATATTTTTCAGAAAGAAATGATAACCAAAATAGCAAAACACATTTACCAAACCTCCATATTCCTTACATTGTAGACAGAGAGGTAGAGAAAAATGATAAACAGGGAAAATAGTAATATATTAGAAGACAATATCTTAAAGGGGAAGGAAGCAAACATAACAGTGTTCTTGAAATGTTGCATGCCACTAATGCATTTGTTTCTTTCTTCAACATTTCTGTACTCTGAGAACCTCTTATCTAATGCATCATTTGCGTGTGTGTGTGTGTGTGTGTGTGTGTGTGTGTGTGATGGCAGCAGCAGAAGGGCAATTGGGTGGTCACATTCTGACTGTCTTCAGTAACACACAAATAACATTAACACACAATCCTCAGTCTAAGGCATCCAACTATGATGTACCAGAAAACACGAATCAATCAGAATTTGAGTTCCCTTTATTCTGACAAGGTTTCCTAATGTAACTCATCAAAAGTAGTTTAAAACTCAGTAGTCTTGCCACTCTGTTTGTAATAGAACAGGTACGTACCTCAGCTGCTATCTTTTCCTTTATTGAAAAACTGACAAAGCATTACCAAATATATCTGCCTGAAATATTTGAGGCTAAGTATAAAACATCAAGATACGTGATAACAAATGCATCTGTGATGATCTGCAGTGAAAAAAATTATGCATAAAACTGTCAAAGGCCAACAAAGTACTCCCCAACTTGGAGAGCAGTATTGAAGTTAGAAAAATAATTTTGCCCAGAAGGCAAAAATGTAATGGAAAATAAAGGCTGCAGGGTGATATTACTTCTACTCTTTCCATGAGGAGCTAAAACCTGGATAATATAGGCAAGTTGCTAAGTCTATCCAGGCTTCCCTGCACACATCTAGAAAAGAAGCAGGCAGACTGGAATGATTTCCAGGGTTCCTTTCAAAGCCAAAAGTCTTATGAATTTTTAGTGATTTGCAATTGTTCGGAAGAAGAAGAGAAAATTCGGATTCTTAAAAATCCTCAGTTGAAAATGAAGTTTTCTTTTTTTAACTCCTGGGAATTATAATTGAAATACAATGGCCACAACTCTCTATAATGTATTTTTTTTGCAGCTTATTTTTCTAGCACTTTATGAAGAAAATAAAATGAGCTAGATGTATGCAGATGTATTTTATAGTTAACTAATTTTCCTTTCCTATCATAGGCAGTTTGCCTTCTTTGTTATGTGATTAACAGCCACCAGTTTAAAATAAATGCTCAACCTGGACAACTGGACACCTGTTCCCATACCCAACACAGAAACCAGCTTAACCCAATGGATGTAACTTCTGTGTTGTTCCATCCTGTCCCAGCATGTTCCATTTCTATTTAAAGTTGGAATTTAAAACATCAAAATGGATCTCTAGGGCAAAATCTGCAGATAAAATTTCCCACTTTAATTAATGTATTGGATGGTGAAATATTTATATGAGAAAGGCTGATTATTATTAATTTGATATTTTTTCCCTTCCTATACAGACTTGTACTAGATAGGGTAAATTTTGAGATGATACTATATCTTACCTTTTATTATTTGGATTTTCTTTGTTAGGTACTTTTTGGAGATGTATTACCGAACATATAATATGATTAGTGGAGAAGGAGGATTAGTGAATGAGTGCCAGACTAGACGTGGTCTCCCAAAGGAAACTGACAAGCCCTTGATTTTCTGTGCAACAGCTGTTGAAACAAGGAGCACCCTAGGCTGTTTGCAATCATTTCATTGTGTGAATAAGAATGAGCTTTTCCAGGCCATCATTCTTTGGGGACTCTTCTTGTTCTATGTTGAAACTCTCTAGCTGCCACTTGAGATGGAGTGAGCGCAATCCTGTGGATTGGTGCTGTTTATTGCTTACTTGGTTGCAGGTGCAACTTGACCTTTGAGTTAGATACTCAACCTGGTTTTGAGGGGAATTAGTACCTTCTAACCTGACACAGAGCACAGATAATTATTAGTGGTCAGACCTGAAATTGAATCCCAGTTCCAAACCATTCTAATACTTCTATTACCAAAACTAAAAATCATGATAATAAGAGCTAATGTGAATTGTTTTAGGCAAGTGCAAAATGCTTTACATGTTTCTCAACTAATATTTGCAATAACCCATGGAGGCAAGTACTGTTGTTCCTTGGTATTTTAAGGGGAATTGGTTCCAGGACACCTGCTGATACCCAAATTCAGTTGCTTGAGTCGCTCATATAAAACAGCATAGTGAAGTGAGCACTTGGCATCCATGGATGTGGAACCCCTGGATACAGGAAGGCAAGCTGTATTATTATTAGCACAGAGAGATTAAATAATTTGTTTAAATTGAAAGTGGTCATTTGCATGTAGGTTTTTACTTTAAATTATCTTGTTCCTAGTCACCTTGTGTGACAGTGTTATTGTTTTCCTTAGAGTCCTAGATTAGTTTCCTTGTGTAAAAATAGGAATAATAATGTTTCTTTCTTATCATATATATGAGTGCTATATACCTAAATATATGAAGGCTTCCCCGGTGGTGCAGAGGTTAAAGTGTCTGCCTGCAATGTGGGAGACCTGGGTTCCATCCCTGGGTTGGAAAGATCCCCTGGAGAAGGAAATGGCAACTCCATTATTCACTCCAGTATTCTTGCCTGGAGAATCCCATGGACGGAGGAACTTGGTGGGCTACAGTCCACGGGTCGCAAAGAGTCAGACATGACTGAGCGACTTCACTTTCAAATATACATATATATTCATACAGACATATCTATGTCTGTCTCCTGTCTCTGTCTCTTTATCTCTTTTTCTCTGTCTCATCATTTAGCACAAAGCCTAACCAATGACAGGTTCTTAAAAAGCAGAAGCTCATCTTTTCTTTGCTTGTGCAAGATGCCTACTCTAATGTTGAACTGAACCCAGAGAAGAAAGCAAGAATTTGGTATGTATCAGTGACAGACACATTTGGTTTAGTGTAGGTCTGACAAATTCATTGAATTTACTGAAGGCAAAATCAAGTCTGATTTTTTTCTGATTCCTCGCACAATGGCTAGGCTATAAAAATATCACTACCAGCCATTTATGAATTACTACACATTCATAATTTTTATTCATACTAATCAGTTCAGTTCAGTCGCTCAGTTGTGTCCGACTCTTTGCGACCCCATGAATTGCAGCACGCCAGGCCTCCCTGTCCATCACCAACTCCCGGAGTTCAATCAGACTCACGTCCATCAAGTCAGTGATGCCATCCAGCCATCTCATTCTCTGTCGTCCCCTTCTCCTCCTGCCCACATTCCCTCCCAGCATCAGAGTCTTTTCCAATGAGTCAACTCTTCTCATGAGGTGGCCAAAGAACTGGAGTTTCAGCTTTAGCATCATTCCTTCCAAAGAAATCCCAGGGTTGATCTCCTTCAGAATGGACTGGTTGGATCTCCTTGCAGTCCAAGGGACTCTCAAGAGTCTTCTCCAACATCACAGTTCAAAAGCATCAATTCTTCGGCGCTCAGCTTTCTTCACAGTCCAACTCTCACATCCATACATGACTACTGGAAAACCATAGCCTTGACTAGATGGACCTTAGTTGGCAAAGTAAGGTCTCTGCTTTTCAATATGCTACCTAGGTTGGTCATAACTTTTCTTCCAAGGAGTAAGGGTCTTTTAATTTCATGGGTGCAGTCACCATCTGCAGTAATTTTGGAGCCCCCCAAAAATAAAGTCTGACACTGTTTCCACTGTTTCTCCATCTATTTCCTATGGAATGATGGGACCAGATGCCATAATCTTCATTTTCTGAATGTTGAGCTTTAAGCCAACTTTTTCACTCTCCTTTTTTACTTTCATCAAGAGGCTTTTAGTTCCTCTTCACTTTCTGCCGTAAGGATGGTGTCATCTGCATATCTGAGGTTATTGATATTTCTCCCAGCAATCTTGATTCCAGCTTGTGTTTCTTCCAGTCCAGAGTTTCTCATGATGTAATCTGCATATAAGTTAAATAAGCAGGGTGACAATATACAGCCTTAATGTACTCCTTTTCTTATTTGGAACCAGTCTGTTGTTCCATGTCCAGTTCTAACTATTGCTTCCTGGCCTGCGTACAGATTTCTCAAGAGGCAGGTCATGTGGTCTGATATTCCCATCTCTTTCAGAATTTTCCACAGTTTATTGTGATCCACACAATCAAAGGCTTTGGCATAGTCAATAAAGCAGAAATAGATGTTTTTCTGGAACTCTCTTGCTTTTTCCATGATCCAGCGGATGTTGGCAATTTGATCTCTGGTTCCTCTGCCTTTTCTCAAACCAGCTTGACAAAACTATTATTATCACTTCCCTTTTTAGATAGAGTGACAGTTACAGAGATGAAATGATACAGAAAGTGACAGTAAAAGTTGTTGTTGTTTAGTTCTTAAGTCATATCCAACTCTTTGCAACCACATAATCTGTAACCCACCAGGCTCCTCTGTCCATGGGATTTCTCAGGAAAGAAAATTGAAGTAGGTTGCCATTACCTTCTCCAGACAGTAAGGCTATGTTAGTACAACTACAAACCTCATGATTTTTCCTGTAAATCAGATATCCTCTGTGGCAGACAGATCCTAGGATTCCCTGCCCCAGATGTGCATGTTTGAGTGTCAGTGGGACCTGTGATTTGCTATAACAATAGAATTGGCAAACTTAAGGGATTTTGCAGATGTAAAAAGGGTCATATATCAGTTGATTTTGCATTAATCAAAAGAGAGATTATATTGGGTGAACCAGACTTAATCATACAAAAATGCTTAAAATAAGGATGGGGCCCTCCCTGAGGTGAATGATTCTCTTGTGGACTTCATGAAGTAGGCAGCCATATTAGATAAACTTACATGGCAAGGAACTGTGTATATCCTCTAAGTGCAGTCTCTAACCATGTGCTAGAAAAAAAACTGAGACCCTCAGTCATACAGCTGCAAGGAAATGAATTCTGTCAACAACTTATATTAGGTTGCAAGTAGATTCTTTGGGAAAGGCAATGGCAGCCCACTTCAGTACTCTTGCCTGGAAAATTCCATGGGCAGAGGAGCCTGGTAAGCTGCAGTCCATGGTCGCTAAGAGTCAGACATGACTGAGCGACTTCACTTTCTCTTTTCACTTTCATGCATTGGAGAAGGAAATGGCAACCTGCTCCAGTGTTCTCGCCTGGAGAATCCCAGGGACGGGGAAGCCTGGTGGGCTGCTGTCTATGGGGTCACACAGAGTCGGACACAACTGAAGCGACTTAGCAACAGCAGCAGCAGCAGTAGATTCTTTCCCATTCAAGATTGAAAATGAGAACACAGCCTAGTTGAAACATTGATTGCAGTCGTGTGAATTCCTGAGTAGAGGACCTATCTAAGCTGTGCTCAGTCTCAAGGTACGTATAAAGTGTGAGATAATAATATGTGTTGGTTTAAGTTACTAAGTTTGCAGTAATTTGTTGTATAGCAATAGAAAACTGTAGCAATATAAGAAATATTCAACTAATATTTGTGGAGTATTTTCTATGTGCAAAGTACTGTGCTGAGGCTGTATTAAGTGCAGATAAAGTTGTTTTCTCGAATTATTGTTCTCCAGAAAATTACAGCTACAATAGTAGAATCACACTGGCATCCTGGTATCATTTGACTTCTAGGACATTTTATTAGTCTTTATTCATAGTCCTGTTAATCAGAACATGATAGTCAGCCAAGTAGTAGCATGTATTTCTTGAATTTTGATAAGAATTGGGATAAGAAAACTATTTTTGAATATAAAGGATATTAATTTGGACATGAGTTCTCTTCTAACTTCATATGAAAATATGATATTTAAAGTTAGCTTAATTAAATAGGTGTTTTAAATGATAATTTCAGGTTTGGATCCATTTGAAGGTTATAGATCTTTTGAATTCCTTTTTAATTAAATATCAGTATTTATGACCATAGTTAAGTCTTATTGTCCCCTGAATTGGATCAGCATAGTTCCTAAATTAAGTGAATAAAAACAGATGATATAAATTCAATATTAATTTAAATGAATTTTATTAGAAAGAGTGTTCTTTGGATTCTAATCATGGAAATCTTGGGGAGAAAAAAAAATTCCAAATTAAATTCAAAGGTGTACAATGCTAAATAAATATGTTTTTATTGTGATCTACATTTGTATTTCTTAACTGCCATAGGATTTTCAACATTGACTTTCATTCAAATTTGTTTACATACTGTAAAAATCAATTAAGCTGTATAGGTCCTTCTTATGTTAGAGGGCACGATTTAAACTCCAGAGAAAATCTCCTAATTCCTGTATAGGATGATTTTAGATCTTGGGCTTTCAAGAAAGTACTACAGAAGATACTTTTTTAAGCTTTGTTAATCTCAAAATAAACAACTATTGTAGGAGATATCCATGTTTTGGTCTTTTCTGAAACCCAGGTACCATCCAGATAATATTAAACATCAATATGCTCAAACTGTTTATAAATTAAGTGTTCAGTTCAGTCACTCAGTAGTGTCTGACTCTTTGCTACCCCATGGACTGCCAGGCTTCCCTGTCCATCACCAACTCCTGGAGCCAAGTGTGCTAACATCAAATATAGAAAAAGTGCTAATTAGCACCAATAAATAATCAATAAAAGGTTAATATTCTGAAGTAAATTTATGTAATAGTGGGTACACTAAATGCAAGATTTCAGAATAAGTGAGACAGAGTTTATAGTAAACAGAGGAATGAATTTAAGTTTTGTTCTCATTTAAATATAACTTTTTAAGCTCTTTACTGTCTACATTCTTAACAAACAAAAAATAACTTTCGTGGAATATCTCACATTATTGAAAAATATGCTTTCTTAATCCTAATCTCTGAGACAAAACTCTCTTCCCCTCATTTCTTTTCTTGATTTGGACTGAAAATTCATAGTGAAAGAAGGGGGAAAATAATCCTTTATTCTTAGAAAACCCAAACAGTAACTGGTAGGTAGCTTTGAAATACCAATATAATTTTTTTTTCTATGTAGCCAATTTTAAAGCAAAGCATGCGTGCACATACAAACAGACGCACAAAGACTTTAGTCATTAATATGACTGATTTTCTGTTTTTCTGAGTCTGTCACTTCTACTAGAAGTAGCTGCTAGGCTTGACTTCCTCCATTAATGAGATCGGTTCAGGAAGAGTGTAATTTTCCCAGTAATACTCTTGGAGAACTTTTTGACTCAACAATCCCATGCTTCAAAATCTCAAAGTTGCAGTCCATGTGTACAAACATGTACCATCAAGAGATTTCATGTCCTATCAGTTCTCTTAACCATTAGTGTCTGTATTCCCTGTTAATGTAAAGGATAAAGAAAAGGAGAAATTGAAGTGAACATCTTTTTCCTCTCAGTTTATCTGTGTTTAGAAGACCTCTCTTTCTGAGTAAAATACATGAGAGAAAACATAACTGCTTGCATGCTACCTGCATTTCATTATTTTTCAGTTTCAATTTTTGCTTGCTTTATCTTTCTTCATCATTATGGAAATTTCTCTCTGGGTTTCTGAGTTACTGTGTTTTGCCAGTTAAATCAATAAAACCCTTTATTTGAAGAAAGAATTGCATTACAGTATTGTCAATAAAGAATGGTTATTGCAAGAAGAGGCTCAGAGAAAATAATTAAGAGATGGAAATCTCTGAAGAAACTTTTGCAAACCAATTGTAGATGTAATCTATTTATGTAAATGATGGGTTTACATTTGTATAGCACCTTTCATCCAAATAAATTGCTGGGTGCTTAACAATTGTGACTATTATATTCTTGAATATGAGTATATTCTTTCCTTTCTCTTAAGTTGTTTTCATGATGAAATCTTGGGTCTGCTTGATAAAGTTTGATATGGGTTATTTAAGGCAAGAAACGTAAAAGAACAGATGATCCATTTGAGACAATTAAATTACATCAATGTGGTTCAATGTGCACAAATCCCAAAACTTTGGGATTGCAAGGCTATAACTGGCCCTGTCTGACTGTATAACTGTCTGACTCTTTGCAACCCCATAGACTGTAGCCTGTCAGGCTCCTCTGTCTAAGAGATTCTCCAGGCAAGAATACTGGAGTGGTTTGCCATTTCCTTCTCCAGGGGACTTTCCTGACCCAAGGACTGAACCGTGGTCTCCTGCATTGCAGGCAGATTCTCTACCATCTGAGCTACCAGGGAAGCCCTATAACTGGGCCTAGGGAACAAAAAGTAAGTGCCTTCACTCTGTTATATTTTCTTTCTTATAACCATGACGACATATTTACCCACTAAAACTACCTCAGCTTTCCTTTGTGCCTTTACTTTTGCCTTTCTCAATCAGAAGTGTGAGGGCTTCTATTTGATGTGGTAATTGCAACTTTCTCCTCACCAAACTGCAATTGTTTCCAATTATTTGTTGTAGTTATTGTCCCTATACAGGGTAAAATTCAGCTTTCTCAGATTCTACTTTGGTCCTCCATCCTCCCTTTCTCTTCACTCATTTTCTTTCTTGAAAAAATAAATTTCTTTACAGGTGTCAAACACTCTACCATAAAAAGAAATACATTTGAATCCATTCCAATAAAGTGTATGAACCTAGAACCTATTATACAGAGTGAAATAAGTGAGAAAGAGAAAAGAAACAAATATTATATATTAGCACATATATATGGAATCTAGATGTTCAAGCTGGATTTAGAAATGGCAGAGGAATCAGAGATCAAATTGCCAACATCCAATGGATCATAAAAAAAAAAAACACACACACACAACAAGAGAGTTCCAGAAAAACATCTACTTCTGCTTTATTGACTATGCCAAAGCCTTTGATTGTGTGGATCACAGCAAACTGTGGAAAATTCTGAAAGACATGGGAATTCCAGACCACTTGACCTGCCTCTTGAGAAATCTGTATGCAGGTCAAGAAGCAACAGTTAGAACTGGACATGGAACAACAGACTGATTTCAAATAGGAAAAGGAGTATATCAAGGCTGTATATTGTCACCCTGCTTATTTAACTTATATGCAGAGTACATCATGAGAAATTCTGGACTGGATGAAGCACAAGCTGGAATCAAGATTGCCAGGAGAAATATCAATAACCTCAGATATGCAGATGACACCACCCTTATGGCTGAAATTGGAGAAGAACTAAAGAGCCTCTTGATGAAAGTGAAAAAGGAGAGTGAAAAAGTTGTCTTAAAACTCAACATTCGGAAAACAAAGATCATGACATCTGGTCTCATGGCTTCATGGCAAATAGATGTGGAAACAATGGAAATGGTGTCAGACTTTATTTTCTTGGGCTCCAAAATCACTGCAGATGGTGACTGCAACCATGACATTAAAAGACACTTGCTCCTCAGAAGAAAACCTATGACCAACCTCGACAGCTTATTAAAAAGAAGAGACATTACTTTGCCAACCAAGGTTAGTCTAGTCAAAGCTTTGGCTTTTCCAGTAGTCATGTATGGATGTGAGAGTTGGACTATAAAGAAAGCTGAGTGCCAAAGAATTGATGTTTTTGAACTGTGGTATTGGAGAAGACCCTTGAGAGTCCCTTGGACTGTAAGGAGATGCAGCCAGTCCATCCTAAAGGAAATCAGTCCTGAATATTCATTGGAAGGACTGATGTTGAAGCTGAAACTCCAATACTTTTGCCACTTGATGTGAAGGACTGACTCATTTGAAAAGACCCTGATGCTGGGAAAAATTGAAGGCAGGAGGAGAAGGGGACAACAGAGGATGAGATGATTTGATGGTATCACCGACTTAATGGACATGAGTTTGAGTAAGCTCTGGGAGTTGGTGATGGACAGAAAACCCTGGCATATTCTAGTCCATGGGGTTGCAAAGAGTTGGACAGAACTGAGGGACTGAACTGAATTGAACACATATATATGTAAAATATATAGCCAGTGGGAATTTGCTGTATGATGCAGGAGTTCAAACTGGGCTTTGTGACAACCTAGATGGGTAGGGTGGGGTGGGAGGTGGAAGGTAGAGGGAGGTTCACAAGGGAGGGGACATATGGATGCCTATGACTGATTCATGTTGATGTATGGCAGAAACCAACACAATATTGGAAAGCAATTATCCTCCAATTAAAAATAAATAATTTTAAAAATATAGAAACTTATACAATGACTGTATATTCAAACCAAGATGAATTTGTAGTGAAAAATAACTTCAAGGTATGTTGTTTGCTGTTTGGATGAATTAGTTGCAAACTGGATTCAGTAAATACACTAAAAATATGTGAAAGTTGTGTGTTATTCAGAGGATGATTGGCTTAGGATAGTGAAAGCAAGCATTAAGAAATAACTGCCGCCTCTCTAAAACGAATATTAAGAGGAGTATTGAACTGTTCTCTGGGAGTACCAGTAAATGAAGTGTGGAACTAATTGGATTCTCAAAAATTGACCCCATCAGTATTATTATTTGAGTTTTGTCAGTGTGAGCACAGAGTAGGCAGAGACCCAGTCACTGAGGACTGACCATGTTCTGGGCACTGTGGATAAAACAGAAACAGGGCGCAGCCTTTGCTTCTGATTAATTAGTGCATTGAAGCTTATGTGGCTAATTGCAATGATAAAGAAAATGAAGAGAAGTTCTTTATGGTTGCAGTTACACAGAATAAAAGCCTATTACCCAGGATTAGACAAGGAGAAGTATATCGTATTATCATTTTCCTGGCTAATTTATCGTTTGTGACTTTAAATATATCTTGATAGTAATGAAGGTATACCTTCAGTTCTAAGCATGAAGCCTTCTATAAGGCAGAGTAATAAACAAAATTCTCTCAGGGCAGGTACATGCCTATTTTATATCTTTCTGACTTTAAAAGTTAATTGGCTCTTAAAACATGACATCAGATATAACTCCTTACCAGAGTAGTTGAAAGGAATGATTTAAGGATAACTTGAAATTACAAAGGGCTTCACAAATTAAATTAATTCTCTCTTGTGATTGCCTTTCTCAGTAGAAAAATATTGTCCTTCTATAAATGACAGTTAAAATGGTAGTTAAAATAAATAAGTTAACACAGAGGAAAAAAATAAAAATTAACATTATATTGGCCTTATGGCTTGATGATAAAATTTCTTCTTCCCTATTAAAGGTAATGCCTTTAATTATTAGAGTTATGGCTTTCTTAACGCATGTACATCTTTTTATATCATCAACAGCAGCAACAACATTGTTATCATTATTTTCTTTGTTACTATAACACTAGTCACATTAGCAGTTTGTACTAAAATATTTAATAACTTTGTCCAGATACTGACTATATGTGATAGATGGACTGCTTCTAAATTGCTGCAGTCCAGGCGTTCTCTGTTCTGGTCTGTGTGTCAAAATATAGTGAAAAAGAGAGGCCTCGAAAGCAGAAGGACAATGATTCCTTTGAGATGACTTTCATAATTTGAGCTAGGGAAGCAGTAAGTAAAACAGCTCCTTGTTGACCTCTGCACTTTATCTTTCTCTCTTTTTTTTCCCCCATAGGTCTAATTCTGGATTTAATTCCTTCTGTTGTTTTGCATAAGCAACGTTAAGATTTGTCCTGAGTTCCAGCACTAGGGGATAGTTTAGCTCAGAGTCCTTTCAGTTAAATTCTGGTATAAAAAGATGCTTCTATATGATAGGTTGATATTGTAAAATTTTGTTGCTCTAGCTTTTCCTTTTCTCTTATGTTTTTTGAATTGTTAGGTTCAGTTGATTTGAAGTGGGGCCGTTTTGCTTATTCTAAGAATTTTGTATATTCTTATTGAGAATTAGGACAGGTGATTAGGTTGGTTTACTTTTTTATTGCAGATGCAATCCAGAAAAAAGCAGTATTTTCCAAACTGATCAGCAGTGACAATGTTGAACTAAGCCTTGTCATCTTGGAACAGTGAAGGTTAAAGAAATTCCCCAGACTTCTTGTGTTTCTGAAAAGGTCTGACTTGGAAGAACCATCCCTCCCACATGACATTGATAAGACTCATGGGTGCCTCCTAATTTATTGATGACAAGCCAGACACAGACCTACCAGATTCCTAGTTTTGCCTCCTAAATGATTAGCTGAAAGGCTTGCCCCATTGATCAGTCAGAACAGAATGCTAGTCAACAGACTTGGGTTAAATTTCTCTCCTGTCAGTTCCCTAAATATCAACACAACCTCAGCCTGAGCAGCATACAACCTTCCTTAGCAATCTTTCCCAAGGATTTTTAAGACCTCAGGAGAAAGCAAATTCTAATCTACTACCTACTATCCTGTCACCCCAGCTGTGGTGTGTGTGTGCACACTCAGTCACTCAGTTGTGTTCGGCTCTTTGTGACCCCCATGAATGGTGGCACACCGGTTCCTCTGCCCATGGGAATTTTCAGGCAAGAATACTGGAGTGAGTTGCCATTTCCTTCTCCAGGGGTCATTCTGAGCCAGGGATTGAACCCAAGTCTCCTTCATTGGTAGCCGGATTCTTTGCCTTTGAGCCATCAAGCTTCGGAGAAGGCATTGGCACCCCACTCCAATACTCTTGCCTGGCAAATCCCATGGACGGAGGAGCCTGGTGGGCTGCCGTCCATGGGGTTGCGAAGAGTCGGACACGACTGAGCGACTTCACTTTCATGTTTCACTTTCACGCATTGGAGAAGGAAATGGCAACCCACTCCAGTGTTCTTGCCTGGAGAATCCCAGGGGTGGTGGAGCCTGGTGGGCTGCTATCTATGGGGTCGCACAGAGTCGGACACGGCTGAAGCGACTCAGCAGCAGCAGCAGCAGCATCCAGCTTACCACAAAAGGAACAGTATATAAGCTTTGTATACACTGGTTGTTGGGACACCTTTTCCTCTCTGTATTCTTCTCAACAGAGCCTACTGGTTGTGGCTTTAAACCTGAAAGACAAGCCATTTGTCACAAAGCTACAAAGCATTAGAGGTTTTTATTTTTTTGCATTGTAATTTTAGTATTGGTCATTAGTTGGCATTATACATCAATAGCCAAAATCATTGTTCTACTTCATTTTGTTATTAGCTGTATTCAAGACCAAAGAAAAAACACTATAGAGCTAATAACTTACATATTTATGAAGCCTGTCCATTAGTTGAAAGGTCACCCTCTTTCCTTTAATACATCCTTTAAATCACGTGTTATATATTGATTACATAAGCCTTG
The DNA here is from genome assembly GCF_016772045.2 of Ovis aries. Taxonomy (NCBI): domain Eukaryota; kingdom Metazoa; phylum Chordata; class Mammalia; order Artiodactyla; family Bovidae; genus Ovis; species Ovis aries. Next base: position 78,570,524 of record NC_056059.1, read on the forward strand.
ACTTGTGAACATTGACTTCAGAAGCCAGTCAGAATATTCAACTACAGAGGAGTGGTGAATATTTATTGATAAAGAGATAAATAGAGAGGGGGGCTCTGTTTTAACAGTAATATTGATTCTTTTTGAAAGGGGTAGAAGAAACTTTGAATGAGATTACCACACCTCCTAAGATCAAAATAAAGAAAGCTTGCTTTGTTGTGGAAAATCTGTTGGCACTAAAAGAGTGTAAGAATTTTGGACATCAAAGAAATTTCAAGATGTTAGATGAATGAAGTTCAGAAAATTACTTAAATTCTGGAAATAGCAGCAAGCACACTGGGAAAGTATCAAGGAGTATTAGAGAAATGAACTTAAGAGAAGGCAAGGTCACTAAAGCCAAATTAAATCTATATGACAGGCTAAAAAAGAGTTCTATATATTCATTTAAAAAGTACTTAAGTGCTTGCTATGGCGCAGCTGGTAAAGAATCCGCCTGCAATGTGGGAGACCTGGGTTCAATCCCTGGGTTGGGAAGATCTCCTGGAGAAGGGAAAGGCTACCCACTCCAGTATCCTGGCCTGGAGAATTACATGGACTATATATTTCATGGGGTCACAAAGAGTCAGACACTACTGAGCAACTTTCATCATCATCATCATACCACACAGAAAAAAAGAACCACACACCCCTGCCTCTATGAGCTCATGCTTTAGCAGATATACTCAGAAATGACTGCTCTTAAAATGATATTATAAGGGCAGGTATATGTGAGTTATTACTAGGTTGACTGGAGTCAGAGAAATCTAACAGAAGAGCCATGGTCTCAAGGAGTGACCTGGAGTGATACCCTCAAAAAAAACCTGGATCCAAGGAAGTACACTTTTGAGAGACTCCCTGTTAAACTTCAGACATGGAATATGTAATTAAAACATTCTTGGGTTAATCATTCATTGAGGAATGTGATACATTAATGTAGTAAGAAAAGATATGAAAGGAGGCTGAGAAGATAACCTTGGCATATCATATCATTTTTAGGTTAGTTTCAATAGGACATTTATCCTTGAATAATGCACCAGGGAAATGTGTGTAGTTAGGACACAAAGGATTGGAGAAGGAAGTGGCAACCCACTACAGCGTTCTTGTCTGGAGAATCCCAGGGATGGCAGAGCCTGGTGGGCTGCTGTCTATGGGTCACACAGAGTCGGACATGACTGAAGTGACTTAGCAGCAGCAGCAGCAGCAGCAGCAGGACTCAAAGCAAAAGTACAGGGAACATGAAACATACCAAAGGGAAGCCAAGTAGGATATTAACAGATGGAGCCTAGTCTTGAGTTAGTTGAGCATTTAATAGTAACAATAATTTAAAAAAATAATAATAACTTGACCCAAATGCATAGTGAAAAAATTAAAATATGTATACTTCAGAGAGAAGAAAAGTGATAACTGAATAAGGTTAGAGTCCGCTGAGCCTGCCTAAAAAAGGAAACAGAGGAGAAAAACATTAGAGCAACATCCTATTAAATCAGAAAAAAAATATCATAATTGGCAAAACAAAATGTTTCCGCTGTTGCCAAAGTAGTGGAATTACTCAAAGTACGGAAAATGGAAAAGTTGTTAGAAGGGTAGTTTTGACATAAGTTTATGGCCCTCTTCAGAGTTTTGAGGCAAGTGTTTCAAAATGCTCATTTGTACTTTTGATTCAAGATTCTGCTGAGGAGCATTTTTTAGCTGGGGGAAAAAAATGATGAAAGTCTTTTCTTTACTCGGCAGATTTCCTAGGGCTAAGACAATTTTCAGAGCAAGAAGCCAAAGAATGTAAATGGGTTAAAATTCTAGAAGAGAAAGCAGGAAATTCACCATGTAAGACAGAGACTGTGGGGATCACCACTGCAGATTTCTGCATCTTACATGAAAATGGGTTATTATTTGCCAGAAGAGGAGGTGGAAGGAATAGTTGGTCCTGCCCCACCTTCCTTCCCAACCTCCCAAAATAAGATAAATATGTGTCATAATGAGACACTTGTTTTATTCATTGATATTAAACTTATGGATTGTAAGCTGCACAGCTAATTGGCACCCTGCTGAGGTGAAGCCAAGAAAATATTTCCTTTATTCTCATAGCATCTTGGTAGTCTGAACCTTCCTTCAGATAAAAGGAAGCTTTAACGGTATTGTTATGGAGTGCCATAACACTAAGAATGAAAGATTACTTATGGACACCTGGGAATTTCTTGTGTTCTCCAAATTTTGTGTCTGGTTTTGCAATCACAAGACATACACTTGTAATTATTCAGGGCCCTGTAATACAGACATACATGTATGCATGTAATAATACTATTTTTATTGATCATTCTTAGTGTGTATGTCTTAATCTAAAATATGAATAAGCTTAGGGTTCAATTAATTCAACTTTAAAGCCTAAAATAACTTTTTAAAGAAATTCTGGGGAAAACCAAGTCATGAGAATAATTATCTGGGATTTCATGAGAGCCTCTGGCTGAGAGTAAGCAGAGTAAGAAATGAGGATGGTAACTTTGGATTTCATTTCTTGAGATTTTAGTAATTTTGATGCGCAATTCAGTTTTGGACTTTAATTTCTTCCTGGGCTTTGATAGATGGGAGAGGAATTAATAGTATTTAAATGTTGCTGCTACTGCTGCTAAGTCACTTCAGTTGTGTTTGACTCTGTGCGACCCCATAGATGGCAGTCCACCAGGCTCCCCCATCCCTGGGATTCTCCAGGCAAGAACACTGGAGTGGGTTGCCATTTCCTTCTCCGCTGCATGAAAGTGAAAAGTGAAAGTGAAGTCACTCACTCGTGTCCAACTCTTCACGACCCCATAGACTGCAGCCTACCAGGCTCCTCCGTCCATGGGATTTTCTAGGCAAGAGTACTGGAGTGGGCTGCCATTGCCTTCTCCGATTTAAATGTTAGACATTTGAATATTTGTGTTCTTTGAGGTGTGTTTCATTGAACTGATTCCCAAATTTCTAGTAACCTCTATCTGTCCTTGGGACAAATATGAAATATTTAGGATGGAAATTATTCCAGGAAGCAATTTTATTTTTACTTTATTGGCCAGTGAGGATAGTGTGGTCTTGAAACTAATTGTGTAATATTTTGATTTAATCTAATATTTTCTTGAGGCAAAAGCTAAACCCACATCCAGTGGTCCCAGGATGATATTCCAAACAAGTTGTATTCTCCAAAAAGGAGGTGAAACTCGCTCAGTTGTGTCCAGCTCTTTGTTACCCTATGGAATATATAGTCCATGGAATTCTCCAGGTCAGAATACTGGAATGGGTAGCCTTTCCCTTCTCCAGGGGATCTTCCCAACCCAGGGATCAAACCCGGGTCTCCCATATTGCAGGCAGATTCTTTACCAGCTGAGCCACTAGGGAAGCTCAAGCTGTATTTGGTATATGGCAATTATATCAGGAAATGGGGGTAGGACCAACCTGAGAGAATAATGGTCATTTCCACCCAGGGGCACAGACACATCCTTGCTTTTAATTACTAAGGGTTAATTGTTAAGACCCACAGGTTAAAATAATAAAATCTGGGGAGTGATAGAGTGCAACTTATTTCCTGATAAATCTTTTTCCTGGAAAAATAATTTATTACAGTTCCTGGGAGAGAACAGTATTCTGAAGTTAACTTTTGCAATTCTTCCGACCTTCCAACTCTTTCCCTTGCTAATTGCCTAAAGCAATTTAAGAGAAGACAAATTGATCAACATAATAATTATTGTTGAGAATTGACTCTTGGTTATTAGTGTTTTGAGCACTGGCAATTTTTGTATGGGCTTCTGTTATAGTTTTTGTAAATTATCATGGAACTCTGCTTAGTTTATTTTTATATTCCCTCAGTTTCATAGTTTTCATAATTAATTTTAGGTCAGTTATACATACATATCACTATCTGTAACATAAAAAACCTTGTGCTAAGTTTAATACCAACAGTAGGGCATTAGTTAGAAAATAGAAAATAATCTGGGTTGAACAACTTCAATAAGAATGGTTTACTTGAAACCCTTCAAAGGTTTTACAAATGATGGGATAACTTATGTAAAATATGATAGTGTGACTCAAGTTAATAAAATTTAAATATAGACTAGGATTTGGAAATATAAAAATCTAGGGTATATCAGTGGTGGTATCTGCATACATGAAAATGTCTGGATGCATGTGACTTTTCCTATGAATTTTTTTTCACTTAATTTTATCTTAATTACTCTGTAGTAAGTTTTGCATTTGTAATAAGTAAAACTTAGAATTAATCTAAAAATAAAATTTTCTATAAAATGAAAATAAGTAGGTTTGGGTGATTAAAAACTGTAATTCATTATAAACTAATTATTTCACTTCTGCTGGTTTGCTCTGTTTTAATTTTATGCTTAGGTGTAAAAAACAGGTTGTTCCAATTAATTCCTCTTGTTGGACATTTAATTTTACTTCCCAATTAAACCTATATTATTGGATATTGAAGTTGTGCCAAATTATTTTAGTTAATTCACCAAGCAAATGTATAACTCTTTAATTGAAATTAAAGGTTTTAAATGAATTAGAACATAATTAAAATACAGCTTAAAAATGTATGTATGCTTATATCTTAATTCTGCATAATAAAGCTTTATCTTTTTATTATTTTGATTCCATTTTAGGAAATTATGTAGTATCATGCTTCTTTTTCAGTGCCTTTACTATATATTACTCAGTTGTTATTATCTTCTATTATGTCCACCATTTCTATTTGTCCTTTCTCACTTCCATCCCTGCCCTGGTTTCTTTCTTTCTGTCTTTCCCCTAGCTGTTTCCTTCTTCACTTTCTTTCTCCTTACTTCTACTCTGTCAATATTGTATTCTCTACTTGAAATTAAAGATTATGTTGTGGTCAAAACTATATTCCTCTGGCGGGAATTATGAAGTATAAAATTACCTCATTTGTATGTTTGTTGACACTAAATGAATTTCCTTATTATTTTCATATAATAAAATACAATGATTGAAATATGAGTAATAGCTTGATGAATACTTTCTGGTAACTTTGATATGTTCTTTTAGATCTTTCATTCTTTGACAGTAATTCTTCAGCTGTTTTACTGTTTTGTTTTTTCTTGTTTATTATAATTCTGTCCAGAATGTAGAGAAGGCTTATTACATCAAAGGCAGAGAAGCCTGCATGAATATACTCAAGCCACCATTTATGTCCGTAAAGTTGTGGATAATAAGAAGGTACCAGTCATTTTTGTGACTGTGACTAGTAATGATCCAGTTTACTTTCTGACTTGCTGTTGGATTTTCACTGAGGGCTGCCTGGGCTTGCCTTATTTTATGGGGGAGGAGCCATCAGACTGGAACAGAAAAGGAATGTTTCTGATTATATTTTTTATGTTTTTTAAAATATTTTGCTATGGTCATCTTTTTTTTTCTCCTCCTGCTTTTGTTCTTGTCCTTTATAAATGAAGGCAAACCTTTAATTCCTAATGTTAATACTTTTGAATTTCCTCCATAACAGTCAATTTCAAAATGTGATACAAGGTTGTCTGGGGTTCTCCCTTCTTTAACTTATTTCTGTGAGGCCAGAATTTTTGAATATACTTCAACCAAGATAACATACCAAATGGATTTCACTCTTGTTAGATGGCCACATCCTAATATCTGAAACTGGTGAATGTTTAACCTTAAGGGGATCAAAAACTTACAGGTGTGATTAAGTTAAGGCTTTTAGGATGGAGAGATTATTCAGGTGGCCCCAATGTAATCACAGGTATGCTTGTAAGAGGGAGTCAATAGGACAACATCAGAGAAGTGAAGATGGAATCAGAAGTTGGGAGTGGTAAGGAATGTATGCTTGCCAAAAGCCTCCAGAAAGAAAACAACTTTGATTTGCTTCATAATACCTACTTCAGATTTCTGACCATCAGAACTGTAAGATAATATGTTTTTATTGTTTTAAGCCACTAAGTTTGTAGTAATTTGTTACAATAGCAATAGAAGACTAACACAGGATTTGTGTTAGAGTGGCTGTGTCAGGCTGGTTATTAAAGAGCTTTAAACATCACAGAGTAAGATTGTTTTCAGATATGGAAGGGGAATTGGACGCTATTACTGTTGGTGCCTTGACCCTGATAATTTGAGATGTTACCTTTATCATATGTAAAATTTTCATATGTCCTTGAGCCTATTTCTGGACTTGCTATTCATTTATACTAGTCTCATTTCTATTTCTAATGTAGTACCAAATTGTTTTAATTATGAAGGTCTTAGAATATGCTTTAATTTCTGGTGGGGCTAGTCATGTTTAGTTTTTCATTTTAGGGTTTTCCTGGCTATTTTTTTTTTTTGCATGCTTTAATTCCCACTGTAGAATGATCTTTATACATCTCTAAATAATTTTTAAAAGTTCCCCATTTGACTCTAGAAATCAGATAGGTTTAAGAACTGTTGGTGAAGAGCACAGGTGGAAACTTTAAGGGCAGGTATGTTCTGTATAGGGGAAATTAAACTGGATCTGTGACAATTGCAAATTGAAAATATCAGTAAATAATTATTTGTAATCCACATGTTAATAATTGTTTTAAAAATCCAGTCTAGGCCAATTGATTTAGGAAATTTTTTAACATTAATAATCTTTACTGAAATTGATTAGCCTTTGTCATAGAAATTTCCCGTTGATATGTGAGAAAAATACAAAGGTTAACCCTTTTCAGTAATCTATCCAGTGTAATTTTCCACAACTACAATTTTTTTCTCTTATATTTCTAATTTTTAAACAACTATTGACTCATAATAAATTGACAATGTTAATTTGTTTAATCTGAAAGAGTAAGGAAACCAGAGATGAGATGGAGAAGGTTGTAAAACAGTAAAGGAGATTCCAGGATGTCATCTTTTGCTTATAACAAAAATGTGTTTCTTTAATACAACTCATACACACATATGAAAGCAGAATTCAGGAATTGATATAGCTATTAAAAAATGCTATACATGTAAAAAAGGAAAAAGAATAAGCTCATTGCTCACCCAAATGACTATTACTGGATTATAATTGGCAAATCAGGTTTTTAACAATAAAATGAGTAAATAGTAATTTCAGATATTAGCCTACTTTTGAGAATGAAAAGTAGCTTATAAGTACTGTGGTGCTGTGTTAATGGAAAGTCTCTCTAGGAGTAATGCCTAACAGAACCTTCTGCACAATGAGGGAAATATTCTGTCCAATATGCTGTCCAATATGATAATTGTTAAGTATGTGAGTCTACTGAGCACAAGGAATGTGGCTAGCACAACTCAAGAATATAACTTTTAATGACATTTAATTTTAGGTAAAGTTTTATTTAAAGTGACATGGAGCTAGTGACTACTGTGTACACCAACATTATTACCTCAAATAGCTCAAATTCAGTCTTCTTTGTTAAGAGTGGTAGTGCAATATCTAAGGTATGTGGAGTAAAGTTGTCTCTAAAAGTAACCAACTACCTTTCTTTGACTATTGCTAGCTGATCAGTGTATAGATAGGCTTGCTTGTAACCTGTACTTAGCTATTTATTAATACAAGAGCTATTTGCTACACCTTTTTAATGATCTAGTTGTAACTCATGATTTCCTGTGAAAAATAACTCTGTTAAACAATTCTTGTCTTAAGCAATCTGTACCAAACAGTTCTCTAGTAATAGTGCAAAATGAAAGTGAAGTCGCTCAGCCATGTCCAGCTCTTTGCGACTCCATGGATTGTAGTCTATCAGGCTCCTCAGTTCATGGAATTTTCCAGGCAAGAGTACTGGAGTGGGTTGCCATTTATGTTACATCTAAAAATTCTATAAACTCAGACTATGTGCTCTGTTTGAGCTCATAGTAAAAGTCAGTGGTGTACCACTAGACTTGGTTACTGCTATTTAATCTACTCTAGTTATTCTAATACTCTCCTGTGCCTTACAAGGGAGAATATAAAACTGAATCTTTGTGCTTTGTATGATATGATATTTCCTAGGTTGCTGAAGACCTTTTCTAAAGGGTTTTTTATGACTTATATTCTAATCATACGATTTATGTCATCATAAGAATCTGAAAACTGAATGCTCATTGCTTTGTGTTCATTATTCATAGGGTATTTCTGAATTATTTCATAGATACGGAATTTTTGATGCCAAACTAAAAAAAAAAATTGTCAACTTTCTGAAAATTCATGCCTGCTTTTTAAATAGAACACTAAAAGGATATAATGAGAAACTTTTTAGAGTTGTATATATAGTTAGAAAAAATAAAATATTTTTATTATAGAAAATTTGAAACATAAGTAGTATTAAAGATAATGGTAAAAAGAACATAGAATACTCATCATCCAGTTTCAGTGATTATCAGGGCACAGCCAAACTTGTTTCATCTACTGTCCCATCATTCTTCTCCCACATGAAAGAAAATACCAGACATTATATTGTCATCTACTGATATTTTATCATGATTTTTAAAGCTGAGAAAATCTCATGGAGAGAGGAGTCTGGCGGGCTAAGGTCCATAGGGTTACAAAGAGTCAGATGCAACCAAAACACATGATCTTTAAAATACAAAGTCTTTTTAAAAAGGACAATGACAAATCAAGTATCACGTCTAAATAATAACAATTTCAGTATCATCAAATCCAGTTAGTATTCATTTTTCATCATTGTTTTAGAACCCACAATTTGTCTGTTAAATGCAATGTCAAAGTAAGTACTATGCATATAGATAAATGTTTGTTTCTTGAGTCTTTTGGATGAATGTACTTTCTCCATTTAACATTTTTTCTTTAGAATTTTTCTACAAAAGAGAGGAAGGTATTTCCTATAGAATTATCTGCAGCCAGAATTTTAGTGATTTCAGAGCATTAACTAGACTTTGAGTAATACTGCCATAATTTACTCAACAAATATGCTAAAGATAGACTTTTGAGGGGTTTATATGCTTTATGATTGTTTTAGACAGTGGTGTAATAAATTGCTCTGCTGATACTTAGTCTGCATTTTTGTCAGGATGTATTTTGTATAGATACCTAAACATGGGATCATAGGGTCAAAAAGTAAAGTATATGAAATTCCAAGATACTGCCAAATTCTCTACCACTAGAGTTGTTCCCCTTTGAATTTCTACCAGCAATGTCTTAGTATGCTTGTTTCTCCACAACTTTGCCCAGACTACATAGCAAAACTTTTGGGTTTTTGCATAATAGTTGAGAAATGTTATCAAAGTGTAGTTTTTCTTTGCATTTACCTCACTATAAGTTAGATTAAACATACAGATAAGATAACTTTATGCTATCAGGGTATTAAGCAGTAACTTTTTTTTTTACCCAAAATAACATGTATGTGTGCAGTGGAAGTGACAAATCAATTTTAAGGGACTAGATCTGAGAGATAGAGTGCTTGATGAACTACGGATGGAGGTTCATGACATTTTACAGGAGACAGGGATCAAGACCTTCCCCCCAAAAAATAAATGCAAAAAGCAAAATGGTTGTCTGAGGAGGCCTTATAAATAGCTGTGAAAAGAAGAGAGGTGAAAAGCAAAGGAGAAAAGGAAAGATACGCCCATCTGAATGCAGAGTTGCAAAGAATAGCAAGAAGAGATAAGAAAGCTTTCCTCAGTGATCAGTACAAAGATATAGAGAAAAAAAATAGAATGGGAAAGACTAGAGATCTCTTCAAGAAAATTAGAGATACCAAGGAAACGTTTCATGCAAAGATGGGCACAATAAAGGACAGAAATGGCATAGACCTAACAGAAGTAGAAGATATTAAGAAGAGGTGGCAAGAATACACAGAAGAACTGTACAAAAAGATCTTCATGACCCAGATAATCACGATGATGTGATCAATCACCTAAAGCCAGACATCCTGGAATGTGAAGTCAACTGGGCCTTAGGAAGCATCAGTATGAACAAAGCTAGTGAAGGTGATGGGATTCCTATTGAGCTATTTCAAATCCTGAAAAATGATGCTGTGAAAGTGTTGCACTCAATATGGCAGCAAATTTGGAAAACTCAGCAGTGGCCACAGGACTGAAAAGGGTCAGTTTTCATTCCAATTGCAAAGAAAGGCAATGCCAAAAAATGCTCAAACTACCACACAATTGTACTCAGTTCAGTTCAGTCGCTCAGTCATATCCAACTCTATGTGACCCCATGAATGCAGGACACCAGGCCTTCCTGTCCATCTCCAACTTCCGGAGTCCACCAAACCCCATGTCCATTGTGTTGGTGATGCCATCCAATCTTCTCATCTTCTGTCATCCCCTTCTCCTCCTGCCCTCAATAGTTCCCAGCACCAGGGTCTTTTCAAATGAGTCAGCTCTCTGCATCAGGTGGCCAAAGTATTGGAGTTTCAGCTTCAACATCAGTCCCTCCAATGAACACCCAGGACTGATTGCCTTTAGGATGGACTGGTTGGATCTCCTTGCAGTCCAAGGGACTCTCAAGATTCTTCTCCAATACCACATTTCAAAAGTATCAATTCTTCAGTGCTCAGCTTTCTTTATAGTCCAACTCTCATGATCCATTACTCATCTCACAAGCTAGTAAAGTAATGCTCAAAATTCTCCAAGCCAGGCTTCACCAATACATGAACTGTGAACTTCCAGATGTTCAAGCTGGTTTTGGAAAAGGCAGAGGAACCAAAGATCAAATTGCCAACGTCTGTTGGATCATTGAAAAAGCAAGAGAGTTCCAGAAAAACATCTATTACTGCTTTATTGACTATACCAAAGACTTTGACTGGATCACAATAAACTGTGGAAAATTCTGAAAGAGATGGGAATACAGACCACCTGACCTGCCTCTTGAGAAATCTGTATGCAGGTCAGGAAGCAACAGTTAGAACTGGACATGGAACAACAGACTGGTTCCAAATAGGAAAAGGAGTATACCAAGGCTGTATTTTGTTACTCTGCTTATTTAACTTATATGTGGAGTACATCATGAGAAATGCTTGTGCTGGATGAAGCACAAGCTGGAATGAAGATTGCTGGGAGAAATATCAATAACCTCAGATATGCAGATGACACCACCATTATGGCAGAAAGTGAAGAAAAACTAAATAGCTTCTTGATGAAAGTGAAAGAGGAGAGTGAAATAGTTGGCTTAAAGCTCAACATTCAGAAAACAAAGATCATGGCGTCCAGTTCCATCGCTTCATGGCAAATAGATGGGAAAACAGTGGAAACAGTGGCTGACTTTATTTTTGGGGCTCCAAAATCACTGTAGATGGTGACTGCAGTCATGACATTCAAAGATGCTTGCTCCTTGGAAGGAAAGTTATGATCAACCTAGACAGCATATTAAAAAGCAGAGACATTACTTTGCCAACAAAGGTCCATCTAGTCAAAGTTATGGTTTTTCCAGTATTCATGTATGGATGTGAGGGTTGAACTATAAAGAAAGCTGAGTGCTGAAGAATTGATGCTTTTGAAATGTGGTGTTGGAGAAGACTCTTGAGAGTCCCTTGGACTGCAAGGAGATCCAACCAGTCCATCCTAAAGGAGACCAGTTGTGAGTGTTCTTTGGAAGGACTGATTTTGAAGCTGAAACTCCAGTGTTTTGGCCACCTGATGCAGAGAGCTGACTCATTTGAAAAGACCTTGATGCTGGGAAAGACTGAAGGCAGAGAAGAAGGGAATGAAAGAGGATTAGATGGTTGGATGGCTTCACTGACTCACTGGACATAAGTATGAGTAAACTCTGGGAGTTGGTGATGGACAGGGAGGCCTGGCGTGCTGTGGTCCATGGTGTCGTAAAGAGTTGGACATGACTGAGTGAACGAACTGAACTGATTTTTTAATTATTTTTTTTTAAATTGAAGGATAATTGCTTTACAGAATTATGTTGTTTTCCGTCATGTATGTATGTTTGTATGTATATGTGTGTGTATGTGTGTGTATATATATATAGTATAAAAACTTGTTGACTATAAATTGATAAAGGTGCTTTTATAATCTGTCAACTATTTTTCTTTCTTGGAAAAAGTAGAATTTAGGTGTTTTTTTTTTTAAATTCTTGATGCTTTAATATGGCCTATGGCTTCTTTAATTTGATTTTGCAAACTTTTTAATTATCTGATAACAGTAGATCACTTTTAAAACTAAGATTGAGAAAGGAAAGAAAGAATCTTTCTTTCCCATCTCAAGAATGAAAGGCTAAATAGGCAAAATGCAATCTTTAATATATATTGTGGGTCTGAGGTTTAAGAGGACAGAAGCAGATGGGAAAGCTAAGAAAAACTCTCTCTTCCAAAAGGCATACCTTTTTGGTATTTCTTCATATGTCTAAAGACTCTTTGTTTTGTACTGTTTTCCTTTCTGGATTTCTTTTTTCTTCTTCTTCCCCCTTACCATGTATGCATCTTCCTTCCTTTAGGAGGTCCCATGAAAGCTTGGAGAAGTTAGCATGGGATGTAGTGAAAGTCAGGTAGAAAATTGGTAACTCAGGAAAATTTTGCTCAAGAATGTTTTAATAAGTTCTGGAGTAGTGTTGAGGTCCTTTAATGGACTGGAACCTTGTAGTCTGGAGTCGATGATAAGAAAGTAAAAGAGAGAGAGAGAAACGCTGATATTCTTTGGTTTATGCAGAAAACCAATACAGCCCTTGACATAGGGCTTGTGTCACTCACGAAGCCACCTGGCGCCCTCTTTAAGCCTGGGCAGGAGAATGAGCACGACGGGTCTCTGCTCTCCAAAGAAGTAGCCTGAGCGAGAGAGAGAGAAAGCAAGACACAGGGACCAAAGCTCTGATGGAGCAAAGGTGTTTTAATCAACATAGTATGGGCATATATACTGTCTTACAAGGTAGTTATTCTCAGCAAAGATAAAGATTAAAATTCCAGACTTACAAAACATAGGTGATTCATATTAAAGAAAGAGGGAGTTGTAAACAATCGCTTTTACCGTATAGTTCATAAGAAGGAAGAGGGTACTTATCACCGTATTGAAAAAATAATGAAGGAAATGCCTGGATTCCTCAGCCCCCTTGGAGAGGCTTACCTTTCCTCCTGAATATTCAGGAATTAATAAGGAATAGAGACTTCCTAACAGATCCAAAATAGCACACAGGAAGCCTCTTGTTAAATGCTTCTTGACAGAGTAGTAGATCCCAGAGCCTGGCTTTGACTTCAGAGAAAGCAGACAAGTGTATTGCTCAATCAACAATTTGAACAACTTGGTGGGTCAAAAAGAAGTTTTGAAGATAACTAGGCTAAGATACTACTTACTCATCACTCTGGGGCCAAAGGACAGCGTGGTGTTGCTCCCTTTATAAAACTTCAAAATTTATCACACAGCAGGCTTAGACCTTGGATTTCCCAACTATTGTTTTTTAATGGAAGTAAAATTAATGTCTTCCACATGCCTGGAAGTTTATGAACCAGCTTCTGAAGATATAAAATGATAAGTGTTTTAATCTACTCAAAGAGGCACTAGAGCACAGTGATTAAAATATGAATCTTGGAAATATATCCTTAAGTCTGAGTGACATCTGGGCAAGTTATTTAACCTCACTGTAACTCACTTTTTCTAAAAATTTTTAAATTTAACTATTAACAAACTTAAAATTGCACCTTGTATATAGTGAATACTTAGTCATGATTATAGTTATTTGAAATAGATCCTTTTTAAAAAATTTTCCCCTGTAATAAATGGATATGCTCTTAATCTTTTCTAATATCTCCTGTTCTACCCATAAGGCCAAGTGCAGATAGTCTTCCCTGATCACCATTCCTGTTTTTCTTGGTAGATGAAGATAGTGCTTAGTGCAATAAGCACTTTTTAAGCTGAACAGTATTTTTTGTGCCCCGAATTAGCTGTACATCCACAATAAAGATGTATTAACCAGATATCTTGGGCATCCCTGATAGCTCACTTGGTAAAGCATCTACCTGCAATGCAGGAGACCCCCAGTTTGATTCCTGGGTCTGGAAGATCTGCTGGAGAAGGGATACGCTCCCCACTCCAGTATTCTTGGGCTTCCCTGGTGGCTCAGCTGGTGAAGAATCCACCTGCAATGCAGGAGACCTGGGTTCCATCCGTGGGTTGTGAAGATCCCCTAGAGAAAGGAAAGGCTACCCACTCCAGCATTCTGACCTAGAGAATTCCATGGACTGTATAGTCCATGGGGTCACAAAGAGTCAGACACAACTGAGCAACTTTCACTTTATTTCTTCTTCAGCCAGAGATCTTAGTTTATTCATTTACAAAATATAGACTTTATCTTTAAAGATCCCCATATATGTGAAACTCATCATTAATGAATAGTCTTTACACAAAAATATACTTTCTTTAAGGATATTTTTCTTTAAGTATATTTATAAGGAATTTCACAAATTTTTAAATACAACCCTGTATACTCTACCTACTAAAAAAATCTTGCAGTCAGTTATTGCTAATTCTTGGACTGGGAGGAAATTTTAGATCTCAAGTTTATAGTCCACTGAGCTTAGAGTTAATCACAGGGTGTTCTAAGATTAAATGCTATATTTATAGAATTAACAACTCTCTTTAGAAACATACCCCAATTGGTTTGCCACACATGCCAATCTCTTCAGAACCTGCAGATGCAGAAGGCCGACTGTACAATGCTGTTTTATACAAGAGATTTGAGCATCTGCAGATTTCGGTTTCCACAGGAGAGTCATGGAACTAATCTTCCACAAACATTGAGAGAACTGTAATAAAAATATGCAATCATTTGGTTCATGGTACTACTTCTCATACAGGTTAGTGTGTTTATGTGTGTGCATATATATATATATATATATATATATATATATATATATATATGATATGTGTTTTTGTATGTACCAGTAGTGTATATATGTGCCTATGTGTACATACATTTACACATACATGTGTGTTAGTTCAGTTGTTCAGTCATGTCCAACTCTTTATGACCCCATGGACTGGAGCATGCCAGGCTTTCCTGTCCATCACCAACTCCCAAAGCCTATTCAAACTCATGTCCATCGCATCAGTGATGCCATCCAACCACCTCATCCTCTGTCATCCCCTTCTCCTCCCATTTTCAATCTTTCCTGAGAAACAGGGTCTTTTGCAATGAGTCGATTCTTTGCATCAGGTGTCAAAGTATTGGAATTTCAGCTTCAGCCTCAGTCCTTTCAATGAATATTCAGGACTGATTTCCTTTAGGATGGACTGGTTGGGTTTCTTTGCAGTCCAAGGGACTCTCAATGAGTCTTCTCCAACACCACAGTTCAAAAGAATCAATTTTTCGGTGCTCAGCTTTCTTTATAGTCCAACTCTCCCATCCATACAGGACTACTGGAAAAACCATAGCCTTGACTAGATGAATCTTTGTTGGTAAAGTAATGTTTCTGATTTTAAATATGCTGTCTATGTTGGTCATAGCTTTTCTTCCAAGGAGCAAGCGTCTTCTAATTTTGTGGCTGCAGTCACCGTCTGCAGTGATTTTGTGCAGACTCACATATATTTGTCATACACATGTATACATACATGGCATACAGAGATACATACAATGATGGCAATAGTATGTGTATATATTCTTATATTATTGATGATTAAATCATTGCAGATTTCCAATTTGCAGAAGTCAGTCACTTATAGACTGAGTTATCATTTTGAACCTATTATTTTCAATATTACATTCATTTGGCTGCATTAGGTCTTAGTTGCCATGTTGGGATTTTTTTAGCTACAGTATGTAGAATATTCTTTGTTTTTAAGTTGTGGCATGTGAACTGTTAATTGCAACACATGGGATCCAGTCGCTGACCAGGGATCAAACCTGAGCCACCTGCATTGGGAGCACAGAGCCTAAGCCACTGGAGCACCAGGGCTCAAAAACACTTAAAATATTGAGCTCTAATATTTCAATTACAGTTTTTTATAATACAAATAACTCAACTGTATGAAATATCAGTAGTCTAACATATTATGGTGAGGTAAAATACAAGAACATTTGATAATGATATTTATAAACGCTTCTACTAAAGATTAGAAATAGAAAATATTTATAGGGATTGGTTCATATCTGTAAAAGGAGACTTTCCACTAGTGATGGTATGGTTTAAAGTATATGAGGCATATGGTTTGTGAGAGCTTTTCAAATGGACTACAGGAGCAAAACTGGCTTTTTCATTTATTAGCAGTGTGATCTTGGACACCATTTCTTCATGTGTCAGGTACATGTAAGGGGTGTGGGACGGTGCTGGGTACATCCTAATTGTAATGAAATAGTGGATATTCTTCCAGGTCTATAATTATATGAAATAGTAATGAGGGTTTCTTTAGCCATGTGATACTGAAGAGTATGAACTCAATGAAATAAACACTTCAGTTCTTATTTTATCATATGCATTCATAGTATAAAGGAATAGCTTACAGAACTTAGCTTGAAACTTGGTACAGTTGGAGGTAATTTGAGGAGGGTGATGTATTTTTTAGGGTTCTCCAAAGAATAGAATCCTGTTCTGGGCGAGGAGAAGGGTGTGAGGAGAGAAGAGGAGGATTATGAGGAATGGGCTAAAGTAATATGGATGTTGTGAGTGCCCTCACTAAGCCGAGGATCCAGAGGACTGGCAGTATAATTCAGTCTGTTTCTGAAAGCCTGAAAACAAGGAAAGCTGAGGTTTGTAAATCCCAGTCCTAAGGCAGGAAAATATGCGATGCGATGTCCCAGCTGATGTAGGAATCTAGGAAAAAAGGGCAAATTCCTTCTTCTTTCACATTTTGTTCTATTTAGGCCCACAATGGATTGAATAATGTCTACTTACCTACATCCTAGGGCTTCTCAGATGGTGCTAGTGGCAAAAAACCTGCCTACCAATGCAGGAGAGGCAAGAGACACAGGTTTGATCTTCCCCCTGGAGGGAAGTGCATGGCAGCCCATTCCAGTATTCTTGCCTGGAGAATCCATGGACACAGGAGGCTGGCAGACTATATTCCACAGGGTTGCAAAGAGTCAGAAACGACTTAAACAACTTAGCACAACATCTACATATAGGAGGGCAATCTCCTTTGAGTCCACAGATTCAAATACTAATCTCACGCAGAAACACTCTCGCAGATACAAATAGAAATAACATTTAATTTGGCACACCATGGCCAGTCAAGTTAACATATAAATTAACCTCACAGGTGAATATGGTGATAACTGGAAGAATTATACAAATTTATATCTCTAATCCTCACATATGAGATGAAGAACCATACAAAAGTTACTCTTCTTTTATATGCTATTAATTTAGCTTTGTACTGAGTCAGACTCAGTAAGTATTAATAGCTGTTTGCTGTGCCTGAATTCTTTATGAACAGAATTTTAAACCTGAGTATCAATTAAACAATATAGTTAAGGAATGTACTTGATGGAAAGGGCCAGTGTCTGTATATCTGATCTTTAACTCTCTTTTCTGTAGAGAGTTAAACTTTATAAATGACTGAGGAATAGAGATAAAATTTGATAATTTTAATGATACTAGCTATTGTTCCCCTAGAATAATTCAGTTAATGTTGCCATATATTGAACATCACTGAAACAATTTATCTTTCCTTTTAAGTTCATGCAGTATAAAGAATTAAATGGGGAAAAATAAATTCTAGATCACTTTTACAAGGCCAGTGTTTGAACATTGGCCAGTGTTTGAACATTGCAAAGAGTTGTGTAAGTAAAGATTATTCATTTAGACAGTGTTCTCATTTTAACAATAGCTCATTTCTAGTATTTAATTACATGATGTTCCAAATGATACCATTCCAGTAGAATAGGAAAGCTTTCTCAATCACAGTTTTGAATATCTTATCGAATTAGAGGATAGAACTTTTATGTTGTGAATATAATGTAGAATATAATTTCTATTTTGAAAGTGAGAGCCGTTCAGTAGTATCTGACTCTTTGTGACCCCAGGGACTACACAGTCCATGGAATTCTCCAGGCCAGAATACTGGAGTGGGTAGCCTTTCCCTTCTCCAGGGGATCTTCCCAACCCAAGGATGAAACCCAGGTCTCCTGCATTACAGGCAGATTCTTTACCAGCTGAACCACCAGGGAAGCACAAGAATACTGAAGTGGGTAACCTATCCCTTCTCCTGAGGATCTTCCCCAATCCAGGAACTGAACGGGGATCTCCTGCATTGCAGGCATATTCTTTACCAACTGAGCTATCAGAGAAGCCCCAATTTCTATTTCACTATTTGGATAAAGAAGATGGGAGAGATTAAGAAAGAAATGTTTGAATAAACATTTAAAACAAGTTCAAATGCTGAAATATGCTTTTTATTAATGCGAAATAAGTTATATTAGAATATAATTGTACATTTTGTAATATTACTAGTCTTTTAGGATTATACGAATAAAATGCAGACATGAAAAACTTTTACCAGAATCATAAAACTAGTGAGAAAATTAATATGACCAATTCCAATAATTTATTAAAACAAACTTTAGATCCAGAAATAGGCTCCCCAAAATACTGATTTTAACTTTTGGTGAAAGTACAACAGCAATTTAATAGAGAAAGAGTAGCCTTTTCAACAAATGGTACTGAAGTAATTAAACATCTATGGACAAAAATAATAACCTCAATCTGTATGTCACCTCTTATCCAAAAACTAACTCAGAAGGGATAACTCTATAAACTTTTAGAAAATAACATAGGAGAAAAACTAGAGCTTGGTCAAGTGTTATTAAATTAAAACTATAATCAAAATTAAAACCATTAGCTCTGAGAAGATTAAAGGATGAGTTGAATGCTGACAGAGAAAAGAATAATAAACCCCCATTATCTGTTAAAGATTAATATCTGGAACATAAAAAGACCACTTAACACCCTTTATCAGTAAACAAGCAAACAAAAATCTCAAGCCATTCCAAACAGAAAATGGGCAAAGAATATGAAGAAACATTTAACTGAAAAGGATTTAAGGATGGCAATAAATACATGAAAAAATGTTCAACATCACTAGTCATTAGGGAAATAAAAATTTAAACCAAATGACATATCTTTTGCAAGAGCTAAAATACAAAAATAGTGACAATATTACATGCTGATGAAGATGCAGAGAAAGGAAATCCCTTATGCATTGCTAGTGGTATTGTAAAATCCCCAGTTCCTTTGATATTTCAAAACAAGAGAAAAACTCAAGATTATTATTTTTTCCATGATTTACTACCAACAGCACAATATTTTAGTTAAAGCATGCCTTGAGTCTAATTTCTTATGAGTTAAACTTTAAAAATGTTTACATTATGCAACATTTATTATGTTGCTGCTTCTAAATCGCTTCAGTCGTATCCGATTCTGTGCGACCCCATGGACGGCAGCCCACCAGGCTCCCCTGTCCCTGGGATTCTCCAGGCAAGAACACTGGAGTGGGTTGCCAGTTCCTTCTCCAATGCGTGTAAGTGAAAAGTGAAAGTGAAGTCGCTCAGTCGTGTCCGACTCTTAGCGACCCCATGGACTGCAGCCCACCAGGCTCCTCCATCCATGGGATTTTCCAGGCAAGAGTACTGGAGCGGGGAGCCATTGCCTTCTCTGTTATTATGCTACATATTGTATATAAAATATGGGTGAAACCATCAGTGTTTCTACAAATTTTAAAAATAGTATAAGTTTTAGTTAGCTAAAAGAGCTTGTAATAATAATTTTTAAATGAATAACTGCTGTAAGTGGTTAAGCCTATGAATACTTACAGTGTTACCAATGATAAAGACAATGTATCCACTTAATTTTAGACTATTACTTTAAGATTTTATACTCAAATTTTATTGAGTTAATAACTTAATCTTTGGACACTTGGACAATTTCTAAGGAAAAGATGCAAAACACTGGTCATTAGTCCTTATATATATATCTATGCTTTTCTTTATGATCTCATTTACTTAATTACTGCTTTAAAGACTAGACCATTGTTGTTCAGTCACTGTCATGTCTGACTCTTTGTAACCGCATGGACTACAGCATGCCAGGTTTCCCTGACCTTCACTGCCTCCCAGAGTTTGCTCAGATTTGTGTCAATTGAGTAGGTGATGCTATCTAACCATCTCATCTACTTCTTAAAGATCCTATCTCTAAGTAATCACGTTGTATATGTATATTTACATATACAGAGATAATGCACATACATATACATGTAACATGCACACCAGATGATAAACATGCTTTGATAAATACCCCAGTATCTCTTTCTAGTTGACTGATGAAAGGATTGTTCTCTTGGCTTAATTTAGGCACTCTTCTGGTCTAGAATAAAACTACTTTGCCTCAGTACTCAAATGTATGACCTCCAGAGTCTTAAATGCTGTTATATAGCTACTGTCCCCAAATATACTAAAAAGGGTGAGGAAATCTAAAGTTTGTAGAGATTGAAATGACCACAACCAGAATTTGTTATATGATCACACTCCACAAAGAGTGGTCCAGACTTGGACTGGTCACAGCCCTAGATTATATTGATTTATTGTCAGCACATATGATAATAAAACAGAACTCTGTCCCAGGAAGTTCTTTCCCAGGAAGGTAAGAGTGTAAACCAAAAAAAAAAAAAGCTTTACTGTTTATTTCAGGAAATTTCTATAAATCAAAATTTCTGGGCAAACAGTTTGCTCCTCTGGGCAAACAGTTTTCTTGTCAGGAAAATAGAAAGATCACTGGTGCAAAAACTCACATGTCATGTAAGATTTTACTGGTCAAAACCCTAACCATATTATGTCCATCAATTTCAAAATTATTATGTCACATTCCATGTTCAATTTGAACCAATTTCTTATCTTGAACTTTGAACCTGGTCTCCCAAATTTTGTAAGTATCCTTCATTCATTTCTCTTTTGAGATGCAACTAGGACTGTCAAAGTGTTATTCCCTCATAGAGTTAAAACTATAAGAAACTTCACTTTGCCAGGATAACAGATTTATATGTTCTTTTTGGGGATATGACAGCTAAGTACATTTTAAACCCAAATTATGAAAGCTAATGTTGGGAATAATCTGATATATTTCCATTTGGTTTTGAGTACTTAACTAGTTTTTATTTCCTCAAAGTTAAACTTGTCTTTCAGATAAGTTAAGTAAAAGCTCACACAATTTATACTTTGATGATTTAACACTTAATTCATTAAACTGAGTGATTAATGAAGAAAAAAAAAAAAAAAGGGAAAACTCCACAGAACTGCAAAAGCCCAGTGCAGATGCAGAGGTTTATAACAACAATAAAAAGTGTGACTGAGGAAAAAAATTTTTTTTTCAAAAGCTTAATTGGGTTTCTTAGTGCCAATAAAATCAACAACTACAATGGGGGGGGGGAGCGGGTGGTGGGGAGAGGGGAAAAAATAGAAAAAAAAAAAACAACAAACCTCCAAAAGAATATACAGAAATAAAAAAAATAAGAATGGTAAATGCTTTTCTTGAGTCACTGCTGTCAGAGTACTTTCCCTCACTGGGAGTCAAAGTCCCTCTTACTTCCCTAGGATGTCTTCCAACACTATGCTATCTCTGGACCTGCTGTTGGGACAGCTCAGATTCTAATCTGGTTCTACTCCTGTGTGTTCTTGCCTCCAATGTCCACAGTTATCAGAACTAGTGTGTTTTCTTTTGTGGGAGCTCTCAATTGCCTTTATATATTCCATAGACACAGAGTCTGCCAAGTTGATCATGTGGATTTAATCTGCAGCTTGTACAGTGGATGGGAACGTTTTGAGTTTTCTTCCTTCTCCACTCTGCCCCTGGGTTTCAATTGTGGTTTTATTTCCACCTCTACATCTGGGTTGTCCACTGGGGTTTGCTCATCAGGCTTCCCTGGAGGACTTGGGTTTGCTCCTGTGAGGGCCAGGTGTGGAGGTGGTGCAGCTGCTTGGGTTGCAGGGGTTCTGGCAGCACCAGGTACTCAGTAGGGGTTGGCAGCTAGGGCAGCAGAAATATAGTGCTCTAGAAGGGTATGGCAACCAGTATTGGCCAATACGCTCTAGTATTCTTGCCTGGAGAACCCCTCTCCCTGACAGAGAAGACAGAGAAGACTGGCAGGCCACAGTCTACAGGGTCGCAAAGAGTTGGACATGACCGAAGCAACCCTATATGCATAGACACAAGACATTTTTTTAACCTCTGGCAGCTCTGCCCAGTGAGAGTTGAGCGTGAAAGTGGCACAGCTGCTTGGCTTGTGGGGACCCTGGTAGCACCAAGTATGCAGGGACATGGACTGCCTCCACTGTAGAAGTTATGGCCCTATCAGAGTCCTTTTTCCAGTCTCTTGTAACTGGCCTTCAGAAAGCTTCTTTGGCCTGTCTTTCTTGTAGCTCCATCCATTCAGGCACTTAGAGCTCTCCCTTGCTTGGAGCCCTTCTCTGTTGTTCAGTGTGTCAGGCACATAGAGAGGGCCCCCCTGGCTGGGGTCCTACTCTGTAGATAGGTGCATCAGGCACTTAAATGTGCTTAAAGGGGCACCCTGGGTGAAATCCTTCTTTGTAGTTCATGCGTCAGGCCTTCGAAGGTATGTGGGGAGAGAGAGGCTATGATAATAGCTCCACCCCGTATGTGTGACTCAGCAGTATCGCCTTGCTTCCATGTCTGTCTGGCTTTCTTCCACTAGCATTTCCCACCATGATCTCCTCCTGTGTGGCCCCTGAATCCGTCAGTCCACAATCAACAGCAACCCTTATCTTGGGATTGCTCCACAATCCCTAAACTCCAGCTCCCAGCTGTCCAAGAGGCACAAAGAGTCCCATACAAGATAAACTGAAGGAGAAATAAGCCAAGACACATACTAATCAAACTAACAAAGCCTAAACACAAAGTAAGAATATTAAAAATCAGCAAGGGAGAAGCAAAAAGTAACATACAAGGGAAACCTCATACGCGTAACAGCTGATCTTTCAGCAGAAACTCTGCAGGCCAGAAGGAAATGGCAGGATGTATTTAAAGTACTGAAAGGGAAAAATCTATAACCAAGATTACTGTAACTTGCAATGATCTCATTCAGAGTTGATGGAGAAATAAAACGCTTTTCAGACAAGCAAAAGTTAAGAGAATTCAGTACCACCAAATCAGCTTTCCAACAAATGTTAAAGGGGCTTATGTAGTTAAGAAATACAAAAGAAGAAAAGAGATCTGATAAACTTCAAACAATTAAGAAAATGGCAATAAGAACACATATGAATAATTCAAATGTAAATGGATAAATGCTCCAAACAGAAGACAGACTGGCTGAATGGATACAAAAACAAGACCCATATATATGCTATCTACAAGAAACCCACTTCATACCTCAAGACACTTATAGAATGAAAGTGAGAGGATGGAAAAATATATTCCATTCAAATGGGAAGCAAAAGAAAGCTGGAGCAGCAATCTTCATATCAGACAAAGTAGACCTTAAAATAAATAAGATTAGAAGAGATAAGGAAGGATACTACATAATAATCTAAGGATCAGTCCAAGAAGAACACATAACAATTGTAAATATCTATGCACCCAACATAGGAGCACTTCAGTACATAAGACAAACACTAACAGACATAAAAGGAGAAACTGATATGAACACAATGATAATAAGAGACTTTAACACCCCACTCACACCAATGGACAGATCATCAAAACAGAAAATAAGGAAATGCAAGTCTTAAATGATTCATTAGATGAGATGGATCTCATGGATATCCTCAGGACATCCCAATGCAGAAGAAAAGTGCACATGGAACATTCTCCAGGATAGACCACATCTTGGGTCACAAATCAAGAGTCAGTAAATTTAAGAAAATTGAAATCATATCAAGCATCTTCTCTGACCATGATGCTATGAGACTAGTTATCAATTACAAGAAAAAAAAAAAGTAAGAAACACAACACATGGAGATTAAACAACACATTTCTAAATAACCAACAGGTTACTGAAGAAATCAGAAGGGAAATAAAACAATTTCTAGGAATACAAAGACAATGAAAACATGACAACTCAAAACCTATAGGAGACAGCAAAAGCAGTCCTAAGAGGGACGTTTAAGGCAATGCAATCCTACCTCAAGAAACAAGAAAAACATTGAATAGACAACCTAACTTTACACTTAAAACAACTGGAAAATGGAAAAAAAAAACCCACCAAAATTAGTAGAAGGAAAGAAATGATAAAGATCCAAGCAGAAATAAATGAAAAAGAAATGAAAGAATACTAAAGATTAATAAAATTAAAAGCTGGTTCTCTGAGAAGATAAACAAAATTGAAAATCCTTTAGGCAGACTCATCAAGAAAAAACTGAGAAGAATCAAATCAATAAAATTAGAAATGAAAAACGAGAGGTTACAACAGACAATACAGAAATGCAAAGGATTATAAGACTATTATGAACAATTATATGACAATAAAATGGATAACCTGGAAAAAATGGACAGATTCTTAGAAAAGTTCAATCTTCCAAGACTGAACCAGGAAGAAATAAAAATTATGAACAACCCAATTATAAGCACTGAAATTGAAGCTGTGATCATAAATCTCCCAAGGAGCAAAAGCCCAGGACCAGATGACTTCACAGGAGAATTCCATCAAACATTTAGAGAAGAGTTAATGCCTATCTTTCTAAAACTCTTTCAAAAAACTGCAGAGGAAAGAAGACTTCCAAACTCATTCTATGAGGCCACCATCACCCTGGTACCAAAACTAGACAAGGACAACACACACAAAAAAAACTACAGGCCAATATCACTGATGAACATAGATGCAAAAATCCTCAACAAAATTTTAGCAAACGGAATCAGCAACACATCAAAAAGCTCCTACACCATGATCAAGTTGAGTTTATTCCAAGAATGCAAGGATTCTTCAATATAGACAAATCAATCATTGTGATATACCATATTAACAAATTGAAAGATAAAAATCATATGATAATCTTAATAGATGCAGAAAAAGCCTTTGGCAAAATTCAGCACCTATTTATTATTAAAACTCTTCAGCATAGAAGGGACCTATATCAACATAGTAAAGGCCATATAAGATAAGCCTATGGCAAACATTATTCTCAATGATGAAAAATTGAAAGCCTTCCCTCTAAGATCAGGAACAAGACAAGGTTGTCCACTTTCACCACTCTTATTCAACATAGTTCCGGAAGTCCTAGCTACAGAATTAGAGGAAGAAGAAGTAAAAAGAATCCAGATCAGAAAAGAAGAATTAAAGCTCTCACTGTTTGCAGATAATATGATACTGTACATAGAAAACCCTAAAGTTAATATCAGAAAATTACTAGAGCTAATCAATGAATTTAGCAAAGTTGCAGGATACAAAATCAATACACAGAAATAACTTGCAATTCTATATACTAACAGTGAAAAACCAGAAAGAGAAATTAAGGACTCAATCACATTCACCATTGCAACAAAATAAATTAAATATCTAGGAAAAAACTTACCTAAGGAGACAAAAGAACTGTACACAGAAAATTATAAGACACTGATGAAAGAAATCAAAGATGACATAAACAGATGGAGAAATATTCCAAGTTCCTGGGCGGGAAGAATCAATATTGTGAAAATGACTACACTACCAAATACAATCTACAGACTCAGTGTGATCCCTATCAAATTACCAATGGCATTTTCCACAGAACTAGAACAAAAAATTTCACAATTTATATGGAAGCACAAAAGCCATCTTGAAAACGAAAAAGGAAGCTGGAGGAATCAACCTTCCTGACTTCAGATTATATTACAAAGCTACAGTCATCAAGACAGTATAGTACTGGCATAAAAACAGAAATATACACCAACAGAACAAGATAGAGAGCCCAGAAATAAACCCATGCACCTATGGGTACCTTATTTTTGACAAAGAAGGCAAAAATATATAATGGGGCAAAGACAACCTCTTCTATAAATGGTATTGGGAAAACTGGACAGCTACATGTAAAAGAATGAAATTAGAATACTTCTTAACCCCATATGCAAAGATAACTCAAAATGGATTAAAGACCTAAATGTAAGATCAGAACTATAAACCTCTTAGAGGAAAACATAGGCAGAAAACTCAATGACATAAATCAAAGCAAGATCCTCTATGACTCACCTCCTAGGGTAATGGATATAAAAACAAAAGTAAACAAGTGGGACCTGATTAAACTTAAAAGCTTTTGCATTGCAAAGGAAACCAGAAGCAAGGTGAAAAGTTAACCCTCAGAGTTGGAAAAAATAACAGCAAATGAAACAACTGGCAAAGGATTAATTTCCAAAATACACAAGTAGCTCATACAACTCAATGCCAGAAAAACAAACAACCCAATCAAAAAATGGGAAAATGACCCACACAGACATTTCTCCAAAGAAGACAAACAGATTGCCAACAAAGACATAAAAAAGATGCTCAACATTTCTCATTATTAGAGAAATGCAAATCAAAACCACAATGAGATATTACCTTACACCAGTCAGAATAGCCATCATCAAAAAGTCTACAAACAATAAATGCTACAGAGGATGTAGAGACAAGAGAATGCTCTTGCACTGTTGGTGGGAATGTGAATTGATACAGCCAGTAAGGAAGATGGTATGGAGATTCCTTTAAAAAATTAGGAATAAAACCACCATATCACCCAGCAATCCCACTCCTAGGCATATACCCTGAGGAAACCTAAATTGAAAGAGACACATGTATCCCGTTGTTCACTGTAGCACTATTTACGATAGCTAGAACATGGAAACAACCTAGATGTCCATCAACAGATGAATGGATAAAGAAGTGTGGTACATATACACAATGGATTATTACTCAGCCATAAAAAGGAATGCATTTGAGTCAGTTTTAATGAGATGGATGAACCTAGAACCTATTATGCAGAGTGAAGTGAGTCAGAAACAGAAAGATAAACACTGTATTCTAACACACATATACAGAATCTAGAAAAATGGTACCAAAGAATTTATTTACAGGGCAACAATGGAGAAACAGACATAGAGAATAGTCTTAAGGACATGGTGAGATGGGAGGAGAGAGTGAGATGTATGGAAAGAGTAACATGGAAACTTGCATCACCGTTTGTAAAATAGATAGCCAACAAGAATTTTCTGTATGGCTCAGGAAACTCAAATAGGGGCTCTGTATTGACCTAGAGGGGTGGGATGGGGAGGGAGATGTGAGGAAGATTCAAAAGGGAGGGAGTATATGTATACCTATGGATGATTCATGTTGAAGTTTGACAGAAAACAGCAAAATTCTTTAAAGCAATTATCCTTAAATACAAAAATAATTTGAAAAAGGGTAAATGGACTCAGTTCACTTTTTTTGTGACAATTTACTTGGTTTGGAAACCATGATTACTTTGCATATATAGTTCTAGAAGGCAAAATTAGCAGACTACAGAGATCTTGTGGGGGGAAAATATATGTATATATATACACATACATATATGTATATATATACATATATGCTCCTACTTGTGGGTAAATCTAGCAAAGAAAGATTCTAAGATAAATAAATTCTTATATAGTCAAATATATAGCACTCAAACAGTGGCCTCAAAAGAAATCAGTAAGAGACAAACTCCAGTGAACTGAGAGACAAAAGTAAAGTAAACATTTTTGTTAAATAGACAAAACAGTTAAATAGACTTAAATAGTTTGTAAATGTATTTACTATAAAAATGGTAACTGAGTTAATATTCTAATGCTACATTGTATTTTTGCTCCTGGTTTTTAGACTTCTATGTGATAACTGTGTCATGATTTCTAGAAAAGATTTGAGTACCTAGACCTCTGTGGTTGAAAGAATAGATGATTAAAGTTCTTATTTTGAGATTTTGCATTTTAAAATGGACTTTTGAAATTTCTGGCATAGATGATAGTCTGATGTCAGAATATCCAGAGTCAAAATATATACCTTAGTAATAGATTTTGGAAAACTATATCATTACTGAGAATAAGATGCCCTGCTGTGGATGTAAGATGGAAAGGGAACAGACTGGAGAAGATAGATAACATCAGATTCTCTAACAGGCCAAGAAGGGCTGGGGTCTCCCCAGCTTTAATATGGGGAGGATTTGAGGACAGAAAGGAGATATTTTCTCATTTTTTAGGTGTTTCCCATAAGGTGAACAGTCTTTTGGAGTTGAGTTACATTGCTCTAGCATAGTGCCCCCAGGAGAATAAAAACAGTAGCATGTGTTTTGTTTTGTTACATAAAAAAGTTCTGATGCCAACAGGAAAGTGGCTTTCAGTGACTTTCAAAGGCAGCTTATTCCTAATGTAGTGATGCTATATAAACCAGCTGCTCCTCTCAAAATCTACTCCTAGATGCCATCACAAGGCAAAGGAAAAGTAAAGACCAATTCCCTAGTGACATATTTAAAAACTGAAATTATTAGTTAACCTCAGAAGTTACTGAGTTTACTTGAAAATGCCTAGGTTCAATTTTTTTTGCAAATCACATGAAACAAGGGTTTGAAGTAGACTCTAATTTCAGTTATAAGAATATTTTTGAAATAACATTTTTGCATACATCATTTTATGATGAGAAAATATAACTGCTAAAGGCTAAAATTTCAAAAGCTGGGGCTGTCCTAAGATGGCAGAGGAATAGGAAGGGGAGACCACTTTCTCCCCCACAAATTCTTCAAAAGAACACTTGAAAGCTGAGTAAATTCCACAAAACAACTTCTGAATGCTGGTGGAAGAAATCAGGCACCCAGAAAAGCAGCCCATTGTCTTTGAAAGGAGGTAAGAAAAAATATAAAAGATAAAAAGAGAGACAAAAGAGGTAGGACAGAGATCCGTCCCAGGAAGGGAGTCTTAAAAAAGAGAGCTTCCCAAACACCAGGAAACACTCTTCTCCGGCAAGTCTGTGGCGAGCCTTGGAACCTCAGAGGGCAACATAACCAGGAGGAATAATAAATAAATAATTAAACCCCACAGATTACGTGCCCAACAGTAACTCCCCCAGCGGAGAAGCAGCACAGATGCCTGCATCCGCCATGAGCAAGTGGGGGCTGGGCAGGGGGGCACGGGCTACACTGCTTAGAGTAAGGACCAGACCTGAATGCCCCAAGGGTAATCTGAGGGAACTAACTTGAGATAGCAAACCAGACTGTGGGATAGCTACCACGCAAAAAGCCCTAACCTAAAACATTGTCAGGCCCACTCACAGAACAAAGGACTGACTAGAGCTAACCAGCTGCGGACCAGCCCATCCCCTGCTGGAGACAGGCAGGCAAGGGCAGCCAGAGCCAGAAGGGGCAATCACAGCCCCAGAGAGGCACCCTCTTCCAAAGTGCAATCAGGCTTCATTGCTAACCAAGACTTCTTGGGATTCTGGATAGTCGACATCCTCCTGAGAAGGTGGGCCAGTTGTACACCCAGAAAACCGAGTGGCAGGGACGGAAGAGGTGATAAGTTGCAGCTACCATGCTTGCCAAATACCTGGTCACCTGAGCTGCTCGGACCTGGGAAGGGCACAAAACACAGGTCCAGCCGAGTCTGCACCTTTGAGGAGTACCCGAGTACCTGAACCTGAGTGGCTTAGACCTGGGAAGTGCATACAACCCAGGGTCAGCCTCAGACAGTTCCTGGCAGAGCAACCTAGAGCCTAAGCAGTGTAGACAGGGAAAGCACACATGCCGTGAGCAGGGTCAAACCCAGTGTGGCTGAGACACTGGGAGCACAGGCCAGTGTTATTTGTTTGCAGTGTTCCTCTCTCCCCACAGCACGACTGAATAAGTGAGCCTAAAAAAAGTGACCACCACCACCCTCCATGTGTCAGGGCGGCAATTAGACACTGAAGAGGCCAGCAAACAGAAGAAGCGAAAACAGAGGGAACCGCCTTGGAAGTGACAGGTGCAATAGATTAAAACCCTGTAGTTAGCAACAACTACAAAGGAAGGGGCGTATAGATTTTGAGAAGTATAAGCCGGATCAAGAACTATCTGAAAGTGAAGTATAGATGGAGAAGTCTTGAGCCTAATGTAAGAATAAGACTGAATACCAGGGGCAGTAGGCTTAAGTCTAAATGCTGAGAACACCAGAGAACTCCTGAGTCCAGGGAACATTAATTGATAGGAGCTCATCAAATGCCTCCATACCTACACTGAAACCAAGCACCACCCAAGGGCCAACAAGTTACAGAGCAAGACATACCATGCAAATTCTTCAGCAACACAGGAACATAGCCCTGAGCTTCAATATACAGGCTGCCCAAAGTCACTCCAAACCCACTGACATGTCATAACTCATTACTGGACACTTCATTGCACTCCAGAGAGAGAAATCCAGCTCCAGCCACCAGAACACCAACACAAGCTTCCCTAACCAGGAAACCTTGACAAGCCACCTGTCCAACCCCACCCACAGAGAGGAAACTCCACAATAAAGAGAACTCCACAAACTGCTAGAATATGAAAAGGCCACCCCAAACACAGCAATATAAACAAGATGAAGAGGCAGAGAAATACCCAGCAGGTAAAGGAACAAGATAAATGCCCACCAAACCAAACAAAAGAGGAAGAGATAGGGAATCTACCTGATAAAGAATTCCAAATAATGATAGTGAAAATGATCCAAAATCTTGAAAA
The DNA here is from genome assembly GCF_016772045.2 of Ovis aries. Classification (NCBI taxonomy): domain Eukaryota; kingdom Metazoa; phylum Chordata; class Mammalia; order Artiodactyla; family Bovidae; genus Ovis; species Ovis aries. The sequence continues at coordinate 78,601,032 of NC_056059.1, forward strand.
CAAAATGGAGTTACAGATAAATAGCCTGGAAACAAGGATTGAGAGGCAAGAAAGTTTTAACAAGAACCTAGAAGAAATAAAAAAAGAGTCAATATATAATGAATAATGCAATAAATGAGGTAAAAAACACTCTGGAGGGAAACAAAAGTAGAATAATGGAGGCAGAAGATAGGATTAGTGAGGTAGAAGACAGAATAGTAGAAATAAATGAATCGGAGAGGAAAAAAGAATAACGAATTAAAAGAAATGAGGACAATCTCAGAGACCTCTGGGACAATGTTAAATACCCCAACATTCGAATCATAGGAATCCCAGAAGAAGAAGACAAAAAGAAAGACCATGAGAAAATACTTGAGATAATAGTTGAAAACTTCCCTAAATTTGGGAAGGAAATAATCACCCAAGTCCAAGGAACACAGAGAGTCCCAAACAGGATAAACCCAAGGCAAAACACCCACAGACACATATTAATCAAATTAACAAAGATCAAACACAAAGAACAAATATTAAAAGCAGCAAGGGAAAAGCAACAAATAACACACAGGGGGATTCCCATAAGGATAACAGCTGATCTTTCAATAGAAACTCTTCAGGCCAGGAGGGAATGGCAAAACATACATAAAGTGATGAAAGAAAATAACCTACAGGCCAGATTACTGTACCTAGCAAGGATCTCATTCAAGTATGAAGGAGAAATCAAAAGCTTTACAGACAAGCAAAAGCTGAGAGAATTCAGCACCACCAAACCAGCTGTTCAACAAATGCTAAAGGATCTTCTCTAGACAGGAAACACAGAAAGGGTGTATAAACTCGAACCCAAAACAGCAAAGTAAATGGCAATGGGATCATACTTATCAATAATTACCTTAAGTGTAAATGGGTTGATTGTCCTAACCAAAAGACAAAGACTGGCTGAATGGATACAAAAACAAGACCCCTATATATTTGTCTACAAGAGACCCACCTCAAAACAAGGGACACATACAGACTGAAAGTGAAGGGCTGAAAAAGCTATTCCACGCAAATAGAGACCAAAAGAAAGTAGGAATAGCAATACTCATATCAGATAAAATAGACTTTAAAACAAAGGCTGTGAAAAGAGACAAAGAAGGACACTACATAATGATCAAAGGATTAATCCAAGAAGAAGATATAACAATTATAAATATATATGCGCCAACATAGGAACACAACAATAGTAAGACAAATGCTAACTAGTATGAAAGGGGAAATTAACAATAACACAATAATAGTGGCAGACTTTAATACCCCACTCACACCTATGGATAGATCAACTAAACAGAAAATTAACAAGGAAACACAATCTTTAAAAGATACAATAGACCAGTTAGACCTAACTGATATCTATAGGACATTTCACCCCAAAACAATGACTTTCACCTTTTTTCTCAAGTGCACACGGAACCTTCTCCAGGACAGATCACATCCTGGGCTATAAATCTAGCCTTGGTAAATTTTAAAAAATTGAAATCATTCCAGGTATCTTTCCTGACCATAATGCAATAAGATTAGATCTCAATTACAGGAGAAAAACTATTAAAAATCCCAACACATGGAGGCTGAACAACACTCTGCTGAATAACCAACAAATCACAGAAGAAATAAAAAAAAAGAATTAAAAATATGCATAGAAACAAATGAAACTGAAAACACAACAACCCAAAACCTGTGGGACACTCTAAAAGCAGTGCTAAGGGGAAGGATAATAGCAATACAGGCACACCTTAAGAAACAAGTCAAATAATAACCTAACTCTACACCTAAAGCAACTAGAAAAGGAAGAAGTTAAGAACCCCAGGGTTAGTAGAAGGAAAGAAATCTTAAAAATTAGGGCAGAAATAAATGCAAAAGAAACAAAAGAGACTGTAGCAAAAATCAACAAAGCCAAAGCTGGTTCTTTGAGAGGATAAATAAAACTGACAAACCATTAGCCAGACTCATCAAGAAACAAAGGGAGAAAAATCAAATCAATAAAATTAGAAATGAAAATGTAGAGATCACAACAGACAACACAAAAATACAAAGGAACATAAGAGACTAACTATCAGCAATTATATGCCAATAAAATGGACAACTTGGAAGAAATGGACAATTTCTTAGAAAAGTACAGCTTTCCAAAACTGAACCAGGAAGAAATAGAAAATCTTAACAGACCATCACAAACAAGGAAATTGAAACTATAATCAGAAATCTTCCAGCAAACAAAAGCCCGGGACCAGACGGCTTCACAGCTGAATTCTACCAAAAATTTAGAGAGGAGGTAACATCTGGTCCCATCACTTCATGGGAAATAGATGGGGAAACAGTGGAAACAGGATCAGACTTTATTTTTGGGGGGCTCCAAAATCACTGCAGATGGTGATTGCAGCCATGAAATTAAAAGATGCTTACTCCTTGGAAGGAAAGCTACGACTAACCTAGATAGCATATTGAAAAGCAGAGAAATTACTTTGCCAACAAAGGTCCGTCTAGTCAAGGCTATGGCTTTTCCAGAAATTGACCATTCCAGAAAATTGCAGAGGAAGGTAAACTTCCAAACTCATTCTATGAGGCCGCGGTCACCCTTATACCAAAACCTTACAAAGATGCCACAAAAAAAGAAAACTACAGCCCAATATCACTGATGAACATAGATGCAAAAATCCTTAACAAAATTCTAGCAATCAGAATCTAACAACACATTAAAAGATCATACATTATGACCAAGTGGGCTTTATCCCAGGGATGCAAGGATTCTTCAATATCCACAAATCAATCAAAGTAATACACCACATTAACAAGTTGAAAAATAAAAGCCATATGATTATGCTAGATGCAGAGAAAGGCTTTGACAAAATTCAACATCCATTTATGATAAAAACCCTCCAGAAATCAGGAATAGAAGGAACATATGTCAATATAATAAAAGCTACATATGACAAACCCGCAGCGAATATTATTCTCAATGGTGAAAAACTGAAAGCATTTCCCCTAAAGTCAGGAAGAAGACAAGGGTGCCAACTCTCACCACTACTATTCAACATAGTTTTGGAAGTTTTGGCCACAGCAATCAGAGCAGAAAAAGAAAAGGAATCCAAATTGGAAAACAAGAAGTAAAACTCTCACTGTTTGCAGATGATATGATCCTCTACATAGAAAGCCCTAAAGACTCCACCAGAAAATTACTAGAGCTAATCAATGAATATAGTAAAGTTGCAGGATATAAAATCAACACACAGAAATCTCTTGCATTCCTATACACTAATAATGAGAAAATAGAAAGAGAAATTAAGGAAACAATTCCATTCACCATTGCAACGAAAAGAATAAAATACTTAGGAATATATCTGCCTAAAGAAACAAAGGGCTTCCCTTGTAGCTCAGTGGATAAAGAATCTGCCTGCAGTGCAGGAGACTGGGGTTTGATCCCTGGGTTGGGAAGATCGCCTGGAGAAGGAAATGGCAACTAATTCAGTATCCTTGCCTGGAAAATCTCATGGGCACAGGAGCCCGGCTGTAGTCCATGGGCTCACAAAGAATCGGGCATGACTGAACAACTAATACTTACACTTACTAAAGAAACAAAAGACCTATATATAGAAAACTATAAAACACTGGTGAAAGAAATCAAAGAGGACACTAATAGATGGAGAAATATACCGTGTTCATAGATCGGAAAAATCAATATAATGAAAATGAGTATACTTCCCAAAGCAATCTATAGATTCAATGCAATCCCTATCAAGCTACCAGTGGTATTTTTTTCACAGAGCTAGAACAAATAATTTCACAATTTGTATGGAAATACAAAAATCCTCGAATAGCAAAAGCAATCTTGAGAAAGAAGAATGGAACAGGAGGAATCAACCTGCCTGACCTCAGGCCCTACTACAAAGCCACAGTCATCAAAACAGTATGGTACTAGCACAAAGACAGAAATATAGATCAATGGAACAAACTAGAAATCCCAGATATAAATCTACACACCTATGGACACTTTATCTTTGACAAAGGAGGCAAGAATATACAATGAAAAAAGACAATCTCTTTAACAAGTAGTGTTGGGAAAACTGGTCAACCACTTCTAAAAGAATGAAAGTAGAACACTTTCTTACACCATACACAAAAATAAACTCAAAATGGATTAAATTTCTAAAAGTAAGACAAGAAACTATAAAACTCCTAGAGGAGAACATAGGCAAAACACTCTCCGACAAAAATCACAGCAAGATCCTCTATGACCCACCTCCCAGAATACTGGAAATAAAAGCAAAAATAAACAAATGGGACCTAATTAAAATGAAAAGCTTCTGCACAACAAAGGAAACTATAAGCAAGGTGAAAGGACAGCCTTCAGAATGGGAGAAAATAATAGCGAATGAAGCAACTGACAAAGAATTAACCTCAAAAATATACAAGCAACTCCTGCAGCTCAATTCCAGAAAAATAAATGACCCAATCAAAATATGGGCCAAAGAACTAAATAGACATTTCTCCAAAGAAGACATACAGGTGGCTAACAAACACATGGAAAGATGCTCAACATCACTCATTATTGGAGAAATGCAAATCAAAGCCACAATGAGACACGATTTCACATTGGTCAGAATGGCTGCTATCCAAAAGTCTACAAGCAATAAATGCTAGAGAGGGTGTGGAGAAAAGGGAACCTTCTACTCTGTTGGTGGGAATGCAAACTAGTACAGCCACTATGGAGAACAGTGTGGAGATTCCTTAAAAAACTGGAAATAGAACTGCCTTATGACCCAGCAATCCCACTTCTGGGCATACACACCAGGGAAACCAGAATTCAAAGAGACACATGTACCCCAATGTTCATCGCAGCACTGTTTATAATAGCCAGGACATGGAAGCAACCTAGATGTCCATTAGCAGATGAATGGATAAGAAAGCTGTTGTATATATACACAATGGAATATTACTCAGCCATTAAAAAGAATGCATTTGAATCAGTTCTAATGAGATGGATGAAACTGGAGCCTATTATACAGAGTGAAGTAAGCCAGAAAGAAAAACACCAATACAGTATACTAACACATATACATAGACTTTAGAAAGATGGTAACAATAACCCTGTATGTGAGATAGCAAAAGAGACACAGATGTATAGAGCAGTCTTTTGACTCTGTGGGAAAGGGCAAGGATGGTATGCTTTGGGAGAATGGCATTGAAACATGTATATTATCATATGTGAAACGAATTACCAGTCCAGGTTTGATTCATGATACAGGATGCTTGGGGCTGGTGCACTTGGATGACCCAAAGGGATGGTATGGGGAGGGAGATGGGAGGGGGTTTCAGGATGGGTAACACATGTATACCCATGGCAGATTCATGTCAATGTATGGCAAAACCAATACAATATTGTAAAATAATTAGCCTCCAATTAAAATAAATAAATAAAAAAACAAAATAATAATAATAATAAAAAATAAAGCATATTGCCAGGATTATGAACTTTAGACTAAGTCTGCCATTAGATACATTGTCCTGGGTGTCAGGATTGGTGAATGAATGTACCTAGTTAGTCGTTAAGTTGTATCTGACTCTTTGAGACCCCATAGACTGTAGCCCACTAGGCTCCTCTGTCAATGGAATTCTCCAGGCAAGAATACTGGAGTGGGTGGCCATTCCCTTCTCCAAGGGATTTTCCTGAACCTGGGATCGAACCCAGGTCCTCTGCATCACAGGCAGATTCTTTACTCTTAGAGCCACCAGATGGATTGAATAAAGTCCCCTCCAAAATTCAGGCCTCCCTTAAACCTCAGAATATGATCTTATATGGAAATAGGGTCTTCGAAGATGTGGGGTCATACTTGATCAGTGTGGGACCTAACCCAATGGCTGCGGTCCTTATAAGAAGACTAAAAAAAGAGTACAAAGAGGAAAATGCACACGATGATGGAGGCAGAGGTGGGAGTGGTGTGTTTACAAGCAAACACACAGCAAGGACTGCTGGAACTCACCATAAGCTGGGAGAGAGGCAAGGAAGGATGCTTCTTTGAAGGAGGTCTGGACCACTGATACCTTGATTTCAACTTCTAGCCTTCCAGAACTGAGAGAGAATAAATGTCTAATCTTTTTAAGCCACTGAGTATGTAGTGCTTTGTTATTGCAGCCAAAGAAAACAAATACAGCCTCTCTGTGAAGTCCTTCAAATAATCCATCTTAGGGGGTGTGATAAAACATATGCAAATACCTGGAATTAAATCAGTTCAACCACAACAATGGACTCAGACTGGACTGCCTCCTGGAAATATTAGGCATAGCTCTTGATTTACCTCTAGGCTGATGTTAAAACTTCTCCCTTCTGATCACTCAAGCTGGGTGAATTTATTACTTGACATTCTCTTGACATTGAGCATTTTTAAATTTTATTTTATTATTTTGTAAAACACATCAAATATTTTATCTGTACAAACAAATTAAAGTTTCTACAAAAAAATAAAATAACATTTCAAAAGCTAACTATTGAAAATAAAACAAAATAAAACATAAAATGTTAAAATTCTAACAGACAATATACACAAAAAATAAAAGTGGCTATTCATTTATTTTTACTTCCCAGTGGATCAAGATGCTTTTTCATCTTGATAGTGATTTAAGAATTACGTCTAAATATAAATTTAACACCTTTACATCCTTGTAAAAGTAAAAACAATATGTATATGATATAAATTATAGGAATGAAAAATCCAAGATAACCTTGTACATAGAATAAAATATAATAAAGGACTAGCAAGACAGTACAACAAAAAACAAGAAGTACAATAAAATATAGAAGAAAAGAAAGTGCATTAACTTTGACAGTAAACGTGAAAAGGTTGAACTTGTTTATAGAAGAAATAGTTTCTTGGCATGTGTTCCAAATAAAATCCATGTATATGACGCTTGTACAGCTACATTTAAGATGATACAGAAAACTAAAATGCAAAGAATGAATAAAGTCAATCCAAAATGAAAAAAAAAAAATTAAAAGTGGGTGTTAGTATATTCTTAGAGAAAGTAGAATTTAAAATGGAAAATGTTAAATTGGAAAAGACATTCATATTTATAAAAAGTAAAGTCCACAAATTGTCAGGGAATGTTTAACAGGAGGATTCCTATGTGCTGTTTCTCATGAATCCTCTTTTCCTTATCAGTGGAATGGCAAGCTGCTTCCAGGACTGAGGTCATTATATGAGACAGGCTTGAATCTCCTTCAGTAAACATTATCTTTACGACAAAACTGCTTAGTCTCAATCCTCTTTCTTGAGATATTGTTTCCTGACCTTGTGACTATTATTAATCCCTTGATCCCTTGGTAGTGGTTGCTGTACGTTTGGTTTTCTGATCTGTATCATTGTTGAAAGAAATTTCTTGTACAACAGCCTATATACACTCATAGAAAGATCATTGAAGCACATTTGCTCCGTCAGAGCTTGGGTCCCTGGGTCTGTCTGTCTGTCTTTCTTTCATTCTTTCTTTCTCTCTCTCCAGCTAATTCTCTGGAGCATAGAAACCCATCATGCTCACTCTCCTGTGTGGGCTTCCAAGACCCCCTCGAGAGGGCGCACTGTGCCTTTGTGAGTGATACAAGCCCTGTGTCAAGCACTTTCTTGGTTCTCTGTGTAAACCAGGGAATACACGTTCTCTCTTTCACTTTCTTATTGTTGACTCTGGACCAGCAAGTTCTAGTCCATTAAAGGACCCCAACAACGAATCATCTATATCTGTCATGAAACTATGAACCACCATGCAGCACATAAATATATGTAAATATAAAAATATAAAAGGATAGATAAATAGTAGAGAAAGAGGCAGAAACTCTATTCTACTATGAAATGTCACTTGATCTTTTACGGTTTGTGGAGGTAAAATTAAAACAAAAATAACATTAAATGTCCTGTATACCTTGCACTATTCTGAATGCTTTGTATGCATTAGTTTCATCCTCATAACACCTTTCAGGTCATATAATTACCCCAGTTTTTCATGTAAGAAAACTAAGAATGCATAAGAGGCCCAAGCTCTTAGGTATAAAATAAGCTACAAGGATATATTGTACAGCATGAGAAACGCAGCCAATATTTTATAATTATAAATAGTAAGATTGTGAATCACTATATTGTACACCTGTAATTTGTATTTAAAAGAGTTTCCAGCTGAGAGAGGGAGAAATAGGTAAATATGTATGTGAAAAGAGCATGGAACAGGTACTCTGATTCAGCCAAGAGTGATGAGCAAGGAATGAGATGATGGGGAAAGCCATGTCAAATCAGAGTTATTTCTTCAGAACTACACACATGGCTGGATCAAGTAAGAGGTTCATGAAAAGCAAGTGAAGGGCGGGCCTTCCAGTCCTTGAAGAAACTGATCCAACAGTGTTAAACAGGAGATGGTATTAATTTAGCCAGTCCCAGTGAAAACCACCTAGCATTAACCTCTGGGTCTGCTGTTTTACAGTTGCCCAGATTTCTCTTTACTGGAAGAAGTAGTTCATTTGTTCCATGACAATGAAGTCCTTTGTGCTTGTCTTTCTCATTAGCTAGTCTTCTGAGTTAGTTATTAAGTGGTTCTCCCTCCAAATTCACAAATTCACAAAATATAAGCCAAATAAGAACTATGAAATCTCTTAGAATGGCCCTTAATTCCCAAATGATATTTTCTTATAGAACTGTCAGTTTTAAGATGACTTGAATGTTTGTAATTAATTGAAACTGCGGTGATTCCATTATTTGGTTAAACAGTCAACCTGGTATTTGTTGACTGCAGGATGCCAAGCTTTGTTTTAGGTATGGAGAATCCCACTGTAAATGAGTCAAATCCCTGCTGCAGAGTATCTCTAGCCTGGTAAAGAAAATGAACAATTAAGCAAACAAATTAATTTTTGGTAATGAATACTTTCATGGGACAAGTTCAAAGTTCAAGAGCTCAAACCAGCTGTATAAGGGAAGAACCTAGAAAATATGATATATAATATAATCTTGGACCTGAAAAAGCAAGATAATCAAGTGAAGATATCACAGACCCAAAGAGATGGAGGAGGGGAATGATAAGGATGGAGACTATTCTTGTAGACTGAGCATGAGACTGAAGGGCAAGGGGAAATGTGACTTGATTCAGAAGAGCTGAATTGTTTAGTATCACTGAAACTTAAAGTAGAAAAGAAGAATATGAACAGTGTGGCTAAAGGGGTAGCAGGGGTCCAGGCAGAAAAAGATCTAATTAACCATGTTACAAACTTTATATCATTGAGCACTGAGGGCCAATGGAAGTAGTAAAGCCATGATTATGTTATGGAAGTGACTTAATCAAATTCGTGTTTTTGAAAGCTCACTCAGGGTATTTACTCTATGGGAGAATAGGTTGGATTGGGACAAGAGTTAGGCAGGGAAACCAGTTGGAGATTTTTGAGCCTGTGAAGACTTCTAGATTTGGATATTGTCATTTTCTTTAATATCCAAAGCTCAATAAAATAAGATAAACCCCATCCTATGCTAAATCACTTCAGTTATGTCCCACTCTTTGCAACTCTATGGGCCATAGTCCACCAGGCTTCTCTGTCTGTGGGATTCTCAGGCAAGAATACTGGAGTGGGTTGCATTGCATTCTTCCAGGGGATCTTCCTGACCAAGCGATCAAACCCACATTTCTTATATCTCTCTTGTTGGCAGGAGGGTTCTTTACCACTAGAACCACCTGGGAAATCCCAAACTCCATCCTACAAACCTAGAATAAGGCTACATTGCCTCATAGTAGTACATACTTCTAGTTCAGAATTCTTCTTCAGAGACAATTCTTATCGATTTCCCTGTCACCTCCTGTCATCTCTACTGTGCCTTGCACCAACCATTTGAGGAGGAGGGAGCAGACCAAGAGAAACTGCCATTTTCTGACAAAAGTGAGAGGAAAAAAAAAGTTAAACTCAATATCATGTGATAAATATCCCCATGTGATAAATATCCCCATGCAATATTTGGCATGCACAGAACGCAAAAGTCGTCCACTCTTCTGTACAATTCACAGACCAAGGGAAATGAAATCTAGGCTGTGTCCAGCCTGTGGAGTGGGATTCAGACAAAGGGAAAGATGCAGGGCAGACAGAAGGTGAGTGTGCAGGGAATGAAACGGCCCAGGAAAAGCCTCATAAGCACAAGAAGACAGGTTTTGGGAAACCACATATAAATTAGTATTGTTGGGACATTGGTACAAGATGTGAAGTCGGAAGAGATAAGTTAGAAAAGATGATCAAAATCAATCTTTTCTTTAATGGGTTTAATTCTGAAGTACTTATCAAAATTGAAATATTATTTCCATCAAAATAATGTATCAAGTTTAAAAAGTAAAATTTATACTATAAGGATTATAAAAACAGCAGGCCTCTGTCTAATTCCACCTAGAAACTTCCACTTTATGGTGTTTTTTGACATGTATTTATATATTCTAAATAGCATGCATATATTAATGTTTTTTTTTCTTTCTTTTTAAAATTTACTATGGACAGGGAGGCCTCATGTGCTGCAATTCATGGGGTTGCAAAGAGTTGAACACGACTGAGAGACTGAACTGAATTGAACTGAACTTAGTTTCCTGGTCATATTTAAAAGATACTTCCCTGCATTTAAGTTGCATATTCCTCTACCTTGTCTTGTAGAAATAAAAACATAAAGTTTAATCATTTGCTTAAAGTCATAACAAACATTTTAAGTAAAGCCAGATAATTTTCAACACAAAGTAAATAGGAGGCAATATGATAAGGAAAATGAGAATTATACCATTATTTTATTATTATTTGTGTGTGTGTGTGTGTGCTTGTTTTTCTGTAGAACAATAGTGCCATTTGTAAAATATTTCATGATGAATTCCATATAATCTTGCAAGTGTGATATGTTGCATCTAATAATGAATTCCTTCTTGAAGGAATAAAATACCAAAATATTTTGCACTGGAATTTATTTGATGCTAATTTTGCTTTTGTGGATTTATATAGTATGTTAGATCCCTGGGACTGGTTTTCAAACTGAATTTCAGGAGAGTGTGAGGAATGTCCTTATATGATCCCCATACTTGTTAAAATTTTATTTATGGTTAAAGAAAATGGTTTAAACATTGATATCCACTGAGAAAATGAATCTTCATCTTTCTTTCATCCTGTCCCCCATGTATACAAATTTGCTTTCTTCTATTGTGCCAAAGCTTTTGACTGTGTGGATCACAAAAAACTGTGGAAAATTCTTCAAGAGATGGGAATATCACAACACCTGACCTGCCTCTTGAGAGATCTGTATGCAGAAGCAACAGTTAGAACTGGACATGGAAGAACAGACTGGTTCTAAATAGGAAAAGGAGTATGTCAAGGCAGTATATTGTCACTCTGCTTATTTAACTTATATGCAGAGTCCATCATGAGAAACACTGGGCTGGATGAAACATAAGCTGGAATCAAGGTTGCTGGGAGAAATATCAATAACGTCAGATATGAAGATGATACCACCCTTATGGCAGAAAGTGAAGAACAATGAAAGAACCTCTTGATGAAAGTGAAAGAGGAGGGTGAAATAGTTGGCTTAAAGCTCAACATTCAGAAAACTAAGATCATTGCATCCACTCCAATCACTTCATGGCAAATAGAGGTGGAAACAGTGGAAACTGGCTGACTTTATTTTTTGGGCTTCAAAGTCACTGCAGATGATGACTGCAGCCATGAAATTAAAAGATGCTTTTTTCTTGGAAGTAAAGTTATGACCAACCTAGTCAGCATATTAAAAAACAAAGACATTACTTTGCCAACAAAGGTCTGTCTAGTCAAGGCTATGGTTTTTCCAGTAGTCATGTATGGATGTGAGAGTTAAAGTATAAAGAAACCTGAGTGCTGAAGAGTTGATGCTTGTGAACTGTGGTGTTGGAGAAGACTCTTGAGAGTCCCTTGGACTGAAAGGAGATGCAACCAGTCCATCCTAAAGGAGATCAGTCCTGAGCATTCATTGGAAGGACTGCTGTTGAAGCTGAAACTCCAATACTTTGCCCACCTGATGCGAAGAGCTGACTCATTTGAAAAGACCCTGATGCTGGGAAAGATTGAAGGCAGGAGGAGAAGGGAACAACAGATGAAGAGATGATTGGATGGCTTCACCAACTCAATTGACATGCGTTTGGGTAAACTCCGGGAATTGGTGATGGACAGGGAGGCCTGGCGTGCTGTGGTCCATGGGGTTTCAGTCAGACACAATTGAGCAACTGAACTGAACTGATTGTTCCAATATACTTATACTACAATTTTTGGTTAAATAGTCATTAAAAAGATTGGACAATTTTTTTTACAGCCTGGACATATCATGTACCATGATTATTTTCCCTTTATTTTGCATTTCAGTTCTTTAATACAGTCAATAATATATTTTCATTTGCTTGCTTTCTGTCTACCTATCAATACTTTATCCCTATGATCTCTGATAAAAGTGAAAATAACTGATATATTAAAATACATCAGTTTAATTTTCTTCTAGCAGACAAGACTCTCAGGACATTTTATCCTGCTGTAGTTTCAGTTGTTCCTTTGACTTATTTCTCACACTACTATCTATAAAATCCCTTTCTTTGACCAGCATTGCATCTATTATTTTTTGAATTCTTGTTTCCTCTTTACTGATTCATCCCCTCATTTTGGTAGACTGCATTTACCATTAGCTTTCTGAATAGAATTTCTGAGTTATGCATTGGTTTGCTTCTATTTGACCTCATCCCTTAGGGGTTTAGGTTTCAGTTTTCTTTGAGTTACTAAGTCATCTTAAGGGTTTAGGTTATAGTTTTTTTCTAAGCTTTTAAATCATGTTCTATTAGTGCAGCTACTTTCTCTATTTCTTGTCTGCTGTTGTTGCTTTTTTCCACTCACTTTGTCCTGCTGGCTTAAGCCCTGTTTTATTCTTTTACTGTCAATTCAAAGGGTTTGGTAGGAAGTCTTTGAAATGGCCACTGATAGTCACTGCCTTTTGGTATTCATGTGCTTATGTAACCTTTTCCCCTTATATATGGGCTGGACCTAGTGAGTCATGTATAAAGAACAGTGTATGACAAATGTAATGGGATTTCACCTCTGAGATTAAGTTACAAAGAGACCTTGACTTGGGTCTGACTTTCTGTCTCTGTTGCTCTCATTCTCATTCTTACCCTTTCACTACTCTGAGGAAAGCAGGTTTCTGTATTGTGACCTGCCTTATATACAGGAGCCCACATGGCAAAGAGCAAAGGGGGATCTCTGGTCAATAATCAACAAAGAATTACAGGCCCTCAGTGCAATAGGCTGGGAGGAACTGAATTCTGCCACATGAATGAGCTTAGAAGCAGATCCTCCCACTTTCAAATCTTCAGATAAGACTGTAGCTCCTGTTGACACCTTGGTTATTGGCTTGTAAGAAACCATGAGATGAAGGTACACCAAATTCCTGATTTTTATAGACCAAGTGTGTATGTCACATAATATGTTGAAATCCTCATTGACAAGGTGATGGTGTTAGGAGTTGGGGCCTTTGGGAGGTTAGACCATGAAGATAGCCCTCATGCATGGTATTAGTGTCCTTATAAAAGGACTGACCCCAGAGACAGCCCCTGTCCCTTCCACCATGTGAAGATACTACAGGATGTTGTCTGTGAACCAGGAGGCAGGCTTTCAGCAGACACCAAATCTGTTGGTGTCTTGATCTTGGACTTTTGACCTCCAGAACTCTAAGAAATAAATTTCTGTAGTTTATAAGCTAGCCAGTTTATGGTGGTTTGTTATAATAGCCTGAACAGATTAAGGCAAAATAATAAATGTTATTTTAAGTTGCTAAATTGGGCTTATTTATTTTATAATCATAGATGGCATATATAGAGAGATTTTAAGAAGGAACAGAGGGACTTCCCTTGTGGTCCAGTGGTTGAGACTTTGCCTTCCAATGTAAGGTCTGCAGGTTTGATCCCTGATTGGAGAGCTAAGATCTTACATGCCTCATGGCCCAAAAACCAAAATATAAAACAGAAACAATATTGTAACAAGTTTAATAAAAATTTTAAAGATGATCCACATCAAAAAATATTTTAAAAAGGAATAGAGATTATCACATGTGTCTGATTTGTCATGTCTGAACATACACCTGCAGATTTTTCATTAAAAACCATCATATAATTTTTTAAAGAGAGTGAAATGATAATTCTTTTAAAAGAGTCATTACACACAAATCTTGTGGAGAACTTCCTGGAGAGAGCTAGACTGGAATAAAGGAACTATTGCAATGATCCAGGTGGGAAATGATGAGGACTTAATCAAGTCAGTATCAGAGGATATGGAGGAGAGAAGGCAAATATAAGAGCTTTAGCTATTGATGTCAATACAGTATGATTCCTGAGTAGATGTTATGATTAAATAATGAGAAGATTTCTCCTGGATTCCAATCTTGATGTAATGAAGTAGATCATGGTTCTGTCAGGGTAAAGAATAGAGAAGAAATAAAAATGGAAAGGATAAGAATACGCTTAGTTTGGGACATTATGAATTTGAGATGCTCTGGTACATCTGCATGAAAATAATGGTAATGATGATATTAACAAGCAGCTTGCATTAAGTGCTTAATTATCAATAGGCCCTCTTTGATGAATCCTACATGACTTACCTTGTTTTATTCCTATGACAGCATTGTCTATAGTTCCTATCATTATTTCCATTTAATGATAAATAATTTGAGGATTAGACAGGTCAAATAAATTTCCTAAAGGGCATAGAGTGATTTTGAGATAATAACTTAAATATAAGCAGTCTGTTTCTAAGCTCAAGCTTCTCTCCCCTCCACACTGTTCTTATAGGACCAGCTCTCAAAAGAAAATAATTGGGCATTGTCTTCAAAAATTTTGAATTCCTTTTGGTTGCCCTGAACATTTTTGTAACAAGACAATTCAGGTTCTAATTAATGACTGGGCCTACAGCCTAGAGCATAATTATAGTTATTTAAAATTTTCTGGTGACTTATTATATTTTGTGAATCAATTACATATAAGATATGTTGTTGATAGATATGGAAAAAGACAGACCTGGTTTTTAGTGTTAAATTTAATTATTATAGTACAAGCCTCCTGGGTGATGCATCTCACATTCATTTAAGTGGATTATGATAGTGACTGTTTAAATCCAGGATCTTCAGTACAAGAGGTTGTACAGGATAAAGGTCTCTTGATCTTAATTATGCTATTGAGAAATTATGACCCAAATAGTGTTACATAAACATCATTGAATTTGGTTTACTTTGACTCTGCCTTATTTAAAACAGAAAAAAAAAAATTTCAAACGGCTGTTTCGATGGAACAGGAAAATTTATTGTATTTTCTGGAATAATCATCAATTTGGCAGAACATTGAAATTTTCAAAGCTATATATAAAGGGAAAAAGAGAGATTTGCACTCTGGCTGTTCTCTTTGGACTGCTAGAAGATGACTTTCATTGTTGAAATGGGTAAGTGAACTTTGGTGACAATTGCAGATGCTGATGGAGAGTGTAAGAAGATATTTAGATAAAGCTATAGAGATACAGAATGTTCAAGTTCAAGGGTATTAAGGGAAGACTGCACACAGGCATTAATTCAAAGAATTTCAATTCATTCAGTGACCTCTTCTCTATACTGTTTGCACTGTGTCTTGTCTTATTTTTGAATCCATGTCCTGAACTGATCTTCATGCTGTCACCTTATGAAATTTGAATGCCTCTTTTAATCCAGCATTTTTATTATAAAAATGTTAAACTATACAGCAAAAACTAGTGTAATAAATCTCTAATACTCTTCATCTAGGTTTAGAAATTGTTAAAGTTTGCCATATTAGCACGTATGCAAATGTATGTGTGTATATTCTAATTCATCCTTGAGTATCTCAACATGCATGTTTAGGATTAAGGAGTTCTTTATGGACTCTTCATTGCTTATAAGAAGATAATTTGATGTAATGATTAAGAGTAAAAGCATTAGAGAACCAAGTTTACATCCTGACCATGCTACTTAACTATCTATATAAAATTGCTTTACCTTTTATGACTTGTTTTGTCATATATAAAATGGGAATGGAATGCTTTTCAACCTGACAGGATTACTGCAAGATCAAATGAGAGTGTAAGCAAAATGCCTCAGCATAATGTCTCATACAAAGTGAGGGTTCAGTAAGCAGTGAAATTTTGATTAAGTACTTGTCATCTTTTTCCATCCTTCCCTCACTGCTACCTGTTTTTGCTCTGCAGACATTACATACTCACGGCCAATATGAAATCAAATTAAGACTGAAATTGGAAATTTGAAGAAAAGTTTGGAGAAAGTATAATTCTGTTGGTTAACATATCTTTACTCAATTCAATTTAAACTACTCTGAAAAGCAAATAAAACAGAAAACAAAAGGAAGTATTGCTTTCCTATGTTGCCCTTTGATGAGAATTAACAAATCTGAATTTCCTTCTGCTCAAGTTAAATTTGCATTATTTAGGAAGGCTTTCATAGATAGATTTGCCTTGGAAACAAACAGAGATCATTCTGTCATTTTTGAGATTGCATCCAAGTATTGCATTTCGGACTCTTTTGTTGACTATGATGGCTACTCCATTTCTTCGAAGGGATTCCTGCCCGCAGTAGTAGATATAATAGTCATCTCAGTTAAATTCACCCATTCCTGTCCATTTTAGTTCGCTGATTCCTAGAATGTTGACGTTCACCCTTGCCATCTCTTGTTTGACCGCTTGCTATTTGCCTTGATTCATGGACCTGACATTCCAGGTTCCTGTGCAATATTGCTCTTTACAGCATCGGACCTTGCTTCTATCACCAGTCACATCCACAACTGGATATTGTTTTTGCTTTGGCTCCATCCCTCATTCTCTCTAGAGTTATTTCTCTACTGATCTCCAGTAGCATATTGGGCACCTAATAACCTGGGGAGTTCCTCTTTCAGTATCCTATCATTTTGCCTTTTCATATTGTTCATGGCGTTCTCAAGGCAAGAATAATAAAGTGGTTTGCCATTCCCTTCTCGAGTGGACCACGTTCTATCAGACCTCTCCACCATGACCTGCCCATCTTGGTGGCCCCACAGGTCATGGCTTAGTTTCTTTGAATTAGACAAGGCTGTGATCCTAGTGTGATTAGATTGACTAGTTTACTGTGATTATGGTTTCAGTGTGTCTGCCCTCTGATGCCCTCTTGCAACACCTACCATCTTACTTGGGTTTCTCTAAAAAATGGCAGAATGATTTCTGTTCTTTTCCAAGGCAAATCATTCAATATCACAGTAATCCAAATCTCTGACCCAAACAGTAACACTGAAGAAGATGAAGTTGAACAGTTCTATGAAGACCTACAAGACCTTTTAGAACTAACATCCAAAAAGATGTTCTTTTCATTATAGGGGAGTGGAATGCAAAAGTAGGAAGTCAAGAAATACCTGGAGTAACAGGCAAATTTGGCCTTGGACTATGTAATGAAGCAGGGCAAAGTCTAATAGAGTTTTGCCAAGAAAATGCACTGGTCATAGCAAACACCCTCTTCCAACAACACAAGAGAAGACTCTACACATGGACATTACCAGATGGTCAACACCAAAATAAGACTGATTATATTCTTTGCAGCCAAAGATGGAGAAGCTCTATACAGTCAACAAAAACAAGATCAGAACTTGACTGTGGCTCAGATGATGAACTCCTTATTGCCAAATTCAGACTTAAGTTGAACAAAGTAGGGAAAACCACTAGACCATTCAGGTATGACCTAAATCAAGTCCCATATGATTATACAGTGGAAGTGAGAAATAGAGTTAAGGATCATCTGCCTGATGAACTGTGGACTGAGGTTCGTGACATTGTACAGGAAAGAGGGATCAAGACCATCCCCATGGCAAAGAAATGCAAAAAAGCAAAATGGCTATCTGGGGAGGCCTTACAAATAGCTGTGAAGAGAAGAGAGGTGAAAAGCAAAGGAGAAAAGGAAAGATATAAGCATCTGAATGCAGAGTCCAGAGAATAGCAAGAAGAGATAAGAAAGCCTTCTTCAGTGATCAATGCAAATAAATAGAGGAAAACAACAGAATGGGAAAGACTAGAGATCTCTTTAAGAAAATTAGAGATACCAAGGGAACATTTCATGCAAAGATGGGCTCTATAAAAGACAGAAATGGTATGGACCTAACAGAAGCAGAAGATACACAGAAGAACTGTACAAAAAAGATCTTCATGACCAAGATAATCACAATGGTGTGATCACTCACCCAGAGCCAGACATCCTAGAATATCAAGGCAAGATGGCCTTAGAAAGCATCACTATGAACAAAGCTAGTGGAGGTGATGGCATTCCAGGTGAGCTGTTTCAAACCCTGAAAGATGATGCTGTGAAAGTGCTGCACTCAATATGCCAGCAAGTTTGGAAAACTCAGCAGTGGCCACGGACTGGAAAAGGTCAGTTTTCATTCCAATCCCAAAGAAAGGCAATGCCAAAGAATGCTCAAACTACCACACAAATGCATTCATCTCACATGCTAGTAAAGTAATGGTCAAAATTCTCCAAGCTAGGCTTTAGCAATATGTGAACCATGAATTTCCAGATGTTCAAGCTGGTTTTAGAAAAGGCAGAGGAGCCAGAGATCAAATTACCAACATCTACTGGATCATGGAAAAAGCAAGAGAGTTCCAGAAAAACATCTACTTCTGCTTTACTGACTATGCCAAAGCCTTTGACTGTGTGGATCACAATAAACTGTGGAAAATTCTGAAAGAGATGTGAATACCAGACCACCTGACCTGCCTCTTCAGAAACCTATATGAAGATCAGGAAGCAACAGTTAGAACTGGACATGGAACAACAGACTGATTCCAAATAGGAAAAGGAGTATGTCAAGGCTGTATATTGTCACCCTGCTAATTTAACTTATATGCAGAGTACATCATGAGAAACGCTGGACTGGAAGAAACACAAGCTGGAATCAAGATTGCTGGGAGAAATATCAATAACCTCAGGTATGCAGATGACACCACCCTTATGGCAGAAAGTGTAGAGGAACTAAAAGCCTCTTGATGAAAGTGACAGAGGAGAGTGAAAAAGTGGGCTTAAAGCTTAACATTCAGAAAACACAGATCATGGCATCTGGTCCCATCACTTCATGGGAAATAGATGGGGAAACAGTGGAAACAGTGTCAGACTTTATTTTTGGGGGCTCCAAAATCGCTGCCATTGAGATGGTGCCTGCAGCCATGAAATTTAAAGATGCTTACTACTTGGAAGTAAAGTTATGACCAACCTAGATAGCATATTCAAAAGCAGAGATATTACTTTGTCAACAAATGTTCGTCTAGTGAAGGCTATGGTTTTTCCAGTGGTCATGTATGGATGTGAGAGTTGGACTGTGAAGAAAGCTGAGCACTGAAGAATTGATGCTTTTGAACTGTGGTGTTGCAGAAGACTCTTGAGAGTCCCTTGTACTACAAGGAGTTCCAACCAGTCCATTCTGAAGGAGATATGCCCTGGGATTTCTTTGGAAGGAATGATGCTAAAGCTGAAACTCCAGTACTTTGGCCGCCTCATGAGAAGAGTTGACTCACTGGAAAAAACCCTGATGCTGGGAGGGATTGGGGCAGGAGGAGAAGGGGACGACCGAGGATGAGATGGCTGGATGGCGTCACTGACTGGATGGCTGCGAGTCTGAGTGAACTCTGGGAGTTGGTGATCGACAGGGAGGCCTGGCGTGCTGTGATTCATGGGGTCACAGAGTTGGACACGACTGAGTGACTGAACTGAACTGAACTGAACTTCATAGAGGGCTTCAGAGCATCTATACAGCCCACATTCAAGTAAGGCTATAACTAGTATTCAATGTTTGTCATTAGAAAGAAACCTTTTGTCATTAGGCTGTTTTCACAGAGAATCACAACGAATCTAGTAACACTTTGGGAGGCAGTTCAAGCCCTTTATAACTTTTAGAAAAACAGGGAAAGATTGTGGAAAGATTACTGCATGTGCTGTGCCAAGTCGCTTCAGTCGTGATAGTCTCTTGGTGATCCCATTGGCTGTCGCCCTCTAGGCTCCCTTCTCTATGGAATTCCCCAGGCAATAATACTAGAGTGGGTTGCCATGCTCTTCTCCAGGGGATCTTTCCAATCCATGGATCAAACCCCCATCTCTTTATGTCTCCTGGATTCACAGGCAGGTACTTTACCACTACCACTACCTGGGAAACTCAGAAAGACTGCTAGAAGTACTATATTTAACAGAAAGAAAACCTATTTTGGAATTGAGTCAGTGATGCTGGCTTTGCTATAGCCCAGAGTGGAGAGGTTGTTGCTTCTTTCTGAAGAGGCCAACCGAGCTGGAAGAGCAGAGAACATTTATAGAACACTAAACAGCATATTGAAAAGTAGAGACATTACTTTGCCAACAAAGGTCCATCTAGCCAAGGCTATGGTTTTTCCAGTGGTCATGTATGGATGCGAGAGTTGGACCATGAAGAAAACTGAGCACCAAAGAATTGATGCTTTTGAACTGTGGTGTTGGAGAAGACTCTTGAGAGTCCCTTGGACTGCAAGGAGATCCAACCAGTCCATTCTAAAGGAGATCAGCCCTGTGTGTTCTTTGGAAGGAATGATGCTAAAGCTGAAACTCCAGTACTTTGGCCACCTCCTGCAAAGAGTTGACTCATTGGAAAATACTTTGATGCTGGGAGGGATTGGGGGCAGGAGGAGGAGGAGAAGGAGACGACAGAGGATGACATGGCTGGATGGCATCACTGACTCGATGGAAGTGAGTCTGAGTGAACTCCTGGAGATGGTGATGGACAGGGAGGCCTGGCATGCTACGATTCATGGGGTCGCAAAGAGTCGAATGTGACTGAGTGACTGAACTGAACTGAACTGAACTGCTTTAGTCATATACTGGCCTAATATTGTGTGTGTGTGTGTTTCTAATTTTAATTGAATCCCCACAATGACCCTAAGCAGTGTTGATTGCTGTCTTTCATATATACAAATGAGGGATGAAGATTAAAGACACTGAGTCTTTTGCTCCATGTCACACAGCAAATAAAACAGTTGCAATTCAGACTCAAGCATTTGTTTTGAAAATCAGTACTCCTTACAGTTAAAAACAGGTCTCAAAGTGAGGTCCTCAGTCTAGCAGCATTGATATTACTCGTGAGAAATGCAAGTTTTCAGCTGTTGTTGTTCAGTCACCCAGTTGTGTCCAACTCTTTGCAACCCCATGGACTGTAGGACACCAGGCCTCCCTGTCCCTCACTATCTCCTGAATTTTGCCTAAGTTCATGTTCATTGCATCAGTGATGCCATCTAACTATCTCATCCTCTGATGCCCTCTTCTCCTTCTGCCCTCACTCTTTCCCAGCATCAGGGAATTTTCCGATGAGTTGGCTGTTTACATCAGATGACCAAAATACTGGAGCTTCAGCTTCAGCACTGGTCCTTCTGATGAATATGCAGAGCTGAATTCCCTTAGGATTAACTGGTTTGATCTCCTTGCTGTCCAAGGGACTTTCAGGAATCTTCTCCAGCACCACAGTTCAAAGGCATCAATTTTTTGGCACTTTGACTTCTTTACAGTCCAGCTCTTAAACTGTACATGATCAATAGGAAGACAAAGGAAAATCTTTGTCTGCAGTTTTCAGACCTCAACCTAAATCTTCTGAATCAGAATCTCTTGGGATGGGGCCTGGCAATCTGTGTATTAACAAGTCCTCCAGGTGATTTTGAGGCACACTAAAAAGTGAGACCCCCTTGCACTGTATTTTCACTATATCCTATTATATTAGTATTTGAATTTTTGAGAAGGAAATAGGTATCAGTGATATGCAGTCCCAACTTGGCACTTACTGTTCTGATGAAAATTCTCTGAAGGCATTTTAACCACAGGCTAGATCAAGGCAAAAACTAGGGGTTTTTTTCTGGTTAATATCTATGAAATGTCCAGAGTACTAAAATGGAGAAAATCCATTGAATTGAGTCCTAACTCCCAGCAGAGGAGCGCATTGGTAGAGGGAAAAGGGGAAAGGTGAATCATTCCAGTGGGGAGATCAAAAGATGGTACATGATGAAGAACACTCAGCAGAGGATATGTTAGCTGATACTCTTGGAATTATTGATTCTAATGCTCATTAGCAATAGATTCTTCAGAGACTACTTTGGAAAATATTTGACAAATGGGGTACTGTGGTAGCTGTGATGTGCCTGATGCAAAATACAAAGTACTTGTTTCTTGTATTTTATCAACTTTTAATAGAATTTGCTTCTAATCCAATGTCACCAGCATCTTGCAAGTTACCCTACAGATGCCAGACTGCTACACTATTAACACTATTTGACAAATGAGTATAGCAGATCTACATGAGACTAGGCAGTGGACAAACAGAGTAAATTTCCTTATTGAGGAGCTAAACCAAAAGAATAAAGACACATAAATGAAAAAAAATTTTTTTTTTTTGATCCTAGAATCTTAGGCAAAAGCAGGAGGGTAAAATTCTGTTTTCTGATTGTGTATACTAACTCCAAACTGTAAGCTAAAGGGTTAGGCTTGAAGCTGTCATTTATCAAAAATCAATTAAAAATAAAGATGGTAAGCAGATGTGACATTATAACTAGAGGAAATAGAAGCAAGAATTAGACAATTTCACTTAAACAAATGAACAGATGCAGGGAAGAAAGCAAAGCCAGCAAAACAAACAAACATTTGAAAGAAGAATTTTTAAATTAAAAATTGAAGTAGAAAGGAACTATGTTCCTAAATTGGGATATCTGGTTTGGTGTGGTGTTTTCTATCAGTTTCTTTGGCAAATATAATTTTTTAGGCATCTGTGATCAGCAGAAAGACTGCTAGGTTCCAGCTCTGAACCTAGCATTTAGATCTCATACATGCCTGAGTGTGGGAGGAGTATTAACACTGATCCAGGATTTCTGGACATTGACAATTCAAGATAGTGAGTGAATGTAGCAGACCTGGAATGTGGCCACTGAGGCCATGTTCGTGATTCCCACATTCCTGGAGTCTTTGGACTGCCAGAGTAAATTTGACACAACCAAGGTGGTTTCCTGCCACGAGTAGGGTTAAGTCTTGCTTGAATCAATTTCCTAAATATCTGGTTGATTGAGAAATTTCCTTCCTAACACTAGTGTACTACATAAGGAAAATACAGAAATATGTTTAAAACAATTAAACAAGATTTAAAAGAAAAAAAATAAAAAGATGTAGAGAAGCTTTCTTGTCTTCTAGTATCCTGTAAGTAGAATTGCTGAGCTACAGAGTTGTATAAGTTCCTCTTTAACCTCTTTTTACCATCTTTGGGCAATCTGTGTATTAACAAGTCTTCTAGATAATTTCAATACACATTTAAGTGTGAGAACCATGTGGACAAACCTTTCTTATTCAAATATCTACTCTTTCTTCTGTAATAGCAATAACATCTATGCAATAATTAATTTTCAAAGCTAAATTACAGCCTTCCAGCAGAATGATACATTTGTAGAGAAATGTATAATATCCAATGGCAGTGCAACAGAGCAGAGAAAGGACTGAATTTGTAATCAAAAGATCTGAATTTGAATCCTGGTTTGATCATTGACTATCTCTGTTACATTGGAAAAGTCACCTAATATTTCTTATATTCTCATACTTTTAAAGTAAGATTATAATTAATGATAACTCATAGAGTGGTTGTGTTACTAATGAAAAAAATATTAATGTATTCAGCTGACACTTCATGAGCACCTACTGAGTCTGGAATGGTGCTAAGAGTTAGAGTAAACAAGACAACAATCTTGTCCCTTAAGAAATAGGCAATATCAATAATGTATTATTATTATAATAATTAATACTATAATAATAATGTAATCTAGAGGG
The DNA here is from genome assembly GCF_016772045.2 of Ovis aries. Classification (NCBI taxonomy): domain Eukaryota; kingdom Metazoa; phylum Chordata; class Mammalia; order Artiodactyla; family Bovidae; genus Ovis; species Ovis aries. Next base: position 78,624,923 of record NC_056059.1, read on the forward strand.
TAAGCTAAGAACATAACCTATTCTGTGTCTATATGGTGGGCAAGAATCAGGAAGACTTCTCAGAGGGAATGTTCTGTTGAGAGAAAATGCAAATTAAGTAGGAAGATGCAAGTAAAGTAGGGTGGCTCAAATGGTAAAGAATCTGCCTGCAATGTAAGAGACCCAGGTTAAATCCCTGAGTCAGGAAGATCCCCTGGAGAAGGAAATGGCAACCCATTCCAGTATTTTGGCCTGGAGAAGCCCATGAACAGAGGAGCCTGGCAAGCTACAGTCTATGGAGTGGAAAAGAGTCAGACATAACTAACACTGAAGTGAGTAACTAACACTGCTGCTAAGTCACTTCAGTCGTGTCTGACTCTGTGTGACCCCATAGACGGCAGCCCACCAGGCTCCCCTGTCCCTGGGATTCTCTGGGCAAGAACACTGGAGTGGGTTGCCATTTCTCTCCAATGCATGAAAGTGAAAAGTGAAAGTGAAGTCACTCAGTCATATCCAACCCTCAGCGACCCTATGGACTACAGCCTTCCAGGCTCCTCCATCCATAGGATTGTCCAGGCAAGAGTACTAGAGTGGGTTGTCATTGCCTTCTCCGAGTAAGTAACACTAAAGTAAGAAGAAAAATTTTTAGTGGAAGTATGTGGTGGGTGGGCCATTCTGGGTAGCAGGAATAACATGGAAAAATTTGGAGGCAACAAAGAGCTTTGAAGGTTAATGGGACTGCAAGGAATTGGTGTACTAACTGAGGCAGAGATAGAGTCTAGAGAAATAAACACCATTATGTAAACAGCTGCCAAATCTGTAAGGGCACCATTATGTGTGGAATGTGAAGTCAGTAGTGAGGAATTTTAAAAAGACATCAGCACAATGAGATGGGCATTTTATAAAGATGATTTAGCTATATTACTTAAGACAGGGATGGAGTGTATCTAGGTAGTCATTGAGGTAATGTAGTCAGGAGACAATGATGACCCAAACCAAGACAATGACAATGGAGATTTGAAATGATGAGGATATAGTCTAAATGACATTTGGAAACTAATAGGATATGATTGAGAAAATATATTAATACCAGTTTCCCAGATCTTGTCAACATGTTACAAAATTATTTTTAATGCCTAGATTGCATGTATTGAACTCTCACTGGCCTAATTGTTAGCAATCCATCCTCTTCAAAATGACTTTCACCCCAGAGATAGTTTCCAGAATGCTGATTCTTATTTGCTCAAGGACAATTCCCTGAAGTCCTTTTGCTCTGTCCTCCTCTGTTTTGCCCTATGACTGCCTATACTCTGTTTTTGGACACACACCTTTTCTACTGGATTCATTGTTGCTTTCCCCATCCTGGCTATGAGAGCCCACAGATCTATGGTTCAGATCTCTGTTACTGTAACAGATGCATGGGACAGCATCTGATTTCGGGGTACTAATTCTACAAAGCCCAGCAAAATGCAACTGAGAGCAGTCCATAACTTTAAGGATATTTTTCCAAAGGTCTAGGAAACCAGGTTTTAGGGTAATACAATACAGAAATTGATTTACAGCAATATGTGGATTCCAAGTCATTTTACAATTCCTTATCTTGCCTCATTGCCCACTATTCTTCATGTGATCAGGGGTACTCAACTCCTGCATTGAAATTTACCAAGATCTCCACAATTTAAATTCAGACCAAATCTTTCTTCAACTCTAAAAGGGAAAATAAGTTTTTCCCTCACACCAAACAGACTTGTGACTTACTTCTGGAGCCTGAATGATAGCAAGTATGTCCATTTTTCTTCAGAAGAAACCTCATCTCCATACGCAGTTTTATGTTCTATTCCCAAAACCTTAACAGAAAAAGTAACATAATGGAAGGCATCAGTGTATTTCTCAGAGACTAGATTATTTGGTTTTAACATTAAACAGTCTTACCCTGTGTTCTAATAGTGCAGTTTCCTTTTCGTCTCATTTCACCTGTGATTCCATAACCTTGGGGTTAAAACTCATTCATGGTAACCTTGTTATTTATATATCACTTCTTCCATGTGTGCTTGGTTGTGTTCACCTCTTTGCGACCCTGTAGACTGTATCCTGTCAGGCTCCTCTGTCCACAGGGTTTCCCAGGCAAGAATACTGGAGTGGGTTGCCATTTCCTTCTGCAGGAGATCTTTTCCACTCAGAGATCAAACTCATATCTCCTGCATTGTCAGGAAGATTCTTTACCTACTGTGCCACCTGGGAAGCCACTACTTAGGAGCAACCAGTTTCCTTAGTATTCACTGAATTGCATGAAATTTTTTTTATGTAAAATTAATAGCATTTATTTTTGTTCAGTGTATCATAGTTAATAAACAGCACTTATAAATATGTTTCAAGTTATATAAACATTTAAAGCTATATACACTTATATATAAATATAAGTGCTATTTATTAACTGTGATACACTAAACAAAAATAAGTACTATCATTTTTATATAAAACACAATCTAAATTATTTCATGCAATTCAGTGACTGCTAAAGGAAGTGGTGCTCCTTACACAGAGTAACGTGATATAAAGCACTATATTGAGTTTGTTTCTATAAGACATCAGGAATAACAATATCTGAAATACAACCTGTTTATGACAGCTTGCCTCACTAAGTCACAAATATCCTAAGCAGACGTGAATATATCTGATAATAAATTTTCAGTAAGGTGAAATGAAAAGGAAACTATTACACCTCTGTCAGACTCATTCTTCTTCTTTTTATTCTTCTATTAGGGAATGAACATCACTCTTTTCCTGAAGTTAAAAGGAATTTTTTAGTTTTCACATCAATTTTTATCAAACTTAGAGGCAAGAGCAGCTATAAATCCCTGGTCCTAGAACCTGGACATTATAAGTCATATGGCAAACATTTCAAGCTTCTAGAAATTGATAGCTAAAGCTAAGTAATACTGATACAAGAGATAAAATTATTTTAAAAAACAATCAGACAAAGAATAACATATCATTTAGTAATTAAGGATAGTCAGCAATTAAAAATGACTCTTATAGAAGCTCTAGAGTGGGATAGAAAAAACTTCCTTTATATTGGACTCAAATAGGAAAATGTTATTTATAGAGTCCACAGAGTGTTAGAAATGTGAAAATACTTTTCCTACACCGTATATTTTATGCACCACACCCCCATCCCCACAAGTCTCATTTTCTCTATAAAATTTAGGACATTAACTTTCTAATTTCAAACCTACTTGTCCATTCCTATTAATACTAAGCAAAATTCCTTTTATTTTCTAGATCCCTTTCACCTCTCTTTCCCTATTAACTCTCAGCCCACTTGAATGATTTTCTGTCCTATTGAGAATCTTTTTCTGGCTTCTATATTCAGTTATTTGACTCCCTCTCCTTCCACTGCTGATTCAAGATGACAGATGGAAGGGAGATTGGAAATGGTTCTCTGATTATGAACTGGACTAACAATGGAATAGAAGATTACCCATGTTTTCTCAATATCCAGAAAATTCCTGGTTTCATGTTTCTTCTATGATAGGAAAATGATGCCTTTCTCCTCTGTGCTCAAGAAGAGGCCAGGGCAGTGGACCAAACACTGCTCTACCACCTGCTGCCCTGGTTGAATCCCTTCAATCTTGACCACTCCCTATCTTCATAGGAGATAAAAGAAGAAATCACTCCAACTATTGCTTGCACACAACAGGGAGTTAATAGTTTTCCTGCCCATTTAGCTGGCTGGTTTTAGGTCAGCTGGGCTTCCCAAGTGGCACTAGTATTAAGGAACCTGCTTGCCAATACAGGAGACATAAGAGACACAGATTCAATCCCTGGGTTGGGAAGATCCCCTAGAGGAGAGCATGGCAATTCACTCCAGTTTCTTGCCTGGAGAATCCCCATGGACAGGGGAGCTTAGAGAGCTGCAGTCCATGGGGTCACAAAGAGTCAGACACGACTGAAGTGACTTAGCATATATTTAAGTCAGCTGTCTGTGGAAACTTGTCTTTTGTTATTTTGCTTTATAAATAGACTTTTATATATTCTTCTTTGAATATACTCATTATTGTGCAGTGGTCCTAGATTCTTAATTTTTTCTCCCATGAGATACAGTGACTTTAAATGATTTCCTTTAAATTCAGTAGCTCAGTCTTATCTGACTCTGTGATGCCATGAACTGCAGCATGCCAGACTTCCCTGTCCTTCACCATTTCCCAGAGTTTGCTCAATTCATGTCTGTTGAGTTGGTGATGCCATCCAACCATCTCATTCTCTCCTGGCCCCTTTTCCTCCTGCCTTCAATCTTTCCTAGTGTCAAAGTCTTTTCCAATGAGTTGGGTCTTCACATCAGATGGCCAAAGTATTGGAGCTTCAGCATCAGACATTCCAGTGAATATGCAGGGTTGATTTCTTTTAGGATGGATTGGTTGGATCTCCTTGCAGTCCAAGGGACTCTCAAGAGTCTTCTCCAACACCGTGTTTTGAAAGCATCAATTCTTCGGTGCTCAGTTTGTTTATGGTCCCAACTCTTATATCCATGCATGACTACTGGAAAAACCATAGCTTTTGCTATCCAGATATTTGTTGATAAAGTAATGTTTCTGCTTTTTAATATGCTGATCAAGGTTTGTCAGTGCTTTTCTTCCAAGGAGCAAGCATCTTTTAATTTCATGGCTGCAGTCACCATCTGCAGTGATTTTGGAGGCCCCCCAAATAAAGTCTATCACGGTTTCCATTGTTTCCTTATCTATTTGCCTTGAAGTGACAGGACCACATGCCATGAACTTTGTTTTTTAAATGTTGAGTTTTAAGCCAGCTTTTTCAGTCTCTTCTTTCCCTTTCATCAAAGGGCCCTTATAGTTCTTTTTTGCTTTCTGCCATAAGGGTGGTATCATCTATATATCTGAGGTTATTGATATTTCTCCCGGCAGTCTTGATTCCAGCTTGTGCTTCATTCAGCCTGGCATTTTGCATGATGTACTATGCATGGAAGTTAAATAGGCAGGATAAAAATATCCAGCCTTGACGTACTCCTTTCCCGATTTGGAACCAGTCTGTTGTTCCATGTCCATTTCTAACTGCTGCATACAGATTTTTCATGGGGCAGGTAAGGTGGTTGGCTATTCCCGTCTCTTCAAGAATTTTCCACAGTTTATTGTGATCCACAGAATCGAAGGCTTTGGCATTGTCAATGAAGCAGAAGTATATATTCTTCTGGAACTCTCTTACTTTTTCTATGATCCAATGGATGTTGTTAATTTAATCTCTGGTTACTCTGCCTTTTCTAAATCCAGCTTGTACATCTGGAAATTGTCCATTCATGTACTGTTGAAGCCAAGCTTGAAGGATTTTGAGCATCTCCTTGCTGGTGTGTGAGATGAGTGCAATTGTGTGGTAGTTTGAACATTCTTTGTCATTGCCCTTCTTTGGGATTAGAATGAAAACTCAGCTTTTCCAGTCCTGTGACCAATGTTGAGTTTTCCAAATTTGTTGGCATATTGAGTGCAGCACTTTCATAGCATCATCTTTTAGGATTTCAATAGCTGGAATTCCATCACCTCAACTAACTTTTGTTCATAGTAATGCTTCTGAAGGCCCACTTGAATTCTCACTGTAGGATATCTGGTGCTAGGTGAGTGATCACACCATCATAGTTATCCAGGTCATTAAGATCTTTTTTGTATAGTGATTCTGTGTATTCTTGCCACCTCTTCTTAATATCTTCTGCTTCTGTTAGGTCCATACCATTTCTCTCCTTTATTGTGCCCATCTTTGCATGAAATGTTCCCTTGGTAATTCTAATTTTCTTGAAGAGATCTCTAGTCTTTCCCATTCTATTGTTTTCCTCCATTTCTTTGCATTGTTCTCTTTAGAAGACTTTCTTTTCTCTCCTTGCTAATCTTTGGAACTCTGCATTCACATGGGTATATCTTTCTCTCTTCTCCTTTGCCTTTCACTTCTCTTTTCTCACTAAGCCCTCCTCAGACAGCCATTTTGCCCTTTTGCATTTCTTTTTTCTTGGGGATGATTTTGATCACTACCTCCTGTACAATGTTATGAACCTCTGTCCATAGTTGTTCAGGTACTCTATCAGATTTAATACCTTGAATCTATTTTTCACTTTTACTGTATAATTGTAAGGTATTTGATTTAGGTTTTATCTGAATGGCCTAGTGGTTTTCTCTATTTTCTTCCATTTAATTCTGAATTTTGCAATAAGGGCTTCATGATCTGAGCCACAGTCCACTCCTTTTCTTGTTTTTGCTGACTCTTTTTCTCCATCTTTGGCTGCAAAGAATATAATCAATCTGATTTTGGTATTGACCATCTGGTGATGTCCATGTGTAAAGTTGTCTCTTATGTTGTTGGAAGAGGGTGTTTTCTATGACTAGTGCATTCTTTTGCAAAACTCTGTCAGACTTTGCCCTGCCTCATTTTGTACTCCAAAGCCAAACTTGGCACACGTAGAGACAGAAAGTGTTCCATTGCCATCCATACTTGAGAGGACTTAGTGTCTCTCACAGGGTTCTAGGTCTCTCATTCTGTTCCTTCTCAATATTTCACCCTTCATCATCTGTTGTATATGCCAGAGTTACTGCCACATTGTGAGGTGGCATACATTCCCTTCTGAACCAATTTATGAATATATAGAAAGATATGTCTGTATACAGCCTTAGCTATCCTGATTATGACTTTAGACTTTAGAAGGTATACTAGCAAAAATTCTAATTGTTCTAGTACAAAACATGGATCTTCTTGCATTTGTTTGCTGAAATTATTTATAAGACTCGGTGTCCTTTTGTAACTTCTGGTCTTGTATCTGCATATCATACTTTTTTTTCCCTGTTACATGTAACCAAAAGCAGATGTATTTGCTGGCTTATCTATTATACATTTTTTTTGGTTAAAAGAATATCTTTCACTGCATTAATCAAGACTCTTAATGCTGTAAATTACAGCATTAATCTGAATCAAATCAAAATTGGATTAAACAAAATTAAATTTATTGGGTCCCATAACTAGGAAGTCCAATGGTTTCATGATGCAAACAATGTAATTAGAACTCACTGTATCTTCCATCATTTTTTGACTTGCTTTTTTATTCTTGGTTCCAAGTGGTAACAATATGATTGCAGGATCTCCAGTTGTTATGTAATCTCAAGCCTCACAGGAAAGAGTAGAAATATCTTTTCCAGAAATAAGAGTAAAATTGTCCTCCATCTCACCAGCTCAGCTTCGGTTATGTTCTGTTCCTTAACTGTTGCTGTGGCCAGACAAAGCAATACTCCAAATTTACAGGCCTAAGTCACATGGTATTGGGAGATGGATTCAACTCTAACAGAAGCAAATGGAATGAAAAGAAAATTAGAATTTGATTGTCTGAAAGTACTGGGCAGAAACAACAGATGTTCACCATAGTCTACTTCATCTTGGTATGTGGCAAGATCCAGGAAAGAAATGGGTTGAAAACGTAATGGCCCAGATAGAAAAAGATGGCATCATAGGGAATATTTAGCTTAGCAAGTATTTGAAAAGAAGATAACTAGGCATAGAATGATCTTCTGGTTGTTAAGATTTTGAGAAAGACAAAAATGTAATAGAAAGTTTTGGGATGTTCAGTATATGATATAAAAATATATTATTATTAAAGCTCAGTAGTTGTCCCAAGCAAAAGAGATTTCCAACATCAAGAAAGAAATATTTGAATACAATGTAGCAATCACAATTCTTCTAGTAGTTGTCTACCTTTCAATGCTCCAAACATTCTCCTTTTTATTGATATAGGTAACATTTTAAAATGCCATTGTCTATTATACATAGTCTATGTATTTGTTAAAAAATACCTTTGACATACACTCTGAAGTTCTGCTACAAATGGTAACTGAAAAGAATAGATTGTCTTAGTTTATTTAAAACAACATAAAATAGTTCCAGAGGGGGCAAGTAAAATATCAATAATAAAATTTGTTTTATCCATTAATAAAACCTGGATTATATGAAACAATTTTAGCAAATAATAATTTTCCAAAGCTCAGTGATTCAGACTGACAAAGAAAATAACATTTTGTCTCCACATGCATGTTTTTTTTTTAATTTTCAAGCAGACAGTAAACTTTTCATCCAATATCTGTATTTCTAACAGTGAGTGAATAAACTTAGAAGAAAATTATGCTGCATGAATATCAGTTAATTTCTAGATTAGGGTTACCTTTCTTGATGATATAAACATAAACTGTCATAATCAAGAGTGAAAAGTTTGAATTTCAGTAAGTTTTATGGCCAGGTTTATTAGGGATTGACTTATGTTTTCCAAAGTGCCTTGGAATGTAACTGTATTTTTAAAATTTTGTTGTAGTATAGTTAATTTACAATGTTGTGTTAATTTCAAGTGCACACCAAAGTGAATCGGATATACATATGTGTGTGTATGTGTCTCTCTCTATATTTATACATACATACATATATCCACTCTTTTTTGGATTCTTTTCCCATATAGATCACTACAGAAGAGTTACCTGTGCTATTCAGTAGGTCCTTATTAGTTACCTATTATATATATAGTAGACTACGTCAATCCCAAACTTCCAAATTATCTGACCCCTACCCATTCCCAGTAACCATAAACTTATTTTCTATATCTGTAACTCTATTTCTGTTTTATGGATAAGTTCATTTGTAGGTTTTTTTTTTTTTTAAATTCTACATAGAAGCAATATCATATGATATATTTTTCTCTCTGTCTGACTTAGTAAGACAGTTTCTAGGCTTTCCATGTTGCTATAAATGGCATTATTTCTTTGCTTTTTATGGTTGAGTAATACTGCATTGTATCCATGTACCACATCTTCATCTATTCCTCTGTTGATAGACATTTAGGTTGCTTCCATGTCCTGGCTATTGTAAATAATGTTGCAATGAATACTGGGGTGAATGTATCATTTTGAAATACATTTTTCTCTGGATATATGCTCAGGAGTGGACTGCTGGAACATACAGGAGCTCTATTTCTAGTTTTTAAGGGACCTCCATACTGTTATCCAGTTTACGTTCCCACCAACAGTGTAGGAGGGTCACCTTGTCTCCACACCCTCTCCAGCATTTATTGTTTGTATATTTTTTGGTAATGACCTTTCTGAGTGGCATGAGGTGACACCTCATCTAGTTTTGATTTGCACTCCTCTGACAATTAGAGATGTTGAGCATCTTTTCATGTGTTTTTTAGCCATCTGTATATCTTCTTTGGGCTTCCCTGGTGGCTCAGAGAGTAAAGCGTCTGCCTGCAATGCAGGAGACCTGGGTTTGATCCCTGGGTCGGGAAGATCCCCTGGAGAAGGAAATGGCAACCCACTCCAGTATATCTTCTTTGGAGAAATGTCTACTTAGATCTTCCACCCCATTTTTGATTGAATAGTTTGTTTCATTGACATTGACCTGCATGAATTGTTAGTATATTTTAGAGATTTATCGCTTGTTGGTTGCTTCAAGTGCAAATTTTTTCCCATTCTTTGGGTTTTCTTTCTGTTTATAGTTTTCTTTGCTATGCAAAAGCTTTTAAATTTAATTATGTCTTGTTGTTTATTTTTGTTTTTACTTATTCTCAGTTCAGTTCAGTTGCTCAGTCGTGTCCGACTGTTTGAGACCTCATGGGTTGCAGCACACCAGGCTTCCTTGTCCATTATCAACTCCTGGAGCTTGCTCAAGCTCATGTCCATTGAATTGGTGATGCCATCCAACCATCTCATCATCTGTCATCCTCTTCTTCTCCTGCTTTCAATCTTTTCCAGCATCAAGGTCTTTTCCAATGAGTCAGTTCTTGGTATCAGGTAGCCAAAGTATTGGAGTTTAAGCTTTTGCATCCATTCTTCAAATGAATATTCAGGACTGATTTCCTTTAGGATTGACTCATTTCATCTCTTTGCAGTCCAAGGGACTCTTAAGATTCTTCTCCAACACTACAGTTGCAAAGCATCAGTTCTTTGGTGTTCAGCTTTCTTTACAATCCAACTCTCCCATCCATACATGATTACTAGAAAAACCATAGCCTCGACTATATCTAGACCTTTGCTTTTTAATATGCTGTCTAGGTCGGTCATAGCTTTTCTTCCAAGGAGCAACCGTCTTTTAATTTCATGGCTGCAGTCACTCTCTGCAGTGATTTTGGAGCGCCCCCAAATAAATTATGTCACCGTTTCCATTGTATCTTTATCTATTTGCCATGAGGTGATGGGACTGGATGCCATGATCTTAGTTTTTTGAATGTTCAATTTTAAGCCAGCATTTTAACTCTCCTCTTTCACCCTCGTCAAGAGGCTCTTTAGTTCCTCTTCATTTTCTGCCATAAGGTGGTATCATCTGCATATCTGAGGTTATTGATATTTCTTCCGACAATCTTGATTCCAGCTTGTGCTTCATCCAGCCTGGTATTTCACAAGATGTACGCAGGATATGAGTTAACTAGGCAGGGTGATAATATACAGCCATGACATACTCCTTTCCCAGTCTGGAACCAGTTTATTGTTCCATGTTCAGTTTTGATTATTGTTTCTTGACCTGCATACAGATATCTCAGGAGGCAGGTAAGGTGGTCTGGTATTCCCATCCCTTGAAGAATTTTCTAGTTTGTTGTGTTCTACAAAGTCAAAGTCTTTGCCATAATCAATGAAGCGGAAGTAAATGTTTTTCTGGAACTCTCTTGCTTTTCTGATGATCCAATGGATGTTGGCAATTTGATTTCTGGTTTCTCTGCCTTTTCTAAAACGAACTTCAACATCTGGAAGTTCATGGTTCACATACTGTTGAAGCCTGGCTTGGAGAATTTTGAGCATTACTTTGCTAGCCTGTGAGATGAGTGGAATTGTGCGGTAGTGTGAACATTCTTTGGCATTGGAATGAAAACTGACCTTTTCCAGTCCTGAGGCCACTGCTGAGTTTTCCAAATTTGCTGGGATATGGAGTGCAGCACTTTCACTGCATGATCTTCCAGGATCTGAAATAGCTCAACTGGAATTCCGTCACCTCCACTAGCTTTGTTCTTACTGATGCTTTGTAAGGCCCACTTGACTTCACATCCCAGGATGTCTGGCTCTAGATGAGTGACCACACCATCGTGGTTATCTAGGTCATGAAGAACTTTTTTGTATAGGTCTTCTGTGTATCCTTGCCACCTCTTCTTAACATCTTCTGCTTCTGTTAGGTCCATACCATTTTTGTCCTTTATTGAGCCCATATTTGCATGAAGTGTTCCCTTGGTATCTCCAATTTTCTTGAAGAGATCTCTAGTCTTTCCCATTCTATTGTTTTCCTCTATTTCTTATCTCTCCTTGCTATTCTTTGGAACTGTGCATTCAAATGGGCATATCTTTCCCATTCTCCTTTTCCTTTCACTTCTCTTTTCTCAGCTATTTGTAAGGCCTCCTCAGACATCCATTTTGCCTTTTTGCATTTCTTTTTCTTGGCGATGATTTTGATCACTGCCTCCTGTACAATGTTATGAACTTCTGTCCATAGTTCTTCAGGCAATCTGTCTTTCAGATCTAATCCTTTGAATCTATTTGTCACTTGCACTGTAGAGTCATAAGGTATTTGATTTAGGTCATACCTGAATTGTCTAGTGATTTTCCCTACTTTCTTCAGTTTAATTCTGAATTTTGCAATAGAGTTCATGAGCCACTGTCAGCTTCCAGACTTGTTTTTACTGACTGTATAGAGAGCTTCCCCAACTTTAGCTGCAAAGAATATAATCAGTCTGATTTCAGTATTGACCATCTTCTCTATGAGGTGGATTTAAAGAAAAAAATCTTGCTGCGGTTTATGTCAAAAGTGTTCTGCCCATGTTTTCCTCCAAGAGTTTTATAATACCCAGCTTTACATTAAAATCTTTAATCCACTGGAATTTATTTTTGTTCATTGTTGTTGTTCAGTTGCTTAGTTGTGTCCAACACTTTGTGACACCATGAACTGCAGCATGCCAGGCTTCTCTGTCCTTCACTGTCTCCTGGAGTTTGCTCAGACTCATGTCCATTGAGTCGGTGATGCCATCCAATAATCTCATCCTCTGTCATCCCCTTCTCCTCCGCCCTCAATCTTTCCCAGCATCCAGTCTTTTCTAATGAGTCAGCTCTTCGCATCATGTAACCAAAGTGTTGGAGCTTCAGCTTCAGCATCAGTCCTTCCAATGAATATTCAGGGTTGACTTTTAGGAGTGAGTGGTTTGTCCACATGGTGTTAGGCAATGTGCTAATTTCATTCTTTTCCATGTATCTGTCCAGTTTGCTTCATTTCTCAAAGATAAACTGTCCATAAGTGTATGGGTTTATCTCTGGGCTCTATCCTGTTTCACTTCTCTTTATTTCTGTTTTTGTGTCGGTACTGTAGTGTCTTGATTACACTACAGTATAGTCTGAAGTCAGGGAGCCTGATTCCTTCAGCTCTGTTTTTCTTTCTCAAGTTTGCTTTGCCTATTTGGGGTCTGTTGTGTTTCCATACAAATGGCAATTTTGTTGTTGTTCTAGTTCTTTTAAAAGTACCATTGGTACTTTGATAGAGATTATATTGAATCTATAGAGTTCTTTGGGAAATATACTTATTTCACAGTACTGAGTTTTCCAATTCAAGAACATGGTAGATCTCTCTATTTGTGTCTTCCTTTATTTCTTTCATCAGTATCTTATAGTTTTCTGAGTACAGGTTTTTTGTCTCCTTAAGTAGATATATTTCTAGGTATTTTGTTCTTTTTGATGCAATGGTAAATGGGTTTGTTTCTTTTATTTTTTCTTTCTGATCTTTTACTGTTAATGTATAGGAATGTAAGAGATTTCTATGTATTATATTTTGTATCCTTCAGCTTTACGGAATTTTTAGACGAGCTCTAGTAACTGTACTTGGAGATAAGATCTTTATAAAGGGTGATTAAATCAAAATAAGGTCCATAGGGTGGATCCTATAATATAATATGACTGATATTCTTAAAAGAAGAAATTTGGATACATGAATCAACACTAGAAGATTGAAGACATCAGAAGAAGATGGCCATCTACAAATCAAGGAAAGAGATCTCAGAAGAACTAAACAGGCTGTCTTCTTGATCTCAGATTTACAACCTCCAGAACTGTGAGATTAATAAATATCTGTTTTTTAACCTATCCAGGCTATGATGCTTTGTTATGGCAGTTCTAATACACTAAAATAGGGTTTAAAAACATTGGAGCCTCTGATATAATGATAAAGTAATTAATTGATAAATATTGCCCTGGTCTAGATAGTTCATCACCATTCACTGAGTAAGCATTGTGATTGCACCATAATAAACAAAAGGAAAATTTTGAGAGATGTAACAGTTAATGGTAAAAATTTACCATTAATTAACCATTAACCAAAATTTACCATTAATCTGACAAAATCAGACATGCGTTTTCATAATTTCAGTTTGAGGGTAGTAAGGATGGATTGGATACGATGAAAAATGGATTCATGGAAACCTGAAAGGAATACAGTTTACATAAGATGTAAGACTTCTCTAGAAGAAATAATGGGAATGGAAAGAAATGGGAAAATTTAAGTAACATGTAAGAATGTATTAACAAGACTTTGTTAGAGGATATGAATAATAAGGACTATTGGAGGAGTCAAAAACAATTTTCAGGTTCTAAGTTGAAAACTTGGATGAATGTGCAAACATGCAGTAAAATGGGGTCAACTGGAGCAGCAACAAGTTTTAGGGGATGACTATACATTCAGTTGGAGAATATTAATATTACTTAGTGATAGGGTCATTAAATGTCATTGAGAGGAAACAATCAGAAAGAGAAATATGTTTATATGAAATCTAAGGAGAGGAGTGTTGAAAAATTAAATAGTGGTGAACCATAGCAAATGACACTGGGGATGGGGTTGAGAGGGTCAAATATGATGAGTTCTGAAAGATAACCATTAGATGAGACTTGAAAGTGTAAAGAAACAGAGTAAACATTTTCTGCCAAGAATCGAGGAAGGGGAAGAAATGCAGACAAGAAATAAGTTAACTTGGTCAGTTGAATCTCTATTTCTTTAATTTGCCTCTATCTTTTTTTTTTTTAAATCATTTTTCCTCTCCCCGAGTAAAGAATAGTCTTTAGTATAATTGGTTAGACACCAAGGAATTAATTGAGTTGCATTTTATTTGGGGGATCATTTACTAGTTTTAAAGTTTAGCATTGCTGTACAAAGCCTTGTTTTGCTAATGAGCCACCAGGGAAGCCTTACCAGGAATAGGTACCAGAGATAGGTACCAAAAATATATACTTGTTTCATATAATCAATTACTTTATCCAAACTGGATTAAACACACATACCCCATTATAAAAAAGATAACGTTACTTTGGGAATGTAATTTGTGTAAGCTAGTTGAATCACTTGAAAAATTTTATTTTCCATATGCAATCAAGTTGATATTAACAAGATATTTTGTATACCTAGACTGTCAGATAGAACACAAACACCCCTCTTTTTGGTATTTGGCCAAGGTAATCCATTCAGTCCTGTGACTCAGACATTATCTCATGCTGGAACTGATCATATTCAAATACATCTCTTCAGCTTTGATTTCTCTCCATGATTTTTTTGGCTAGTATATGTGGTTCTCTACTCAGCATATTATCTTGCTTAACTAAGAGGCAAATCAAAATTAACACATGCAAAAACAACTCTAGATTATCTTCCCCCATCCACTTGACAAAAGAACTTATCCTCCCTGAGTCTTTCCTATTTTAGTAAACATGTTCTTTCTTTTGCTCAGATTAAAATCTCAGAGAAATCCTTGACTTACTTATTTCACAACTCATCACACCGATCAGAAAATATTATTAATTTTGCTTTCAATCTTGAATACCTTGAAGCAGCAAAATTTGTTGGAACTAGTTCAAAATACATTCCAAATTTTACCACTTCTAATCCCTTCTAGAGCTACTATTCTGAAGCAATATCACTAAAATCTCTTAACTTGATTATAACAATAGACTCCAAGCAAAACTACAGTTTATAATCTATTTCCCAACCTGAACAGTCTCTTTGGTTCTTCTTTGCTTTCTGCCATAACAGTGGTGTCATCTGCATATCTGAGTTTATTGATATTTGTCCTGGCAATCTTGATTCCAGCTTGTGCTTCGTCCACCTCAGTGTTTCTCATGATGTACTCTGCTGCTGCTGCTGCTAAGTAGCTTCAGTCGTGTCTGACTGTGCGACCCCATAGATGGCAGCCCACCAGACTCCCCCATCCCTGGGATTCTCCAGGCAAGAACACTGGAGTGGGTTGCCATTTCCTTCTCCAATGCATGAAAAGTGAAAACTGAATATAGGCTAAGTAAGCAGATGATTGTTTAAAAATATAAATCATAATTTCCCTGCTCAAACCATCCTATGTTTCCCTACCATGCTTAGGAAAAAAAAGAAAAAAGTCAATCTTTGGTTAGATTTACAATAACCTTGGAGATTAGTTCCTATCTACTTTTCTGCTTATCTATCTTCAGTTCAGTTCACTCATTCAGTCACGTTAGACTATGCAACTCCATGGACTGCAGCACGCCAGGCCTCCTTGTCCTTCACTAACACCTGGAGTTTACTTAAAGTCATGTCCATTGAGTCAGAGATGCCAGCCTACAATCTCATCCACTGTCGAATACTTCTCCTCCTGCCTTCAATCTTTCCCAGCATCAGGGTCTTTTCAAATGAGTCAGTTCTTTGCATCAGGTGGCCAAGTACTGGAGTTTCAGCACCAGCATCAGACCTTCCAATGAATATTCAGGACTGATCTTCTTTAGAATGGACTAGTTGGATCTCCTTGCAGTCCAAGGGACTCTCAAGAGTCTTCTCCAACACCACAGTTCAAAAGCATCAATTCTTCAGTGTTCAGTTTTCTTTATAGTCCAACTCTCATATCCATACATGAGTACTGGAAAACCATAGCTTTGAATAGATGGGCCTTTGTTAGCAAAGTAACATCTCTGTTTTTTAATATGCCGTCTAGGTTGGTCATAACTTTTCTTCTAAGGAGCAGCATCTTTTAATTTCATGGCTGCAGTCACCACCTGCAGTGATTTTGGAGCCCCCCAAAATAAAGTCTGCCACTCTTTCCATTGTTTCTCCATCAATTTGCCATGAAGTGATGGGACCAGGTGCCATGATCTTAGTTTTCTGAATGTTGAGATTTAAGCCAATTTTTCACTCTCCTCTGTCATTTTCATCAAGAGTCTCTTTGGTTCTTCTTCACTCTCTGCCATAACTGTGGTGTCATCTGTGTATCTGAGTTTATTGATATTTCTCCTGGCAATCTTGATAACAGCTTGTGCTTCATCCATCCCAGTGTTTCTCATGATGTACTCTGCATAAAGGCTAAATAAGCAGATGACAATATACATCCTTGACATAATCCTTTTCCAATTTGGAAACAGTCTGTTGTTCCATGTCCAGTTCTAACTGTTGCTTCCTGACCTGCATACAGATTTCTCAAGAGGGAGGTGAGGTGGTCTGGTATTCCCATCTCTCTCAAAATTTTCCACAGTTTGTGGTGATCCACACAGTCAAAGGCTTTGGCATAGTCAATAAAACAGAGGTAGATGTTTTTCTGGAAGTCTCTTGCTTTTTTGATGATCCAGCAGATGTTGGCAATTTGATCTCTGGTTCTTCTGCCTTTTCAAAATCAAGTTGGAACATCTGGAAGTTCGTGGTTCACGTATTGTTGAAGCTTGGCTTGGAGAATTTTGAGCATTACTTTACTAGCATGTGAGGTGAGTACAATTGTGCAGTAGTTTGAGCATTCTTTGGCATTGCCTTTCTTTGCGATTGGAATGAAAACTGACCTTTTCCAGTCCTGTAGCCACTGCTGAGTTTTCCAAATTTGCTGGCATATTGAGTGTAGCACTTTCACAGCATCATCTTTTAGGATTTGAAATAGTTCAACTGGAATTCCATCACCTCCACTAGCTTTGTTTGTACTGATGCTTCCTAAGGCCCACTTGACTTTGCATTCTAGGATGTCTGGCTCTAGGTGAGTGATCACACCATTATGATTATCTGGGTCATGAAGATCTTTTTTGTATACATCTTCTGTGTATCCTTGCCACCTCTTAACATCTTCTGCTTCTGTTAGGTCCATACCATTTCTGTCCTTTAATGAGCTCATCTTTGCATGAAATGTTCCATTGATATTTCTAATTTTCTTGAAGAGATTTCTCTAGTTTTTCCCATTCTATTATTTTCCTCTATTTCTTTGCATTGATCACTGAGAAAGGGTTTCTTATTTATCCTTGCTAATCTTTGGAACTCTACATTCAAATCGGTATATTTTTCCTTTTCTGCTTTGCCTTTCAGGTCTCTTCTTTTCTCAGCTATTTATAAGGCCTCCTGAGGAGCAACCCCACATCCAAGGAGCAGGGGCTGCACAGGCACAGGGGGAGCCAAGAGGAGCTACTCCACACTGAAGGTCAGGAGGGGCGGCCGTGAGGAGGTATCCCTCTTCCAAGGTAAAGAGCAGCGGCTGTGCTTTGCTGAAGCAGCCCTGAAGAGATACCCCACGTCCAAGGTAAGAGAAAACCGAATAAGATGGTAGGTGTTTGTTTCTAGAGACATCAGAGGTCAGACACACAAACCATAATCACAGAAAACTAAGTCAATCTATTCATATGGACTACAGCCTTGTCTAACTCAATGAAACTAAGCCATGCCCTGTGGGGCCACTGAAGATGGGTGGGTCATGGTGGAGAGGTCTGACAGAATATGGTCCACTGGAGAAGGGAATGGTAAACCACTTCAGTATTCTTGCCTTGAGAATCCCATGAACAGTATGAAAGGCAAAATGATAGGATACTGAAAGAGGAACTCCCCAGGTTGGTAAGTGCCCAATACGCTGCTGGAGATCAGTGGAGAAATAACTCCAGAAAGAAGGAAAGGATGGAGCCAAAGCAAAAACAATATCCAGTTGTGGATGTGACTGGTGATAGAAGCAAGGTCTGATGCTGTAAAGAGCAATATTGCGTAGGAACCTGGAATGTCAGGTCCATGAATCAAGGCAAATTGGAAGTGGTCAAGCAGGAGATGGCAAGAGTGAACGTCGACATTCTAGGAATCAGTGAACTAAAATGGACTGGAATGGGTGAATTTAACTCAGAAGGCCGTTATATCTACTACTGTGGGCGGGAATCCCTTAAAAGAAATGGAGTAGACATCGTGGTCAACAAAAGAGTTTAAAATGCAGTTCAATTCAGTTAAGTCACTCAGTCGTGTCCGACTCTTTGTGACCCCATGAATCGCAGCACGCCAGGCCTCCCTGTCCATCACCATCACATGGAGTTCACTCAGACTCACGTCCATCGAGTCCGTGATGCCATCCAGCCATCTCATCCTCTGTCGTCCCCTTCTCCTCCTGCCCCCAATCCCTCTCAGCATCAGAGTCTTTTCCAATGAGTCAACTCTTCGCATGAGGTGGCCAAAGTACTGGAGCTTCAGCTTTAGCATTATTCCTTCCAAAGAAATCCCAGGGTTGATCTCCTTCAGAATGGACTGGTTGGATCTCCTACTTTGATGCAATCTTAAAAACGACAGAATGAACTCTGTTCATTTCCAAGGCAAACCATTCAATATCATAGTAATCCAAGTCTATGCTTCAAACAGTAACATTGAAGAAGCTGAAGTTGAACGGTTCTATGAAGACCTACAAGATCTTTTAGAACTAACACCCAAAAAGATGTCCTTTTCATTCTAGGAGACTGGAATGCAAAAGTAGGAAGTCAAGAAATACCTGGGGTAACAGGAAAATTAGGCCTTGGAATACAGAATGAAGCAGGGTAAAAGGTAATAGAGTTTTCCCAAGAGAATGCACAGGTCATAGCAAACACTTTCTTCCAACAACACAAGAGAAGGCTCTACACATGGACATCACCAGCTGGTCAACACTGAAATCAAATTGATTATACGCTTTGCAGCCAAAGATGGAGAAGCTCTATACAGTCAAAGAAAACAACACTGGGAGCTGACTATGGCTCAGATCATGAACTCCTTATTGCCAAATTCAAACTTAAATTGAAGAAAGGGAAAACCACTAGACCATTCAGGTTTGACCTAAATCCAATTCCTTATGATTATGCAGTGGAAGTGAGAAATAGATTTAAGGGACTAGATCTGATAGATAGAGTGCCTGATGAACTATGGATGGAGGTGAGTGACATTGTACAGGAGAGAGGGATCAAGACCATCCCCATGGAAAAGAAATGCAAAGAAGCAAAATGGCTGTCTGGGGTGGTCTTACAAATAGCTGTGAAAAGAGGAGAAGCAAAAAGCAAAGGAGAAAAGGACAGATATAAGCATCTGAATGCAGAGTTCCAAAGAATAGCATGGAGAGATAAGAAAGCCTTCCTCAGTGATCAATGCAAAGAAATAGAGGAAAACAACAGAATGGGAAAGACTAGAGATCTCTTCAAGAAAATCAGAGATACCAAGGGAACATTTCATGCAAAGATGGGCTCGATAAAGGACAAAAATGGTGTGGACCTAACAGAAGCAGAAGATGTTAAGAAGAGGTGGCAAAAATATACAGAAGAACTGTACAAAAAGGATCTTCACGATTCAGATAATCACGATGGTGTAATCACTCAGCTAGAGCCAGACATCCCGGAATGTGAAGTTAAGCGGGCCCTAGAAAGCATCAGTACAAACAAAGCTAGTGGAGGTGATGGAATTCCAGTTGAACTATTTCAAATCCTAAAGATGATGTTGTGAAAATGCTGCACTCAATATGCCAGCAAATTTGGAAAACCAGCAGTGGCCACAGGACTGGAAAAGGTCAGTTTTCATTCCAATCGCAAAGAAAGGCAATGCCAAAGAATGCGCAAGAATTGCACTCATCTCACACGCTAGTAAAGTAATGCTTAAAATTCTCCACACCAGGCTTCAGCTATACGTGAACCGTGAACTTCAAGAGGTTCAAGCTGCTTTTAGAAAAGGCAGAGGAGCCAGAGATCAAATTGCCAACATATGTTGGATCATCGAAAAAAGCAAGGGAGTTCCAGAAAAATATCTATTTCTGCTTTATTGACTACACCAAAGCTTTTGACTGTGTGGATCACAATAAACTGTGGAAAATTCTGAAAGAGATGGGAGTACCAGACCACCTGTCCTGCCTCTTGAGGAACCTATATGCAGGTCAGGAAGCAACAGTTAGAATTGGACATGGAACAACAGACTGGTTCCAAATAGCAAAAGGAGTACGTCAAGGCTGTATATTGTCACCCTGCTTATTTAATTTACATGCAGTGTACATCATGAGAAACACTGGACTGGAAGAAGCACAAGCTGGAATCAAGATTGCTGGGAGAAATATCAATAACCTCAGACATGCAGATGACATCACCCTTATGGCAGAAAGTGAAGAACTAAAGAACCTCTTGATTAAAGTGAAAGAGGAGAGTGACAAATTTGGCTTAAAGCTCAACATTCAGAAAACAAAGTTCATGGCATCTGGTCCCATCACTTCATGGCAAATAGATGGGGAAACAGTGGAAACAGTGTCAGACTTATTTTTTTGGGTTCCAAAATCACTGCAAATGATGACTGCAGCCATGAAATTAAAAGACACTCCTTGGAAGGAAAGTTATGACAAACCTAGATAGCGTATTCAAAAGCAAAGACATTATTTTGCCAACAAATGTCCATCTAGTCAAGGCTATGGTTTTTCCAGTTGTCATGTATGGATGTGAGAGTTGGACTGTGGAGAAAGCTGCTTTTGAATTGTGGTGTTGGAAAAGACTCTTGAGAGTCCCTTGGACTGCAAGGAGATCCAACCAGTCCATTCTGAAGGAGATCAGCCCTGGGTGTCCTTTGGAAAGACTGATGCTAAAGCTGAAACTCCAATACATTGGCTACCTCATGTGAAGAGTTGACTCATTGGAAAAGACTCTGATACTGGGAGGGATGGGGGTAGGAGGAGAAGGGGAGGACAGAGGATAAGATGGCTGGATGACATCACGAACTTGTTGGGCATGAGTTTGAGTGAACTCCGTGAGTTGGTGATGAACAGTGAGGCCTAGTGTGCTGCAGTTCATAGGGTTGCAAAGAATTGGACATGACTGAGCTACTGAAGTGAACTGAACTGAACTCAGGCAACAATTTTTCCTTTTTGCGTTTTTTTTTCCCTTGAGGATCATCTTGATCCCTATCTCCTGTACTATGTCATGAACCTTTGTCCATAATTCTTCAGGCTCTCTGACTATCAGATATAATCCGTTGAATCTATTTCTCACTTCTCCTGTAAGTAAGATTTGATTTAGGTCATACCTGAATGGTCTACTAGTTTTTCCTTTTTTCTTCAATTTAAGCCTGAATTTGGCAATAAAGATTTCATTATGCAAGCCACAGTCAACTCCTGGTCTTGTTTTTGCTGACTGAATAGAGAGCTTCTCCATCTTTGGCTGCAAAGAATATAATCAATCTGATTTTTGTTTTGACCATCTGGTGATATCCATGTGTAAAGTCTTCTCTGTGTTTTTGGAAGAGGGTGGTTGCTATGACTGACCAGTGCATTTTCTGGCAAAACTCTATTAGCCTTTGCCCTGCTTCATTCTCTACTCCAAGTCCAAATTTGCCTGTTACCCCAGGTATTTCTTGACTTCCTACTTTTTCATCTCTATCATGCTCCTTCCTTTATCTGTCATAGGCACACCAATTTCCTTAGTGATTTGTTTCAAAAATACTATTAATAAATCAAATGCCCTCCCATAATAGGGCTTTTACTTTTGATATTTGCTTTCTTTGGAATGTTCTTCTCAGAAATTCGTATGATTCTCTCCCTCATATCACTAAGTTTTCTGCTTCACAATAGGTTTATCAAAACCATCCTACTTAAAGTAGCAATCCTTACACTGCTTTATTTTTCTTCTACTATATGTCACCTTTTAACATCTTATTATGCCTTAATTGATGGTTTGTTTTATTTCTTCACCACTACCACATAAGGTCACTGAAAGCTGAAAGCTTTCTGTCTTGCTTTGTGTTGCTTTCCCAGCAACATTACCATTGTGTTGTTGATAGTAAGCCATCAGTAAAGAAGTGTATAAATGATTAAATATTTTTCTGCTATGGAAACTTATCTTCTCACTTCTGTACCATTGAGACTCAGATAATTTACTCTCTGGGACATGATTGAGCAACTAACATTTTCACTGTTTCAAATTGGGATTACTTTCTAGATCAAAGAGCAAGTAATCAAGCCTGAAATTTAAATAAAGGGGCTTTTAAATAAGAATTTGTAAGTACTGCATATTTCTCCCCTTCACTGCAGATACACAACTTATCACTTGGAAAGAGCACAAATAATCTATCATATTTTGTTTAACATAATAGATACAGACTATTAATGCCATATGTTTCATGAGAGTGGTAGTACTGGAATTTTTAAGACCTGTATAAAGAATTTTATAGAGAGCTTCCTAATAGCTGCTCCATATCAGGGAATGGCTGCTCTCCAATATCTACTCTTTTTTGTTAATAAACTTTAACTGTTATTGTTACTGTCAAGCACAGATTTGCATATTGGGTGTGTTCTTCAAATAGCAAAATGCTGAACCCCATAATAGTTCTTGGAACTCAAGACAGATTTGGAGTCATCATCCTGTTTGCAAGATGGTGTCCTAGGTGGTTAGGTGAACACAATTTGAATTCTTTATTATTCTTTCCTTTTGTTGGCATTACTGCATTGTTGGCATTCTCTTTTCCCAGATGAAACACTTCATGAAGTTTATTGCATTTGCTAATTAGATTAGCAATTACCAATTAAGCTAAATTTCAAAGTACCAATCAGATTTTATACCTTAATTAGTTACATTATTACTAATTAGAATAGCAGTTTTTATTTAATGGATTATGTTCAAATTAAGATGATTCAGTCCATTTTTAAAGCCTACATATATTTTACTAATTGGCATAGTAATCAAGAGCTCATAATATGTCATATTAGTAAAAGTTACATGACAGTTCAAGTCTGTGTGTAATATAGGAAAGAATATTAGGACAAACAAGAGTTAACTGAATTTAAACTTTTCCAAAGTTTGAGTTGAGATGAGTAATGCTTTGGAAGACGTGTATAATCATGCTTTTGAAAACATATAAACTAATTCTTCTTCTAAGAAAAACAAGAAGAGCTTGGTACCTATTAATAATATTCAAATAACACATTTTAGAAATATGGTCCTTTCATCTGGCAGTGGGTGATTTACATACCTTTTGGTGGGTATAGCTATGAATGCACTGGCTCTGCTGTAAGCATGTAAATGAAATTACAATTTTTGAAGTTTCCACTGGGTTTTGACACCTGGATTCCAAAGTTGTTCAAGTATTGATTTCCTTTTACTGACTATTAACAAATATTTTGAACAATTCTACTGCCAGATGTTTTCTTACTATATTGTACATACATAAAGAAAACATAAAATCTTAGGAGCATAATGAAATAGACATCTGTAGTAAAGGCTATATTTTATAAAGTGACTGCAAAATGCTTAATTATATTAACAATGTACTACATTTACCACATTCAACTACCTTAACAGGTGGCACTAGTGGTAAAAGAATCTGCCTATCTGCAATGCAGGATATGCTGGAAGATCCCCTGGAGAAGGAAATGGAACCCCACTCCAGTATTCTTGGCTTGGAAATACAATGGACAGAAAAATCTGGCAGGTTCCATGAGGTTGCAGAGTCGGACTCGACTTAGTGACTAAAAATAAAAACTACTTTAACTAAGTTAATGTGCTTTTGCCTGACTATACTTATCACATTTAATGATTATTTCAGCAAGTCACAACTGTTTATACTGTTTAGCATAGTATTTTAGTTCTGGACCAAACACAGAGTAGACATTTGTTAGGGGAAACACACTGACTGAAACTGCCCACCCTGGCCAGGCACCATAGTAACTTTTTGCATGAGTTGTTTTATGACAGGAGGTCCTGGTAAGGAACATGGAACTAATAAGCTGCCACCAACCACAAGAGTTCAGGAAAGGTCAAAAGGAGACACATGTCTGACCACCTCCCAGAATCCTTCTCTCTGGCATCCTTCTTGGCTGGACAAGGCCTGTTCCACCAGGAAGGACTCTGAATCAGAATGATTGGCTAAATACAACCCAGAAACTAATCCCATCACCATAAAACCCCAACTGCCAGCCATGTGGCAGAGCTGCTCTCCTGGGGTCCCTTATCCTACTGCTCTCCACCCAGGTGCCCTTTCCCAATAAAATCTCTTTGTCAGCACATGTGTCTCCTTGGACAATTCATTTCCGAGTGTTAGACAACAGCCAAGTTTTAAGCCCTGGAAGTGGTCCCCCTTCCTGCAACAGAAAGAAATATAGCTTTAGTCATTGATAAACATGTATAAATTCTGAAACTGCACTCTGGCTCATAAAAAGTGCACTATTATTTAAGGCACTCCAACTCTTTTGTCTTAGTTATGATCCTAGTGTAGTAAAATGAAAAAAAATCAGATTAGCAAATACATATATTTTAAGACACTAATAGTCTAAAAGGAGGTCTGCTATCTAATTTGGGTAGCATGTATATCTCTCTCTCTTTATATCTCAAATAAGTTATTGTGTATACCTATTCCTGAGTTGCTTATATTTGCATATCTGTCTTTTTGCCAAGGAATTTTTTCAGGATTCCATCCAAGAATCTGGCATGCAAATGGTTAAACAGGTCTGTGATCAACTCTCTTTAGAGGGGACTTTTCTGGGAAAGAAGAAAGTTGATCCAGTCTAATCTTCCTTCAACATGTTAATGACTAAAATTTTGGCGAACAAACCAATGATAGTACTATTGAAATGGTTCATGCTATGGTCTGCTTTTTGGAGGCTGGACCACATTGACTATAATAAGTTATGGTAAACAAAATTCAAAGCTTTAATTTATGGAACAGTTCTATGTATCTCTCTTTGTTGGCATCTGCTTTGAGATTATTTATTTCATCAAAACTGTTAGTCAAACTGTCTTACTGGTCAGATTTCTTTCTTTCTTTCTTTCTTTCTTGTGACAACTACAGTAGGAAGCATTTTTACATGGTAAGGGACTATAAACAAAGTCATCTGAATGACAAATCTTGCCTCCTTGCCCTACTCCATATTTCTGATTTACGTGACTGAGATTTGACAATCTGATCTTTTGTGTTATCATAGTATACACTTAGTGTTTCAGGTTAACTACATGGAACACTAAGTAGTAAACAAATAATATTGTTGGATGAAAAATACAAAGTCACAACCACTTAAAGTGGCTATTATGTAAGCATATGGGACAGTGATAGCATCCTTCTTTTGGGTACAAATAGTCTGAAAAATTCATCCTTTATTTAAGAATCCAATAGTTAATGCACTCTAAAAACTCTTTGTCTATTAAACTTAAGTATAAATCAGTTCAGTTTTACTAGGATTTGTGGAAGATGGATAACAATTAAAAATCCGTTAGCTTTTTTGGGGTGGGGGTATAGGTTAAAGAAGTAGGAGAGGAAAAAAATCAAAGATTAATTTTTGTTCATCTATTTCAATACTAGTTTAACATACTCCCACTTACTTTA
The DNA here is from genome assembly GCF_016772045.2 of Ovis aries. Classification (NCBI taxonomy): domain Eukaryota; kingdom Metazoa; phylum Chordata; class Mammalia; order Artiodactyla; family Bovidae; genus Ovis; species Ovis aries. The sequence goes on from NC_056059.1 coordinate 78,650,480, forward strand.
TGGTTTGATCTTCCCTTTAATTTTACTTTTATTATTTTATTTTCTTCTAGTTTTTTCTCTTTAGACATAGACTCTGCTTTCTCTCAATCATATTCATCTCTTGCATACTTCTCTCTCTACAAATAGCTTTTGTTAAATTTTTGCATGTGTCTTTCTGGCTATGTTTATGTCTATATGCATACATAAACTTTTACATTTCTCTCTCCATTTCCTCTGTTTATTTTTCCTAAAGTCCAAAAAGTGCCGCTCTATTAAATAAATTACTTTTTTCTTTAATCAAATTTAATCAAATTACAATGTTGATTTGATGATCAACATTATAAAATCTAATCTCCTTCTGCCTTGCTCCCACTCCTGCCCAATTCTCCCTAACAGAAAGGGCTTTCTGGTAGGTAAAACTGGGAAGAACTCATTAGGCGCCAAAGAATTTGAGTTAGCTTCTACTTCTTGATGCTGTAAGTCTTCAGAGGTCAGCTCTTAAGCTGTCACAGGGAGGTTTGCTGAGATTAGTTATCCAATAGAGCCAAGTAGCTCAAGTGGTAAAGAATCTTCCTGTGAAAGCAGGAGCTACAGGAGTTGTGGATTCGATCCCTGTGTCAAAAAATTACCCTGGAGAAGGAAATGGCAAGCCACTCTGTTATTATTGCCTGGGAAATCCCATGGACAGAGGAGCTTGGCTGTCTCAAAGAGTTGGACACTATTGAAGCAAATGAGCACAGCCCTAACTTACCTCTTACTGATGTTAATGATAACAGTTGTTTTGGTTCAGTTGCTAAGTTGTGTCTGATTGTTTTGTGACCCTACGGACTGTAGCTCACAGGCTCTTCTGTCCATGGGATTTGCCAGGCATGGATACTGGAATAGGTTGCCATTTCCTTCTCCAGGTGATCTTCCCAATCCAGGGATTGAACACACGTTTGCATTGGCAGATGGATTCTTTACCATTGAGCCACCTGGGAAGCCCGATGCTAACAATATTGCACTCAAATATCAATCTGTTAAGGAATAACGTGTAAGGGAAAGGGTAAGGAACCTAATTATTAGATTCCTTTAAAGACCTCAATGAATTGTTATTTCTTTAACCTATCAGTGGACAATCAGGTTGTTTTTAGATTTCTGTGTTTGCAATAATTTGGTAATGAAAATATTTATGCCTACATTTTTGCATATTTGTATAATTTTTATCTCTAGGCTAAATTTCTAAAATTGAAATTGCTGAGCCAAATATACTTTTACATTTAAAATTTATATAGATACTTCCAAGGTGTGTCTAATATTTTCACTAACTTACACTCACAATAATATTTAAAATAATTTTTTAATTATGACATTTGAAAAATTGATTACTAATTTTATTTTCATAGAATTTAGCAAAATAGCATACATACTGTCATTAATCTGTTTTTCTGTTAATTTCATATTTATATCCTAAATATTTTTCTATTAAAATTTTGTTTGTAGAGACTTCTTTTATATTAAAGAATTTTATTATTTCTCAGCATATGTGCACAAACAGTATTTCTTTAAAGTTGCCCTTTATTTTTGACTTATTCTTTATAAGTCTTTGTCCAAGCTTCCCCGGTGGCTCAGACGGTAAAGCGTCTGCCTGCAATGAGGGAGATCCTGGCTTCCCTGGCTCAGGAAGAAATCCTAGAGAGGGAAATGGAAACCCACTCCAGTATTCTTGCCTGGAGAATCCCATGGATTGAGGAGCCTGGGAGGCTACAGTCCACAGGGTCGCAAAGAGTTGGACACGACTGAGCGACTTCACTCATCAATTTATAAGTCTTTAACAGGCATATGTTCTTGGTTTTTATGTAGTTAAATTTCTTGCTGTTTTTCTTTATGGATTCTGAACATCAGATTTAGGAAACTCTTTTTTCTAGTCACTTCAAAATGATGCAATAGCTATCATTTTCTGAACATCCACAATTTTGTCTGCTTTGAATGGGAAAGTGGGGTGATGTATTAAGCCTGGTTGTTTTCAAATTTTCTTCCCATAGAAATTGAATAACATTTGAGGATGGATCAGAGATAACAGAAAGTGAAGTTGAGCCACCTTAAGCTGCTAAAAAAAAGCAAAAAGCAAAGAAAAGTGTACATAAAAATAAATCTTGGAAGAACACAGGGGTCAGAAAGTATCTGTGATTGGGAGGAGTTGATAAGCTTCTCCAAAAGAGGCTGATTCAAAGATTTTTAATTTCTTGGTATGTAAGTGCTAATAGAAGGAAAGGGCCAATAATAGGTGATATTTTCCTTAACACTGAATGATGGGAAGATTGTATCTATTTTCATTTCAATTTGCTCTGATTTCCAAAACAGCTTTGGACATAATGCTCTATTTGTAGTTCACTTACCAACAATTCAGACTTATTCAAGCATAAGGAATACCTTAACATTCCAAATGTACTTATTACCTTACTCTTTGCTAGTAAATTATGCAATAAATGTTATTTTCAAATATGGACTACTAAAGTCTGATTCGTAATCTATCATGATTGGACAGCAAGGAGATCAAACAAGTCAATTCTAAAGGAAATCAATCCTGAATATTCATTGGAAAGACTGATGCTGAAGCTGAAGCTAGCTCTTAGTCAAACTGGATTATAATTTTAAAAAATTTTAATCAATTAAATACTTTTTGTTACAATGTGATAACAACATTAAATTTACAATTTTAGAATCAAATGTTTTATATTCACTGGATTGAACATTTAAATATATGAAATATCTTTAAACACCTGAAGCATTAGAGGAAATTTTGTATGATTATTATGAGAGAAGAATTAATATGGAAAAATAAACAATTTAGGGAAAGTAGACACAACTATATTGAACTAATTGTATTGTTTCATTTTGTTATTTTATTTTGGTATCAGAAGTATCTACCATAAAATATTACATAGAAAGTAACACAATAAATATGTAAAATGCATGTGACATCAGATTAACATACATAGTAAAATGAATATCTCAAAGTGATCAGAAAAAGACCAATCTCTTCTCAAGTAGGCAAAATATTTCAGTAATCAATTTAAATTAGAAACCTAACAGCCAAAGTCATGGCAGCAACCTAAAGCATTTTTGGTTAATGTCTCCATTATTATTACTTTACATTAGATTTTGAAAGGCAAAATAGAACTACAACCTCTAACTCTGGTGAGAATGTGAGGAATGGATACTCATACAGTGTTAATAGAAATAATCATTGCTATTGCTTTTAAGAAATATAAATTGTCTGTATCTTCAACATTAAAGTTTTCCCTGGTGGTCCAGATGGTAAAGCATCTGTGTGCAATGCAGGGAGACCTAGGTTTGATCCTGTATAGGGAAGATCCCTGAAGAAGGAAATGACAACCCACTCCCATACTCTTGCCTGGAAAATCCCATGGATGGAGGAGCTTGGTAGGCTACAATCTGTGGGGTTGCAAAGATTTGGACACGACTGAGTGACTTCACTTCACTTTTTAACATTAAAAGAATAAATTAACCACCTACTTTTTTTTTTTAAACAGAAATACTGCTTTTGCGGATATATCACATAGAGGTAAATATCCATATATGGATAAAGTTAAGATACAGTTGCAGATGTAAATATATATATATACATATATATCAGTTCAGTTCAGTTCAGTCACTTAGCTGTGTCCTTCTATTTGCTACCCGGTGAACTGCAGCAAGCCAGGCTTCCCTATCCATCACCAACTTCCAGAGCTTGCTCAAACTCATGTCCATTGAGGCGGTGATGCCATCCAACCATCTCATCCACTGTTGTGCCCTTCTTCTCCTGCCTCAATCTTTCCCAGCATCAGGGTCTTTTCCAAGAGTCAGTTCTTAGAATCAGGTGGCCAAAGTATTGGAGTTTCAGCTTCAGCATCAGTCTTTCCAATGAATATTCAGGACTGATTTCCTTTAGGATTGACTGATTTGATCTCCTTGCATATATGTATATGTATAGATAGATAGAAATATATTACCACATTTGTTTACTGAAAAGATACTGTATGTATATGTATATGTATAGGTATAGATAGATGCATATGTATATGTATGTGTATAGATAGATAGATAGAAATATATTACCACATTTGTTTACTGAAAAAATACTGGCAAAATAATTGAATGATATTTACCAGGTTTTCCCTGGTAGCTCAACTGGTAAAGAATCCACCTGTAATTCAGGAGACCCTGCTTCAATACGTGGGTTGGGATGATCCCCTGGAGAAGGGATAGGCTGCCCACTCCAGTATTCATGGGCTTCTGTGGTGGCTCAATGGATAAAGAATCTGCCTGCAATGTAAGAGATCTGCAGGTGTTTGATCCCTGGGTTGGGAAGATCCCCTGGAGAAAGGCATAGCCACCCACTCTAGTATTCTTGCCTGGAGAATCCCTATGGACAGAGGAGCTTGGTGGGCTACAGTTCATGGAGTTGCAAAGCATCAGATGTGACTAAATGACTAAGAACAGGTATTTATCATTAGTGTCATGTAGAGATATCAAATAATACCAAGAACTGTTGCCAAAAAAGATATCTCTATAGCTGTTGACTATTGTGCTATAAATTTAAAAAGCAAAAACATTTGAGGATAATTTGAAAAGTACAATTATATTTTGGTAAAACAGCAAAAAAATACCTTAAGTGTGTGTGTATTAAGGTTACAGAAGGAAATATATCAGTCTGTTAATACTTGTTAGTGGGTGGAGAGGAAATTTAAGGTTAGGGATTTTAGAACAGCTACTTAATTTATGCATTGTTTAAATGTCTACAGAGAATAGATTTCTACTGTTGTAAATATTAAATACAGGTTTAAGAAATGTGGAAATAGACAATTGGAGTCAAAGTAAATAAGAATGCAAAAAACAAAGGTGTTAACTTTTTTTATTATTATGAAACATTTTTGGGTTCCTAACTTTGTATATTTTTTAAATGACTCACAAACTAAGAAGTTAACAAACAATTCTGTTGTGAATAGGTCATTTTCTTCAGACTCTATGGGTGTAAATGTTTAGACACATATGCTGCTACTGTAAACTACATGACAAAAGTATGTTTAACTTATATAGGAATTTTTCCAGTCTATGCTTGAATGCATTCATCCTTACATTAGTTCTCAAATCAAATTCAAAAATTATATATGATTAAAGGGTTAAAAATGTGCTGCTTGCTAAGATCAATTCAGACAAATTAGGAAATAGCTGCACATTTAAATAGATTATGTTTTCATCTAATTTAGATGATTTTTAAATGGAATTTGAAATTTTCCCAAGATAAAATATATATATCCAGACATCACTGATATTCTAGTTTGGTAGTATAAAACAATTTGAAAACAAATGGAGTCCTTCCTTCCCTGGGATATCATTTGTCCCAGGCTCCATTCAGGTGGATCTAGAGCTGGTTCAGTTGAGGAGCCGACCTAGAAATATAGGGGCTTCCACACCCTCACTAGGTACTGTTGCTAAATGGACAGGTGGAAGGGGAAATCTAGAAACACATAAATTCAGACAACAGAAGTTTATCCCAGTCACATCAAGTCTGAATGACAGATAAAAGCAGAACTGGTTTCCTGTTCTCCTGAGTGCCTTTCCCCAAAGTGCCACATATCAGCACTTTCAGAAGTAATGTGTTGACAGGATAGTTATTAAAACTATAAAAGTAGAGGAAGTGTATAAAAGTAAAACCTGGAGGCTGTCAGAGGATTGTGTTATTCATACTGGCTTCTTCCGAATCAAACAACAGCATGGCCCCTGCTGAGATTTGCCCCTTGGCTTGGTTCCTCTGATGATGAAACCCTGACTTTCTTAATCCCTCCCACCTCTCCTCAACACAAACAGCACCAAGGAATCTGCGCTTCTATGGAGCTCAGTTTAAAACAAAGCATAAAAATCACTGCTTAATTTTTAGGCCCAGCAAAAAATAATTGAAAAAATTTTTTTTGAATTGGAGAAATCTGAAATTGCAAACAGAGTTAGGAGAAATATGAAATTATATTTACTTGTGGTATCCCCCTTTATTTTTAATCATTTTCAACTCAAATTCTCCATATCTTATTAGACTGAAAAAATTAACTGACTTATTCATTTGTTTATTCATTCATTAGATCAAAATTTATGGTATGTATTCAGAGTTCTCCATAGAAACAGAACCAGTGAAATATACACACACACATTTATGTGTGTATATATATATATGTTTATATTTACTTATATACTTATATCTACCTATCTATATCTGTCTATATATCCATATACTGAGAGAGGTTTTAAATTAATATTAATAACACCTTAAAAAGAGGAGAGTGAAAAAGTTGGTTTGAGGCTCAACGTTTAGAAAACCAAGATCATGGCATCTGGTTCCATCACTTCATGGCAAATAGATGGGGAGACAGTGGAAACAGTGACGGAATTTATTTTTTGGGGCTCCAAAATTATTGCAGATGGTGACTGCAATCATGAAATTAAAAGATGCTTGCTCCTTAGAAGAAAATTTATGACCAACCTAGATAGCATATGCAAAAGCAGAGACATTACTTTGCCAACAAAGGCCCGTCCAGTCAAGGCTATGGTTTTTCCAGTAGTCATGTATGGATGTGAGAATTGGACTATAAAGAAAGCCAAGCACTGAAGAATTGATTCTTTTGAACGTGATGTTGGAGAAGACTCTTGAGAGTCCCTTGGACTGCAAGGAGATGCAACCAGTCCATCCTAAAGGAAATTAGTCTTGAATGTTCATAGAAGGACTGATGTTGAAGCTGAAACTCCAATACTTTGGCCACCTGATGTGAAGAACTGACTCCTTAGAAAAGACCCTGATACTGGGAAAGATTGAAGGCAAGAGGAAAAGGGGATGACAGAGGATGAGATGGTTGGATGGCATCACCGACTCACTGGACATGAGTCTGAGTAAACTCTGGGAGTTGGCAATGGACAGGGAGGCTTGGCGTACTGAAGTCCATGGGATCGCAAAGAGTTGGACATGACTGAGTGACTGAACTGAATACCTAAGAAAAAAAATGTACGTTTATAGAAACACCAAGTCTGGCATTGGATGAGCATCTAGCCAAGTCAAATTACATACATTTAACCATCACACTGATTTCCAAATACAAAAAGCCTAAAAATCTGTCTTTTGGTAGAGGTGGAAAGGGAGGGAAGAGAAGGTGAGGGGCAGACACAAGGTTAACTAACTTTATTGCAAATAGGAAAAGCAAAGTAACAGATAACTTTTAAAATATCAAGGGAGCTGAGAGTAAGAAGAGAATAATTTTGTGTGAGAGAAAAAGAGGTGCACTGATGCTCAAGATGTCTTCCTCTTGTCCAGAAATTTGGCCCAGAAGAGCAATTGCTCAAGTCAGAGAGAAATTTAAAGAGATGTGTGAATCTCCACCTTGGGGCTCATGTTGAACTTGTTCTAGGCTCAGTTCCAAAATATTTACAAACTTAAGCTGGGATTCAGTTTTATAGTGAAACTTAATATGCTTTGGGATCTTTCTTAGTTTGAGGCATTGTCTTTGAAAATCTCATCTCCCCAGATAGATTTTACTTTATAAGCATTGTCTATAATTGTTTGTTTGAATAAATGTACAGAGTTTTTGGAAGCCTGGTTTTAATTGCTTTATACTGTGAGCTTTGCAGTTTTTCCTTCTGAAACTTTCATAGTGGAATCTTCAGCATATTGCAAAGTTTTTTTTTTTTCTTCAGCTTTTGAGTTTTGGCAGCTAAGTTCACTCTGAGCACAGTGGGCTGTCTTTTTCCAGCACACTGCATTAGAGAAAAAGTTCTTCACCCTAAGGGTTTTTAGAGTTTCTTTGTTCAACAAAGAATTTTATCTTACTCCTGAAAGTGGATCTATTTCTTTCAAGACTTAATTTGCACGATCATTGACAAATCAAGCCAGACACTAATTAGCTTTCCTATTGAAATTAACATATTTTATGTATATTAATGTGAATATCACAGGAGACATTGTCAATATAGATTTCATTTAGGAATGTTACATACCTTCCAAATAATTTGTACTGGCAGAAGTTTCTAGAATCCAATCTCATTTTGAACTATTCTCCTTACTATTTGTGTTTTGGTCACATTGGCCTTCTAGTTCCTTGATCTCTTCAAGACTTTTCTCATCTTAAGGTCTTCATATTTCCTGTTCTACTGGGCTTGGAAAACAAATTTCTCCCATAACTTGCATTTCCTCATCCTTCAAGTCTTTCTTTCTGTTTTACTTCCTAAGAGAAGCTATTTTTGACCATCCAAGCTGTAGTAGACCTCATCACCACCCATTTTTCATCTGTGGTTCATCTCTTTCTATTGCAGAATATTCTTTATTTCCAATAGATTATTTATCATAATCTTGAATTATTTTATTTATTTACTTACTCCAATAGTCTGTTTTCTCTACTTCAATAGTCTGTTTTCTCCACTCCATTAATGCTTCATTAGAACAAGGAATTTGCTTCCTTTTTCTGCCAGAGTTGCATTTTTAGCACAAAATATAAATTTTTTTATGTTTCTTAATGAAACATTGGAAACAAAACAATGTGTTCATGACAAACAAAATGCTATCGGAAGTAAATGTCTTAGAAGAAGTCATATGATTTATCATTATGTGAGATCATTTATTTACTGTAGTCTTTGCTTTTTGTTGTCTGACTTGGATCAGATTATAAACTATGTGTAGCAGTGAATAAACTGATTTATCACTGAATTCTTTGGGACATAGTATGTGCTTATAAAATTATACTTTCTGCTTTATTTTAAATGAGATGTCAATAATGATACATATCAGACTCCTAAGTAAATGTAGAGAAAAAGGCCATATACAGAATCTACAAAAGAAAATGGTTCACAACTTTGGATCATTTAGTCATACCAAGGATACAAAATAAAGGATCATACTGAGTGGAAAGCAAGAACACTTTGTGATTGTTATTGCTTTGGGGAGAGTTACTGCTCTGCTGGTCACCTGGCCTCCCACTTCATTCACTCCTCTCAAACCTAGAGAGGCAACACAAATAAGATCAGAATGAGACTTGAAGAATATATAAATATGGAGCTGATTCAGTCCAAGAAATAGTCTTCTGGGCAGCAGAATAAAAATGGGAGGGACTTATATTCTCAGAAGTTTTCATTGCTGGAGCTGAACACAGTACATTTCTCCTCCTGCCTTCAATCTTTCCCATCTTCAGGGTCTTTTCCAAAGAGTCAATTCTTTTCATTAGATGGCCAAAGTATTGGCTCTTCAGCTTCAGCAATCTCACAAGTGATGCGGATTTGATCCCTGTGTTGAAAAGATCCCCTGGAGAAGGAAATGGCAGTCCACTCCAGTATTTTTGCCTGGAGAATTCTGTGGACTAAGGAACCTGGCAGGCTACAAACATACACACACTCACATGCACACATGCATGCGCACACACACACACACACACACACACACACACACACACACACACGAAATCTTGGCTTTAGGGCAAGACTGAACAGAAAGCCAGAACTATTTAACCCTCTTAGAATTGTATGAAGAATTCGATTTAGAAGGGAAACACCCAGTGAAACATTTTGTCATGGTCCTCCTGTACTGGGTCACATATTTATTTTTCATATGGGGCTCTTTGAAGGGACCAGCTCTCTGTTCCCTGACAGCCTGGGGCACTGGTGATTCAGCCAGCTTGCTGACCGACATAGCACTCCCAAGCCTACCCTGAATTCCATGTAGTGTGAAGGACTTCAGAATTCTTCTATAACCCAGGGAGAGTTGTGGCAATTACTGAATCTGAGTGGGCAGGTCACCAAAGGGAATCTCTGCTAGGCGGGGAGTAATCCTGCTCTTGAGGTCGTTGGGAATGACCAGTTTTCCTGAAGATGAAATGAAAGTTATACCAGTACTAAAACTGTGCCAGCAAGTACTGAATCAAGGGGCATGGGGGTGCTGATGATCACATGTTCTGATCCATCTAAGATTCAGCTCACTTGTTAACAAGCCTCAGGTTTCAACATTGAAACTCAGTATTACATCTGGTGTCCAGAGGAGATCGTCACTGAAATCAGAGGAGCCAGAGGATGGAACAAAATCTTACTCCTGTAGATTGCATGACTGTACTCCCAGCGTTGGAAGTTATTTAAGGTCCCACTTTCTGTATGCACTGCAGATACCATCTGGTAGCAATATGGAAATGGAAAAGAAACCCCAAAGATTAAAATTTATCAAGAAAATAGACAAGACTGAATTATCCATAATGATTCTTTTCATTATTGGATAAGATTAAGTTTGTCAAATTGGAATATCTCTATCCTCTATGTATTTATCTACCTACCTATTTTTTCCACACTACTCCTTCCTACTGCTAGTATGATAGATTAATATAAGCAAGAAAAAATATGATGAAAGATTATCTTTGATTATTTGAATGCATCCCTGATAAATGCATTATAAAAAGAAAAAGATTCATATTAATGTAATCTTATAAACACAAAAAGGAAATACTTCTGGTTCTATTATTGACAGTTTCCTACCAATCCCACTGCTGGGCATACACCGAGGAAACCAGAATTGAAAGAGACACATGTACCCCAATGTTCATTGCAGAGCTGTTTATAACAGCCAGGACATGGAAACAACCTAGATGTCCATCAGCAGATGAATGGATAAAAAAGCTGTGGTACATATACACAATGGAGTATTACTCAGCCATTAAAAAGAATACATTTAAATTAGTTCTAATGAGATGGATGAAACTAGAGCCGATTATACAGAGTGAAATAAGCCAGAAAGAAAAACACCAATACAGTATACTGAAACATATATACGGAATTTAGAAAGATGGTAATGATGACCCTGTATGTGAGACAGCAAAAGAGACACAGATGTATAGAATAGTCTTTTGGACTCTGAGGGAGAGAGAGAGGGTGGGATGATTTGGGAGAATGGCATTGAAACATGTATACTATCATGTAAGAAACGAAGTGCCTGTCTATGTTCGATACAGGATACAGGATGCTTGGGGCTGGTGCATGGGGATGATCCAGAGTGATGATATGGGGTGGGAGGAGGGAGGGGGATTCAGGATTGGGAGCTTGTATACACCCGTGGTGGATTCATGTCAATGTATGGCAAAACCAATATAGTATTGTAAAGTAAAATAAAGTAAAAAAAAAAAAAAAAAAAGACAGTTTCTTCAGATGAACTTTAAAGTTAAATTAGATTCGGTTTGAAGGAAAAAGCATTAAGAGATGGCTTATAAACCATCCTAAAGTTGAACATAATCTGACAATTTATAAAACCCTTCATCTCTTCAGCTTATTTATTTTTTAATTAGTAAATGATTTTATTGTCATTTTATATTATTTTTGATAATTTTTTGTATCGCAAAATGGCCACACAGAAAATCTAGTTAACATTTATCACCATACAAAGCTACAGAAGAATTGTTTTTCTTATGATGAGGACTTTAAGATTTACTCTTAGCAATCTTCAAATATGTAATACACTAGTATTAACAATGTTTAATTTTTAAATACTAGTTACTCTTTTAAAAATTTGATTTAGGATAGGAAGTTACATTTGCAGTATACTTTTCTCATTGTCCAGTTATGCTTACAAGTCTCCTCATTCAGCAGTCCACTTGTCTCTATTATTTAAAAAAATGTAATTATTTATTAAAAGATGTCTCCCAGAATTGTCTTCTATATTGATTTATGAATTTATTGGTAAATTCAGCAATTTAAAAGTTCAGCACTTTGATTTTTCTGTCCTTTCCTTGTTTGGACAATTCCTGTCTGGATGGTATGCTGCAGTGTTTTTGATTCCTTCCTGAGCATTTGAGCAAATTTCTGCTTTCTTATTAATTTATCACCCTCACCTTATATCTCAGAATTTCATCTGATAGTTTGAGCTTAACTTGGTATGGAAACTGGGATAGCAGGATGCATATTGGAAATTCACAGACAAATGAGTTAATATATTTATTCAATAATTCAGTTTCCTCCATGATTAAGGCATTTGCTAGAGATGCTAATAGAGTAAGATAGAATTTTGTTCTTAAACACCTGGTGTAGGTACTAATATGTAAATAAGCAAAAAACACTGTTTCCAAAGGAGAGCAGCAGTGACTGCTGGAAGGAAGATGCATTGGCATAATGAAGAGCTGAATGTATGTTGTTTTAGCTGTAGGACAAAAAAAAAAAAAAAATCATTCTGTGACCATGAGGCAAAGGAAAGATATGCTCTAATATGCTCATCCTTCTCTCTGCTGATTGATAGTAAGATTCATTACAATTATTTAGCATACAGATAAATGAAATTTCAATTTTGTATTTCTATAGTTTGAGAATAATCCTATAGATGACAAAGGTAGACTCATTCTACATAAAATAACTTAAATTAAGGTTTTAAGTTTAATAAACTCTAATGACTCTTTTCAAATGTAGATCAGTGTTGTAAATGCTTGAGGGTAGAGAACAATGAAGAAAGAGGAGATCCAAGGGAAATAAGGAATTACAAAAAACATACTTGTATTTTTGCTGCAGTGAATTCTTAATAATTGTTGTAAAGCCAGAGCATCAATACAAATTGAACACAAACCAAAGATGAGCTTGAGAGGACTTTCAATTTTGTGAAGAGATCAGATTTATCAATAAAGCTAATCATTTTTTTAAAATGGATTCTTTTTGGCTCAGTGGTAAAGAATTCACCTGTCTTTGCAGAAGACACAGGTTCGATACCTGGTCCTAGAAGATCCCACATGCCATGCAGCAACAAAGTCTGTGCACCACAACTGTTGAGCCAACTGTACATGGGTGCTCTAGAGCCCAGGGAACTGCAATACTGAGCCCATGCACTACAACTACTAAAGCCTGTGTGCCCTAGAGCCTGTACTGTGCAACAAGAGAAGGCACCACAGTGAGAGGCCCACACACTGCAATTAGCAAATAGCTGCTGCTCATGATAGCTAGAGAACAGCCCGTGCAGTCACAAAGATCCAGCACAGCCAAAAATAATTAAAAATAAATAATGTAGACATTTAACATTGGCTATGTATGAAGCAATAAAAAGTATTGGAAATAGGAAATGAAGTATAGAGGAGGAAGGAGGAGAAAGGCTCATAGTAATCCTTACCTAGCATCAGGCATTGCTTTACAGGATTACCTGAATTATTTGATTTGATTCTCACATTTATTTTATGAGATAGATGTTTTCCTCCAGTTTTACATATGAGGAAACTGAAACTTATCATTGAGGTTAAATTGTCCAAGCCTGTGTGTTTATTCTATTAGGAGAGTTGAGGCCATGCTACCTATCAAAGAAACACCAAAAATTCTTAGAGGTGAACAAAATAAAGGTTTATTAAGTCTGTATCTTGTTCACGAATAGTCTCACATGGTTTAGGAAGCCCTCCTCACAGCGATGACCCAAGTTGCTTCTGCATTGCTGCTATAACACTATAGTCAACACATCAGGAACACATAGTTCTTAAGGTCATCACAGACATAACCCATATGTGATGGGGTAAGGGGAATAAGGGATTGCTCAGGGGGGATAATGACCACTACTTAAAATGGTGAACATTGCTTCCCTCATAGCCATTGACCATACCACTCATGTGGGTCCAACTTAGTATAAAGACACTTTGATAACATAGTTGTCTTGCGTGCTCATAGAAGGACATGGATTGGTGAACATCGGACAAGTCTCTACTGCAGTTATGGAGTAGAGTAGTCAGGATTTCAACTTAGACTTAGGGTACACTCGTAATCACTAAGTATTCCTTAGGAAGAAATATTTATAATGCAAGGGCTTCCCGAGTGTTTCAGTGGTAAAGAATCTGCCTGCTAATGCAGGAGATGCAAGAAACACAAATTTGATTCCTGGGTTGGGAAGATACCCCCAGAGAAGGAAATGGCAACCTGTTCTAGTATTCTTGACTGGAAAAGTTAATGGATAGGGGAGCCTGGTGGACTACTGTCCATGAGGTCACAAATAGATGGATACTACTGAGAACACGTGCACACACAAAAAACTAAGCAGAAAAAAATCCAAACCAATATGGGAGAGTGAAAGGAGAGGACTCTGATGTGAGCACATCTCATCAAACTCTTACCAAAATCACAAGTAGCATTGAAGGTTGGCATTTGTCCTTTTGAACAAAAAAGATGACACATCAATACTGCACTTTATTCTAAATCAGTCTTTCTTTGTAAAGGAAAAAATGTATATTCTTAGGGTTTGCTAGTCTTATTGCATAGATTTATTATAATCTTGTTTGTGTATCTAACCTATAAAGGGGGATAAATTCTTCATGCTTTTCTCTCATATTCAACTTTAAATGTAAAATAAAATTTACACATGAAATGCAAGCATATCTGCAAAACCAATGAAATTCAGACTAACATCAATTTAATATAACAGATAAGATTGTTTTGCTGAATCCAAATTGCAGTTCCCATTCTGAGTATGATTCTGATTGCTGTGTTACTTTTTCTTTGATTTTGGCACATCTCAAATGCTGGTCACTCTATGTGGCCTCATATTTCCTACAATTGTTTCTATTTGAATAACTGGGAAACATTTGTTCATGTGGTACTTTCTAGTATCATTGGTTGTGGTGCAGAATACTGTGTTTACATGTTAAGTTGGGCTCTATTCAGTTTTTATTTGCCTGTGATTTCTAAAGTTCAGTTGACTGTTGATCAGTCACTCAATTTTGTCCAACTCTTTGTAACCCCATGGACTGCAACATGCCATGCTTCCCTGTCCTTCACCATCTCCCAGAGCTTGCTCAAACTCATGTCCATTGAGTCAGTGATGCCATCCAACATCTCGTTCTCTGTCATCCCCTTCTCCTCCTGCCTTCAATCTTTCCCAACATTAGGGTCTTTTCTAATGAATCAGCTCTTTGCAACAGGTGGCCAAAGTATTGGAGTTTCAGCTTCAGCATCAGTCCCTCCAATGAACGTTTAGGACCGATTTCCTTTAAGATTGACTGATTTGATGTCCTTGAAGTTCAAGGAACTCTCAAGAGTCTTCTCCAACACCACAGTTGGAAAGCATCAATTCTTCAGCATTCAACCTTTATTGTCCAAATCTCACATCCATGCATAACTACTGGAAAGACCATAGTTTTGACTAAACAGACCTTTGTTGGCAAAGTAATGTCTCTGCTTTTTAATATGCTGTCTAGGTTGGTCATAGCTTTTCTTCCAAGGAGCAAGTGTCTTTTCATTTCATGGCTGCAGTCACCATCTGCGCTAATTTTGGAGCCCAAGAAACTGAAGCCTATCACACTTTCTATTGTTTCATGATGTATTTGCAATGAAGTGATTGACCTGGATGTTATGACCTTAGTTTTTTGAAGGTTGAGTTTTAAGCCAACCTTGAGTTTTCACTCTCTTTTTTCACTTTCATCAAGAGACTCTTTAATTCTTCTTTGCTTTCTTCCATAAAGGTGGTGTCAACTGCATATCTGAGGTTATTGATATTTCTCCTAACAATCTTGATTCCAGCTTGTGTTTCATCCAACCCACAATTTTGTATGATGTACTCTGTGTATAAGTTAAATAAGCAGAGTGACAATATACAGCCTTAATGTACTTCTTTCCCAATTTTGAACCAGTCCATTGTTTGATGTCTGGTTCTGACTATTGTTTCTTGACCTACATACAGATTTCTCAGGAGGTAGGTAAGGTGGTTTGGTATTTACATCACTTTAAGAATTTTCCACAGTTTATTGTGATCCACACAGTCAAAGCCTTTTTAGGTGTAGTCAATAAAGCAGAAATAGATGGTTTTCTGGAACTCTCTTGCTTTTTTGTTGATCCAGTGGATGCTGGTAATTTGATCTCTCATTCCTCTGCCTTTCTGAAAACCAGCTTGAGCATCTGAAAGTTCACAGATCATGTATTGTTAAAGCCTGGCTTGGAGAATTTTGAGCATTACTTTACTAGCATGTGAGATGAGTGCAATTGTGTGGTAGTTTGAGCATTCTTTGGCATTGCCTTTCTTTGGGATTGGGATGAAAACTGACCTTTTCCAGTCCTGTTGCCACTGCTGAGTTTTCCAAATTTGTTGGTGTATTGAGTGTAACACTTTAACAGCATCATCTTTTAGGATTTGAAATACTTAGACTGGAATGCCATCACCTCCATTAGCTTTGTTCATAGTGATGCTTCCTAAGGCCCACTTGACTTCACATTCCAAGATGTCTGGCTCTAGGTGAGTGACCACACCATCCTGGCTATCTGGCTCATTAAAATCTTTTTTGTATAGTTCTTCTGTGTATTCTTGCCACCTCTTCTTAATATCTTCTGCTTCTGTTAGGTCTATACCATTTCTGTACTTTATTGTCCCCAGTTTTGCATGAAATTTTCCCTTGGTATCTCTAGTTTTCTTGAAGAGATCTCTAGTCTTTTCCATTCTGTTGTTTTCCTCTCTTTCTTTGCACTGATCACTTAGGAAGTCTTTCTTATCTTTCCTTGCTATTCTTTGGCATTCAGATTCTTTCCTTTTCTCCTTTGCCTTTAGCATCTCTTCTTTTCTCAGCTATTTGTAAGGCCTCTTCAGACAACCATTTTGCCTTTTTGCATTTCTTTTTCTTAGGGATGGTTTTTTTTTTTTAAATTTTTTTTATTTTTATTATTATTTTTTTTAAATTTTAAAATCTTTAATTCTTAGGGATGGTTTTGACCACCATCTCCTGTACAATTTTAGGAGCCTTTATCCATGGAATTGGCTGTAGGCAGAGTGATTATAAATACAAATGCAAACATAGGCACTAAAGCTGTCCTAACAAACTCAAAATATAGCAAATGTTTTTTAGTGTAGAACTTACAGTTTTCTACAAATACCTGGGGATATATAAGGACCTGTCCACAAACTGATAAATGATGTTTATTAGGGTGGACTCTTTAAAACCAGAGATACACAGGCATATCTTGTTTTACTGTGCTTTATTTCACTTAGCTGATACTGATTTTTACAAATTGATGGTTTGTGGCAACTCTGTGTCAAACAAGTCTTTTGGTGCCATTTTTCCAACAGCATTAACTCACTTTGTGTCTGTCAAATTTGATAATTTTTACAATTTTTCATGCTTTTTCGTTATTATATTTATTATTGTGATCTGTGATTTTTTTTTAAATGTTCTTATTGCAAACAGACTAAGGCTCACTAAAGGCTCAGTTCTGAATAGCATTTTTACCAATAAAGTATTTTTAATTAAGGTATCTCTATTTCTTGATCCACAGAAGTCATGGATAATCTAAACCAACTTGGGATTCAGTTCTTCTTGTCTGCATCCTGGTACTTTATTGCACCTGACTTGTAAACATTACACTTATTTGACATGAATTATTTTCTGCAATGCATGTGAACACATGAAAAGTAGATTTGTTGAGCAGGCGTTGTTAAATTTACAAGTTACAAACAAGGCTAAAACCTGAAATTCTAATGGACACCTGCAGTAATAGAAATTTGTATTCTAATAAAAGTTCAGGGTCTTTTATTTTTAAAGGTCTGAATTATCTAAGAGCAAAATAATATATTATTTGATGAAACAGGAATTCAAGCCCAAATGAGAACTTAAGGCAGATATCTCCATTTTATTATATTCTTCTTTCATTTTCTTTTATATTTCTCTACCTTATTTGATGTCTATCACATCCATTCCACTTCTTTTTTACTCCTATCTCTGCCTTTATATGCTTCATTGGTGAATCAGCTATGGGATGCGTATTGCCAGGCATTATGCTAAATAAGGTGATTCAGATGCCTAGGAAGCAGTCTTGAATTTCAAGGAGATTTCAGTCTATTAGGAAAAATAGATGGAAAAGCAATCAATAACTTACTGAGATGATGGGCCTAGCACTCTAATTGTTAGGAAAGGAAACAGCTAAACTTAACTGGAACAGGTTAAATCAAGGTCAAGAAAAGTTCTGAGGGTAGATGAGGGTCAAAAGAGCTCTCTTTTATGTGGAGTCTCTAAGGTTGTGTAGGTTATTCACATGGTCATGGAGACCTTGGGGAGAATGGCATTACAGTACATAATACAGATGAGAAAAAAATACATGCACAGATGAGGATTTTCTTTCAGGTTGAGGGCCTGTTAGTTCTGTCCAGCCTATTACTGATGGTATTATACGTTTATGTCCACTAAAAACACCTGTAGTGTTTAATAAGCAAGGCAGTATCTTGGTCCTCTCCCCAAAGATACGTTTCATGATGGAGGAATCAGCCTTTTAAACAACTTGGGTAGTTTCTTAAGCAGGTGGTCCACAGACTAGTTTTATGAACTCTTCCACATTTGCTTTGCAAATATAATGATACACCTGCAGAGTTTTTTTTTTTTTTTATGGGGTGTAGGGGTTAATACCATGAAATAACTCTTCATAAGAGAGTGAGAAGGATTGTTGCAGATGCAGTGGTTAGGGGCTATTAACTGGGATAAGAGAGAACTCTGAGAATACAAGGAGTGGCTCCTGAGGTGAAATGAGAGGATAAAAACTGTGAAAGTCACAGTAGTGCCTAGGATGAAGAATTTCTAAGAATAGAGATATATAATGGTTGATTTGAAATTCTCATATTTTAATGATAACTCTCTATCACCCCACCATATCTTTAGTGGAGACCACTGCACCCTGGTGGCTCAGAGGTTAAAGAGTCTGCCTCCAAATGCGGGAAACCCGGGTTCCATCCCTGGGTCGGGCAGATCCCCTGGAGAAGGAAATGGCAACCCACTCCAGTATTCTTGCCTGGAGAATCCCATGGACAGAGGAGTTTGGTAGGCTACAGTCCACGGGGTCACAAAGAGTTGGACACGACTGAGTGACTTCACTTTCACTTTCACTGCACAGGCATAATCTGCTTTGTGTGAGTGCTATTTTTTTAAAGAAATTGAGAAAGATGCTCTGTTAGTGTTGTGCTGAGGCCACACTGTATCAACTTGGAATAGCCAATACTTTTAAATTTCAGGGATTTTGTAAGATGTTTGTTAAATACAGACATTATAAAAAATTATCTTATATAAACTTATAAGCAAATAATTCACATTGAAAGCAAAGTTGATTACTGAAAGCACCACTTTTAATTATTTTAGTGTATAGTACTACTGTTGCTGTTGAGGTTATTGATGTTGATTGTATCACTGCATGTATGAGTGTGTATTTGTGTGCCGATAACAGTACTATTGTGCTTCTTTACCAAACTCTATGTTTAGTGACCTAAAAGCTTGAAATCATCATGATGAGAAAATTTGCAGCATAAAAATTGTGAAACACTACGGAAAGGAAAAGGTCTTGTATTTGTTTTGTTTGCTTATTTATTTTTTGAAAGCTGATTGCTAGACATTTACCTATACACCACTCTCTTAGTGGACTATTTTATATCTTTTTTTCCTTCTTCCCTTCTTCTGTCTCCCCTTCTCTGTTTGCAATTTTGTCTTCCTCTTTCCTCTCTTCTTCCCTCCTACCTTCCTTCCTTTTCTTTATCTCTCTGATTTTCATTCCTTCTTTTCTTCCTTTTTGTCCACCCAACATTCATTTTCCTTTCTTATGGCTACAATATGTTCAGTTTGCTTTTGGGACCCACCTACTGGTACTTACAGCCTATCTACTTTGGATAACATGATTCAGTGGAGCATAGGATTTAGGGTAAACCAATCTAGACAACTACAAGTTTCAACTTCAGCCATAGCTAATTCAGGGAAATGTACTTGACTCAAGTCAGGCTATTTACAGTTGAAATTTCTGCTTGAAATTCTAGAATTTCTGTTTTAAAGGCCTAGAAAATAGTCAACTTCTTTTCTGCTCCCCAGGTAATGACTTGAGGTTTGCTGGAAGTAATTTAGTGGCTAAAAGGAAAGGTGATTTGAAAATGAAGCCAAAACTTTTAAGGAACTTAAAACATAAGAAAGTAAAGCAGGTCTTGATTCTATCACTTGAGTCCTAGATTCAACTACATCTGAACTATTTACCTTTTTGAGCCAATAAATTGCTTTTTCATTAAGTACTTTTTGGGAGGGCTTTTATGTATAGTTACATAAAACTTTCTAACTAAAACAGATTGAGTTCTGTGTTTTGGTCAAAGTAGTATAAATCAGAGATCATGTCTATGATGAGATAATGTACAAACTGGAGAAGCAAGAGTCAAGACAGAGCCTTTGGTGACAGCAAGGATACACATGTGGGAAAGAGAAACTGAGCTCTCACTTGGCACCAGGGGTGAATCACCTTATTTACTTTAATATGTTTAACTTTATTATCTGTTAGTCCTTGGCTTTTTATAGTAGTTATGTTTCATTCTTTTGTTACACAATTATAGAATCTGTATTCTTGGTTTTGCTTTATGTATCTTATCTATAGAGTTAGTTGAAATATAAATTTCTTGAGGATAAGGACTGCATATTTTCAGCTTTTAACCTCACATGACCTGTTACCTTACTTTGAAGTACTGTTCATTAAATACGTTTGACTAACTATTGTATCTTAGAGATACATTAATTTCAAAAATGTCCTGCATTTCCACTACTTATTATGACTCTTTTAAAAATTATATACACTGTGATTCATGGGGTCGCCAAGAGTCGGACACGACTAAGCGACTGAACTGAACTGAACTGAAAGTGCTTCAGTGAAGAACAGTTAATAATTTGGGCAAATTAGATCAATAACCTCTATGATAACTTGCAAAGAAGGAGGTTAGATAAAATGATAGAAAATAATTTTTGCTGTTAAGAAGTTCATGTATAATATCACATATGAAACGAATTGCCAGTCCAGGTTCGATGCATGATACTGGGTGCTTGGGGCTGATGTACTGGGATGACCCAGAGGGATGGTACGGGGAGGGAGGTGGGAGAGGGGTTCAGGATGGGGGACGTGTATACCCGTGGCAGATTCATGTTGATGTATGGCAAAACCAATACAATATTGTAAAGTAGTTAACCTTCAATTAAAATAAATAAATTTATTAAAAAAAAAGAAAAAAGAAATTCATGCAGTAAATGGGACTTAAAGTAGTTTATTCCTAGGGTAACCATACATTCTAGTTTGCCTCTTATTCTGGTAAAGTTATTAATGGCTCTCCCTTTAAATCTCAACAGTGTTGGGATGATAAATTACATTGCTCAGTTTTTATTCCAATAGTTCTCAAACGTGGATGTTGATCTATATTACCTGGGGATAGTATTTGTTTTTAATTGTAAAATGTTCTGGATAATTTTTTAAAAATAACATAAACAACAATATCCTGTAGCTGCTGCTGGTGGTAAGTCACTTCAGTGTCCAACTCTCTGCGAACGGATAGAGGGCAGCCCACTGGGATTCTCCAGGTAAGAACACTGGAGTGGGTTGCCATTTCCTTCTCCAATGCATGAAAATGAAACGACCCCATGGACTACAGCCTACCAGGCTCCTCAGTCCATGGGATTTTCCAGGCAAGAGTACTGGAGTGGAGTGCCATTGCCTTCTAATAACCTGTAGACCCACAATCAAAATTTGAGACTTAACATTTTGCCATTATTTTCATTAACTTATTCTTTTTAAGGGAAAAACAATATCACAGTTGGAATTAAAGAATTCTTTTTTCCAAAGCCCATTTTCTTCCCTCCCTCCCCAGAGGTAACCATTAAAAAGTTGGCACATGTCCTGCCTGTATGCATTTGTGTTTGGTTATGTGTGTATTAAAAAGTTATGCTGTAGCAATGTGCATATATTTTAGTACTCTTTATGAAAATGTTACTAAGACAAACAAACAAACAAACAAAAATATATATATATATTCTTATGGGAACATTTAAAAAATATGGATTTCTGAGCATCTTTTCCAGTCTGTTAACTCAGAATGTTTTGAGGTTGAAACCAGGAATATATTTTGTTCTCCAAATGGTTCTGATATTCTAACAGACTTGGGAAATTTGATTGTCAGATCTCAAGCAAATTTACAATGTTTATTTGCATTTAAAATATCTGGTTTGATGGGATGGATGTCAATACTGAATATGAGCAGTGAATATCTCAGGACCAAATCTGACAACTGACATCAATTTTTCAGTGACCTTTTAAAATATATTGGTGTAGTTTCCCTTTATAATACTAGTAGCATCTTCTCACATTGGTTTTCAGGGTTGAGAGAACTATGAAATTTTTACTTATTATTTCAATTCCCCAATGAAAATGGGCCAATTAAATCATGGTGACTAAATGAGATCATAAATTGAAAATCAAATTTAAGGAATATTTACATAAATAAAAGACAATTCTGATAGCTGATAGGCCTTTAGGAATGTCCCAGAATGCTTTGGAACTATTAATGTGTTCAGAGACAAAAGGTAGATAGTATTCTCTTAGTGCACTGAATGAAGACAGCATAATATAGAAAGCACCATCAATGAGATTTCAGAGTAAAAATAGAATATAAAGTACAAATCTAAGCAAATTACTGATTTCTGGAATGTACTAAAAGGTATTTAATTTCAAAGAGATTACTTAGCTTATTAAAATCTTTACTGTATTGTATACTTAACTTCCTTAATCATTGAATGTTTTGTCTCTCTTTAACCAAAACCAACTGATGCAGTGTGCTTTGATTACATGAGTGTTTATACAGTTGTCCTTGAACCCTAAAGCAAACTGTGGGTTCATTTCATACAATGGTAATAAATGGTAGAAAAAATTTAGAAGATAAACTTTGAGACTCTGCCAGAAAATTTCAAGTGACACATCTTAAACACTTACATTTGTATTTACATGAGATGTCATAGACAGATTCTTACCACCATCCTTCATCAATCAGGATTCAATCAGAGTTAATTGGAAAGACAGATACATTTCCAAAGTTTCACCAAAAAATTTAACAATGTAACTTATTGTTTCTAAAAGTTACAGTGAATTTTGCACCTCACCTTTTTACTTAGTCTTTTGGAGTCTCAAGATAATAGAAAGGAATAAGAGTGGATAGGATAATTTGGAAAGAAATTGTATTTGCAACTGAACTATCAAATCACCCTATAAGGGAGACAATAATAGAAAAGATTTGGCTCTAGCGATTGGATAAATATAGGCATTCAAAAGGAGACAACTGGGGATACAATAAATAATAGCTTGTCCATCAGGGGCAATGTTACCAATTAATGCTAATAGAATCATATAGAGTTTCACAACATTGCTACTAATCATGCTTAGAATATTGTTAACATTAGTATCTGGGTCCTTTATTAAACACCTAGAATGAAAAAGTTGGGAAAAATTGAATCATAGCTTCCTTATTGAAGGTAAGGGAGATTTTAATTGAGAATCACTTTTACAAAAAGAGTTTTAGAAGAAAAAAAATGTGGTTTTGCATTTCCTTTTATTATACAGATAGTTCTCAATTGTAGACTGACAAAAGTTTTAACTTCGTTAATCTTCTAATTAAATATTACGAGTGTCTGTATCTTTATGAAGCAATGGAGATAGGTGAATAAGACAGTGAGGCCACTGCCATTTATAGTATTCCATGATAAGGATAATGGAGGGGACCTATAAGTGCTATGGGAATATTTTAGAAAGTTATTTTAACTCAGGCTTGAAGATAAGGAAATTTTTCCTGGGAGAGATAAGTACATGACATGAAGTTATTAAAAGAAAGCTGGGAGTTATGCTAAAAGAGAGGGGTGTATGTGTGCTAAGTCGCTTCAGTTGTGTCCGTCTCTTGGTAATCCTATGGACTGTAGATCTCCAGGCTCCTCTGTGCATGGAGTTCTCCAGGCAGTAATACTGGAGAGGGTTGCCATGCCCTCCTCCAGAGGATCTTCTTGTCTCAGGGATGAAACCTGAGTCTCTTATGCCTCCTGCATTGCTAGGCAGGTTCTTAAGCACTAACACCACCTGGGAAGCCCAAAAGAGAGGGGACAAAGGATTAAAGTTCTTGGTAAAATTAACAGTAAGTGCAAAGATGTATAATAAGGATAATATGCTTAATAACTAAAAGAAGTCTACTTTGATAGAATCCTAAGTGAATAAGAAGTAAGACCAGAAACATAGCTAATCTATCAGGCAATGATATATACTTGGATTTTAATAATAGAAACCCATGGCCTTATTGAAGACCAGGCATGATCAGACTTTGGATTTTCAGAAAAAAATTTTGATTTATTGTGGAGAATGGGTAAGATGACGGCACAAATGAAAACAGGTGCAGGGAACACAGCTTTCAATGGTCCAGGTAAGTCTGGACAAGGATAGTGGCCCACTGGAGAGGTAGACAGTTTTTACAGATTTCAAGAATCACTGAGATAGGTATATATCTATATGTGTGTGTATATGTGTGTGTGTATCACTTCTTTATCCAGTCATCTGTCGATGGACATTTAGGTTGTTTCCAGGACTTGGTTACTGTGAATAGTAATGCAGTTAACGTTGGTGAGCATGTATCTTTTCAAAGTAGGGTTTCCTCCAGATATACGCCCAAGTTGGCATTGCTAAATCATATGGTAACTCTAGGTTTTTAAGGAACCTCCATACTGTTTTTCCATAGAGGCTGCTCCAACTTACATTCTCACCAACAGTGTAGGAGGGTTCCTTTTTCTCCATGTTTTCTCTAGCATTTATTGTTTTTAGAATTATTTTTGTTGTACCATTTTTTAGAAAAAAATGCTGTTAGGGAATATATGTAAACTTAAGTTTTCTGGTGAAAATCCTAGTCCCCAAAATGAGATATGCTTTAACATACAAGAGAAGCAAAATCTTTCAAATAGTTTTTAAATTTTAATTTACAGTTTAATCTTACATTTCTAGTTTATCTTTTGAGATGTGCATTGTGGTTGACAGCGAACTGTACTATCATAGCTTAAATCAAAGGACTTATTATTTCTATTGTCTGAGAGTTAGCGGGAGTTTTTCATTTCTCATAAATATATAATAGGGAAATGAAGACACTTGTATTTTCAGATTGGCACAGCAACAAGATCATCTAGAACTGGTCTGTGAAAATAATGAGATTCTGATAAGTTTTTTCACAGAAAATTAATATTTTGTTTTAGTCTTTGGACTAGACTATTTTAATTTCCTTTGATATATTTAAGGGAAAAAAACTCTCCTTTATTTTGCAGAAAGCATTAAGAGACTACATAAAATAAGGTTATATACTCATATTTATATCCAACCAATTTATTATACTTTTTGCCATATAAATTTTGGCAGATATCCATTCTGAAAAACCTAAACTGCAAAATCACAGTTCTTTATTTTCTTCTTATACAAAGTTAGATACAAGCCGAGCAGGCTTTTTCCATCGTAGGGTATACTTGGCACTTTGGATTCTATAGAAAGGAAGAAGAGGAATACCAGTGATGAACTGCCTTGGGCAGAAAAGAATATTCATTTTTCTGCTCACGGTTCATTGACCAGAACAGGGTAATAGCTGAAACTTAACTATAGGAAAAGACTGGGGAAAGCAAACAAATGCACGAATGTGCTTAGTTGCTCGGTCATGTCCAACTCTATGTGACTCCATGGACTGTAGCTCTCTAGGCTCCTCTGTCCATGGGGATTCTCTAGGCAAAAATACTGAATTGGTTTGCCATGAACTCCTCCAGGGGATCTTCCCAACCCAGGCATTGAACCCAGGTCTCCCACATTGCAGGCAGATTCTTTACCAATTTAGCCAGCAGGGAAGCCCGACACACAAAATACTGAGCATTAATTAACTCTGCCCCATTATAGACTTTAGGGAGCTGGAGGATCAAAGCATCCAGAATCCAGAGAGCCAGGAACCAGAGCATTTGGAGAAACAGGGACCATGGAGGAAGGGACTCAATTCTTAAAGAGTACACACCTTTTTGCTTTTTGGCTTCTGATGCTTTCTTGTATAGGTCATTCCCTCATGTGATTCGTAACTGTTTAATTTGGTGTATTTCTCTAACAGATTTATATTCAGTTCAGTTCAGTCACTCAGTCGTGTCTGACTCTTTGTGACCCCATGAATCGCAGCATGCCAGGCCTCCCTGTCCATCACCATCTCCTGGAGTTCACTCAAACTCATGTCCATCGAGTCCGTGATGCCATGCAGCCATCTCATCCTTGGTCGTCCCCTTCTCCTCCTGCCCCCAATCCCTCCCAGCATCAGAGTCTTTTCCAATGAGTCAACTCTTCGCATGAGGTGGCCAAAGTACCAGAGCTTCAGCTTTAGCAACATTCCTTCCAAAGAAATCCCAGGGGTGATCTCATTCAGAATGGACTGGTTGGATCTCCTTGCAGTCCAAGGGACTCTCAAGAGTCTTCTCCAACACCACAGTTCAAAAGCATCAATTCTTCGGCACTCAGCCTTCTTCATAGTCCAACTCTCACATCCATACATGACCACAGGAAAAACCATACCCTTGACTAGAAGGACCATAGTCGGCAAAGTAATGTCTCTGCTTTTGAATATGCTATCTAGGTTGGTCATAACTTTTCTTCCAAGGAGTAAGCGTCTTTTCATTTCATGGCTGCAGTCACCATCTGCAGTGATTTTGGAGCCCCACAAAATAAAGTCTGACACTGTTTCCACTATTTCCCCATCTATTTCACATGAAGTGATGGGACCGGATGCCATGATCTTCGTTTTCTGAGTGTTGAGCTTTAAGCCAACTTTTTCACTCTCCTCTTTCACTTTCATCAAGAGGCTTTTCAGTTCCTCTTCACTTTCTGCCATAAGTGTGGTGTCATCTGCATATCTGAGGTTATGATATTTCTCCCGGCAATCTTCATTCCAGCTTGTGCTTCTTCCAGTCCAGCGTTTCTCATGATGTACTCTGCATAGACGTTAAATAAGCAGGGTGACAATATACAGCCTTGACGTACTCCTTTTCCTATTTGGAACCAGTCTGTTGGTCCATGTCCAGTTCTAACTGTTGCTTCCTGACCTTTATACAGATTTCTCAAGAGGCAGGTTAGGTGGTCTGGTATTCCCATCTCTTTCAGAATTTTCCAGTTTCTTGTGATCCACACAGTCAAAGGCTTTGGCATAGTCAAGAAAGCAGAAATAGATGTTTTTCTGGAACTCTCTTGCTTTTTCCATGATCCAGCAGATGTTGGCAATTTGATCTCTGGTTCCTCTGCCTTTTTAAAACCAGCTTGAACATCAGGGAGTTCATGGTACATGTATTGCTAAAGCCTGGCTTGGAGAATTTTGAGCATTACTTTACTAGCATGTGAGATCAGTGCAATTGTGCGGTAGTTTGAGCATTCTTTTGCCTTTCCTTTCCTTGGAATTGGAAAGAAAACTGACCTTTTCCAGTCCTGTGGCCATTGCTGAGTTTTCCAAATTTGCTGGTATACTGAGTGCAGCACTTTCACAGCATCATCTTTTAGGATTTGAAACAGCTCAACTGGAATTTCATCACTTCCACTAGATTTGTTCATAGTGATGCTTTCTAAGGCCCACTTGACTTCACATTCCAAGATGTCTGGCTCTAGATTAGTGATCACACCATCATGATTATCTGGGTCGTGAAGATCATTTTTGTACAGTTCTTCTGTGTATTCTTGCCACCTCTTCTTAATATCTTCTGCTTGTCTTAGTTCCAGACCATTTCTGTCCTTTATCGAGCCCATATTTGCATGAAATATTCCCTTGGTATCTCTAATTTTCTTGAAGAGATCTCTAGTCTTTCCCATTCTATTGTTTTCCTCTATTTCTTTGCATTGATCACTGAAGAAGGCTTTCTTATCTCTTCTTGCTATTTTAGAACTCTGCATTCAGATGCTTATATCTTTCCTTTTCTCCTTTGCTTTTCACCTCTCTTCTTTTCACAGCTATTTGTAAGGCCTCCTCAGACAGCCATTTTGCTGTTTTGCATTTCTTTTCCATGGGGATGGTCTTGATCTCTGTCTCCTGTACAATGTCACGAACTTCCTTCCATAGTTCATCAGGTACTCTTATCTATCAGATCTAGTCCCTTAAATCTATTTCTCACTTCCACTGTATAATCATGAGGGATTTGATTTAGGTCATACCTGAATGGTCTAGCGGTTTCCCCTACATTTTTCAATTTGAGTCTGAATTTGGTAATAAGGAGTTCATGATCTGAGCCACACTCAGCTCCTGGTCTTACTTTTGTTGACTGTGTAGAGCTTCTCCATCTTTGACTGCAAAGAATATAATCAATCTGATTATGGTGTTGACTATCTGGTGATGTTCATGTGTAGAGTCTTCTCTTGTGTTGTTGGAAGAGGGTGTTTGCTATGACCAGTGCAATTTCTTGGCAAAACTCTATTAGTCTTTGCCCTGCTTCATTCCTCATTTCAAGGCTAAATTTGCCTGTTACTCCAGGTGTTTCTTGACTTCCTACTTTTGCATTCCAGTCCCCTATAATGAAAAGGACATCTT
Organism: Ovis aries; assembly: GCF_016772045.2. NCBI lineage: Eukaryota > Metazoa > Chordata > Mammalia > Artiodactyla > Bovidae > Ovis > Ovis aries. The sequence continues at coordinate 78,678,816 of NC_056059.1, forward strand.
TTTTGGGTGTTAATTCTAAAAGGTCTTGTAGGTCTTCATAAAACCGTTCAACTTGTTTCTTCAGCATTACTGGCTGGGGCATAAACTTGGATAACTGTGATATTGAATGGTTTGCCTTGGAGACGAACAGAGAACATTCTGTCATTATTGAGATTGTATCCAAGTACTGCATTTTGGACTCTTTTGTTGACCATGATGGCTACTCCATTTCTTCTGAAGGATTCCTGCCCGCAGTAGTAGATATAATGGTCATCTCAGTTAAATTCACCCATTCCAGTCCTTTTTAGTTCACTGATTCCTAGAATGTCGACGTTCACCCTTGCCATCTCTTGTTTGACCACTCCCAATTTGCCTTGATTCATGGACCTGACATTCCAGGTTCCTATGCAATATTGCTCTTTACAGCATCGGATCTTGCTTCTATCACCAGTCACATCCACAGCTGGGTATTGTTTTTGCTTTGGCTCCATCCCTTCATTCTTTCTGGAGTTATTTCTCCACTGATCTCCAGTAGCATATTGGGCACCTACTGACCTGGGGAGTTCCTATTTTGGTATTCTATCATTTGCCTTTTTCATACTGTTCATGGGGTTCTCAAGGCAAAAATATTGAAGTGGCTTGCCATTCCCTTCTCGAGTGGACAAGATTCTGTCAGACTTCTCCACCATGGCCCGCCCGTCTTGGATTGCCCCGGAGGCATGGCTTGGTTTCATTGAGTTAGACAAGCTGTGGTCCTAGTGTGATTAGATTGACTAGTTTTCTTTGAGTATAGTTTCAGTGTGTCTGCCCTCTGATGCCATCTTGCAATACCTACCATCTTACTTGGGTTTCTCTTACCTTGGGTGTGGGGTATCTCTTCACGGCTGCTCCAGCAAAGCACAGCTGCTGCTCCTTTCCTTGCAGTTATATACACTTGCATTCCATGGCTTGATATCCCATTTATCTAATTAGTTTTAAAAATTCATTTGATGAACTGATGTTCTTATTTGTCAGTTCAGTTCAGTTCAGTCACTCAGTTGTGTCTGACTCTTTGCAACTCCATGGACTGTAGCATGTTAGGCCTCCCTGTCCATCACAAACTCCTGGAGTTTACTCAAACTCATGCACAGTGAGTTGGTGATGCCATTCAACCATCTCATCCTTTGTCATCCCCTTCTTCTACCAGCATCAGAGTGTTTTTCCAATGAGTCAGCTCTTCACATCAGGTGGTGAAAGTATTGGGGTTTCAGCTTCAACATCAGTCCTTTCAGTGAATATTCAGGACTTATTTCCCTTAGGATAAACTGGTTGGATCTCTTTGCAGTCCAAGGGACTCTCAAGAGTCTTCTCAAACACCACAGTTCAAAAGCATCAATTCTTAGGCACTCAGCTTTCTTCACAGTCCAACTTCCACATCCACACATGACTAGTGAAAAAAAACCATAGCCTTGACTATATGGACCTTTGTTAGCAAAGTAATGTCTCTGTGTTTTAATATGCTGTCTAGGTTGGTCATAACTTTTATTCCAAGGAGTAAGCGTCTTTTCATTTCATGGCTGCAGTCACAGTCTACAGTGATGTTGGAACCCCCCAAAATAATGTCTGCCACTGTTTCCACTGTTTCCCCATCTATTTTCCATGAAGTGATGGGACCTGATGCTATGATCTTTGTTTTCTGAATGTTGAACTTGAAGCCAACATTTTCGCTCTCCTCTTTCACTTTCATCAAGAGGCTTTTTAGTTCCTCTTCATTTTCTGCCGTAAGAGTGGTGTCATCTGCATATCTTAGGTTATTGATATTTCTCCTGGCAATCAGGATTCTAGCTTGTGTTTCATCCAGTCCAGAGTTTCTCATGATGTACTCTGCATAGAAGTTAAATAAGCAGCATGACAATATACAGCTTTGACGTACTCCTTTTCCTATTTGGAACCAGTCTGTTGTTCCATGTCCAGTTCTAACTGTTGCTTCCTGACCTTTATACAGATTTCTCAAGAGGCAGGTTAGGTGGTCTGGTATTCCCATCTCTTTCAGAATTTTCCACAGTTTCTTGTGATCCACACAAAGGCTTTGGCCTAGTCAATAAAGCAGAAATAGATGTTTTTCTGGAACTCTCTTGCTTTTATGATGATCCAGTGGATGTTGGCAATTTGATCTCAGGTTCCTCTGCCTTTTCTAAAACCAGCTTGAGCATCTGGAAGTTCACAGATCATGTATTGTTGAAGCCTGGCTTGGAGAATTTTGAGCAATACTTTACTAGCGTGTGAGATGAGTACAGTTGTGCGGTAGTTTTAGCATTCTTTAGCATTTTCTTTCTTTGGGATTAGAATGCAAACTGACCTTTTCCAGTCCTGTGGCCACTGCTGAGTTTTCCAAATTTGCTGGCATATTGAGTGTAGCACTTCCACAGCATCATCTTTTAGGATTTGAAATAGTTCAACTGGAATTCCATCACCTCCACTAGCTTTATTCATACTGATGCTTCCTAAGGCTCGCTTGACTTCACATTCCAGGGTGTCTGGCTCTAGGTGAGCGATCACACCATCGTCATTATTGGGGTCATGAAGATCTTTTTTTGTATGGATCTTCTGTATATTCTTGCCACCTCTTCTTAATATCTGCTGCTTCTGTTAGGTCCATACCATTTCTGTCCTTTATCAAGCCCATCTTTGCATGAAATGTTCCCTTGGTATCTTTAATTTTCTTGAAGAGATCTCTGGTCTTTCCCATTCTATTGTTTTCCTCTCTTTCTTTGCACTGATCACTGAGGAAGGCTTTCTCATCTCACCTTGCTATTCTTTGGAACTCTGCATTCAAATGAGTATATCCTTCCTTTTCTCCTTTGCTTTTTGCTTCTCGTCTTTTCACAGCTATTTGTAAGGTCTCCTCAGAAAGCCATTTTGGTTTTTTGCATTTCTTTTTCTTGGGGATGGTCTTGCTCACTGTCTCCTGTTCAATGTCATGAACCTCCATCCATAATTCATCAGGAACTATGTCTATCAGATCTAGTCCCTTAAATCTGTTTCTCACTTCCACTGTATAATCGTTAGGGATTTGACTTAGGTTATTTTAACATGATCCATTTATCATTTTCTCCCTTATAGTCAGACTTTCTAGAACTTATTTTAAAAAATATTTCCTATACAAGAGTATGAATTTTTTGTATTACTTTTCTGAAGGATTTTATTCACTTTTTCTTATTTATGATATAATATTGATAATCTCCATGGAACCTTTTATGTAGACTGTGAAGTAAAGGTTCAATTTTTTTTTTCTATTTAAGAATATCTAATTTCCCAGTATCACGTTAAAAATACTATCATTTCTCCATTACCCTGCAGTACGGCTGTTATTAAAACTCATGTTCATTTACATATTCATAATACTCATTTTCTAGGCTATGTTCTATTCTATTATGTTTATTCTGTACTGTTCTATTCCATTCTTCTGTCCCTGTTCCAATAGCACACTCATTTGTATAGCTTTATAAACCTCAATATCTGTAAATGTAATTTGTACTATTTTTTTTTTTTCCAAGGATTTCTTGGCTGGCTTTGGCCCTTAAACTTTCTATTTAAAAGTCAGAGTTAGTTTCTCCTATTCTTCAAACACACACACACACACACACACAAACACACACAAACACACACATTATGCTATTGGAAAATGTATTAAATCTGTAAAACCTAGGGGGGAAATGGACAGTTTTAAAAAATTAGATCTAATTGTACATGAACATACTGTAACCAACTGTTTTGGGGGCTTCTTTTATTTCTATCAGTATAGGTTTATAGTTTTCTTAATAGAGCTTTCTGCATCTTCTGTTATGTTTATTCCTAGTTACTTGACATTTTATGTTATTTAAATTTTTTAAAGACAACATTGTGTTTTTTCCTGGTATATAGAAATATAGTTGATTTTATGTTGTATTTAAATATGTCCTGCATTTTGCTATTCTTTTTTGTTTTTTTTTAATTTTTTTATTTTTTTCTTTTTTAAATTTTAAAATCTTTAATTCTTACATGCATTTTGCTAATAGTTTAAATATTTTTCTAGATTGTCAATGTATACAATCATTTTATCTGTGAATAGTAAGATACTTTGCTTCATCTTTCAAGCTCAATAACTTTCATCTTTCTCATTGAATTTTACTGCTTAGAACCCTCAAAACTAAGTTAACTAAAAATGGTAATGTAGAGTAGCCTTGTCTTTTTCTAGATCTCAAGTTCAGTTCAGTTCCGTTGCTCAGTCATGTCAGACTCTTTGCTACCCCATGACTTGCAGCATGCCAGGCCTCACGGTCCATCACCAATTCCCGGATTCACCTAAACTAATGCCCATCGAGTTGGTGATGCCATCCATCCATCTCATCCTCTGTCGTCCCTTTCTCTTCCTTCCCCCAATCCCTCCCAGTATCAGAGTCTTTTCCAATGTGTCAACTCTTTGCATGAGGTGGCCAAAGTACTGGGGTTTCAGCTTTAGCATCATTCCTTTCAAAGAACAACCAGGACTGATCTCCTTTAGAATGGACTGATTGGTTCTCCTTGCAGTCCAAGGGACTCTCAAGAGTCTTCTCCAACACCACAGTTCAAAAGCATCAATTCTTTAGCACTCAGCTTTCTTCAGAGTCCAACTTTCACATCCATACATGACCACTGGAAAAACCACAGCCTTGACTAGATGGACATTTGTTGGCAAAGTAATGTCTCTGCTTTTCAATATGTTATCTAGGTTGGTCATAACTTTCCTTCCAAGGAGTAAGTTTCTTTTAATTTCAGGACTGCAATCACCCACTGCAGTGATTTTGGAGCCCCGCAAAAACAAAGTAAGCCAATGTTTCCACTGTTTCCCCATCTATTTGCCATGAAGTGATGGGACCAGATGCCATGATCTTAATTTTTTGAATGTTGAGCTTTAAGCCAACTTTTTCACTCTCCTCTTTCACTTTCATCAAGAGACTTTTGAGTTCCTCTTCACTTTCTGCCATAAGGGTGGTACCATCTGCATATCTGAGGTTATTGATATTTCTCCCAGTTCAGATTAGTTCAGTTCAGTCACTTAGTCATGTCCAACTCTGTGCAACCCCATGAATTGCAGCACTGCAGGCCTCCCTGTCCATCACCAACTCCCGGAGTTCACTCAGACTCACGTCCATGGAGTCAGTGATGCCATCCAACCATCTCATCCTCTGTCGTCCCCTTCTCCTCCTGCCTCCAATCCCTCCCAGCATCGGAGTCTTTTCCAGTGAGTCAACTCTTCGCATGAGGTGGCCAAAGTACTGGAGTCTCAGCTTTAATCTTGATTCCAGCTTGTGCTTCCTCCAGTCCAGCATTTCTCATGATGTACTCTGCATATAACTTAAATAGGCAGGATGACAATATAGAGTCTTGACATACTCCTTTTCCCACTTGAAACCAGTCTGTTGTTCCTTGTCCAGTTCTAATTGTTGCTTCCTGACCTGCATATAAGTTTCTCAAGAGGCAGGTCAGGTGATCTGGTATTCCCATCTCTTTCAGAATTCTCCACAGTTTATTGTGATCCATGCAGTCAAAGGCTTTGCCATAGTCAATAAAGCAGAAATAGATGTTTTCTGGAACTCTCTTGCTTTTTTGATGATCCAGTGTATATTGGCAATTTGATCTCTGGTTCCTCTGCCTTTTCTAAAACCAGCTTGAACATCTGGAATTTCATGGCTCATGTATTGCTGAAGCTTTTAGAATTTTGAGCATTACTTTACTAGCATATGAGATGAGTGCAATTGTGTGGTAGATTGAGCATTCTTGGCATTGCCTTTCCTTGGGATTGGAATGAAAACTGACCTTTTCCAGTCCTATGGCCACGGCTTAGTTTTCCAATTTTGCTGCCATATTGAGTATAGCACTTTCACAGCATCATCTTTCAGGATTTGAAACAGCTCAACTGGAATTCCATCACCTCCACTAGCTTTGTTTGTAGTGATGCTTTCCAGGGCCCACTTGACTTCACATTCCAGGGTGTCTGGCTCTAGATGAGTGATCACACCATCATGATTTTTATGATTTTTATGATATTTTCTATAGGATTTTACTAGTATAGAAATTTTATTAGATTAAGGAGTTTCCTTCCATTTCAATTTACTATAATTTGAATTTTAGCAAATATTTCTAAATATATTGAGATAATATTTTTTCTTAATCTATTAATGGAGAAAAAAGATTAACAGCCAACTTCACATTCCTGGAATTGTCTAAATTTGGTTGTAATGTATTTTTATATTATTGCTTTCAGTTTGATAATTTTTTCAATTATGATTTCTTCCTTGGGATGATTTCCTCATTATTAATGTCTATAAGATCTTAGTAATGACTTTCCAAGCCCAATCAGTTCAGTTCAGTTGCTCAGTAGAGTCCGACTTTTTGTGACATCATGGACTGCAGCATTCCAGGCTTCCCTGTCTATCACCAACTCCCTAGCTTGCTCAAACACATGTCCATTGAGTCGGTGATGCCATCCAATCATCTCATTGTCTGTCTTCCCCTTCTTCTCCTGTCTTCAATCTTTCCCAGCATCAGGGTCTTTTCCAATGAGTCAGTTCTTCACATCAGGTGTCCAAAGCATTGGAACTTCAGCTTCAGTGTCAGTCCTTCCAATGAATATTTAGGACCAAGTTCCTTTAAGATTGACTGGTTTGATCTCCTTGTAGTCCCAGGGACTCTCAAGAGTCTTCTCCAACACCACAGTTCAAAAGCATCAATTCTTTAGCACTCAGTTTTCTTTATAGTCCAACTCTCACAATCATATATGACTAACTTGAAAAACCAGTATGTCTTACTCAACTCACACAGATGTTCTTTTTTTTTTTTTTTAAGATGTACTCTTAATCTAAGTTAATGAGACTATGCATTTTCTTGAAAACCTGCCTTTCTTCAAGATTAATGTCAATCGTTTTATTGCCCAGGATGACTCACATTGTGCCAAAGTTAACTCAAAATTCATGTTGTGGGTGAGGGGCCTGGTGTCACTCTCTGAATTTTGAGACATTTCCTTTCTCTCATTAGCAGCCTACTGGTAGGTATATAACTTCCTGCTAAAGACTAGCAGGGGTGCACTCTTTCTGTCCCATTCTGATGTCTATGTAAGAAGCTTTCTCTATCTCTTTTATACTTTAATAAAACTTTTTTACACAAAAGCTCTGAGTGATCAAGCCTTATTACTGACCCCGGATTGAATCTCTCTCCTCTGGAGGCCAAAAATCCTGGCTTCTTTCATGGCTCAGCAACAAACTTTCACAGGCAAGTCTGACTCAGTCTCTTATGGGGACACTGCTCCTTTCTCCTGTCTCCTGGTGCACCCAAGGTTTTGTTTGTGCCCTCCAAGAGTCTGTTTCCCCAATCCTGTGGTATTTCTGTAATAAAATACCACTGGCCTCCACAGTCAAATTCCCTGGCAGTTCTCAGTCCCTTTGCCAGATCCCCAGGTAGGGAAATCTGTTGTGGGTCCTAGAACTTTCTTAACCAAAGAGAATTTCTTTGGTATAATTGTTCTACAGTTTGTGGTTTATTGACTTCTGCTTTATTGAAAAAGCCAAAGACTTTGATTGTGTAGATCACAACAAAATGTGGAAAATTCTTCAAGACATGGGAATACCAGACCACCTTTCCTGCCTCCTGAGAAATGTGTATGCAGGTCAAGAAGCAACAGTTATTACTGGACATGGAACAACAGAATGGTTCCAAATTTGGAAAGGGGTATGTCAAGGGTGTATATTGTCACCTTGGTTATTTAACTTCTATGCAGAGTACATCATGCAAGATGCCAAGCTAGCTGAGGCACAAGCTAGAATCAAGATTGCTGGGAGAAATATCAGTAACCTCAGATATGCCCTGGATTGAATTTCCCACCTTTGGATATCAGTAACCCTTATGGCAGAACATGAATAGGGACTGAAGATCCTCTTGATGAAAGTGAAAGAGAAGAGTGAAAAAGCTGGCTTAAAACTCAACATTCAAAAAACTAAGATCATAGCATCTGGTCCCATCATGTCATGGCAAGTAGATGGGGAAACAATGGAAACAGTGACAGACTTTATTTTCTTGGGCTCCCAAATCACTGCACATGGTGAATGCAGCCATGAAATTAAAAGACACTTGCTCCTTGAAAGAAAAGCTATGACCAACCTAGACAGCATATTAAAGAGCAGAGACATTACTTTGCCAACAAAGGACTGTCTAGTCAAGGCTATGGTTTTTCTAGTAGTCGTGTATGGATGTGAGATTTGGACTATAAAGATAGCTGAGTGACAAAGAAGTGATGATTTCAAAATGTAATGTTGGAGAAGACTCTCGAGAGTCTTTTGGACTGCAAGAAGATCCAACCAATCAATCCTGAAGGAAGTAAGCCCTGAATATTCATTTGAAGGACTGATGCAGAAGCTCCAATACTTTGGCCACCTGATATGAAGAACTGACTCATTGGAAAAGACTGATGCTGAGAAAGATTGAAGGCAGGAAGAGAAGGGGAAGACAGAGGATGAGATGATTTTATGGCATCACTGACTCAATGGACATGAGTTTGAGCAATCTCCAAGGGTTGGTGATGGACAAGGAAGCCTGGCTTTCTGTAGTCCATGGGGCCACAAAGAGTCAGACACAACTGAGAGACTGTACTTAACTGAAAGCTTATGATGACTAAAAACAGATGTACAACTTGAGAGTTGTGAGTTAAGTTGTATTTGGGGCAAAGTTAGGGCTGCAGCCTGGGAGGCAGCATCTCAGATAGCTCTGAGAGACTGCTTCAAAGCAGCAGTAGTTGAAGGCCAATATGTAAGGTTTTGGTGAAGTGGGGTGGGGGTGGGGTGTTCAATACCATGAAGTACTCATTTTACAAAAGGTTTTTTATTAGTCCTAAGGATCTGATGTCACCATGGAGGGATTTAGTTCTCTCTAGATATGAGAAGATGCAAGTAGGAGATCATAAAATCTGTTCCTAAAACCATCCAACTATTTAAAGACCTGTCCCACCAGATTACCAGCAGCAGAGAGTGCCTCACTCCACCCTTAACTGCCTCAGGGGTTGTTGAAGGTCAAAGTCTGCAGCAGCATTGGATTTATGGCAAATGCCTTTGTTGTTCGAAGGCAATGCCTTTGGTAAGTGCCAATTTATAGTAGATTTGCTATAGGATGAGATGCTAAAGAACATAATGTGTAGGAAGGAAGTTATACTCAGTTTGATTGACTGAATTACCATTAATGACGTATATTAAACCACAAGTGCCATTATTTTAATAAAATTATGTGTGGAGGTGATCAAGATAATTATCCCATATGGAGTGCATATATACCAGACACTGTGCAAGGCAGATGGTAGATGTTATTTTAATTCTTATATAACTATTATCTGTTCATGTGAGGAATTAGAAGTTTAGAAATTTAAGTCACTTGTCCAGGTCCAAATTAAGAAGCGGGGTTTACTTCCAAACCTGATCAAAGCAATAGTGAAGAATTATCTCATTCTAAAAATTCAGCTTTAGTGTGGTTTTACTGTTATCTGATAGTGATGGGTATTAGAGGAAAAGCAAGATGTTTAGCCAACTAGCCCCAATAAAGCAAAATACCTGAACTATATTTACTTAGGGCTGGTTCATAAATACAGTCTCTATTACCAAACCAAGTCTTCATCTAATCTGTAGCCATATATTCCATTTTGTAAATTTTCTCACCCTTCCAAACTTGCCTTGTCAAGTGTTTAAACCTGTATCACCTCAGTAGAATTTTTCTGGGCTCTGTATCCAGCTAGAGACAACCAGATATTTCTAGTTTGCTTATGGCAGGTTCAGAAGTGCATTACTCAGTGCAATGATTGTAGCTAAACAGTGGCCTAGGTAGGCAGGAACAGTACCAACAAACTATATGAAAATCACAGTAGTCATTGATGATAACCTTACATTTCTTTCCCTCTGGCTGTTACAAGTGAGGAAGGTAGACCTTAGGAGCCAGGATAAGTTCTTATCTTTCTTAATCCTCTTTGACTGCACAATATGCATTTCTCTAGGCTATGTACTTTTTATTATTACCAAAAGTTGATTTCATGCCAGGAGGTAATTAAGGTGAACAAAAGTGAAGTGTTACTAGTTACATATATTTTATTTAAATAAATTTAAGTCTTAGTGCTTTAAGAATAGTTGGCAAACTTTAAGCTTCCCTTTGTAAACAGATTTCTTTTTTAAAAGACCTTTAGGTACAACTGAAATGGTTGTCTCGAAGTGGGAGTGTGTTGTGCTAATACACTGAAGTCCACTCGCAGATATTTGTGATTATTTTGAGTTACATCATTTTAATGATGTAGCCTTTTTGAAAGTCAACATTTATTTTAAGGGTTGCATACCAAACACATTAGCATCTGTAAAATGTTTATGGAAAAAGTGAAACAATGTAAGGTGAGAAATATTGGAATATTTATCTTAGACATTCAAAAGTTTTATAAAGAAATCTTTGAAAACTGCATCTCTGAAACAATCTTTTTCTGTCATCCTAGTGGTTTATTTGTTCTACAACTTCAAGATTTAAGAGAGGACAACTTCTTTGGTAAACATCCTCTCACAGTTGATGTTTTGGGGAATAATAAACCTAATACTCTGTATCACTTTATTTTAACCCCAGGCAGATATTAAATATTGTAAGAATGCCTTTTGGGCATCACTGTTAAAAGTGTGGTTATGTTAAGCTGTTCTCAAGTTATGGTTTGCCCTGTAATTTTACTATTGTTTCCACTTTTTATACATGCAAGATAGAATAGTCTCATGCAAACCACTGACAAATGTTGCTAATTTCATTGCAGGAATTGTTTTATTTAACATTACAAGGAAAATGCTCACACCGTTTAATCATGAGTTGTTTGTCTCAGGAGCCCAAAATGTGAAACCAATTGATGAGTTTCTATCAACAATAAGATGTTTTGGTTTCAAAATCTTACATGAAAGGAGAGTTAAACGATATAACTAAGAGTTTAAATTTATATTTCCATTTTTAATGGAAATTATTCCCCAACTCCATCCCCAAGAGTCTTCTAGAACCACTGGTGAAAAAGAGACAACTGTTTAAGTCCTGACTTCACTTTGTAACATACCTAGAGGGCTAAATCTACTTAGTATATCCAACATATTCAGAACTCTAAGGAATTACTTTGCTTTGGACTTTTTTTTTTTTTTTTTAAGTTCTAAACTGGAATAAATGGGTGGCAACTACAGTGGGTGAAATGTGGAAGTTTTATCTTCGTAACCTGGTGTTGATATCCAGTAATGTCTGGATGAAACTATAACATTTACTAACACACACACACACACAAACAAAGAAGACAAAAATGTGTCTATTCTACATATTATTTATGTTGACTGTCATGTACATAAATGAAATGTAATTTATACTTATTCAGTTCAATTCAGTTCAGTCACTCAGTCGTGTCAGACTCTTTGAGACCCCATGAATTGCAGCACACCAGGCCTCCCTGTCCATCACCAACTCCTTGAGTTCACTCAGACTCGCATCCATTGAGTCAGTGATGCCATCCAGCCATCTCATCCTCTGTTGTCCCCTTCTTCTCCTGCCCTCAATCCCTCCCAGCATCAGAGTCTTTTCCAATGAGTCAACTCTTCGCATGAGGTGACCAAAGTACTGGAGTTTCAGCTTTAGCATCATTCCTTCCAAAAGAAATCCCAGGGCTGATCTCCTTCAGAATGGACTGGTTGGATCTCCTTGCAGTCCAAGGAACTCTCAAGAGTCTTCTCCAATATATGTAAAGTAAATGTGTATGTGTGTTTTAATTGAACCAAAGCATGTGTTGCTTTGTTTCAGTAGAGACTAAATTTGAAACAGCAAATGTAAAACCCTTTTCTCCTTTCCTTAGGTCAAAGAGGCACGTTAAATAATGGACATAAGAGGTATTTTTGGTATACCTGTGCATCTTTCAAGCCTTAATGTTAACTCTAATCTTTATAGTTCTCCAAAAATGGGACATAGTATTGCATTATTACTCGGGCATAGAAGTATAGTTTCAGAAGTTTTCATTTTCTATTTAATTTTATTTTATATTGGAGTATAGTTGATTAGGTCATACTTGAATGGTCTAGCAGTTTTCCCTACTTTCTTCAATTTAAGTCTGAATTTGGTAATAAGGAGTTCATGATCTGAGCCACAGTCAGCTCCTGGTCTTGTTTTCGTTGACTGTATAGAGCTTCTCCATCTTTGGCTGCAAAGAATATAATCTGATTTCGGTGTTGACCATCTGGTGATGTCCATGTGTAGAGTCTTCTCTTGTGTTGCTGGAAGAGGGTGTTTGTTATGACCAGTGCATTTTCTTGGCAAAACTCTATTAGTCTTTTCCCTGCTTCATTCCACATTCCAAGGCCAAATTTGCCTGTTACTCCAGGTGTTTCTTGAATTCCTACTTTTGCATTCCAGTCCCCTAAAATGAAAAGGACCTCTTTTTTGGGTGTTAGTTCTAAAAGGTCTTGTATGTCTTCATAGAACCGTTCAACTTCAGCTTCTTCAGCATTACTGGTTGGGGCTTAGACTTGGATTACTGAGATATTGAATGGTTTGCCTTGGACACAAACAGAGATCATTCTGTCATTTTTGAGATTGCATCCAAGTACTGCATTTCAGACTCTTTGGTTGACCATGATGGCTACTCCATTTCTTCTGAAGGATTCCTGCTAGCAGTAGTAGATATAATGGTCATCTGAGTTAAATTCACCCATTCCAGTCCATTTTAGTTCACTGATTCCTAGAATGTCAACGTTCACCCTTGCCATCTCTTGTTTGACCACTTCCAGTTTGCCTTGATTCATGGACCTGACATTCCAGGTTCCTGTGCAATATTGCTCTTTACAACATCGGACCTTGCTTCTATCACCAGTCACATCCACAGATGGGTATTGTTTTTGCTTTGGCTCCATCCCTTCATTCTTTCTGGAGTTATTTCTCCACTGATCTCCAGTAGCATATTGGGCACCTACTGACCTGGGGAGTTCCTATTTTGGTATCCTATCATTTTGCCTTTTCATACTGTTCATGGGGTTCTCAAGGCAAAAAGACTGAAGTGGCTTGCCATTCCCTTCTTGAGTGGACCACATTCTGTCAGACCTCTCCACCATGACCTGCCCATCTTGGTTGGCCCCACAGGGCATCATTTAGTTTCATTGAGTTAGACAAGGCTATGGTCCTAGTGTGAGTAGATTGGTTAGTTTTCTGTGATTATTGTTTCAGTGTGTCTGCCCTCTGATGCCCTCTTGCAACACCTATCATCTTACTTGGGTTTCTCTTACCTTGGAAATGGGGTATCTCTTCACAGGACTGGAAAAGGTCAGTTTTCATTCCAATCCCAAAGAAAGGCAATACCAAAGAATGCTCAAACTACCGCACAATTGCACTCATCTCACATGCTAGTAAAGTAATGCTCAAAATTCTCCAAGCCAGGCTTCAGCAATACGTGAATCGTGAACTCCCTGATGTTCAAGCTGGGTTTAGAAAAGGCAGAGAAACCCGAGATCAAATTGTCAACATCTGCTGGATCATGGAAGAAGCAAGAGAGTTCCAGTAAAACATCTATTTCTGCTTTATTGACTATGCCAAAGCCTTTGATTGTGTGGATCACAATAAACTGCAGAAAATTCTTAAAGAGATGGGAATTACCAGACCACCTGACTTGCCTCTTGAGAAACCTGTATGCAGGTCAGGAAGTAACAGTTAGAACTGAACATGGAACAACAGACTGGTTCCAAATAGGCAAAGGAGTACATCAAGGCTGTATATTGTCACCCTGCTTATTTAACTTCTATGCAGAGTACATCATGAGAAATGCTGGACTGGAAGAAACAGAAGCTGGAATCAAGATTGCTGGCAAAAATGTCAATAACCTCAGATATGCAGATGATACTACCCTTATGGCAGAAGGTGAAGAGGAACTAAAATGCCTCTTGATGAAACTGAAAGAGGAGAGTGAAAACGTTGGCTTAAAGCTCAACAGTCAGAAAATGAAGATCATGGCATCCGGTCCCATCACTTCATGGGAAATAGATGGGAAACAGTGGAAACAGTGTCAGACTTTATTTTTTTGGCTCCAACATCACTGCAGATGGTGATTGCAGCCATGAAATTAAAAGATGCTTACTCCTTGGAAAAAAAGTTATGAGTAGCCTAGATAGCATATTCAAAAGCAGAGACATTACTTTGCTGACTAAGGTCCGTCTAGTCACGGCTATGGTTTATCCAGTAGTCATGTATGGATGTGAGAGTTGGACTGTGAAGAAGGCTGAGAGTCAAGGCATTGATGCTTTTGAACTGTGGTGTTGGGGAAGACTCTTGAGAGTCCCTTGGACTGCAAGGAGATCCAACCAGTCTATTCTGAAGGAGATCAACGCTGAGATTTCTTTGGAAGGAATGATGCTAAAGCTGAAGCTTCAGTACTTTGGACACTTCATGCGAAGAGTTGACTCATTGGAAAAGACTCTGATACTGGGAGGGATTGGGGTCAGGAGGAGAAGGGGATGACAGAGGATGAGATGGCTGGATGGCATTACGGACTCGATGGATGTGAGTGAGTGAACTCTGGGAGTTGGTGATGGACAGGGAGGCCTGGCATGCTGCAATTCATGGGGTTGCAAACAGTTGGACACGGCTGAGCAACTGAACTACTATAGTTGATTAACAATGTTATATGAGTTTGAGTGAAAAGCAAATTGATTCAGTTATCCATATAGAAGGCAATGGCAACCCACTCTGGTGCTCTTGCCTGGAGAATCCCATGGACAGAGGAGCCTGGTGGGCTGTAGTCCATGGGGTCGCTAAGAGTTGGACACGACTGAAGAGACTTAGAAGAAGCATTTCTTTTTCAAATTCTTTTCCCATTGAGTTATCACAGAATATTGGGAAGAGTTCTCTATACAGTACAGTAAGTGCTTTTGGTTATCTATTTTATTTTATTTATTATTTTTTTTTTTTAGTTTTTTATTTTTTAAATTTTAAAATCTTTAATTCTTACATGCATTCCCAAACATGAACCCCCCTCCCACCTCCCCTCCCCATAACATCTTTCTGGGTCATCCCCATGCACCAGCCCCAAGCATGCTGCATCCTGCGTCAGACATAGACTGGTGATTCAATTCACATGATAGTATACATGTTAGAATGTCATTCTCCCAAATCATCCCACCCTCTCCCTCTCCCTCTGAGTCCAAAAAGTCCGTTATACACATCTGTGTCTCTTTCCCTGTCTTGCATATAGGGTCGTCACTGCCATCTTCCTAAATTCCATATATATGTGTTAGTATACTGTATTGGTGTTTTTCTTTCTGGCTTACTTCACTCAGTATAATCGGCTCCAGTTTCATCCATCTCATCAGAACTGATTCAAATGAATTCTTTTTAACGGCTGAGTAATACTCCATTGTGTATATGTACCACAGCTTTCTTATCCATTCATCTGCTGATGGACATCTAGGTTGTTTCCATGTCCTGGCTATTATAAACAGTGCTGCGATGAACATTGGGGTACATGTGTCTCTTTCAATTCTGGTTTCCTCGGTGTGTATGCCCAGAAGTGGGATTGCTGGGTCATAAGGTAGTTCTATTTGCAATTTTTTAAGGAATCTCCACACTGTTTTCCATAGTGGCTGTACTAGTTTGCATTCCCACCAACAGTGTAGGAGGGTTCCCTTTTCTCCACACCCTCTCCAGCATTTATTGCTTGCAGATTTTTGGATCGCAGCCATTCTGACTGGTGTGAAGTGGTTATCTATTTTAAATATACCAGTATGTATGTATCAATCCCAAACTCACTTTTCTTTTCAGATAACTTTTACTTCATGGGTTAGGAAACCAATGTCATGACTTAGCTAGTCTGCTAAGATCACTTTAAGACCAGACTCTATTATTGACCTTCATAAATTCCCACATTCACTGCTGGATCACCATAATATTTGATGTGGCCAGAAATTGTTAGTTGACAGCTTGGTGGTAGAATAATGTTCCCCCCTCCCCTTCCACTACCAAAAAAAAAAAAAAAAGCTGCCCATGTCTTTCTAGAACCTTTGATTGTGTTAGAAAATTAATGTTGTAGACAGAATAAAGGTTTCTAATTAACTGACCTTGAGATTGGAAGATTATACTGAAATATCCAGAAGGCCCAATATAATCATATGAGTCCTAAGTAGAAGTAAGAAAATAGTAGACATAGTAGAAGAATAAGTAGAGGAGGGAAGCAGACAGTTGTTTCAGAGTGGTGTGAAGCACTTGATCAGTTTTTATTGGTTTTGAAGATACAGAAGTGGGCCCAGGAAACAAGAAGTGTAGGCAGCTTCTAGAAGCTGCAAAGACAAGAAATCATATTCTCTCCAGAGCCTCCAAAAAAGTATGAAGTTACACTTATATCTTGATTTTAGCCCAGTAAGACCCATATCAGACTTCTGACTTCTAGAATTGTAAGTTTGTATAACTTGCTATAGCGTGATAAGTAATACAGAGCCTGGTTCAAGTAAACCCTGAAAAGTCTGGACATTTCTCTTTCATAAATCCACAACTTTCTTGGTTAATAGCAGCAAGCTCTTTTGTCAAACAAAACTTACAGCAAGCACTTGTGATGCTATTGTTTATTTCTTTCTCAAGGGTGCCCATTTTCTTCATTCAAGAATCTCTGAGTCTTTGAACTAACTTAGTTTCTAGTTCTCAATTTTGATTGCTGAAATCAGGCCTTGTTGATCTGAACTATAGGTTTTTCATATATATTGAAACAGTGAAACATTCTTGGGCTTTTTATCTAGGCTGATTTTAGAAACCATCAAACATGCTTGCCTACCAACACAATTCTGATTACTGCTCTGCCCTTGCTCTCTGTTATGATACCAGTAGCCTCATTATCTTGCCTGTAGGTGTTGCTATTTGGTGTCATCTCTGGACTTCATAATCTTCATGGACCTCATTGCAATGACATTATCTCCCATTTTTATCCATAGTCTACATTGGAGAAGCCACCATGGTAATTTTTCAAGAATATCATTAGTATGATTCTTAATGATGTTTTGAAACAGGATCTTAGGCAGCTTGTAATATGTCTTAGTTCAGGCTGTGATAATAAAACACCACAGATTGCGTGGCTTAAAACACAAATATTTACTTCTCAAGGCCAGGAACCCTGAGCTGCACAAAAGATCTAGAAAACATAATCTTTTTTTTTTTTTGAAATAGCACATTTTATTTATGAATGTTACAGCAGCATAATCTATTCTATCCTGATTATAATAGAGTGGTATATGTATGTGCGTGTGCATTTATACAAATACAAACACAGGTACACTCACACAAGCTAAATAAAGATTAGCATGTATTATTGGTGCTAAGAAATATGTTTATTACTCAAAACTTGTTTATTGAGCCCCTACTATAACTTGTGCTTTTCTGGATGTGGATGCTACATTAGTGAACAAAACAGAAAAAAATGCCCACCCTCAATGGGATTTATTTACATGGTTAGTGTCTATGTTTATATGCATATATATTTACCCTATTATTTGTTTTTTACCATGTTAACTAGTTTTTGAGTTTTCAGTTCCTTGGTGCTAAGTTTATTCATGTAGTTATGAGGCAGATTTCCAGAACTTTATCATGCAAAACTGAAACTCTATATCTGTTAAACAATTCCCTTTCTACTCCCTCCATTCGGCACTTGGTAAACTACCATTCTACATTTTGTTTCTATGAATTTGACTATGTTATTCACCTCTTATGAGTGGACTCATACATTTCTTGTTTTGTGAGAGTGAAAGTCACTCAGTCGTGTATGACTGTTTGTAACCCCATGGATTATAAAGTCCATGGAATTCTCCAGGCCAGAATACTAGAGTGGGTAGCCTTTCCATCTCCAGGGAATCTTCACAACCCAGAGACTGAACCCGGGTCTCCCACACTGCAGGCTGATTCTTTACCAGCTGAGCCACAAGGAAAACCCAAGAATACTGAAGTGGGTAGCCTATCCCTTCTCCAGTGGATCTTCCTGACCAAGGAATTGAACCAGGGTTTCCTGCATTGCAAGTAGATTCTTTACAAACTGAGCTATCAGTTTTGTCACTAAGTTATTAAAAATTCAACTTTTAGGTTATTAATCTCTAGTGTACAGCAAGGCATACTAGACATACATACATATATATATATATATATATATATATACATACATACATACAATGAATCTACATGTATATATTTATTCAATGAAAATACACATACATGCACACACACATAACTTAGAAAAAGAGACAAGGTATGTATTTTGCAGCAATGCTTAAATAATATGACAAGAATTAGTATTAGCCAAACTCATCAAGAAACAAAGGGAGAAAAATCAAATCAATAAAATTAGAAATGAAAATGGAGAGATCACAGCAGACAACACAGAAATACAAAGGATCATAAGAGACTACTATCAGCAATTATATGCCAATAAAATGGACAACGTGGAAGAAATGGACAAATTCTTAGAAAAGTACAATGTTCCAAAACTGAATCAGGAAGAAATAGAAAATCTTAACAGACCCCAAAACAAGCACATAAATTGAAATTGTGATCAGAAATCTTCCAGCAAACAAAAGCCCAGGTCCAGATTGCTTCACAGCTGAATTCTACCAAAAATTTAGAGAAGAGCTAACACCTGAAGGTAAACTACCAAACTCATTCTATGAGGCCACCATCACCGTAATACCAAAACCTGACAAAGATGCTACAAAAAAAGAAAATTACAGGCAAATATCACAGATGAACATAGATGCAAAAATTCTTAACAAAATTCTAGCAATCAGAACCCAACAACACATTAAAGAGATCATACACCATGACCAAGTGGGCTTTATCCCAGGGATGCAAGGATTCGTCAATATCTGCAAATCAATCAATGTAATTCACCACATTAACAAATTGAAAAATAAAAGCCATATGATTATCTCAATAGATGCAAAGAAAGCCTTTTACAAAATTCAACATCCATTTATGATAAAAACTCTCCAGAAAGCAGGAATAGAAGGAACATACCTCAACATAAAAAAAGCTATATAACAAACCCACAGCAAACATTATCCTCAATGGTGAAAAATTGAAGCATTTCCCTAAAGTCAGGAACAAGACAAGGGTGCCCACTTTCACCACTACTATTCAGTATAGTTCTGGAAGTATTGGCCACAGCAATCAGAGCAGAAAAAGAAATAAAAGGAATCCAAATTGGAAAAGAAGAAGTAAAACTCTCACTGTTTGCAGATGACATGATCCTCTACATAGAAAACGCTAAAGACTCCACCAGAAAATTACTAGAGCTAATCAAAGAATATAGTAAAGTTGTGGGATATAAAATCAACACACAGAAATCCCTTGCATTCCTATACGCTAATAATGAGAAAGCAGAAAAAGAAATTAAGGAAATAATTCCCTTCACCATTGCAACGAAAAGAATAAAATACTTGGGAATATATCTACCTAAAGAAACTAAAGATCTATATATAGAAAACAATAAAACACTCATGAGAAAAATCAAAGAGGACACTAATAGATGGAGAAATATACCATGTTCATGGATTGGAAGAATCAATATAGTGAACACGAGTATACTACCCAAAGCAATCTACAGATTCAATGCAATCCCTATCAAGCTACCAGCGGTATTTTTCACAGAGCTAGAACAAATAATTTCACAATTTTGTATGGAAATACAAAAAACCTCAAATAGGCAAAGCAATCTTGAGAAGAATGGAACTGGAGGAATCAACCTGCCTGACTTCAGGCTCTACTACAAAGCCACAGTCATCAAAACAGTATGGTACTAGCACAAAGACAGTAATATAGATCAATGGAACAAAATAGAAAGCCCAGAGATAAATCCACACACCTATGGACACCTTTTCTTTGACAAAGGAGTCAAGAATGTACAATGCATTAAAGACAATCTCTTTAACAAGTGGTGCTGGGAAAACTGGTCAACCACTTGTAAAAGAATGAAAATAGAACACTTTCTAACACCATTCACAAAAATAAACTCAAAATGGATTAAAGATCTAAATGTAAGACCAGAAACTATAAAACTCCTAGAGGAGAACATAGGCAAAACACTCTCCGACATAAATCACAGCAGGATCCTCTATGATCCACCTCCCAGAATACTGGAAATAGAAGCAAAAATAAACAAATGGGATCTAAGTAAAATTAAAAGCTTCTGCACAACAAAGGAAACTATAAGCAAGGTGAAAAGACAGCCTTCTAAATGGGAGAAAATAATAGCAAATGAAGCAACTGACAAACAACTAATCTCAAAAATATACAAGCAACTTATGCAGCTCAATTCCAGAAAAATAAATGACCCAATCAAAAAATGGGCCAAAGAACTAAATAGACATTTCTCCAAAGAAGACATACGGATGGCTAACAAACACATGGAAAGATGCTCAACATCACTCATTATCAGAGAAATGCAAATCAAAACCACAATGAGGTACAATTTCACACCAGTCAGAATGGCAGTGATCCAAAAGTCTACAAGCAATAAATGCTAGAGAGGGTGTGGAGAAAAGGGAACCCTCTTACACTGTTGGTGGGAATGCAAACTAGTACAGCCACTATGGAGAATAGTGTGGAGAGTCCTTAAAAACTGGAAATAGAACTGCATTATGACCCAGCAATCCCACTTCTGGGCATACACACCATGGAAACCAGAATGGAAAGAGACACGTGTACCCCAATGTTCATCGCAGCACTGTTTATAATAGCCAGGACATGGAAGCAACCTAGATGTCCATCAGCAGACGAATGGATAAGAAAGCTATGGTACATATACACAATGGAGTATTACTCAGCCATTAAAATGAATACATTTGAATCAGTTCTGATGAGGTGGATGAAACTGGAGCCTATTATACAGAGTGAAGTAAGCCAGAAAGAAAAATACCAATACAGTATACTAACACATATATATGGAGTTTAGAAAGATGGTAACAATAACCCTGTATGCGAGACAGCAAAAGAGACACAGATGTATAGAACAGTCTTTTGTACTCTGAGGGAGAGGGAGAGGGTGGGATGATTTGGGAGAATGACAATGAAACATGTATACTATCATGTAAGAAACGAATCCCTAGTCTAGGTTCGATACAGGATGCAGGATGCTTGGGGCTGGTGCACTGGGATGACCCAGAGAGATGATAGGGGGAGGGTGATGGGGGTGGGGGTGGTTCAGGGTTGGGAACTCATGTACACCTTTGGCGGATTCATGTCAATGTAGGGCAAAACCAATACAGTATTGTAAAGTTAAAAAAAAAAAAAAGAGTTAAAAAGAAAATAAAAAAGAATTAGTGACAACCTAGGAAAAAGTCTGAATTGATATATCTTGGTCTAAATTACTAATTTTCTATAAATAATTTTGGTTATGAGTACAATTATAAGCTATTCCTTCTGTAGGAATACAACTGGGAGGGAAAATAGTGAATGTTAAAAAACAATACTTGAAATTATCTCATTCATACAATGTAAGTTTAGTTATTTCATGGATGAATCCTAGGCATTTTGATATGTATTCAGAAAAAGTTACTAAACAGTGGCCAAAAGCCAATAAAATAAAATAAAATGAGGTAAATGTAGAACCCTGAATTCACATTCCAAAAATTGGGCAGCTTTGCATTTTTTATGATCATGAATGCTCCTATTGGACAGGAACTTCCCAGAGATATAATAATAAGTTCCAGACAAATACAAAAAAACAAAAACAAGAATGTGGAGAAAAGGAAACCCTCAAATGGTGTTGGTGGGACTGTAAATTGGTGCAGTCACTATGAAAAACAGTATAAAAATTCCTCAAAAAATTAGAAATTAAAGTACCATATGGCCCAGCTATTCCACTTCTGGATATATTTCAGAAGAATAAGAAAACACTAATTCAAAAGATAGATACAGCTCTATCTTCATTGCAGCATAATTTGCAATAAAGTCAAAATATAGAAACAACCTAATTATCCATCAATGGATGAATGGATAAGAAAATGTGGTTTATATATAGAATAGAGGAAGAGTTGAAGATGGCAGAGGAGTAAGACACGAGGATCGTCTTCTTCCCCTAATACATAAAAAATACAGCCGCATGTGGAATAACTTCTGCAGAATACTGGTTGAATGCTGTCAGAAGACCTCAGACTTCCAAAAAGGCAAGATAATCTCCACATAAAGCAGTAGGGAAAGAGCAATAAGAAAAATGGAGAGGGCAGGAGGGAGTAGAGACAAAGGAAACCAGACGGGTGGTACATCTCAAGGAAGAAGCTATGAAGGAGGGAAAGTTTTTGCACACTCAGACACCCCATCAGGGGTGAGGAAAGTGGGGAGCTTCGGAACCTCAGAAGGGAACACAGCAACAGGTTCTCAGAAGGCAAAATGCAAAATGGAGACAATTAATTGTAGAGATTGTTGCCAACCAGCACTTCAATCAAGATGTAGCTTGCAGGTCTTCCATGGCGAGTGAGGTCTGGGTGCTGAGTCTCAGGCTTTGGGGATCAGACCCTAGGGAGAGAACTGAGATTGACTGACATGAAAGTACTCTGAACAGGCTAGTATGACACAGCTGAGGGAGTCCAGGGAAAAGCCTGGACCTGCCAGAAAGGCAAGAGATCATTGTCGTGGGGACCCTCTAACTCTTCAGACCCTGCCTTCATGAGTACCATAGGTAGGATGATTTGGCTGCAGTCTGCAACCCCAGATGTGGGCCATGGGCATGCTTGTGGACATGCCACAGCCAAGGCTAACACAAATGCCAGAAATTGGGGGTGAGATGGGCCTGGGGTCTGTGACCCCAGGGAGGTATGTAGGTAGGTATGATGCCTGCAACAGTGGCCACTAAGCTATGAACAGGCACAGGTCTTCACCTACAACTTCCTGGGAGCCTATGCAGCTTGGCTCTTCCAAGGAACCCACAACCTGGGAGAGTACACGACCCACCTCAGACTGTAGGGACTTCCAGAAGTCTACATAGCCACTGCACATCCCAACTGTGGCTGCCATACCCCTTCCTCTCTACAGTGCCACTGAGCAAGTGAGCTCCAATCAGCCTCAGCCTTCACCTTGTCTGATATGGGCAGGGAACAAATGCTGAAGGATGGCCTACAAGCAGAGGCAGGGCCAAAACCAAAGTGACGTACCGAGGGCTATATGACCAAAGAAGATGAAGGGAGTCCACTCCTGTAACTGCAGGTGCAGCAGATTAAATCTCTGCGATTAGCTTAAGACTGTGGACCTTGGGGACAAATGTGGACTTTGGAAGCAAGTCCAAGTTCCCCTGGAGAAGGGAAAGGCTACCCACTACAGTATTATGGCCTGGAGAATTCCATGGACTGTATAGTCCATGAGGTCGCAAAGAGTTGTATACAATTGAGCCACTTTCACTTTTATAAACTGGACTAAGGCCAGATCTGATTCAGAACTGACCCCAGGGTGCCCACAGCAAGCCCAGAGACCTTTTGAAAAACATTGGACTTTCTGAGTAGGCAGATTGGCTAGAGCTCACTGTGTGACAAGGACAACTGATGTCACAGAAAAATATTCTTGCTACCACTCTATACATACACACTTTTTTGTTCTGTTAAATTGTTGTTCCTTTTTATTAATCCTTTAATTTTTATTTTTTACTTTTCCTTCTTTTTAATGCTTTTATTTTTAAATTAGTTTTATTTATTTTTCCATATTTCTACAATAACTTTCCATTATATTGCATTTCCCTCCATGTTTCTAGTTTTGTTTTTGCTACTCTAGTTTTTAATGTTTATTTTCATTTATGGATTTATTGGTTTGATTGCTCTCTTCTGTTTTACTTCCTCTCTTTCTTCTTTCTTCTTTTCTTCTTCTTTGTGAGTGTAAGTTTGTGTGTCTTTATGTGTTCCTGTCTGATTAATGTTGTTTTTACCATTTGTGTTGGGGCTTTTTCTGTCTGTTGCTTTAGTTTATATGTTTTTTTTGAATTTTTTTCTCTTTCTTTTTTATTTTTTTATTTATCTTTTTAATTTCTTTCTTTTTCCCTTCTATGCTGTGTGGCTTGTGGAGACTTGGTGCTCCAGAAAATGGTCAGGCCTGAAGCTCCAAGATGAGTACAGGATTTCGGAACACCCGAGAACTCCTGACCTCATGGAATGCTAATCAGCAAGAGCTCTCTCAAAGGCCTCCATCTCAACATTCACTAAGACCTGGCCCCACCCAAAGGTCAGCAATCTCCTGTGCTTGATATCTCACACCAAACAACTAGCAAAACATGAACACAAGCCTAGCTATTAGCAGACAGGTTGATGAAAGTTATACCAAGCTCACAGACACCCCTTAACCTAACACTGGGTGTGACACTGCCTTTTAGAAAGATAAGATCTAACTCCAGCAACCAGAACATAGGTACTGATCCTAGCTACCAGGAAAACTGTCCAACCCTATCCACAGGGGACAAATTCCATAAGTAAGAGGAACTATGACCTTGCAGCCTACAGAAAGGAGACCCCCCAAACAATAAATTAAACAAAATGAAAATACAGAGAAACATGCAGCAGATTAAGGAGTGCAGTAAAACAAACAAACAAACAAACAAACAACAACAAAAAAAAAACCCACAAAACACCAGAACAAACAAAGAGAAAATGGAAAGTCTATCTGAAGAAGAATTCAGAGTATGGTAGTAAAGATGATTCAAAACCTAAGCAATAAAATGGAGGTACAGATAAATAAAATGGAAGCAAAAATTGAGAAGATACAATAAATATTTAACAAGGACCAAGAAGAACTAAAGAACAGTCAACAATGAACAATATAACTCAAATGAAAACTACACTAGAGGGAACCAATAGCAGAATAACTGAGGCAGAAGAATAGATAAGTGAGTTGAAATATATAATGGTAGAAATAACTGAAGCAGAGTAGAATAAAGAAAAAAAAATGTAGATAGTCTCAGACACCACTGGAACATTAAATGCACCAACATTCTAATTATAGGCATCTGAAGAAGAAGAGAAAAAATAAAGGATATGGGAAAATATTTGAAGAGATTTTATTTGAAAACTTCCCTAACATGGGAAAGAAAGTAGGGATCCAACTCCAGGAAGCCCAGAGAGTTCTATACAGTGTAAGCCCAAAGAAACATGCCAAGACACATATTAAGAAAGTAGCAAAAATAAAACACAAAGAAAAAAATTTAAAACCAGCAATGGAAAGCAACAAATAACATAAAAGGGAATCCCCATAAGGTTAACAACTGATCTTTCAGCAGAAATTCTGCTGGCCAGAAGGGAGTATCAGGATGTATCTAAAGTGATGAAAGGAAAAAAACTTACATACAATGGGATACTATTCAGTTATTCATAAAATGAAATCCAACCATAGTGGGCAACATAGATAGACTTGAAAGTATTAGGCTACATGAAATAAGTTCAATGAAAAAATACAAATAGCATATTATTTCACTCATATGTAGAATAAAAAAATAAGTAATGCAAATGAATAAACAAGATGAAACCAAATGCATAGATACAGAGAATAGATCAGTGATTATCAGGGAGAAGGGATTTGACATTGGGTGAAGTGGGTTAAAGGGGTCAGCTGAATGGTGATAGATGGTAACTAGTCTTGTGGTAATGATCATTTTGTGGTATATACAGGTGTTGAATTATAATGCTGTACACGACACATATAATAAAAATAATTTCAAATCATATACAGTATGTTCTCTCATCCCATAGGAATATCAGAAATCAATAAGATGACTTGAAAAACCTCAAAACATTTAGAAATAACACAGTTAATTCTAAATACATAGGTTTATGAAGGAATCACAATTGAATTTATAAAATATTTCAAACTTGTGTAAATGAAAATATAACATAAGAAATTTTGGCCCAATGCCAAATTCTTTAAATACAGTCATACCCATTTGTAGTGACTGGCTGCTTCCCTTTTACAAGGGTAGAAGAAAAGCAGTTGAGATAAAGACCATATGCTATGGCCACAGAATATAAAGTGGTTAGTGGTTCTTGTGGTCTTACATGCTCAATTATGTTCAACTCTGCAACTCCATGGATGGTAGCCCTCCAGGCTCCTCTGTCCATGGAATACTGGAATGGGTTGACATTTCCTACTCGGATCAAGTAGTTACTATCCACCATATTGGGGTCTTCCCAAGTGGCTCAGTGGTACAAAATCTGCCTGCCAATGAAGGAGACATGAGATGTGGGTGGTTCCATCCCTTGGTCAGGAAGATCCCATGGAGCAGGAAATGGCAACCCACTCTTGGATTCTTGCCTAGAAAATCCCATGGACAAAGGAGAATGGCAGGCTACAATTCTTTTGTCATTGTTGTTGTTCAGTTGCTAAGTTGTTTCTGTCTCTTTGCGACCCTATAGAATGCAGCATGCTAGGTTTCCCTGTCCTTTACTATCTCCCAGAGTTTGCTCAAATTCATGTCCATTGAATCAGTGATACTGTCTAACCATTTCATTTTCTGCCACTTCCTTCTTGTTTTGCCTCCAGTCTTTCCGAGCATCAGCATCTTTTTGAATGAGTCAGCTCTTCTCATCAGGTGGACAAAAGATTGGAGCTTCAACTTTAGCATCAGCCCTTCTAATGAATATTCAGGGTTGATTTTCTTTAGGATTGCCTGGTTTGATCTCCTTGCTGTCTGAGGGACTCTCAAGAGTCTTCTCCAGCACCTTAGTACAAAAGCTTCAGTTATTTGGTTCTCAGTCTTCTTTATGGTCCAGCTCTCACATCCGGACATGACTACTGGAAAAACCATAGGTTTGACTATATGCATCTTTGTTGGCAAAGTGCTTTTTAATACACTCCACTTTTTAATACACTGTCTAGGTTTGTCATAGCTTTCCTTCCAAGGAACAAGCATCTTTAGTTTCATGGCTGCAGTCACTGTCCACAGTGATTTTGGAGACCAAGAAAAGAAAATCTGTCATTGCTTCCACTTTTTCCCCTTCCTTTTGACAAGAAGTGATGAGACCAAATGCCATGATCTTAGTTTTTAAAATATTGACTTTCAAGCCAGTGTTTTCACTCTCTTCTTTCACCCTCATCAAGAGCCTCTTTAGTTCCTCTTCAGTCTCTGCCATTACAGCGGTATCATCTGTGTGTCTGGGGCTGTTGTTATTTCTCCTGGCAATCTTGATGTGATTCATCCACCCTAGCGTTTAACATGATATACTTTTCATAGAAGTTAATGAGCAGGGTGACAATATACAGCTTTGTACTCTTTTCCCAGTTTGAACCAGTCAATTATTTCATGTCTCATTCCAACTGTTGCTTCTTGACCCCCCTAGAACTTTCTCAGGAAATAAGTAAGATGGTCTGGTCCTCCCATCTCTTTAAACATTTTTCATGGTTTGTTGTGATCCATATAGTCAAAGGCTTTAGCATAGTCAGTGAAGCAGATGTTTTTCTGCAATTCCTTTGCTTTCTTGGGGAACTCACAAAGAACTGAACACAGCTGAGCTACTAAGCATGCACACATCCTGTCTATTTATGGAAGCAGATAGCCCAATTCTATCTTAAAGTGATTTGCATATGTCTGGTGTACCTGTGCCTGGCATATAAGAAACATTCAATAATTACAGTAGTATCTTTGGTAATTATTTTTATTTACCTCTGATACCATGAAACTATTACTGCCATCCCCAATACTCTTATTCTGAGATGACCTCATTTATAACATAGACTTTGTTGAGGACTCTAAGATAGTACTTCACTTTGTACATAATAGATAAGCTTTGTACCTTTTTGGTTTCTGTCTTTCTTTTCACCTCTGGATACATCAAGATATTTGTGAAGCCTTAATATAAATGCTTGATATTATCCCAACAATGAACTCTCAGAGAGAACTGCACACATCCACATCTGTGTGGGACAAACATAATTCTTCAGCATTAGAAGTGCTTTTAGGGGAAGATGGTAAATAATGACTCTTTGTGAAAGTCACAGAGCTTTTAGAAGATGGATGGATTTCTTTATACTTATATAGGGGCTAATGTTTGTGTCAGTGACATTTTACAAACAAATGAACAATGCTTCTTCTTAGACTGCTAAATTTGAAACCAGAAAAGAGATGATAGGTAGCACTCATCATGTAGTTAAATTATGCTTACTAGCTACTGGATGATAAGATGTAGCTTGGGCAATCAATCAATTTTGGGGCATATTTTTAATTTCTCCAGGTATTTGTAGGGATTGATTACTATTGTTCCATTAGGTAACATCATTGCATTATTTTAAGGTTGATGTCATTAGCTGCAGACACATGCAAAATATAAGAACTAAATGTTAAAAGACAAGGTGACCTTCTATCTTAGAATGCAGATAAATAGTAAATGAGCTCTATAACCTCCAACATTGATGTCTCAAGGTAATTTAATAACAAGACCCTTAACTAAAATACTGAAGTGTGATACTATATATCACAGTCAGAGGCATTCACTGACTGTAAGGGCAATTAGTTACAGTGACTTTTCCAATCCTACCATATTAAATTTGATTAATCTATCATTGATTGAAAGATACCTTGGTTTTCTTTGACATTTTCTAGGCATTTGCTGATATTAATAAAACTAGTGTATTTATAATTTTAGCCTAGAGAGATGGGTGTTTATTCATTTCTAAGACACTGATTCAGACATTATATTTAGATTTTTATGAAGGCTGTCTATGGGTCAAGGTCACATGCATGCAGGTGTGTGTGTGTGTGTATGTCTGAAAAAGGGAGGAGAGAGAAGGAGAGTTATGGAGGGAAGGAGAATTATATTGCTAAGTTCTTTTTTACTTTTGACTTTGAAAAGCTCCACCCTACCCCCACCCACCCTGCTGTCTTTTCCCATTAGACTGCTATCTCCAAGAAGGCAGAAACTAGATGTTCATGTTCATAATGCACGAATACTTTGCACAGCATTATGTTCTTATAGATATTAATTCTGATTCCAAAGGAGCAGCAGTTGATATTAAAACTGTTACAAAGTAAAGAAGAGAAATGCATGGAACAAGAATTCATCTCAATTATTATAAATGGCAGTCCTCCAGTGACATTTAGGTAGTGTATCTTAGATATTAAGAACTCCAATTTCAGAGTCAGAGAAACATGAGCTTGAGTCCCAGCTTTTCTGCTGAGATTTGCTGATATCAGGAGAGGTAATTAAATCTTATTTTATTCATTGATGAATGGGTAAAACAGAAGTACCTATTACATTGTCTTGTGTGAATCCTTATCATTGTTATGCATTTTTTCATGATGTCTATGCAAGCAATTACATTACTGAAAGTGTGTTCCATCTCTAAGATGTTCAAAAAATGTACAGCAGTCTGCCTAGTATGTGGCAGAGAGAGAACACTAAGAAAATAGCACCTGCTGCTGTTGGATGCCTACCAATGAGCCACTCTTCTCACTTTTGAAAACAGGATGCTGATTTTATTCACATTTAGGGGAAGATTGTGCTCTGCACAGGGCATGGTTAGTGATTGATATAGTCAATTATACAAATCCTATACTTTTTCACCTGGTTTAGGACTGAGCATGTGACCCTGTTCTGGCTAAAAATATACGTAAGAATAACACAGCTGAGGGACTTTAGACAAAAAATTAATTTCTAATTAAAAAGGAGGGTGTGTAAAGGGGCCCTTCATTTCCTTCCCACCTTTGCCTTTCAACACAGTTATTTTTGACTGAGACTTGCAGCAACTTTGGATGATTGTGAGGAAAGAGATAGGAGAATCATAAATGATTGAGAGGTCCAACATGGTTGAGCTGCTGAATTAACGTCTGAGCTTCTTATCCTTCAAAATTTATTAATAAAACCATATGTTTAAGTCACTGACGGTGGTTATGTTGCTTGAAGCCAAAAGCATTTTAGGGCTACTGTTCTAGTTAAAATGCATGATTTTATCAAATTCTTTCTTTGGACGATCTCAAATGAAAAGTGTAATAACCTAATAAACAATATGTTTCATATATTCAGTTATTCAACACATTTCTTAAGCTCAAAAAGTGAAACAAATATTTATTAGACACTGGATGGGGGATGCTGAACAAATTAGGACAGTTAATGAGAAATAGCACCTTGTTCTGATATCCCATGGGCTGTGAAGTATGACAAAATAGAGTTGAAATCTGGATGTTATCAATAGCAAGCTACGTGGCTGTTAGGACAACACTTAGAGTCTCTAAAAAACAAGGATAAAATCGCTTCACCACTAACATTGCCACAA
Organism: Ovis aries; assembly: GCF_016772045.2. Taxonomy (NCBI): domain Eukaryota; kingdom Metazoa; phylum Chordata; class Mammalia; order Artiodactyla; family Bovidae; genus Ovis; species Ovis aries. The sequence continues at coordinate 78,709,059 of NC_056059.1, forward strand.
AGATTAGTGTTTGAAGTTATGTCAATGAAAAATTACTCAATCAATCTATGAAAGAAATGGAAAATTTTATTCAAGCCAGATTTGAGGGCAATAACTAAGGAAGAGCATCTCAGAAAGCTCTAATAACTGTTGTGCCAGTTAGAAGTCAAAGCACAGTTCTGAAGGTTTTTGAGACAGAGTGCTGTACATTAAATGATGTGTTATTGACAGTTTACACAATCCAGATCTAAGTGTCATGTGGTCCTCATAAGATCAAGAAGGAATGTTATTTTTTAAGAAGTTGTTTTGTTGGTGCTAAGGGAATGTTTTACTTTATGTTTGAGCAGGTATTTCTGCCAATGGGGGAGATTTGATCGATGCACAGTGCATTGTGTGATGAGAGAGGAGGCCACAGGGCAGAGAAAAATTTAATTTTTTTTATCTTTCCATAAAATATGAGTTTTTTTTCACAGTCATCACTTATTATTTAGGTTAAACCCAATATGTAGTAGTTGAATGTATGAGCAAGTGGTATATTTTGCCATTGTTCCTAATAATGATATTTGGCTTAAAGTTTAGCTTTCTAAAAAGAATGAATAAAAAATTTATTTTAGAACATATCACTTAAAAAACAGTTATTAGAAATGTAGATGAAGTTGTTAAAATGTTCATGAACCTAAGACTCCTGGGAGGGTATGATCTACATTCCTTCTATTTTCTCATGGACTTTCTATGCTGCCTTCAGTTCAGCTCAGTTCAATTCAGTCGCTCAGTCGTGTCTGACTATTTGCGACCCCATGAATCACAGCACGCCAGGCCTCCCTGTCCATCACCAACTCCTGGAGTTCACTCAGACTCACCTCCATCAAGTCAGTGATGCCATCCAGCCATCTCATCCTCTATCGTCCCCTTCTCCTGTTGCCTCTAATCCCTCCCAGCATCAGAGTCTTTTCCAATGAGTCAACTCTTTGCATTAGGTGGCCAAAGTACTGGAGTTTCAGCTTCAGCATCATACCCTCCAAAGAAATCCCAGGGCTGATCTCCTTCAGAATGGACTGGTTGGATCTCCTTGCAGTCCAAGGGACTCTCAAGAGTCGTCTCCAACACCACAGTTCAAACACATCAATTCTTCGGCACTCAGCTTTCTTCATGGTCCAATTCTGGCATCCATACATGACCACTGGAAAACCATAGCCTTGACTAGACGGACCTTTGCTGGCAAAGTTATGTCTCTGCTTTTCAGTATGCTGTCTAGGTTGATCATAACTTTTCTTTCAAGGAGTAAGCATCTTTTAATTTTATGGCTTCAGTCACCATCTGCAGTGATTTTGGAGCCCAAAAAAGTAAAGTCCAACACTGTTTCCCCTGTTTCCCCATCTATTTCCCATGAAGTAATGAGGCCAGATGCCATGATCTTCATTTTCTGAATGTTGAGCTTTAAGCCAAGTTTTTCACTCTCCTCTTTCACTTTCATCAAGAGGCTTTTGAGTTCCTCTTCACTTTCTGCCACGAGGGTGGTGTCATCTGCATATCTGAGGTTACTGATATTTCTCCCGGCAACCTTGATTCCAGATTGTATGCTGCCTTACATTGCAGCTACTAGTCACCTATCTTTCGCTGCAATGATTTTAATGATTTAAGCCAAAATAAAATGTGTGTATGCTCACTTATTTTGTTTGAATATAAAATTCTAGGACAATCAGTTAAAATTTCCTCACTTTAAAAGTAATTATAACTACTCACTCAAACTGTAATTAATGCATAGAGAACATTTTATTGTGAAAAGTTTAAATGTTTATAATGACAACCCACTCCAATATTCTTACCTGGAAAATTCCATGGACAGAAGACCTGAGTAGGCTACAGTCCATGGAGTTGTAAAGAGTTGCACATGACTGAGTGATTAACACACACACACACACTGACTATTATTAATATTAATATGTGTGTGAGTTTTATTAATTTTTACCTATGTTTTACTGGCATATACACAAAATCATATAAGGGAAAATTATATATAGCCAAGGTCAAGAAGCAACAGTTAGAACTGGACATGGAAGAACAGACCTGTTCCAAATAGGAAAAGGAGTATGTCAAGGCTGTGTATTGTCACCCTGATTATTTAACTTATATGCAGAGTACATCATGAGAAACACTGGGCTGGAAGAAACACAGCTGGAATCAAGATTGCCGGGAGAAATATCAATAACCTCAGATATGCAGATGACACCACCCTCATGGCAGAAAGTGAAGAGGAACTAAAAAGCCTCTTGATGAAAGTGAAAGTGGAGAGTGAAAAAGTTGGCTTAAAGCTCAATATTCAGAAAATGAAGATCATAGCATCCGGTCCCATCATTTCATGGAAATAGATGGGAAACAGTGAAACAGTGTCAGACTTTATTTTTTGGGGGTTCCAAAATAACTGCAGATGGTGATTGCAGCCATGAAATTAAAAGACACTTACTCCTTGGAAGGAAAGTTATGACCAACCTAGATAGCATATTCAAAAGCAGAGACATTACTTTGCAAACAAAGGTCCATCTAGTCAAGGCTATGGTTTTTCTAGTGGTCATGTATGGATGTGAGAATTGGACCGTGAAGAAAGCTGAGTTCCAAAGAACTGATGCTTTTGAACTGTGGTGTTGGAGAAGACTCTTGAGAGTCCCTTGGACTGCAAGGAGACCCAAGCAGTCCCTTCTAAATGAGATCAGCCCTGGATGTTCTTTGGAAGGACTGATGCTAAAGCTGAAACTCCAGTACCTTGGCCACCTAATGCAAAGAGTTGACTCATTGGAAAAGACTCTGATGCTGGGAGGGATTGGTGGCAGGAGGAGAAGGGGATGACAGAGGATCACATGGCTGGATGGCATCACCGACTCGATGAACATGAGTTTGGGTGAACTCCGGGAGATAGTGATGGACAGAGAGGCCTGGCGTGCTGCAATTCATGGGTTCGCAATCGGACACGACTGAGCGATTGAACTGAACTGAAAGATCTTGGAGCCTTATTGAATATAATCTAAAAATTAGATATATTTTCAAATCACTTAAACAGGTATTATCAATAGTAATCAACTCCTCCTAAGTCACTTCAGTTGTGTTAGACTCTGCAGCCTCATGGACTGTAACCCACCAGGCTTCTCTACCTCAGCGATTCTCCAGGCAAGAATACATGAGTGGATTGCCATTTCCTTCTCCAATAGTAATCAAAGTTAACATATACTGAGTACCTGCTATATGCTAGACACTTCTTCCTAGCACTTTATGCATAGTAACTCACTTAAACCCTGTTGCTGTTGCTGTTATTATTCCTATTTTACAGAGAAGGAAACTGAGGCACAAGGGGATTTATTAACTTGCTTAAGAGTATACAGCTATTAAGTCGTAGATCTTGGATATAATCTGGCATATGATCTAGGCATTCTGCTATAGAACCCATGCTCTTAACCATAATATACATTACTTGGAGGTGGTGAGATTTACAGTAGTCCATCATTAGTACATGCTAATGGTTCAGTTTTAAATGCTTAGAGATTCTGAAAAATAAAAAAGTCAATAATACTTTGAATAAATATTGGTACTTTCTTGTAGGAAGAAGGGTCTTCTTAGAAACTGAAAATAGATTATGCTTTGAATGTTGTTGTTCAGTCACCCAGTCGTGTCCAACTCTGTGCTACTCCATGGACTGCAGCACGGCAAGCCTCCCTGTCCCTCATCATCTCCTGAAGTTTGCCCAAGCTCACGTCCATTGCATCAGTGATGCCATCTAATCATCTCATCCTCTGACACCCTCTTCTTTTTTGTGTAGGCATTGCACAAAAGAGGTGTACAGTTAAGCAAAAAGTATGAGTAAAAACATTCATGCAGCAGTGAGCTTGTAATATATAAGGCACATTAAGGACATTGATGAAAACAGTCTCAGAAAAAAATTTAAAAATCTCTTTCTAGTCTATTCCTTTTGTTGTTGTTTTCATGCTTCCCTCTTTCCTTCAGGGCCTCCTCTCAGTCAAATGAGGTGACAGGCTTAATAATAACTCCCCAAAGATCCCCACATCAAAATTGGAACTTTTGAAAATGTTCTTGTATGGCAAAAGGGACTTTGCAAATATAATTTAGACTATGAATTTCAGAATAGATAAATTATCTCAGATTATCTGAGTGGACCCAATCTTATCCTGTAAGCTCATGGGAGCAGAAAAATTTCCTTGGTTAGAATTGAAGATGCAACAGCAGCAAAAGGCAAATGTGATGCAGCACAAGGTGAAACTAGAGAGGTCCCAAGCCTGAGAGGACTCACTGTGCTGTTTCTGGTTTTGAGATGCAAGAGTCCCATCAGCGAGGGCTACAGAGAGGTTTCTAGGAGTTAAAGTGTCTCTGGCTGACAGAAGTAAAGAAAGGAATTAATCTTACAACTTTATGGAACTGAAATTGGACAGCAATATGAAAGACCTTAGACTGGATTCTTCCCCAGAGCCTGCAATAAGGGACAGATTCTCGTTGACACTTTGGTTTCCATCCAGTGAGACCTATCTCAGGTTTCTGACCCTACAGAAACTGTGAGAAAAAAAAAAAATTGTGTGTTGTTGTAAACAACCAAATTTGCAGTAATCTGTTACAACAGTACTAGAAAACAAATATTGATGATGTGCTGAAGATCATATATGGACTATGGAAGAGGCAAGGGCAAGTAAGTGATAAAATTTCTGTCACTTCAAGTCCTGATGATAATGGAGACATACATAAATATTACAAAAATCTTTTTTCTCAGATTACCCAGAAGCCTGATATTTAAAATGGTTTATTTCTACCTTGTTTCTCTCTTAATGTTTAAGTAAATGAGTTGCCATTTCTTAAAGTGGAGACGTTACTTTGCCAACAACTGTCCATATAGTCAATGCTATGATTTTTCCAGTAGTCCTGTATGGAGGTGAAAGTTGGACCATAAAATAGACGAGAGCTGAGGAATTGGTGCTTTCGAACTGTGGTATTGCAGAAGTCTCTTGAAGAGTCCCTTGAACTGCAAGGAGATCAAACAAGTCAACCCTAAAGGAAATCAACTCTGAATATTCTTTGGAAGGACTGATGCTGAAGCTGAAGCTCTAATACTTTGCCCATCTCATGCAAAGAGCTGACTCACTGGAAAAGACCCTGATGCTGGTAAAGATTAAAGGCAGGAGAAGGGGATGACAGAGAACAGGATGGTTGAGTAGCATCATTGACTCAAAGAACATGAGTTTGGGCAAGCTCCAGGATACAGTAAAGGAGAGGGAGGCCTGGCTTGCTGCAGTCCATGGGATAGCAAAGAGATGGACATGACTGAGTAACTGAACAACATTAACAAAGTGGAGATGGAAATGGCAGCTCACTCAAGTATTTTTACCTGGAGAATCCCATAGACAGAGGAGCCTGGTGGGCTACAGACCATAGGGCCACAAACAATAAGACAGGACAGAGCAACTAACTCTATCCAAGTGCTTTAAAAATGGTAAATTTAAATTGATAGTCTACTCAGCTTCCTGTCTCTCTACATTAGAAGTTTTCATTTAACTGAGGTATTTTTTATCTTAGGCAATATTTATAGGAAAGAAGTGGAATTAGAATCTTGCATACTTTGAGAGTTCTATGAGACTAGAATTTTTATGAATTGTTCAGTTCAGTTCAGTTGCACAGTCATGTCTGACTCTTTGCGACCCCATGAATTACAGCATGTCAGGACTCCCTGTCCATCACCAACTCCCGAAGTTCACCCAAACTCATGTCCATCGAGTCAGTGATGCCATCCAGCCATGTCATCCTCTGGCATCCCCTTCAACTCTTGCCCCCAATCTCTCCCAACATCAGAGTATTTTCCAATGAGTCAACTCTTTGCATGAGGTGGCCAAAGTACTGGAATTTCAGCTTTAGCGTCAGTCCTTCCAAAGAACACCCAGGAATGATCTCCTTTAGAATGGACTGGTTGGATCTCCTTGCAGTCCAAGGGACTCTCAAGAGTCTTCTCCAACACCACAGTTCAATCATCAATTCTTCGGCTCTCAGCTTTCTTCACGGTCCAACTCTCACATCCATACATGACCACTGGAAAACCATAGCCTTCACTAGACGGACCTTTGTTGGCAAAGTAATGTCTCTGCTTTTGAATATGCTATCTAGGTTGGTCATAACTTTCCTTCCAAGGAGTAAGTGTCTTTTAATTTCATGGCTGCAATCACCATCTGCAGTGATTTTGGAGTCCAAAAAAGTAAAGTCTGACACTGTTTCCACTATTTCCCCATCTATTTCCCAAGAAGTGAAGGACCAGATGCCATGATCTTCATTTGCTGAATGTTGAGCTTTAAGCCAACTTTTTCACTCTCCTCTTTCACTTTCATCAAGAGGCTTTTTAGTTCTTCTTCACTTCCTGTGCATATCTGAGGTTATTGATATTTCTCTTGGCAATCGATTCCAGCTATTCCAGCTTGTGCTTCTTCCAGCCCAGCGTTTCTCATGATGTACTCTGTATGTAACTTATATACAGCCTTGATGTACTCCTTTTCCTATTTGGAACCAATCTGTTGTTCCATGTACAGTTCTAACTGTTGCTTCCTGATTTTCATATAGGTTTCTCAAGAGGCAGGTCAAGTGATCTGGTATTCCCATCTCTTTCAGAATTTTCCACAGTTTGTGGTGATCCACACAGTCAAAGGCTTTGGAATAGTCAATAAAGCAGAAATAGATGTGTTTCTGGAACTCTTTTGCTTTTTCCATGATCCAGTGGATGCTGGCAATTTGATCTCTGGTTCCTCTGCCTTTTCTAAAACCACCTTGAACATCAGGAAGTTCACGGTTCATGTATTGCTGAAGCCTGGCTTGGAGAATTTTGAACATTTATTTTATTAGCCTGTGAGATGAGCGCAATTGTGTGGTAGTTTGAGCATTCTTTGGCATTGCCTTTCTTTGGGATTGGAATGAAAACTGACCTTGTCCAGTCCTGTAGCCACTGCTGAGTTTTCCAAACTTGCTGGCATATTGAGTGCAGCACTTGCACAGCATCATCTTTCAGGATTTGAAATAGCTCAACTGGAATTCCATCACCTCCACTAGCTTTGTTCATAGTGATGCTTTCTAAGGCCCACTTGACTTCACATTCAAGGATGTCTGGCTCTAGGTGAGCGATCACACCATCGTGATTATCTTCATCAATAAGATCCTTTTTGTACAGTTCTTCTGTGTATTCTTGCCACCTCTTCTGAATATCTTCTGCTTCTATTAGGTCCATAGCATTCTGTCCTTTATCAAGCCCATCTTGGCATGAAATGTTCCCTTGCTATCTCTAATTTTCTTGAAGAGATCTCTAGTCTTTCCCATTCTGTTGTTTTCCTCTATTTCTTTGCATTGATCGCTGAAGAAGGCTTTCTTATCTCTTCTTGCTATTCTTTGGAACTCTGCATTCGGATGCTTATATCTTTCCTTTCCTCCTTTGCTTTTTGCTTCTCTAGGGGAGGAAAAGAGAAAAGAGTTTTTTTCCTACTGGCATGTTGATATATAAGAAGAAAAGATGGACTACTCATGAGGAAGATACTGGTAACCTAGGTTACTCGTGGGTTCTAAAATATGAGGCTATATCCCTTGCCAAGGGAAAAGTTTCCAGCATTGAGTATGCATTTACTATTAGTGTATCTTTGTGTGACTTTCTATATTCCAGGCTTCATTGTGTTCTACTGCCCTCATGTGAAATCTGTGAGGCTTAAAAACAACTGCTTAATTATAGATAATGATCATGTTAATACTCTACCTTCTCTCTTTTCAGCATTAATCACTTTAGTTTTGTATTTATAATTATGATAATATTTAAATTTTGAATAAGTTCTTTCAACATCAAAAATGCAAATTGTATCTAAAAGAAGTGGTCTATCCTAAACAAAGTTATGTCTGAAATTTAGGAAATAATGAAAAAATCCTACTGAGCTAGGGTAAAGACTGTATTTTCTTTCCTTGATTGATTTTAAATTAGATTTTTTTGTTGGTTAGCTATTTTTTTGTTGTTTTTACACTGAGATAATTAAAGCTGTGTTGAACAGACATGTCTTTTTTTTTTGTGATCATATTTCTAATGATGACACTAAAAGGAAAAAACACAAAATTTCAAGTGCTACAGGCTTAACAGAAAGTAAAAACAGAGTTAGAGGGGTTGTTAGGTTGAGATGAATTCTAGTGATTTAAATTATATTTCTCTAATTTGTTTTGAAACTAACTCTCACGTTTTAATGTGTATGTTTTATATTATATTGATTCCAGAATTTAGAACATTGATTGTCTCATTGTTTTTTTTTTTTAAAAGAAAAGCATGAATAATTTATTCCTCTGTTTAATTGTTCTATTACAGGACAAATTGTTTAGAATCTTCCTACCTTAACTGGTGTTACCCTAGGGGTTCAAATGGTAAAGACTTTGCCTGCAATGCAGGAGACCTGGGTTCAATTCCTGGGTTGGGAAGTTCCCCTGGAGAAGGAAATGGCAACCCACTCCAGTATTCTTGCCTGGAGAATCCCATGGACAGAAGAGTCTGGCAGGGTACAGTCCCATGGGGTCTCAAGAGTCGGACACAACTTAGTGACTAAATCACGGCCAATTAAAGCCAGAAGCCAGGGGCTATGCTCAAAATGGGTGGGGAAGACAGTGGAGGAGGGGAGGAAGGCATTGATTTAAAAATGCAGTTAACTCTTGTACAACATGGGAGGTTAGGGGCCAACCCCCATGCATTCGAAAATCCACATATAACTTTAACTTTACTGATAACATAAGCAGTCAATCAATGTATTTTTTTGTGATATATGTTTTATAAGCTGTATTCTTTTTTAAATTCTCTCACTTTATTCTTCTTGAAAATTATCTTTTTAAATTTTTTAATATAAATTTATTTATTTTAATTGGAGATTAATTACTTTACAATATTGTATTGGTTTTGCCATACATCAACATGAATCTGCCATGGGTATACACGTGTTCCCCATCCTGAACCTCCTTTCCTCCTCTCTCCCCATACCATTCCTCTGGGTCTCCCAGTGCACCAGCCCCAAGCATCCAGTATCATGCATCAAACCTGGACTGGTGATTCGTTTCATATATGATATTATACATGTTTCAATGCCATTCTCCCAAATCATCCCAAATCATCCCACCCTCTTCCTCTCCCAGAGTTCAAAAGACTGTTCTATATATTTGTGTCTCTTTTGCTGTCTCTCATACAGGGTTATCATTACCATCTTCCTAAATTCCATATATATGCATTAGTATAGTATATTGGTGTTTTTCTTTCTGGCTTACTTCACTCTGTATAATAGGCTCCAGTTTCATCCACCTCATTAGAACTGATTCAAATGTATTCTTTTTAATGGCTGAGTAATACTCCATTGTGTATATGCACCACAGCTTTCTTACCGATTTGTCTGCTGATGGACATCTAGGTTGCTTCTATGTCCTGGCTATTATAAACAGTGATGTGATAAATATTGGGGTACATGTACCTCTTTCCATTCTGGTTTCCACAGTGTGTATGCCCAGCAGTGGGATTGCTGGGTCATAAGGCAGTTCTATTTCCAGTTTTTTAAGAAATCTCCCCAATGTTTTACATAGTGGCTGTACTAGTTTGCATTCCCACCAACAGTGTAAGAGGGTTCCCTTTTCTCCACACCCTCTCCAGCATTTATTGCTTGTAGACTTTTGGATTGCAGCCATTCTGACTGCCGTGAAATGATACCTCATTGTGCTTTTGATTTGCATTTCTCTGATAATGAGTGAAGAAAGGGAAAACCATTTAAATTGAAGAAAGTAGGAAAACCACTAGACCATTCAGGTATGACCTAAATAAAATCCCTCATGATTATACAGTGGAAGAAAGAAATAGATTTAAGGGACTAGACCTGATAGATAGAGTCCCTGATGAACTATGGACGGAGGTTCGTGACATTGTACAGGAGACAGAATCAAGACCATCCCCATGGAAAAGAAATGCAAAACAGCTAAATGGCTGTCTGAGGAGGCCTTACATATAGCCGTGAAAAGAAGAGAGAAGAAAAGCAAAGGAGAAAGGCAAAGATATAATCATCGGAATACGGAGTTCCAAAGAATAACAAGGAGAGATAAGAAAGCCTTCTTCAGCGACCAATACAAAGAAATAGAAGAAAACAACAGAATGGGAAAGACTAGAGATCTCTTCAAGAAAATTAGAGATAGCAAGGGAACATTTCATGCCAAGATGGGCTTGATAAAGGACAGAATGCTATGGACCTAACAGAAGTAGAAGAAATTAAGAAAAGGTGGCAAGAATACACAGAACAACTATACAAAAAAGATCTTCATGATGAAGTTAATCCTGATGGTGTGATTACTAACCTAGAGCCAGACATCCTTGAATGTGAAGTCAAGTGGGCCTTAGAAAGCATCACTATGAACAAAGCTAGTGGAGGTGATGGAATTCCAGTTGAGCTATTTCAAATCCTGAAAGATGATGCTGTGCAAGTGCCGTATTCAATATGCCAGCAAATTTGGAAAACTCAGCAGTGGCCACAGGACTGGACAAGGTCAGTTTTCATTCCAATCCCAAAGAAAGGAAATGCCAAAGAATGCTCAAACTATCACATAATTACACTTTATCTCACAAGCTAGTAAAGTAATACGCAAAATTCTCCAAGTCAGGCTTCAGCAATACATGAAGACTAAACTTCCTGATGTTCAAGCTGGTTTTAGAAAAGGCAGAGGAACCAGAGATCAAATTGCAAACATCCACTGGATCATAGAAAAAGCAAGAGAATTCCAGAAACACATCTATTTCTGCTTTATTGACTATGCCAAAGTCATTGACTGTGTGGATCACAATAAACTGTGGAAAATTCTGAAAGAGATGGGAATACCAGACCACTTGACCTGTCTCTTGAGAAACCTATATGCAGGTCAGGAAGCAAGATTTACAACTTGACATGGAACAACAGAGTGGTTCAAAAAAGGAAAAGGAGTACGTCAAGGCTGTATATTGTCACCCTACTTATTTAACTTCTATGCAGAATATATCATGAGAAACACTGGGCTGGAGGAAGCACAAGCTGGAATCAAGATTGCTGAGAGAAATATCAATAACCTCGGATATGCAGATGACAACACCCTTATGGCAGAAAGTGAAGAGGAACTAAAAGCCTCTTGATGAAAGTAAAAGAGAAGAGTGAAAAAGTTGTCTTAAAGCTCAACATTCAGAAAACGATGATTGTGGCATATGGTCCCATCACTTCATGGGAAATAGATGGGGAAACAGTGGAAACAGTGTTACACTTTATTTTTTGGGGGTTCCAAAATCACTGCAGACGGTGAGTGCAGCCATGAAAGTGAAAAATGCTTAGTCCTTGGAAAAAAAGTTATGACCAACCTAGAGCATATTGAAAAGCAGAGACATTACTTTGCTAACTAAGGTCTGTCTAGTGAGGGCTATGGTTTTTCCAGTGGTCATGTATGGATGTGAGAGTTGGACTGTGAAGAAAGCTGAGCACTGAAGAAGTGATGCTTTTGAACTGTGGTGTTGGAGAAGACTCTTGAGAGTCCCCTGGACTGCAAGGAGATCCAACCAGTCCATTATGAAGGAGATCAGTCCTGGGATTTCTTTGGAGGGAATGATGCTGAAGCTGAAGCTCCAGTACTTTGGCCACCTCATGCGAAGTGTTAACTCATTGGAAAAGACTCTGATGATGGGAGGGATTGGGGTAGGAGGAGAAGGGGACGACAGAGGATGAGATGGCTGGATGGCATCACTGACTCGATGGATGTGAGTCTGAGTGAACTCTGGGAATTGGTGATGGACAGGGAGGCCTGGCGTGCTGTGATTCATGGGGTCGCGAAGAGCCAGACAGGACTGAGTGACTGAACTGAACTGAACTGAACTGATAATGAGTGATGTTGAGCATCTTTTCATGTGTTTGTTAGCCATCTGTATATCATCTTTGGAGAAATGTATATTCAGTTCTTTGGACCTTTTTTTGATTACGTCATTTATTTTTCTGGAATTGAGCTGCAGGAGTTGCTTGTATATTTTTGAGATTAATTCTTTTTCAGTTGCTTCATTGGTATTATTTTCTCCCATTCTGAAGGCTGTCTTTTCACCTTGCTTATAGTTTCCTTTGTTGTGCAGAAGCTTTTAATTTTAATTAGGTCACATTTGTTTATTTTTGCTTTCATTTCAAATATTCTGGGAGATGGGTCATATTGGATCCTGCTGTGAGTTATGTCAGAATGCGTTTTGCATATATTCTCCTCTAGGAGTTTTATATTTTCTGGTCTTACGTTTAGATCTTTAATCCATTTTGATTTTATTTTTTGTGTGTATGGTGTTAGAAAGCTTTAACTAATCTACTTGCCTTGATTTTCTTTTTCCTTTTTTAATTGATTTTTTAATTGGAGGGTAATTGTTTTACAATATTGTGTTAGTTTCTACCATACATCAGCATGAATCAGTCATAGGTATACATATATCACCCCAGTCTTGAATCTCCCTCCTATCTCCCACCTCTTTAGGTTGTCGAGAACACTGTGTTGAGCTCTCTGTGTCATACAGGAAACTTCCACTGGTAAACTGTGTTCCTACAATAAAGTAAGCTAGAGAAAATTCAGAAAATTATATTAAGAAAATTCCTATTAAGAAAATTGTAAGGAGAAAATGCATTTTCAGTCCTATACTATACTTATTGATACTCTAAGTTTGTGTTGTCTGTTTATAAGATGAATCATCCATCAGTAAATATATGAATATTTTCTCAAATGATGCTGTAAAATACTGTTCAGTTCAGTTCAGTCACGCAGTCGTGTCTGACTCTTTGTGACCCCATGAATCGCAGCACGCCAGGCCTCCCTGTCCATCACCAACTCCTTGAGTTCACTCAGACTCACTCCATTGAGTCAGTGATGCCATTCAGCCATCAAATCCTCTGTCGTCCCCTTCTCCTCCTGCTCCCAATCCCTCCCAGCATCAGAGTCTTTTCGAATGAGTCAACTCTTTGCATGAGGTGGCCAAAGTACTGGAGTTTCAGCTTTAGCATCATTCCTTCCAAAGAAATCCCAGGGCTGATCTCCTTCAGAATGGACTGGTTGGATCTCCTTGCAGTCCAAGGGACTCTCAAGAGTCTTCTCCAACACTACAGTTCAAAAGCATCACTTCTTCAGCGCTCAGCCTTCTTCACATACCAACTGTCACATCCATACATGACCACTGGAAAAACCATAGCCTTGACTAGATCGACCTTAGCCAGCAAAGTAATGTCTCTGCTTTTGAATATGCTATCTAGGCTACTCATAACTTTTTTTCCAAGGAGTAAGTGTCTTTTACTTTCATGGCTGCACTCACCATCTGCAGTGATTTTGGAGCCCACTGAGGTTATTGATATTTCTCCTGGCAATCTTGATTCCAGCTTGTGTTTCTTCCAGTCCAGCGTTTCTCATGATGTACTCTGCATAGAAGTTAAATAAGCAGGGTGACCATACACAGCCTTGACGTACTCCTTTTCCCATTTGAAACTAATCTGTTGTTCCAGATCCAGTTCTAACTGTTACCCCCTAATCTGCATACAGATTTCTCAAGCGGCAGGTCAGGTGTCTGGTATTCCCATCTCTTTCAGAATTTTCCACAGTTTATTGTGATCCACACAGTCAAAGGCTTTGGCATAGTCAATAAAGCAGAAATAGATGTTTTTCTGGAATTCTCTTGCTTTTTCCATGATCCAGTGGATGTTGGCAATTTGATCTCTGGTTCCTCTGCCTTTTCTAAAACCAGCTTGAACACCTGGAAGTTCACGGTTCACATATTGCTGAAGCCTGGCTTGGAGAATTTTGAGCATTACTTTACTAGCATGTGAGATGAGTGCAATTGTGCGGTAGTTTGAGCATTCTTTGGCATTTCCTTTCTTTGGAATTGGAATGAAAACTAACCTTGTCCAGCCCTGTGGCCACTGCTGAGTTTTCCAAATTTGCTGGCATATTGAGTGCAGCACTTTCACAGCATCATCTTTCAGATTTTGAAATAGCTCCACTGGAATGCCATCACCTCCACTAGCTTTGTTTGTAGTGATGCTTTCTAAGGCCATCTTGCCTTCACATTCCAGTATGTCTGGCTCTAGCTGAGTGATTACACCAATGTGATTATCTTGGTCCTGAAGATCTTTTTTTGTATAGTTCTTCTGTGTATTCTTGCCCCCTCTTCTGAATATCTTCTGCTTCTATTAGGTCCATACCATTTCTCTCCTTTATCGAGCCCATCTTTGCCTGAAATGTTCCCTTGCTATCTCTAATTTTCTTGAAGGTATCTCTAGTCCTTCCCATTCTGTTGTTTTCCTCTATTTCTTTGCATTGATTGCTGAAGAAGGCTTTCTTATCTCTTCTTGCTATTCTTTGGAACTCTGCATTCAGATGCTTGTATCTTTCCTTTTCTCCTTTGTTTTTCACCTCTCATCTTTTCACAGCTATCTGTAAGGCCTCCCCAGACAGCCATTTTGATTTTTGCATTTCTTTTCCATGGGGATGGTCTTGATCCTTGTCTCCTGTACAATGTCATGAACTTCATTCCATAGTTCATCTGTCACTCTATCTATCAAATCTAGGCCCTTAAATCTATTTCTCACTAGCACTGTATAATCATAAGGGATTTGATTTAGGTCATACTCGAATGTCTTGTGGTTTTCCCTATGTTTTTCAATTTGAGTCTGAATTTGGTAATAAGGAGTTCATGATCTGAGCCACACTCAGCTCCTGGTCTTATTTTTGTTGACTGTATAGAGCTTCTCCATCTTTGGCTGCAAAGAATATAATCAATCTGATTTCGGTGTTGACCATCTGGTGATGTCCATGTGTAGAGTCTTCTCTTGCGTTGTTGGAAGAGGGTGTTTACTATGACCAGTGTGTTTTCTTGGCAAAACTCTATTAATCTTTGCCCTGCTTCATTCCTCATTTCAAGGCCAAATTTGCCTGTTACTCCAGGTGTTTCTTGACTTCCTACTTTAGCATTCCAGTCCCCTATAATGAAAAGGACATCTTTTTTTTGGGTATTAGTTCTGAAAAGTCTTGTATGTCTTCATAGAACCATTCAACTTCAGCTTCTTCAGCATTATTGGTTGGGGCTTAGACTTGAATAACTGTAATATTGAATGGTTTGCCTTGGAAACGAACAGAGATCATTCTGTTATTTTTGTGATTGCATCCAAGTACTGCATTTCGGACACTTTTGTTGACCATGATGGCTATTCCATTTCTTCTAAGTGTTTCCTGCCCTCAGTAATAGATATAATGGTCATCTGAGTTAAATTCACTCATTCCAGTCCATTTTAGTTTGCTGATTCCTAGAATGTCAATGTTCACTCTTGCCATCTCTTGTTTGATCACTTCCAATTTGCCTTGATTCACAGACCTGACATTCCAGGTTTCTATGCAATATTGCTCTTTATAGCATCGGACCTTGCTTCTATCACCAGTCACATCCACAGCTGGGCATTGTTTTGCTTTGGCTCCATCTTTCATTAAAATCCCTTCATTAAAATACTGTAAGATGCTAGTAATTCTAGACATCAATAATGAAAAGATATGAAAAAATTAACTTTTATTTACAAGTATAATGATTTATGCATTGATGAAAACTAGCAGTAATATAATTCCTTTATTCTAGCCTAACTTATCGGAGAAGGCAATGGTGCCTCACTTCAGTACTCTTGCCTGGAAAATCCCATGGACAGAAGAGCCTGGAGGGCTGCTGTCCATCGGGTTATTAAGAGTCGGACAGCACTGTGTTACTTCGCTTTCACTTTTCACTTTCATGCATTGGAGAAGGAAATGGCAACCCACTCCAGTGTTCTTGCTTGTAGAATCCCAGGGATGGGGGAGCCTGGTGGGCTGCTGTCTATGGGGTTGCACAGAGTTAGACATGACTGAAGTGACTTAGCAGCAGCAGCAGCAGCAGCAGCAGCAGCAGCAGCAGCAGCAGCTTAACCTATAGACTAATGAATGGATATTACAATATCTTTGACATACATTATTGCAGTCATGTTCATAGTACTGTATTGAAAGCATTGTTATGTTAAAAGCACATGTGATGAAAGGCTCCAGTTACAAAAGAGAGACATAGTGTATGGTAATATACTTCTATGAACGTGAAGTTCAGAACAATAAGAAAATCATAAAATTATTAATTTTTTAATTAAATATCACTCACCTTATGCCTATGTAAGGATGGACTAGTAACTATACATATTTCATGCATTGATAACATACCTTTTTATTTTTTTCTTTTTTTATTATAAATTTATTTATTTTAATTGGGGCTAATTACTTTACAATATTGTATTGGTAATTTAAAAAGTTTTCTTGGCTATACAGTTCATTTATGAGTTTTTTCAAATTGACACAAATCTCCAAATTTTTTTCAAATATATTTATCAAAATTAAATCCACATATAGGTGGACCTGCAAGGTTCAAACCCATGTTGTTCAAGGATCAACTGTAGTACAAAGTTGAGGAAAGCACTGAAGGAGAATGGAATTGAACTGAAAAGAAGCAGTAATTTAGGGAGACAGCTGTGAGCTTAGGCATAGAGAAAGAGAGTGAGTGTAATTGACGTGCAAGATTCATTTCATTTCTATAAGATACTGTGCTGAGTTGAGTGCCACTATGCTCAGAGGGCCAGGTTATTGTAGGGATGAACTAAACTTATAACGGAGGGTTACAGATGAGTCAGGAGGTGGAAGGAAGATACGGTAAAGCTTCAATAATGACTTTAGCCAGTAAGAGTTTTGTGAAGGCCATGCCAAAAGGAAGAGCTATTGAGTTATGAGCGAAGC
This sequence comes from Ovis aries, assembly GCF_016772045.2. NCBI lineage: Eukaryota > Metazoa > Chordata > Mammalia > Artiodactyla > Bovidae > Ovis > Ovis aries. Next base: position 78,725,874 of record NC_056059.1, read on the forward strand.
AGTAAAAAGGTCTTGAGTGTGTAGTCTGCTAACACCAACCTTAAATACCAACTGAAAGAACCAAGAAGAAAAGGAGTATTGCAGTAGAGCTCAGAGCAGCCATTGGACTGTTTGCTGATGCAATGACATGCTTCTCGTAGCCAGTGAGGTTACCTTGTTCCCCACATTTATCTAACTATTGAATAAGAACAGAAATTTGGTAAGAAACATAAATAAGAGAAACTGAGTTGTTGCTGAATTGAAAGACTGATTCATTACATTTTAAAAATATTTGGTTTGACTAAAAAGTGAGTTGGAGTTAAGTAAATACAGTTTTACCTGCTCCATTAAGGATGGGAAGTGAGGTCACTCAGTTGGGTCTGAATCTTTGTGACCCCATGGACTGCACCCCACCAGGCTCCTCCATCCATGGAATTTTCCAGGCAAGAGTACTGGAGTGGGTTCCCATTTCCTTCTCCATAGGATCTTCCCCACCCAGGGATTGAACCCGGGTCTCCCACATTGAAAGCAGATGCTTTTACCATCTGAGCCACAATAGGGACCTGGGAAGAAGATCACATCATTATTAAAGATTTATATTATTTCTGATCATCTAATTTTGGTATAAGTCACTTTTAAGCTCCATTACACAGCAAAGTTTAAAATATGTATGTAAATATTTATACATCTATTAAAATATAGTAGTTACATAAGTATATATGTGAATGCACACAGACATACACAAACACAAAAGAAATCCTGCTACTCTATCTAATATTACAACATAATTAGTTCTCTTTTCAAGAGTTGTTTGAAAGTATGCATTTAAAAACATTATGTTTGTATTGTGAAATATAAATATCTATACATTTATGAATAAATTCACACTTTAGAAGCCTACTATATATTCCTTCTTAGTCATAATCCTCTCGCTACACCAAGATGTCATTATAAACATGCTTTTATAAAATTATTTTCTAACTTCTATGTACACTTTATCACCTATATGTGTGCTGTGTGCTAAGTGGCTTCAGTCGTGTCTTACTCTTTGCAACCCAATGGACTGTAACCCACCAGGCTCCTCTGTCCATGGCATTCTCCAGGAAAGAATATTGGAGTGGTTGCCATGCCCTCCTCGCCCACTCCAGTACTCTTGCCTGGAAACTCCCATGGATGGAAGAGCCTGGTAGGCTGCAGTCAATGGGGTCGCTGAGAGTTGGACACGACTCAGTGACTTCACTTTCACTTTTCATTTTCATGCATTGAAGAAGGAAATGGCAACCCACTCCAGTGTTCTTGCCTGGAGAATCCCAGGGATGGCAGAGCCTGGTGGGCTACCGTCTATGGGGTCGCACAGAGTCGGACACGACTGAAGCGACTTAGCAGCAGCAGCAGCATGCCCTCCTCTAGGGGATCTTCCTGACCCAGGGATTGAACCCATGTCTCTTACATCTCCTGCATTGGCAGTCAGGTTCTTTATCACTAGTGCTACCTGGGAAACCCTTATCACCTATGTGTATTTCCCTAAATAATATGGTATAGTTTTGCTGTTTTGATATTTATATCATGAAATCATACTGTATTATTAGTTTGTATCCTGCTTTTTTACCCCAATGTTTTCTTAAATATGTAATCCATTGTATTGCATGGAAGCTATAGCTAGTATTTTTATAGGTACATACAATAGTGATAATTTTTGACTCTATCAGAAATCTTTTATTCTATTATGAGTGACATGGTTATTTTCAGTACTTTGCTGTCATAAACCACACTCTTTTGATCATTCTTGTGTGTGTGTGTGTGTGTGTGTGTGTGTGTGTGTGTAAGTTGCTCAGTCGTAGCCAACTCTTTGTGACCCCCTGGGTTATAACCTGCCAGGCTCCTCTGTCCATGGGATTCTCCAGGCAAGAACACTGGAGTGGGTTTCCATTTCCTTCTCCAGGGGATCTTCCCAACCCAAGGATCAAACCCGGGTCTCCTACATTACAGGCAGATTCTTTACCAGCTGAGCCACTAGGGAAGCACAAGGAATGTCAAACTATTTCCAAAATGAATTCTACAAACCAAATCATGCTTGGAAATTTTTTAGTTAACTATGTTATGTGTGGTTTGTGTATCCATTCCTCTAGTTTGGAATGTAGGTTGTTTTCTTTCTTTATGATTACATATGATTCTACAATGAATTTCTTTGTGAACTTTGCATACTGCGCCCAGGTTTCTGTTTCTTTCCCTGTAACAAACTCTTAGATTCAAAATTATTTTTCTCAAAAGTTGAAACCATTTTGGTAAACAGTTAATGATTTTTGAGGTTTTTGATATAATTTTTGTGTTTAAATACACTCTTATTTGGGACACTTCGCATATATCTTTATTCCCTTGTTCCTTTGTGAAGCATAGTGCTGTTACTGGAAGTCTGTGGTACAATAGCATTGAAGAAGAAATAGATTTGGCAGAATCATATGTATTATTTATATATTTCCTTATGAATATATGCTATTTCTTATAAATAAGGACATTTCTTAGAATAGTAGAAATGTTTTTCATTATATACTGTATTTATGTTCCTGAAAACTTTTTGAAAAATTATGCACAATTTCTAGGGGTGTCTTTTGTTCAAGAAAAAAGGCTCATGTCAAAACATTTTTGTGTCTTGTTCTGATGTACCAAACAGTCACACATTTCTGCTCTGACTAGAGCTAAGCAAAGCATTAAATGTAAAATATACTTGGAATCAAATGAAAGCTTAAATAATACTAAAAAGTTCCTAAATATATATCATATCTGCAACTATGCTGTGCTGATTTAAAATGGTATTGGCTATTCTTAAACATATTATAAACATTTTAAAATAACCACACAAATTTTATGAAATTCTTTGAGATTTTTTTTCCAGCTATATTTTGTTTTGGATGCACAGTTATTTTTAAAGGAAGATCATGCAAAAAAGTACATTATGAACAAAGCATACTGCAAAAAATAAAACAAAATAAAACAATAGCCATGCTAGGGGCTAGGGATTAACCTCCAAGGGAAAGGTAAATCTACTGAGACTATATAAGATGGGACTTCACTAATGCCCGTCTATTTTATTTGGATTGAATTGGCCTACAACTAGAGCTGCGTTAACCAGAGCCCTCAATTTATTTTTTTTCCTTTTAGAAGTGTCCTGAATGATTTGGTTTTAAGTTGCCTGGGATTGTGAGAAACAAAATCCTCCCCCATTAAAACTGCATGGTGTTTATGACCACTACAAGGATAGTTTAAATAACAATGAAAAAAGTTGACTTATGAAAAATAAAGCTGGTTAATTACACCAAATGGGCTTAATGTAAAAACCACAGGTGTCTCTTTTACAAGTTTTTGTTGAGCTCTTGCCCATAGCATGTTTATATGACATGGATGGAGCTGAAATCTTTACTGTGGCCAGCTTTAAATGGGAAACATTTGTTTTACCTCCATTACAGTTCAGACCACATGTGATGTCATAGAAATGACACAGCCTATGAAAGCTTGTTTCTGCCTTGAGGAATACAACATCTGCTTCATTATTTATGGAATTAAAATAAAACAATTTCATTAATGTCCTGGCAAATAACTCATTTGCTATATATTTTAAGTAGAAATATAAAGGGATTTAATCTATAGTTCTTATTATTTTAGGCTTCCCAGATACCTCTATGGTAAAGGATTCACCTGCCAAGTGGGAGAGGCAGGTTCAATCCCTGGGTTGGGAAGATCCCCCGGAGAAGGAAATGACAACCCACTCCTCCAGGTTTCTTGTCTGGGAAATCCCATGGACAGGGGATCCTGGTGGGTTACAGTCCAATGATGGCAAAGAGTTGGACATGACTTAGGAACTAAACAGCAGCAACAACGTTCATTTTATTTTGCGTTTAGAAATCTATGATTTCAGAAGCAGTAAGATATATTTAGTAAAAATCTTCTTGCTAAAATAACCTTAATTACAGTGGATATCCATAAACTTATAAATGAGATGTGCATTGCTTTATATTCTAGGACCTAAAATATTTCCTTAAGTGTGCATATACATTTTCACAGTATCATTTCATTTGCAGGTTTTAAAATTTAATTTATTTTAGTGATGCTCATCTCTTACAAGTGTAATGTATTCTGTTCAGAAGACCTTTGAATTGCAGAAGGATTGAGAATGTCTGTTTTTCTCTTTGCCTAACTCCTGACACATATATTTTCTTGATATATTTTTCATGGATATGATAAGCTTTCAAATCTCCTTACTTTTTGTACTTAGAGTTTAGGTTAGTTTGCTGGGATCCTTGTTTTTCTAAATTAAACTGGCATCTAATCTTCTTGTATTTGAGTAGTTAGTACTTCTGGACTATAGTCAGATTTAGAATAGAATATTTCCGATCAAGGAGGTAGCCAATGAACCCCACAAATTACCCTATTTGGAGTAGAGAGAACAGCAAAACATACATACATTGCCAATTACTTTTCAATTAAAACATTACATCATAAACAATCTAAAATTTACTAAATATGATAACACTATTTCAGGTACCATACTGAATCTGTGCACAGATTGTAATGAACTATGGATTCCCTTATATAGTCATAAGTGTGCATCTATTGTTTTTTTATATTTATCAGGAAAAAAATCTGTGCAAGCTGTTTCAGTTTGATTATCTTTTATATTAGTTTTATGGTAATGCTTGGAAAGCATATGTTATGTCACAAATGAAGCCCTCTGATTCTTCATCTGTTAAATCAAGCTGAAAAATCCACTCTTGTAAAGTTCAAGCTAACAGATCCTCTCTTGTAGAGTTCTTGGTGGAATTGTAGGGACTCAGTAAATGATAAAATTATGTTATCATTGTTGCATTAATATATATATTTATAACATTTCTTATCTAGAAAATATTGTTTTGCAAAAACATTTTCTTCATTGACAATCTAACTAGAAGAGCTTTGGGACTCAATCTCATGTTCAGTCCAAATATGTATATACATCAATAGCTACTTGTTGTTCAATTGCCCAGTCCTCTCTGACTCTTTGTGACCCCATGGACTGCAGCATGCCAGGCCTCCCTATCCCTCACCATCTCCTGAAGTTTGCCCAAGTTCATGGCCATTGCATTGGTGATGCCATTCAGCCATCTCATCCTCTGATGCCCTCTTCTCATTCTGCCCCCTGTCTTTCCCAGAATCAGAGACTTTTCCAATGAGTCAGCTGTTCATATCAGATGACCAAAATACTGGAGTTTCAGCTTCAGCATCAGTCCTTCCAATTAGTATTCGGGGTCGATTTCCCTTAAGATTGATTGGCTTGATATCCTTACTGTCCAGTGGATTCTCCGGAGTCTTCTCCAGCACCACAGTTCAAAGGCATCAATTCTTTGGTGCTCCACCTTTACGGTCCAGCTCTGACAACCATATGTGACTACTGGGAAGACCATAGCCTTGACTATACAGAACTTTGTCAGCAGAGTAATAATTCTTCTTTTCAACACTAATAGCAACTAGTATGACCCAGATCTTAATATATTTTAAGAAAAATTTTACATAACTTTATTTCCATCAGAAGATATCTCTATCTTGTCATTATTTACATTTTAAAAAAGAGAAATCCTGCTTATTAAAGACAATAAATATAAAATTTCCCAATTAATCATTATCTTAGCAGATAGAGTTTATTTAGTACCTATTACATTGTGAATATGCTATGGTACATATAATAAACTTATCATTGATAATACTTACAAATAATATATCATTTTCAATATGATAAAAGTGAGAGTTGAGGAAGTTATATAATTTGTTCAGACAGACCAAAATGTGAACTGAAATAACTTTGTCTGACTTCTGCTTTTCAGATTTTTCTAGAAATGCAGGCATCTTCTTTCATTGAGGTTGACTCAACTAGGAAACTGACACATATAGATTTTTCTAAACCTAAATCTATTTACCTGCATTTGGAAGGTTTAACATAAAAACACCTTAATATTGCTTAATCTGTTCTGTGCTACAGCAATACTCAATTGACTCAGTTTTCTTTCTTTTTTTTTTTTTTTTTTTTTAGGATGTTACTAATAACAGTAGAGCTTTGCTCAGCAACAACAAATTATTCCAGTCAAAATACATTCTGTATTCTCCTTTAAAGAGTAAGCCTATAGAAAATTGAACTATACAAATACTGCAACATAGTTAAGACTTTAAATGTATCTAATGAAAATAGCATTTGATATTTCATTTGCTACAGAATTACAGGACTTTAGAAGTCAAAGAGTTACCATAAATTAGTTCAAACTCAAGACTGAGTCCCAGAGGATCTGTAAAGAACTAGGACTAGAATACAAGTCTTATGCACGTAAATGGTGTCCACTTACAAAGTTGAGGTTAATATCTGAATGTGTTAAAATTCAGGCTGAATGTTAGGTTCATTTGTATTTTTTTTCTTTTATTTTTTAGTACTCATTAAATGCCTTCCATTATGTCATATATTTCAGGTAATGGAAACCAGTGATGAATAAAATAGATAAGGTCCCCACTCTTATGGAGCTTATTCTTTAATGGAAGGGAATACACTTCACAAGCAAGAGAAGAAATAAATGAAAATATATTTCAGATTTTGATAGTACAATCATGAAAAGTACCTGAAGATTAAGGGATGTGAATGTGTATGTGTACGCATGGACATTAAGATGTGTGTGCAATACTTTAGGGAAGACTCACCCAGAGGATGTGACATGAAAACTGAGATTTCTCTGAAAAGGTACTATTTGAGACTCAAATGATAATAGCAAGAACACTGTGTGAAAATCTGTTATCAGTATGTTTCAGAAAACACAAAGGCCCTGAGGTCTATAACAGTTTGGCGAGTTTGAATAAATAGAAATAAAGTCAATATAATTAAAAGATAATGAAGAGTGAGGCTTAGAGTTTTCATAGAGAAGGAGCCTGAGAAATAAATCTGTTTGGGAATAGAGGCTGGGAGGGTATCATGAGCCTTATAAGCATACTGTTTTTACTTTGACCATAACTTTGAGAGAGCAGATAGAGATTACAGAGAGCTTAAAAACCCCACTTTGCCTCCAATTAAAATAAATAAATTTAAATAAATAAATGAAAACAAAAACAAAAACAAAAACAACAAAAAACACTTTGACATTCACAATCTACCCCTGGAGTCTGCATGGGAAAATGTAGACAGAGGTCAGATCACATACATCTGATTGGATCATGGTGCATTTTAGGTAGTATAGATATATTCTAAGTGTAATATTAAGTGGTATAATATGTTTAATATATTTTCAAGGATCAATCTGTTACATAAAGAATTTGATAGGAAATCTATTGAGATTAACATTCTATGATTTATTCAATCATGTATTCAACATTAAGTTCCTAATATGAGCCATGCACTCTTCTAGGCACTGAGGAAATAGCAGTGAATCTGTGGCTCAGTGGTGAAAAATCTGCCTGCCAGTGCAGGAGACCTGGGTTCAATCTCTGGGTTAGGAAGATCCCTGGAGGATGAAATGGCAACCCACTCCAGTACTCTTGCTTGAAAACTCCAATGGACAGAGGAACCTGTCAGGCTACTGTCCATAGGGTTGCAAAGAGTCAGACACGACTGAGCATACACACACAGTGAGGGGCAGGGACACAAAATAAGTAATAAACACAAATATCAGGTGGTGATAAGTACTTCATTCCAAACACAAAGCAGGAGAAAAAGATAGAAAACGATGTGTCTTCTTAACTTATACAAGTGGTTGGGCCAAGAATTTTCCGATTATATGGCATTTAAGCACAGACTAAAAGGCAAGAAGAGAGTAAGTAAGCAAACATTTTTGGAAGGACATTCAAGGCAGAGGGGCACGATAAGTATATATATATTCCTTCATTTTGCCAGAAAATTGAAAAGATTCAAAATTTTGGCTTTCTTTTTCTGGCATAGATTTTGATTAGATAAATAAAATATTTATATATTACATATTTATAATTTATCTATAATATAAATTTAAATTACATTGTAAAATCTTTAGTTATTATATATTACAGCATCTAGTATACTTTGAAAAGGGCTTTGCAGTTGGTGCTAGTGGTAAATACATGCCTGCCAACTCAGGAGACATAAGAGACATGGGTTCGAACCCTGGTTTGGAAAGATCCTCTGGAGGAGTGCAGGGCAATCCACTCCAGAATTCTTGCTTAGAGAAACCCATGGACAGAGGAGCCTGGTGGGCTACAGTGCACAGGGTCACAAAGAGTCAGACACGACTGAAGCAACTTAGCACACTCGCATGCTTTGAAAAAGACACTACCACTCAGGAAAATAAGACACTACCATTCAAAAAGCAGAAGAATGAGAAACCTACAGTAGTAATTTTGAAATCCTGCTGGATAAATGTATTGTACCTCTGCCCTGGGGATAGGAAACATTCGCTATTTAGGATACAGTCCTTCATCTGCTCTAGCTTTCGAACTCATTGTTTTTCATGGTTATTGGCTTCACATGCTGAATTTTTTTTTTTTCATTTTCTATCATCTCTTTGTCCTCTTCTAAGGAATTTACTGAGGAATATGTTCTCTTTAAAGGCTGAGAAATTTGGTACCCATAAATATTTGGAGTCTCATAATTCCTCTTCAAAATTCTTAAAGAGATGAGAATACCAGACCACCCCACCTCCTGCGAAATCTGTATGCAGGTCAAGAAGCAACAGTTAGGTCCAGACATGGAACAATAGCCTGGTTCCGAATTGGGAAAGGAATACATCAACGCTGTATGTTGTCACCCTGCTTATTTAACTTATATGCAGAATACATCATGAGACACTCTTATGGCAAAAAGTGAAGAAGAACTAAAGGGCTTCTTGATGAAAGTGAAAGAGGAAAGTGAAAAAGCTGACTTAAAATTCAACATTCAAAAATGAAGATCATGGCATCCAGTTCCATCACTTCATGGCAAACAGATTGGGAAACAATGGAAACAGTGACAAACTTTATTTTCTTGTGGTCCAAAATTACTGCAGATGGTGACTGCAGCCATGAAATTAAAATAGGCTTGCTCCTTGGAAGAAAAGCTGTGGCCAACCTAAACAGCATATTAAAATGCAGAGGCATTACTTCGCCAACAAAGTTCTGTCCAGTCAAAGTTTTGGTTTTTCCAGTAGTCATGTATGGATGTGAGGGTTGGACCATAGAGAGAGCTGAGCACCAAAGAATTGATGCTTTTGAACTATGGGGTTGGAGAAGACTCTTGAGAGTCCCTTGAACTTCAAGGAGATCAAACCAGTCTATCCTAAAACACATCAGTTCAGTTCAGTCAACTCAGTTGTGTCCTACTCTTTGTGACCCCGTGGACTGCAGGGCACCAGTCCTCCGTGTCCATCACCAACTCCCAGAGTTTACTCAAACTCATGTCCATTGAGACATAGATGCCATCCAACCATCCCACCCTCTGTAGCCCCCTTCTCCTCCTGCCTTGAATCTTTCCCAGCATCAGGGTCTTTTCAAATGAGTCAGTCCTTTGCATCAGGTGGCCAAAGTATTGGAGTTTCAGCTTCAGTTTCATTCCTTCCAATGAATACTCACGACTGATTTCCTTTAGGATGGACTGATTGAATTTCCTTGCTGTCCAAGGGACTCACATCAGTCCTAAATATTCATTAGAAGGACTGATGCTGAAGCTCCAATACTTTGGCCACCTGATGTGAAGAACCGACTCATTGGAAAAGACCCTGATGCTGGGAAAGATTGAAGGCAGGAGTAGATGGGGACAGGGGATAGATGGTTGGATGACACCACTGACTCACTGGACATGAGTTTGAGCAACCTCCGGGAGTTGGTGATGGGTAAGTAAGTGCTGCAGTCCTAAGTAGCAGAGTAGGACATGACTGAGCAATTGAACTGAACTAAATAATTTGGTTTTACCATACTGGATAATAAAAAACATTCTGGTTGTGTCATTCATGCATTAATCTTTGATTAATTTGATATTTCTGTCTTTTATTGTAGATCAACATTTTTTTTCTTCATAAATATTTAAGATTAACTGAAGCTACTAGGCATAGTGAATGCAAAGATTAAGACATGTCCATAAAATTTTCCATAAAGGTGATTGATAAGAATATCAAAGTTTTAATATTGCCTAGTAAGTGCTGTGATATTAGTTGTCTTGTTCTCTGAGGCCAGTGACGAATACTACAGATAGGTTTTTACATATGGTGTTATTTTTTCTGAACCCAAATAATTAAGTAGTTATCCAGAGAAGGAAGGAGGTTCCAACAGAAAATGTATAAAAAACAGAGAGCGCTGAGATATTGACATTCATTTGGAAAAACTCTAATGAACTTTAAAGGCTAAAATTTAGCCCATATACTCATGAGTGAGAGAAGGAAAGTTGAGTTGACATAGGTATGTTAAGCAGTTTTTATTGATGATAATAGGGGAGATAATAACTGTTAAAATAAGTTCCAATCTGTTTTTCAGTCTCTAAGTTGTTTCAGGGATGAATAAAGAATTTGCAGGTAGTAAAAAGAGGAGAATGCGAAAGTGAAAGTTGCTCAGCCATGTCCAACTCTTGGCCACCCCATGGTTTGTACAGTCCAGGCCAGAATACTGGAATGGGTAGCCATTCTCTTCTCCATGGGATTTTCCCAACCTTGGGATTGAACCCAGTTTTCCTGCATTGCAGGTGGATTCTTTACCAGACAGAGGTGACATTGGAGACGGAGGGAAAAAGTAGAAATATTGACATATGTATGGACTGAATTTGAGTGATGCCAATAGGGCAATGTGGAACGAGACTGAAAATGTAGAGGAGACAAAGCTTTTTGATTGGAGAGGGTGGGACTGGGAAACAATTCTCACTTTTTTATTTCACAGAAAATATTTGAAGAAGAGGAACTGGTGTGGTATATGCAGTGAGATTATCTATGTGGTGATCCAGTGGTCTATGTTTTATTCAAATAGATGTAAGTTTAAATTTGGATACAAATGTCTCGGGCTCAAGAGAAAGAAGACCATCTATATATAGGTGATGTGAATCCATAAAATAGTTAGAGGAAAAGATACTGGTAGAGAACCACAAAATGGTAGAGAAGTAGCAGAAGGAAGAAAAGCTTTTTCATGGAAGTAAAGAGAGGAGGTGTTATTAATTGAGAAGATCATGCATGCTATTAACATCAAAGAGAAGTCAACCAAAGAGGTTTCCAATGAACTTGCCACTAGGAAGTAATTGATGACCTTCAGTTCAGTTCAGTTCAGTCACTCAGTCGTGTCTGACTCTTTGCGACCCCATGAACTGCAGCCCACCAGGCCTCGCTGTCCATCACCATCTCCTGGAGTTCACTCAAACTCATGTCCATCGAGTCAGTGATGCCATCCAGCCATCTCATCCTCTGTCGTCCCCTTCTCCTCTTGCCCCCAATCCCTCCCTGCATCAGTCTTTTCCAATGAATCAACTCTTCGCATGAGGTGGCCAAAGTACTGGAGTTTCAACTTCAGAATCAGTCCTTCCAAAGAACACCCAAGATTGATTTTTAGAATGGACTGGTTGGATCTCCTTGCACTCCAAGGGACTCTCAAGAGTCTTCTCCAACACCACAGTTCAAAAGCAGCTTTCATCACAGTCTAATTCTCATATCCATACATGACTACTGGAAAAACCATAGCCTTGACTAGACAGACCTTTGTTGGCAAAGTAATGTCTCTGCTTTTGAATATGCTATCTAGGTTGTTCATAACTTTCCTTCCAAGGAGTAAGTTTCTTTTACTTTCATGGCTGCAGTCACCATCTGCAGTGATTTTGAAGCCCCCCAAAATAAACTTAGGCACTATTTCCACTGTTTCCCCATCTATTTCCCATGAAGTGATGGGACCGAATGCCATGATCTTTGTTTTCTGAATGTTGAGCTTTAAGCCAACCTTTTCACTCTCCTCTTTCACTTTCATCAAGAGATTCTTTAGTTCTTCTTCACTTTCTGCCATAAGGGTGGTGTCATCTGCATATCTGAGGTGATTGATATTTCTCCCAGAAATCTTGATTCCAGCTTGTGCTTCTTCCAGCCCAGCATTTCTCATGATGTACTCTGTATAATAGTTAAAAAAGCAGGGTGACAATATACATCCTTGATGTACTCCTTTTCCTATTTCGAACCAGTCTGTTTTTCCATGTCCAGTTCTAACTGTTGCTTCATGACCTGTATGTAGGTTTCTCAAGAGGCAGGTCAGGTGGTCTGGTATTCCCATTTCTTTTAGAATTTTCCACAGTTTATTGTGATCCACACAGTCAAAGGCTTTGGCATAGTCAATAAAGCAGAAGTAGATGTTTTTCTGGGACTCTCCTGCTTTTTTGATGATCCAGTGGATGTTGACGATTTGATCTCTGGTTCCCAATTGTAAATAGAAAACACAGGGATCATTCATATCATATTATAAATTGTCACAACTTTTAAAAATATTATGTATAGATCCAAAGAATTTAATCTGTAGATCTGGGCTTCTTTGTTCCTAACGATGTATGGCTGGGTTAAGAGATGCATGGCTTAGTTAAGAAGAAACATTAGAGAGGAAAACTAGAGGGAAAGGATAGGTGCCAGGGCTATGCAATTTACATTCTGAACTCAGGAGTGAAAGTGTTCCACCCTTAATAGCTCCTATGATTAGGAGTCTAGAGAATGTACCTGGGTTATTCCTCAGGGCTGACATTCTGTATGGCCATACTCATTAGTCTTGTAAAATGACTAACTGCATGAGTTACATGGCTTAGTCTTTTCTCTGAAGTATGACCCATTTCCTTGCAATGTTAAAAATATATATATATATTTTACCAGAAGAAAGTTAAAAGTCTTTTTTTTTTTTTGTAAATAAGAGTTAACAGGTTTAAAATGCAAATATGCCCAGGAAAGACAGCACTTAAGTAGTTATTGGTATTAATTTAATTTTGTTTCAAAGGTTAAGTTCAATTGCAGTAAGGGGCAGACACACATTCGATTCATGAAATGAGGGATAATTGTATAAAGAAAGAGTTTAGCCTTAGAAAGGACAAGAGTAGCACTCAATTGCACCTTAGTCCCTACAGAAATTCAACAGATCAACAGAAAATAAAATCTGAAAGTACTCATGCCTTGTAGAAGCAAAACAGAGAGATCTTTATTAGCTGTAACTTTCTTCTTTTTTTTTGTTTTGCTTGCTTTTAACCAGTCTCACTTCATATAATGACATTTTCATACCAGAGATTTGTCAATGTACAAAAGAATTTGTCATAAGAATTGCATCCTGAAACCACATTTTGTTTTGCATATCTAATAAAGTAAATGCAAGTCATAAATACATTGGCACTTTGTCCCTCTGTCATCATAATAGGGCTTTTTATAATTTTCTAATCCTTCACATACTGACTATAATAATAGCTATTTCCAAGTGAAGAATGCACTATCCCAAATGACCACAATTTGAAATGCAAATATAATTCCCTGATGTATAATAGTACACTTCATTGTTAGAAAGGGCTGTCTCTGATTTCCATTTCTGCCTCTTACTAAGCTTTTAGACATTTGGTAAATTATGGATCCTAAGCCTCAGTTCTCATGTATACTGACTAGACATTTCTTGCAGTTTTAATGAATATTGAATAATAAGCATATGTAGTACATAGTAAATACCTAGTAAATGTTAGTGAAGAGCAAGAAACCTGCCTGTAATAAAGCAGTGAGTTGCTTGCTTTTAATAGTAGAATGATATTTATTGCCTATTAGTGTCATTTGGAAAACGATCTTTTTCCTGAATTTAAAATAGGTTGGAAAGAATAACTACAAAGCCAGATTTTTTTTTTTACTGTATATAAATGCATAATATGTATGCATACATATATATGTGGAATGGATTTAGTAGTAATGCAAAATTCTCAGTAATTATCAGTTTCAAGATCTTGCTTAACCATGATAACATCTTTGCCATAAAACGCTTATTTTCTGCATGTTATTTTACTTTCTAATAAATAGTGGTAAGTGTTCAGAAAGGAAACAGAACTGGGCTTCTGGAAATGGTAACGTTAGTGACAAAGTCTATTGAAAGCATTAGGTAGACAATGCTTGAATCAGGCAAATTTGTTTGGTGGAAGCAAGGGTAAACATGCCTGATATCCACTTGCTGAGATTAGTTCTGGGCCTTAATTTGTATCCAGTAAACTAATACTTTTAAGTTATTGGAAGAAAAAAGACCTCAAGAGATTGTTGATTCCTGCTTTTGTAGAATCTACCTATTCATACTAGAAAAGCATAAATCTTAGAGAAATGAAAACAGACTATTTTGTAATACTTTTAGACTATGAGTTAATTTTTAAATAAATTTTTTTTTGGTAAGAAAAACAGTCTTCCTATATAACCAATGTATTTTATAACTCACCATTTATTATTTATTAACTACTACATTCTATGCATTTTTTGTATCATGGTTGCATTAGTTACTTACTGTAAATTTTTTTTTTAATTGAAGTACAGTTGACAAAATATTGTATTAGTTTCTGGTGTACATCATAGTAATTTTATTTTTTGTAGAATTATTTTCCTTATAAAGTTATTATAAAATGTTGTCTATATTTCCTGTGCCCTCCTTGTTATTTATTGCACACCTAATAGTTGGACCTTGCCATTCCCTCATCTATCTTGCCCCTTCCTCTTCCTCTCTCCTTACTGGTAACCACTAGTTTATTTTCTATACCTGTGAGCCTGTTTCTATCTTTTGTTCATTCATTTGTTGGTGTTATTGTTCTTAATAATTAGATTCTGCATAATAAGTGATATCAGATAGTATTTGTCTTTTTCTAGCTGACTTATTTCACTAAGCATGATACCCTCCAGGTCGATCCATGTTGTCACAAATGGCAAAATTTCATTCTTTTTTCTGGTTGAGTGGTGTTTCATTGTATAGATATATACCACATCTTCTCTATCCATTAATCTGTTGATGGACACTTGGGTTGTTTTCATATCATGGCAATTATAATTAATGTTGCTGTGAACATTGGGATACAGATTTCTTAGTCTTGCTTTACTGATGATCAGTTTAAAGCTCAGATAGTTTAAAATTTTGGCTAGAAAGCAAAATTAGTGGCAAAGCAGAGTTTCACTGCATTTACATTCTCTTTTTGTTTCTTTGTAACAGTAGATAACTGGTTTTCTAAAACCATTTAATTAATATTCTTATATGAACTATTTCCAGTCATTTTTCCTTCTTATTGAGGAAAATGTTTGCAGTGCAAATAGAAACATATCTATGCCTTTTTTTAAGGAAGTATATATTAACTCAGTGGGACATTCAGTTGAAACTTTTTTCCTAATATTGGTAATGCATATTCATGATATACTTCACTCTTCAGGAACAAAGTACAATTTAACATTGTTGTTAACATTTAGATTTGAAATTCAACAGACTTGAAATCAGGAATTAGTCACATCACTTCCTAAGTAAATTGCTAGGTAAATTTTGCTGTTTCCTAATCTATATAAACCACATTTTTCTCACATGGAAAATAACTATAATAATATCTCATTAAAAGTGCATGCGTGCTTAGTCATTTCAGTCATGTCCGACTCTGCAACCCCATGGACCATGGCCAGCCAGGATCTTCTGTCCATGGGATTCTCCAGGCAAGAGTACTAGAGTGGGTTGCCATTTCCATCTCATTAAAAGTATTATTAAAGAGAACACTACAGGTAAAGCAAAAGGTAAGCATGTAACAAATGGTACCATTTGTATTGTCCTTAAACTTCAGAAACTTGATTTAGTCAAAGGCCAAACTACATTTGTTTTCTCTTTTACAACTCATTTTTTTAACAACAAAATAAAATATATTTCATTTCTCCAAACTCACCATTTCTTTCTTTCGGAACTATCCAAATGCTCAAATGTAATAGCCAGGGAGTTACAGTATTTCTCGAAATCAGGGGTAGCAAATAATTCATCTGTAAAGTCCAGAAGTAAATATTTTAGACTTAGCTGGCCATGTGGTCAGTTGTAAATACTCAGCTCTATCATTGTAACATAAAGGTAGCCATGGATAATATGTAAACCAAGAGTATGACTGTTTTAAACTTTATTTTCAAAAACAAGGTGTTGGTGTATTTGGCGTGTGGGTCATAATTGGCTACCTCTGATATGAATTACTGATAAATAAGCAGCGATGTTTACTGCTATTCAGCATATACATAATCACTTGTGCCAGTGTGCTCAGTCATTAAGTTGTGCCAGACTCTGTGCTTGTAGCCCACCAGTCGCCTCTGTCCATTGCATTCTCCAGGCAAGAATACTGGAGTGAATTGCCATTTCCTTCTCCCTAGAATCTTCCCAACCCAGGGATCAAAAGCCAGTTTCCTGCATTGGCAGGCATATTCTTTACCATTGTACTTATGCACAAACATTTAAAAATACTACATACACTAATTATTTACTTAAAAAAGATTATCTGCTTTTATCAATTGACACTGTTGTATGCATTATTGTGTCTCTTTTTTAATGTAATTGTGGATTTAGAGTAAAGGGCTCTTAATAAGGGAGTGATGTAATTAAAAAAAAGGAAATATCCATTATTAAAATTATCTAGATCAAATGCATTCTTTCTAATCATGGTATACCTTTCAGTAATACTTGGCTGAATATTCTATTATTCTTTTATGGTTGGACATTCAAAAGTTATCCTGTTTTGTTATGTTGTTTAGATCCAAGAATTATAAATGTATCATCAAAGTTTAGAAACATTTAAATTTTATTACATTTTAAATATCATCTTGTGATTTAGGGCATTAATATTCAGAAAATGAGGACAACCCACAGTGGCTTCAAAACTAACTGTTCACTGCTTATTTCACATTTGTAAAGTGCTATGGGGGCTATGGTACGGATCTGACAGAAACAGAATATATTAAGAAGAGGTGTCAAGAATACACAGAAGAACTGTACAAAAAAGATCTTCATGACCCAGATAATCACAATGATGAGATCACTCACCTAGAGCCAGTCATCCTGGAGTGCGAAGTCAAGTGGCCTTAGGAAGCATCAGTACGAACAAAGCTAGTGGAGGTGATGGAATTCCAGTTGAGCTATTTCAAATCCTAAAATATGATGCTGTGAAAGTGCTGCAGTCAATATGTCAGCAAATTTGGAAACTCAGCAGTGGCCACAGGACTGGAAAAGGTCAGTTTTCATTCCAATCCCAAAGAAAGGCAATGCCAAAGAATGCTCAAACTACTGTACGACTGCACTCGTCTCACATGCTAGTAATGTTCAAAATTCTCCAAGCCAGGCTTCAACAATACATGAACCATGAAATTCCAGATGTTCAAGCTAGATTTAGAAAACTCAGAGGAACCAGAGATCAAATTGCCAGCGTCCTTTGGATGATCGAAAGAGTAAGAGAATTCCAGAAAAAACATCTATTTCTGCTTTATTGACTATGCCAAAGCCTTTGATTGTGTGAGTCACAATAAACTGGAAAATTATTCAAAAGATGGGAATACCAGACTGCCGGGGTCCAGCCCCGGTGGATCCAGGAAATTCGAAGGTGGGGATGGAGTCGGCGTCTTTGGAAATAACTTATTTAATTACAGATAGAGAGGGATTAGAAAATTAGCAGGGAAAAAGAGGCTGAATAACTTGGTTCACATGGCGTACCAATCACCACCTACATAGGCCGCAGGCGTCTTCCCGTTCTCTCGAAGGAGAGGAGGCACTGAGGACTCTCCGGTCCAATCTTAGAAGCCCAGGCAAAATTAATAGGCTTGATGGGTACCCACGCACCAGATGGGAATTCGGTCAGAAAATAGTAGGAGAGAAAAAGGGGCTGAATAACTTGGTTTATGTGGGATACCAATAAAATTCCAAGACAAGGAATTTGCACCATCTACGTTGGGCCACCAGTGCCACTTGAATATTGGAAGGTGCCCCTCCTTGGGCTCCTTCTTGTGTGGGCTTGAAAACCAGGGCAAATAAGTAGACTTGGAGGGCACCCACGCTCCAGATGGGAATTCAACCAGAAAAATGGGGAGCAGAAAAGAACGACATGAGGGAATCAGTCTTCCAAAAACTGATCTGATTTCTTTATTTTTGGGTTTGCTTATATACATTTTGCTACATATAGGGATGAATACAGAGTCACGCAGGGGTCAGCAGTCCTGACCTTTATCAAAATCAGGTGCTTCACATAAAAAGGTCTTAGGGATTTTATGATTCTTTCTTTCTGATAACCAAAAAACTTATTTTTTCCAAGGGTGTTTTTTCTCAAACCAGGCACCACCCTCCAAATAAATTTACATTCCTATAGGGTGAGGGTGTAGTGAGTTACAATCAAGAAAGGAATTTATTTAACCCAAGGTTAACATGATTAATCTTAAAGGTTAATGCTTATTTCTCCTATATGCTTAAAGGTTATTACTTATTTCTCCTATATGTTAGTTATGTTCATTATAAGGGCAGGGAATATGGAGATTTAGCAGCAAACATCAGCCCAACAAATGAAAATCCTTTCATCAATGCTCCCCTTAAGATCTATTTTGTCTTAAGATAGTGATAAAGTTACATTTTTACATAGCAAGGACACAGTGGTTTATAACAAAGTACAGTGATCTATTATAAAAGAGAAAATTCATTAACTCAAAAAGTCTATTTGTAACCTTAAAAACTACTATATTTCCTTTTCTATATTCCAAATACATTGATTAATATATTCCCAGGTGCCTATGGATATGGAGGCCTGGCGGCAATCACTGACTCAACAATGAGAAAAGCCCTATGCTAATTAAGACTCTCAAAATACTCCAAAACTCTGTGCTGTTTATGGTTGAGAGGTAGTAAACAATCATGTGCCCAGTGGCAGGAGTATGGATAATCCTGTCACACAAGCTAGTCTGTCAGCAGAGAGGTTTGACCTAAGACACCCTTGTCACACCCAGGGCAGGGAATTAGCAGCAATTATTGGCACAACAATGAAAAACCCTTCACCAATATAATTCCTAACCAACCCACTATACTAATAATTTCCAACTCCCCCAAAGAATTTGCCTTTAGTAAGTCTAAAACATCTTGTGCCTCTCAGATTGGGAGGCTGTAAACAATCACATGTGGCCGGACGAACCTATACAGGCGGGCTAGATAACCTTCAGAGGAGTCTGTAAGCTGAAACACTCTTGTCACGCCCAAGAATTTTTATTGCCTTGGAGCTGCACATTTACTCCTTCTCTAAGAGAAACGGTTATGGGGGAGAGCCTCCCGTAAAGTCAGAGGTGTAGGTGAGAGCATAAAACAGACTCTGGTTTTGGGGTAGGTGCTCGGGAACAGGGGGTTTCCTGAGGCTTGATCACACCTTTGCTTATGCCAAGCCTCCTTCCTCATGACCTTTGCCATGGGCGGAGTTCCTCACGCTGGCCCCCGGCACCAGACCACTTGACCTGCCTGTTGAGAAACCTGTATGCAGGTCAGGAAGCAACAGTTGGAACTGTACATGGAACAACAGACTGGTTCCAAATAGGAAAACGAGTACCTCAAGGTTGTATATTGTCACTCTGCTTATTTAACGTATATGCAGAGTACATCATGAGAATCGATGGGCTGAATGAAGCACAAGTTGGAATCAAGATTGCTGGGTAATGATAACCCTGTATGCGAGACAGCAAAAGAGACACAGATGTATAGAACACTCTTTTGGACTCTGTGGGAGAGGGAGAGGATAGGATTGTTTGGGAGAATGGCATTGAAACATGCATAATATCATATACGAAATGAATCGCCAGTCTAGGTTCGATGAAGGATACAGGATGCTTGGAGCTGGTGCACTGGTATGATCCAGAGGGATGGTATGGGGAGGGAGGTGGGAGGGGGGTTCAGGATTGGGAACATGTGTATACCTGTGGTGGATTCATGTTGATGTATGGCAAAACCAATATAACATTGTAAAGTAATTAGCCTCCAATTAAAATAAATAAATTTAATTTAAAAAATAAAAATAATAAAAAAGAAAGTGAAAGTGAAAAAAAGATTGCTGGGAAAATTATCAATAACCTCAGATATGCAGATGACACAACCCTTATAGCAGAAAGCGAAGAACAACCAAAGAGGCTCTTGATGAAAGTGACAGAGGAGAGTGAAAAAACTAACTTAAAACTCCAAATTCAGAAAACTAAGATCATGGCAATCTGGTCTCATCACTCGTGGCAAATAGATGAGGAAATAATGGAAACAGTGTCAGACTTTATTTTTGGGCTCCAAAATTCCTGCTGATGATTTCTGTAGCCATGAAATTAAAAGATGCTTACTCCTTGGAAGAAAAGTTATGACCAATCTAGACAGAATATTAAAAAGCAGAGACATTACTTGGCCAACAAAGGTCTGTCTATTCAAAGCTATGGTTTTTCCAGTAGTCATGTATGGATGCGAAAGTTGAACTATAAAGAAAGCTGAGTGCCAAAGAATTGATGCTTTTGAACTGTGGGGTTGGAGAAGACTCTTGAGAGTCCCTTGGACTGCAACAAGATCCAACCAGTCCATCCTAAAGGAAATCAGGCCTGAATATTCACTGGGAGGACTAATGCTGAAGCTGAAACTCCAGTACTTTGGCCACCTGATACGGAGAACTGACTCCTTGGAAAAGACCCTGATATTGGGAAAGATTGAAGGTGGAAGGAGAAGGGGATGACAGAGGATGAGATGGCTGGATAGCATCACTGACTCAATGGATATGAGTTTGAATAAACTCCAGGAATTGGTGATGGACAGGGAGGCCTGACATGCTGCAGTTCATGTGGTCACAATGAGACAGGACTGAGCAACTGAACTGAACAGATGAGGTCTAAAAATAATAATACTCAAGAACCGTGGTCTCTAAAATACTGCATGTGGAATAAAGATTTAATATTACTTTAAAAGGTCCATTGGATATTACTCATATTATGATTCTACAAATGAGAATATATGCAGGATGAAAGTGAATTTTGTTAGGGTTACTTAGCCAAGCCTTTTTGAAGCAGATGAGTTTTTAGCTGCTTTTAGCAGGAGAGAAGGAGAAAGTACAGTTAGAAATCTTTAGTTCTCAAATCTATCAACTAAGTCAAAATCCTATCACCCATTAAAAGTGCCTTCCACATATATTTTCTCAATATTTATGATAAATTTAATTTTGAAAAATTATTTATTACCATAAAGTAATTTCCTGCAGACTTTTTGAGCAAAGGTTTCATAGATAAATTTAATCTTAGTACAGTAGCCCTTTCTCCTAGGCTATATTCAGAGCTTCCACTCATTTAAAGCATATAATTTTTTATAAAAGATTGCAGCTATGAAATAGCCTCCTGTTATAAGCAAATCATAATGATGAAAAATATCACCTCTATTTTGGTACCTGTATGAAATTACCAGCAGTATTTCATATAGATGAAAAAGTGTACATTGACATTTAAATCTATTATATATTATGCCCCTTTCTATGTTTTTGATTTAGTAGTGTAAACCTTCATACAACTTTACTTTTTACTCTATGTATTATAATTATAGGGAATACATTTTATAGTATAAATTGAGCTCTTGGGTAATTTTTGTTATTGGAAACCTCTTCTGGAGGAGAAAAAGGATTTTATATTCTTGTAACCACACAGAAAGATTCCATTTTCAATTGCTCTCAGTCTCTTAATAGACAAACCTCTTCAAAAAATATTATAGGCCCTTTGAGCCAAGCTAATATTGTACTCAGGATGACTGTGTTTAAATCCAGGTTCTCAGTGTCATCTATAGTTATAACCCTAACAAGTCCTGCACAGTTGTTCCTTAAATGTCCAGAAGAAAGACCTTTTTGGTTCTCCACTGTTCTCTTCATGGTGAAGAGGTTAGCTTCACCTTTAGATGTAACCTTCTGTTTGGCAGTACTAGTTATGTACACTTTGGAATAGGTTTGTTTCTCTGTAGAATTCTTAGGGTCTGCCATTGAATAAAAGAAAAAAAAAACATTTTCAATGAAAGTTGTGTTTGTGTGGAGAATAAAATTGGAGTTTGCCTTCTATGTAGTTTTTTTTTTTTTCCCCCCTTTGAGGTTTTTTACCTGACTCTTGTTTCTACTTTTTGAAGTAGCCTGTGAAAGTTTAATAAGCGGTTTGTGAAATCCTTAAGGAATGCAAGCCTTTTTGTGTTCTGTTGTTGAAATATAGAACTGATTCTCACTTGATGTCAGAAGTGCTACCTCTATTAATAAGTTGTCAACAGTTCCAAAATACATCTTTTTGAAGAACATTTTTGAATTGGAAAAATAGACTAGAATAGGAATATAAACAAAAAAAAGTAGAACATTAGCCATTTATGATTTTTCTACTTTTGCCTAGTAGCAATACAAGACTAGGCAAAAGTTTACTTCTTTTAAACATACTTCTCCAAACTTTTTTTAATTTATAGAATTTACTTATTTGAGCAGTTTTGGATTTACAGAAAATAATGAGCTTTACAAAGAGTTCTTGTGTATTTCTCTCTCCTTCCTGCCTCCCCCCAACCTCAATAGTTTCTCTATTACTAACCTCTTGCATTAGTGTGGTACATTTGTTACAGCTGTTGAACTAATATTAACATATTATAATGAACTACAGTCAGTAGTTTACGTTAGGGTTCAGTCTTCATGTTGTATATAGTTCAATGGGTTTGGACAAATGCATAATGTCAATATTACACAGAATAGGTCTATTTTCCTATAAACACCCTGCTCTCTACCAGTACATCCTTCCCTCCCTAAATCCTGGCAGCTGCTGATCTTTTTTACTGTCTCTAATTTTACGTTTTTCAATATGTCATACAGTGAAAACCATGTAGTATGTAGTCTTTTCAATCTGGTTTCTTTCACTGGGCAATATGCATTTAAGGTTCCACAATGTCTTTTCTTGGTTTGATAGGTCACTTATTTTATCATAGAATAGCATTTTATCGTATGGATTTATCACAGTTTATCCATTCACCTATTGAAAGTCATTTTGGTTGCATCCAATTAGGGGCAATTATGGTAAAACTGCTCTAAGCATTTGTGTGTGGGATTTTGTTGATTTAGGTAAATACTTAATGAGTCTGATTGCTCAATCATGTGGTAAAACTATGCTTAGTTTTGTAAACAAAAACCTTGCTAAACTATCTTTCAAAGTGGCAGTATCATTTTGCAGTCCCACCAGCAAAGAATGACAGCTGTTGGTGCATATTCTCACCACCATTGGTGTTGTCATTGTTTTTGATTTTAGCCATTCTGTAGGTGTGTGCATGCATGCATGCTAAATCACTTCAGTTGTGTCCGTCTCTATGCAACGTTATGGACAGCAGCCCACCAGGCTTATTATTATTATTATCTTATTATTTTAATTTGCAATTCCCTACTGACATATAGTATTGAGCATCATTTCATATGCTTATTTCCATTTGGATACCTTCTTTCATGAGGTGATTGTTCAGATTGCCTGCCTACATTTTAATTGTGTTGCCTGTTTTCTTATTATTGAGTTTCCAGATTCTTGCAGATTTGAGGGATATGAATCCTATTTTGCAGATATTTTCTTCTATTGTGTGACTTGTCTTTTCTTTTTTTTTTCTATTTTCTTTTATTTTTTAATATATAAATTTATTTATTTTAATTGGAGGTTAATTACTTTACAAAACAGTGTCTTTGCAAAGTAGACACAAAATCAGGTTAAAAAACCATTATAAATTTTAATGAAGTACAGCATAAGTTTTTTTCTTCATGAATCATTTGTTTGGTATTATATCTAAAAATTCATTGCAAACCCAAAGTCACCTTGATTTTCTACTCTCTTATCTTCTAAAACATCATTCTTTTGCATAAACAATTCAGTAATAAGGAAACAAAAACAGTTTTCTTTCTTGCTTTCTAATATAAAAGGTTTTTTTTTTTGTCTAATTGCATTAAATAGGAGTTTCAGAATGATTTTCTATCAGAGATCTGAGAAGGGACATCCTTACTTGGTTCCTCATCTTAAGGGAAAATCATCTAGTATCTATCTATAAAATATGTTACTTTTAGTGTTTTTGGTGGGTGTTCCTTGCGAAGTTGAGGAAGTTCCCTCTACTTAATATGGAGCCTACAAGGGGAGAATATATTTTCTTGCTTTTTCCAATTTCTAAGGCCTTCTATATTTCTTGGCCTTCTTCCATATTTAAAGTACATCACTCAAAACTCTACCTCTTACCTCTTTATAATACACTGCTCTGTGATTACATTTGACTCACCCAGATAATTCAGGTTAATTGTCTCATCTCAAGATCCTTAATCGCACAATAAAACTTCCTTTTGCCTCATAAAGTATCATATTTATAGCTTCTGGGATTAGAGCATAAATATCTTTAGGAAGCCTTTGTCAACAACAGTGAGCTTTTTTTTGCTTCCATGTTTCCTATTTAAGTCTTCCATATTCCTTTTAATTCAACAGAAATATTACTTCCATGGTGAAATATTTTCTGAACATTTAATAAGATTTATTTCCTCCTTCCTTTGTACAATTTTGTTCATAGTGATGCTTTCTAAGCCCCACTTGAGTTCACATTCCAAGATGTCTGGCTCTAGATTAGTGATCACATCATCATGATTATCTGGGTCATGAAGATCTTTTTGTACAGTTCTTCCATGTATTCTTGCCACCTCTTCTTAATATCTTCTGCTTTTCTATTAGGTCCATACCATTTCTGTCCTTTATCGAGCCCATCTTTGCATGAAATGTTCCCTTGTATCTCTAATTTTCTTGAAGAGATCTCTAGTCTTTCCCATTCTGTTCTTTTCCTCTGTTTCTTTGCATTGATCGCTGAAGAAGGCTTTCTTATCTCTTCTTGCTATTCTTTGGAACTCTGCATTCAGATGCTTATAACTTTGCTTTTCTCCTTTGCTTTTTGCCTCTCTTCTTTTCACAGCTATTTGCAAGGCCTCCCCAGACAGCCATTTTGCTTTTTTGCATTTCTTTTCCATGGGGATGGCCTTGATCCCTGTCTCTTGTACAATGTCATGAACCTCATTTCATAGTTCATCAGGCACTCTATCTATCAGATCTGGACCCTTAAATCTATTTCTCACTTCCACTGTATAATCATAAGGAATTTGAACAAAGGGGATGAACAAACCTAGTGGAGGTGATGGAATTCCAGCTGAGCTGTTTCAAATCCTGAAAGATGATGCTGTGAAAGTGCTGCACTCAATATGCCAGAAAGTTTGGAAAGCTCAGCAGTGGCCACAGGACTGGAAAAGGTCAGTTTTTATTCCAATCCCAAAGAAAGGCAATGCCAAAGAATGCTCAAACTACCGCACAATTGCGCTCATCTCACATGCTAGTAAAGTAATGTGCAAAATTCTCCAAGCCAGCCTTCAGTAATACGTGAACTGTGAACTCCCTGATGTTCAAGCTGGTTTTAGAAAAGGCAGAGGAACCAGAGATCAAATTGCCAATATCCGCTGGATCATGGAAAAAGCAAGAGAGTTCCAGAAAAACATCCATTTCTGCTTTATTGACTATGCCAAAGCCTTTGACTGTGTGGATCACAATAAAATGTGGAAAATTCTGAAAGAGATGGGCATACCAGACCACCTAACCTGCCTCTTGAGAAATCTGTATGCAGGTCAGGAAGCAATAGTTAGAACTGGACATGGAACAACAGACTGGTTCCAAATAGGAAAAGGAGTACGTCAAGGCTGTATGTTGTCACCCTGCTTGTTTAACTTCTATGCAGAGTACATCATGAGAAACGCTGGACTGGAAGAAACACAAGCTGGAATCAAGATTGCCGGGAGAAATATCAATCACCTCAGATATGTAGATGACACCACCCTTATGGCAGAAAGTGAAGAGGAGCTAAAAAGCCTCTTGATGAAAGTGAAAGAGGAGAGTGAAAAAGTTGGCTTAAAGCTCAACATTCAGAAAACGATGATCATGGCATCTGGTCCCATCACTTCATGGGAAATAGATGGGGAAACAGTAGAAACAGTGTCAGACTTTATTTTTTTGGGCTCCAAATCACTGCAGATGGTGACTGCAGACATGAAATTAAAAGACACTTACTCCTTGGAAGAAAAGTTATGACCAGCCTAATTAGTATATTCAAGAGCAGAGACATTACTTTGCTGACTGAAGTCTGTCTAGTCAAGGCTATGGTTTTTCCTGTGGTCATGTATAGATATGAGAGTTGGACTGTGAAGAAGGCTGAGCACTGAAGAATTGATGCGTTTGAACTGTGGTGTTGAAGAAGACTTTTGAGGGTCCCTTGGACTGCAAGGAGATCCAACCAGTCCATTCTGAAGGAGATCAGCCCTGGGATTTCTTTGGAAGGAATGTTGCTAAAGCTGAAGCTCCAGTACTTTGGCCACCTCATGCGAAGTGCTGACTCTTTAGAAAAGACTCTGATCCTGGGAGGGATTAGGGGCAGGAGGAGAAGGAGATGACCCAGGATGAGATGGCTTGATGGCATCACGGACTCGATGGACGTCAGTCTGAGTGAACTCCGGGAGTTGGTGATGGACAGGGAGGCCTGGAGTGCTGTGATTTATGGGGTCGCAAAGAGTCGGACATGACTGAGCGACTGAACTGAACTGAACTGAACTTGTACAATTTTGACTTATTTAAATTTTTGGACTCATGTAAGACTTTCTTAATTCTTCTCATTGTCCTTAGTGTTATTTCCTTTTAATTATTTTTCCTATAGCATTGTGATCTTGCAAATACTATCCATTCAACAAATATTCATTATACCCTTATTATATGTCGTCTTGTGTAGGTACCAAGAATAATACAGTTAGCAAAAGAGGCACCTTTCTTATCTTCTTTTTTAATGATAATATATTGCTTACATAGACAATGATTAAATTATGAATCCAAGCCCAGATTGGATTTTTTATCTTCCCTTATAATTTGATAGCTATTTTTAATGTTATGTTTGGATTCCTTTCTCATTTTTGTTTGTGTATCAATTATAGATTTTTGATTTGTGATTACCATAAGGTTTATATATAATTATCTATTTATCTATGAATGATTACATTGCTGATTTCTTAATTTCAGATACATTTTAACAACTCTTTGTTTTTATTCTCTCCCCCTAATGATTACTGCTTTTGTTAGGTTTGTGCAAGATTGATTTACTCCCTTTACTGTATATTTGTCTTTATCAATGAGCTTTTAAAATTAGGTCCCATTTATTTACTTTGGCTTTTTTCTCCCTTTGCTTTGAGACAGAGCCAAAAAATACTGTTATGACATGTCAAAATGTGTTATGCCGTTGTTCTCTTTAAAAAGTTTTATGGCTTCTTGTCTTACATTTAGGTCTTTAATCCATTTTGAGTTTGTTTTTGTATAGGTGTGGGAAGGTGTTTTAATTCAATTCTTTCCATGTAGCTGTTCAGTTTTCCCAGCGCCACTTATTGAAGAGACTGTCTTTTCTCCATTGTATATTCTTGCTTCCTCTGTCATGGATTAAATGACTATGTGAGTTTAACCAGGGCTCCTTGTTCTTTTCCATTTATCAATGGGTCTGTTTTTATGCCAATACCATAGTGTTTTGATTACTGTGGCTTTGTAGTGTAGTCTGAATTCAGGAAGATTGATACTTCTATCTCTGCTTTTCTTTCTCAGGATTGTTTTGGCTAGTTGTTGGCTTTAGTGTTTCTAACAAATTTTAAGATTTGGAAGCATCCCAAAGCTTGTGTTGGTCTGCTGGTGTTGGGGATGTGACCCAACCAGATATAGACTGGTGCTGGTCTTCTGATGGGTGGACTAGGTCCTACCACAGCATGCTGTGGGGCTCCAATTGTCCTGGGGTTAATGTCAACTTGCTGGTGGGTGAGGCTGGTCCTGAAGCTAGAGCAGGCTTGCTGGTATGTGTGACCAAGGCCTAGGGAATTCTGGGTTGGGGTCTGCCCATGAAGGGAAAGCCTTGGTCCTAGGGTCCCTGGTTGCTAGGTCTCAGACCTAGTGCCTGTGCACCTGTGTGTGGAGCCATGTCCTTTGGTGGGCAGAGCCGTGTCCAGGGGTGGCTTTAGTCTCAGAGAGTCTTAGGACTGCCTGTCAGCTGCTGGGTGGGGCTGTTCCCCTGCACGCATAGTTGCTTGGCCTGAGGCATCCCTGTACTGGTGCCTCCAGGCTTGTGGGTGAGGGTGGGAATGGATGCTGAAACTAATAAACTATATGTTCTCAGTTCAGTCCAGTTGTTCAGTCGTGTCTGACTCTTTGTAACCCCATGGACTGCAGAATGCCAGGCTTCCCTATCCATCATCAACTCCCAGAGCTTGCTCAAACTCATGTCCATCAAGTCGGTGATGAGCTTTTTTTTATTTTTTTTAATAAGCTATATGGAGGATGCCAAGATGGTACTCACCAGTACTGTGTGCATGTGGTAGAATAAGCTCATAATAATGACTATTGCCAGTGTCTGGGTCCTCCAGGTGAGCTGCTATCACTTCCTGCCTCCCTAAGAGCCTCGCCAAGATCAACTGGTAGGTCTGACTCAGGATCCTTTCAAATTGCTGCTTCTTTCTTGAGTCCTGGAGTGAGACTTTGTATGCGTACTTTAAATGGAGTATCTATTTCCCTTAGGTAATCTGAGACTCCCTAAAGTAGACCCTGCTGGCCTTCAAAGCCAAATATTCTGGGATCTCATCTTAGCACAGGAACCTCAGGCTGGGGAGTCTGATATGGGGCTCAGACCCCTTACTCCTTGGGGAATCTCTTCAGTTGTAATTATTCTCCCATTTGTTGGTCACTCACCTGGGGGTATGGGCCTTGACTGTAGTGTGACTATGCCCTTCCTTCCTGCCTTGTTTGGCTCCATCTTTATATCTTTTGTTGTAGAGTATCTATCTTTTCTGGTAGGTTCCTGTCTTTTTCTCCTCTAGTTGCTCTGTTAATATTTGTGATTTGGGTGTGTGTGTAAGAGGAGGTGCTCCCAGGGTCTTTCTGCTCTGCCATGTTGAGAGCTCTACCTCAATTCATTTTTGTAAGTTAATAGAGCTTGTAAGTCACAAAAATAACTGTAATATGGGATAGATTTATTGGAGATATTATTATATTAATGGAGATATATTACATAATAATGTAATATATTAATGGAGATATTTTATAATGGAGATAATATTATATGAGTTTAATAGTGGAACTGAGCTGGTCTGGTGAAGGCAGGAGTGGTGGTCATGACGATAATGGTGGAAATTGGGAACAGCTTAGATATTTACAAGGATATTAAAGTAATACTTCAAGTTCAGGAGATGTTTCAAGCAGAGAGAGCAGTTAATATGGAGGTGTTGTGAAAGGAAAAAATGTTCAAGGAACTTAAAGATCAGAGTGACAAAGTATGGAGAAAACAGAGAATGGAATGGGACTTTAGAAGCAGGCAAAAGCTAGCTCTCAAATGGCTAAGTCATGTTGCTGGTTCTCATTCAAAACTGGTTTTAAGTAGTGATTGCCATGATTATATCTAGGCTTGAAAAGGAATCACCATATTTCTCTTTTAAAAATACTTGATAATTCCTTTTAGTCTATCCTACAGTAATTGTTCATACTACCTTCTGTATATCCCTACCAGTTAAGAAGAGTTTTGTTATGATTTCCTGCTGGCAGTCTATTTACTGTAAGAATGCAGGTTTTCAAAATTTCTTTAAAGAAAGATTCATTGAACATGTATTTTCAAGTTGAAGGGGAGTAGATTGTTAGATGCTTTATTTCCTGTGGAAACCTCCCTTGCACCACTTTTTGCTTTTTGTGTCGAAGTTAACAGTTTCCCAGTTTTCCCAGACAGGCTGCAAAGAGGTCAGAAAACATGCTTCGGTCATGATTGTAAACTGAATTACCAGGAACATAGTAGGTGTTCAGTTCAGTTCAGTTCAGTTCAGTCACTCAGTCATGTCCAACTCTTTGCGACCCCATGAATCACAGCACGCCAGGCCTCCCTGTCCATCACCAACTCCCGGAGTTCACTCAGACTCGCATCCATCCAGTCAGTGATGCCATCCAGCCATCTTATCCTCTGCCGTCCCCTTCTCCTCCTGCCCCCAATCCCTCCCAGCATCAGAGTCTTTTCCAATGAGTCAACTCTTCGCATGAGGTGGCCAAAGTACTGGAGTTTTAGCTTTAGCATCATTCTTTCCAAAGAAATCCCAGGGCTGATCTTCTTCAGAATGGACTGGTTGGATCTCCTTGAAGTCCAAGGGACTCTCAAGAGTCTTCTCCAACACCACGGTTCAAAACGATCAATTCTTCGGCGCTCAGCTTTCATCACAGTCCAGCTCTCACATCCATAGGTGACCAATGGAAAAACCATAGCCTTGACTAGACGGACCTTTGCTGGCAAAGTAATGTCTCTGATTTTGAATATGATATCTAGGTTGGTCATAACTTTTCTTCCAAGGAGTAAGCGTCTTTTAATTTCATGGCTGCAGTCACCATCTGCAGTGATTTTGGAGCCCCCCAAAGTAAAGTCTGACACTGTTTTCACTGTTTCCCCATATATTTGCCATGAAGTGATGGGACCAGATGCCATGATCTTGGTTTTCTGAATGTTGAGCTTTAAGCCAATTTTTTCACTCTCCTCTTTCACTTTCATCAAGAGGCTTTTTAGTTCCTTAAGCGCATTTAAATTAAACGGATATATTTAGTTCAATTAAAAATGTTAAAGACTATTTTCTTACACTTAATGCAGTGAACTATAACATTTTACACAGAGAAATGGAATTTTACCAGGAAGAATTGTGGCATTTGTTCTCTTTTTTATTTCCATAGTAACAATGTACTTCCCGTGTGTCCTCATAATATTCACCAATTTTCCACCTTTCTGTTTTTAAAAATAGGAAGAAAACACACTGTCCATCTAGAAAGAAAAGAAAATAATGATGATAAAATTAAATATAATTTTAAATAACATATGCAATCATTTTTACTGGGTGCCACCATATTCAAAATAGTAAAAGATGTATTGTATAGTATAATATCATCAGTCTGAAAACTCATGGGAAAACATGACATCCCACATGTATTTACCATTCAACATGATGATTTTGAGGTTTTATGATTATATTTCTGTAAGAAACCATGGTAACTTAGGTAATGGCCTTTTCTGACTATCTCACAAACCTCAGGTTACCTGTAGAAGGTGAGAATCTTTTATACTATCTTGCCTCACTAATTGTCTCAGACCAATACAGCTGTTGTTTTCTTCAGGACACTTCCACCAAAAAATTATATTAACTAATGTTAACATGTTTTTTGTATCTAATGTGTTATGTGTCTGATTTGAAATCTACTTCTCATTTTAATAACATGAATCACAGCAGGAGCAAGTAAATTTAGGATATGTAAGAGATTGATCTGGCACTTTATATAGCAAAGAGAAAAAAATACGTGTCTTTTGGAGTAGCAAAGGATAGGAATGAATGTTTGTTAATTGTGTGTGTATGTATATATATATATATATGTGTTCATACGTGCATAGATGTCTATACATAAGCATATAAATTAGGTTATTTTTGTGTATATATGCATATAATGACAAACATACAAATTAATTGCATAAGCATAAGGAATTAAGCATAACCCATATAAACAATTATCCACTTTGCCCATAGGACAGATATTTTCCCATTTCAATGAAGGCAGAAAAAGGTAATTATTATGTGTTTGTTTACATATTATAATAAAGAGTAACTTCTCTCAATAACTGTCTCAGATTCATTGACTAACCAAATTCAAAGAAAGGTATAAATAGATAGTAGAAAGCCCAACAATTTTGGACCCAGGCATAGTGCGTTTGACCTTGTGCAAGTTTGCTAACTGTTCCTATATAAAGTATGGATAATGATGATATGTGCTACCTTGTAGCATTAGTTGTTATGAGGATGAATTGGAAAAGTGTTTATATGGTAATCAGAGGATGCTATTCCTCTCAAAATTAAAATTAAGGAATGAAAGAACTGAGTTATTTGAGAATAAATCATAATCTCCAGTATCTCTGTGGTTTTGATTTGATATCATTTTTAGAGTAAACAGAAAAGGAAGTTGTATGCCTGGTCCATGTCAGGTCAGAGATATGAACTCAGTTCTTTTAATTGCAATGAACAGTGCTCTTTTCAAAATGCCACAGCTAACTGAAAATTATATTTGGAAAGGTATCCCTCCAATGAACAATTTAAGGTACATTAAATTAGCTTCTGTCAGCAAAGGTATATTCCAAGGTAAACGGACATAGGGAGAGTATGATGGGAAGTTGTACCAGCAAAATTCTACATTACAAAGAAAAAGTCTGGAGGGCAAATATGAATAGGAGTATCAATTATTGGGTTCAAACCCAGGGTCAGAAAGATCCCTTGGAAATGAAAATGGCAATCCACTCCAGTATTCCTGCCAGAATAATTCCATGGACAGAGAAGCCTAGTGGGCTACGATTGATGGGGTCACAAAGATTTGGACAAAACTGAGTGACTGAAACACACACAGCCAAGGAACTATACTTATATCATTAATGTTGCTGTTCAGTCACTAAGCACTTAATATTTAAATATTCAGTTCAGTTCATTTCAGTCGCTCAGTCGTGTCTCTCTGTGACCCCATGAATCGCAGCATGCCAGGCCTCCCTGTCCAACACCAACTCCCAGAGTTCACTCAGACTCACGCCCATCGTCCATCGAGTATGTGATGCCATCCAGCTATCTCTTCCTCTGTCGTCCCCTTCCCTCCTGCCCCCAATCGCTCCCATCATCAGAGTTTTTTTCCAAAGAGTCAACTCTTTGCATGAGGTGGCCAAAGTACTGGAGTTTCAGCTTTAGCATCATTCCTTCCAAAGAAATCCCAGGGTTGATCTCCTTCAGAATGGACTGGTTGGATCTCCCTTGTCCAAGGGATTCTCAAGAGTCTTCTCCAACACCATAGTTCAAAAGCATCAATTCTTCGACGCTCAGCCTTCTTCACAGTCCAACTCTCATATCTATACATGACCACAGGAAAAACAATAGCCTTGACTAGACGGACCATAGTGGGCTTTTGAACATGCTATCTAGCTTGGTCATAACTGTTCTTCCAAGTAGTAAGCGTCTTTTAATTTCATGGCTGCAGTCACCATCTTTTGGAGCCCCCCAAAATAAAGTCTGACACTCTTTCCACTGTTTCCACATTTATTTCCCATGAAGTGATGGGACCGGATGCTATGATCTTCGTTTTCTGAAAGTTGAGTTTTAAGCCAACTTTTTCACTCTCTACTTTTACTTTCATCAAGAGGCTTTTTAGTTCCTCTTCACTTTCTGCCATAAGGGTGGTGTCATCTGCATATCTGAGGCTATTGATATTTCTCCTGACAATCTTGATTCTGGCTTGTGCTTCTTCCAGCCCAGCGTTTCTCCTGATGTAGTGTGCATATAAGTTAAACAAGTAGGGTGACAATATACAGCCTTGACATACTCCTTTTCCTATTTGGAACCAGTCTGTTGTTCCATGTTCAGTTCTAACTGTTGCTTTCTGACCTGCATACAGATTTCTCAAGAGGCAGTTCAGGTGGTATGGTATGCCCATCTCTTTCAGAATTTTCCACATTTTATTGTGATCCACACAGTCAAAGGCTTTAGCATAGTTAATAAAGCAGAGATAGATGTTTTTCTGGAACTCTCTTGCTTTTTTGATGATCCAGCAGATGTTGGCACTTTGATCTCTGGTTCCTCTGCCTTTTCTAAAACCAGCTTGAACATCAAGAAGTTCATGGTTCATATATTGCTGAAGCTTGGCTTGGAGAATTTTGAGCATTACTTTACTAGCATGTGAGATGAGTGCAATTGTGCAGTAGTTTGAGCATTCTTTAGTATTGCCTTTCTTTGGAATTGGAATGAAAACTGACTTTTTCCAGTCCTGTTTCCACTGCTGAGTTTTCCAAACTTGCTGGCATATTGACTGCAGCACTTTCACAGCATCATCTCTCAGGATTTGAAATAGCTCAACTGGAATTCCATCACCTACATTAGCTTTGTTTGTACTGATGCTTTCTAAGGCCCAGTTGACTTCACATTCCAGTATGTCTGGCTCTAGATGAATGATCACACCACTATGATTATCTGGGTCATGAAGATCTTTTTTGCACAGTTTTTCCATGTATTCTTGCCACCTCTTCTTAATATCTTCTGCTTCTGTTAGGTTCATACTATTTCTGTCCTTTATCGAGCCCATCTTTGCATGAAATATTCCCTTGCTATCTCTAATTTTCTTGAAGAGATCTCTAGTCCTTCCCATTCTGTTCTTTTTCTCTATTTCTTTGCATTGATTGCTGAAGAAGACTTTCTTATCTCTCCTTGCTATTCTTTGGAACTCTGCATTCAGATGCTTAAATCTTTCTTTTCTCCTTTGTTTTTCACCTCTCTTCTTTTCACAGCTATTTGTAAGGCCTCCCCAGTCAGCCATTTTGCTTTTTTGCATTTCTTTTCCATGGGGATGATCTTGATCCCTATTCCCTGTACAATGTCACGAACCTCAGTCCATAGTTCATCAGGCACTCTATCAGATCTAGTCCCTTAAATCTATTTCTCACTTCCACTGTATAATCATAAGGGATTTGATTTAGGTCATACCTGAACAGTTTAGCGGTTTTCCCTATTTTCTTATATTTAAGTCTAATTTGGTAACAAGGAGTTCATGATCTAAGCCACAGTCAGCTCCTGGTCTTGTTTTTGTTGACTGTATAGAGCTTGCAGATGCACGTGTACACACACACGCACACAGGTAACAACTGACATTCTTACCATCATTTTCAAAAAGACTTTGAGCAGGACATTAGCCCAAAGATAATAAAAAAAAGAACAAATTCCAAACCCATTAGGGAGAGAAATTACCTATGGAGCTGGGCTTGATCTGATATATCCAGCAAAATTGGGTATAGCAACTTGAATAATGACCCGGAAGACAGACAGGGTGATTGATAGACTTCTGTAAACCCAGGGGGCTCGTATAGGATTCCTTCGCTCTCTGTCTGGAGTTGCAGCAACTGGCATGGTTCCTTTAATCTGCAGCTGAAGCGTATCAGAATATATGGTGAATTAACATGGATTTTTCTTCCTTTTCTCACTGACAGTTTTATAAAAATAGGAAAAACATACTATTAGACATACACATTAAACAATTTTGTTATATTTAATAATTATATATTTCCTCTGTGATTTGTTTACTTATTCTCTATGACACTTCCTGAGCTTAGTTTTATTTTGTTCTCCTAAATGAGCAGACACTTAAATAGTTGTTCATAGCATCTATTAGCCTATTCTTTACCCTTCTCTTTATCATTCTTGCTTTAAGATTAAATCGTCCTTTTCTTTTACTAAAAACTTGGTTATTCAGAAGTCATGTGTGGAGTGGGTAGGTGAGCATACGTGAACTGACTTTGATGCTCTATGATTTAATAGTTGGATGACTTGGATCAACCTTGACCAAGCTACCCTTGCTGCAGTTTCTTACTTGTGAAATAATAATAATAATGAAACCTCACAGGATTGAAATGAAGATAATACTGCAAGCAAATCCCCTAGAACACTGTAAGTACCCAGAAGGGCCAATTCCTTCCATGTCCATTTTTTCATGAGTATAGCTATTTTCATGACTCTGTTTTTATGTTATTTTTCTTCTTTATAACAATGAGTGGAAAAGAAAGCTTACATTTACACCCTATTTACACATGAAAAAACAGATATTTGCCCAAGTTCACTTAACTAGAAAGACCTAGAAACAGTAATCTTTAGAGCATAATCTTAGTAATCTAGCACTTATAATATATAGAATTTTAGATTAATAAAAAGGAATAGATGATTTTGGTACTGACTGCAATGGCTAAGCACTTAATTTCCATTTTTTAAAATATAATCCCTTCCCCTGCACAGTCTTAAAAGGTACATATTTAAGACTAAATCTAGACTCATGAAAGCTAATTAACTAGCCACTGTTCATCTAGCCAATATGTGGTGAATTTCAGATTAAAATCCAGGAAATAATAACCTTAAAATCTATACTCCCTTCAATTGTGCTGACTTTCATGCTTGGAGAGACCTTTGGGAAAATTTATGTTAACCTTCTCTTTTTAGAAGAAAGTTTGTTTAAGAAGCAACTTATACAAGGCAAAGCCTTGGTCTCAAACGTGGTCTCATATATGTTCATTAGATTTTTAAAATCTTTTTTTGACTTATTGTTTTATTTTAAACACATTTTCATATTTCAAATATTGTCCTTTGTCTCTCAGTCTTCCATTATTTTTGAGTCTACATGTTCTTAGGTCATACTTTATATCAAGAAGAGACCATAGGTTTTTAGCCTTCAGCTGATCTCTAGTGTGGTATTTCGTAACATGTTACTCAGCGTTTTCATCTCTTCATATGGGTCTATATTGTGAAGAATGCAAGTGAATAATTTTAAAGTATCTGGCAAATATTAGGTGACAAAATGATCATAACTGCTTGTATCTAGCCTTGAGAGAACCGCTTACAGTTACTTCAGGTATAGTATACAAAGAAATATAATGATTATCTTAAAGATGTATGTATATAATTTATCCTTTTTTTATCAGAGAGTCTATATTTGTCAGGGAGTCTATATTTTTAGTTGCCCTTGTAAAAGTACCCCAATTCTTTCCTTCTGTGTTTTTTTTTTTTTTAATTTCCAAAAACTCTCCTTTTCCGATCATCTACTCTTTAGCGTGATTGCCTTAGGAATCCTCTAGTTTCTCAAAATAATAGCCAAGAAATTTTAAATATGGCCTTCTTCCCAGATACATGAAATATAGTTGTCATAATTACTCACTTTTGACAAGATGACATATTTTGCCATCATAATAGAACTGAGAATTCTTAGTTCTGTCAATATAAAAGGAGTGCTAAAATGTCCATTGTTTATACCAGGCCTGAAATGGATGAAACTGAACACATTAACAAGCTTATAATTGATTTTAGGATCAATGTCTTCCTTGATAATCTCTTTTTCTTTATGATACTACTTTGTAAAAATATACCCAGCCATTAGTAGAAAGAAAGTTTTGTCTGAATAGTCTCTTATTGAGGTCAGAAGCTATCAGCGTTGCTTTGTATATGAAGCAACCCAAGACTTACACACCATCCCTACTGTAAAGGCAGCTCTTGCAGCATTTTTATTCCCTTCTCCCTTTCATTCTCCTGGTGTATAATTGATCCTTCCATAAACTCTACTAGATAAAGTATATCACTCAATATGGCTTTTAAAACTAATGATAAAATATAAACTAACATGCTGAGGACTCAGTCAATACTGTCTTTTCCTCTGCCTTCTATAATGTTTAATAAAATAACTATTTCAGTAGCACATGCTCCAATCCCCATCCCACCCCACACACAGAGTGAGGGCAAGAATTAAGACTAAGTATTGTTCCTCTAGAATGAGTCTTGCTCCAGGATATGAGTTCAGTACATGCTGACTTCAGACAGGAAGTTTAGGTATTACTGTTCCTGTTTTACAAGTAAGGAGAAGAAGTTTGATGTCAGTTTGAACCAGTTTATTGGTACTAACACAGTGAATAGTTATTTTTGCAATAAAATCAATTTGCCAACTATTTATTAGAAGATTCATCAAGCTACTTTTGTATATAAATGTACTTGCTTGTTCATCATAGCATTGAGTGTGTGTCAGAGAAGTAAATTTTGACACTTTCCAGAATGCCCTTTTCTAAATGGATATGCAATATCATTATTGCTGTAATCAGCAATGCTTTTTTTCCCTTCACAACGCTTTCAGTCTCCTTCCTTCAGATTCTCTGTGCTCTTGATATTGCACAGCATCCCTCTAGAGTAAGGGTGTTGTCATTGCACATTCTGTGGAGAAGATGTAAGCTGTGGACAAATGAAAGCTACTGCTGTGTTTTATCTGGCTTCATAGAGATAAGCACTCTAAGGTCAAGATATGTTTTCATGTTCCTGTGCTCTTTATTAATTGCTTTAAATTATGATTAGAGGTCAAAACACAGGAGTCCTTCTAATTTATTTCCTAATTATAATATGTGTGTGTGTACACATGTAATCTCCCAGAAGGCAAAAAAAAAAAAAAAAAAGGTAATATAAAGGGAATTTAGAGACAAGAAATGTGAAGGAAAACATAGTGGCATTTTTTTGATAGAGTGGTATTTGTTCAAGTACGGTTTGTGGCCATGTTGAAGGCAGTTTGTCAGTTTGAAGAGAAAAAAAATCCAAAATCCATTAAACAATTTGTTCACAGTCTTAAATAAATCTGAAATGTAAAGCTAATTTTTATTTTCCTAGAAATACCATTACTCATACAATTAATGATAACTATGTCCTCTAAAGCCGGGGTTCCCAACCTGTGGGATCTAATGTCTGATGATCTGAGGTGGAACTGATGTCATCATAATAGAAATAAAGTGCCTAATAAATGTAATATACATGAATCATCCCCAAACCATCTCCCACCCCCCTGGCCCATGGAAAAATTGTCCTCCATGAAACCAGTCCCCAGTGCTAAAGTGATTGGGGACCATTGCTAAGGTTATATATGTCTTTTCCAGGACAATGTTGGTTTGACATTTGTAAATATCTAGCTAATAGGATATAGTTTGTCTCACCTAATGTATTTTCATGCCACTTTCATGCTACTGTTAACATTATTAAATTTGTATTTTTTTATTCTTATGTTGCATAATATCCCCAATACTCAAAATGAACCCATGACTGAAATGTGGTTCACTGAAGCATGACAAGTGATAGAAAGAGTTACATAAACACGGCAACCCAAAATAACATCATAAATAGAGAGTGAAATGATCTCCAGTGCTGAATGTGAAATGAAAATCTGTATATGCTGGGCCACATAAATGTGCAAGTGGCAGGATTTCACATAGGCAGCAAGAAAATAAAAGTGCAAATAGAAAATGCATTTATGAATATCTTAAAAAAATTGAATTATACATGTGTATACCTGTGGCGGATTCATGTTGATGTATGGCAAAACCAATACAATATTGTAAAGTAATTAACCTCCAATTAAAATAAATAAATTTATATTAAAAAATAAACAACAACAACAAAAATTGAATTATATTTGACTGGAGACTAATTTACCACTATTCTCCAGTTTATTTTCCATTGTAAAGCCTTGTCAAATAGGGGCATAAGTGTCTGGCAAGATCATTTCTTTAAGGATTAATTGATGTGTTTCCCCTGTTTCCTAGTGAACCATCCAGCTTATAGCCTGAGAAATATTCTACTCTCCTTGACTGCTTGAGTAAGTACAGTCACCCAGTTCAGAACCATCCACTGAAAGTCTCGCATGATACAGATAGGGAAGGAAAGAGAGAAGAAAGGGAAGAGACTGGGACAGGAGATGAAAGAAAGGAAGGAGCAGGCGCCAAATGGAGAGAGAAAGGAAGCAGGAAAAGAAGGGCTTGTCTTGTCTGAGGAGTAGACAGAAAACACCTTCAGTATTAGGCACCAGGAGATTGCATGGATGCTAGCTAACCGGGAGTGATATTTTCCAACATTGCAGCCTTTTGATCTGAACACAGTTGAGATATAACTGTTCTGTAACCTGAAGAGTCTAGCTTGATTCTGTCCACTCTCAAATGTCACTTTACCTGTGACTAACCACCATCCTAGACTAGGACGCTTTCTGTACCTCCTTAGTAGAGGGAGAATTGGACATGGGTTGTCTAGTGGACTGGTGGTGGTGGTGATGCTCACTGATTACAGGAGTGGGAGAAGGAAGAACCGGGAATAATAAGTTGGAAATTGTCATTGATTCTTTTATCTTTGATCCAGTAAACTAAGGAAGATTTTAAAAAATAATATGCAAAAAATATCATGCTTAAATAATTTCCATGCAATAAAAGTGAATAATTTTTTGCTAAAGGTACAGACAACACCAAAAGTTGTGGAAGCATTTAAGGTTTCACACTGCAATATTAATGACAATATTACAAAGAGAAAATAGAAGTTATTGACAAACCTTTTCTTGAATGATATTTTAAAATGATGCATAATATTAACTATGTATTAAAAGAAGAAAAATAATTACTATATGATAGGTATCTGTAGATATTTTGATAACCATTCATTGAAGCCAACTGTACAAATTAATGAAAAAATTATTGGCCCAAGAACTATATAGATATGAGAGAATCAGTGTTGATAGCTTTCTATTCTGTTTATCAATGAGGAACTCATGATACAGGAGAAGAAATTTTTTACTTCGTTACCATTTATTTTGTGACTTTGGTTTTTGTATCTGTGGTCTTGTAAGGAGAGTTTGGAGGAGGGTAGGGGATTACTTTGTGGATCAGTTTGAGTGCCCTTTAATAATAATCTACATACCACTGCATTCATAGCATTTTGTGAACATCAATATGATTCCTGGCTTTGATTCCATATATCAAGAAACAGTAAAAATGTTAATTCACTCTCAGTGTGGCCACTAAATTTTTTGCTTAATGAAGAAGAGGGCAGTGACTTCAAATCTGCTTTTCGATGTTAACGTATTCTCTTTGTGCTGGGTAAGGAACCTATAAGAGTTTTTGAAAATTTTCTTAGTGTTAATATGCCCTATCCACATACCACTATGATCCCTAAATAATATTTACATATTTAAAATAATTTCTTTTCTAGCATATCAACCATATATATTATGTTAAATAACTTAAATCTATCCTATAGAGCTGAAATGACAAAATCTTCAGTCTTGAAGATCAGATGTTAAGATTTCTCAAGTTGTGTAGAAAATTCTTTACCTTTGATATTTTGATTAACTTCCTATTGGCTATTATATTTTTTATTTGTTGAAATATGGCAAGAGATAATACGAAGTGAAACTAAAAATTACATTAAAACATAGTAAGAAAACATGTCAAAAAGAACTCTGGAAATGAATCTAATAGAGTGAATTAGAAACATACCCATTGATCTTCAAATATAGAATATTTAAGCATTTCTCTCATCTTTAAAATTAATTTAGAAAATTAATATTTTTAAACTGATTAGTCCTTAGCTATGCAGGAGCCATATTTAAACAAGGGGAACTTTTAACATTCAGTCTTAATGCTGTCTTCTTATCCACTAATTTCAGGTCTTACTGAAGGCTCCTCATGCTTGTATGTGTGTGATCAGTGGATTCAGCATTGAACAGGTTTAGACTAGTTTTGATGAAGTTCATCGTGGGGAATAAGTTGGTGTAGAATAAGATGCTTATGTGTAGAAGAATCACAATACAACATGTGATATTTTAAAGCTAATTTGTTAAGTATAACTCAAAAGGATAAATGTGTCAGAGAAAATGTGTCATTGATTTTATAATGGCTCGATATTTTTACATCATATTGTGTTTTTTTTCTATATATATATTTTTGTTTTACAATATTGTATTGGTTTTGCCATACATCAACATGAATTCACCACAGGTATACACATGTTCCCCATCCTGAACCCCCCTTCCCCCTCCCTCCCCATACTTTTAATTAAGCCTGGTTTTTAGTTTATAGTTTAACAGGACTTGAAAAAATAAGGAAGTGACATTGGTATTATTTATTTCCACTTTTAATTTACAGATTATGAAATATTTTCACTTAGTTAATTTCTCAAGAAAAGATAAGTTTTCTAAATGTTGTAGAATGGTAGTATAACAAATTGTGATATGAGGTAAGAGAAGCTTTATTAAAAAGTACAATTGAAATAGAAAGAAGGGCTCTGTTACCATAGGATGAGGGATATTCATTGTCATCTCCATCATTTGTTTAAACCAAATGAATATCATTCATTGCTGAATACTCAGAGGGGATTATAAATCAGAGTGGGAAAAAGTAGCTTTTAAGAAGTAGGCTCCTGAGATCTCGTGTTGGCTTTGGCCCTGTAAAAGCAATTAAACCATCTATTGAGAGATAGTAGCAAATGTCTGTTGTGTTATGTAAAGGCATCTTAAAAGACAGATTTTTAAAATAAAAATGAGAAATATTAATATGAAAGATTGTATTAAAGTAAAAAGCTGGATGTTGTACACTAGAAAGTATTCAGTCTAGAGAATTCTGAGAATTTGATGGATGAAAATCTTTCAGTTATGCAGAAGGGCTTGTTGAATTTCCTGAAACTAATAAGTTGTAGAGCCACCCAAGACGGATGGGTCATGGTGGAGAGTTCTGACAAAACATGGTCCACTGGAGAAGAGAATGGCAAACCACTTCAGTATTCTTGACTTGAGAACCCCATGAACAGTATGAAAAGGCAAAAAG
Organism: Ovis aries; assembly: GCF_016772045.2. Lineage (NCBI taxonomy): Eukaryota > Metazoa > Chordata > Mammalia > Artiodactyla > Bovidae > Ovis > Ovis aries. Next base: position 78,768,093 of record NC_056059.1, read on the forward strand.
ATAGAACACTGAAAGGTGAACTCCCCCACAATTCCAGAAAGAATGTAGAGACAGAGCCAAAGGAAAAACAACACCCAGTTGTGAATGTGATTGGTGATGAAAGTAAAGTCTGAAGCTCTAAAGAGCAATATTGCACAGGATCCTGGAATGTTAGATCCATGAATCAAGGGAAATTAGAAGTGGTCAAACAGGAGATGGCAAGAGTGAACATCGGCATTTTAGGAATTAGCAAACTGAAATGTACTGGAAAGGATAGTTTAACTCAGAGGACCATTAAATCTACTACAGTGGGCAAGACTCCCCTAGAAGAAAGAGAGTAGCCCTTGTAGTTAACAAAAGAGTCCGAAATGCAGTACTCTTGTATACAATCTCAAAAACGACAGAATGATCTCTGTTCATTTCCAAGGCAAACCGTTCAATATCACAGTAATCCAAGTCTATGCTCCGACTAGTAATGCTGAAGAAGTTGAAGTTGAACAGATCTATGAAGACATACAAAACTTTCTAGAACTAACACACGAAAGAGATGTCCTTTTTCATTATAGGGGACTGGAATGCAAAAGTGGGAAGTCAAGAGTTACCTGAAGTAACGGGCAAATTTGGCCTTTGAATACAAAATGAAGCAGATAAAAGGCTAACAGAGTTTTGCCAAGACAATACACTAGTCATAGCAAACATCCTCTTCCAATAACACAAAAGAAGGTTCTACAAATGGACATCACCAGATATCAATATTGAAATCAGATTGATTCTAATCTTTGGAGAAAAAGATGGAGAAGCACTGTATAGTCAGCAGAAACAAGACCGGGGGCTCATTGTGGCTCAGATGATGAATGCCTTATTGCCAAATTCAGACTTAAGATGAAAAAAGTAGGGAAAACCACTAGACCATTCAGGAATGACCTAAATCAAATCTCTTACAAACACACAGTGAAAGTGACAAATAGATTGAAGGGAATAGATCTGATACAGTGCCTGAAGAACTCTGGATGGAGGTTCCTAACATTGTACAGGAGGCAGTGATTAAGACCATCTTCAAGGAAAAGAAATGCAAAGAGGTAAACTGATGGTCTGAGGAGGCTTTACAAATAGATGAGAAAAGAAAATACGTGAAAGGCAAAGAAGAAAAGGAAAGATATACCCATTTGAATGCAGAATTCCAAAAAATAGCAGGGAGAGCTAAGAAAGCCTTCCATAGAGATTAGTGAAAAGAAATAGAGGAAAATAATAGAATGGGATATGTAAGAGATCTCTTCAAGAAAATAAGAGATATCATTTTATTGCAAAGATGGGCACAATAAAGGACAGAAATGGTATGGATCTAACAGACGCAGAAGATATTAAGAAGAGGTGGCAAGAAAGCACAGAAGAACTATACATGAAAGATCTCCATAACCCAGATAACCACAATGGTGTGATCACTCACCTAGAGCCAGAATAGAATGTGAATGTGAGTCAAGCGGTCATTAGGAAGCATCATTACAAACAAAGTTAGTGGAGGTGATGGAATTCCAGCTGAGTTATTTCAAATCCTAAAAGATGATGCTGTTAAAGTGCTGCACTCAATATGTCAGAAAATTAAAAAAACTCAGCAGTGGCCACAGGACTGGAAAAGGTCAGTTTTCATTCCAATCCCTAAGAAAGGCAATGCCAAGGAATATTAAAACTACCACACAATTGCACTCATCTTATGCACTAACAAAGTAATGTGCAAAATTCTCCATGCCAGGCTTAGATAGTACGTGAACCGTGAAATTCCAGATGTACAAATAGATTCAGAAAAGGCAGAAGAACCAGAGATCAAATTGCCAACATCAATTGCATCATCAAAAAAGCAAGAGAGTTACAGAAAAACATCTGCTTTATTGACTATGTCAAAGCCTTTGACTGTGTGAATCACAATCACAATGAACTATGGAAAATTCTTCAAGAGATGGGAATACCAGACCACCTGACCTATCTCCTGATAAATCTGTATACAGGTCAAGAAGTCTCAGTTAGAACTGAACATGGAACAACAGACTGGTTCCAAGTTGGAATAGGAGTACATCAAGGCTGTATATTGTCACCCTGATTATTTAACTTATAGCAGAGTATATTATGAAAAATAATGGGCTGGAAGAAGCACAGCTGGAATCAAGATTGTGGGAGAAATATCAATAACCTCAGATATGCAGATGACACCACCCTTAGAACAGAAAGTGAAGAAGAACTAAAGAGCCTCTTGATAAAAGTGAAAGAGGAGAGTGAAAAAGTTGTCTTAAAACTCAACATTCAGAAAACTAAGCTCATGGGATCTAGTCCCATTACTTTTGGCAAATAGATGGGGAAACAATGGAACAGTGACAGACTTTGTTTTGGGGGGCCCAGAATGACTGCAAATGGTGTCTGTGGCTATGAAATTCAAAGATACTTGTTCCTTGGAAGAAAAGTTATGACTAACTGAGACAGCTTATTAAAAAGCACAGACCTTGCTTTGTCAACAAAGGCCCATTAGTCAAAGCTATGTTTTTTTCAGTAGTCATGTATGGATGTGAGAGTTGGACTATAAAGAAAGCTGAGCACCGAAGACTTGATGCTTTTGAACTGTGATATTGGACAGTTCCCAGACTCTTGAGAGTCCCTTGGACTACAGGGAGATCCAACCAGTCCATCCTAAAGGAAACTGGTCTTGAATGTTCACCTTGTGATTCTTCTAGCCTGGCATTTTGTACAATGTTTTCCCATGTAAGTTAAATAGGCAGGGTGATAACATACTCGCTGTCATACTCCTTTCCAATTTTGAACTAATCACTTGCTCCATGTCCAGTTCTAACTGTTGCCTCTTGACCCACATACAGGTTCTCAGAAGACAGGTAAGGTGGTCTAGTATTCCCCTCTCTTCAAGAATTTTCCACAGTTTGTTGTCATCCATGCAGTCAAAGGGTTTAGCATGATCAAAGCAGCAAATGTTTTGCTGAAATTCCCTTGCTTTCTCTGTGATCCAACAAATGTTGGCAATTTAATCTGGGTCCTCTGCCATTTCTAAATGCAGCTTGTACATGTGGAAGTCCTCAGTTCACGTACTGGTGAAGTTTAGCTTGATGGATTTTTGAGCATATCCTTGCTGGCATGTGAAATGGGTGCAACCATGTGGTAGTTTGAACATTGTGTGAGTTGCCCTACTTTAGGATTACAATGAAAGCTGACCCATTCTAGTCCTGTGGCCACTGCTGAGTTTTCCAAATTTGCTGATATAGTGAGTGTAGCAGTTTCACATCTTTTAGGATTTGAAATAGCTCAGCTGGAATTCTGTTCAATTGCTTTCTTCATAGTAATCCTTCATAAGGCTCACTTGACTTCACATTCTAGGATGTCTGACTTTAGGTTAATGATCATATCACTGTGGTTATCCAGATCATTATGTCCTTTTTTGTATAGTGCTGTGTATTCTTGCCACCTCTTCTTTTTTTCTTTAAATATTTATTTATTTATTTGGTTGTATCAGTTCTTAGTTGTCACATGTGGGATCTTTGTTGGGGTGGGCAAGCTCAGTAGTTGGTACCTTGGGGGCTTAGTTGCCCCACAGTGTGTGGGATCTTAGTTCCCCAAGCATGGATTGAACCTGCTTCCCACTGCATTGGAAGGAGATTCTTAACCACTGGACTGGCCAGAAAGTTCCCTTGCCGCCTCTTCTTAATCTCTTCTACTTCTGTTAGGGGCTTTCATTTTCTGTCCTTTATCTTAGTGTCATATCTTTTTGCCTTTTCAAACTGTTCGTGGAGTTCTTATGGCAAGAGTACTGGAGTGGGTTACCATTTCCTCTTCCAGTGGGCCAGGATTTGTCAGAACTCTTTACTAAGACCTCTCCATCTTGGGTGGCCCTGCATGGCATGGTTCTAGTTTCAGAGTTATGCAAGCCGTTTTGTCATGACAAGACTGTGATCCAAGAAAGGATATTAAGCCATTACAATATTTTCAATTCTTTTGGTTTTCTTCAATATGAGACTATACTCCCAACTAAATGTTACTAATTTTCTCTCTTCTTATCACCAAGATCTAAAACCTGACTAACCAGATGCTTACATAGACTCTAGGTATCCATGTAGCAAATCTCTTCCCCCACCATCTGAGAAACACCATAAAATAAATTTTGAGGACTTGATAACCTTGAAGGACTCATAATCACAGTAGACTATGTCTAGAACAGATTTCTTCCTGCACAATCTGCTGATTGGCTCATCAAGAAGTCTGATAAAGTCCTCGTCTTGCAAGCTCTTAGAGGAGAGATACCTGAACACTGACATCTTATTTAGTTCAGTTCAGTTGTTCAGATGTATCCAACTCTTTGCAACCCCATGGACTATAGCACACCAGGATTCCTTCTCCATCACCAACACCAGGAGCTTACTCAAACTCATGCATCAAGTTGGTGATGCCATCCAACCATCTCATCCCCTGCCTTCCCCTTCTCCTCCTGCCCTCAATCTTTCCCAGCATCAGGGTTTTTTCCAATGAGTCAGTTCTTTGAATCAGGTGGCCAAAGTATTGGAGTTTCAGCCATGTAATTAAAAGACACTTGCTCCTTGGAAGGAAAGCTGTGACAAACCTAGATAGTATACTAAAAATTAGAGATATCGTTTTGTTGACAAAGGTCCGTATCGTCAAACCATGGTTTTCCCAGGAGTCATGTGCAGCTGTGAGAGTTAGACCATAAAAAAGGCTGAGCACTGGAGAACTGATGCTTTTGAATTGTGGTATTGGAGAAGATTCTTTTTTTTTTTTTCTTTCATCTACTCTATTTATTTATTTAGTTTTTTATTTTTTAAATTTTAAAATCTTTAATTCTTACATGCGTTCCCAAACATGAACCCCCTCCCACCTCCCTCCCTATAACATCTCTCTGGGTCATCCCCATGCACCAGCCCCAAGCATGCTGTATCCTGTGTCAGACATAGACTGGCAATTCAATTCTTACATGATAGTATACATTCTTGAGAGTCCCTTGGACTGAAAGGAGATCAAACAAGTGAATCCTAAAAGAAATCAACACTGAATATTCATTGTACAGACTGATGCTGAAGCTGGAACTCCAATATTTTGGCTACATGTTGCAAAGAGCTGATTCATTGTAAAAGACCCTGATGCTGGGAAAGATTGAAAGCAAAAGGAAAAGGGGGTGGTAGGGGATGAGCTGGTTATATAACATCACTGACTTAATGGACATTAGTTTGAGCAAACTCTGGAAGATAGTGGAGGATAAAGGAGCCTCATGTGCTGCAATCCATGGAGTTGCAAAGAGTTGGATATAACTTAGCAACTGGACAAATGTTGGCAATGCATGCCACATGAAAAGATCCTTTCTAATAAAATGTTGGTAACATAATTGATTTTTCATATTCATTTGTTACTTACAACTTGCCAAGTGTTGCAAAATAGCTCAAAAAATAATTAAAAGGGTCAGAGTATGATAACCTGCCTGGGTGTGCTACAGTTGTTCAGCACACAATTTCTTTCTACAATTGTCTTTCCTTTGATCAAAGATAATGTCAAATAAAGGTTCAGTTCCTTTAAGTCACTCAGACTTGTCTGACTCTTTGCAACCCCATGGACTGCAGCATGTCAGACTTCCTTGTCCATCACCAAAAGTCCAGAGCCTGCTCAAACTCATGTCCATCTAGTTGGTGATGCCATCCTACCATCTCATCCTGTGTTGACCCCTTCTCCTCCTGCCTTCAATCTTTCCTAGCATCAGGGTTTTTTCTAATGACTCAGTTCTTCGTATCAGGTGACCAAAGTAATGGAGCTTCAGCATCAGTCCTTCGAATGAACATTCAAGGTTAATTTCTTTTAGGATTGATTTGTTTAATCTCCTTGAAGTTCAAGGGACTCTCAAGAGTCTTTTCCAACATCACAGTTGAAAAGATAAATTCTTTGGTGTTCAGCTTTCTTTATAGTCCAACTCTCACATCTATATGTGACTACTGGAAAAACCATAGGTTTGACTAGACTGACCTTTGTTGGCAAAGTAATGTCTCTGCTTTTTAATATGCTGTCTAGGTTGGTCATAGATTTTCTTCCAAGATGCAAGCATCTTTGAATTTCATGGTTGCAGTCACCATCTGCAGTGATTTAGGAGCCCCCCAAAATAAAGTCTATCACTGTTGCCATTGTTTTCCCATTTATTTGCCAAAAGGAATGGGGCTGGATGCCATGATCTTAGTTTTCTGATTGTTTAGTTTTAAGCCAACTTTTTCACTCTCCTCTTTCACTTTCATCAAGAGGCTCTTTGGTTCTTCTTTGCTTTCTGCCATGAGGGTGGTGTCATCTGCATATCTGAGGTTATTGATATTTCTCTTGGCAATCTTGATTCCAACTTGTGCTTCATCCAGCCCAGCATTTCTCATGATGTACTCTGCATATATGTTAAATAAACAAGGGGACAATATATAGCCTTGACAACCTCATTTCGCAATTTGGAACTAGTCTGTTGTTCCATGTCCAGTTCTAACTGTTGCTTCTTGACCTGCATACAGATTTTCAGGAGACAGGTCAGGTGGTCTGATATTCCCATCTTTTAAAGAATTTTCCACAGTTTGTTTTGATCCACATAGTCAAAGTCTTTGATGTAGTCAATAATTCAGAAGTAGATGTTTTTCTGGAACTCTCTTGCTTTTCCAATGATCTAATGGATGTTGGCAATTTGACCTCTGGTTTTCTGCCTTTTCTGAATTCAGATTGAACATCTGGAAGTTCACAGTTCACGTACTGTTGAAGTCTGGCTTGCAAAATTTTCAGCATTACTTTGCTAGTGTGTGAGATGAGTACAATTGTGCAATAGTTTGAACATTCTTTCTCATTGGCTTTCTTTGTGATTGGAATGAAAATAAACTTTCTAGATCAGAAGTTGAGGTTTCTCTCATTAGATTTGGCTTCATTATTTCATAGATATTGTTTGAATGGTGATTTATGCTTATAGATCTTCTAAAATTTACTTTGCTGGAACTTTTCACAAGGAATCTCAGGTATAGTTTTAAAAACCTCTTAAGTCTGGGCAGCCAACCCAAGAATTCATCATTTTATTTTACCTACAGTAGTTATAAATTTGGGTGAATTTCTCTCTTCTAGAGATTCTTAAAATATCCTAAGTTCCCTGTGTCTGAAAAGAAATGCTCATACTTACCAATTGTTAACCTGAGCTAGATACTACACTGGTTTTTCTACTTTGGGCTTTGTGAGTTTTGGCTTCATGAAGTTAACTTGAACTCATTAGTAGTGTCTTTTTAAGTGTTCACTCACTTGTTTGTGTCTGACCCTTTTATGACTCCATGGAATATAGCCCACCAGACTCCTATATCCATGACATTTTCCAGGCAAGAATACTGGAGTGGGTTGCCATTTCCCACTCCAGGGGATCTTCTCAATGCAGGGATTGAACTCCTGCCTCCCGAGTCTCCTGCACTGTCAGATGAATTCATTACCACTAGTACCACCTGGGAAGCCCTTTAATAGTGTCTAATCATATGTAATTTAAAACATCATTCCCAAATACATTTCAGCCAAAATTCTGTTGTTGGTTTTTTTTTTTTTTTAATTACCAGTATTTTCAATTATGTCCTGCTAACAAAGGAAGATAGATACTTACTGAACCTAAACCAAGTTTATATTGCCATAAAATAAGAATATTCAGTCAATAAGAATTTACAAAATGTGATGGGATCTGGATTAATATATTTATGTTTATAAGAACATAGTCTACTAAATTGTTAGAAGTTATAGAGAGAATAAGAAAAAACAAACAAACAAAAAAAGGGTTCCTCATATCAAGAAAATAGGTTAAGTCAGCAGTATTGGATGTGAGAGTTGGGCTGTGAAGAAAGCTGAGTACCAAAGAATTGATGCTTTTGAACTGTGGTGTTGGAGAAGACTCTTGAGAGTCCCTTGGACTGCAAGGAGATCCAACCAGTCCATCCTAAAGGAGATCAGTCCTGGGTGTTCATTGGAAGGACTGATGCTGAGGTTGAAACTCCAATACTTTGGCCACCTTATGTGAAGAGTTGACTCATTGGGAAAGACCCTGATGCTGGGAGGGATTGGGGGCAGGAGGAGAAGGGGATGACAGAGGATGAGATGGCTGGATGGCATCACTGACTTGATGGACGTGAGTCTGAGTGAACTCTGGGAGATGGTGATGGACAAGGAGGCCTGGCGAGCTGTGATTCATGGGGTCGCAAAGAGTTGGACACGACTGAGCAACTGAACTGAACTGAACTGATTCATAATTCATTGTTTATGAGTTCTTTGTGGCCTATGTAATTCTGTTCTTATAGATTCTGGATTGTCTTGTGAACCTGTTTGCTTCTACATTAGAGTTAAGAAAACCCTGACTGTCCAATGGTATGGTCTCAAATAAAGTTATTTAAGGAATAGCATATGAAATGTATGTTCAAGAGTACCTAGTATAGTAATTTTCTAAGAGTCTCTGAGACAGTACTTTTTTTGTAAAAGCATTCTGCTCTGTAGCTGATTTGAAAGTGCTTTCAACGAAGTACTGCTTCTGCTGCTGCTAAGTCGCTTCAGTCGTGTCCCACTCTGTGCGACTCCATAGACTGCAGCCTCAGGCTTCCCCATCCCTGGGATTCTCCAGGCAAGAACACTGGAGTGGGTTGCCATTGCCTTCTCCCAAACAAAGTGCTAGAGTAAAACAAAAAACTATGTCGAGAGAATGCAAGACTTTAAACTAGTGATTAATTTACCATGGATAGTTTTCAAAAACAAAAAATCTGATGAAAGTTCATTAAAAAATAAATGCAACTGAAAAGGATATTTACTTGCTTTTGGCATACAAAACAAAAAAATCCACATGACAATAAGTGATTTTTAGCATATACATAAGATGTAATAAGAACTTAGCATAAAAGTGAAAAAAGTCTTATTTTCTTAACTAACTAAGGTCATGATAAAGTCAAAATAAAGCACAGGGAACAACTGTGACATGACACAGAATTTTTACCTTCCAGGCAGATTATTCAGAAGGCCAAGATACACATTTTGCAAACTCTTATTAAGGACAAACCAGTAATTCAAGAAAATATGTCATTTTAACAGAGAGAAAACCAGATTCTAGTTTTGTATCAATATACTACTTAATATAAAAGTACTTTTCAAACAATTATTATTAATAAACCCATCAAACCTTTGGTAGCTTTGAACACAACAAGTAAAATTGCCTGTCTGTAGAATTTTACAAGTTACTATACCTATTTATGTTTTGTTCTACACATTCCTCTTTCTCACAGGGAGCAACTAATCAGCTAATCATTTTATACTGGGATAAAACTACTCCCTTTTCCCCTAACTAAAGCACTTCCTGAATCCCCTACACAGAAATTTGTTTTTCTCTGCCAGTTTCTTCTGGTAGAGTCTCATTAACATATACTGGACATAAATATGTTAACTTACATTTTACAGAGTGAAATATAGAGTAGATAATTGTGACCTGTTTGTCATAGACCTCAGAGATCATAGCTATCAACATATTTTTCCTTGCAACCTGGCAAATGTGTAGATATGGCTAACATGACACTTTTAAAAAGTGTATCTATGATTTGAACATAATAGAGATGGGAAGGAAGAATAATCTTTTTAGTTTCATTGATAGATATATGACAATATTTATATTTTATTAAAAGATAAAAGATTACACAGTTTCAAAATGTAGTTTCCAGTCTGATTGGTAGAAGTATGTTCTGAAGAGATAGCTGTGATATCAGAAAACCTTCTGAAGTAGTTACGGCAGATTGAAGGGTGAGACTGTGTCAGAATGTAGATTGATATGATACATTCTTTCCTTCTTGGAAAAAGACTTGTTGTGAAAAAGTGCCTACTGACATAGTAACAATTAGTAATTACAGAGCTAACACATTAAATATATGATTATTACTATGCAATAATATGGAAGTTGATCCTAAATAACTACTAATACATGCTAGGAGTCAAACATTCTATTCAAAATGTGTTAATTAATAAACATTTAGTATTTCTACAAAGTAAAATTAAAAGTCAGGTTGGTCTCAATTTTTTAAAGCTATAAATTGGACTGCTAGTTTTCATAATGCATATATTGAGCATTTGTAATGTGTCTAATTTTTGCATGCAAATGACATAATACAACATGACTTTCTAAAGCAGATAAGATCAATAACAAAAACAAAAGTTAGATGTCTAGAAGAACCATTTCACTAGATTCTGTAACATGCTTCTTAATTTAAGAATAATTATCAGTTAGGTATTGTGCTAAGTCACTCTGGTCACATCCGACTGTGTGACCCTATGGACTGTAGCCCACCAGGCTCCACTGTCCATGGGGTTTTCCAGGGAGGAATACTGGAGTGGCTTGCCATTTCTTCCTTCAGGGAATATTCCCTACCAAGGGATGGGACTGAGTCTCTTAGGACTCCTGCATTAGCAGGCAGGTTCTTTACCACTAGTGCCATCTGGGAATAATTATCAGGTGTTACATATCTGTACAGGAGGCAGGGTTCAAAACCATCTGCTAGAAAAAGAAATGCAAAAAGACAAAATAGTTGTCTGTGGAGGGTTTACAAATTGAGAAAAGAGGAGAAGTGAAAGGCAAAAGAGAAAAGGAAAGATGTATCCAACTGAATGAAAAGTTCCAAAGAATAGCAAGGAAAGATATGAAAGCCTTCCTAAGTGATTAATGCAAAGAAATAGAGGAAAACAGTAAGATGGGAAAGACTAGAGATTGCTTGAAGAAAATCAGAGATATCAAGGGAAAATTTCAGGCAAAGACAGGCACAATAAAGGACAGAAACAATATGGACCTAACAGAAGCAGAAGATATTAAGAAGAGGTGGCAACAGAAAAACTATGTAAAAAAGTCTTCATGACCTAGATAACCACGATGGTGTGATCAGTCACCTTGAGCCAGACATCCTGGAGTGCAAGTCAAGTGGGCCTTAGAAAGCATCACCACGAACAAATCTAGTAAGGTGATGGAATTCCAGGTGAGCAATTTCAAATCCTAAAAGATGATGCTATGAAAGTGCTACCCTCAATATGCCTGCAAATTTGGAAAACTCAGCAGTGGCCACAGGATTGGAAAAAGTCAATCTTCATTCCAATCCCAAAGAAGGGCAATGTCAAAGAATGTTCAAACTACTGCACAATTGCATACATGTCACATGGTAGCAAAGTAATGCTCAAAATTCTCCAAGCCAGGCTTCAACAGTACATGAACCAAGAACTTCCAGATGTTCAAGCTGGATTTTAAAAAGGCAGAGGAACCAGAGATCAAATTGCCAACATATGTTGGATCATCAAAAAAGCAAGAGAATTCCAGAAAGACATCTACTTCTGCTTTATTGACTATGCTAGAGCCTTTGACTGTGTGAATCAAACAAATTGTGGAAAATACTTAAAGAGATGGGAATACCAGACCACCTTACCTGTCTCCAGAGAAATCTGTACACAGGTCAAGAAGCAAAAGTTAGAAATGGACATAGAACAACAGACTGATTCCAAATTGGGAAAAAGGTGTGTCAAGACTGTTTATTGTCACTGTGCTTGATTAATTTATATGCAGAGTACATGTTGTGAAATGTTGGACTGGCTGAAGCCCAAGCTGGAATCAAGACTGCCGGGAGAAATATCAATAATCTCAGATATGCAGATGATACCACCCTTATGCCAGAAATCAGAGAGGCACTAAAGAGCCTCTTGATGAAAGGGAAAGGAGAGAGTGAAACAGCTGGTTTAAAACTCAACATTCAAAGAACTAAGATCATGGCATCTGGTCCCATCACTTCATGGCAAATAGGGAAACAGTGGAAACAGTAAGAGGCTTTCTTTCCTTGGGATCGAAAATCACTGCAAGTGGTGACTGCAACCATGAAATTAAAAGACACTTGCTCCTTGGAAGAAAACATATGACCAAGCTAGAGAGTATATTAAAAAGAAGAGACATTACTTTACCAACAAAGGTCCGGCTAGTCAAAGCCATGTTTTTTCCAGTAGTCATGTATAGATGTGAGAATTGGGTCATAAAGAAAGCTGAGCACTGAAGAATTGACGGTTTGAGCTGTGGTATTGGAGAAGACTCTTGAGAGTCCTTTGGACTGCAAGGAGATTAAACCAGTCAAACCTAAAAGAAATCAACCTTGAGTGTTCATTGGAAGGACTGATGCTGAAGCTGAAGCTCCATTTCTTTGGCCAACTGATGTGAGGAACTGCCTCAATGGAAAAGACCCTGATGCTGGGAAAGATTGAAGGCAGGAGGAGAAAGGGATGACAGAGGATGAGATGGTTGGATGACATCACCAACTCGATGGACATGAGTATAAGTAAACTCTGGGAGTTGGTGATGGACAGGGAAGCCTGGCATGCTAAGCCCATGGGGTTGCAAAGAGTTGGACAGGACTAAGTGACTGAACTGAACTGATTATATTTATGAGAAATGTTATCACTGAAAAGAAAAATAATTTTTTTAGTATTTTGTATGTTATTTTAATTTTTAAAAATTTATTTGTTTACTTTAATTGGAGGCTATTTACTTTACAATATTGTGGTGGTTTTTGCCATACATTGACATGAATCAGCCACTGGTGTGAAAACCAAGAATTTTATAAAAAATTGTCATTTGAGATTTTCAAGAGAGTAAGTTTCACATATGAGAAATCTATGAATGTAGAATTGCTTACTTTAATTATGAAATAATTTAAGTTTAATACAGATTTCATAAAATAAGTTGTAGAAATTGCTACTGATAAGCAATTAGAACTGAATTTTGAAAAGCAGCATAGTTTAGTTCAGTTCAGTTCAGTTGCTTAGTCGTTTTCAGCTCTTTGAAAACCCATGGACTGCATCAGGCCAGGCCTCCCTGTGTCCATCACCAACTCCGGGGCTTACTCAAACTCATGTCCATCAAGTCGGTGATTCCATCCAAACATCTCATCCTGGCATCCCCTTCTCCTCCTGCCTTCAGTCTTTTCCAGCATCAGGGTCTTGTCAAATGAGTCAACTCTTCACATCAAATAAGTCAACTCTTCATATCACATGACCAAAGTATTGGAGTTTCATCTTCAGCATCAGTACTTCCAATGAACTCTCAAGACTGATCTCCTTTAGGATGGACTGGTCGGAACTCCTTGCAGTCCAAGGGAATCTCAAGAGTCTTTTCCAACACTAGAGTTCAAAACCATCAATTATTTGGTGCTCAGCTTTCTTTATATCCCAACTCTCATATCCACACATGAATGCAGGAAAAACCATAGCCTTGACTAGATGGACCTTTGTTGGGAAAGTAACATCTCTGCTTTTTAATATGCTGTCTAGGTTGATCATAACTTTTCTTCCAAGGAGTAAGCATCTTTTAATTTCCTGGCTGTAGTCACCATCTGCAATGATTTTGGAGCTCCCCAAAAATAAATTCTGTCACTGTTTCCACCATTTATCCATCTATTTGCCATGAAGTGATGGGGCCGGACTGATGCTAAAGTTGAAACTCCAATACTTTGGCCACCTCATGTGAAGAGTTGACTCATTGGAAAAGACTCTGATGCTGGGAGGGATTGGGTGCAGGAGAAGAAGGGGATGACAGAGGATGAGATGGCTGGATGGCATCAATGACTCGATGAACATGAGTTTGAGTGAACTCCAGGAGTTGGTGATGGACAGGGAGGCCTGGTGTGCTTCAAGCTAAGTGAATCAAGTCCAGGGATTTTTTCCCACTGCTATGCCCATCTTTATTATAGATTTTTTTGATATATATATATATATATATATACATATATATATATATATTTTTTTTTTTTTTCCTAGCATTTCCACTTGGCTATTTTTTCCCTAATGGTTTCTACTATTCTGAAAAATCTTTACCTGTTCATGGATTTGCTCAGTATTTCTGTTAGATTATTTAAGTATTAATGATAGTTATTTTTAAAATCCCTGTTTGATAGTTCCAACACCTAGGCTTTCTTTCATCTGGTTCTATGGACTATTTTCTTCCTTGACAATTGATTCCTTTTTGTTACTTTTCTGTATGTCTCATAATATTTGAATGAATGCTGGACACTATGTGTAGAAGAACAGTAGAATCTGAGATAAAAATATTTATGGCTGGGAAAGGGTACCTTTCTTCTTGTCAGGCCATTACAATGGTTGCTTGTGTTAATCTAGTCTGTAGTTGAGCTGGGTTAGGGTTTTCATTGTTGGTATATCTGCATTTAATAAACTGTGGGATTCAAATCCCTTCAGTGGCAGAGTATTGCTACCTTGTTTATTATGTGGGTGCAATAGTTTGCTAGAGCTTCTGTAACAAAGTATCACAGACTGAGTCACTCAAAACACAATTTTATCCCCCCATAATTCTGAAGACTGGAAATCTGAGATCAAGGTGTCAGTAGGGTCATTCCAGACCTCTTTTCTAGCTTCTAAAAATTCTTTGTTTTGTGGTGGCATGACTCCAGTCTTCACATGACATTTTCTCAGTTTAGGTGTCTGTCCCCAAATTTCCCCTTTTTGTAAAACCACCAGATATACTGGATTAGGGACCCTCCTTTCTGAAGTATTAACTAAATACATCTATAATGTTCCTATTTCAAATAAATCCAACTTCTAAAATATTGGGATTTATGTTTTCAATATATGAATCTTGGAAGGGACAAGATCAATTCATAAGAGTAAATATGAGAGTGCTAGACCATTCTACTCAGGGCTCCATCTTCTCTTCTCACCAGATCCTGCACACCTGTATCACAGAGGGGTGACTTGCCCTGGCCCTTCAGCTATGGAAGATTGTTATGACTTGCTATTCGAATGCAACTCTTGTTTTGGGAGGAGGTGGAGGGTGGGCAGATGTGCTCCTTTTTTAGTCCTAAGCAGGTTCTGTGTGTCTGAGACTCATGAATGAGACTGTATCTGAATTCTTCATCTTTTACTCATAGAAGACAAATTCTATCACATGTATGATTCAGAGTCTATAGGGCAGGTGTGTTCCTTCTCATCCACCCATACAGCAACCACAATCTTCCTTTTTTGGGTAAGGAGTCTTGGATGTCAGGTGAATGCTCTGTTCTTACTGTACTGGCAACAGTTTCTAGTTTTATGTAAGTGCAGCTTCTAGGCTTGAGCACATTCCCTGCCCTGGCCCCAGTGGCAGATGGTTTTGGCCTGTTGTTACTTCAGAGTGGAACTGAGAGGAAGTGGCAGGTTTTGTATCCCTCCCTCAGAGGTATCTGACCTTTGCAAGAACCAGGAAGTAGAAGAGAATTTTGTTCAACTCTAACCTAAATATAGCCATGTAAAAATAGCTTTGGTGGTTCAAATGGTAAAGAATCTGCCTGAAATGCAGGAGATGCAAGTTCAAGCCCTGGGTTGGAAAGATTCCCTTGGAGAAAGAACTGGAGACCCACTCCAGTATTCTTGCCTGGAGAATTTCATGGACAGAGGAACCTGGTGGGCTACAGTCCATGGAGTTGCAAAGAGTCAGACAGGACTGAGTGACTAACACTTTCAAAGATAGCTTTAGCTTCCCCCCAAACCAGCAGCAGCCCATTTTTGCCTTGGACCCCAAGTCAGTGTTGGACTTTTCCCATCAAAGCAGAGTTAGATCCCAGGCAAGAGAGAGTCTTTGCCTCTTCTTCAGAAGCAGCTTGCTTTTGTTTTGTTTCAGAAAAAGGTCTGGAAAGTTTGTGCCCTAGCAGCAGCTGATTACCATTTTGCATGAATTACAGCTTGAGTCATTGATCTGTTTCTCTAAGTATGAATGTGTGTCTTTGTTCAGTCACTCAGTCATGTCCAACTCTTTGCACCCTTAGGGACTATAGCCTGCCAGGCTCCTCTGTCCATGGAATTTTTCCAGGCAAGAATACTGAAGTGGGTTTACATTTCCTACTCCTGGGGCTTTTCCTGACCCAGAGATCAAACCCACATCTCTTGTGTCATCTATGCAGGTGATTTCTTTCCCACTGAGATACCTGGGAAGCCTGCAAGTATGGATATTCCACTATCAATACTCCCTCCATGCCTGTGCCACAGGGGAACTCATATGTTTCTGTTGCCCTGTCTCCAGTCTTTCTCATGAACACGTGGTGAAGACCTATAGAAAAGAGCTGTAGGATGGGGGCAACCTCACCTTGTATATGAGGCTCCCATGTAATTGACACAGTGATTCTAATGCACAGAAATGTTTACCACTCAGAATTAAATTTACCTTCAGTTCAGTTCATTTCAGTTCAGTTCAGTTGCTCAGTCATATCTGATTCTTTGCTAACCCATGAATCGCAGTATGCCAGGCATCCCTGTCCATCACCAGCTCCCGGAGTTCACTCAGACTCACATCCACTGTGTCAGTGATGCCATCCAGCCATCTCATCCTCTGTCATCCCCTTCTCCTCCTGCCCCCAATCCCTCTCAGCAACAGAGTCTTTTCCAATGAGTCAACTCTTCGCATGAGGTGGCCAAAGTACTGGAGTTTCAGTTTTAGCATCAGTTCTTCCAAAGAAATTCCAGGGCTGATCTCCTTCAGAATGGATTGGTTGGATCTCCTTGCAGTCCAAGGGAATCTTAAGAGTCTTCTCCAACACCACAGTTCAAAAGCATCAATTCTTTGGCACTCAGCTTTCTTCACAGTCCAACTCTTACATCCATACATGATCACTGGAAAAACCATAGCCTTCACTAGACAGACCTTTGTTGGCAAAGTAATGTCTCTGCTTTTCAACATGCTATCTAGGTTGGTCATAACTTTTCTTCCAAGGAGTAAGGGTCTTTTAATTTCATGGCTGCAGTCACCATCTGCAGTGATTTTGGAGCCCAAAAAAGTAAAGTCTGACACTGTTTCCACTGTTTCCCCATCTATTTCCCATGAAGTGATGGGACCAAATGCCATGATCTTCGTTTTCTGAATGTTGAGCTCTTCAAGAAAATTAGAGATACCAACGGAACATTTTACACAAAGATTGGCTCAATAAAGGACAGAAATGGTATGGGGGAAGCAGAAGATATTAAGAAGAGGTGGCAAGAATACACAGAAGAACTGTACAAAAAAGATCTTCACGACCAAGACAATCATGATGATGTGATCATAATTATGATGGTGTGATCAATCACCTAGAGCCTGACATCCTGGAATGTGAAGTCAAGTTGGCCTTAGAAAGCATAACTATGAACAAAGCTAGTGGAGGTGATGGCATTCCAGTTGAGCTCTTTCAAACCCTGAAAAATGATTCTGTGAAAGTGCTGCACTCAATATGCCAGCAAATTTGGAAAACTCAGCAGTGGCCACAGGACTGGAAAAGGTCAGTTTTCATTCCAATCCCAAAGAAAGGCAATGGCAAAGAATGCTCAAACTACTGGACAATTGCACTCATCTCACACATTTCATATGCTAGTAAAGTAATGCTCAAAATTCTCCAAGCCAGGCCTCAGGAATACATGAACTGTGAAATTCCAGATGTTCAAGCTGGTTTTAGAAAAGTCAGAGGAAGCAGAGATCAAATTGCCAACATCCACTGGATCTTGGAAAAAGCAAGAGAGTTCCAGAAAAAACATCTATTTCTGCTTTATTGACTATTCCAAAGCCTTTGACTGTGTGGATCACAATAGACTGGAAAATTCTGAAACAGATGGGAATACCAGACCACCTGACCTGCTTCTTGAGAAACCTCTATGCAGGTCAGGAAGCAAGAGTTAGAACTGGACATGGAACAACAGACTGGTTCCAAATAGGAAAAGGAGTATGTCAAGGCTGTATATTGTCACCCTGCTTATTTCACTTATATACAGAATACATCATGAGAAACACTGGGCTGGAGGAAGCACAAGCTGGAGTTAAGATTGCCGGGAGAAATATCTATAACCTCAGATATGCAGATAACACCACCCTTATGGTAGAAAGTGAAGAGGAACTAAAAAGCCTCTTTATGAAAGTCAAAGAGCAGAGTGAAAAATTTGTCTTTAAGGTCAACATTCAGAAATTTACCTTATTACCTTGTTAACTTCAGTTCCTTGTTGAATTTAAAAAAATAATCAGACTTTTCTCATTGTTAGGGTTGGAGTGACATTCTGGTGCAAACTGACACAATTTAAGTGTTAGCAGAACTCTTTCTAATTATATCTTGAATTATTCTTCTAGCTATTATTTCTTACTTTCCTCAGAAGTACTTATTTTTTAAATTTCACTTTTCCATTCTTTGTTTTTCATAGTTCCTTTATTTCTTTTACGACTTTTTCTCCTTGTCTATCTCCTCTGTGTTATCTACTCTAGATCTCTGAAGATTATTTTCTGCAAATAACTTTCTTCTTGTTTCAATGGATATTTTAAAACTGCATTTTAATCCTTAGTCATGACAAACAGCTAGCATTTTATTCCAAAGAATCTCAAGTGTTGGCTTTCCTTTGTGTATTACACTTTCTTCTTTGTTGCTAGTCACTCAGTCGTGTCCAGCTTGATGCCATGGACTGTATCCTTCCAGGCTTCTCTGTCCTTGGGGATTTTCCAGGTAAGAATACTGGAGTGGGTTGCCATTTCCTCCTCCAGACACTTCTTTCTTTATATCTGCTTATAACCTATTGATGACAATGCACAATATTTTCTAACATATCTTAAGGTATACTGTAGAATCTTTTCCTGATAAAGTTTTCATTTGTTTCAGGATGATGTTCTTTTTATTCTGTATTGTAACACTGTTTCATTCTTTGTCCCCTAACCTTGCATACTTTGAAATTATTATTTAATTAGAACTCACATATTACCCAGAAAGCATGAGTGAGATCTACAGTTTTGATAAGTGTTCTTTGCAATCTTGGGAAACTTTCTATGGCATTGTTATGGCAAGAAGGCAAATTGTATTACGCAAATTCTAGTGTAATTTTTAACAAGATTCTGATAATAGTTAGGAACTGGAAGTGAAGGATACTAGGCAACATCAAAGAATACCCACGCTAATAAGTTCAGGTCTGCTGCCTTTTGATCAAGAAATTGGCTGTGGATTGGAGTCACTTTCTACCTGCTTCCAAGAATAGCAAGTTTACTTTGTTTTTTTGTTTTTTTTTTTTTTTGTAATTAACAGTTTATTATTTTAATATAGCATGGGAAACTGATTTATATATATATTTGCATTTTCAGCATTTGATGTTTTTCAAATATTCTGAGTAATACATCCTTATAATGTGTGAAAACAACACTATAAAAGAACAGATGAGCAAATCTGCTGTCTGCTACCACTCTCAACAACACTCCCCTGCCACTCACTCACACACACACACACACACACACACACACACACAGAGTAACTAGATTCATGTGTGTTCTTCCAAACCATTTTCTCCATCAAATTTGTACATGCACATATGTATGTCCATATGATTGCTATCATTATTATTTTTTAACAAAACAGAATTATAGTATACATATTTCTATAAAATGTGGACTTTTCCCACTCAGTTATATATGCGTAAAATGCCTAGTACCTGTAGATATAGATCTAATTTGATCTATTTTCTAAAGATTTTATACATATATTCACATCCATTAAAAATTTCATACAAAGAGGTTCATATCAAATATTTTGGGAAATTTTTTGTTCAGTGCTTATTTTTCTCTTTTTTTATTTTATTTTTTTTATTTTTTATTTATTTATTTTTTAAATTTTAATATCTTTAATTCTTACATGCGTTCCCAAACATGAACCCCCCTCCCACCTCCCTCCCCACAACATCTCTCTGGGTCATCCCCATACACCAGCCCCAAGCAAGCTGCACCCTACGTCAGACATGGACTGGCGATTCAATTCTTACATGATAGTATACATGTTAGAATTCCCATTCTCCCAAATCATCCCACCCTCTCCCTCTCCCTCTGAGTCCAAAAGTCCGTTATACACATCTGTGTCTTTTTTCCTGTCTTGCATACAGGGTCGTCATTGCCATCTTCCTAAATTCCATACATATGTGTTAGTATACTGTATTGGTGTTTTTCTTTCTGGCTTACTTCACTCTGTATAATTGGCTCCAGTTTCATCCATCTCATCAGAACTGATTCAAATGAATTCTTTTTAACAGCTCAGTAATACTCCATTGTGTATATGTACCATAGCTTTCTTATCCATTCATCTGCTGATGGACATCTAGGTTGTTTCCATGTCCTGGCTATAATAAACAGTGCTGTGATGAACATTGGGGTACATGTGTCTCTTTCAATTCTGGTTTCCTCGGTGTGTATGCCCAGAAGTGGGATTGCTGGGTCATAAGGGAGTTCTATTTGCAATTTTTTAAGGAATCTCCACACTGTTCTCCATAGTGGCTGTACTAGTTTGCATTCCCACCAACAGTGTAGGAGGGTTCCCTTTTCTCCACACCCTCTCCAGCATTTATTGCTTGCAGATTTTTGGATTGCAGCCCTTCTGACTGGTGTGAAGTGGTACCTCATTGTGGTTTTGATTTGCATTTCTCTAATAATGAGTGATGTTGAGCATCTTTTCATGTGTTTGTTAGCCATCCGAATGTCTTCTTCGGAAAAATGTCTATTTAGTTCTTTGGCCCATTTTTTGATTGGGTCGTTTATTTTTCTGGAGTTGAGCTGCATAAGTTGCTTGTATATTTTTGAGATTAGTTGTTTGTCAGTTGCTTCATTTGCTATTATTTTCTCCCATTCAGAAGGCTGTCTTTTCACCTTGCTTATAGTTTCCTTTGTTGTGCAGAAGCTTTTAATTTTAATTATCCTCTATGATCCACCTCCCAGAATTCTGGAAATAAAAGCAAAAATAAACAAATGGGATCTAATTAAAATTAAAAGTTTACTTTGTTTTGAAAGATAAAGAGGCAAAAATTGTTCAATTAATTGAGTTTGCTAAGGTAGCTCCATGGCTTCAGTTATTTAAAAGTTTCTCTTTAGTTTTGGCAATAAGTTTAGAGACTTGGCTTTAACATGCAATAGAAAACGTCTTTCTCCTCTCCATTTATAGGCATCTAGAAGGAAGATTTTAAAAGTTGGATCAGAGACAATTACTAGTCAGACTTCATTTTAAAACTGAAAACCTTACATGAAATTTCAGACAATGACATATATTCTATGGTCATCATATTGATGCTAAAGTTGGTGATTTTGATAAAGCAAATAAACAGCTGTTTGTTACTGATACACTGTGAGAGGTATGCAGTACTTAATCATTCAACTGAATCTGTGATTTAATCAATTGTTGTCATATATTTATTGAGTGCCTAACAGGCAGTCTGAGCTATCAGACCTCCACTGTGGCATCACACTATGAATTTCAGAGCTTTGATATTTGACAGAGGATTCTTCAAGTGGCCCTACTTAAATTTGGCTTTCAAGCTGTTACCTAGTTAGATAAAATATAACTTTTGTCAATTTTAATCTGTGCTAGGAAAGAACATCTAAATTAAAATCAAACAGAAACGGTGTGCTCATTTCCCTTTTAGTTTTTCTCCCATGGTGACAAATACTTTACTCTCTAAGCTTGGAAGATACACAGCTCAACTCTGTGCTGTGATGCTTAGATTATCTTTTCTGCATTTCTAGGGACAATCCAGTTGGGTCTGAGTTCTTTGACTTCTGTTTGGTATTTGCTGGAGAGAGCAATGGGACACTGAAATATTGGTGAAAAGCAGTTCTGGAAAATACTAAACATTCTAGAATCTTAATCATAAATTGAAACAATGTGGTAGATATGGGGGCTCCCAGAATAGAACAAATCTTTCATGTGAAAGCCGTCTTGTTTTAGAGTTTGAGGTCAGTGAAGTGAGATTGGTGACTAAGAGCTGTTAACTAAATACCTTGTCCCAAACATATTAGATCTTAGTACCTACACGCCCACTCCCCTCATTTCCCACCTTTTCAAACATGATTAATCTAGAGTATGGAGAGTTTAATAGCTTATCATAACTTCCAGTTGGTACAATCATATTTTGTACTCAGGGCTTCCCTGATGACTCAAGTGGTAAAGAATGTGCCTGCAATGTAGGAGATGCAGGGGACACTGCAGATGCGGGTTTGATCCTGGAGTCAGGAATATCCCTTAGAGGAGAAAATTGCAACCCACTCCAGTACTCTTGCCTGGAGAATCCCACTGACAGAGGAGCCTGGCAGACTACAGCTCATGGGATCACAGAGTCAGACATGACTGAACATGCATGTATGCATATTTTGCACTTAGATCTTTAGGAGTAAAAATTTAGTGTTCTTTCTCCTCTAATACTTTACTTACAGTATGTAGGATACCATTTAGGTTTTTGAGTTACATAGAACAAAGGTCCGTCTAGTCAAGGCTATGGTTTTTCTAGTGGTCATATATGGATGTGAGAGTTGGACTGTGAAGAAAGCTGAGCGCCAAAGAATTGATGCTTTTGAACTGTGGTGTTGGAGAAGACTCTTGAGAGTCCCTTGGACTGCAAGGAGATCCAACCAGTCCATTTTAAAGGAGATTGGTCCTGGGTGTTTTTTGGAAGAACTGATGCTAAAGCTGAAACTCTAGTACTTTGCCCACCTCATGCGAAGAGTTGACTCATTGGAAAAGACTCTGATGCTGGGAGGGATTGGGGACAGGAGGAGAAGGGGACAACCGAGGATGAGATGGCTGGATGATATCACTGACTCAATGGACGCTAGTCTGAGTGAACTCTGGGAGTTGGTGATGGACAGGGAGGACTGGTGTGTTGTGATTCATGGGGTCGCAAAGAGTTGGACACAACTGAGCGCGTGAACTGAACTGAACTGAACTGAAGAACTTGTTTGTCTCTTCAAGGTTTAAAGTCTAGTTGGGGGATTTAGATGTATCAATTTAAATCATCAATTTGTATAAAAGCTAGAACATGAAAGTAGTCATTCCAATAAGGGGGAAAGCTTCATAGGAGAAAATATTCATGAAAAAATATTCATGATTTAGAACTTTAACTTATAATATTACAATCACTACAATGATTATAATTCAAAACAGAAGCATGTCATACTAACATCGTCAGAGCTAAGGAAAAACAAAGTTCATCTTCTTTCATTTCTGTTTCTGCTTGAGATGGATAGTCAAGCAATTGCTTTTTAAATATTTAGTTAACATGGTAAACACAGTTAAGACAATAGTGTCTCTCTGGAGTAGCCTAAAAGTGCCATGAATATGGAAGCTATTTAAACCACACTAAAAGCTCACTCAGCATCTGTGGCTTCCAGGATTTCAGGAATGAAGAGTACTGGGTACCATCTTTACTTAACCTTACATGAACATCAGTGGGCTAATTCTTCTACACAGTTACAGAATACTTTTGATATTCTGCACAAGAGATAATTATTATCTAGAAATATTTTAAAACTTTAAGACATGTATTGCTCAAGGAAAAGAATAAGAAAGGAACTTTAAGAAAGGAGGTGAGTAATGAACTACAAGGGTAAATCAGGAAATAAATGATAAATGCTTTTGGAGCAATGAATCCATCAGTGGGCTAGAACAAATAGTTTCAGTTTTAGGTGTATTTGAAGACAAGCCAGGAAAGGTAAATAGTTGCCAGTTTGTGAACAATCAGTTTAAAATGGGAATTGTTTGTTAGGTGATTGGGAACAATAAAACATTTGAGCAATAAACTGGAGAGTTCTAGTGGTAGTACAGTGGTTAAAACTGACTGAGGTGCATTCTATCAAATAGTAGAAAGAGAGCCTGAAGGCTGAGTTTTTATTATACGACAAAGAGCCTCAAAATATCAGTGGCTCACAACAATGGACATTTATAGCTTCTCTTTCATAGTTTTTCAGGTCAGCTGAAGCTCTTTGCCTTCAGGTTGCCAGTTGTCTAGGCTTGCTTATAGATTGCAGGTTGGGTTCAGGTCCCCAGGTCCCACAGTTTCTCATCCTGAGATCAGGGTATACCAGGTCATTTTCTTAGTAATGACACTCAAGCACAAGCAGAAATACCTGCTGAATCTCAAAGCCTCAGCTCAGAAGTAATTATTGTCATTCTCCTCCACTTTCCACTGGCCAAAATAAGTCAATGGCTAAACTCAAGATCAATAGGGTGAAAACATTTACTTTGCACACTTTAGTAGTACCTCAATGGAACATGACAAAAGTTGTGGCACTATCATTGTGATTTAGGGGGAAGTAAAGAAAAGGGACCAAGGACTAAATCTACCACATAGAAAGTGACTCCTTGGGTACCTACTTGACAAATCTGGACTGATGGTGACAAGAACCTTAACTGGTATTATAACAAAAGATTTCTAATTATATGATGGGAACAATTCAAGAGACAGTTCTAATGAATGAGGCTGTCTGATTCTCCTGATATTTCCCCTCAGGAATCCTGGGAAAAAAATTCAAATCAATACAAAGGACTCAGTGGAACACATGATATGTAATTTTTCTTCAAGATATGAAACTTGAAAGTTGTGATGATCTTGAAAAGCAACTAGGGCCAGCTTCAAAATTCATAATCTCAGCTATCATGCTGTGTAACTATCAGTGAAAGTATTTCCAGAAATAAAGCAGAGTATGGATTGAATGTGTGGAGACTTGGTTAAGTCATCATTGTTTTAACTGGAAACATTGCTTCAGCCTCTCCTTGTACCTACTGGAATCTGAACAGGTCAATCTAATGTTTTAAGAACCAAATTCACAGATTCTCTTAAGAAATGACTGTGACTATAGGTAATGCAAAGTACCTGGAGGTTACAAGAGGTTTTCCCAAGAAAATTTTAACGTGCCCTGTTTTGGCCAAATTCAACAGGATGTATTTACAATTAGACAATTTAACTAATTTGTTAACTGCATGGATTATTCTTTTCTTAAAGCTCCCTTATATTGTCATTTTTGGATATTATCAATTTTTTCATGAATCCAGGCTAATTTCTTCATGTATATAACTGAGAAGAGAAGTAAGGACTGTGATAATATGTGGTATGAAAACTTAATGAAAAGATAAATACAAATATGAAAACAATTATTTTATTTAAATGGATGTTAGGATATGACCATGACATATATAGAAAATAAGTTGTAGACAAATTTTAAATGTTAAAATGGATCTTTAAACTTGGAATAACATTTGATAACATTTGAAACAAAAATCAAATTGATTTAATTGAACTGAACTTTAATTATATTTAGACATAATTATTATTAGTTAAGTAAATTTATGCCAGTTCTTTATCATAAAGCTATTATGTTTATGAACAGGAAAGAGATAATTTGGTGAAAAAAATCTGTCAATATTATCTTTTGACATCATATGGAAGGATCAATAGGTTTCTTCAATGTGCTTATCAGTACTTATTTTGGTGTTGTATGATTATAGTCTAGGAAAACATTTCTGTGTATTTTTCTCCTCTCTTAAGTCATGCATGCTATTTTTCAATTATTAAAATAATAAAAGAAAAAGAGGAACAGCATGGCATTTTCCCACAATCACTTCTATGACCTTTTTAAATTTACCTTTTTAATCTCACATAAAGGAAGACTGCATATAAGATAAGCATAAATAAACCTGTTAAAAAATGAAAAAGAATACTTTAGAATATTATAACAGAAAAAATACTTTGTTTATAAAATATTATTAAATTAAATATATTTTCCACTATTTGAAAACTGTCACTAAGGCAATATTTGGAAGAATGATATGCAAAACTCAGTGAAATTATAACTGCTACTGCTGCTACTGCTGCTAAGTCGCTTCAGTTGTGTCCGATTCTGTGTGACCCCATAGACGGCAGCCTGCCAGGCTCCCCCGTCCCTGGGATTCTCCAGGCAAGAATACTGGAGTGGGTTGCCATTTCCTTCTCCAATGCATGAAAGTGAAAAGTGAAAGTGAAGTCACTCAGTCGTGCCCGACTCTTAGCAACTCCATGGACTGCAGCTCCCCAGGCTCCTCCATCCATGGGATTTTCCAGGCAAGAGTACTGGAGTGGGGTGCCATTGCCTTAAGCTAAATATTTTCTAGATTTAGAGATCTTAACATATGTGAAAGCAAAATTTTAACACTTTGGGGCTGTTGAAAAGCAATAAAAGTTGTTGAATGGCTTGGACTTATATTCTAAAGTCAAACCAAAGATTTGAATGCTTCCCACTGGTACAGAATTTATAGCTTAACCTTGATTTTCCTTTATCAAGAGTGGTGAAATGCAAAGTGTTGAAACAGAAGAGCAGAAATTGATTAACAAAATGTCAATAAGCATTATGTTTACGCAACATGAATAGGGCCTATAAATACCTAAAACTCACCATGAATCAAAATATGAAGTTGGAGTTTAGAAAAAAAGACATAAAAAGGAAATCTGCATTTAAAAAGCAGTTATATCTTTCCTTCAGTCTTTTGCAGTATCAGTTCAGTTCAGTTCAGTTGCTCAGCCGTGTCCAACTCTTTGTGACCCCATGAATTGCAGCACACCAGGCCTCCCTGTCCATCACCAACTCCCAAAGTTCACACAAACCCATGTCCATTGTGTTGGTGATACCAATCATCCATCTCATCCTCTGTTGTCCCCTTTTCCTCGTGCCCTCAATCTTTCCCAGTATCAGGGTCTTTTCCAATGAGTCAGCTCTCCACATCAGGTGGCCAAAGTATTGGAGTTTCAGCTTCAACATCAGTCCCTCCAATAAACACCCAGGAGTGATCTCCTTTAGGATGGACTGGTTGGATTTCCTTGCAGTCCAAGGGACTTTCAAGAGTTTTCGCTAACACCACAGTTCAAAAGCATAAATTCTTTGGAGCTCGGCTTCTTTATAGTCCAACTCTCACATCCATACATGACCAATGGAAAACCATAGCCTTGACTAGACAGACCTTTGTTGGCAAAGTAATGTCTCTGCTCTTTAATACGCTGTCTAGGTTGGTCATAACTTTCCTTCCAAGGAGTAAGCGTCTGTTAATTCCACGGCTGCAATCACCATGTGCAGTGATTTTGGAGCCCAGAAAAATAAAGTCTGACACTGTCCACTGTTTCCCATCTATTTCCTATGAAGTGATGGGACTAGAATGCCATGATCTTCATTTTCTGAATGTTGAGCTTTAAGCCAACCTTTTCACTCTGCTCTTTCACTTTCATCAATAGGCTCTTTAGTTCTTTTTCACTTTCTGCCATAAGGGTAGTGTCATCTGCATATCTGAGGTTATTGATATTTCTTCCGGCAATCTTGATTCCAGCTCGTGCTTCCTCCAGCCCAGCGTTTCTCATGATGTACTCTGCATATAAGTTAAATAAGCAGGGTGACAATATACAGCCTTGATGGACTCCTTTTCCTATTTGGAACCAGTCTGTTGTTCCATGTTCAGTTCTAACTGTTGCTTCCTGACCTGCATACAGGCTTCTCAAGAAGCAGGTCAGGTAGTCTGGTATCCCCATCTCTTTCAGAATTTTCCACAGTTTATTGTAATGAACACAGTCAAAGGCGTTGGCCTAGTCAATAAATAGGTGTTTTTCTGGAACTCTCTTGCTTTTTTGATGATCCAGCAGATGTTGGCAATTTGATATCTGGTTCCTCTGCCTTTTCTAAAACCAGTTTGAACGTCTGGAAGTTCAAGGTTCACATATTGCTGAAGCCTGGCTTTTGCAGTTTCAGTGGTCAGCAATTGAACAAGGATAGCTACATGTCAGAATCTGCAAAGATGCCCATCTTCTAAATTGATCAGAGTTGAATTATTTAAAAGAGTGCAAAAAATGTTAATGTTTGTTTTTGTAAAATGTCCTTATTAATATAAACTCACACAACAGAGACTTCTGCAGCTGACATATTAGTTGAATATAAAATTTGTTATTTTTCGGTGGGATCATAAATTGCTTATTTCAGAGCATTATATTTATCCCTGTATTGTATAATGTTTATTGTAAACTTTCAGGTTTATAATACATAAAATTACATTTTGTTCTTTAAAAAAATTAAGAGCTATATAATATCAGGATTCCTTGGTGGCTCAGATCGTAAAGAATCTGCCTGCAGTGCAAGAGACCCGGGATTGATCCTTGGGTCAGGAAGATCACCTGGAAAGGGAATGGCTCCCCACTCCTGAATTCTTGCCTACAGAATCCTATGGACACAGGAGCCTGGTGGACTATAATCTAAAGGGTTACACAAGCACACAGCACATAACATAATGTCAAGGAGGAAGTAATAGTATTTTTATTATTGCCTGAAAATGCATATATATTTTTACAAGCTTTCTAAAATGTTTGTTTATGAATTGTTTTAAACAATCAGTCATTAAAGAGATGAGACCCCATAATGATGAATCCTCTGAGAGAAAATGAAAATTCAGCACTCTGAGCAAAGTTTAGGATATTAAAAAAAAATAAAAATAGATTTTGTTTTTTATTAGCATTGAATATCGAACATTATGGAGTGAGAAATATATACATATATAAGCAATATAAAAGTATTTTGGTTATGAACAAATGAAAAAATTTTATATGAAAAGATCAGCATAATTTAGCTGTAGTCACATAGAATTAAGCCAAAATTAAGATTTTGCCAGTCACTGCTTACGTGATTATGGGTTGATTATCATTCTCCTTTAGACTTCATTTCCACATCTCTTAAGTGAGGGAAATTAAAAAAAAAATAGCTTTAATCTAGTGAGAAAATTAGATTCTATGTACAGATAGCTTAGTTTTTTCTATGTACAATGTTTGCCATATAGTAAACTAAATAAATAGTCTGTTACTATAATTATTTTTATATTATTCTCATTACGAAAATATATTGTGTGCCAAAACCTGACACCTGAGACCTGATAATTTGCAGAGCATAGCATTAATTTTGATGATTTAATCCAATTATTCTATGTAATTTTTTTTTGTACTTAAAAAAATTTACTTATTTTAACTAGATCTCTTGGTAATTTTATTTATGTGTGTGTTAGTCACTCACTCATGTCCAACTCTTTGCATCCCCATGGACTGAAGCTTGCCAGGCTCCTCTGTGCGTGAAATTCTCCAGGCACAAATACTGCAGTGGGTTGCTATTTCCTTCTCCAGGGTATCTTCCCAACCTAGGGATCAAACCCAGGTCTTCTGCATTGCAGGCAGATGCTTTACTGTCTGAGCATACTAGGGAAGCCCATGTCTTTCCATTTTCATCTCTGGGCTAAAGTTTTCCTTTGAATTTCACATTCACTTCCAACTGAACATTGGATACATAAACATATATCTCTCTCAGGTTCACATTCAAAATTGAACTCTTGATCAGACTGATAAATTGCACATGCACAGCCACTTCCCCTGCTCCACAAACACACACACACACACACAAATAAGAACAGCA
Organism: Ovis aries; assembly: GCF_016772045.2. Lineage (NCBI taxonomy): Eukaryota > Metazoa > Chordata > Mammalia > Artiodactyla > Bovidae > Ovis > Ovis aries. Next base: position 78,797,347 of record NC_056059.1, read on the forward strand.
CTAACCAAGCAACTACATCTGAGTAGATTAAGGCACACTGTCATTTATTTCTCTCACGAGTCTGCCTTTTGGGTGGCACTAGTGGTAAATAACCTGTCTGCCAACACAGGATACATGAGATACAGATTTTATCCCTGCGTCAGGAAGATCCCTGGAGGAGCGCATGGCAACCCACTCCAGTATTCTTGCCTGGAGAATCCCAGCCAGAAGAGTCTTTCTGGAGTCCATGATAGCTTGTCTCTGCTACACTTGGTATCAGCTGGAATCAGGAATCACCTGAAGGTGTCTTCACTCTTGTATCAGTTGGTTGGTGCTGGCTTTCAGCTTTGAGGCTGTTGGTTTGAGTACCTTTCCTCCCAGGTAGTCTTTGCTTCCTTACAACCTGATGGTGGCTTTCAAGGATGAACCTCCTGAGAGTGACCTGAGAGTGAGATAGCCTTTTATGACCTAACTTCAGGGGTCAGGCAGTATCCTTTACCCTACATTCTTATTTGGTAACATAGCCAAAAGGAGCCAACTGGGTTCAAAGGAAGAGAAATAGTCTCCCTAAGCTACTTCCAGAATTGGGTGCAGGATCAGAAATTCTGCTATTTCCAGAAGTGGATGTATGATCAAAAATATTGTATTGCTACTTTTTTTGAGGGGTGGGGAACAGGGGATACAATCTGACAAACTGATCAAGTAACAGAATATCAGTACCATTCCTTTATCACTCCAGATTTATTTGCTCAAACCTCAAACCAAGGAGTCAGCCTTAACGTATTCTTTTCTTTGACTCTCACATCAGTAAGTCCAGCTGGTGTTATCACCCATATTATTTATCTTAGATTCCCTTCCTCCTGTCCTTTTGCTTTGTCCCTACCAATCCAAACATATTTTTTGTTTCTCCTAAACTTCACCAGTAAGCTTCTAAAACATCACCTGCTACTTTTTAGTCCCTGTCCAATCCTTTCTCAGCATAAGTGCATTACATTTAATAACAGAATTTTCCTAATGTCACTTCCTTGGTTAAAACAGCCACACATAAGCTTTTCTAATATAGAAAAATGATATGGGCATATGAATCACTCCAGTCATGAGAGTTGTGTGTGATAGAAAGAGTAACAAATATGTCTCCATCACCTTTGATTGTTTAAAGATTAGTGGAGTTTATACTCAGTTGTTTTCTTCCTTGAAATGATAAGGAAAAGATTAACTTGTGTCTTTTTAAACAGTCAGAGCACCATATGTTTTATTATTATGTCTCAAAAAGTATATTATTGTTTTCTCCTATAAATGAATATATGGATCATAAACTTTTTTTCTTTTTCTAAGCACCATTTGGATTAAGTCCTAGAGCTCTAATTTTCTATCTATTAAGTGTTTCCAGCATATACTCACATAAGGCAAATAGCCATCTTGAAAAGAGACAGATGTTTATACATTATTTACTATTTCTGTTGTGCTGCTTCATGTTCATATAAAATGCATTTATTTTTATATCAACTGAGGAAAGAAAATAATAGGATTTTAGCTAAGTTAAAAACATATTTCTTGATATCCTTTGTAGTCTATCTGCTTTTCCTGCTTGATCTTTCTTATACTCAATAAAACATTTACACAATAAAAATGATCCCTTCAAAATCTATAATCTGTAATACAAAATATATAATATTTATATATATTTATTCATACCCTTCTTTGGCAAGATTTTTAAATTGTTATCATTTTTTTCTTTAGCCGTTGCATATTTTATGTAATGAAATTCACACAAGGAGCTTGAAAACAGTATAATTTATATTTTATAAAGGCTTATTTTTCTTTTATTCTTTCCTTTGCTAGTGGCAGTCTTCATAGTGACAGCTTTTATTTTTCTTTCAAACTTTGAAATTGCATGTATTATGTATGCCTGGGGCATACATGTATGCCTTTAAGTAATATATGGATGGTTTTGTTGATCAAAAATTGGACAGATATGCTAAATTTACTGGTAAGATTTTACCTGTTTTCAATTCACAATCCTCTAACAATTCTTTAGCAACTTCATGAAATTGTGTGCTATTTTAATTTAATAGGTACTTTACATTAAAGTTATTAACACAAACAAACTTTGGGAAAATGGTCTTCCTTAATAAGTTTTTTTAAGTATTGAATTTTAAAAAATCAGATGTTTCATCCAGTGTATCTCAGAATTTTTTCTAATTACCTCAGTTCTGAAACATCATTTTTCAAATTAGTTTGCATTTAAAATGATCATATCAAAGCCTTACATTTTATAGAAACTTTATAAAGAGTAATAAGTATCCTCCCAAGAGACAACTTTCTTAATTTATTAGAAAAAAAATGATAATCTACAGGACACAGTTCACATTATGTAATAATGCATGTGAGAAAGCTTTTGCTAATGAAATTATTCATTATCTGTTCTCTAAATTTTTCTTGTAGCTGAGATATAATTGGCATATAACATTATATTAGTTTCAGCTGTATAACATAATTGTTCTGTAATTGTATATATTGCGAAATGACTAAAACAGTAAGTCATCTATCACCACACATAGTTACAATTATTTTCTTGTGATAAGAACTTTTAAGATGTACTTCCTTAGCAATTTTCAAATATACAGTGTGGTACTATTAACTTGCGCTCTGGATTCCAAGGCCATGGTGTTAATAATCCATTGCTTAGTAACAATTAGACACAGACTTAATTTCTTAGAACACATATTATCTCACTGTTTCAGGAATCTAGTCATAACTTAAGTGAGGTGTCTTCTGCAGAATCTCTCACAGGACTACAGTCTGGATTTGGGCCAGGGCTAATTTCAATTCTGAATATTCATTAAAAGGACTGATGCTGAAGCTGAAGTACTTTGACTACCTGATGCAAAGAGCCAACTTATTAGAAAAGATGCTGATGTTGGTAAAGATTGAGGGCAGGAGGAGAAGGGGCCAACAGAGGACAAGATGGTTGGATGGCATCACTGACTCAATGGACATGAGTTCGAGCAAACTTGGGGAGATAGTGAAAGACAGGGAATCCTGGCATGCTGCAGTCCATGGGGTCTCAGAGTGGGACATGACTTAGCAACTGAATAGCAATCTCACTGGAAGGTTTGAGTTAAGACCTGTTTTGTAAGTTCATGAAGTTTTGATAAAATTCAATTTTTTACAGCCTATTGGGCCTCAGTTCCAAGGTGGCTATTGCCTGTTTCTTTCATCACCAGAATATGCAAGTTGAGAAAGCAGTAGAGAACATCAGCAAGAAAGAAATTTCAGTCTTATGAAGCTGTTGGATTTTTTATATTTCTCTACTGATTTCATCCTAAATGCCCACATAAAGTGTTTTAAATTAGAAATAGATTTTTATTTTTTTTTATTTTTATTTTTTAGCTCTGTATCCTTTGCAAAGTTTCTTTCTTTTTTTAGTTTTTTATTTTTTTAATTTTGAAATCTTTAATTCTTACATGCATTCCCAAACATGAACCCCCCTCTCACCTCCCTCCCCATAAAATCTCTCTGGGTCATCCCCATGCACCAGCCCCAAGCATAGATTTTTAAATTAGATATTTCACAGTAAATAATAGCATTATCATTCATAGGTTCCATCTTTATCCCTAGTACTATAAGATGGATGCATGTCATTTTTTTCAAGGGAAGAAGAACTTGCCCCCATAGAGAGGAGTGTGGAAAACATTGTTTTATGCTTATAAAGGGTCAAGATACCTTCTCTTTATCTCTTTTTTCTCTCGGTGAAGGGTGTCTTCCTTAATCTAGCCCTTAGATCTGTAAATAAAATTTCTTCTGAAAACGGATAACCCCATGTGTACGGTCTACAATCTAGAGAAATCTTCAAGTTCCTGGGCCTCATTCCTGCTTGAAATGAAAATACCTAAGAAGATAACCTTTACAGTTTTTCTGGCTCCTTGAGGGCTTAACCTAGACACCTACTGGTGGCCATATCCATTTAGCCCTTGAAAGAGATAAGAAATTACATTATTCTTTTGAATTAGGGCAATTAACTAGACAAATGGCTATGGATCTAATTCTAATAGTATGTGAACTTGTTACTGGGAGACAGGGCTTTTTACCTGAATATTAAGAAATCTAGGAAAGTTTTATTTCTCCACAGTAATTTAATCAGTTATGTGTTATCTCATCATTTTTGTCATATTCTGGGCTTCCCTAGTAGCTCCCTGTAAAGCATCTGCCTGCAATGTAGAGCCTGGCAGGCTACAGTCAATAGGGTCACAAAGAACCAGACAGAACTGAGCAACTAACACAGACATTTATTATATTCTATTAATGAGAAGAAGTCACAGGTCCCAGCCACTCTTAAGGAGGGAGGCGGAGATATATTTTTGGGCCACTTGAAGGTCTGTGCACCAAAGCCACCTTTGCAGACATCAAATAGGTTGAAAATAATTATAGCTAAAAAAATCATATACATTTATTTGTAACAATAAAGTTTAAAAATCCAGTTTTACATCAACATTTCCTGGAACAGAAATTTTGGCTCAATCTGAATGAAAAATTTCCAAGTTGTTGAAACTTTATTAGACCAATAATGAATCTACATAACATACTTTTCAGTTCAGTTCAGTTCATTTCAGTCACTCAGTCATGTCTGACTCTTTGCGACCCCATGAATCGCAGCACGCCAGGTCTCCCTGTCCATCACCGACTCCTGGAGTTCACTCAAACTCATGTCCATCAAGTCAGTGATGCCATCCAGCCATCTCATCTGTCATCCCCTTTTCCTCCTGCCCCCAGTCCCTCCGAGCATCAAAGTCTTTTCCAATGAGTCAACCCTTTGCATGAGGTGGCCAGAGTACTGGAGTTTCAGCTTTAGCATCATTCCTTCCAAAGAAATCCCACGACTGATCTCCTTTAGAATGGACTGGTTGGATCTCCTTGCAGTCCAAAAGACTCTCAAGAGTCTTCTCCAACACCACAGTTCAAAAGCATCAATTCTTCGGTGCTCAGCTTTCTTCACAGTCCAACTTTCACATCCATACATGACCACTGGAAAAACCATAGCCTTGACTAGATGGACTTTTTTTGGCAAAGTAATGTCTCTACTTTTGAATATGCTATCTAGGTTCATATCTTTCCTTCCAAGGAGTAAGCGTCTTTTAATTTCATGGCTGCAATCACCATCTGGAGTGATTTTGTAGCCCCCCAAAATAAAGTCTGACACTGTTTCCACTGTTTCGCCATATATTTCCCATAAAGTGATGGGACCAGATGCCATGATCATAGTTTTCTGAATGTTGAGGTGAGGTTTAAGCCAACATTTTCACTCTCCTCTTTCACTTTCATCAAGAGGCTCTTTAGTTCTTCACTTTCTGCCATAAGGGTGGTGTCATCTGCATATACTTTATATCTGGCTAAATTATATAAATTGATGTAAACTGATGAATTATATAAATTCAGTATTATTGGCTTGCTTTAAAATGTCTTGTTATCATCTTTATGAAGTCAATACATTCATAAAAAATATTAGTGGTAAACTCTACCTTACACAAATATAACAGTTTATAATGTGCTATCCCCTTCATAACAATATGAGAAATATGGTTTTTTAACTGTGGTTTGTCTTTAAGAAAATTGAACTGAAGAATGATTTTCTAATTTACTCATGGTTTACTAGCTACCAAAGCAGGATAAGGTCTTTTAACCCAGGTTTCCCAATATGATCAAGGGTACTTCATATATATCTCAGCATTATTTGATGCATTTGGCCAATTTCTTTGTATTAATGTAGACTTCTTTAATTTGATTTCATGATACGTTCTTTGGTTTTGGATTTTTCTTTCTTTATTGTGTTTTCTTCTATGTCTTTTTTTGCTGGCTGTTTCTTTTTCATATAGCCTCAGGTCTTTGCATTGTACCTTTTTTTCCCCCTCATACTAAATACACTTACTGTGTTTAACTCATGCCATCTCCCTGCCTTTGAAACCATTTATACCCTTATCTCTCCCAAAAATATATTACCAGTTCTGATTTCATTTTTGGGTTTCAGTACCCATAAGTATGAATAACAATCTACTACATGTACATTTGAATATCTCTTGATCATCTTAGTCCTAATATGACCAAAATTATTTTTTTCTTATCTTCAATAAACTTGTTCCTCTTCCAATATTCATTGTTTTAAGTAAATAACACCACCACCCACTAGTTGCTCAAGGGAGAAAGTAGAACAACACTTACATATAAGTGAACACCACATCCTACCAATTTTGCCACAAAAATAATGGCTCAACTATGACAAGTTACCTCCATCTCTACCCCCCCCCCCAACCTGTCTTAATCATTTTGCCTTATCTTCTATAAAAATTGCTATTGTACTATCGTTCCCAACTAATCTAATCTGCCAGTAGCAGCCAAAATAATCATGAAATATAACTTGGGTGATACCATTTATCTGATTAAATTTTTCAATAGGTTTGTATTGCATTCAAGAGAAAGGAAAAAAAAAATCTTAACGTTGCCCTCATGATACATTTCTAGTTTTACCTTTTGTCGATCTTACTATCCACTTACTCTTTCTACTTTGGCTTGCTGGCAGGGTCTGAGCAATTCTTTTAGGTCTTTAAAATTTTATCTCTCTTTTTTTGAAGCACAACTCTCTATTAGTTGACTCCTTTTACTCCATATTCCAAATAATTATCCAAGCTATTCATGCTTATTAATGTTTTGGCTTAAAGTTAATTTCTCCAAAAACTTTCCATTATTCTTTAAATAAATTCCTTTAAAAAATAATCTCAGAGCATCAATTTCCTTTCCTTCATAGACAATATTAGTTTCCAAAAACAGTTGTTTGTTTCTGTGATTATCAATATGTTTTCTCCTTTAACTGGACAATGAATAGTAAACTTTGTTTCTCTTTTTTATCTTTTGCTTGGATTTTATTGCTAAAGTTTAGTAGAATAGATAGTCCATAATGAGGGATAATTTTGATGTAATAGCCTCCCAAAATTTTATTTTTCCAAAATAATATTGAGTATATTTATTTTCATTGTTCTTGATAACTTGTGGATTATCTCTTTTAACTCCTACTGTTTTTACATCCATCTTATCTCTCCAGGAAGTGTTTTATCAGTTCTTCCTCAAAGCATTTCAGATCAGTTTGGTGACCCTTTGTTGTGGAGACATGCAATGTCTGTGTAATATCACTGTCAAGCTTCAATACTTTATAATTTATTTTTCTACCTTAATATTTTCTAACCTTATTGACAGTAAACTCATTTACAATAAATTCTAATATGTAAACTCAAACCTCTTCTATAATTTCTTCTGAGACTTTTTTTTACAATCTTGTATTCCCATGGTTTTCTAATTTACCCAGTAATTGTTCTTTACTTTTTAGTAATTTGAATTTAATAACTTTAATAATGACCATAATGGCACAAGAGTACCTGTTAAAATTTCCATGATATTTTTCTATTTCAGTAACTTCATTAATCACACATAAAGAGAATGCTTCTCTTTCCTAAAACTGCAGGAGATCTAAACGCAGCTTTTGTATATTTTTTGTCAGGTGACGAGAGAAAAGATAGTTAAAGGATCTCAATCCCTCTTTGCCGGAGTGAGAACTTACGGCAGTGAGAATTTATGTAGGAAGTTGACTACAAGAACTGAACATGAAGTCTGATTTTCTTCCTTACAAGAAGAAAGCCTGTGTTTTCAGAATTGGGGGTTGGACAGAGCATTTAATTGAGCCCATTAAATGCTAAGTATGTACCTAATTTTTTAAAAAATTAATGCAATATTATTTTCTCCCAGAAAGGAATCTGAGATATTAATGATCAAGTCATCATCTTTTATGGGTGAAAACACAGTTCATTTGGCCAGTTTGTATTTGGTGACTTTGTCAATAGTTATGTACAAAGAGCTAATTCAGTACCTTAGAAGGCAGATTCCTTAAACTTTTTTTCTTTTCACAGACAGTTTTGTGTAATGGCATATTGCTTGCAAAATCAACTTGTAGAGACTCCATAGGAAGAAGGAAACATAGATATATGCAATTACTTGGGGGGCAGATTAAAAAATTTCAGTAGTTAGGTTTGAGTATGATTCTACTTATACATTTCCTTTTTCATTTATTTGCAGTGTTTCTTTCACCAAAATTAATCATACTTTTAAAATAGGAGTTATAAGAGACTCAGACAGAAATGAGTCTTAATGGTGATAGAACTTTATAAGTGGTGCCAAATTTCGTTTTTCTCACTTGACTTTAAAGTACATCATAAATATTATTCAATTGTCTACATGTTAAATACTGTTAAGGATTAAATAAATATTATTGTCTTATTTCTAACATTTATAGAGAATAATCAATTACACTCCATGGTGGGCTCTATACTTATTTAATGTACATTATTGGGGCTTCCCAGGTGGCACTAATGGTAAAGAACCTGCCTGCCAGTGCAGGAGCTGTAAGAGATACGGGTTCGATCCCTGTGCTGGGAAGATCCCCTGGCAGAGGAAATGGCAGCCCACTCCAGTATTCTTGCCTGGAGAATCCCATTAACAGAGGAGTCTGGTGGGCTATATTCCATAGGGTCACAAAGAGTTGGACACAATTGAAGAGACTCAGCACACATAATAAACATGCACAGTAAAAATCTTTGTTCACTGTATTCTGATCATCAACTTACAATTCTTAGTTTTATTTTGATTCAGTCAGGATTTTCAAATTTTTTTTTGCTGAATATCTTTCAATTATGAGCATTTGTACTGCATTCATTATGGTCAATTGCTTGCCATTATCTCACTCTCTTTGCACTTCTACGTAATTCCCTCTAGTGGAGTCTCTTGTGCTTACTCCATTCCTGTGTGCTCTGTACAGTTCTATGCTTGATTCATCCTTGGGAGCGTCAATGTCATCAAATATTTTATCCCTTTGTTTCCATTCCTTGAATTCTCTTTGTTTTTCTATGCTGGGCTCTTCTTCCTGGCCATACTAGTATATTTTCTTTGCAACCAAGGGCAAAGCACCTAAAATCTTGACTGTGAAGCATTAACTTGCTATTGGAATTTTAATCTGAAAAAGAATCACTCACCCTACTGAACTGTTATTGCTCTGTTTATATTTTCGTACTGAAAGCAATGCCCATGTTATGTGTTCAGTCATTCATTACACAGTATAATGAAGGCAACCAATATATGTTATCTCTGTTTATTTTAAATTTATAAAAATCTGTGCTTTTATGACATAATTGACATGATAGAGGCTTTAACAATTCCCTATTTAACAGTAAAGAAAAAATTAGTTCTCGGTTAACTTTTTATTTTGCTTATATATTCTATAAAAAGACAGTTACTTATAATATGCGTATGTAAATATGTTTGTGTGTGTGTGCTACGCTGCTTCAGTTGTGTCTGATTCTTTGCAACCCTGTGGACTGTAGAATGCCAGGCTCCTCTGTACATGGGATTCTCCAGGCAAGAATACTGGAGTGAGTTGCCATGCCCTCCTCTAGAGGATCTTCCCAACCCAAGGATCAAACCTGTGTCTCTTACTTCTCCTGCATTGGCAGGCAGATTCTTTACCACTAGAGCCACCTGGGAAGCCCACATATGTGTGTATATATGATACATAATTAATTAAACCTTGTAGAGAGTTGAACACTATAATATTATAGAAAAATCAAATAATGAAATTATTTTAGAAATAAAGTTACAATGGTTCTAAACATCATTCAAATTAAACATTTCTAAATAAATACTGATTATTAGGAGTTATTTCTGATAGATAACAGTTATTTTACTAAAGTAACTTTTTTATACTCCATGCTCCAAAATGCGCAGTTTAGTTTTACACAACCCAAAAATATCTTAAAATGGAGCAATAAACCAAAGCCTATTTTTATCTAATTATACTTTTCCCTTTATAAATCAAGGAGACTATGAATTGTGGTGAAAAATTCAATTAACATTTGGCATATTACATACCTTATTTTTGAAGAAGAAAATTATCTTAGGAAGATATGGAAATTTAATATTAACAGATATAATTGATTAACAACGTTGTGATAGTTTCACATATACAGCAAAGTGAATCAGTTGTACATATACATCTATTCCTTTTCAAGTTCTATTCCCATTTAGGTTGTTGCATAATACTGAGCAGAATTCCCCTGTGCTATATAGTACATCCTTTTTGGTTATCCCTTTTAATTATAGCAGATTGTACAAGTCAGTCTCAAACTCCCTACCTATCCCATCGATCCTCTCTTCCCCTTGGTAACCATGAGCTTGAAGAACAGGTTATTTTTAATGTTTAGTTGTTTGTGATACAAATTTTTAATAAATACATGTTCCCAGGTGGTGCTGGTAGTAAAACAACCCACCTGCCAATGTAGGAGACAAGAGACATAGGTTTAATTTCTGATTTGGGAAGACCCCCTAGAGTAGGGCATGGAGACCCACTGCAGTATTCTTGCGTGGAGAATCCCATGGAAAGAGGAGTCTGGTGGTCTATGGTTCATAGAGTTGGACACGACTGAAGCAGCTTAGCAAACACATGCACACACATGTTCAATATTTGCATTACAGGTATCATCATGTGGGATTCAGAATACTTGGAAATAGATTTAACTGAAATAATAGACATAGTTCATCATTAAAAATTATAGTTAATATTTATAATATGAAATTAACCTACTTTATATGCCAATTGTAATTTATCATAATGATTTATATGCTTTGTATTTTTTGTATTTTTATATATTATACTCCATATAAAGTTACTAAAGATATTTTTCTCTATACTATAAAATATATCTTTGTAATTTATTTATTTTATGCATAGTAGTTTTTACCTCTTAATTTCCTACCCCTTTCATGCCCCTCTGACTTCTCTCTCCCCATTGGCAACCATTAGTTTGTTCTCTATATCTGTAAGTCTTTGTTTATTATGCTATATTCATTTGTTTTATTTTATAGATTCTATATATTAGTGCTAGCATATGGTATTTGTCTTTGTTTGTCTGACTTATTTCACTGACATAAAACCCTCCATCTGTGCTGTTGCAAATGCCAACATTTCATTCTTATTGTGTAGGTATACAAAAAATGTTAATCATAACAAAGAACAACATTTTTATGTATATCTTTGTGTATGTATATACATAATATGTATTATGAATATATATATACATGTATATATATTCACAGACACATACCACATATTCTTTATTAATTCATCAGTTGATGGACACTTAGGTTGCTCCGACATCTTCACTGTTATAAATATTGCTGCTATGAACATTGGGGTGCATATCTTTTCAAACTGTGTTTTCATTTTCTTTGGATATATAGCCAGGAGTGGAATTGCTAGTAGTCCTGTCTTTAGGACTAAATCGCTAGTAGTTGTTTTAGCAACTAAATTGCAACTACTAATTGCTAGTAGTTGTTTTAGCAACCCCCTGATAGCTCAGTTGGTAAAGAATCTGCCTGCAATGCAGGAGACACCAGTTCAATTCCTGGGTGGGGAAGATCTGCTAGAGAAGGGATAGGCTACCCAGTCCACTATTCTTGGGCCTCCCTTGTTGCTCAGTTGATAAGGAATCCGCCTGCAGTGTGGGAGACCTGGGTTCAATTTGTGGTTGGGAAGATCCCCTGGAGAAGGGAAAGGCTACCCACTCCAGTATTCTGACCTTGAGAATTCCATGGACTGTATAGTCTATGGGGTCACAACGAGTCTGACATGACTGAGTGACTTTCACTTCACTTCATACTTTTCCATAATGGATGAACCCATTTATGTTGCTACCAACACTGTACTACATTTTCTTTACATACTTGACAACGTTTGTTATTTGCAGTATCCTAAATGACAATCATTCGGTAGGTATGAGGTGATACTTCACTGTTACTGTTATTTTTTTCATATTCTTTTCCATATAGGTTATTACAGAATATTGAGTAGAGTTTCCTATGCTATACGGTAAGTCCTTGTTGATTATCTATTTTATACACAGTAGTTTATGTATGTTAATTCCAACCTCCTAATTAACTCCCCTTCACCTTTCCTCTTTGGTAACCTAAGTTTGTTTCCTATGTCTGTGTTTCTGTTTTGTAAATAAGTTCATTTGTATCATTTTTAAAAATTTCACATTTAAGTGGTTTATATGATATTTGTCTCTCTTAGTCTGGCTTACCTCACTAAATATGGTAATCTCCAGATCCATCCATGTTGTTGAAATGCCATTATTTTATTCTTTCTTATGACTGAGTAGTATTCCATTGTATGTATATACCACATCTTCTTTATCTATTCATCTGTCAGTGGACATTTAGGTTGCTTCTATTTCTTGGCTATAGTAAATAATGCTGCAGTGAACATTGGGGTGCATATATCTTTTCAAATTAGAGTTGTTTTTTTTTTTTTCCTGGATATATGCCCAGGAGTGTGATTGTTAGTTCATATAGTAGCTCTTTTTAGTTTTTGAAGAAACATCCATACTGTTCTGCATAGTGGCCATGCCAATTTTTATTTCTACCAGCAGAGTAGGAGAGTTCCTCTTTTCCATGCCCTCTCCAGCATTTATTATGTTTAGACATTCTGATGATGATCATTCTGACTGATGTGAGGTGATACCTCATTGTAGTTTTGATTTGCATTTCTCTAATAATTAGCAATGTTGGATATCTTTTCATGTGTTTTTGTCCATCTGCATGTTTTCTCTGGAGAAATGTCTGATTGACTTCTGCTAATTTTTGGTTGGGTTTTTCAGTTTCTTTGAGTTGTATGTGCTGTTTATGTATCTTGGAAATTAATCCATTGTCAGTAGTCTTGTGCAAACTTCCTTGTAAGTGACTGTTTTTCCCATATAACCTTTAGAATTATCCATTTATCTTTTACTTCTGCCATTTTAATTATGATGTGTCTTGGTGTGGCTCTCTTTGGGTTCATCTCATTTGGGACTCTGTGTGTTTCCTATACCTGGGTATCTATTTCCTTCTTCAGGTTTGGGATGTTATCAGTCATGATTTCATCAAATACATTTTTAAACCCTTTCTCTTTCTCTTCTCATGCTGGGATCCCTATAATGTAGATGTTAGTATTCATGATGTTGATTCAGAGGTAATTTAAACTAAACTCATTTTTAAGTTTGTTTTTCTTTTTGCTGTTCAGATTGGGTGATTTTAATTATTTTAACTTCTAGATCACATGGATACTTTTGTATCATTTAGTCTTCTGTTAATTCCTTTTGGTATGTTTTTCATTTCAGTTTTTGAAAACTTTATGTGGTAAATTATCTATCTCTGTTTCACTAGTTGTTTTTTCAGAGGATTTTCCTTCTTTATTTGTTTTAAACAAATTCCTCAGTCTTCTCATTTTCTTCCTTTTCTGTCTCTGTGAAAATAGGTGAAACAGTTTCCTGTGCTAGTCTTGAAGGGGTGTCCTTTTGTGTAAGCAAACCTATGCAGTCTATTTGTGCCCTGTGGCTTTGTTGGGAGAGTTGGATATGAAGTGAGTACAGGTTACATCTTCCCCTCAAGGTATACTGGCAGCCATCACCTTGGTGGGAGTTGGGACTGGAAGCAGAGGGGCTGGAGCCAGAGCCAGGTATGAACTAGGGTTTCTATGCTCAGTGGCTATCCCTTCCTTCTCAAGGGTGAAGACTAGTCCAAAAGTACTATTACAGAAGCCCTGAGGGTAGGGTCCAAGCCAGTTCTGTCCTCTCTAAATATGTGCTCTCTCCACTCCTAGCTGTCATACTTTTGTCCCAGAGGGGAGCAGTTCTTGAACAAGAAGAGCTGGAGTGGGTGCCCAGTGTAAGGCAGTGGGTATGCTAGGATGGTCTCAACAGCCCAGTCAGAGCTCTAGACATCTCCTAATCTATCATCTCTGTCAGTGCCACTAATGGCCAACATTGCCCCCTTTATTGCTTTGCCAGGTCCCAGACAGCCATACAGCTCCCTCCTACCCACCTGTGTTTCCTTCCCTGCTACAATGGCTTCTGCCCTAGTAAGGAGCTGCACTGAAGCTACAAGTGCTGGAATGGGCACTTGGTGTGGGAGAGGGCATGTGCTGGAGTGGTCACGGAAAGCCAGTCAGAGTGCTGGGCTGTTTCAGTCTGCTTCCTCCACCTTGTTCCTGGGAGTAAGCAAGCATATGTACACATGAATGGAGTCTAGTTCCTTACAGCCCTCTGTTATCTCACTGCTTCTCAAACCAGCAAGTTCAGTTCAGTTCAGTCGCTCAGTCGTGTCTGACTCTTTGCGACTCCATAAATTGCAGCACGCCAGGCCTCCCTGTCCATCACCATCTCCCGGAGTTCACTCAGACTCATGTCCATTGAGTCCATGATGCCATCCAGCCTTCTCATCCTCAGTCGTCCCCTTCTCCTCCTGCCCCCAATCCCTCCCAGCATCAGAGTCTTTTCCAATGAGTCAACTCTTTGCATGAGGTGGCCAAAGTACTGGAGCTTCAGCTTTAGCATCATTCCTTCCAAAGAAATCCCAGGGTTGGTCTCCTTCAGAATGGACTTGTTGGATCTCCTTGCAGTCCAAGGGACTCTCAAGAGTCTTCTCCAGCCAACAAAGTGAACTCATTTTCCCTGTGTTGGATGCCAGGGGTGTGGTGTCTAATACATAGTTCAGAAAGCTCGCTCAGTAGGGAGGATCTCGAAGCCTATGCAATCCTCCTCTTCTTTTGTGACCCCTCCTAGGGGTCCTGGTCCAAACATGATTGCATCTTCTTCCTTCCTACCTGACTCCACATGGGTCTTTCTTGACAGTCTTAATTGTAGAAGAGTTTTTCTGCCAGTCTCCAGTTTGTTTTCTATGAGAATTACTACACATGTAGATGTAATTTTGATGTGTTCATGTGGGAGGTGAGATCCATGTCCTCCTACTCTATCATCTTGATCTCCTCCTCCCACCTCCTTCTGCTTTGGCAAGGGCTGTTTTGCATAGTCAGCATATTGAAAAGCGGAGATTTTACTTTGCTGACAAAGGTCCGTCTAGTGAAAGCTATGGTTTTTCCAGTAGTCATGTATGGATGTGAGAGTTGTACTATAAAGAAAGCTGAGCACTGAAGAACTGATGCTTCTGAACTGTGGTATTGGAGGAGACTCTTGAGAGTCTCTTGGACTGCAAGGAGATCCAACCAGTCAATCCTAAAGGAAATCAGTCCTGAATATTCATTGGAAGGACTGATGCTGAAGCTGAAACTCCAGTACTTTGAGCACCTGATACAAAGAACTGACTCATTTGAAAAATACCCTGATGCTGGGAAAGATTGAAGGCAGGAGGAGAAGGGGATGACAGAGGATGAGATTGTTGGATGGCATCACTGACTCAATGGACATGAGTTTGGATAAGTGCTGGGAGTTGGTGATGGGCAGGGAAGCCTGGTGTGCTGCAGTCCATGGGGTCACAAATAGACCAGACTGAGTGACTGAAGTGCTGTTCTGCATTACTTCTGACTTCCTATAATATACCTTATCATTGAATTCTAACACACACACACACAAAAGGTATAATGGAAGCAAATGAGATGCATGTCATAGTTTGAGGAGAAAATAGTCATAAAGAGTATATTTTGACATAATTTTATGAGGTCATGTCTTCTTTCAGTTCCAGCAAAGGGGAAAAGAGACAAATAGAACAATAATACGTGAATATTAAGTTAATTTTATGTGTTGAACTTGACTGGGTCATAGGGTGTCAAGATATTTGGTTAATCATTATTTCTGAGTGTGAGATTATTTCTGAATGAGATTAACATTTCAGTTGGTAGACTTAGTAAAATAGATTGCTCTTCCCAGTGTAGGTGGGCATCATCTAATTCATTGAGGGCCTGAATAGAACAAAAATGTAGAGAAAGTGAGAATTTTCTTTCTCTGCCCAATTGTTGAGCTGAGATATTGGTCTTTGCTGCCCTTGGACTGGGTCTTATACTATCAACTCTCCTGGGTCTACAGGTTGCAGACAGCAGATTGAGGGACATAGTTTTCATAACTGTGTAAACAAATCCTTATAATAAACCTCTTTATATAGACAGACATAAGTATATTACTGGTTTTGATTCTCTGGTGATCCCAGATTGATACAGTGGGTAAAATGAAAGTATTCTACCTAAAGAAGTGTTAAAGGATTCATCAAGGATACAAATTAGGAGGAAGAATTTTCACATAAAGTCATTAAATTCATATTTGCGTCATGTGTGCTCGGTCGTATCCTACTCTTTGCAACCTCATGGACCATAGCCCAACAGGCTCCTCTGTCTAAGGGATTTCCTAGGCAAGGATACCAGAATGGGTTGCTATTTCCTCCTCCAGGGGGTCTTCGCAACCCAGGGATCAAACCCAGACCTCTTGCATCTCCTATGTTGTCAGGTAGATTCTTTACTACTAGTGCCATCTGGGAAGTGAGCTAGAATATAGTACAATTATTTGTTGCTTCTCTGAGTATTTTGGTGAAAGGAAGGATGCAAGGAAAAAGGAAGAAAGGAAGGAAGGATGGAAGGGAAAGAAAAGCAGAGAAAACGGAACAGAAATCTACAAATTCTAATTCAATTTAGAAAAAGAATAGAGCTCTTGTATTCTTATGGGAAAAAAAAGCTGTTTTTTTCAAGTCTTCAAATGACTAACATATCCAAACAAAGGGCTCATGCAAAAATGAATTGTAAAAATGAAAACTATTAAAATGTTTTGTTAATGATGAAAGAACTCTATGGTTCAGGGTGGACCATGATGGTATGAACAGCAGTGTTGCCATTAAAAGGTTCATGCTCTCACAATGGCTGTATCCAAGAAAATGGACAGAGAGGTATAAATCATAGTTCATGGTGATGTAGGAACTGTGAGCATTCTTAATTTTATATGATTTGGCAGATAACTGTTTTGGAATGCTGAATTAGAAAAGGCAAATGTATATTACATGTATCATTGTCTATAAAACCAAAGAAAAAAGATACATTCATAATATGTTAAAGAAAAATCAAGGGACATAAAAAGAAAAAAGTCTCTCTTGTGAATATCTAATTTCCAGACATATAATTAACCCAGAAAAAAAAAGATAGAATCTTCAAATGTACTTTGACCTATTGGAAAATTCTTTATAATGAAAGTAATTATTAAAGGATAATTTTTCATACCAAAATTTAATTTTAACAGCCTAACAAAAAGCCACTGTTATTTGCTTAAATGGCAGAAAGCCAACCAGAGCAACATCACTATATGAACCTTTTCTAGCAATGTTATTTTTCTTTTAGTTAAGCATGAAGCATAATAATATCAATATTAATTTGAATTCATCCCCATATAAAATGATTCAAAATTGATTTTAGGTAATATTTTTCTCTAGTAATATATTGTTTTATATAAAGACTATTTCATTGAAATTATAGTTTGATATCTCTGTTTAGCCCTAATGCATTTTTTAAAAATATAAAACTTTTTATAATTGCTTTATAATATTATTTTTGTCATATTTTTACAAGATCAGTGATATTCTTTCAATTGTGCGTCAAAAGGAAACCTAAGGAAAAAAAATTAGACCTATAAAACATGCACTTGCTTTAATCCTCTTACTGATTTCAACAATATTCAATACCCTAAAAGTATTTAGGATACTGATTTATAACTTCTGTTATGCAGTATCCCAGAAAAGAGAGAACTGGTCTGTACAGAGTTTTAATGATAAAAGATAATTACTTTCATATCAAAAATGAGTTTTCTGATCATTTATCGGGTTGTTATTCTCTGTGTCATCAATAGTAATTAGTGTATTAAAACAGCCATTTTATAGAAATCAGTTAATAAATCAATGAGACCAAAATTTGCAGGAAATCCTATGCTTCTCTCTTTCATGAACAGGCTTCAACAATTGCTGCAGAGAAGAATGCAAAACAGGCCTGAAATACCAAACATGGCTACAGAAAGGAGATGGTTAGTGCTACACTTGACAAGCATGACTGTTTTCCCATATGCAGGGAATTATTAAGTCAGTAGATTCGATGCACATGAGATTGGGTGAACTCTGGGAGTTGGTGATGGACAGGGAAGCCTGGCATGCTGCGATTCATGGGTTTGGTTGTAAACAATCGGACACGACTGAGCAACTGAACTGAACTGAACTGAGAAGTACTTAGTACTAGGTTTTTTAAAAGGGCAGTCAAATATTCCAAATATTAACCTTATATGGAAACACAGGTTATAAAAAGCGATATAAAGGTATTTTCTAAATTATTTCTATATTTGAGTTTCTTAAAAAATAACATTTTTCACTTTTCATTGAAAATAAACCATTCTCTATCTTGCTTTTTTTATTCTTTCTATGCCCTTTATGATTACTATCATGTTCATATTTTCACCACTTATTAGCATTTTGTGATATTACTACTAACTAGCTCAGTTGGTAAAGAATCTGCTTGCAATTCAGGAGGCAATTCCTGGGTTGGGAAGTTTCCCTGGAGAAGTAGGAGGCTACTTACCCCACCATTCTTTGGCTTCCCTGGTGGCTCAGATGATAAAGAATCTGCCTGCAATGTGGGAGACCTGGGTTCAATCCCTGGTTTGGGAAGATCCCCTGAAGGAGGATGTGGCAACCCTCTCCAGTATTTTTGCCTGGAAAATCCCCATGGAGAGAGAAGCCAGGCAGGCTACAGTCAATGGGGCCATAAAGAGTCAAACGTGACTGAGCGACAAACCACTACACTATTATTGTTATACTGCAGACAGACATTTTTGAAAATTCTTTTCTTTTTTTCTGAGAGAAACTAGATTACTGAAAGCAATGGGGAAAAGAGACATAAACATTTTCTGCTACTATTTTTGAAGTGCCTACTAAAGCTTTTATTACTAGTTGACACAGCTGCCAGAATTACTGGCCCTTTTCTCTGGGATCTGGGACCAGACATGTGTCCCCTGTGTTTAGAGTGAGAGAATCATTATGAGGGGTAAGGGCTAGTGGTTCCTCAAGGAGGTATTATTTGCCGATGGACAAAGTTGAACAAAATTATTGAGTTATTCAAAGAATGTAAAAATTAGTGGCCAAAGAATTGAAGGCATAACTATGTTTCTCAAAGTTTTTGCAGAGTATCCCTAATGGCATAGGATAATAAACCAAGGGACACCTTGTGGACTGTGTAGTGTCCAATTGCCCCATTCTTTAAAGTTTATGGAAATTTCAACTTCAACTCTATAAAGCATCTGTATCTTATCATAAAAGATGTTTTACATTACTTACCATATAAGATTTTTTATTTCTATTTTGCTTAATGCCTAAAATAAATGTCTGAAAGATTTAGGTTAAATGGAGAAATGTCATTGTATAACAGCTTCCTTGTCTGGGAAATTTACTTTTATTAAAAAAAATTAGAAATATATATATCAGTTCATTTCAGTTCAGTTCAGTTCATTCGCTCAGTCGTGTCTGACTCTTTGAGACCCCATGAATTGCAGCACGCCAGGCCTCCCTATCCATCATCATCTCCCGGAGTTCACTCAGACTCACGTCCATCGAGTCAGTGATGCCATCAAGACATCTCATCCTCTGTTGTCTCCTCCTCCTGCCCCCAATCCCTCCCAGCATCAGAGTCTTTTCTAATGAGTCAACTCTTCACATGAGGTGGCCAAAGTACTGGAGTTTCAGCTTCAGCATCATTCCTTCCAAAGAAATCCCAATGTTGATCTCCTTCAGAATGGACTGGTTGGGTCTCCTTGCAGTCCAAGGGACTCTCAAGAGTCTTCTCCAACACCACAGTTGAAAAGCATCAATTCTTCGGCACTCAGCCTTATTCACAGTCCAACTCTCACATCCACACATGACCACTGGAAAAACAATAGCCTTGACTAGACGGACCTTAGTCAGCAAAGTAATGTCTCTGCTTTTGAATATGCTATCTAGGTTGGTGATAACTTTTCTTCCAAGGAGTAAGCATCTTTTAATTTCATGGCTGCAGTCACCATCTGCAGTGATTTTAGAGCCCCCCAAAATTAAGTCTGACACTGTTTCCACTGTTTCCTCATCTATTTCCCATGAAGTGATGGGACCGGATGCCATGATCTTCATTTTCTGAATGTTGAGCTGTAAGCCAACTTTTTCGCTCTCCTCTTTCACTTTCATCAAGAGGCTTTTTAGTTCCTCTTCACTTTCTGCCATAAGGGTAGTGTCATCTGCATATCTGAGGTTATTGATATTTCTCCTGGCAACCTTGATTCCAGCTTGTGTTTCTTTCAGTCCAGCGTTTCTCATGATGTACTGTGCATAGAAGTTAAATAAGCAGGGTGACAATATACAGCCTTGACGCACTCCTTTTCCTATTTGAAACCAGTCTGTTGTTCCATGTCCAGTTCTAACTGTTGCTTCCTGGCCTGCATACAGGTTTATCAAGAGGCAGGTAAGGTGGTCTGGTAATTCCCATCTCTTTCAGAATTTTCCACAGTTTACTGTGATCCACACAGTCAAAGGCTTTCATATAGTCAATAAAGCAGAAATATATAGAGAGAGATACAAACATAAATGTGAACCAATATTTCCCAGGTTAATGAGCTTTGTCAGAGGAATCCCTGAGAGAAGTGCTAGAATAAAATTTCCAAAGAGGCAGCTCCTTACAGTGCTGAAATTTTCAATGAATGAATCTTACTATTTTAGAGTTTATTTAATTGTATCATACATCAGTGAAAGGTTCACTGACTTACTCCTCAGTCTATTTTACTAGACTACACACATATAGTAAAGATAACTCATGTATTCTTTTTAACCACTAACACTATAATTTTTGTCACCTGTGGAAAATTATTTGTATTTCTATTAAATAATATCATCAAGTGCCTTACAACAATTTTCAGTTAAGCTCATAGTTCTTAGATGTGAAGCATGTGTACTCAGTCTAGAAAGATAGCTGCTAAATAATCTGAGTTGGTGAGTAACTTGTTAGGTAAACAATACATTTACAATAAGTAAACAATAAGTTCAAATAAGTTGAAACTTTTCAACTTATCCTTTGCCGGAACATCATTATTTTTCTCATTTTAAGAAAGCAGCAAATAAGCGTTGGCTAATGCATTCTACAGCCAAGTAAGAATTTATCTGTATCTGAAGAAAACTTATGCCACTTCATATTCCATTATAAATATGGCCAAAAGGGTTTAAATTATTTTTTTTTATCTCATATAAGCTTATCTTTTTCTTCCCAACTGAAAAAAAATTGAAAAATTCTTTAAAATTCATTTCATAATTAAATCTGTTTTCACACATATGATTTTTTTTGTGTATGGGAAACAAAGTAAAACAAAATTACAAAATAACCAAATTGTTAACTATTCATAAGAATTCAAGGTATTATTCTGGTTGATTTCAGCCTGTTGTTCAAATTATTTTTTAAGCATTACAAAATGAGGACACATTCCCCCCCCCCCCCCCCCCGCCCCAGCTTGGCTTCTTTCTTTTTTTTTTTTTTTTCTTTTTAACCAAAATTAGATGCATCAGTATCTTCAATGCAATACTTCATAAAATTTCCCATTGCATGAACTTATTTATCTGACATAAGTTTAACATTTAAAAGAAGCTTCAGTTATTTTTATTTGCTAAGTCACAGGTAGAATCTCATTTTACTAATTCAAATGTGTGATAAATAGAAATTAATTTTTATAATTTTTTTATTTTGGAGCCCTATTCCAGAAGAGTGTCAAAATTTATAATTCAAATTATTTCACAGTCTTTCCTTTTTTAAGTACTGTGCCAAGTTTCCACAGTCCTTACCTAGTCTTAGGGCACTGGAGGGTAGTCTAGGCATTTAGTCCTGAGTGTGCTTTTTCTGTGCTGACTTCTATTGAATCCTGTGTTTTCATGCTGGTTCTCATAGTCAATCTATTTAGATTCCTACTAAATCATTGCTGGTTCTCATCTGGGTTCACAAAGTTCAGCAAAGTCTTCTCTTTTGCAGTACCATACTTAGGCAGAGAGAACTGTTTCTCTTTTTTACTCACACAACATTGTGTTTGGAGAACTTTTTGAGCCTAAGCCCCCATCTGCCTAGAAATTCCATATAACTATTTTTACTTTTCCCAGATCTGGTGTTACATGGATATTATTCTGTTGCTGCACACTCTGGGACCTAAGGTACTGTGTGATGCTTTCTAAGGCTCTATCTGCATAACACAATTTAGTTATCTTTCCTCGGAGACTCACTAGTTTGCTAAGGTGTTATTGAGAGATAAGGTAACAGTTACACCCTAGTCTCAGCTGCATCAAACATGTCCCAGATGAATGGATTGTATAAAAATAACAAAAAGTAATACAAAATAAACTGGACTGACCATTCCTGCTTTTACATGCTTCCCACCCCCCCACCCCCGCCCCCGTTACATAGAAAGGTAGTTTTTCTTTTCCCAATAGCCAGCTTTTCCGCTTACCTGTGTTTTGCATTCTATCTTTTCCTTTCTTAGGTGTTCAGTCACTCAGTAGTGTCCCACTTTTTGTGACCTCCATGGACTACAGCACACTAGGCTTTCCTGTCCTTCACTATCTGCCTGCATGCATGCATGCCAAATTGCTTTAGTCATTTCCGACTGTTTGCAACCCTGTGGACTGTAGCCAGCCAGGTTCCTCTGTCCATGGGATTCTCCAGGCAACAATACTAAAGTGGGGTTCCATTTCCTCCTCCAGAGGATCTTCCTGACCCAAGAATTGAACCTACATCTCTTAGATCTCCTGCATTGGCAGGAGAGTTCTTTACCATTAGCATCACCTGGGAAGAACTCATGTCCATTTAGTCAATGATGCCATTTAACCGTCTTATCCTCTGTCATCCCTGTCTCCTCCTGCCCTCAGTCTTTCCCAGCATCAGGGTCTTTTCCAATGAGATGAGCATCTGGTGGCTAAAGTATTGGAGCTTTAGCTTCAGCTTCAGCATCAGTCCTTCCAATCAATATTCAGGGTTGATTTCCTTTAGGATTGACTTGTTTGATCTCCTTGCTGTCCAAGGGACTCAAGATTCTTCTCCAGCACCATAGTTCAAAAGCATCAGTTCTTTGGCACTCAGCCTTCTTTGCAGTCCATCTCTCATATCTGTACATGACTACTGGAAAAACAATAGCTTTGACTATAAGGACCTTTCTTTTTTCTTTCTTTAGGCACTTATTTATATATTTAACTTATTCCTGTTTACTGACTCATTCTGATAATGATGATGACAATGGCTGTATCAATCAGGGCAAAACAAGGAAGAATGAACTCATGCCAGATAGGGTACTAGAGAGAATATATTGGGTGGGCCAAAAAAATCGTTTGGGTTTTCTGTAACATCTTATGAAAACCCCAAACAGAATTTTTGAGCAACCCAACAAAACTGGACACTAGTTATAAAGGTGACAAAAGACATGAAAAACCTGGTAATAATAAGATATCCAGAATTTAGCTAAAAGCTATTACCATCCGCATGGCACAATTGGACAAGATGGTGCTACCACAGTCAGGGCCTGCTAGTCTCTAAGTTTGCTCCCACAGTGAAAGAGAGCTCTTGCCAAGACCTGGCATGGAGCCCAGTGAAAGAGAAAGATAAATATCCTGATTTTTTTCTCTCCTCTAATGTTCTGCCACTGCATCTGAAACTAATTATAAGCCAATGGACAAAGGATTCCAGGAAATGGACAAGTCAGATATCTGTGGTGTAGAGCAAAGCACGAGATAACAGGGAGTGAGTCTGAGAGTAAGTGAATCAGTCACAGGTCCACCTGCCAAGGATAATAGAAAATGTAATATTTATCAACCTTTGATATTGATACTAACATCTCCACTTTACAGAAGAGAAAGTGAAAACAACGCCATTTTTAAAAAATGGTAATAAGGACAACAAACAGGTTGCTTATGGGGCTGGAAGAACAGATGAGATGGAGAGAAAGCATTAATCCTTCTTTTAGTCACTTCTAGCTTTATTAGCTTGTTAAAAATCAACATAGATACCTTCAGTATGTTAAAAAAAGAATGTGAACATGATTATGCAACTCCCTTTAAAAAATATGCTTAATTTCCACTTCTTCCTCAGTTTACTTTTCCATTTTTCTCATCTTTTTCATTATCAGACTTCTGAAAAAACTTTTTGTAAGTTGTCTCTTGTTCCAACTTTTACTCACTCTATCCCAGTCTGTGTTCTAATCCTCTCACTCCATTGAAACAATATTTGATAAAGACCCCAAATAATATTTTATCATGACATATAATGAGTCTTTTTCATTCTTTTTTACTTGGTCCTTCTCTTTTACTTGAAAAACATTTCTGTCTTTTAGCATAACAGTCAGTACAGTTATTTTTGTTTTCTAGGCAGTAAGTTGGAGAATGGAGAAAAAGAAGGCAAAACTCAAATCTTCTAATGTCCTTTATGAACATATCATATATTTTTATTTAGATCTCCCTGGCTAGAACCAAGTCACGAGGACCTATCTAGAGTCAAGAAATTCTGGGATATAAAATCTATTCAGTTCAGTTCAGTTGCTCAGTCATGTCCAGCTCTTTGTGACCCCATGGACTGCAGCACACCAAACCTCCCTGTCCATCACCAAACCCCAGAGCCTACTCAAACTCATGTCCATTGTGTCAGTGATGTCATCTAACCGTCTCATCCTCTGTCATCCCCTTCTCCTTCTGTCTTCAATCTTTTCCAGCATCAGAGTCTTTTCCAATGAATCAGTTCTTCACATCTGGTGGCCAAAGTATTAGAATTTCAGCTGGTGGCAAAATGCTCATGGAAAGAATGGAGTTCTGTTATTTAAAAAAAAATAAAAGGATGAATTTTTTGAGGTTCCTCTCACTTTCTACCAATAGGTTATGTTTTATATCTTCAGTTGTCTTATAAAATAGTAAGTGGCTCATAACTACTTAACAGAATGGAGTTGAGTATGTGGAGAAAGGATGTGATAGTATATCTCAGATTGCTAACTTACAAATAAATTTGCTATTCCTTGACCCCCCATACACACAGACACACACACAGAATACTGGAAATAAATGCACAAAGGAAACATTAAAGGAAACTCACTTGAGAGTTGTGCTCATTTGAGAATTTTGACTTTAATGTGAAATATTGTATGAGTTTCTTTCCCCTAGAAATATTCAGGTGCTCAACTATAAGCAACAAAATGGTATAGGTTAGAGTTCAACAAGAGCTCTTCTTGGGGTAAAAAAAGAGAGGGATAAAGGGACGAAAGAGTTGGGAGTGTTAAATGTGGGGAGAATAACCATCTAAGATAGAGGTGAGAGTTCAAGGATTGAAGAGATTGGGTGTGGCTAATTCATCTATGTCCATGTTGAAGTTGCTGAGAATGATAATGAGGTAGGAAAAAATTCTTTGCCTTGAGAGATGTCTTCAGCAAATAATAAGGAAGGAATATTGCAGTAGATGGTAACAAGGCACAAGAGAGGGTGGCACAGGAAGTTGACACAAGCTCTGGTGCTGTTTAGTTACTCAGTTGTGTTAACTCTTTGCACACCCATGGATTGTAGCCTTCCAGACACTACTGTCCATAGAATTTCCCAGAAAGAACACTGGAGTGGGTTGACATTACCTTCTCCAGGGGATTTTCCTGACCCAAGGATTTAACCCTTGTCTTCTACATTGATGGAAGAATCCTTTACCAGTGAGTCACCTGGGAACCTCAACATCAACTTTAAATAGCATCAATTCCCTCAGAAGAAGGTAGTGAGGTTAATTACATGAATGAAGCATTAAGGAGGAAAGAAGACACCTATCTCTTGATCCTGAGGTTTGTGGAATGAAAAAAAAAAAAAAAGACTTTCTGTTAACAGAAATTCAGTGGAAGAATTTCCATAAGAGGTAGCCAGGTTTCAATAACATTTCATGTTCTCCAGTCATAAGAGTATTCCAAGAAGTCATGACATCGGTGAGTTTGATGATCACAAATTAGAAGGTTAAAATGCATGAAGGAGTGAGGAAGATAATTTGGTAGATAAGGGTGTGTAGACAACAGTGCTGGAGCCATGGATACAGGGTGCTAGAGCAACTTGGAGGAGATACCCCACATCCGAAGGCAAAGGAAAAACCCCAGCAAGACAGTAGGAGGGGCAAAATTGCATTTAGAACAAACTCATACCTGCCAGAGACATTCAGAGAGCTAAAAACAAACCTTGTGTGCAGCTTGTGTGATCCAAAGACCCCACAGAGACTGAGACAGAACTGTGTTTGAGTGTCTCCTGTGGAAGTATGGATCAGCAGTGGACTGCAAAAGGGGCAGGGGCTTTGGGTGTAGCGGACTTGGGTATGGCATAAGCCATCTTGAAAGAGGTCCCATTAACCCCACCATAGAGCTGCCAGAACTTACACAGGACTAGGGAAATAAACACTTGGAGGGCACAAATAGAACCTTGTGTGCACCAGGACCCAAGAGAAAGGAGCAGTGACCCCACAAGAGACTGACCCAGACTTGCCTGTGAGTGTCCAGGAGTCTCTGGCGGAGGTATGGGATGGTGGTGGCTGGCTGTAGAGTTGGGGGGCACTAAATGTAGCTGTGCCTGCATGGGACCTTTTGAAAGACATCACCATTACCGTTATCATCTCCATCATAGTTTCAGTTCAGTCGCTCAGTCATGTCTGACTCTTTGCAACCCTCTGAATCGCAGCACACCAGGCCTCCCTGTCTATTACCAACTCCCGGAGTTCACCCAAATTCACGTCCATTGAGTCAGTGATGCCATCCAGCAATTTCATCCTCCATTGTCCCCTTCTCCTCCTGCCCCTATCCCTCCCAGCATCAGAGTCTTTTCCAATGAGTCAACTCTTCACATAAGGTGGCCAAAGTACTGGAGTTTCAGCTTCAGCATCAGTCCTTCCAAAGAACACCCAGGAGTGATCTCCTTTAGAATGGACTGGTTGGATCTCCATGCAGTCCAAGGGACTCTCAAGTGCCTTTTCCAACACCACAGTACAGAAGCATCAATTCTTCGGCGCTCAGCTTTCTTCACAGTCCAACTCTCATATCCATACATGACCACTGGAAAAACCATAGCCTTGAAGAGTTGACTCATTGGAAAAGACTCTGATGCTGGGAGGGGTTGGGGGCAGGAGGAGAAGGGGACGACAGAGGATGAGATGGCTGGATGGCATCACTGACTCGATGGATGTGAATCTGAGTGAACTCCAGTAGTTGGTGATGGACAGGGAGGCCTGGCGTGCTGTGATTCATGGGGTTGCAAAGAGTTGGACACGAATGAGCAACTGAACTGAACTGAACTGACTAGATGGACCTTTGTTAGCAAAGTAATGTCTTTGCCTTTCAATATGCTATCCAGGTTGGTCATAACTTTTCTTCCAAGGAGTAAGCATCTTTTAATTTCATGGCTTCAGTCATCATCTGCAGTGATTTTGGAGCCCCCCAAAATAAAGTCTCACACTGTTTTCACTGTTACTTCATCTGTTTCCCATGAAGTGATGGGACCAGATGCCATGATATTCGTTTTCTGAATGTTGAGCTTTAAGCCAACTTTTTCACTCTACACTTTCACTTTCATCAAGAGGCTTTTAGTTCCTCTTTACTTTCTGCCATAAGGGTGGTATCATCTGCATATCTGAGGTTATTGATATTTCTCCCGGTAATGTTGATTCCAGCTTTTGCTTCTCCTAGCCCAGTGTTTCTCATGATGTACTCTGCATATAAGTTAAATGAGCAGGGTGACAATATACAGCCTTGATGTATTCCTTTTCCTATTTGGAACCAGTCAGTTGTTCCATGTCCAGTTCTAACTGTTGCTTCCTGACCTGCATAGAGGTTTCTCAACAGGCAGGTAGGTGGTCTGGTATTCCCATCTCTTTCAGAATTTTCCAGTTTATTGTGATCCACACAGTCAAAGGCTTTGGCATAGTCAATAAAGCAGAAATAGATGTTTTCCTGGGACTCTCTTGCTATTTCCATGATCCAGTGGATGTTGGCAATTTGATCTCTGGTTCCTCTGCCTTTTCTAAAACCAGCTTGTACATCTGAAAGTTCATGGTTCACATACTGCTGAAGCCTGGCTTGGAGAATTTTTAGCATTACTTTACTAGCGTGTGAGATGAATGTAATTATGTGGTAGTTTCAGCATTCTTTGGCATTTCCTTTCTTTGGGATTGGAATGAAAACTTACATTTTCCAGTCCTGTGGTCACTGCTGAATTTTCCAAATTTGTTGGCTTATTGAGTGCAGCACTTTCACAGCATCATCTTTCAGGATTTGAAATAGCTCTACTGGAATTCCATTACCTCCACTAGCTTTGTTCATGGGGATGCTTTCTAAGGCCCACTCGACTTTACATTCCAGGATGTCTGGCTCTAGGTGAGTGTTCATATCATCGTGATTATCTGGGTCATGAAGATATTTTTTCTACAATTCTTCTGTGTATTCTTGCCACCTCCTCTTGATATCTTCTGCTTCTGTTAGGTCCATAGCATCTCTGTCCTTTATCGAGCCTATGTTTGCATGAAATATTCCCCTGGTATCTCTAATTTTCTTGAAGAGATCTCTAGTCTTTCCCGTTCTATTGCTTTCCATTGATAGGTGAGGAAGGCTTTCTTATCTCTTCTTACTACTCTTTGGAACTCTGCATTCAGATGCTTATATCTTTCCTTGTCTCCTTTGCTTTTTGCTTCTCTTCTTTTCACAGCTATTTGTAAGGCCTCCTCAGACAGCCATTTTGCTTTTTTGCATTTCTTTTCCATGGGGATGGTCTTGATCCCTGTCTTCTGTACAATGTCATGAACCTCAGCCCATAGTTCATCACATCTAGTCCCTTAAATCTGGGGTTCTCAAGGCAAGAATACTGAAGTGGTTTGCCATTCCCTTCTCCAGTGGACCACATTGGTAAATAACAGGGAGGGAATACAGGTCCATCCATCAATAGAAAATTGGATTAAAATTCTACTAAGCATGGCCCCAACCCATCAACAAAAGATCCAGTTTCCCCCTCAGTCAGTCTCTCCCATAAGGAAGCTTCCATAATCCTTCTATCCTTCTCTATCAGATGAAAGACAGATAGAAAACCACAAGTACAGCAAACTAACCAATCTGATCACATGAACCATAGCCTTGTCTAACTCAATGAAAGTATGAGCCATGCCGTGTAGGGCCACCCAATATGGACGGGTCATGGTGGAGTGTTCTTTCAAAACGTGGTCCACTGTAGAAGGAAATGGCAAACCACTTCAGTATTCTTGCCTTAAGAATGCCATGAATTGTATGAAAAAGTGAAAAGATAGGACATTGAAAGATGAACTCCCCAGGTCAGTAGGTGCCCAATATGCTACTGGAGATGGGTAGAGAAATGACTCTAGAAAGAATGAAGAGACAGATCCAAAGCAAAAATAACACCCAGTTGTGGATGTGGCTAATGATGGAAGTGAAGTCTGATGCTGTAAAGAGCAATACTGTATATGAACCTGGAATGTTAGGGCCATGAATCAAGGCAAATTGGAAGTGGTCAAGCCAGAGACTTCAAGAGTGAACGTCGACATTTTAGGAATCTGTCAAACTAAAAGGGACTGGAATGGATGAATTTAACTTGGAAGACCATTATATCTACCTCTGTGGGCAAGAATACCTTAAAAGAAATGGAGCACCATCATAGTCAACAAAAGAGCCTGAAATACAGTACTTGGATGCAATCTCAAAAATGACAGAATGATCTTTGGTTTCCAAGACCAACATTCAATATCACTGTAATCTGAATCTATGCCCCGACCAGTAATGCTGAAGAAGCTGAAGATTAATGGATCTATGAAGACCTACAAGACCTTCTAGAACTAACACCCCCAAAAGATGTCCTTTTTATGAGAGGGAACTGGAATGCAAAAGTAGGAATTCAAGAAACACCTGGAAGTGACAGGAAAATTTGGCCTTGAACTGCAGAATGAAGCAGGGCAAAGCCTAATCGAATTTTTTTAAAGAGAACCCACTGGTCATAGCAAAAACCCTCTTCCAACAACACAAGAGAAAACTCTACAAATGGACATCACCAGATGGCCAATACAGAAATCAGATTGATTATATTCTTTGCAGCTAAGGCGGAGAAGTTTTATACAGTCAGCAAAATCAAGACCAGGAGCTGACTGTGGCTCAAATAATGAACTGCGTAATGTCAAATTGAGACTTAAACTGAAGAAAGTAGGGCAAACCCCTCGACCATTCAGGTATTAACTAAATTAAATCCCATATGATTATACAGTGAAAGTGACAAATAGATTCAAGGGATTAGATCTGATAGACAGAGTGCCTGAAGCATTATGGATGGAGGTTTGTGACACTGTACAGGAAGCAATGATCAAGATCATCCCCAAGAAAAAGAAATGCAAAAAGGCAAAATGATTTTCTGAGGAAGCCTTACAACTAGCTGTGAAAAGAGAAGTGAAAGGCAAAGGAGAAAAGGAAAGATATATCCACTTGAATGCAGAGTTCCAAAAGAATAACAAGGAGAGATAAGAAAGCCTTCCTCAGTGATCAATGCAAAGAAATAGAGGAAAACAATAGAATGGGAAAGACTAGAGATCTCTTCAAGAAAATTAGAGATACCAAGGGAACATTTCATGCAAAGATGGGCTCAATAAAGCACAGAAATGGTATGGACCTAACAGAAGCAGAAAATATTAAGAAGAGGTGGCAAGAATACATAGAAGAACTGTGCAAAATGATATGATATTAAATGACTCTTACTCCTTGGAAGAAACTTTATGACCAACCTAGATAGCATATTAAAAAGCAGAGACATTACTTTGCCAACAAAGGTCCATCTAGTCAAGGCTATTGTTTTTCCAGTAGTCAGGTATGGTTCTGAGAGTTGGACCATAAAGAAAGCTGAGCGCTGAAGCACGGATGCTTTTGAACTTGGTGTTGGAGAAGACTCCTGACAGTCTCTTGGACTACATGGAGATACAACGAGTCCATCCTAAAGGAAATCAGTCCTGAATATTCTTTGGAAGGACTGATGTTGCAGCTGAAACTCCAATACTTTGGCCACCTGATGGGAAGAACTGACTCATTTGAAAAGACTCTGATGCTGGTAAAGATTGAGGGTAGGAGGAGAAGGGGTCAACAGAGGATGAGATGGTTGGATGGCATCTCTGACTCAGTGGACATGGGTTTGAGTAAACTCTGGGAGTTGGAAATGGATGGGGAGGCCTTGCATGCTGCAGTCCATAGCGTCGCTAAGAGTTGGACATGACTGAGCAACTGAACTGAACTGATATAACAATTTCATAAGTAGTGATTATGGGAATAAATGGCCTGTAAGCTATCAAAGCCTCAGATCTCATAATCTGAAATAAAGGTGAACCAAACAACATTTTCCTGGTCTTTGGGCTTTTCGAGCTTTTCCAATGATTTACTAAGAGGCAGCTCATTGAAATTTCTACTTTTTAAATGGATAAGGATGGATCTTTGTTATAGTTACTTGTGCAACTTTACTAGAATTCTTTATAGATTTCTTCCTACTAGATTATGCATACTCTATGAAGCCCAAAAAGCACTCAATATTGTTAACAATTGTATTCCTAGGACCTAGCGTAGTGCCTGGCTTGTTTCCCTGGGGTTCCTAGTGCAAAACCTTGCGGGGCCCACAATGATAGTATAAATATTAGAGAATGAAATGAGTTTTGTCATGTTTTGTTACAGAGCCTCTTTGTGTATTTAATTGTGGAAATTGCATGATTTCCACAAGAACATATATTTCTCTCCTTTTCTTAAAATGTGATATTTTACTGGTATAGCTTTTGCTTTTCAATTATTTAGAGGCACGGGAATACAGAAACGATTTTCTAATGATAACAGGGTGATAAGGTTCTGAGAGCAGATAATTGAAAGAGACAGTCTTTGAGTGGAGAGTAGTCAGAACTGTGGAGAAAATGACATACCCTCTCTAACAGAAGCAGCCTCTTCTCTCTTCTAGCAGATTGTCTTGCCTATTCAGATGCAGTCCTGAGTTGTTTAGGAAGAAAGAAATCTAGATTTGTATATGAAATCCCTTGATTTTTTAAAATGCTGGTTCAATTTTTTAAAGCAGTGCAGAAAAAAAAATATATATAATGTCAGATGAACATATTTGAGCTCTCAACCTCAGTCTACATTTGCACATATTCCCCAAGTATTTGTTGAAATAAATGAAGATAATTTTCTTAACTCACTTTAAATATTTTGTTATTATTAAAGGAAGATTCCTTTTAATCAAGCAAATTTATATTACATACTTTTTGAACTTTCGTATTCAAAGGTTTTAATTTTTTTATTTTTTATTTTTCAGGTTCTGAAAGGTAACATTGAGGAGGGGATGGCAACCCACTCCAGTATTCTTTCCTGGAAAATCCCATGAACAGAGAAGCCTGGCAGGCTACAGTTCATAGGATTGCACAGAGTTGGATACGATTGAAGAGATTTATCACGCACGAATGTAAAGGTAACATTCTCCTATATTCAGAAGCTTTGTTTTACCTAGAATAAAGCCACTGTGAGATTGTATAATCACATATTTCTTGTGAAATTATTTTTCATATCAATCAGTTCAGTCATTCAGTTGTGTCTGACTCTTGGCGACCCTATAGACTGCAACACCCTAGGCTTCACAGTTCTTCAGTGCTCAGCTTTCTTTACAGCCCAACTTTCACAACCATACATGACTACTGGAGAAACCATAGCTTTGACTAGATGAACCTTTGTTGGCAGAGTAATGTCTCTGCTTTTTACTATGCTGTCTAGTTTGGTTATAACTTTTCTTCCAAGGAGCAAGTGGCTTTTAATTTCAAGGCTGCAGTCACCATCTGCAGTGTTTTGGAGCCCTCCAAAAGAAAATCTCTCACCATTTCCATTGTTTCCCCATCTATTTGCCATGAAGTGATGGGACTGGATGTCATGATCTTAGTTTTCTGAATGTTGACTTCTAAGCCAACTTTTCCACTCTCTTCTTTCACTTTCATCAGGAAGCTCTTTAGTTCTTCTTTGCTTTTTGCCATAAGGATGGTGTAAACTGCATATTGAGGTTATTGATATTTCTCCTAGAAATCTTGATTCCAAGTTATTCTTCATCCAGCCCAGCTTCTCACATGATGTACTCTGCATATACGTTAAATATTCAGAATAACAGTATACAGCCTTGACGTACCACTTTCCCAATTTGGAACCAGTCTGTTGTTCCATGTCTGGTTGCTTATTGACCTGCATACAGATTTCTCAGGAGGCAGGTAGGGTGGTTTGGTGTTCTCATCACTTTAAAAATTTTCCACTGTTTCTTGTGATCCACACAGTCAAAAGGTTTGGCATATTTAATAAAGCAGAAGTAGATGTTTTTTTCTGGAGCTCTCTTGCTTTTTCGATGATCCAATGGATTTGGCAATTTGAACTTTGATTCCTCTACCTTTTCTAAATCCAGCTTGAACATCTGAATGTTCATGGTTCACCTACTGTTCAAACCTGGCTTGGAGAATTTTGAGCATTACTTTACTAGCGTGTAAGATGAGTGCAATTATGTGGTAGTTTGAGCATTCTTTGGCGTTGCCTTTCTTTACGATTGGAATGAAAAATGGCCTTTTCGAGTCCTGTGGCCACTGCTGAATTTTCCAAATTTGCTGGCTTATTGAGTGTAGCACTTTCATGGTATCATCTTTCAGGATTTTAAATAGCTCAACTGGAATTCTGTTGCCTTCACTAGCTTTGTTTGCAATGATGCATCCTACATCCCACTTACTTCACATTCCAGGATGTCTGGCTCTAAATGAGTGATTACACCATCGTGGTTTTCTGGGTCATGAAGATCATTTTTGAATAGTTTTTCTGTGTATTCTTGCCACCTCTTCTTCATATCTTCTGCTTCTGTTAGGTCCATACCATCTCTGTCCTTTATTGAGCCCATCTTTGCATGAAGTATTCCTTTGGTATCTCTAATTTTATTGAAGAGATAACTAGCCTTTCCCATTCTATTGTTCTCTATTTCTTTGCAGTGATCATTGAGGAAAGCTTTCTTATCTCTCCCTGCTATTCTTTGGAACTCTGCATTCAAATGGTATATCTTTCCTTTTCTTCTTTGCCTTTTGCTTCTCTTCTTTTCTCAGCTATGTCTAAGACCTCCTCAGACAACCATTTTGCCTTATTGCATTTCTTTTTCTTGGGGATGGTCTTGATCCCTGACTCCTGTACAATGTCACAAACCATAGTTTGACCATAGTTCTTCAGGCACTCTGTCCATCAGATCTATTCCCTTGAACCTGTTTGTCATTTTCACTGTATAATCATAAGGGATTTGATTTAGGTCATACCTGAATAGTCTAGTGTTTTGCCCTACTTTCTTCAATTATTGTCTGAATTTGTCAATAAAGAGTTCATGATCTGTACCACACTGAGCTCTTGGTCTTGTGTTTGCTGACTGTACAGAGCTTCTCCATTTTTTGCTGCAAAGAATATAATCATAATATTATAATCAAATATAGTCTAATTTCAGTATTGACCATCTGGTGATGTCCATGTGTAGAGTCTTGTGATGTTGGACGAAGTTGTTTGCTATGAACAGTGTGTTCTCTTGGCAAAACTCAATTAGTCTTTGCCCTGATTCATTTTGTCCTCCAAGACTATATTTGCCTGTGCATTCTAGTCCCCTGTAATGAAAAAGGACATCTTTTGGAGGTGTTTCTTCTAGAAGGTTTTTTAGGTCTTCATGAGTTCAGTTCAGTTGCTCAGTTGTGTCCGACTCTTTGCGACCCCATGAATCACAGCACGCCAGGCCTCCCTGTCCATCACCAACCCCCAGAGCGCACTCAAACTCATGTCCATCAAGTTGATGATGCCATCCAGCCATCTCATCCTTTGTCATCCCCTTCTCTTCCTACCCCCAAACCCTCCTAGCATGAGTCTTTTCCAGTGAGTCAACTCTTCACATGAACTGGCCAAATTATTGGATTTTCAGCTTCAGCATCAGTCCTTCCAGCGAACACCCAGGACTGATCTCCTTTAGGACGGACTGGTTGGATCTCCTTGCAGTCCAAGGGTTTTCATAGAACCGTTTAAATTCAGCATTACTGGTTGGGGCCTAGACATGGATTACTGTGATATTGAATTTGCCTTGGAAACAAATAGAGATCATTCTGTCATTTTGAGATTGCATCCAAATACTGTATTTTGGGCTTTTTTGTTGAGTATGAGGGCTACTCTATTTCTTCTAAAAGAATTCTTGCCCACAATAGTAGATACTGGAATTCACCCATTCCAGTCCATTTTAGTTGAATGATTCCTAAAATGTCAACGTTCACTCTTGCCATCTCCTGTTTGACCACTTCCAGTTTGGCTTGATTCATCGACTTTACATTCCAGGTTCCTATGCAATATTGCTCTTTACAGCATTGAATTTTACTTCCATCACCAGTCAGATCTACAACTGGGTGTCGTTTTTACTTTGGACCCGTCTCTTCATTCTTTCTGGAGTTATTTCTCTACCCATCTCCAGTAGCATATTGGGAACCTACCGACCTGGGGAGTTCATCTTTTAGTGTCCTATCCTTTTGCCTTTTCATACTGTTCATGGCATTCTCAAGGCAAGAAAACTGAAGTGCTTCGCCATTGCCTTCTCCAGTGGACCATTTTGTGTCTGAACTCTCCACTATGACCCATCCATCTTGGGTGGCTCTAGATGGTATGGCTCATAGTTTCATTGAACTAGACCAGACTGTGGTCCATGTGATCAGTTTGATTAGTTTCTGTGATTATGGCTTTCATTCTGTCTGTCCTTTGATGGAGACGGACAAGAGGCTTATGGAAGCTTCCTGATGGGAGACCCAGCTTTCCTGAGGGGGAAACTGGGTCTTGTTCTGATGGCCAGGGCCAAGTTCAGTAAATCTTTAATCCAATTTTGTGTTGATGGGTGAGGCTGTATTCTCTCCCTGTTGTTTGACCTGAGGCCAAACTATGGCGGAGGTAATTAAGATAATGGTGACTTCCTTCAAAAGGTCCCATGCAGACACTGCTGGACTCAGTGCCTCTGAACCTGCAGTAGGCCACTGCTGATCCTTGCCTCCACCAGAGACTCCTGGACACTCATGGGCAAGTCTAGGTCAGTCTCTTGTGGGGTCACTGCTCCTTTCTCCTGGGTTCTGGTGCACAAAAGGTTTTGTTTGCACCTCCTAGAGTCTGTTTCCCTAGGCCTGTTTAAATTCTGACAGCTCTATGGTAGGGTTAATGGTGACCTGCTCCAAGAAGGCTTATCCGCTACCCAGGTCTGCTGCACCCAGAGCCCCTGCCCCTGTAGCAGGCCACAGCTGACTCATACCTCCACAGAAGAGAGTCAAGCACTTAAAGGCACATCTGACTCAGTATCTGTGGGTTTTCCTACTGTGCACAAAGTTTTATTTGAACCCTCCGAGCATTTCTGACAGGTCTGGAGTTTGATCCCAGACACGATTTTGCCCCTCCTACTGTCTTGTTGGGGCCTCTCCTTTGCCCTTGGGTATCTTTATTTGGTGGGATCCAGCATTCTCCTGTCAATGGTTGTTCAGTAGCAAATTATAACCTTGGAGTTCTCTCAGAAGAAGATGGGCACACATCCTTCTACTCCATCATCTTGGATGTATGCAAGATATTTTATGATTTTATACATACTGTATGATTTGTTCTGATCTCTTCCTAAAGATGACAATAATATATTCATCTAACAAAATTGTTTTTGAAGACCTTATAGAGTTAATAAATTATTTTACATATCAGATTTAATTATTACCAGTAAAAAGCAATTTCACAGTCAGATTGCTCTTCTCTCAGGGTTGTAATCAATGAATGAAGAATACTATTAGTAGGTTTTCATATTTCTCATAGCTATGATGGTCTATAAATAATTCCCATCGTGGTTTTCAAAACTAATTCAAAGTAGCAGATTTGAGATTTCTCCCAAAACAAACTAACAGCATAAGTCAATAAAAATATGGCCATCTATTTTACATAAAAATCTATACACAGATGTTTTAAAAAAACATTTATCTCCAGTGTAGAAACATATTTTTGAGTATATAAACTTATTATGAAACTCATTTTCATAGCCATAGATTAGCATGAAAGTAATCATTTATTACTATGAGGGGTCCTCTATCATAAAAAGAGTAAGAGACTGAATATGCAAATAGAAATGACCAGACCAAATATTAAAATTAAACTCTAATCCACAAACTCTGCAGTAATCATTCCCAGAAAACAAATAATAACTTTTTTTTTTTTTACCAATTTTCCCCAAATGTTTCCCTTATTTTACTCTCACTCACAATTTAAGGCCAATCAAAATGAGAGAGGTTTGCTCTCCTAACCAATCAGGCAAGATGCTCCATTTCTATTAGCTTGCCTTCAGAATAAGCAGACCAACAGTCTCCAATTAGAGCCTGCCCTTTTTTTCACTATAAAGCTTCCACTCCCACCTGTCTTGAGTCTTTGCCAAATGCAAGTGATGGCAGATGATTCTCTTGCTTTAGAGCAACATCTGATATCCTTGACTTGTTCCCATTTGGGTGGTCTATATTTCCACAGGAGTTATATAATTTTTTTTTCAAATGTACACAAGTAAGCAAAAGGATGATCAATATTGAACTCTGTGCTAGAAGATCTATGAGATAAAATAGGGTGATATTTTATAAATTATAATAGGTTAGTGCTCTAACCCTAACCCATGAACAGTATGAAAAGGCAAAAGATAGGACACTGAAAGATGAAATCCCCAGGTCGGTAGGTGTTCAATTAGCTACTGGAAACCAGTGGAGAGATAACTCCAGAAAGAACGAAGAGACGGAGCCAAAGCAAAAACAACACCCAGATGTGGATGTGACTGGTGAGAGAAGCAAGGTCTGATGCTGTAAAGAGCAATATTGCAAAGGAACCTGGAATGTTAGGTACATGAATCAAGGCAAATTGGAAGTGGTCAAACAGCAGATGGCAAGAGTGAATGTTGACATTTTAGGAATCAGTCAAACTAAAAGGGACTGGAATGGGTGACTTTAACTCAGATGACCATTATATCTACTACTGTGGGCAATAATACCTTAGAAGAAATGGAGTGGCCATTATAGTCAACAAAACAGCCCAAAATGCAGTGCTTGGATGCAATCTCAAAAACGACAGAATATCTTTGTTTCCAAGGCAAACTATTCAATATCACTGTAATCCAAGTATATACCTCGACCATTAACACTGAAGAAGCTGAAGTTGAATAGTTCTATGAAGACCTACAAGACCTTCTAGAACTAACACTGCAAAAAGATGTCCTTTTTATGATAGGGGACTGGAATGCAAAAGTAGGAATTCAAGAAACACCTGGAGTGACAGGCAAATTTGGCCTTGGAGTTCAGAATGAAGCTGGGCAAAGCCTAATCGAGTTTTGTCAAGAGAATGCACTGGTCATAGCAAAAACCCTCTTCCAACAACACAAGAGAAAACTCTACAAATGGACATCACCAGATGGCCAACACCGAAATCAGATTGATTATATTCTTTGCAGCCAAGATGGAGAAGCTTTATACAGTCAGCAAAATTAAGACCAGGAGCTGACTGTGGCTCAGATCATGAACTGCATAATGTCAAATTGAGACTTAAACTGAAGAAAGTAGGGCAAATCCCTCGACCATTCAGGTATGAATTAAATCAAATCCCATACGATTATACAGTGAAAGTTACAAACAGATTCAAGGGATTAGATCTGATAGAGTGTTTGAAGCATTATGGATGGAGGTTTGTGACATTGTACAGGAGGTAGTGATCAAGATCATCCCCAAGAAAAAGAAATGCAAAAAGGCAAAATGATTTTCTGAGGAAGCCTTACAACTAGCTATGAAAACAAGAGAAGCAGAAAGCAAAAGAGAAAAGGAAAGCTATATCCATTTGAATGCAGGGTTCCAAAGAATAACAAGGAGAGATAAGAAAGCCTTCCTCAGTGATCAATGCAAAGAAATAGAGGAAAACAATAGAATGGGGAAGACTAGAGTTCTCTTCAAGAAAATTAGAGATACCAAGGGAACATTTCATGCAAATATGGGCTCAATACAGGACAGAGATGGTATGGACCTAACAGAAGCAGAAGATATTAAGAAGAGGTGGCAAGAATACACAGAAGAACTGTGCAAAAAAGATCTTCATGACCCAGATAATCATGATGATGTGATCACTCATCTAGAGCCGGACATCCTGGAGTTTGAAGTCAAGTGGGCCTTACAAGCATCACTATGAACAAAGCTAGTGGAGGTGATGGAATTCCAGTTGAGCTATTTCAAATCCTAAAAGATGATGATGTTAAAGTGCTGTACTTAATAGGCCAGCAAATTTGGAAAACTCAGCAGTAGCTACAGGACAGTAAAGGGTGGGTTTTCATTCCAATCTCAAAGAAAGGCAATGCCAAAGAATGCTCAAACTACACACAATTGCACTCATGTCATATGCTAGCAAAGTAATGCTCAAAATTCTCCAAGCAAGGCTTCAGCAATACGTGAACCATGAACTTCCAAGTGTTCAATCTTGGTTTTAGAAAAGGCAGAGGAACCAGAGATCAAATTGCCAACAGCTGCTGGATCATTGAAAAAACAAAAGAATTCCAGAAAAAAAAAATTATTTCTGCTTTATTGAGTATGTCAAAGCATTTGACTGTGTGGATCACAATAAACTGTGAAAAATTCGTAAAGAGATGGGAACACCAGACCATCTAACCTGCCTCTTGAGAAACCTGTATAGATACCAGGAAGCTACAGTTAGAACTGGACGTGGAACAACAGACTGGTTCCAAATAGGAAAAGAGTAGGTCAGGGCTGAATATTTTCACCCTGTGTATTTAACTTATATGCAGAGGACTTCATGAGAAACACTGGGCTCAAACAGGGCTAGCTGGAATAAAGATTGCCAGGAAAAATATCAATAATTCAGATATGCAGATGACACCACCCTTATGGCAGAAAGTGAAGAACTAAAGAACCTCTTGATGAAAGTGAAAGAGGAGAGTGAAAAAGCTGGCTTAAAGCTCAACATTCAGAAAACAAAGATCATAGCATCTGGTCCTATCACTTCGTTGAAAATCGATGGAGAAACAGTGGAAACAGTGGCAGACTTAATTCTGGGGGGATTCAAAATCACTGCAGATGGTGACTGCAGCCATGAAATTAAAAGTCTTACTCCTTGGAAGAAAAGTTATGACCAACCTAGACAGCATATTAAAGAGCAGAGACATGATTTCGTCAACAATGGTCCATCTAGTCAGCTCAGCTCAGTTCAGTTCAGTTGCTCAGTCGTGTCCGACTCTTTGCGACCCCATGAATCACAGCACGCCAGGCCTCCCTGTCCATCACCAACTCCTTGAGTTCACTCAGACTCACATCCATTGAGTCAGTGATGCCATCCAGCCATCTCATTCTCTGTCATCCCCTTCTCCTCCTGCCCCCAATCTCTCCCAGCATCAGAGTCTTTTCAAATGAATCAACAATTCGCATGAGGTGGCCAAAGTACTGGAATTTCAACTTCAGCATCATTCCCTCCAAAGAATTCCCAGGGATGACCTCCTTTAGGATGGACCAGTTGGATCTCCTTGCAGTCCAAGAGATTCTCAAGAGTCTTCTCCAACACCACAGTTCAAAAGCCTTAATTCCTTGGTGCTCAGCTTTCTTTATATCAAGTGGCCGAGTAGTCATGTATGGATGTGAGAGTTGGACTATAAAGAAAGCTGAGCACGAAAGAATTGATGCTTCTGAATTGTGGTGTTGGAGAAGACTCTTGAGAGTCTCTTGGACTGCAAGGAGACCCAACCGGTCCATTCTAAAGGAGATCATCCCTGGGAATTCTTTGGAGGGAATGATGCTGAAGTTGAAATTCCAATACTTCGGCCACTTGATGTGAAGAGCTGACTCATTTGAAAGGACCACAATGCTGGGAAAGATTGAGGGCAGGAGGAGAAGGAATTGACAGAAGATACATGGTTGGATGGCATAACTGACTCAATGGACATGAGTTTTGGTAAATTCCGGGATTTGGTGATGGACAGGGAGGCCTGGCATGCTGCAGGCCATGGGGTCGCAATGAGTCAGACACAATTGAGCGACTGAACTGTACCGAACTGAATATTTATTAGCCTATTTTAAGTGCATCTTCTTGTTTAAATCTTACAAAAATCCCATGGAGTAGAATTTATCTTTTTTTTTTTTTTAATATGAGGAAACTGAATCTTTGAGTACATAATGACTCCCTAAATTCATGTGACTATTGGAAAAACTGAATCCATTCCCTGTAATTATCAGAATCAGGTGCCCCTGCCACATGGGTTATTCCTTTCTTTGGCATCAGGAAGTTAGAGGTTTAATAGAGATCAAATTTATACAAATGTGGAAGGAACTGAGGAAGTGATAGTCAGGAAAGGGAAGCTGGAGGATCAGAGTACTCACTCACTCTAACAGCCTGAGTTACTTATATGGGTAGACAAGAGGACAAGCAGAGCTTGTGGGGATGTCTGAGAAAATAAGATCATCAAATCATGCAAAGGAGACCATGAAGAAGTTGATCATGGCCGCATCTGTGGAAACTTCCACCTCTGTGGAAGATGCTGGCAAACATGTTGGTGCATTTGAGGCTGATTTTGGTTGGTTAGGACAGCAGCTGGGGAGACTGGTTGAACACAGAGTAAGAGAGGACTAAGGACAAACTGGGGTCCATCATTTCTCTCACTTCAGTATTCAAAAGAATATAAAACAGTCTATTAGTCATTTCTTTTCTGCATTAAATGTCTCAACACAATGATCACATTGGTATGGACATTTATTTATAGATTAAATTTTTTTTTTCACTAAATATAATATCATTCTGTCCTCCAGTCTCCTCAACACACTCCTCTCCACTTTTCCTTTGCCTCTTTCTCTCAGTATTCTCTCTCTACATCCTTAGATTTCCTACCCTACCCTTCTTAGGCAATTCCTTTTTCCTCAGATTTTGTCATTATTTTCTTTCAAATAAATCCTTACATGACCTATAGCCACGTCTATATAGCTTGTTCTGTTCTGTATAAATTGGATACAAATCCATTAATAAACTGAGCCTGCTATCAACTGAGTGTCTTTATGGATATCCCATATCCTACAACATAAGACTGATACTAAATGCGGTGTATAGACCCTACTGAAAACAGGGGAAACTTTTGGTGTAAGAATACTTGTATTTGTTAAATAACGCAATGCATATAACTACTGGTCTCATAAAAGGATATGTTTTCTGAGAAAACTACAGGTTGTAGTTTTAAAAATTAATAAGCTGCTATGGCAGGGGCTGACATTTTAAAGAAGAACTCCTCAGAAGGGAATAATGCATGCTTGTACAGCTTCAAAGATGTGTGAAGTCATGGATGAGGTTGGGTGTTACAGGGTCTCATGGCAGCAAAAGCGTGGCATATGAAAGAATTCTCCTTTTGATATAACTCTTTAATTTTTCAAAAGTCTATTTTCTATGATGCAAGACACAGAATGATACATTTGTGACATACATATCTCAGATTCTGAATATATAATGTGAGTCGATATACTTCTCTGCTAAAATTTAATAACTTTATTAATTTGGATGCATGCTATCTCTCAAAAAACTCTCATATTTTTGTTTTAGTTTATATTCACTCAAGCATTATATGAATTTATATAACAGTATTAAATGATTAAGCTACATTTTTTTATAATAGTAAACTGTATTAGGAATATGGATTTGAAAGTATAGATAGTAAAGGACACAGAGGTATCAATAATACTCCAGGTGGAGCAGAGACAAAATGAAAACAAATTTATCCATGACAAGTAATTGTATCCCTGGGCTATAAAACGAAACCTCTTTGGTGAACTTGAAAAAATATAGTCTTTGGACTCAAATTCATAAGTTTTCATTACTTTTCTTAGTTCATAGTTTTTCATTTGTGTTTTTTGAATAAGCAAAGATGCCTTAAAAATGTGCAAAGAATGTGTTGCTGTTTAGGGGATTATATTAAAAAATGATATCATTTT
Organism: Ovis aries; assembly: GCF_016772045.2. NCBI lineage: Eukaryota > Metazoa > Chordata > Mammalia > Artiodactyla > Bovidae > Ovis > Ovis aries. Next base: position 78,840,290 of record NC_056059.1, read on the forward strand.
AGGGGCAGCAGAAAATGATGTCAAATATCATGAACTCAATAGTTCTTTAGTCTTTCTTTGTTTCAAACAATAAGAACATTCAGAAGTAAATTTTAAGTTGTTTTAAATAAACTTTTGGAGAAGGAAATGGCAACCCACTCCAGTATCCTTGTCTGGAAAATCTTATGGATAAAGGAGCTTGGTGGGCTGCAGTCCATGGGGTCGCAGAGTTGGGTACGACTGAGCGATTAATACTTACTTACTAAATAAACTTTATTCTTGCACACAACTATTAGAACATCTTATCAGAACATAAGAATATTGCTTTTGTTAGAGTTTGCACTGTATGAGACAGTGACAGCATTACTGACTAATTTTGGTGCAGAAAGTCAACTGAGAGACATTATATAGAACATTCTTTTAAAATTAAGATAAGATATAAGTCATATTCAATCTGTCACTGTGATATTATAAAGGCATGGCTATTTTTTCTTTTTATTCATTTATTTATTTATTTTAATTTTTATTTTTACTTTATTTTGCTTTACAATACTGTATTGGTTTTGCCATACATTGACATGAATCCTCCACAGGTGTACATGCGTTCCCAAACATGAACCCCCCTCCCACTTCCCTCCCCATAACATCTCTCTGGGTCATCCCCGTGCATCAGCCCCAAGCATGCTGTATCCTGCATTGGACATAGACTGGCGATTCGTTTCTTACATGATAGTATACATGTTTCAATGTCATTCTCCCAAATCATCCCACCCTCTCCCTCTCCCTCTGAGTCCAAAAGTCTGCTCTATACATCTGTGTCTCTTTTGCTGTCTTGCATACAGGGTCATCACTGCCATCTTTTTAAATTCCATATATATGTGTTAGTATACTGTATTGGTGTTTTTCTTTCTGGCTTACTTCACTCTGTATAATCGGCTCCAGTTTCATCCATCTCATTAGAACTGATTCAAATGTATTCTTTTTAATGGCTGAGTAATACTCCATTGTGTATATGTACCATAGCTTTCTTATCCATTCATCTGCTGATGGACATCTAGATTGTTTCCATGTCCTGGCTATTATAAACAGTGCTGCGATGAACACTGGGGTACATGTGTCTCTTTCAATTCTGGTTTCCTCGGTGTGTATGCCCAGCAGGGGGCTTGCTGGGTCATAAGGCAGTTCTATTTGCAATTTTTTAAGGAATCTCCACACTGTTCTCCATAGTGGCTGTACTAGTTTGCATTCCCACCAACAGTGTAAGAGGTTTCCCCTTTCTCCACACCCTCTGTAGCATTTATTGCTTGCAGACTTTTGGATCACAGCCATTCTGACTGGTGTGAAGTGGTACCTCATTGTGGGTTTGATTTGCATTTCTCTAATAATAAATGATGTTGAGCATCTTTTCATGTGTTTGTTAGCCATCTGTATGTCTTCTTTGGAGAAATGTCTATTTAGTTCTTTGGCCCATTTGTTGATTGGGTAGTTTATTTTTCTGGAATTGAGCTGCATAAGTTGCTTGTATATTTTTGAGATTAGTTGTTTGTCAGTTGCTTCATTTGCTATTATTTTCTCCCAGTCAGAAGGCTGTCTTTTCACTTTGCTTATAGTTTCCTTTGTTGTGCAGAAGCTTTTAATTTTAATTAGATCCCATTTGTTTATTTTTGCTTTTATTTCCAGAATTCTGGGGGGGTGGATCATAGAGGATCCTGCTGTGATTTATGTTGGAGACTGTTTTGCCTATGTTTTCCTCTAGGAGTTTTATAGTTTCTGGTCTTACATTTAGATCTATAATCCATTTTCAGTTTATTTTTGTGTGTGGTGTTAGAAAGTGATCTAGTTTCATTCTTTTACAAGTGGTTGCCCAGTTTTCCCAGCACCACTTGTTAAAGAGATTTTCTTTACTCCCTTGTATATTCTTACCTCCTATTTTTAAAAGAGACTGAAAAAAGCAAAGGTCATAAATCTATTGCTTTTTTTTGTTTGTTTGTTTTTTGGTGATGCTATCCAACAATCATTGTGCTAACATCCTTAAAAATGCAAATATTTTGTTTCTAGAATATTCCAGAAATTGTACAAATAATCCCTAAAAAATAAAACGTGTGCTTTCTTGTTTGTGATACATATTTTCCCACATGTACATATATACAATCCACGTGGAAAATACCCTAAAATTTAAGCATGGCAATGGAGAAGGCAATGGCACCCCACTCCAGTACTCTTGTCTGGAAAATCCCATGGACAGAGAAGCCTGGTGGGCTGCAGTCCATGGGGTCGTGAAGAGTTGGACATGACTGAGCAACTTCACTTTCACTTTCCACTTTCATGTATTAGAGAAGGAAATGGCAACCCACTCCAGTGTTCATGCCTGGAGAATCCCAGGGACGGGGGAGCCTGGTGGGCTGCTGTCTATGGGGTCGCACAGAGTCACACAAGACTGAAGCAACTTAGCAGCAGCAGCAGCAGCAAGCATGGTAAGAGAAGCAAATTGTTATAAACTTTAACAGCATAAAAACACTGACTATGATTCAAGCCAATTTGTCATCATCTTCTAAGTATTTTTCTGTACCCAATTTATTATATTCAAAACTGTCATGTCATCCCATACCTTCTTGTCCCTTACCTTACTTTTCTTCCCTTTCTTTTTTCAACAAGAGAAAGCCACTGCTGTGCTCATTTTATGATTTGTTCTATTACAATTGTGTGTCAATATTTCTGGTTCTGTCATTACTACTGACAGTATATATAAAGTTGCACTGTCTTTGTAGCAAAGATTTTCTCTATAACTCTTGATAGACCTCTTCAGGCCAGCTTTAAACACAATATAAAATGAGTATTTTGTTTTTTTAATTGGGAAGGCTCTCAGTCTATAATATATCTTTCTGTTGTCTTATATGTCATTTTCAATCTATATTTGTATAACAGACAACTTAGATATTCAATTTTTGTTACTGTTGACAGTACAGTTGAAATAAACACATATAGGATTAGCTGAGTATATTTGTTTTCTTGATATTTCTAAGGTAGCTCAGAAAATAAATTACTTACTGTTAATGAAAATGCAGCATTACTTATTTAAAGTTGTTACAAGAATTGTGCTAAATTATCAAAGAGAATTTTTTTTCTCATGTTTTTTCTACAGAAAATGGTTGCTTTTTTAGTCCAGGCTTTCCTAACCCTCGGTAACTTTATGATGCCTCCATTTCCCCAAGTAAAATAAATTATATAATACAAAAAGGATTTCTTCTGTATAAGTGAATACTAGCTCGTTTACCCACTTAAAGAAAAAAGGTAAATGGAGAAGTTAAAGAGTTAAAAGACCAATATTAAATTAGAGGGGCAAATAAATAAATTAACTAATTAATAAAGAAGAAGAGAGAAAAACAAATTTAATATTGGAAAAATCATAGGACAGCAATGCAAGGGTGGAAGTGACACAATCCTAAAGCACTTTATGCATTTCAACCCCTGCCATACTCCAACTGTACACTTTTATACTATGAATCTACAAATGCCCTAGATCCTGTGTCTGAAGTATAGATTATGCTTTTATTTATTTATTTATTTTTTTTTAAATTTTAGTTTTTTATTTTTTAAATTTTAAAATCTTTAATTCTTACATGCATTCCCAAACATGAACCCCCCTCCCACCTCCCTCCCCATAACATCTTTCTGGGTCATCCCCATGCACCAGCCCCAAGCATGCTGCATCCCGCGTCAGACACAGACTGGCGATTCAATTCACATGATAGTATACATGTTAGAATGTCATTCTCCCACATCATCCCACCCTCTCCCTCTCCCTCTGAGTCCAAAAGTCCGTTATACACATCTGTGTCTCTTTCCCTGTCTTGCATACAGGGTCGTCATTGCCATCTTCCTAAATTCCATATATATGTGTTAGTATACTGTATTGGTGTTTTTCTTTCTGGCTTACTTCACTCTGTATAATCGGCTCCAGTTTCATCTCATCAGAACTGATTCAAATGAATTCTTTTTAACGGCTGAGTAATACTCCATTGTGTATATGTACCACAGCTTTCTTATCCATTCATCTGCTGATGGACATCTAGGTTGTTTCCATGTCCTGGCTATTATAAACAGTGCTGCGATGAACATTGGGGTACATGTGTCTCTTTCAATTCTGGTTTCCTCGGTGTGTATGCCCAGCAGGGGGATTGCTGGGTCATAAGGTAGTTCTATTTGCAATTTTTTAAGGAATCTCCACACTGTTCTCCATAGTGGCTGTACTAGTTTGCATTCCCACCAACAGTGTAGGAGGGTTCCCTTTTCTCCACACCCTCTCCAGCATTTATTGCTTGCAGATTTTTGGATCGCAGCCATTCTGACTGGTGTGAAGTGGTACCTCATTGTGGTTTTGATTTGCATTTCTCTAATAATGAGTGATGTTGAGCATCTTTTCATGTGTTTGTTAGCCATCTGTATGTCTTCTTTGGAGAAATGTCTATTTAGTTCTTTGGCCCATTTTTTGATTGGGTCGTTTATTTTTCTGGAATTGAGCTGCATAAGTTGCTTGTATATTTTTGAGATTAGTTGTTTGTCAGTTGCTTCATTTGCTATTATTTTCTCCCATTCAGAAGGCTGTCTTTTCACCTTGCTTATAGTTTCCTTTGTTGTGCAGAAGCTTTTAATTTTAATTAGATCCCATTTGTTTATTTTTGCTTTTATTTCCAGAATTCTGGGAGGTGGATCATAGAGGATCCTGCTGTGATTTATGTCTGAGAGTGTTTTGCCTATGTTCTCCTCTAGGAGTTTTATAGTTTCTGATCTTACATTTAGATCTTTAATCCATTTTGAGTTTATTTTTGTGTACGGTGTTAGAAAGTGATCTAGTTTCATTCTTTTACAAGTGGTTGACCAGTTTTCCCAGCACCACTTGTTAAAGAGATTGTCTTTACTCCATTGTATATTCTTGCCTCCTTTGTCAAAGATAAGGTGTCCATATGTGTGTGGATTTATCTCTGGGCTTTCTATTTTGTTCCATTGATCTATATGTCTGTCTTTGTGCCAGTACCATACTGTCTTGATGACTGTGGCTTTGTAGTAGAGCCTGAAGTCAGGCAAGTTGATTCCTCCAGTTCCATTCTTCTTTCTCAAGATTGCTTTGGCTATTCGAGGTTTTTTGTATTTCCATACAAATCTTGAAATTATTTGTTCTAGTTCTCTGAAGAATGTGGCTGGTAGCTTGATAGGGATTGCATTGAATTTGTAAATTGCTTTGGGTAGTATACTCATTTTCACTATATTGATTCTTCCGATCCATGAACATGGTATATTTCTCCATCTATTAGTGTCCTCTTTGATTTCTTTCATCAGTGTTTTATAGTTTTCTATATATAGGTCTTTAGTTTCTTTAGGTAGATATATTCCTAAGTATTTTATTCTTTTCGTTGCAATGGTGAATGGAATTGTTTCCTTAATTTCTTTTTCTACTTTCTCATTATTCGTGTATAGGAATGCAAGGGATTTCTGTATGTTGATTTTATATCCTGCAACTTTACTATATTCATTGATTAGCTCTAGTAATTTTCTGGTGGAATCTTAAAAATTAGGGCAGAAATAAATGCAAAAGAAACAAAAGAGACCATAGCAAAAATCAACAAAGCCAAAAGCTGGTTCTTTGAAAGGATAAATAAAATTGACAAACCATTAGCCAGACTCATCAAGAAGCAAAGAGAGAAAAATCAAATCAATAAAATTAGAAATGAAAATGGAGAGATCACAACAGACAACACAGAAATACAAAGGATTATAAGAGACTACTATCAGCAGTTGTATGCCAATAAAATGGACAATGTGGAAGAAATGGACAAATTCTTAGAAAAGTACAATTTTCCAAAACTGAACCAGGAAGAAATAGAAAATCTTAACAGACCCATCACAAGCACGGAAATTGATACTGTAATCAGAAATCTTCCAGCAAACAAAAGCCCAGGTCCAGATGGCTTCACAGCTGAATTCTACCAAAAATTTCGAGAAGAGCTAACACCTATCCTCCTCAAACTCTTCCAGAAAATTGCAGAGGAAGGTAAACTTCCAAACTCATTCTATGAGGCCACCATCACCCTAATACCAAAACCTGACAAAGATGTCACAAAAAAAGAAAACTACAGGCCAACATCTCTGATGAACATAGATGCAAAAATCCTCAACAAAATTCTAGCAATCAGAATCCAACAACACATTAAAAAGATCATACACCATGACCAAGTGGGCTTTATCCCAGGGATGCAAGGATTCTTCAATATCCGCAAATCAATCAATGTAATTCACCACATTAACAAATTGAAAAATAAAAACCATATGATTATCTCAATAGATGCAGAGAAGGCCTTTGACAAAATTCAACATCCATTTATGATAAAAACTCTCCAGAAAGCAGGAATAGAAGGAACATACCTCAACATAATAAAAGCTATCTATGACAAACCCACAGCAAACATTATCCTCAATGGTGAAAAATTGAAAGCATTTCCCCTAAAGTCAGGAACAAGACAAGGGTGTCCACTTTCACCGCTACTATTCAACATAGTTCTGGAAGTTTTGGCCACGGCAATCAGAACAGAAAAAGAAATAAAAGGAATCCAAATTGGAAAAGAAGAAGTAAAACTCTCACTGTTTGCAGATGACATGATCCTCTACATGGAAAACCCTAGATTATGCTTTTAATATCAAAGGCACAAACTGTCACATTGTCATTTGGTAGGGATCAGTGCATTTCGGACTTTGTAAAATAATGACTATATGTGTTTCTGGTCACTAATTTGACCATGTCTGTCTTATTTATTTGGTGATTTAAAAATAACTTTGATTATAATTAAAGATCTCTGGTGAAGTGATTTTGCTACTTATCAACTGCTTGATCTTTTTATATATGCTTAGAACAAAAGAGAAAACTACTCCGTTATAAGCATTGTGAGATATTGTCAATGAGAGGGTTTAGCTCAAGGCAACATATCTCAAGACATTTATTGCCAAAAAAAAGGAATTTGTGGCTCCTGCATATCTATAAATTTGTCAATAGATTAACACTTATGATCTGTGTTAGCTTTCATTTTTGAGTTAAGATATACTTACCTGTGCTTTATTAGATTGCAAAGGTAATTTACAAAGTGTAGTCATTAACCTTTTACCTAAAATTGAAGCAAAAGTAATATAGTATGTTGGTTTTCAAAAGAATTTATACCATGATATTAAAAAAAAATTGGAAAGCTATGAAAACAAATACTTAAATGTAGCTACTATATTTTGATTTTGGTACATCTGGGACTCTAGGCCTTTGACTGATAGTACACTATAGGAAAATCAATACAAGAAACAAGCTGCTACGATGTCTGCAACAACCAGCCAAAATACACAGAAAGTTGACTTATTCTTCAATCCAAAATTCCATTCCATAGGTAATGCCTATAGTTTGGACAAGTTTGTAAAGTTCCTGTGCTACTGTTCAATTTATTCAAATTGTTTGCAACCAAAATGGCAGCAGATACCACAGGTGTGGTCCAGAAAGTCAAGGTATTAAAGCCTTATTTAACCCTTTAATTCAAAACACAAATTCTTTCTTAACTGATAGTGTCATAAAGGAATACATTTTCTTTTTTGGTTCTTCTGGATGGTCTAAGAATTTAATTTATGTGAGACAGAATAACAGAAGAAAAATTTTTAAAACAAATAGTAATATGAAAGAGACACAAGAAAAGTGAGTAACTCCCCAAAATGGGGTGAGTTACCCTCACGTTAAAAAGCTCCTGCAGCTAAAGACTAAAGAGGATGCTGAGGGTTGTTGCTGGGACTTCAGAAGGGAAGAAGGAAATTCACATGGAGAAAGAAAAACAAATATTTGGTAGACAATTGTTTGCTGACCCATATAGAGAAAATGGGACACAGAGTGAACTCTGGTCTTTGGACCTTGCTGAGTTTCTCCTGTCATAACCAGCCCATATTTTTGCAGTTACATCTGGTAATAGCTTTGTTCTAGGAACAAACTTTTTTTATTTTTTAATTGAAATATAGTTGATTTACAATGTTGTGTTAGGTGTCTGGTATACAGCAAAGTGATTCATAGATAGATAGATAGATAGATACACACACATATATATTATTTTCCAGATTCTTTTCCACTATAGTTGATTACAAGGTATTGAATACAGTTCCGTGTGCTATACAGTAGGTTCTCCTTGTTCATCTATTTTATATATGAGCATGTGCCAAATTGCTTCAGTCATGTCTGACTCTTTGCCACCCCATGGACTGTAACCTACCAGGCTCCTCTGTCCACGGGATTCTCCAGGCCAGAATATGGGAGTGGGTTGCCATTTCCTTCTCCAAGGGACTTTCCCAACCCAGGGACATCCAGGGTCTCTTATGTCTGTTGCATTGGCAGGCCGATTCTGTACCATAGCACCACCTGGAAGCCCATTTTATATATAGTAGTTTATATTTGCTAATCCCAAACTCTTAATTTATTACCCCTCGCTGTCCCTTTTCCTTTGCTAACTGTAAATTTGTTTTCTATGCCTGTGGGTCTATTTCTGTTTAGTAAATAATTTCACTTGTATCATTTTTGAAGATTCCACATATAAGTGATATCTTGTGATATTTGTCTTTCTCTGACTTACTTCACTCAGTATAAGAATCTCTAGGTCCATCCATATTTTCTTTATCCATTCGTCTCTCAATGAACATTTAGGGTTTTTTCATGTATTGGCGATTGTAAATAGTGCTGCTATGAACACTGGAGGCCACATATATTTTAAAGTTAGAATTTTCTTTTTCAGATTTATTCCAAAAAGTGGGGTTGCTGGATCATATGGTAATTCTCTTTTTAGTTTTTAAGAAACCTCCATACTGATCTTCAAAGTGGCTTGACCAATTTATATTAGGGACGGGCTCTTGATCTAAATTCTTTTAGTCATTTAAGGGGGAGGAAACAAGAAAAATTTCCTGACTCTTTGGTTTTTTAAATATAGTCAGCCTAAATTAATCCTGTCAAAGTGACACATTTCAGGATGGCATATTTTGCTCCCATACATGTCAACCAATGTCTGAAGATGAGTCAGAGAATACTGGTCTGCAGGTAGGGTTTAAAAGTCCCCTGGAGATGCTGATCTTCTCATCCCATAAAGAGGCTGTGCAAGGCCTGGGGAGCCAGTGAGCTTGTGCTAATTGCCCACCTTGTCCATTTATCCCAGTGTGCATGCAAAAATTATTTCTTTTGTATGCCATGACATTAAAAAAGTCTCAAACTATTTTTTCCTAGAGAGATTTTCTTCTAAGGTAGAAATAGGTAAGTGCATCTTTCACATGAATAATAATTACTTAATTTGTGAATATTTTTCATTGTAATTCCTATAAGATGATGGGGGTATGGGGGGTTTGTTATCAATTCACCAAGGAGCCATGCTTGTGCTATTTAGCATTATGGAAACCATAATCCTACTTTAGATTACTACTTAAGCAAGAGCTGTGCTCTTGGTTCCCCTTTCTTCATTCTGTGCCCAGTTGCTTCAGTAATGTCCAACTCTTCATGACCCCATGGACTGCAGCCTGCCAGGCTTCTCTGTCTATGAGATTCTCCAGGCAAGAATACTAGAGTGGGTTGCCATGCCCTCCTCCAGTGAATCTTCCCAACCCATAGATCGAACCCACATCTCTTATGTCTCCAGCACTGGCAGGTGGTATCTTTAACACTAGTGCCACCAGGAAAGCCGCTTCTTCATTCTAAAATATAATGCAATTCTGTTTCTTTCCCTATTTTCTTTCTTACTACACAAAAGTCAGTTCAGTTCAGTTCGACTCAGTCTTGTCTGACTCTTTGAAACCCCATGAATAGCAGCACGCCAGGCCTCCCTGTCCATCACCAATTCCTGGAGTTCACCCAAACTCGTGTGCGTCTAGTCAGTGATGCCATCCAGCCATCTCATCCTCTGTTGTCCCCTTCTCCTCCTGCCCCCAATCCCTCCCAGCATCAGGGTCTTTTCCAATGAGTCAACTCTTCACATGAGGTGGCCAAAGTATTGGAGTTTCAGCCTCAGCATCAGTCCTTCCAATGAACACCCAGGGCTGGTCTTCTTTAGGATGGACTGGTTGGATCTCCTTGCAATCGAAGGGACTCTCAAGAGTCTTCTCCAACACCACAGTTCAAAAGCATCAATTCTTCCTTGCTTAGTTTTCTTCACAAAGGTCACATTGATGCAAACACTCTTTCTAAACTTGCTAACCTCACCCACTTTCATCTGCTCTGTAGATATCTTTCACTTCTCTAATACAGTAAGTTATCTTTTCACCAATGTGGTTCACTCAATATTATACTGTTTGTTTTTATCCATAGACAAATAGAAATAACTTTTTTATTCTCATCTCTGGTTAAGCAAAAGCCTTTTAAATATCAGAATGATATATTGGATTTTCCAACCTGATATTTAGGGGAAAATAGATGCCATCATTTGTTGGATACTTGTAATATTGTATATATTTTTGAAATTATCTGTATTAGCTGTGAAAATCGGGTCCATTTTGCTGTTTCTAAAAATCTCATATCAGCAACAGTAAAATCCAACTAATAGTAAAAAATACAAGGCTGGCTTTTTTCAATTTGAATTTTCTCTAGTCAAAAACTCTTATTGCATGTAGCTATAAATATAGTTTTCATTAAAATGAAAATGGTGGTCCATTGATAGATATTTTTCTCAGCCAGTCGTAAACACTTAGTATATATCTTTCTGTCTTTAAGAACTACCCAGAAAAGTTTCTTTTCTTTTTTTTTTAAATTTTAAAATCTTTAATTCTTTCATGTGTTCCCAAACATGAACCCCCGTCCCACCTCCCTCCCCATAACATCTCTGTGGGTCATCCCCATGCACCAGCCCCAAGCATGCTGCATCCTGCGTCAGACATAGACTGGCGATTCAATTCTTACATGATAGTATACATGTTAGAATGCCATTCTCCCAAATCATCCCACCCTCTCCCTCTCCCTCTGAGTCCAAAAGTCCGTTATACACATCTGTGTCTTTTTTGCTGTCTTGCATACAGGGTCGTCATTGCCATCTTTCTAAATTCCATATATATGTGTTAGTATACTGTATTGGTGTTTTTCTTTCTGGCTTACTTCACTCTGCATAATCGGCTCCAGTTTCATCCATCTCATCAGAACTGATTCAAATGAATTCTTTTTAACAGCTGAGTTATACTCCATTGTGTATATGTACCACAGCTTTCTTATCCATTCATCTGCTGATGGACATCTAGGTTGTTTCCATGTCCTGGCTATTATAAACAGTGCTGCGATGAACATTGGGGTACATGTGTCTCTTTCAATTCTGGTTTCCTCGGTGTGTATGCCCAGCAGTGGGATTGCTGGGTCATAAGGTAGTTCTATTTGCAATTTTTTAAGGAATCTCCACACTGTTCTCCATAGTGGCTGTACTAGTTTGCATTCCCACCAAGAGTGTAGGAGGGTTCCCTTTTCTCCACACCCTCTCCAGCATTTATTCCTTGCAGATTTTTGGATTGCAGCCCTTCTGACTGGTGTGAAGTGGTACCTCATTGTGGTTTTGATTTGCAGTTCAGAACTACCCAGAAAAGTTTCTATCAGAATTATTATTCAAATGTTTTTGGTTGAAAGTGTTAACTTTGTTTTAAAGTAGTGGAATAGTTTTAAACATTGGCGGAACATAACAAAGATGGTAAAACACTTATTCACTATGATCAAGAAACACGTTAGGGATTCTGAAACATCCTCAGAAATTCTAAATATTCAGGTGACCACATTAAAATGAGGAAGATGATGCTGTGAAAGTGCTGCACTCAATATGCCAGCAAATTTGGAAAACTCAGCAGTGGCCACAGGACTGGAAAAGGTCAGTTTTCATTCCAATCCCAAAGAAAGGCAATGCCAAAGAATGCTCAGACTACCACACAATTGCAATCATCTCACATGCCAGTAAAGTAATGCTCAAAATTCTGCAAGCCAGGCTTCAGCAATACGTGAACCTTGAACTTCGTGATGTTCAAGCTGGTTTTAGAAAAGGCAGAGGAACCAGAGATCAAATTGCCAACCATCCGCTGGATCATCAAAAAAGTAAGAGAGTTCCAGAAAAACATATATATCTGCTTAATTGACTATGCCAAATCCTTTGACTGTGTGGATCACAATAAACTGTGGAAAATTCTGAGAGAGATGGGAATACAGACCACCTGACCTGCCTCTTGAGAAATCTGTATGCAGGTCAGAAAGCAACAGTTAGAACTGGACATGGAACAACAGACTGGTTCCAAATAGGAAAAGGAGTACATCAAGGCTGTATATTGTCACCCTGCTTATTTGACTTATATGCAAATTACATTATGAGAAATGCTGGACTGGAAGAAACACAAGCTGGAATCAAGATTGCTGGGAGAAATATTAATCACCTCAGATATGCAGATGACACCACCCTTATGGCAGAAAGTGAAGAGGAGCTAAAAAGCCTCTTGATGAAAGTGAAAGAGGAGAGCGAAAAAGTTGGCTTAAAGCTCAACAATCAGAAAATGAAGATCATGACATCCGGTGCCATCACTTCATGGGAAATAGATGGGGAAACGTTGAAACAGTGTCAGACTTTATTTTGGGGGGCTCCGAAATCACTGCAGATGGTGACTGCAGCCATGAAATTAAAAGACACTTACTCCTAGGGAGAAAAGTTTTGACCAACCTAGATAGCATATTCAAATGCAGAGACATTGCTTCGCCGACTAAGGTCCTTCTAGTCAAGGCTAGGTTTTTTCCAGTAGTCACGTATGGATGTGAGAGTTGGACTGTGAAGAAGGCTGAGCGCCGAAGAATTGATGCTTTTGAACTGTGGTGTTGGAGAAGCCTCTTGAGAGTCCCTTGGACTGTAAAGAGATCCAACCAGTCCATTCTGGAGGAGATCAGCCTGGGGATCTCTTTGGAAGGAATGATGATAAAGCTGAAACTCCAGTACTTTGGCCACCTCATGCGAAGTGTTGACTCATTGGAAAAGGCCATGATGCTGGAGGGATTGGGGGCAAGAGGAGAAGGGGATGGCAGAGGATGAGATGGCTGGATGGCATTACTGAGTCCATGGACGTGAATCTGAGTGAACTCTGGGAGTTCATGATGGACAGGGATGCCTGGCGTGCTGCGATTCATGGGGTCGCAAAGAGTCAGACACGACTGAGTGACTGAAGTGAACTGAACTGAGGAAGAAAATTAATGGTATGTTCTGTGTGCATGCTTGCTAAGATGTTAATGGTCCCTGGTTAAACTGTAACAGAACCATTGGGGTCAGCAAACAGAATATACCTTAAATGTGTAATAGTCTCAACAAAAATATTTCTGTAACATACATTTTTTAAAGCAAGTGATTATAATTGCTGTAAGAGGTATTAGATTTTACCCAAGGGAATTACCATAGAGAAGCAGAGTTGAAGAAAACAGTATATATTTACTAAATACTTTCCATATGTATTTTAAGTGTTTTGAATCCTTCAGGATCCATGCCACTCCAGTTATTCCACCTATTAAAATTTATCTTTGATGTGTATCTTCAGATTATTATAGAAAAGTAAAAAGAGGTCACAGGTGAAAATGTTCACATGAAAGATGAATACGCAGCACATAAACTATGGATACTCAGTAGACTATATAGAATCAGAAGTAAATTGTAAATAGCCATGGTCAGTTGAACCTTGAGAATTATCCATAGAACTAGAAATGTCTACTGAAAAGAATGTGATTTCACTGTATCATATTTCTTATTGGTGGTTTATAGTATGTGCTTTTATGGTTCTGACTTTAATAAGCATTGACTTGTGAACCTACTTTGTGCTACAGACTAAGGTGGAGACCAAGATGATCGTGACTCAGTTTGACCCTTTGAAGAAGCTAACAGCAGTGGGAAGGGTAGTAATATAGGTTTTTTTTTTTTTTTTAATTAAAAACAAAAGCAGAAATATATGGCTGTCTTTGTTGAGGTCAAATGGTATTTGCAGACTGTCAGAACTTCATGAATTTAGCCATGCCAGCAAAAGCAATTGTAGTTGGGGAAGTCTTCTAGGAAGTGAAAATTTGATTGGATCCTTAAAGAATGAGGAAGGTGAGGTGAAGTCGCTCAGTCGTGTCTGACTCTGCAACCCCGTGGACTGTAACCTACTAGGCTTCTCCGTCCATGGGATTCTCCAGGCAAAAATACTGGAGTGGATTGCCATTTCCTTCTTCAGGGGATCTTACTGACCCAGGGATTGAAACCGGGTCTCCCACATTGGAGGCAGACGCTTAACTTCTGAGCCACCAGGGAAGACTAAAGAATGAGGAAAATACTTCTAAACAGAGAGGAGATGGAGATAGCGTTTCAGGAAGCAGGCAACTTTCCAGGAATAACAAAGATCTAGGGATCTGTGGTGAACTGATTTCCAATGGCAAATAGCTGGTGAAAAGATGGAACGGCAGGCTGGAGCAAGAAGGGAAGGGTGGTCCTCTGCCAGGTAGCTGTTATAGGAACACTTTCAAGGCTGCTCCTCTCCCCTGCATGGCAGGTCTGAGGAGGAAGGTGGCACCATCAGGGCTGTATGAAAATTTATTGTTGCTAATGTTATTCTGTTTTTTTTTTTGGGGGGGGGGGGGGGTGAAGGAAAGTTATGACCAACCTAGACAGCATATTGAAAAGCAGAGATATTACCTTGCCAACAAAGGTTTGTCTAGTCAATGCTATGGTTTTTTCTGTGGTCATATATGGATGTGAGAGTTGGACTGTGAAGAAAGCTGAGTGCCAAAGAATTGATGCTTTTGAACTGTGGTGTTGGAGAAGACTCTTGAGAGTCCCTTGGACTGCAAGGAGATCCAACCAGTCCATCCTAAAGGAGATCAGTCCTGGTTGTTCATTGGAAGGACTGATGCTGAGGCTGAAACTCCAATAATTTGGCCACCTCATGTGAAGAGTTGACTCATTGGAAAAGACTCTGATGCTGGGAGGGATTGGGGGCAGGAGGAGAAGAGAATGACAGAGGATGAGATGGCTGGATGGTGAGAGGGTAACAGGCAGGAAGGGCAGGGGTCTCCAAACAGAAGAAATAGCCTGCAAGTGTCAGGCATTTTTCTCTCTCTTAAGCGGCAGGAGGAAACAAACCAGTGATATTTCTTCCTTCTCTATACCTAGACAGTATATTCAAAAGCAGAGACATTACTTTGCCGACTAAGGTCCGTCTAGTCAAGGCTATGGTTTTTCCTGTGGTCATGTATGGATGTGAGAGTTGGACTGTGAAGAAGGCTGAGTGCTGAAGAATTGATGCTTTTGAACTGTGGTGTTGGAGAAGACTCTTGAGAGTCCCTTGGACTGCAAGGAGATCCAACCAGTCCATTCTGAAGGAGATCAACCCTGGGATTTCTTTGGAAGGAATGATGCTAAAGCTGTAGCTCCAGTACTTTGGCCACCTCATGCGAAGAGTTGACTCATTGGAAAATCCCTCTGATGCTGGGAGGGATTGGGGACAGGAGGAGAAGGGGACGACAGAGGATGAAATGGCTGGATGGCATCACGGATTCGATGGACGTGAGTCTGAGTGAACTCCGGGAGATGGTGATGGACAGGGAGGCCTGGCGTGCTGCCATTCATGGGGTCGCAAAGAGTCGGACACCACTGAGCGACTGAACTGAACTGAACTGATACAAATTTAAAAGGAGGTTTCTCTTAAAATACTGTGTTGCCATAATGACACCTGGTTTCACCTGAAGTTAACTATTCTCAAACCTAGAGATAACCAATGCCTTTTTCTTATGGAAATGTTTATCTTAAGCTATGCTAATGTACTGTGCATTTATCCCAAACTCTGTCTTCAAGTTGGTTCCACCTCTTGGCTCAGAACCTACTTGAAAAACCAGTATGTTATACTCAGATATTTTTCCTCTAATCTATGTAAATGAAACTATCTATATGGTGATCTGCCCTTCTTCAAGATTCAAGTTAATCATTTTATGGCCTAGGATGAACAATTTGGTGCCAAGATTATCCCAAAATGCATCTTATGGGTGAGGGGCCTGGTGCCCTTTTGAGTTATAAGACATTCCTTTCTTTCAGTAACAGACTGCTAGTGACTATATAACATCCAGCTGAAGACTAGCAGGGGGGTACTCTTTCTGACCTCTTCTGATGCCTATGTCAGAAGCTTTCTCTATCTCCTGTATAAACTTTAATAAAACTTTATTACACAAAAGCTCTGATTAAACCTCGTCTCTGGCCCCAGATTGAATTATTCTCCTCTGGGGGCCAAGAATCCCGGTGTCTTTGTGTGATTCAACAACAACCTTTCAGTGGCATCACTGACTCGATGTACATGAGTTTGGGTGAATTTCAGGAGTTGGTGATGGACAGGGAGGCCTGGTGTGCTGCGATTCATGGGGTTGTAAAGAGTTGGACTCGACTGAGCAACTAAACTGAACTGAACTGAAAGTCCTATGGAAGAGGTTTGTCTGTACTTTGACTTTTTGTAAAACTTCATTAGCTCAACTTTTGCCTAAGATCCAATTTCCATGAAAATCTACCTGTACTGTCTAGAATATGGTTACCACTCCCTCTTACATAGACCCAGGAAAAACTGACATATCATAGTTTTATTGTCCTTCTTTTAAGGAAAGCAGTTCTTAAGCCTCCTTCAAAACAAAAAATAGCTCTCTCTGTTCTTAAGGACCTAAAGTGTTTCCATGACAACCAATATCTCACCCTCCAAGAACCCTCTCACTTTCCCTGGAGATCTCAGAGGCACCACTGTGTTGGCACATTTTCCTAACAATAACAGACCTATTGGTCTGTGACCAATAGGATTAAATTGCTACAATGTTTGCTGATGAATGTTTCAAGATTGACAATGATCTCCAACTTCAGAACTATTGATTATTTGCCAAAACTCATGTAGACCATCTGGCTAGATAGAGTGTCATCTGGAAACACCATCACAGAGTTAGTTGTTAGGTTTGACCTGGAGGCCATGTGAAATCAATGAGATGAACTCTATTACCAAGCTCCAGGGCTATGTTAGGTCAAGAGTGAACATCAGGATGCCTTTGTTTAAGGGATCAAGAAAGTTAAATTGAGTGAATCCTAGGAGTGGAGGTGACACAGGAAACTGAGAGGAATGTTAGAGTGGCAGAAGAGAGCAGAAGAAGAGGTCAGTGTTATGGAAGTGCACATTTTCTGTTGCACTCAGCAATAAGGATATCCTTAGTGACCTTTTCCCAAAATTATTTTAGTAAAGTGTTAGGGGACCAAAAACATTTAAGAAATGAATGTAATGTAAGAAAAAGAAGACTCAGTAATCTTTCAGGGGCTTTAGTAGTAAAAAGAAAATGAAAGATATTGGAAAGACACAGGGTAAAAAGTGTCAACAAAATTTTATTTTTCAGGATGGAATAATCTTGTGCATGTTTAGCAGCTGAAAACAAGAGAAAAAAAAAGAGTGACAGAAATTGAGTACACAGAGTAAAACGGGGCTATTTGACAGAGTAATACTTTTGAAGAAATAGGAAGAAAGATGAAGGTGTTGTCATCGAGCAGAAATAGGGTATCCAAAACAAACAAAACAAAACAAAACAAAACCCCTTATCTTCTTCCAAGAAGGGAAGTAAAGCAATAAAATTAGGTTAAGGAAAAACAAAAACAAAACAATAAAAAGGAAGGAGATAAAGAGAAAGCAGAGAAGTACTCTGGTAGCTGAAAGAGAATTAAATTTTAAAAATTTATTTTATTGTGAAAAATGATAGCATATGTTTTGTTCTGATGATCAGGCTCCAGGGTATAATGTGCCTGATGTGTCAGTAGGATCATGCTTGTAGATTATCCTTGTAGTAAATTATGCTTGATGATGTGATTTTTCCTAAAGAAGCAGATTAAATCTTCTGCTACTAGTGAGAAAAAAAAAAATCCTATTTTGCACGATTAAGTTCAACTTCAAAATATATACTGTGCCCAGTGCTGTCAGAGCAAGATAATAAGACTAAATGAAACAAAGCACAATTTCTTATACTACTGAGTATTTCAGAGTCCAGAGAGATGGCAGGGGACTCAGTCATATAGGGCCTGTAGTCAACTGTAAGGACTTTGGGCCTTACTTTGATTAAGATGGGAAACTATTGAAGAGTCTTACAGGATAAAACATTGGAATTACAGGATATAACATATTTTAAAATGGTCACTGTATATGCAGCAGAGAACATACTATATAGGTTTAAGGACAAAAGACAGTGAAACAGAAATCTATTGTGATTATTCAGTGAAAGATGGTGTTAGACTAGACTAGGGTTGTTGTAATACAAGAGTTATATAAGACTGATTAGATTCTATGCATATTTTAAAGTTAAGAAAGATGTTAAATTGATGCAAGTGCTGCTGCTGCTGCTGCTAAGTCGGTTCAGTCATGCCCAACTCTGTGCGATCCCATAGACGGCAGCCTACCAGGCTCCGCTGTCAATGGGACTCTCCAGGCAAGAACACTGGAGTGGGTTGCCATTTCCTTCTCCAATGCATGAAAGTGAAAAGTGAAAGTGAAGTCATTCAGTCGTATCCGACTCTTCACAAGCCCATGGGCTGCAGCCTACCAGGCTCCTCTGCCCATGGGATTTTCCAGGCAAGAGTAATGGAGTGGGGTGCCATTGCCTTTGAGAGGTGCCATTGCAAGCGAGATGTCAAAAAATAGAATCAAGGTTGATTCTGAGATATTTAACTTACAGTTACTGAGTTATAAGGGCTTTGCAGGTGGCACTAGGGGTAAAGAATGAGTTAGAAAACTGAGTTTCTTTTTTGTTGTTTTTGTTTTTTGTGGAGTAGGGGGAGTAAAGTTAACATGGAGATGTCAAGTGGCCAGTGTGAGATCTGGGTTTATGAGGGAAATTTTGTTGGAGAGGCAAGTATAGGTCTAGTCAGCATGTTAATGTCATTTAAGGTTATGCAGCTGGATGAGATAAGCAAGGAAGTGAGTGTAGATAGAGGAGTGGTGGAGTCTGAAACAGTGCCAATATTTTAGAACCTGGAAGACTAAGAGACGTCAGCAAAGAGGACTATGGAAAAGTTAACTCTGAGGAAATAAAAATAAAGTAGACATGTACTCTAGAAATCAAGGGAGAAGAAATTACAAGTATGAGTTGGTGCTGAAAAATGGAGTGTCATTACAGTTGATAAATTAGGAAGAGAATTAAGAGTTTTCTATTGATTTTGGCAACCTGGAGGCCATTGGTGACATTGCAGATAACAGTTAATCTTTGCCAACAGAGGTCCGTCTAGTCAAGGCTATGTTTTTTCCTGTGGTCATGTATGGATGTGAGAGTTGGACTGTGAAGAAAGCTGAGCACCAAAGAATGATGCTTTTGAACTGTGGTGTTGGAGAAGACTCTTGAGAGTCCCTTGGACTGCAAGGAGATCCAACCAGTCCATTCTAAAGGAGATCAGTCCTGGGTGTTCTTTGGAAGGAATGATGCTAAAGCTGAAACTCCAGTACTTTGGCCACCTCATGCGAAGAGTTGACTCATTGGAAAAGACTCTGATGCTGGGAGGGATTCGGGGTAGGAGGAAAAGGGGATGACAGAGGATGAGATGGCTGGATGGCATCACCGACTTGATGGACATGAGTTTGAGTGAACTCCGGGAGTTCGTGATGGACAGGGAGGCCTGATGTGCTGCAATTCATGGGGTCGCAAAGAGTCGGACACAACTGAGCAACTGAACTGAACTGAACTGAACCAGGATAAAAGTGTGACTGGACTGAGTTAAAGAAAAGAGACAAATTGGGAATGATGGGTACATAGGCTACTTTTAAAGAGTTTTATCTTAAGCAGAAAGCAGGAAAATGCATTGGTAACTGGAAACGAATGTGAGGTTGCAATTTTCAATTTTTTTTAAAAATGAGAAATATTAGCATATGTTTTTGGATGATGTTTTAAGTCACAAGAAAGAATTAAAAGTGCAAGAGAGAAAGGAAAAGCATCAGACCAGTGATGGGATCCAGTGCAAAACAGAATGACTTGAACTTGCATGGGATTATGAACAGTTTATCCCTGTCAACAGAAGAATATAAGTAGGAATCAAGATCAGTTGGGAGATAGGGTGGTGATAGGGTGGAATTTGTGAACTTTCTCTTCTGATTCTTACCCTCAGTACTTCTTGTATTTAAACTTTAATGAACTGAGTAATTTATTAAATCAAAGATATGCTTGGTTTTCTTAAAAGTTTCAAAGATGTAGAAAAATCCATACAACACTTGTAATGTGTCTCAATGATTCCAAAGATCATTATGTCTACACATATTTCTAACACAAATTATCACTACCATTTGCTTATGCAATTCTCATTTATTTTCATCCTGGTATTGTAACAACAGCTAATAACCAAGCAGAGCCTCACTTACTTGAGAGAGGAAGGTAGGGTAGTGATTCTGGCTATGCCAGTTGATTCTTTCCCAGAAACCAACTGTGTCCCCAGGTGATTGAAACTCATCCTGGCATTAGGGGTGTTGTGTTCCTTCTCAGCTCAAGTTTTGCCAGTTATTTCAATAGCACATTCCAAATCCTGTTGCCAGGAGCCAGCATGGAAGATCCCACCCATGACAAGGTCATGCAGAGAGACCTGACGGACAAGGCGTGTCAAGTCTCAAGGGGTCCTCTGCCTGAGCATCTACCCTGAAGCCAAAATCTGTTTACTGTCTGCTATACTATAATCTTCTGACATTACAGGGGGCTATCCCCGACCACCTTTCTCTGGAAAAAGTTAACTTAGAGCTCCAACTGGTCTCCTGCATATGAAAGGAATGTTTCAGCTCAAACCCCTTTGATGGCTCTCTAACTTGCCTGATAGGTTTAACTACTCATGTGATTGTTTATGGCCCCCCAACCGCGAGAGGCATGCAGCTTAAAACATCTTAAAGATATAGAGCCTTTTCTAAAGAGCTAAGAATTATATTGGTGATGGGTTTTCATTGTTGAGTCAATGACTGCTGCCAGACCTCCATAGTCTTCATCTTTTAGGCACCTGGAGGGTATTAATCATCAGTGTGTTTGGGATATAGAAAAAGGAATATAGTAGTTTTGATGTTAACAACACTAGAATTTTGAGTTAGTAAACTTTCTTTGTTATAAATCACTGTACTCCTCTTTCTTTGTTATAAATTGTTGTGTCCTTGCTATGTAAGAATGTAACTTTATTTAGTGCTTTCTGAGAGTGGCACCAGACTTTGGAAAGAACAACACTTTTAAGGGAAAATAAGTTTTCTGGTTGACAGACCCTTATCAGAAAAGGGCTGTAAAATGCTCATAGGCCTTCTGGCCAGAAGATGATGTAAATCACCTAAGACTTGTGTATATAGCTAGGTATGCAGAGAGAAAGCCTGGTCTTGATAAGAGTCAGGGCTGCTGATGCTGCATAATTTTGTATTATCCATTGATCTCTATGTATAACCAAAAGTATAAAAAAGCTTTTCCAGACAATAAAGGATGGACCAGTCACTGGAAAGATTTGTTTCCCCCGTGTGGTCTTTTCTCTCTTCTTTTCTGGCTGAATTCCCATCTGAGGCGTGGAAGCTCACCATGTCTACTTACTTGCCCTGGCTTCCAAGACCCACGCGAGAGGAAGCCCAAGGCGGGGCACCCTCCGCTATTCAAGTGGGCACCGGTGGCCTATGTAGATGGTGCAAACCTCTTGTCTCGAGGTTTTATTAGCTTTTTGCATAAACCAAGTTATTCTGCCTCTTTCTCTCCTCTATTCTCTTAACTGCAAACTCTTTCCTTATCTCTCTCTAAATCTATATATCTCTCTCGCCACACCATCCCCACTTCAAATTACCCTGGATCTACCGGGGCTGACCCCCAGCATCCTGCCTATTAGCAAAGACTTCCTTTGTCAGTGAAACTTAAATTTCATTTTTGAAATTCAGGATCTCTGAGTCCCAGAATTTGTACTTTTCTTTTAGTTTGGCACCATACTTTGTATCTTTATTTTTGTTTTTAACTTTTGACTTTTGCTTTAAACAACTCTGATTTAGTGTATCTGCTGTGCTAAATCTCTTCAGTCATGTCCAACTCTTTGCGACCCTATGGACCGCAGCCTGCCAGGCTCCTCTGTCCATGGCATTCTCCAGGCATAAATACTGGAGTGGGTTGCCATGTCCTCCTCCAGGGGATCTTTCTGACACAGGGATCAAACCTGTGTCTCTTATGTCTCTTGCATTGGCAGGCAGGTTCTTTAACACTAACACCACCTGGGAAGCCAGTATGTCTGGGGTGGAATAAACAAATCTTTAGTTTTTCATGATTTTATCTGCTTATCTATGGTATAATCTATCAGAATTCATAAAATAGCTACACTAGAGATATGTTCTAGACTATCCTCATTTAAAAGACCTTTCTAATTTCTCCAAATATGCCTCATTTCTCTATTCCTCTTATTGTCACTAATTCTTGATAGAGCTAGTGTATAACCACTGTCTACTTCTACACTTAAGTAGAAATAATATTCCTACTTTGTGTGGAAGACAATGTTTATTGTATTATATTGTCACCCTGCTTATTTAACTTATATGCAAAGTACATCATGAGAAATGCTGGGCTGGATGATGCACAAGCTGGAATCAAGATTGCCAGGAGAAATATCAATAACCTCAGATATGCAGATGACACCATCCTTATGGCAGAAAGTGAATAAGAACTAAAGAGCCTCTTGATGAAAGTGAAAGAGCGGAGTGAAAAAGTTGTCTTAAAGCTCAACATTCAGAAAACTAAGATCATGCATTTGGTCCTATCACTTCATGGCAAATAGATAGGGAAACAGTGGCTGACTTTATTTTGGGGGGCTCCAAAATCACTGCAGATGGTGATTGCAGCCATGAAATTAAAAAACGCTTGCTCCTTGGAAGGAAAGTTATGACCAGCCTAGACAGCATATTAAAAAGCAGAGACATTACTTTGCCAACAAAGTTCCATCTAGTCAAGGCTATGGTTTTTCCAGTAGTCATGTATGGATGTGAGAGTTGGACTCTAAAGAAAGCTGAGCTCAGAGTTGGACTCACAGAAAGCTGAACTGTGGTGTTGGAGAAGACTCTTGAGAGTCCCTTGGACTGAAAGGAGATCCAGCCAGTCCATCCTAAATGAAATCAATTCTGGGTGTTCACTGCAAAACTGATGTTGAAGCTGAAATGCCAGTACTTTGGCCACCTGATGCGAAGAGCTGATTAATTTGAAAAGACCCTGATGCTCGGAAAGTTTGAGGGAAGGTGGAGAAGGGGACGACAGAGGATGAGATAGTTGTATGGAATCACCAACTAAATGGACGTGAGTTTGGGTAGGCTCCGGGGATTTAGTGATGAACAGGGAGGCCTGGAGTGCTGTAGTTCATTGGGTTGCAAAGTGTCAGACAGGACCGACAACTGAACTGAACTGAACTGAGTCCCCTTCACTCAATCTTCTATTTAGGATGAGTGATATATGCTATTGAAGATTTTGAGAAAGGAACTGAATACACATGGATGGATTTTGAATTAATTAAGAGTATGAGTGAAATGTCCTTAAAGTAAAAATAAAAATAAAAAAAAAAACCTGCAAAGACTCATTGGACCTATCAATAACAGAGGTTTATTTCACTCTCAAGTTTTGGCTTAGATGTTGGGAGAAATTTCAAGGGTACTAAGCACGCTGGCTGAGGGACCTCTGTTTTCTTCAACAACTGGCTTCCATTTTGTCTATTCTTGTTGTCACCATTATCCAACAAGCAGAAAAGAGAAAAGAGGAAATGGAGGGAAAGAAGCTTTTTTTTTTTTTTTCAAGATGTCACCTCTGTGTTGCACATATTCCTCTACTCTCAATTCAGTTGAGACTATGGGCACTTAACCACAAGAGAAACTCAGAAATTTTCTTTGTATTTAAGCTTTTTTGGCTCAAAGTCAAGGAGAGAGGTAGGTCATTAGTAGGTGAATGGATGGGTAGTGAAGAGTGATGAGCAGTTTCTTCTCCTCTGGCCACTCAATTATTAATGCATACTGTCTCCCACATTTTTCTCCTAAAGGTAGTACAAAGTTCCATTCTGCACAAAGTTCACCATCTCTAGGTAATATGGAATGCTCTACATTGAGTCTGGATATTACTCTTCAAGGTTTGGTGACATATACATTGATAGAGAAATTAATATCCCCAGTTCACACACACACACATGCACGCACACAAGCACATACACACACAACTCACTAATACACAGTATAATGGAAAGAGAATATTGTCAGTAAAAGTGCTATTTTGGCCGTTCAGAATTGGATAGAATAGGCAACACATAACTCTTTCTAGTTCATACTAATAATGGACTCCTATTTGGGCAAGAATTATAAAGACATTCTCAGTTGTTGGTGGAAAAGTTCCTTGGTTAGAATCTGGTTCTTGACTCGTTCGTCCAAGCTTTTGGTTTGCCTTCTGAAGATTTTTTTATGTCTAGAGTGTATTGATTGTTTATAATAATTCATGCTTCTCTTTCTTTACATTGCTATGTCTATTCTTCCTTCTTCAAAGTAACTAAGATTGCATGAAGCTATTTAATAGGAAAACAAAAATAGTTTGTCTGGGAAGAAACATTATAATGATCTTTGCCAGCATATATGAGATATCCTAAGGATATGTCTTACAAAAAGGCTCTGGAAAGTAATTTTATCTGTTTTGAGTAGACAGAATACTACAGGAAAACTAGTATTTTCAGTGCTATTGGGTACTCACACTCCCAGTTTATAGCTAATTCAAATTGTAAATCATAAGATAAGAAAATGTCCTTTGGGAAAAAACTGTTCCATTTGGCCTCTGTTTGAAACCTGGCTAATTCTTGCCTGTATCCATTAGTGTCTTGCAAGATCTTGATAAAAAGCCCAAGTTGACATCACAGAGTACTGCACACTTACCATTTCTGAACTATTTATATGTCTGGAAAGCATGTGGTCTGCCTTCCACACTGCTGCAGCTGACCAAATACTTTGACATGAGATAATAAGGGTTCAGTTCAGTTCAGTCACTCAGTTGAGTCCAACTTTTTGCGACCACATCAATCCCAGCACGCCAGGCCTCCTTGTCCATCACCAACTCCTGGAGTTCACTCAGACTCACATCCATTGAGTCAGTGATGCCATCCAGCCATTTCATCCTCTGTCGTCCCCTTCTCCTCCTGTCCCCAATCCCTCCCAGCATCAGAGGGATTTTCCAATGAGTCAACTCTTCGCATGAGGTGGCCAAAGTACTGGAGTTTCAGCTTTAGCATCATTTCTTCCAAAGAAATCCCAAGCATGAACTCCTTTAGAATGGACTGGTTGGATCTCCTTGCAGTCCAAGGGACTCTCAAGGGTCTTCTCCAACACCACTGTTCTTCAGTGCTCAGCTTTCTTCAAAGTCCAAATCTCACATCCATACATGACCACAGGAAAAACCATAGTCGGCAAAGTAATGTCTCTGCTTTTCAATATGCTATCTAGGTTGGTCAAAACTTTTCTTCCAAGGAGTAAGTGTCTTTTAATTTCATGGCTGCAATCACCATCTTCACTGATTTTGGAGCCCCCCCCCCAAATAAAGTCTGACACTGTTTCCACTGTTTCCCCATCTATTTCCCCTGAAGTGATGGGACCAGATGCCATGATGTTCATTTTCTGAATGTTGAACTTTAAGCCAACTTTTTCACTCTCCCCTTTCACTTTCATCAAGAAGCTTCTTAGTTCCTCTTTATTTTCTGCCATAAGGGTGGTGTCATCTGCATATCTGAGGTGATTGATATTTCTCCCAGCAATCTTGATTCCAGCTTGTGCTTCTTCCAGCCCAGCGTTTCTCATTATGTGCACTGCATATAAGTTAAATAAGCAGGGTGACAATATACAGCCTTGATGTACTCCTTTTCCTATTTGGAACCAGTCTGTTGTTCCATGTCCAGTTCTCACTGTTGCTTCCTGACCTGCATAGAGGTTTCTCAAGAGGCAGGTCAGGTGGTCTGTATTCCCATCTCTTTCAGAATTTTCCACAGTTGATTGTGATCCACACAGTCAAAATCTTTGGCATAGTTAATAAAGAAGAAAATTATGTTTTTCTGGAACTCTCTTGCTTTTTCCATGATCCAGCGGATGTTGGCAATTTGATCTCTGGTTCCTCTGCCTTTTCTAAAACCAGCTTGAACATCAGGAAGTTCATGGTTAACATATTGCTGAAGCCTGGCTTGGAGAATTTTGCGCATTACTTTACTAGCATGTGAGATGAGTGCAATTGTGCGGTAGTTTGAGCATTCTTTGGCATTGCCTTTCTTGGAATGAGGTTCATGACATTGTACAGGAGACAGGGATCAAGACCATCCCCATGGAAAAGAAATGCAAAAAAGCAAAATGGCTGTCTGGGGAGGCCTTACAAATAGCCATGAAAAGAAGAGAGGCAAAAAACTAGGAAGAAAAGGAAAGATAGAAGCATCTGAATACAGAGTTCCAACAATAGCAAGAAGAGATAAGAAAGCCTTCTTCAGCGATCAATGCAAAGAAATAGAGGAAAAGAACAGAATGGGAAAGACTAGAGATCTCATCAAGAAAATTAGAGATACCAAGGGAACATTTCATGCAAAGATGGGCTCGATAAAGGTCAGAAATGGTCTGGACCTAACAGAAGCAGAAGATATTAAGAAGAGGTGGGAAGAATACACAGAACTGTACAAAAAGATCTTCATGACCCAGATAATCACGATGGTGTGATCACTAATCTAGAGCCAGACATCCTGGAATGTGAAGTCAAGTGGGCCTTAGAAAGCATCACTATGAACAAAGCTAGTGGATGTGGTGGCATTCTAGTTGAGCTATTTCAAATCCTGAAACATGATGTTGTGAAAGTGCTGCACTCAATATGCCAGCAAGTTTGGAAAACTCAGCAGTGGCCACAGGACTAGAAAAAGTCAGTTTTCATTCCAATCCCAAAGAAAGGCAATGCCAAAGAGTGCTCAAACTACCGTACAATTGCACTCATCTCACATGCTAGTAAAGTAATGCTCAAAATTCTCCAAGCCAGGCTTCAGCAATAATAAAGGCTACCAGGTCTTAAAACTAACTTTTTTTTCCTTGCTGCTTACAATCCACCTGAGAAGTCAATACTTTTTTGAGATTTTTATGATGGAGTATGATATTAAGTACCAAATTCTGTATTAATTGTGGCATAGCATAAGTGGCTGTAACAATTAATCCCCAAATTAGAGTCATCAATAAGAGAAAATTTAACTTATCTTTCATGCAACAATTCAGAGGGATATGAAGCTTCTGCGGTAGTTAGATGGCTGACCAAAAATATGATCCAGAGATGCAGCCTGGTGGAGTGTCTCTGTTATCATTGATATGTAATTTACATCTCTCATATACTGCTTGTTTCCATCTCTCTGAACCAAGTAGGAAGAAAGAGAAGTAGATGATAATATATTTTCTTTTTAAGAATGGGACCTGGAATTTGTTCATACCATTCAATCACTTAGTCTGAACCATACCAGAAGAAAGAAAGACTGAGCAATTTGGTCTCTAGATGTCCATTGTCTTGTCCTTTTTGGGAAGAGGTACAGTTCTAAAGTTATGAAGGGAAATGTGATACTGAAGAAAATTAATAGTCTCCACGACATCTACTGAGAGGATAGATGTGTTCTTCCACTGTTTATACTCTATGTAGAAAACGTGTTGGGATTAAGGCCCCAGATCTTCCATTTGAAGACACCTGAAAGTGACTTTCTTAATGTACTGACTTGAAATGGTTGAAAGGGCTGAGAGAAACTTTTTTTAATTTCTTCTTATGCTTTGATAGATAAATGAAGCCTGTTCTTCAGACTCAGTCTACCCTGTGGATTTATACTGTGCTTCAGAGGAAAAGAAAAATGTAAGGAAGCATATATTGGCCACAGGTCTAGCTTCAGTCTTGGCCCTAAACTCAGCTGTACTCATTTGACAGACAGAGGCTCCAGAGACTTCAACATCACATGGGCTAAGGCTTGAACCCTGATCCCCTGATCAGCTCTGTTAGCCCTTGGCTCCCACTTGCATCCCCCTCCCCTCTGCTCCATGGTGGATTGACGAGACAAGGCATGCCACCTCATTAAAGCTCATTAATTGGTCTCTGCCTGGCACCCAGCCCAGATGGCCCCTCTACCCTACCCAGTGTGGCACAGGTCAGGCTGGCATGCAGCCACCCCTTCCTCCTTTTTGGGTCTCAGCTTTTCCCTTCTCACCAACCTGGTCCCTGGGGGCACTGGCTAAGGCCAGCAATTGGTCCTTCCCATCATAGGCAAAGCTACTGATAGAATCTCATGTTTACTGAGCACCTGCTACTGACTGGGTTCCAACCCTGGGTCAGGATCCCCTGGAGAAAGGAATGGATACACACTCCAGTATTCTTGCCTGGAGAATACCAAGGACAGAGGAGCCTACCATCCATGGGGTCTCAAGGAGTCAGACATGACTGAGCAACAAACACTTTTAGCTTTAGTAGTTATAATTTTTTTTTAATCTCAATAGCTTTACTCATGTATATTTATCATTTGATTCTGAAACTGGTAGGGAAAATAGAATATAATTTATCAATCCTCTAAAATTTCACAATCTCCTATCTGTTCTTTAACATAGATTTCTGACCTGCCAAAAGCTCCCTCAGTCTACTGAAAGTTTTCATATCTGATTCACCAATGGTCATCATGTTGCCTCAGCACATAGATATCTTTTAGGTATTAACTTCCCTAACGTCTTAGTTATTCTTGTTAGAGTTAGGTGCTTGATTTTTATTTAACTGCTTTCTTATTTGTTCACACGATTTATTACTTACCTGATACTCTTATTATCTCACTAGTTGATTCTTCCTCTTTGATTCTTCTTTGTTTATCCGAATTCTAATTAAGTACTGAGAATTTGGTTTGTTTTTACATTCACTCTGTAGTTAGTTTTACTACTGTTTACAAATATTTATTCTCCTTTTCTCTTTTACTGCTAACCTCATAATGAATGATTTTAACTTTTCATCCCATTGGCCAAGTGGCTAACTTTTGTCAACATTGTGTGAGAAGATTTGCTATATGCTATATTTGCTATATGCTATAGCTGAGCAGGAGCTAAAAGCAAAAACATGCTTTGGCTTAGTTTCTCTTGCTTTTCCCCTCTGGTACAAGAAAGGTCATGTTCTAGATTGGAGCTGTCCCTTCACCCTAGTCT
Source organism: Ovis aries (assembly GCF_016772045.2). Lineage (NCBI taxonomy): Eukaryota > Metazoa > Chordata > Mammalia > Artiodactyla > Bovidae > Ovis > Ovis aries. The sequence goes on from NC_056059.1 coordinate 78,869,489, forward strand.
ATAGAATTGGAGTACAAATGTAGAAAACTCAAAGTTACCGAAAGATAAGAGCAGAGAAACAGCCACTCCTCAGAATACATGCAAAAAGAGTGAAACATAAACCTGCACTGTTAACCATGTGGCTTTGGGGATGTTTGTTACACAACATAGATTATCAAAGCTGACTAATACAAACATTGGCACATAGAAGGGTTGTTCTACTAAAACAAAGAATTAGTGCATTTAATATTGGGATTGGGACCAGTAGAAGGAAGAAAAAATTCCTCCCCCAAACTATTATTAGACACTAAAACTGCCCTATATTATGCAGTTAGGAAAAAAAAAATCGACTGTGAAAATTTGAAAGGCAGATAATATGTCTAATAAAACTATGGCTTTGACCTATAGGTTTTGGAAATTAAATGCTATTATGAAGGCTAGGTATTATGCTGCATTGGATAAAGTGATTCCAATAAGAAATGAGCCCAAGTTGTGTGTGTGTGGGGAGTCTTCTTGCTTTCAAGAAAGGATAAGAGCAAAATTAGAGGTGTTTTTTTAATATATCTTAAACTTGCAAAGTTGGAAATATAAAGGATTCTCATCTATAAATTGTAAATACAAAAGGGAGAAATGTTTTGAGACCCAAAACCTCATGAATATATCTTCAGATCAAAGAACAAGTTATGGACATAGCTATTGAGACACATGCTCAAGGGAAAACATAAGTCATAAGTGTGGTTCTTTGTTAAAAATCTCAGAATAGATTTTTAATATATTTTATTTATTATTACACAGGGCCTCCCTGGTTATTGCATGGCTTCTAATAAATCCTTTTAGCTGAGTAAAATAGTTCAGAAAGGTTTAAGCTAAGAGTGTGATCAAGTGAAAACTATGTATACTGAAAATATTTATAATTAATATAAGGAGAAAAGCAGGTCTCCACAATAGGTGTTTTTATGGCTAATAGAATATTAAGCTGACTAGCATCAAATTGGTAGAAAATATAATTCAATCCTGTTTTTGAGAGATTTTTACCTTAGAATCACTACTAGTTTGTATGAAGAGTTTGTGACCATTCAATATGTAAATGAACTTTTGGTTTCCACTTTCTACTGGCAAGAAAATGGCAGAAAGCTCTCATCACATGTAGCCAAGGAAACTAGTCAAAATGAAACTTTCCAGAAGGCAAGGTTTAGACCTATGGAGAAAAATGAGCTGAAGAATTCCTCCCAGTGGACAGAACCAAAAACTAATTGAGAAACATGCTCAACTACCAAGAAGAGGGATTTCTGTAGTATTTGTCTAGCTGAATTTCAGATATTGTTGGACCAGTGATTGATTGCTGTGTCTCTCTCATTACTCTCTTTTCAAACAGTAATGCTTTTTGGTGGATATTCTACCATTTTATGATGGATGTGTGAGCTGGAAGGGTGCCATCCTTTAGAGATAAAGTAGAGATTTATCACAAAATGATGGATTTATAGTCTGATCCCATAATTGGGTAAGACATTTAAGATGTCTTCCTTGGGGTGTGTTTTCTGTGCAGGGGAAAAGGAAATAAATATTTGTAACTAAGAGAATGTGCTGTACTGTGTTTAGTTGCTCAGTCGTGTTGAACTCTTTGCGACTGCATGGACTGTAGCCCACCAGGCTCGACTGTCCATGGGGATTCTTGAGGCAAGAATACTGGAGTGAGTTGCCATGCCCTCCTCCAGGGGATCTTCTCAACCAAGGGATAGAACCCAGGTCTCCTAAATTGTGCTAATACAGTATTTTTCACCAATATTTACTTCTTCATTCCTCCTTCCCCAGCCCCTGCAAATGGAGAAAATATTTCCCCATTCCATTTATTCTGAACTTACAGTGAGACTTGATTGGCCAAAAGAACATAGACAGTCATAGTGTTTGGCAAGCTAAAGTATTAAAAGTGATTTCACAGGGGGTTTTTGCTTCTTGACCTCGTTTCTTCCATAAGAAAGGCATAATTAATGTAGGGGTTGCTCTTTAACCTACATTCCAGAATGAGAAGAAACAGGGAACAGAGAATCAGAGCACCTACAATCTATATATGTATGTGTGTATGGTGGTGGTTTAGTTGCTAAGTCGTGTCCAACTCTTGCAACCCCACGGACAGAAGAGCCTGACAGGCTACAGTCCATGGGATTCTCCAGGCAAGAATACTGAAGTGGGTTGCCATTTCCTTCTCCAGGAGATCTTCCCTACCCAGGGACCGAACCCAGGTCTCCCACAGTGCAGGCAGACTCTTTACTATCTGAGCCACGATGGAAGCCCCATGGTAAAAACTTAATGAAAATTTTGAATAAGTTAATGAATAAGTGAATGAGTGGGAATGGGTTAGGGGATTGAGAAATATGATAAAGATTTGGAATGGTCAATGGTCACCTTGAGGAAAGGCAGATGAAATAAACACAGATTTCTAACCAGTGCTTAAGGTCCAGCTATGGCTGGAGAATATCAATGTAATACATTGACTGACAAATACTGACAAAAGCATCTACATTTGTCATCCTTTTTTTTTTTTTTTTCTTCTCTAGTGTAGCATAGCAACAAAGGTAACTTTGGGATCAAAAAAGGGTTTGGTCTTTATCCAGCTTTAGGGCTTTTTGTTACACAGATGAGGTAAAAGAGAGGAATATAGGGAACTGACTGTATTTATGAGCAGTTTAGGTAATATACAGTACAAATCCGACTGGGTGGAGAAGAGAGTGTTGAAAGAGACTACTGATAGATTGCAGAAAATGAGGGAATTAAAAGAGGTGAAGTTCAACTGTAGCATAGTTAAGGAAGTCAGAATAGTGCAGGAAAGCAGTTACCATCAAAGTACAGTGTATTACATGTTAGTTTTCTGAGGTTAAAAAATGACAAGTGATGCTTACTTCTAGAATGTAACCTTATATATATACATATATATATATATATATATATATATATATATATATATATATATGTACTGAAGTGTGAAATTCACTGGAGATCAAGGAAAGGTGAGGATGGGTTTTGGATAACACTTTTTTCTAGATTTAGAACTGAGCCAGAATAACTTCCTCTATTTTATTTTATAAAACTCAACTTTTCCATTACTAAATAATTTAATTCAGTGCAATTCAAAAGAGATTTGTTAAGCGTGTGGTTCAGACTCTACCTAGGCCTGTGTGAATTAAGTAAGTCACCCATTCCTCTGGGCAGAGAAAACCCTAGACCTGAGTGCACAGTTTGGGAAACCCAGCATGGACTATATTATAGCTACTACTGCTTCTTTAGTGTTAGTATTGTAGACTGAAAAAAAAAAAAAAAGAAATGAGAGTTGTGAGTTATGTTTTATCTGGGACAAAATGAGGACTATAGCTTGAGACATGAGGTCTCAGATAGTTCTGAAGACCTGCTGCGAAGAAGTGGGGGGAAGGTCACTGTTACATATGATTTTAGTGAAGGGGGAATACCTTCAGTCAAGCGCATATTTGGCAGAAGCCTGCTGCTGGTTATGAGGAGCAGATGTCACCTTTAATGATTTTAGTACTTTTCTAGATATAAGACAATGTAAAAATTTGAACTCATAAGATCTTTTCCTGAAAATATCTGACTATGTGAAGGCTTGTTCTGCCAGTTATTTCAAGAGCACAGAGTACCTCATTCCTGATCTCTGCCTGGAACTCCTTTCAGGATATGTTGAAGGTCAACAACTGCAATGGCTAGTGACTTAATCCTTGTAGAGGCAGATGGCAAGTGCCAGGTTTTAGTTGGAAGTACTTCTGTGCTTGGTACATCTTGTACAAATGTACATTGTGGCCCCCAAAACACTGTATGAAAGAAACTGTGAGAGGAAAGGCAAGGAAAGGCAAGGAATATTACTGAGTCCCTAACTGGCACCAGCCATTATGCTAGGGGTTTTAAACATGTTATCTCTTTTAATTCTCACCATACCATGTATAGTCAGAAGTTATCTCAATGTCCCAAGTATGGTAATTGAGTTTCAATAAGGTAAGTAGCCCATCCAAGTTTTAACCGGTTTTATTAAGTGGTAGAACTGTAGTGTGAGCTTTTTCAGTTTATTTATTTATTTTTTTCCCATTTCAGTAGTTGAACATCAGAACACATGGCTTAAAGCAGTACATTTTAGTTTTCCTCATAATTCTGTGGGTTGTCTGGGCAATTCTTTCAATCTGGGCAACCTCATTCATATATTTGGGACAGATTGAGTGTCTGGGAAAGCTAAGGATCTATCTCCATATTGTATTTCTTCATTCAGGAAGCTAGTCTGAGATTGCTCATATGGTGGAGGGATTTTTAACCAAGTGAAAAGACTCTGATGCTGGGAGGGATTAGGGGAAGGAGGAGAAGGGGATGACAGAGGATGAGATGGCTGGATGGCATCACTGACTCAATGGACATGAGTTTGAGTAAACTCCGGGAGTTGGTGATGGACAGGGAGGCCTGGCATGCTGTGATTCATGGGGTCGCTGAGTGACTGAAATGAACTCAACTGAACTGATGACAATCACCCAGTGTTCAAATACTTTTTAATACTCTATATTGTATTTCCTAATATTCCACTGAATAAACCAAATCACATGGCTAAGCCCAAATAGAGAACCTTTCTCCACTTCTTAGGAACAAGAGAGGCAAAATCACATTGCCAAGTGATGCATATGTTGGAAAAGGAGGAATTTATGGGCACTTTGCAACCTGCTATATGAATTTAATTTTGAACTCATGCTTTTTCTACCATATCATATTGTTCACTGACTGTTCTTATTAATTCTAAGGTGAAGACATCATTGTACAAGTCCTTGTGGAACTGTGTAAATAAAAGGAAACTGATATGTATTTAAAACCTGTATTACATACTTAGTACCATTCAAGGAGGGCTTCCCAGATATTGCGAGTGGGTAAAGAACCCACTTGACAATGCAGAAGATATGGGAGATGCAGGTTTAAGCCCTGGGTTTAGAAGATCACCTTGAGGAGAGCACGGCAACCCACTCTAGTATTTTTGCCTGGAGAATCCCATCGACAGAGGAGCCTGGTGGTCTTCAGTCCATAGGTTCACAAAGAGTTGGACATGACTAAAGCGACTCAGCACATACACAGAACACCATCCTAGGAAGTTCTCATTATCTCATATCCATATTAGGGAGCTGGTAATCTGGGGAATAATGGCCCTCTTCAAGCAGTCTAGAAGTTATTAAAGGTAAAACATGTTTTAGAAATTCAAATTAAGTAGTACAGAATCAAATACATGATTGTAGAGATGTCATATACCTATAACTTTTATCTAAAATTTTTTGTCATATTTTGGATGAGGAGATTTTCGTCACAAAGATTCTATTATATAATAAAACAGAGTTAATTTCAGTCTGTAAAATATGCCCACCACTATAATCACAAATATTCTAAGAAGAAAAAATACACATATGCATGTATAATCCATAGCATTTGGCCAATTACTTGTAGACAAATTGGATGTATATGGTTAAGTGGATACCATAATTTCAAAAATTATTTCAGGATGATCTTAAAATGTCTGTTAAAAACAATCAGTTTGACTTAATCATTGTTATTAATAGCACTATTTATACCAAGTTCCAGTCTTTGAGTTAGATGCCTTTCACAGATTTTCTCTTTTAATCCTCACAGTAACATAAACCAGGTAATATTATTACTCTCACTTCATGTACAAGAAAGTCTCTGAGGAAAAGAAAATTTAAGCAAGTTGCCCACAGTCCTATTAGTTAGCTCTACAGTAGAGCTGAGATTTTAGTCCAGTGGCTTTGCTACAGAGCTTAAACATTTAACTAATAAAATTTTCCTGCTTCAGTTTGCATCACTTCTTTTTATGACTAATTACTTAAAGGTCACATCAACCACATCAGTTTGGTTCAGTTCAGTTAAGTCACTCAGTCATGTCTGCCGCTTTGTGACCCCATGAATCACAGCATGCCAGGCATCCCTGTTCATCACTATCTTCAGAGTTCACTCAAACTCACGTCCATCAAGTCGGTGATGCCATCCAGCCAGCTCATGCTCTGTCGTCCCCTTCTCCCCCTGCCCTCAATCCCTCCCAGATCAGAGTCTTTTCCAATGAGTCAACTCTTTGCATCAGGTGGCCAAAGTACTGGAGTTTCAGCTTCAGCATCATTCCCTCCAAAGAAATCCTAGGGCTGATCTCCTTCAGAATGGACTGGTTGGATCTCCTTGCAGTCCAAGGGACTCTCAAGAATCTTCTCCAACACCACAGTTCAAAGGCATCAATTCTTTGGTGCTCAGCTTTCTTCACAGTCCAACTCTTGCATGCATACATGACCACAGGAAAAACCATAGCCTTGACTAGACGGACAGCATCCACTAAACCTTTAAAGTAGCCCCGATTTTTTGCTGATATGCTATCATGGCCAAGAATAAAGATGACCAACTCAAAGAGTTTACTACTGCTCTATTTAATCCATTTGTAAAGGAAAATTGAGGAATATACTGTGGTGCATTCTTTAAATTCTCTCAAATAGTCTATTCTTAATATATATATATATATATATATATATATATATATATATATATATATATATTCTATTCTTTTGGGGAGGAGATATTTAAAAGCTAATTGGTGCTTTTCACCTGAATACAAATTACATTTGACTAATAATATAAACTTGTGTGAGGTCTGGTAAGGCAGAATCCTTCTTCCTGAGGTACTTGGCTGTTAGAAACAAATTTTGAAAGTGTTCAGATGTCTGGCACTGGCCTTCCTGCATCCCTTGTGTGCAGGCTGAAGCGGTTGGATGCTCCATCAAGTGTGTGAACCTGCAAACTGCAGCTTTGGCTACCTTTTCTCCTACTTCTGTGATTGAGAATTTGTTGTGATGGCAGTGAGTAGAGTTGGTAGCAGCAGCTTCTTGCTTCTTGACTGTCCTAAGTGGTCCTTTCAGAGATGACAGCTCCCATAACAATAAAGGCACTGCAGTAAATGTACCTGAAAAACAAAATTCCAAGCTAAATGTATAGTTATCTCATTCATAGAAACAATATAATTTATACAGATATATGAGAATTTATTCTTCAGAATATAGAACTGTAAATCACTCAGAAGGTTTCTTTGAGAATTAATTATTCTATTTGGACATGTAGTACTACATACTACTTCATGTGTGTGTGTACCCAGCTCTTTGGGTATGTTGTAATTTAAAATGTTATTATATAGTTACTGTGTGATGGTTGCATCACATTTTAGAATATAATCTGCTCTATAATCTGTAGTTTGCTTCTTTATTTTCATAATATTTATATCTGATTAGAATGGATCAAGTACTATTTCCACCTGGAATGCATTTACTCTGGTTATTTTATCAGATTATATGTAGAAGATTAGTGTTAGAGAAACTGTCCAATCCAATTTTACAGGTGATTAAATGGAGGTTGAGAGTTTAAGGGACTTTATCTAGTAAACAAACACATTTATTTAGTGTCACATTGGGAACTAGGAACTCTGACCAGAACAGCAGAGTTCAATATTCTTTATATTACCCCACACTGCTAAAGACAGGGAGAAAATTACAGAGGAAATAAAGGAAACAGAAAATGAGATTAGAGCAGTAGCTGTCAATTAGGATGCATTCCAGGATCTTTCAGGTAAACTTCTTTTCCAAAATATGTACATACAGCCCAGTACATTCCAAGATGACCGAATCTGAATATTTTGAGATTGAGATGTCTAGCTGACACAGATGTGCGCAGCCATTTAAGAACTACTGGGCTAGAGGAGATGCCATGTGGTAAAAGTCAGTCTGTAAAAATCACTCCTGAAATGCTTGGTTTGAACTCAGTTTTAGAACCTTATCTTTATTATTGGGCATAGCATAAGACACCACTGACCAGATTCCTCTCTTGGTTTCTCAGCTCTTCTTCTGGTTTTCTATTTCTTGACTGATTTCTTCAAGTCTACTCTGTGTATTCCATTTCCTCTGATTGCCTTTTTTAGTTTGTTTGCTTTTTACCTTATAAACCACAGGAATTTATATCTCATGGTTTGGAGGATGAAAGACTGAGACCAGTGTGGACATGGTCAGGTGAGGGACCTTTTCTGGGTTGCACACTCCTTGCACCCTCACATGGTAAAAGGGCAAGGAAGCTGAAGAGACTTTTTTCTTTTTTCCATTGCATGGATTAATTTAATTTAATTAATTAATTAATTTTTACATTTTTTGTAAGTATATATTTAATTGAAATATAGTCGATTTACAGTTTGTTAGTGTCAGGTTTTCGCCCAGTAATTCAGTTAGAGTGTAAAGAATTTGCCTACAATGCAGGAGACCAGGTTCTATCCCTGGGTGGCGAGATCCTCTGGAGAAGGGACTGGCTACCCACTCAGTATTCTTGCCTGGAGAATTCCATGGATAGAGGAGCCTGGTGAGTTATAGTCCATGGGGTCACAAAGAATCAGACAGGACTGAGCAGCTAATATAACACTTTCATATATATTGTTGTTGTTCAGTTGCCCAGTCCTGTCTGACTCTTTGTGACCCCATGGACTGCAGCACACCAGGGCTCCCTGTGCCTCACTATCTCCTGAAGTTTGCCCAAGTTCATGTCCATTTCATTAGTGATGCCATCCAGCCATCTCCTTTGAGGCCCTCTTCTTCTGCCCTCAATCTTTCCCAGCTCCAGGGATTTTCCAATGAGTCATCTGTTCATGTTAGGTGACCAAATCACTGGAACTTCAGCTTCAGCATCAGTCCTTCCAATGAGTATTCAGGGTTGATCTCCTTTAAGATTGACTAGTTTGATCTCCTTGCTGTCCAAGTGTCTCTCGGGAGTCTTCTCTAGCACCACAGTTTGAAGGTGTCAATTCTTTGTCATTTTTCTTTCTTTATGGTCCAGTTCTCACAACCATGCATGACCATGGGGAAGACCATAGCCATTACTATATGGACCTTGGTCGGCGAGTAATGTCTTTGCTTTTCAACACATTGTCTAGGTTTATCATAGCTTTCCTTCCAAGAAGCAATCATTTTCTGATTTCATGGCTGCAGTCAACATTTGCAGTGATTTTAGAGCCCCCAAAGAGGAAATCTATCACTGCTTTCACCTTTTCCTCTTCTATTGGCCATGTAGTAGTGGGGCCAGATTCCATGATCTTAGATTTTTTTTTTTTTATTATTTGAAGTCGGCTCTTTCACTCTCCTCCTTCACCCTCATCAAGAGATTCTTTATTTCTTCTTCGCTTTCTGCCATTAGAGTGGCATCATCTGCATATCTGAGGTTGTAGATGTTTCTCCTGCCTATCTGGATTCCAGCTTGTAACTCAACCAGCCTGGCATTTCTCATAATGTGCTAAGTTAAACAAACATAATTTTTCAGATTATTTTACATTATAGGCTATCACAAAATACTGGGCATAGGTCCCTCCCTGCTTTATATAGAGTATTGTATATGTATTCATCCCAACCTCTTAATTTATCCCTCCACCTTTTTCCCTTTGGTAACCACAAGTTTGTTTTCTATGTCTATGGCTCTGTTTTATGAATAAGTTCACTTGTTTTGTTTTTTAATTTCACATATAAGTGATATCATATGATATGTCTCTCTGTCTGGCTTGCCATTTGCAGCAACATTGATGGATTAAGAGATTATCAGGCTAAGTAAGCCAGATAAAGAAAGACAAATATCATATGATATCACTTATATATGAAATAAAACAAAGAAGGTACACCTCTATTTGTCTTTTGAATGTAGGTGTCCTCAACTACAATGAGAGCAGTGGTTCTCAAATGGAGCAATTGTACAACATCAGGACCCACTCTTCATTGTCACCCCTGGGGGTTCACTACTAGCATCCAGTGAGTAGAAACTGAGGGTGCTGCTAAACACCCTACGATGCACAGGACTGTCCCCATAACAAAGACTTTTCTAAATGTCACTAAATATTAATAGTGACAAACTTGGGACACCTTGAATTAGAAGAATGTAACGTTTGTGTGCTTAGGATCATTTTTGACTAATACAGAGTAGGTAAAAAAAGGCAAGAATTTGTGTGAAAAGTGACTTTCAAATGTTTATTCTTTTACCTTTAATAATAGAGCCATAACTCTAAAGGTGTAGCCATTATGGAGCATATTTGAGGACAATAACTGCTTCTCATTCATTTTCATATCTACAAAACCTAGGATATTAAGTAGTTTGTTTTATTCAATTTTTAAAATAGCCTGAGAACATGGAAATTGGAGTTGGAATCTACCAAAATTGTCACTATGCCATTATGTGACTTAATCTGCAGGTAAATAATAAAAAGCACTAGTATCAACTTCATATTTTGAAACTTTTAATAGTGGGCAATAAATTTACTGTAAGATACAGGCTAAAAGAATTTAAAAAGCATTTATAAAGCAACAAATCATATCTTATCTTCCAGATTTACAAGCTCTGATCTTTGGCTTCCTGTTCCATGCTCAAGAGAAAGAATAAAGTAGAAAGGGTTCTTAGTAATAAGCTGCTTTCAAGGATACTTCACCCTTGGTTTTATGCTTTGTAGGAAGAGAAAAGGATATATTCTTGTGAACTTTGTGTTCAGTGATGGATACATTGTGATTAGATTATGACTGACCTGAATTCAGTAATACTGTTTATCAGGCTCTAAGGTAAGAGAACAGAGCTCTTTTAATTGAAATGGATTTTATTTCAATTTCATAATGCCTAACATAGAATGAGAGGGATGAGAACTGTAAGAAGAAATTCCATTTCTCATTATCTCAGTGATTACCAGCTGGTAATGTTTTATTTTACTAAATTAGGTGTTTTATTAGAGAAACCATAAAGATAACAAAAAAAACACAAAAATTGTAGAATTATATACAGTGCTTATTATTTCTGTAAAATGTGTTGATTTGGTTTCATATATTTTTTGAAAAAAAGATATATTTAATGCTTGGAACATGCTGAAATCTAAAAGGCCTTATCTCATGCTTAGCTAATTATTTTGACAGGGGTCTAACTGATGTGCACTTTTACATGCAAACGAGTTTGTGGCAAACAGGATGACTGCCATCTCCATAAAAATTCCATAACTAATTCTTATCTCCACAGAGAGATTAAGCAGTGAAAGCTAGCAATTAGAATTCAGTGACAATGTTTTTCTCTGCAATTGATTAGTTTATGCAATGTTCATCTAGTAGAAGGACTCTAAACAGTTCCACCAATTATTTCCCTTTTAGAACCTCATACTAATGTACCATCTATGTATATGTAAGCCTGCTATATATATATTTTTTCTTCCATCCCTCTGAAGCATCTAGTCTTTTTGACACACATTCCTCCTGGTAAATTTTCCAATTTTATTCTCTCTTCCTTATGATCCTTTTTCCTTTTCTTTCTTCATTGACTTTTTATGCTTAGTCACTCAGTTGTGCCTGACCCTCTGTGACTCCATGAACATTAGCTCTCCAGGCTCCTCTGTCCATGGGATTCTCCAGGCAAGAATACTGGAGTGGGTTGCCATTTCCTTCTTCACACTTGGTTTTTAATTGTTCTTATGTATCCTTGGCTGAGAGTGTTGCCAGAGTTTTAGCCCTGGTTCTCAATGTATTGATATATCAGAGATACTGTCATTCCCCACACTGTCATGTCTTAAAATCTTGATAAATCATTCAATTTTCCTTTTTCATGTATTCAAAATGTTAGTACTCAGCTGTGTTCCACTTTTTGTGACCCCATAAACTGTAGCCTGCCAAGCTCCTCTATCCATGGACCCTCCAGGCAAAAATATTGGAGTGGATAGCCATGCCCTCCTCCAGGGGATCATCCTAACCCAGGGATTTAACCCAGGTCTATTGCATTGCAGGCAGATTCTTTACTGTCTGAGCCACCAGAGAAATGGTTGTTTACTTTTAGTTTTGTTTCCTTCCTTTTTTAATCCTTTTGCAGCTACTCTGTTATATATACTCATGAACTTGTGCCAAAGAGTCTGAATTTTTGTTTTCCTCATGTCTATGCCTTCATTTTGAATCTATTTTATTCAGTACCTCAAACAAATTTTTCAGAAACATGACTACTTTCATCATATTACCTCTTAGTTCAAAATCATCAGTTGACCCCATTTTTCCCTGAATCAAACCCTTCCTCTTTGAAGAATTTGATATTACCCATAAGCCTCCTAATTTATCTCTTATTTGATTTTTGATGGTCCTCAACACATTTTTCAAAATTTGTTCACTAAATTTGTCACTTTTCACTTTCCTCAGGCTTTCCTAGGCTTGGAATAGTCTTTGTTCATTTAATATAACTAATTATAATCTTACAGAGGCCATCTCAGTTCACACTTTATATTCAAGTCCTATGATATATATATTCCCCCTAGGAACATAGAGGATCAGTTATTATGTGATATCTTTCAGACAGTATGATGTAAACTTTTAGTTTTCTTGCTTTGCTATATTGGTAACTTTTGAATACACACACACACACACACACACACACACACACACACATACCTACATACATACATGCATATACATCTGGCTTCCCAGGTGGCTCAGTGTCAAAGAATCTGCCTTCTAATGCAGAGGACATTGGAGACGTGGGTTAGATCCCCTTGTTGGCAAGGTCCCCTGAAGTAGGAAATGGCAACCTACTCCAGTATTCTTGTTTGGACACTCCCCATGGACAGAGGAGCCTGGCAGGCTACAGTCCATGGGATCACAAAGAGTCAGACATGACTGAGTGTCTAAGCACAGCACGCAACATCTGTCTTACACAGCTAGTTCCTATTCTGTGAATGGGTAGGAGGAAAATGAAAGAGAGCCCTGGATCTGCCCATGAGGGCAGAATAGGATCCAAATACCACAGTAGCAGCAAGTCTCAACCTTGTTTTGTCACTTACTTGCTGTGGGACCTTTGAATGAATCATTTAAAATCTCTTAATTTTTCATATGCAAAACAATGATTCATCTGCCTTCTAAGCTCAGATTATTTCCGTGTTGTAAAAATATATTTCATATGTAAACATTTCGGTGACTGTTAAATACTAACAAATAAGTATGATTACTATTACTATTTTTCCAATGCAGTACATGAAAAGGCTCATGCTAAGAGTTGACTCATTGGAAAAGACTCTGATGCTGGGAGGGATTGGGGGCAGGAGGAGAAGGGGATGACAGAGGATGAGATGGCTGGATGGCATCACCGACTCTATGGACATGAGTTTGAGTGAACTCCGGGAGTTGGTGATGGACAGTGAGGCCTGGCATGCTGTGATTCATGGGGTCACAAAGAGTCGGACATGACTGAGCGACTGAACTGAACTGAACTGAACTGAACATGAAAAGACCCAAATTGTCAACTCTGCCATTGGCAAAGAAAGAAAGTGAAGTCGCTCAGTCTTGTCCGACTCTTTGTGACCCTGTGGACTGTAGCCCACCAGGCTCCTCCATCCATGGGATTCTCCAGGCAAGAATACTGGAGTGGGTTGCCATTTCCTTCTCCAAGGGATCTTCTGGACCAAGGGATTGAACCCAGTCTCCTGAATTGCGGGCAGACACTTTAACCTCTGAGCCACCAGGGCAGACTAACAAATAAGTATGATTACTATTACTATTTTTCCCATGCAGTACACGAAAAGGGCCAAATTGTCAACCCTGCCATTGGCATGTCAGGATTAGAAAAGCATAGAAATACCTCATTCCTATTTATCGTAACTACCAGAGGAGCACTTAGAATTATATTTCAAAGTCAGACTTTCTAGAAGCTAGATGGATTAACATAGTATCTCAAACAATATTAGGCAAATTCTGAACTATGCTGGGGTATGTTACATATGAGGAAGCAGATTAACTGACCAATGTATTTTAGGTTAAAATTCTCAAAACCAATACAGTATTGTAGAGCAAAATAAAGTAAAAAAAAAAATTGTCACTGGAACCATAATTTAAACTAAAGCTAGGTACATAGAAAAAACAAAACAAAACCCAAAATGCACAAAGCATAATATTGTGTTTTTCCTTATAGCAAAATTGAAAAGTAGGAATGAATGCTAGTTTTGGTGTAATAATTATATGCACCAGATATTTTAAAGTATGCACAAAGTAACATATGGCTTAGCTGTTCAGCTACAATGAAAATGTGGATTTTTAAGAATAAAAGTTAGCTTGAAAAGCAGCAGGCAACAGTAATCTCGAATCCCCTCTATACCCGTAAAGTGGAGAAACCATCTGCACTGTGTGTAAGCTGATGACCTTGGATTAATTTAAGCAATGTCATTACCCAATTAGTTGAGGAAGGAAAGATACTTGGGAATTACAATTACAGATCCATTAAAATTATGCAGTGCTTTTATTCTCAATATTTATTAAATCACATCTGTCTGCTAATCATTATATGATGATTTTTTTTTCACATAAAGGAGACTCAATTTGATAGGTAAAACAGTGAGCCAGTCCTGAATAGGCTAATTATGCTACTTGAGCATACTTCAAGTATGTCTGTTCTGAAAAAATATTAATAGCTCCTTTTTAATCTCTTGACTCCTTAGATGGTAATAGCTCTATTTGAATAATCTCCTCAATTATAATGAACTATTTGTAACCAAAGTATAAATATAAATATGCATGCCAAATTATGTAGTAATTTCATGGTTTTCTATTCTACTTATTCTTCTTTTATAGTGACCCTACTGTGTCTCTAGGGGTCATGCCAAAGAAACTAATAGTTCTCGGACATTTTAATTTTTGTTTGTTGTTATTTTATTTAAATGGAAAGCTTAAGTTTCACAGTGGACTTAAACAGAAATTTTCTAAGTAACTATCATTTCTCATCATTTAATTTGAGAAGGTTAATGACAAGAATGTAATATGCACAGAAAACCTTACATGTAGAAGAAAATGTATAGTTATTAATAGTATAAATGTATAGTTATAAAATGTATAGTTATAAATGTCTATGTATATAGACATTTATATATACAATATAGGTAAATGTGATACAATTATACACGAAAATCCAAAGTAATGTTAATTAGACTGCTTTGAAAGACAATGATAAAATTGAAAAAAAACTCATGTTATTTTAATAATAATATACAAGAAAAGCTTCATGACAATTGTCATTAGATTTTTTTATGATTTTTATAAGAACATTTTCTCTTCATGTGGTACTGTTGTTAAAAGAGATAAATAATGGCACTCATTTACAGCATCACTGACTCAATAGACATGGGTTTGAGCAAGCTCTAGGAGATGGTAAAGGACAGGGAAGCTTGGCATGCTGCAAAAGGTCATACAATGTTAAGCTGAATAACAACACAATACTTGTCTCTATAATTACCTTCAGTGGAAAAGAAAGAGTGGCTTTAAAAAACAAGTATTCATTGATTTATTCATACAAAAATTATTAATGAATGCCTGTGTTATTTCAGTCACACGTCTACACATTGTAGATACAGCTAAGAAAGAAGCAAAGGAGAGCCAAGAAAGACTGGTATTCCAGAGGAAAAGTCAAGAAATATTTTATGGTGGGACTTAGCACAGAGGAGGTTATTGGTGACTTTGACAACAAAGATGTTAAACGAATAAAGGTGACAGGAGATGACTAGGGAGAGTTCAGGAATTGAGGATCAAGAATTAGAAACCATAAGTACTGACAACTCCTTTGAAGATTTCATCACGAGGAGAGTGTCTTGGTCAGTTTTAGCTGCTTTAACGAAGAATCATGGATGAGCAACAGAAATCCATGTCTCACAGTCTTGGAGGCTGGAAGTCTGAAATCAGGGTGCTAATGTGGCTAAATTCTGCTGAGAGTTCTTTTCTTTGTTGCAGACTACTGAATTTTTGTTGTATCATGTGACAGTAAGACACAACAGAGCTTTCTGGTCTCCTTTTATAAGGACACTAATGCCATCATAAGAACTTCACGACTTAATCACCCAAAAGACCCACTTCTGAATACCATCATGTGGGGATTAGATTTTAACGTAAGAATCTTGGGAGAACCCATTCAATCCTAACAGTGAGATAGGAAAGGACAGTATCAGCAGAAGGATATAAGATCAAGGAGAGTTGGATGGTTGGTTTTAAGATGGGAGCTGTTAAAGCATGATTTATCTTTGAGCTATGATTCAGATGTGAGGGCAAAGGCAATGACACAATAGATAGTCCATAACTGTAGGAGCAAAGTCTTGAGTTTGTTTTTAGGATCCAAATCATACATGAGGGTGACTGCTGATTTCATCTGGAGTATAGATAGAGTATGTGGACACTAATGGAAGTTCATTCACTTATTTGGTGTTTGAGGAGGAAGATGTCTGATTGTATCTTTTTTATTTTTAATAATGGTATCATCTGAGAATGAATGAAGCTAATGAATGAATAAGTGACTGAATGAATAAATACTAAATTAGAGATGAGTGTCAAAAATGCACTAAATTTTAAAAAATACTGATTAAACTTCTATAAAATGAAGTATGTATAAAGTACTGATAGACACAAAGCAAGAATATTATTGATTGAATTGAAACATAAGACTTCTGTAAACGTAAAAGACTTCCTTTATGTAGAATTCAATTGAAAGTTCAAATGACTAGTTTATTAGTCTGTGATAAGCAATGATAGTCACAATGTTCACAGTGCTGATTGACTCTGACATATTGCAAGATTCTCAAGAGCTTTCTAAGTCAATAAGGAGAATTCTGTATAATTTAACTGTTGTTCATTGTATTTTATCATATTTTAAAATTTGTTAAATCCAGAACTACAAATTCTCCGTGGTTCAAGGCTGCAGAAAATTCCCTCTGGGAAATTTAGTATTCAGAAATAAAGCTCGATCACTCCTGTTAATTTTTAGCTGTCTCTTAGGAGATGGTGAATCTCAAACAAGGCAAGGAATTCAGTTTTAAACTTCTGAATCACTTAATTTACATTTAAATAATGAATTACATTAAAAATGTTACCATTTGAAAGAAAACTTTTTGTTGATTAAAAAATTAGAAATAAGGGACAAAAGAAAAATAAATACTCTGAGCACTGACAAGACAATTTTGCTAACATCTGTATGATAATAATGTTGGAATATAGTGTCTATGTATGGCTTATCTTACACCTATGATTGATTTCTATTCAATTGACATAGTAGTTGGTAGAACTTTGTAATTCTTAGAAAGACCCACATATTAATAGTCACTGAGAAGTTTATCTCTGCTATCTTAACTTTTCTGCTGCTAACAAAGACCCTCTTGACAGTGGTCTTACTGTCAAGGCAGAATGAGCATATAGCAGGTAGTAATTTGCAAAAAAACGAACATTAATGAAGGAAAAAATAGAAAAATGTAACCAAAATTTAGTAACATATGATTTTATAAGTGAGGCTATAATGTTTATGTTACATAGAATGATTTTAATTAGAATATGGTTGTTGTTTAACTGCTAAGTTGTGTCCCACGTTTTTGTGACCCCATGGACTATAGCCTACCAGGCTCCACTGTCCATGGGATTTCCCAGACAAAAATACTGGGATAGTTTGCCATTTTCATCTCAAGAGGATATTCCCAACCCAGGGGTCAAACCCACCCTCCTGCATTGCAGGTGGAATCTTTACTGCTAAGCCACCGGGGAAGGCCTTAGAATATGGTATAGTTGAATAAACACCAAGCACCTCTGCTACTAAATATTTCCAGACATTGAGTGAATCATTTAATTTCTCTTAAAATAAGTTTCATCATATCAAAAATTTAATGATCTCTAACTCATAATTTCAGTCAGTTCCATCACTCAGTGAATCCGATTCTTTGTGACTCTATGGACTACAGCATGCCAGCCTTTCCTGTCCATCACCAACTCCTGGAGCTTACTCAAACCCATGTCTATCGAGTCAGTGATGACATCCAACTATCTCATCGTCTGTCATCCCCTTCTCCTCCTGCCTTCAATATTTCCCAGCATCAGGGTCTTTTTCACTGTGTCAGTACTTTGCATCAAGTGGCCAAAGTATTGGAGCTTCAGCTTTAGCATCAATCCTTCCAATGAATATTCAGGACTGATTTCCTTTAGGATGGACTGGTTAGATATCCTTGCTGTCCAAGGGACTCTCAAGAGTCTTTTCCATTACCACAGTTCAAAAGCATCGATTCTTCAGTGCTCAGCTTTCTTTATGATCCAACTCTCACATCCATGTATGACTACTGGAAAAACCATAGTGATACAGACCTTTGTCAGCAAAGTAATGTTTCTGTTGATTATTATTATTTTTAATATAAAATTATTTATTTTAATTGGAGGTTAATTACTTTACAATATTATATTGGTTTTGCCATATATCAACATGAATCCACCACAGGTATACACATGTTCCCTATCCTGAATCCCCTTCCTCCTTCCTCCCTGTACCATCCCTCTGGGTTGTCTCAGTGCACCAGCCCCAAGCATCCAGTATCATGCATCAAACCTGGACTGGCAATTCATTTCATATATGATATTATACATGTTTCAATGTCATTCTCCCAAATCATTCCACTCTCTCCCTCTCCCACAGAGTCCAAAAATCTGTTCTATATATCCATGTCTCTTTTGCTGTCTCACAGGGTTATCGTTACCATCTTTCTAAATCCATATATATGCATTAGTATACTGTATTGGTGTTTTTCTTTCTGGCTTACTTCACTGTTTTTGAATATACTGTTTAGGTTGGCCATAGCTTTTCTTCCAAGGGGCAAGCGTCTTTTAATTTCATGGCTGCAGTCAACAGCTGCAGAGATTTTGGAGCCCAAGAAAATAAAGTGTGTTACTGTTTCCATTGTTTCTCCATCTATCTGCCATGAAGTGATGGGACCAGATGCCATGATTTTATTTTTCTGAATGTTGAGTTTTAAGCCGGATTTGGAAATGGAAACCCACTCCAGTACTCTTGCCTGGAAAACCCCATGGACGGAGGAGCGTAGTATGCTACAGTCCATGGGGTCGCAAAGAGTCAGACATGACTGAGTGACCTCACTTCACTTCTTTTACTTTCATTAAGAGTGAAAGAGTGTATTTTATATACCATTTACCTTTAGTCTCAGAAACTTCATTTCACAATTTTTGTAGTTTAGTTTCTATGAGAATAAAGTCTCTCAGCATATATTTACTTGAAAATGTCTCAATGTTTTCTCAAATTTTGCAGTATATTTAAACTGGATAGGTAATTCTAGATTTATGTGTGTGTGTGTATATATATATATTTTTCAAAACTTTAAAAAAATTACACCATTGTCTTTTTTCCTTCACTTACTCTGATCAGAATTGAGCATTATTATCAATACTCCCCTGAAAATAAAATATTTGTTGTTGTTGCTGTTGTTGGCATCTTTCCAAGTTTTACTCATATTTGGTGTTCTGCAGTTTGATTATGATGAGACTGAATGTGTGTTTGTTTGTATTTATCAAGTTTGGAGTTCTCTGAGTTTCTTAGATTTATAAATTATATATTCTTTCAGCATTTCTTTAAGCATTACTATTTTTTATTTTCCTTTCTTTATCCTATTCTTATAGACAAAATTTTTTATTTTGTTTCTCTGTTTTATATATTAGATAAATTTCATTCTACTATCTTTATATGTCCTCTCTCTTTGTCTCTCTTCACCAACTTCAAAGTTCTCTGAAGCTTGCAAATTCTTAAATTCAGATATTTTATTTCCTGTCTCAAAATTTCCAGTTACTGTTTATAATTTCTATTTCTCTGTTGAAATTATCCATCAGTTTGATTATTATGACCAGATTTTCCTTTAATTCCTTGAACATTTTGTGTTAGCTACTTTAAATTCCTTGCTTATTCATCTAAACTCTGTTTTATTTAAGTGTATGCTTCTGTGTGCTGCTTATTCTCTTGAATGTGGGCTAGATATTCCCATCCACATTTATTAATTTTTACTGTTGTCTGAATGATTTATTTTAGATACACTAGTTCCTGTTACTTTCCTCTGGAAGTCTTGCATTCTAGATGACAGTTATGTGACTTACTGATTAACTTGTAATCTTGAAGTCTTGATTGTATGATTTCTTAGAACAGATCTATGTTTGTTTTGCCTATAGTCTCAGAGTGAATTCCTTAAACCTAAGAAAAAGGTTTCACCATTCTTAGATTTCAGTAGGAAACCCATGTGCTTACTAAACATCTAAAATATATGAGTGTTAGCTAAATGTTTTCTATTGGACTTCTTTTTTTTTTAATTTAAATTTATTTAATTGGAAGCTAATTACTTTACAATATTGTATTGATTCTGACACACATCAACATGAATCCGCCACGGGCATGTCCCTCCTACGGGGGGTTCAGGATGGGGAACACATCTGTTGGACTTCTGATAGTCTTCCTTATGCATGCATACTTTCTGAGCATTTTATATACCTGTTTTGTGGTTTTCTCTCTGTGTGCCCTTCTCTTTCAGTTTGTTTTATTCCTTCAGTTGCCAGCAGTCTGGAAGCTCTAAACTTTATCTTGTGATAACCTCAATCTAATAAGTCTGTGACTATTCCCTGAATTTTAGCTACTCCATGACCTTCAGATGTGGGGACCATCTCAGGAGGAAATCTGTAGAAATATAGATCTAATCCAATCTGATTCCTTTTTTTACACAGTCAAATTCACTTGAATTTTTGTCTAATTTTGTTTATTCTATACTGCCTTTTATGCTTTGTTCAAAAGTTATATATACTTATGATCTGCCCAAAGTAAATTAAAAACTACTCTACCAATACCAGTCTTTCTATTATATCATAATGATTAATGGTATCTATATTGTCATTAGTATTGACTAGCACATGCTAAAGTTTAAAGATTCAATCTGTAAAGTAATATATATTATACAGAAAATTTATTTTAAAAATGTAAGGTGCTACCTAATATGCATTGGTATATTTTAGGTTATAGTAAATATGCTAAGTGGTTTAAAGTAAATGCATTTTCATTTAAGTAAAATTTAGCTTACTAATACAAATAGAGTTCCTCAAGCAAGTATACCATTAGGAAAAACTAATAACATATAATGGAGGTGATCTTGCTTTCAGGTTTTCATTCATTTGTATAAGTTAAAATGATTTTCCAATTTTAAGTATTTAAATATAGCCATCACATACAACATGAAGTAAACTTTGAGAATTCATGAAATGTGAACTCAATGTTGTCTCTGATTACATAGGCTAAACAAAATGTAGCTAGTGAGGGAAAGAAAATCTGTGACCAAAAGTTCATGGTGATAAAATTGTCTTGAAACTTCAGAAACCTTCAAGAAAAGAGAATTTTTAAATTAGAATTGTGAGGAAATTTTGAAGTAGAATATATTGGCCAGCAAAAAGTATAATTTATAGTTGTTAATGGTAGTATTCCAAACAATTTAAAGTTTTTATTTTCCTAAATATATTTTTACTCTAAGTAATTTAACTCATTACTTCATGACAAATAGAAGAAGACAAGGTGGAATTAGTGACAGATTTCCTCTTCTTGGGCTCTAAAATCACTGCGAATGGTGACAGCCGTCATGAAATCTGAAGATGATTGTTTCTTGGCAGGAAAGCAATGAGAAACCTAGACAGTGTATTGAAAAGCAGAGATATTACTCTGCCGACCAAGGTCTGTATAGTCAAGGCTATGGTCTTCCCAGTGATCATGTATGGTTGTGAGAGCTGGACTGTAAAGAAGACAGAACGCCAAAGAATTGATGCCTTCAAACTATGGTGATGGAGAAGTTTCCTGAAAAGTCCCTTGGGTACCAAGGAAATCAAACCAGCCAATCTGAAGGGAAATCAACCCTGATTACTTGTTGGAAGAACTGATGCTGAAGCTGAAGCTTCAGTATTTTGGTCATCTGATGTGAACAGTCAACACATTGAAAAGTCCCTAATGTTAGAAAAGATTGAAGGCAGAAGGAGAAAGAGTTATAGGATGAGATAGCTGGATGGTATCACCGATGCAACGGACATGAGCTTGGGCAAACTTCAGGAGGTGGTAAGGGACAGGGAAGCCTGGCATGCTGCTGTCCATGGGTCACAAAGAGTCATACACACCTGGGTGACTGAAAAACAACAGTTTAGCCCTACAGTTACTTATAAGTTATTTTGATATTCTAAATATTCCAAGATTATTATTTCAGCACTTCCTGGTCTTTCTTTACTTGTGGTCTTCAGTATCTCCTAGGTCAACCACTGTAAGGTATTGTCTACTTTCAGATTGCATTTACTGGCTCCCCAGAGTAGATCTTTTTTTTCATTCTGAGCTGAACAAACTGATTTAATTTCCCAATCTCATTGATAGAATCAACTGTATAATATCATTTTTCTTATTTTATAATGTGAGATTGCAAGACATAGAGCTATACCTTCACAGTTTGTTGTTGAATGGAAATGCAGAATGCATTCTAATCTTGCATATCATATCTAGAGCATTGTACCATTATACAAATAATCACCTCCAACTGAGCTTGGAAATGGGAGCATCTTACAGCAAGCAGTATCTATCCTGGATTGCTGTGAAGTTCATCCGTTCTTTACCCAAAACTTTGCAGCAACCCAAGTTGCAAGTATAAAAAATATAACTCTTCTATCAATTTTTTTCCCCCATGCTCTGTCTACTTTGCCATTTTGACAGCCAAAGTCCCACAAAAGATTTAAGGGGAAGAATTTAAAAAGATTTCAGGGGAATCATGTCTCCCTCCTCTTTCTCTTAAGCACCTTTTATTGTACATCTGGGGCTTTGGATACTTTATTCTGTAAACTTTCAAACATTCCTTTCTGAGTTGTACTCTGCCACATGCTATCATTTGACTCTTCTATACTAAACAGGAAGAAAAGAGATCCTGGCTGCTTGTGGTATAGTATCAACCTTTTATTTAAATACTCACATGTCTGAGTATAGCAGCCAAAGTTCATTGCTTGTATATTTCTAGATCACACACATGTTTAATTTTTGCATTCAATATATGGAATTGGAGCTGAAAAAAAAATAGTGAGAATGTTTTCAGGGTCAAAGTTGGACTGGCAATGATTTATTGAAGACAAAATAAAGTGTCTGGATACTGGGTGCATTTTTTTTAAATTTTTGCCTGCTGAAATTTATCAAAGATAATTAACATGGAACTAAATCAAGATTATTTTTCAGCAAACACACATTTCAGGTCGTGTGTGCCAGGAACTCAGATAGATACTGAATAAAAAGTTTTCAGAATAGCATATCTTGAACATATCTAGATATTAATTTCCAACATGATTTACAAGTTTGAGTTATAGTATAAGAAAACAATCCTTTGCTTTTCTGACAAGACACATCCAGTGTCTTTCTTCCTCAGGGATCTGTTGTCCTGAGTATGAGAGCTGAAGTTTCCAATATAAAGAATACCATCCATCCACTTTTAGCCTTTCAATTTGTCAAGGGATATGTTTGTTGATCTATAAAATTTATTCTTAAACTTTAATAACTCACTTAAAAACTCATTTTACCTATTTTTCCTATGCTAGTTCTTCTAATGTTTTCAAAGCTCTTTTGTCTTTTATAGCATACATAGGGAGTCATAATGAGGGATATAGTGAATAGAATAAGCCTAAGATTAGGAAACTGAAGTTAATTCATTTCCCCTTGAAACTGGCTCTGCAGTAAGTCATTAGGGAATAGTAAATTCCTTAATGAAATCCTCAAATATTAAATCAGAACACAAAGAAAGTGAGAGTTTTAAAAAATATTTCAGAGTCCAAAAATTTCAAAAACAAAATAAAAAAAAAAAAAAAGAGCAAACAGGTTGAAAAGTCACTATTACCAAACTAGGGGGACAAAAAATAAGTTTAGTACTAAGAAAACATCAGAACTATTTTGCTTAATGTACATCAAAACGATTTTTTTTCTTCCTGAACAAATACATTAGCTATGCCACCCATTACTTAAACAATTTGAAAGAAGCTCACAATAGATAAGAACATGGAAATGGGTGGATAATCTCATCCAGAGGAGAAATCTACAGTATAACTCTTCTAATTTCACATAATACTTCATGGAAAAGACACAACAGAAGAATCATAATCATATCATTGCCTCTTTACTTTGGGCTGTACTTTACATACACCTCAACAAATTGATTTTTATACCATCAGTGCAGTGTTTCCACAGATAACTTTATGGTGTAAGTTTTATAAATGTTCTTCTTAAAATAGAAGTCAACTTAAACACTTAAAATAGTCAACTTACAGCAAGTTGACTAGAATACAGATCATACATATGAGGGCTGTTAGGAAACGGAAGGTGATTTTTATCTCTGTATCTATATCAATTAAAAAAGAAAACAGAACTTGAAGAGACAAAAAAGCTATGACTAGAGCAATGATACTCAAAACTTGCTTTTAGGACTCTCTTATTGCGTTAAAAAATTGTTAAGTACCACGAAAAAGCTTGTATTCACATGAGTTATATCTACCAATATTTATTATGTTGGAAGTTAAAAATCAAATGTTAAAGAATGGATAATAGTAATTTTACTATAATAGCATAAAAAATTCCTTAGATAACTACAATCTTCAAAATAAAAAAGTGGTAAATTGATTTTGAATAGTTTTGCAAGTCTCTTTAATATATGGTAGAGTAGATAATATTTTTCTATATACCTCTGAATTCAACCTACTATATTTTTTTGTTTGAATAACATTAAGAAAATCTGGCTTTACCAGGATTTATAAATGCAAAGGGAAAAAATGTTTCAATACCTTTTTCACTTGTTTTGGAATATTCTTTGATTCTACATTAAAACTCAACATAGGTAATTTCTTAGAAATCAGTAAATAATATTAAATAATATCAATGAAATATACATTCTTACCTTAAAGATGATCATCTCTTTTGCACTTTACTTGGATCATTTCTCTATGCCTTGTTTTATAACATCATATTATGGCCACTTGGAAAATATTTGTCTACTGAGTTAAAAAAATTATATAACTCATTATAGAAATATATAAAACTATATTTTATTTAAATATGTATTTATTATATATTTATATAATTATTATATATTATTATATGTAATTTGTATGTACTTATATATAAATATAGGGCTTTTCTGATGGCTCAGATGGTAAAGAATCTGCCTGCAATGAAGGAAATCAGGGTTTGATCCCTGAGTCAGGAAGATCCCCTAAAGAAGGGAATGGCTACCCACTCCAATAGACTTCCCTGATGGCTTAGACAGTAAAGCGTCTGCCCGCAATGTGGGAGACCCAGGTTTGATCCCTGGGTTGGGAAGATCCTGTGGAGAAGGAAATGGAAACCCATTTCAGTACTCTTGCCTGGAAAATTCCATGGACTGAAGAGCTTGATAGGCTACAGTCGACGGACTCACAAAGAGTCGGATACAACTGAGCGACTTCACTTTCACTTTACCCACTTCAGTATTCATATAATTATAATTTATAGTTATATAATTGTTATAAATATAATTTATGCATAGTAGAGTATTATAATTTATAATACTAGAGATCTTCTTGATGAAAGTGAAAGAGGAGAGTGAAAAAATTGGCTTAAAACTCAACATTCAGAAAACTAAGATCACAGCATCCAGTCCCATCACTTCATGGCAAATAGATGGGGAAACAATGGAAACAGTGACAGACTTTATTTTAGGGGGCTCCAAAATCATTGCTGAAGGTGACTGAATCCATGAAATTAAAGGACACTTGCTCCTTGGAAGAAAAGCTATGATCAACCTAGACAGCATATTAAAAAGCAGAGACATTACTTTGCCAACAAAGGTCCATCTAGTCAAAGACATGGTTTTTCCAGTAGTCATATAAGGATGTGAGAGTTGGGCTATAAAGAAAGCTGAGCACTGAAGAATTGATGCTTTTGAACTGTGGTGTTGGAGAAGACTCTTGAGACCCTTGGACAGCAAGTAGATCCAGCAGTTCATCCTAAAGGAAATCAGTCCTGAATATTCATTGGAAGGACTGATGCTGATGCTGAAGTTGAAACTCCAATAATTTGGTCACCTGATGCGAAGAGCTGACTCATTGGAAAATACCCTGATACTGGGAAAGATTAAAGGCAGGAGGAGAGGGGATGACAGAGGATGAGATGGTTGGATGGTATCAGCGACTTGATAATCTTGAGTTGAGTAAGCTCCGGGAGTTGGTGATGGTCAGGGATGCTTGGCATGCTTCAGTCTTTGAGGTCGCAAAGAGTTGGACACGACTGAGCGACTGAGCTGAACTGATGAATATAATTATAGATTTTATTTGTTATATATTTTATTTAAACATGATTTGATATATTTTATAATTTATATAAGTTGGAAAATTCATTATATAAATCAAATATCAAAATATAATCTTTATTAATATTACCTCTGATTATGTCAGAAGATTCTTTACATCTTCAGAGGTTTTAAGTTTATAGAAGTGTGTGGGCGTTTTCCCAGCTTCAACTTTTCGCTTGAATTCTTGACAGCATACCTGTCATTTGCTTTCCTGGGCATGACAGACTGAGTTTGTTTATTTTTGAGAAAATGTCTTCCATGCACCCAAGTCTCAATGCTCATAGATTGTGTGTCAGACAGCCTTCCAAATAACAATGGTGTTTTATGAAAAAATGCACTTGCTTTTGGTTCAGTGGCACAAGGAAACAAATTTTCATGCAAGTTTTCTGTGAGATAATAATTGTATTTAATTATATAATAGAAATGTTTTTTGTGTATTTCTCATATCATTGCACAGAAAATTTAAAAGATACCCATACTCAAAGGCTGCTGCTGCTGCTGCTAAGTCACTTCAGTCATGTCCAACTCTGTGCGACCTCATAGATGGCAGCCCACTAGGCTCCTCCATCCCTGAGATTCTCCAGGCAAGAACACTGGAGTGGGTTGCCATTGCCTTCTCCAATGCATGAAAGTGAAAAGTGTAAGTAAAGTCTCTCAGTAGTGTCTGACTCTTCGTGACCCCATGGACTGCAGCCTACCAGGCTCCTCCATCCGTGGGATTTTCCAGGCAAGAATACTCGAGCGGGTTGCCATTGCCTTCTCCAACTCAAGGGTTGAGATTTAATAAAATCAGTATATTCACTGTTTCCTCATGGACACTCTTAGTTGAGATTTGCATTTTTTTAACCACATGTGCATTGTATTGAAGAATGCTTAACTGCTCATAAAGGCTTGAATTAGTCCTCTGATTTATGTTAAGATACCACCACTTTTACCCACCTAAAGAGTAGGACCTTGACTGTGTGGATCACAATAAACTGTGGAAAATTCTGAAAGAGATGGGAATACTAGACCACCTAACCTGCCTCTTGAGAAATCTGTATGCAGGTCAGGAAGCAACAGTTAGAACTGGACATGGAACAACAGACTGGTTCCAAATAGGAAAAAGTGTATGTCAAGGCTGTATATTATCACCCTGCTTATTTAACCTATATGCAGAGTGCATCATGAGAAACGCTGGGCTGGAAGAAACACAAGCTGGAATCAAGAATGCCGGGAGAAATATCAATCATCTCAGATATGCAGATGACACCACCCTTATGGCAGAAAGTGAAGAGGAGCTAAAAAGCCTCTTGATGAAAGTGAAAGAGGAGAATGAAAAAGTTGGCTTAAAGCTCAACATTCAGAAAACGAAGATCATGGCATCTGGTCCCATCACTTCATGGCAAATAGACGGGGAAACAGTGGAAACAGTGTCAGACTTAATTTTTTGGGGCTCCAAAATCACTGCAGATGGTGACTGCAGCCATGGAATTAAAAGATGCTTACTCTTTGGAAGAAAAGTTATGACCAACCTAGATAGCATATTCAAAAGCAGGGGCATTACTTTGCCGACTAAGGTCCATCTAGTCCAGGCTATGGTTTTTCCAGTGGTCATGTATGGATGTGAGAGTTGGACTGTGAAGAAGGCTGAGCGCTGAAGAATTGATGCTTTTAAACTGTGGTGTTGGAGAAGACTCTTGAGAGTCCCTTGGACTGCAAGGAGATCCAACCAGTCCATTCTGAAGGAGATCAACCCTGGGATTTCCTTGGAGGGAATGAAGCTGAAACTCCAGTACTTTGGCCACCTCATGTGAAGAGTTGACTCATTAGAAAAGACTCTGATGCTGGGAGGGATTGAGGGCAGTAGGAGAAAGGGACGACCGAGGATGAGATGGCTGGTTGGCATCACGGACTCGATGGACATGTGTCTGAGTGAACTCCGGGAGACGGTGATGAACAGGGAGGCCTGGTGTGCTGCGATTCATGGTGTCGCAAAGAGTCGGACACGACTGAGCGACTGAACTGAACTGAACTGAAAGAGTAGGACTGAGCAACTACCACTTTTGTTTTTGCTTTTCCACCATCATTGTAATGTCAGCACATTGAAGTGATAAATAATTTCTTAGTATTGTCATTGAAACAATTTCGGTCTTTACTACCTCCTGAAATAGTATAAGGGATACCTGCTGCTGCTGCTGCTGCTGCTGCTGCTGCTGCTGCTGCTGCTGCGTCGCTTCAGTTGTGTCCTACTCTGTGTGACCCCATAGACGGCAGCCCACCAGGATCCCCCATCCCTGGGATACCTAAGATTCTCTAAATTATACTCTGAGAAATTGCTGCTTTAAAGCAGGAAAACAGAAAAAATGATTCAGCTGTCTAGCTGAATCATCTTTTTATTCTGAAAACTAGTGTTGAAATCTTTGAGAATAATTGGGACATAATAAGGCTAAAAGGCATGTGATTTGGATTTGTCATCCTGTCCAATAAGGAAATCAATTGTGTGCATTCCTGGAATTGGAAATGTCAACAGGAAATTAACCTGCTTCCTGAAGAGTCCAAACTCTTTCTAGAACATTTTCTTCATGAATCTTCTGCAGTAAGAATTGCTCTAAAAATAAATACAGACTCTGTTAACCTGTACAAAAGAAGGTAAATGGCTGCTTTTTCCTTTGGGAGTTTTCTGTACTTTTTTGATTTCTTATTTTGCAAATCTAAATGCAAATTTCTTAACCAGCATGAGAGATGTTAAGGTGCTGAATGAGCAATGATTAAAATTAAACAACAATGTTGTTTCACTATGAGAATAATGACCATAGATGCCAGAATACTCAACAAGTCTGGTTTATGACAGATTATGGCATATTCAAAGGTGTCTCAGAATGTATAATTTTGATTTTTGTTGTTTATTTTTATTTTTACTGATTTTTATTGGCATATAGTAGGGCTTCTCTAATAGATTAGTTGGTAAATACACCTGCAATTCAGTAGACCCCAATTTGATTCCTGGGTTGGAAAGATCCACTGGAGAAAGGGATAGGCTACCCTCTCCAGTATTCTTGGGCTTCCCTTGTGGTTCAGCTGGCAAAGAATCCACCTGAAAGGCAAGAGACCTGGGTCTCAGAGTGCATGATTTTGATTTTTTTGTTTGTTTTTATTTTTACTGATTTTTATTGGCAGATAGTTGCTTTACAGTGTTGCATTAGTTTCTACTGCACAATAAAACTAATTAAACTGTACAGTGAATCAGTCATGCATATACATAGATCCCCTCTTTCTTAAAATTTCATTCCCAATTACTTCACCACAGAGCACAAAGTTCCCTGAGCTATATAGCAGGTTCTCATTAGTTATCTATTTTATATATAATATCAATAGTGTATATATGTCAGTCCCAATCTCCCAATTCATCCCACCCCATCCCTCATTTCCTCCACCTTTGGTGTCCCTACATTTGTTGTCTGCCTCTATGTCTTTATTTCTGCTTTGTAAATAAGATCATCTATGCCAAATTTTCAGGTTTCACAAATGTGCATTAATATACAGTATGTGTTTTTCTCTTTCTGACTTCACTCTTTATGACAGTCTCTATGTCCATCCACATCTCTACAAATTACCCAATATCAATCATTTTTTTAAGCTACGTACTATTTCTTTTTATATGTTTGCCATGTCTTCATTATCAATTCCTCTCTCTGTTGATGAACATTTAGCCTGTTTCCATGTCCTATCTATTGTAAATAGTGCTGCAGTGAACATTGGGGTGCACGCATCTATTCAAATTATAGTTTTCTTGGGGTATATGCCCACTATTGGGATTGCTGAGTCATATGGTAGTTCTATTTTTGTTTTTATAAGAATTTCATTTTGTTATTCATAGTGGCTATATCAATTTACATTCCTACCAACAGTGCAAGAAAGTTCCATTTTGTCCACGCTCTCTCCAGCATATAATGTTTGTAGATTTTTTAATCATGGCCATTCTGACCAGTGTGAGGTGATGCCTCATTGTAGTTTTGATTTGTATTTCCAGAGTGCACAATTAATTATATGGTCACCTTATCTATAAAAGGTCCCTGAAATTATTTTACACATGCCCAAGGCTTTAGCCTTTTCTTTCTGTTACCTTCTGTAGGAAGTTAATTTCAGTAGAATATAAGCTAGGCCAATTGTGATAATCACAAATAATATCAGAAACATAATTTCTAAAATAAATGGCACATTAACATTTCTTTTAATGGTGAGTAGTTCTCTTAATAAATTAAGCCTGAAATAATTTTCAGTAGACAAAACCTGAAAAATCAATCAGAAATTTTAGAGAGGAGGGAGTGAGAAAGTTCTTAAATCATCAAAACACAGCAGAACATATTGGTCAGCAATTACTAAAGTAATACTTTGAGACAAACCACCCCAATTTGCAGCGGCTTACAAAAGCAAATATTTATTTCTCTTGCTCAGAGTTTCGTGAATCAGCAGAACTACCTTTCTTTTAATCTGCAGATCTATCAGACTCATTTACAAGGTAAAGTTTGGATCAGACAGTTCCACATCTTTCTCACTCTTTTTTGACCTAAAGGATAGCTGGGGCATGTTCTTATGAATTATAGCAGGAGACTGAGAACCAAGTCAAGCAAGTGCAGTTTAGTTTTTCAACAAATGTACTAAACTTCACTGGCCAATCATGTCCTATGGGAAAGTCTTACCACACTGGGGCAGGAAAATTATACACCCTCCGCAGTGGGATGGCACTGAAAAATTACACAGCAAAGTCTGTGGATATATAATTTACTAAAGAAAAGTGAATAATCTAGAATTCTTCCTTTAACTCAAAGTAATTGAGGAGAATTGAGGAGTATAATTATTTAGCTGACTCATAAGAATGAAAGGTTTGCAAGCATGAAAAAGACATGGTGCCAAGGGCTGAGGAAAAGCATCCCAAGTCCCTTGTTCTAGGTTGAATTTTGTTTCTCTAAAAGGCATGCTGCGATTCATGGGGTCACAAAGAGTCGGACACGACTGAGCGACTGAACTGAACTGAACTGAAAAGGTTTGTTGAAGTCTTAGTCTCTGGAACCTGGGAATGTGATCTTATTTGGAAATAGCATCTTTGCAGATGTAGTTAAGCTAAGGTCATTAGGGTGGGTCCTAATCTATTATGACTTGTGTCCCTACAAAAAGTAGAAAATGCCAAATGGAGACAGAGAAAAAGTGGAGGTAAGGCCACATGATGACAGAGGTAGACATTGAAGTGCTGCTGGGGCAAGCCAAGAAATAAAAAGATTTTTGCAAAGCACCAGAATCTAGAATAGATAAGACAGGATTCTCTGCTATAGGTTTAGGAGGGAGCCTGGCCTTAACAACACCTTGATTTTGAGCTTTGATCCTCCAGAAGTGTGAGACAATACATTTCTTTTGTTTCAAACCACACCATTTGTGGTAGTATGTTATGGCTTTCCTAGGAAAATAATATATCCTATAAAACCCAGCCACCCTGACATGGCCTGATGAGGAGATACATATACTGTGTAGGCCTGGAGTTAGTGTCCAGGTGCTATTCAGGTAAAATAAAGAAACTGCAATTCTGGACCCCAAAGAACTGGGAGTGAGTCAAAGATAAACAATGAGTTAAGATGCCTGGCATGGAAATGCCTCTACTTGAAATGGTAGGGCTGCCTTAAACCAGAAATGTATCTTTAACCTTGAAGCAACAGGATATAATTGCTAACCAAGGTGTCTAGAATTTGTGGCAGAGTAGCAAGAGTGATGAATAGCATTGGTGTCTGTGATATAGCAACCTTTCACCAAATTCCAGTGGAATTTAGTGACAGTAATTGTTAAAAGCATTACCTGACGCAGAAATTAAAACTTTCTAAGTCCTGTCTTCCCCTTTCATCTCACCAGTTGCCAAGTGGCAAAAGGTACCGTGGACAGCTGGCATTTCTTCAGATAGATCTTTTCAGAGAGTTGGTTTTTGGGCAAATCATTTCTCTACACACTCTTGCTTATATTTATTTTGATAATGGATACAGGGGATACATTTTTACATTTATATTTTTCTTACTAATTTGCTTTAAGACTTATTAGGAATCTGATCTTTAATTTTTCAATTTATAGTTAATTCTATAACTTTATGCAAGTTTGTGAATGGTAGGCCAGTGATAATATTACTTACAATTTTTTCCCCTCAGATAATATGATTCATAAATTTGGTTTTCTAGGAGACCTATTTAAGAAATGATATCCTAAATCAAGGCAGGAAACAGTGAGAAAAATGTAGCAAGAAGGATAATACAGTATTCTAATGATGTCATTTAAAGCACTACTTTTGTGCTGTCTTTGTTGTGTTCTCAGTTTACATTGATAATAGCCAAGATCATAAGAGCTTTCATGACATTCATCAATCTGCTATCAGTATTTTACTGTGGTTAGAAAGTATTTATGGATCAAATTACATCAGTTCCTTATTGATCCAACTTTGAAAAAAGTGCTTCAAAGTTTAGAGTTTAAAAACTACCATGAGATTAGGCTGAGTGAAAAATGGTCTTTGAAAGTATAAGATTCAAATGCAATGTATAAAAATGAAGTCCTTCTTTCATCTATATTTTAGCAATTTTTTCAGATATTACTATTCTTCTTCAAGTTTTGTGATAAACGCCAGTCTGGCAAACATGAGGACACTGCCCTTGCATTCAAGGAAACACATGTTCATTTAAAGCAGATTTTTATAAACACATTGATAAGCTTTTAGAAAAAAAAAAAAAAACTGTATCCAGATGCCGTTGCTATAGTAAGTATGAAAGTGTCTTTCTGTATTAAAAAGATGGCTTTTCTAGTCTAAACTAGTGGTTGTTTGAAAAATAATTTGATCTTTTTCTTAACTACTGCCAGAAAGTTAAGCTTGATATCAACTATGGAAAAAGAAAATTGCTGCATTTGGAAGGTATCAAACAATCTTAAATGCAGAATGCTATCAAAACTATCTACCAGGTCAATTTGCTAAGTTAAGTGTTGATGCGTTTTGCAGCTGATGCACTCTGGCAGGACTATTCAAGGAGCATAACTATTCAAAATCATACATTTGATAGAAAAATTCCAAGTAGACAATTGACAATATCTGTTCTAAAAACATTCATGGCTAAAATCTTATCTACCATGCTCTGTGGTGCAGAACTCTGGAAATCAATTATGTATGTGGGTGCTTGGAGAGAGCTAAGTATTTTCCCATCTTTAGAAAAAAAAAAAAATTACCCTGCCAGGAGGCATTCTTTTATAGGTAGGGTGGTTCCTCTCTTGAGC
This sequence comes from Ovis aries, assembly GCF_016772045.2. NCBI lineage: Eukaryota > Metazoa > Chordata > Mammalia > Artiodactyla > Bovidae > Ovis > Ovis aries. Next base: position 78,902,991 of record NC_056059.1, read on the forward strand.
AAGAATATAAGCTATACTTATCAAGTTGCTTAAAAAATGTTTGCCTTGACCTAGTATGCCACCTGATATGAAGAGCTGACTCATTGGAAAAGACCCTGATGCTGGGAAAGATTGAAGGCAGGAGACGGGAACAAGAGAGGATGAGATAGATGAATGGCATCACCAACTCAGTGGAATAAGTTTGAGTAAACTCTGGGAAATGGTGAAAGACAGGAAGTCTGGCCTGCTGCAGCCCATGGGGTTGCAAAGAGTTGGACATGACTGAGCGACCGAATAACAAAGTGTGTGTGTTACATAGTTCTGTTTACAATTGGGTGCAAATAACATGTGCATTGTAGAAATTTGCAAGATAGTTTAATTTGAAGTATCATTCATCTTCTCTCAAAACATGACTAACATTGTAACTAATATTCATAAGAGGTATGTATGACATTGAAATATGGTTGTGAGACAGTTTGTTAAAAAAATAATATTTGATGATCACAGGTGTGTAACTCAAACAAATGAAGCCATGTATAGAAAGAAAGAAGAAAGCCATGAAATATCTTTAATATGTCTAAATATAGACATAACTCATATTCAGATTACATTATATGAAATGCTAGGCTGGATGACTCACAAGTTGGAATAAGGATTGCTGGGGTAAATATTAATACCCTCAGATATACAGATACCACTTTAATGGCAGAAAGTAAGATGAACTAAAGAGCCTCTTGATGAAGGTCAAAGAAGAGAGTGAAAAAGCTGGCTTTAAACTCAATATTCAAAGAACAAAATCATGGCATCTTGTCCTATCACTTTTTGGCAAATAGACGGGGAACAGTGAAAGCAGTCTAAGATTTCATTTTCTTGGGCTCCACAATCAATGCAGATTGTGACTGCAGCCACAAAATTAAAAGACACTTACTCCTTGGAAGAAAAACTATGAGAAACCTAGACAGTGTATTGAAAAACAGAGACATCACTTTGCCAAAAAAGGTACGTATGGTGAAAGCTGTGGTTTTTCCAGTAGTCATGTATGGATATGAGAGCTGAACTGTAAAGAAGGCTGAATGCTGAAGAATTGATGCTTTTGAACTGTGTTGCTGGAGAAGACTCTTGAAAGTCACTTGGACAGCAAGGAGATCAAAGCAGTCAGTCTTAGGGGCAATCAACCCTGAATATACATTGAAAGAACTAGTGCTGAAGCTGAAGCTGAAGCATCATTGGCCACCTGATGCATAGAGTTGACTCATTGAAAAAGACCCTGATGCTGGGAAAGATTGAGGATGGGAGGAGAAGGGGACAGCAAAGGAAGAGATTGTTGGATGGCATAATTAACTCAATGGACATGAGTCTGAGTGAACTCAGGGAGATAGTGAAAGACAGGGAAGCCTGGCATGCTACAGTTCATGGGGTCACAAAGAGTCAGACATGACTTAGCAACTGAACAACAACAAAAATGTGTAAAATTAAATATTTTTATAGCAATATGCAACATCAATGCAAATGAAATGCAAACTTATGACAAATAAAGCCAATATGGGTAGTATAACAAGAATTTCTTCTGATTTATGAGAAATAAATATAAGCTTCAAGAGTTGGCAATGAACAGAGAAGCCTGGTGTACTGTAGTCCATGGGGTCGCAAAAAGTTGGACACAGCTCAGCGACTGAACTGAACTTAAACATAAAAGAAAAATAAGAAGCTAATAAATATATAATTTAAAATAAATAGAGTGACTTTACCAATAAAATATATAAAAACATGCTCAATCTCAATAAATGTCAAGTAAACAGCAATTAAAATAGTACTGTAATATAGTTTTCAACAATACAGTTAGTGTTTAGAAATGACATTAGCAGCTATTGGCTGATGATTCTGTGACAGAGATAAGTAGCTCTGTTGGGAATATAAATTGTTAAAATCTTTCTGGAAAGCAGTTTGCTAGGAATAGTGTTCTAGCTCTGGTGGCAAGATTTTGTCACTATACTCTGCCTTCCTTTTGCAAAGGAAAATGACTTTATACAGATATTTATTTGTTGCATAGTCTCTGAAACTTTTAGGATCTTCCCCAAATTTCAATGGCCTATACTGTAAATATCTTAAAAAATATTAAATACACAAGCATTATTACCCAGAAATTCTAGGATGTTAATATCCAAAAAGCTCCACCATTTGTATATATGTATAGGTATAGTTGTTTACAAATTCACATTCTCACACACATATGTATAAGAATATTTACTGCAAATTGTTCATCAAAGCAAAAATGAGAAAATGAGAAAAATGTGTTTCATGTGATAACTATTGAGTAATTGTATAAACATATTTATGTGTGTGTAAACATGTATATATACCTATATGTTCGTGAGTGTCTTTATAAGTAACACCTATAAGAATGTCAAGAGCAAATTTTAAAGTACTGAAGCTCTTTAATTTATATGTATATATAGATTGATTTTGCTAATAGCTCTATATAAATATCTGCTTCCCAGGTGGCTCTGGTGGTAAAGAACCCGTCTCCCAGTGCAGGAAATGTAAAGAGACATGGGTTTGGTCCCTGTGTTGGGAAGATCTCCTGGAGGAGCGCATGGCAACCCACTGAACTATTTTTGCCTGGAGAACCCCTTGGACAGAAGAGGCTGGTGGGCTACAGTCCATTGGGTCATGAAGAATTGGACACAACTGAAGTGACTTAGCATGTTCACACATACACACACACATATTTACAAATTTAGTACTTATGTATATAATAGAGATTATATAAATAAGTTGTACTTTATGTGTATGTTACCAATATTTTCATTTTAATCTCATCTCTTGGATATACTTCTGCTTATTACATATTATTTTTTTAAACTACGTGTATAATATAATTTGACATATATGGATCTGGTGCTGATGACTGATTTGTCTCTTAGTAGTATTGTTTTTCCTTGCATTTTAATGTATCTCATGTATTTTTCTTGAGAAATGGACATCATTTGTTAGAAAGAAGTATAGTACATAGATATTGCATCTGGCAATGTTTTCCTTTTGCTACATTTCTAGTCCAGAGTATGTGATCATCTAATTTGGAATTGAGTTAGGTTTGAGGTTTTTTTGCTTTTCTAGTTATCCTCTCTCATTACAACACTGGCTTCAGCTACCTCTGGTGGTACCTTGTGTTCAGTGTGGGAGATGGTTTGCTTGGAGAATATTTTGTTTCCTGATGATTGCTGTCCTTTCTGCTCTAAGTTTTCTCATTGTACTAGTCTTCAGATACTTTTTCTACTGTTCTCATGAAGCTTCTGTGTCAGATAATCTCTGTATTTTACAGACATAGATGTGTACCCTACTGATTCTGATTCTGGGCATACTTCTGGACCTAGTATGTATTTCTTCTTTTCCTCTAGATTTTGGATCTTTTTCTTCTTCCCCTCACAGGTGCAGTGAAATTTTATTTACGCACTATGGTAGTGGTGTTAGTTGCCCTTCCTTCCATATGACACCACCTTTATGTCTGAAAGTGAATAGGAACTAAAGAGCCCCTTGGTGAAGGTGAAAGAGGAGAGTGAAAAAGTTGGCTTAAAACTCAGCATTCAGAAATCTAAGATCTTGGCATCTGGTCCCATGACTTCACGGCAAGTCAATGGGGAAACAATGGAAACAGTAACAGACTATATTTTCTTGGGCTCCAAAATCACTGTGGACGGTGACTTGCAGCCATGAAATTAGAAGACGCTTTAACGACAAACTATATGTTAAAGTGTTTGTTTTGTAGAGAAGACAGGGGATAAATGCCCAGATCAGCTTCCTATTGTTTTTGTGAGTCCGCTGTCATATTGTAAACGTCACACTGTTTCTGTGCATGCCTCTTGTTCACATTTTTACTAATAATTATTGAACAAGAAGAAAAATCAACAATCTGATACTATTTATGATGAAAAAAGTAGACATGTTAATCACTGGCTTGTGCTCTACTGCCAATGAAGTAATTTATGCCCTGTCATTTCTATAAATCCACCTTATAATTTCTAACTTATTTTGGGACTTCCTTTTTAATAAGAATGCCACAGCATGAACTGATGCATGATTGTCTCTTGAAATTATATATTAACTGTGATTATTATTATTATTAGTCATTATGACTTCATTATACAACTGCAGGGCCTAGTAGATCCTGTTATAGATGTGGTATAATGATAACTATGTTATTTTTAATATGGTACTGTAAGAGTCACCTCATGTCTATAGCACTGACTAAATGTTAGGTGGCAGTTTTTGGCTTACAATATTTATTATGCTTCTATGAGCTTAACTTTTTGCTTGATGGAAAAGAGTCACTAAGTCTGACTCAGACAATCCTCTCTTTTTCATGTCTTAAATGTGAAAATGGATTTAATCTAATTCCCATCCATCTGATAAAGATCTATATCCAAAGTTACTGAAAACACTGGTAAATTATTGTATTATTTCTATCACATCTTGAAGAAAACAAGAAAAGAAAACAAAACAATGATTTGTAATACTGCAAAATTTGAGGTTGAGAAACATTTGTCAGCAGCACAGAATATGAACTGAAGTATTATCCCTTTTTTAGGGACTAAGTGTGGTCAGGAGCTGGTTTAATGATGAGATGAGATGGTACTAGAACCAAAAGATAGAACTGAGTCAAAATGGAAACTAAGGGCATATTGTTTCCTTCTATGAAAAATAATAAATGTCCTTTGTCTTAATTTCCCATTGTCTCTTCCCATCTATAGATATTCTCCTTTCAGGGCCTGATGGACCTCTGATCTTACTTTTCTGTTTTACTATATTGGTATTCACTTAAAATGCTTTGCTCTAAATTCTATTTTCTCTCTTTTCATCACTTAACATGTCATCTTTCTTCCCATAATTCTATGACAATAATGAATATTATAGTATTATAAGTAGAAATTATCTAATAGTTTATTAACAAATTGGAGAATTCTAAGTTCTTTCAAATATGATTCCTTTCTTCGCTCATAAATATAATGGTTTCTTATTTGTATTATGTCATTGAAGATACTGCAAATATAATGAGAAAAGACCTCTTCTCTCTACAGCTTATCTTGAACCAGTGAAGAATGGCTTCTAGAATGGCACCTTTTAGAACTTTATGATCAGTCTCTGCAATTTCAACCTAAAGGTAGGGTCTATTTGTTGTGTTGTTCACTTGCCAAGTTGTGTCCAATTCTTTGTGACCCCATGGACTGCAGCATTCCAGGCTTCCCCGTCCTTCACTGTCTCCTAGAGTTTGCTCAAGTTTATGTCCATTGAATTGGTGATGTTATCCAACCATCTCATCCTCGGTCACCTCCTTCTTCCCCTGCACTTAATTTTTCCCAGCATCAGGATCTTGCTTAAATTTATTCTCTAAGGCTAAGTTACCTTGGTTTGGGGCTATGGGATGTTTGTCTTTGGGAAAATCTCAGTGTAAAGAATCATCCTGTAGTGCAGGAGACCAGGGTTCAATCCCTGGGTTGGAAAGATCCCCTGGACAAGGGAATGGCTATCCACTCCAGTATACTCGCCTGGGAAATCCCATGGACAGAGAAGCCTGATGGGCTACAGTCCATGGGGTCACAAAGAGTCAGACATCTCTTATTGAAAAAAATAAGAACTAATAAAAGTACATTTGAATGTAGAGTTTCTTTTCATTTATTAATTTTTACTGTAGTTGCTTTTCAATGTTTCATTAGTATCTGCTGTACATCAGAAACTTATACATATATCCTCTCTTTTGTAGATTTCCTTCCTATTTAGGTTGTCATAGACTATTGAGTACAGTTCCCTGTGCTATACAGTAGGTTCTCATTAGTTATCTTTTTCATACATAATAGTGTATATATGCCAATGCCACTCTCCCAATTCATTCTGCCCTCTCTTTCCACCTTGATAACTGTAAACTTGTTTTCTAAAATGTAGAGTTTCATGTGACAGCCTCAATGAAAGTGAATGTCTCTCAGTCATGTCCAACTGTTACAGTCCATGGGATTCTCCAGACCAGAATACTGGAGTGGGTAGCCATCCCCTTCTCCAGGGGATCTTCCCAGCTAGGGATTGAACCCAGGTCTGCTGCATTGCAGGTGGATTCTTTACCAGCTGTGTCACCAAGACAGCCTCAATAGTTAGACTCTATCCAGGTTAACTATTTTATTCCCTAGTGCAATGGAGAAGGCAATGGCACCCCACTCCAGTACTCTTGCCTGGAAAATCCCATGGACGGAGGAGCCTGGAAGGCTGCAGTCCATGGGGTCGCTGAGGGTCAGGCACGACTGAGCGACTTCACTTTCACTTTTCACTTTCCTGCATTGGAGAAGGAAATGGCAACCCATGCCAATGCTCTTGCCTGGAGAATCCCAGGGATGGGAGAGCCTGGTGGGCTGCCGTCTATGGGGTCGCACAGAGTCGGACACGATGGAAGTGACTTAACAGCAGCAGCAGCAGTGCCACTTTCTCTAGCGCCATAAATGAAGCTCAATATTTTTCAAATTCTTTCAGTTCAGTTCAGTCGCTCAGTCATGTCCGACTCTTTGCGACCCCATAAATCGCAGCACGCCAGGCCTCCCTGTCCATCTCCAACTCCTGGAGTTCACTCAAACTCACATCCATTGAGTCAGTGATGCCATCCAGCCATCTCATTCTCGGTCGTCACCTTCTGTTCCTGCCCCCAATCCCTCCCAGCATCAGAGTCTTTTCCAATGAGTCAACTCTTCAAATGAGGTGGCCAAAGTACTGGAGTTTCTGCTTTAGCATCATTCCTTCCAAAGAACACCCAGGGCTGATCTCCTTCAGAATGGACTGGTTGGATCTCCTTGCAGTCCAAGGGACTCTCAAGAGTCTTCTTCAACACCACAGTTCAAAAGCAAAAATTCTTCGGCACTCTGCCTTCTTCACAGTCCAACTCTCACATCCATACATGACCACAGGAAAAACCATAGCCTTGACTAGATGGACCTTAGTCAGCAAAGTAATGTCTCTGCTTTTGAATATGCTCTCTAGGTTGGTCATAACTTTTCTTCCAAGAAGTAAGCGTCTTTTAATTTCATGGCTGCAGTCACCATCTGCAGTGATTTTGGAGCCCCCCAAAATAAAGTCTGACACTGTTTCCACTGTTTCCCCATCTATTTCCCATGAAGTGATGGGACCAGATGCCATGATCTTCGTTTTCTGAAATGTTGAGCTTTAAGCCAACTTTTTCACTCTCCTGATTCACTTTCATCAAGAGGCTTTTAGTTCCTCTTCACTTTCTGCCATAAGGGTGGTGTCATCTGCATATCTGAGGTGATTGATATTTCTCCTGCAATCTTGATTCCAGCTTGTGTTTCTTCCAGTCCAGCGTTTCTCATGATGTACTCTGCATAGAAGTTAAATAAGCAGGGTGACAATAAACAGCCTTGACGTACTCCTTTTCCTATCTGGAACCAATCTGTTGTTTCTTGTCCAGTTCTAACTGTTGCTTCCTGACCTGCATACAGATTTCTCAAGAGGCAGGTCAGGTGGTCTGGTATTCCCATCACTTTGAAAATTTTCCACAGTTTTTTGGGATCTAGATTCCTTGGAGAAGGAAATGGCAATCCACTCCAGTACTATTGCCTGGAAAATCCCATGCACAGAGGAGCCTGGTAGGCTACAGTCAATGGGGTCCCAAAGAGTTGGACACAACTGAATGACTTCATGTTCAAACAGTCAAAGGCTTTGGCATAGTCAATAAAGCAGAAATAGATGTTTTCTGGCACTCTCTTGCTTTTTTGATGATCCAGTGGATGTTGGCAATTTGATCTCTGGTTCCTCTGCCTTTTCTAAAACCAGCTTGAACATTTGAGTGTGATTGTATATAAGAAAATTGTTCTTTTATAGCCACTGAGTGATATTGTAAACAATGAAAAATATTACTGTACTATTATAATATTATAGGACTGGCATGTGGTTTATTAATCAAATGGTACCTAAACATATTTTAAAACTAGAGTACATACATGTGTGAGAGAAATGTTTCCATTCTAGAGACAATGGTTGGTGTACATAAAGATGTGTAAAACTCCCTTAAGTAGTGCTAAAACCTTTCAGAAATCTGTAGTACAGAGACTGCTGTAGTACAGAGCTAGGAGGTATTTTTAAATAGATAATTCTATTCCATGTTTTCCCTTCTGCACAATAGATAAACTTGTATCCACCGTAAAAATTTCACAAAACATTGTAAAGATTACCTGAAATAATGCATTTACAATAACAGAAAACATGAAACATTCCACAAAAAGGTAAGCAAACTTCTTTATACTCTTTGAATTCATTTTATAAACTATCTTGTGTAGAATTGTTTGCACTGTTTGATGTTGATGAGGAAAAAATCCATTCTGGAATAGCTAGTTTGAAGGTGGAATGTTGTTATTTTAGAGATATTGAGAAGCAGTAAGGGTCTGTTCAATATCTTGTTTTCTACTACTGAAACTGAGCCAAATGCAAAGATCCTTCTGGAAGTCAATGGGAGTTCTGAACACAAGCCAGAGCAAGATGAGAAAAATAAAGCAAAATGAGGAACTGGCCTGAAGTCAACTGTTAAAAAAAATGAAAGTAAAACTTTCTGATATGTTCCCCTAATGGTAGATAATTATATATTATATTTTAGATGGTTTTCAAAGTGCCTTATTCATTCACTAGTCAGTGCACCTTATGATCTTTGAATAAGATCAGAGTATTGAAAGACTTGTCTTTTAAGTTCAATTAACTTTAGTGTGGGAACACAGGTACCATTGAGAGAGTTAATCTATTGCCTTTCATGGAATTTATATGGGAGGGAAGAGGAGTATTAATAGAAGGAATGCATGAGCCAATTTTCAATTTTCTTTTATTATTCTAAAATATTTTATCTGATAGACACTAGGGAAAAAATTATCTTTCTTATGGTCAAACATTTTCTTTTTCAAACATATTTTTGCTTTTGAAATCTTGAACTCCTCATACAAGATTACAAGAAAAGAACCTGAAATATACAGCACCAAACCTTAATTTCTACAGCATTTTTGGAGTTTGATATTATTGTAAGGCAGAAATAATATAGGGAAGAAGATTAATTTCAACTTTCAACTTTATTAGTATTATAGAACTATTTACAAACATTTCACCCTGTAAAGCATCTGCCTACAATGTGGGAGACCCAGGTTCGATCCCTGGGTTTGGAAGATCCTCTGGAGAAGGAAACGGCAACCCACTCCAGTACTCTTGCCTGGAGCATGGTAGGCTACAGTCCATGGGGTTGCAAAGAGTCGGACAAGACTGAGCGACTTCACTTCACTTCACTTCATACCTACTTTTCCGGAAGCATCATATACAAAATTAAGTTTTCAATTCCCCTTTTAAAATTGTTCCTCAGTTTGAGTCATTTTGTCATTATCCATGAGTTGCAGAAATGAAAACACTGAATTTACCTTATCTGTGGAGTCTAAGAGCATGCAAGTAATCAGATACTCTTCCTGGCGAGAGTTCAGGCATGGTACAAGGAGCTGAAAAGCATGGCACACTGTAGGAGAAAAAAACTCTAGATAAAAATAATCTATTCACATGGAAAATTAAATAAGTATAAAACTTTTAAAACAAGAACAGAAAAGAACAAGAAATAATCATGAAAGCTATTTCTTAAAAACTATGTAAGATAGAAGATATTTCTCTTCATTTCATAATACATGGGAGATATAGATCATGTATTGGAAAGAGAATTCCAGAGGTAGGATTGCTTATAAAACAGTGCAAATAACCCAATCTTGATCATTTAAAGCAATTTTCAGTAATATAGATATAAAATTTAAATGCCTTATTCACTTAGTCAACTGAAATATAGTGAAAAAGATAATTCTCATTTTTCATTGATATTTTCTTATAAAATTAATGTATACTAGCAGCAGCAGTAGCAATACTGAAAATTTGAAAAAATGGATGAGTTAAAAAAGGAAGTAATATTTGCCTATAGGTACTGTAACTAGAAAGGAATATGGATAACATTTTAGCATACTTCCTCCTTGTATTTCTAAGCATATGTATTGTATATACTCTTTCCCTCTTATTCTTTGCATTTAAAACATTTTGACTCGTTTCAATAAAATTACCCAATTATCTTAAGATTCTCTGGTACATTTGTATTACTAGCAGATGTCTATAAACTAAAAGCACTTATTTATAATTTAGAAAAGTTCATTTAGATGCCGATTTTATTTTATATTAACAACAACCCCTTAAAATGGGTAGGCAAAAGTTTTCTCTACATCTTTTAAAACTAATACCTAGGGAATCTGACTACTATGATGGTTGGATCTAGGTCTCCTAAATCTTAATTGTATGCTTTTCCTTCATTAAGAGATCATGTACCATACCTCACTGGTACTTTAATTATTAAAAAGCTCTCTGGAAGGAATCCAGATGGAACATATATTATATCCCCCCAAAATGTCAGAAGTTCAAATATGGGTTCATACTTTTGAATGAAACAACATAGTGAGAAAGAAAAGGATTTTGGCTCAACATATAATCATTTACGTCCAAAGTCTATAAATCCTGAGTGTATTTTGATCTGTTTTAAAAACACAGATCAAATACTAATAAAATGTTTTGAACAACAGCAGCCAAAAACGTTATTGACAGTTTTTCACTGTTGATATGTTTCCAAGCAATTTACTCTCCTTGGCAGAACACAGGAGACAGTTCTACTCTTCAGTGACTAGCTAATGTTTTAAACATATTGTACATCACAACCTTTTCCTTAACCCAAATTAAAATGGAAATAACTACAATTTGAAAAAAGGACAGAGTGTGGAAGAGCTAATTAAACTTTGGACAGAAAGCCCATAAAACTGTTGTTTAGAAGAGAATAAGCAGGTTATCCACATTTAGCACATATTTTCATATTAAAAAAAACTCTTTAAGAAAACATACCATCTGTTATGTTACCACTGATGCAAAAGATATGAACTTCAAGTGCTGAAAATAGCTGGGACTTATGCAAAATTTTTTGTTTTATTTTATAGTAATCAGTTGATAATATAATTGCAGTGTGCTAAAATGATCTGTAATCCTTATTTTTTAAAAAAATATTAGCAATTTGATTAAGACAGTTAAGAAATTAAATTTATTACTGCTTTGTTCCTATCAATAATAGTATGTCTTGCTTATAGTAGATCATAGAAAATACAAGAGTTTTAGTGTGCAGTTGCATTAAGAAATTAGAATTATTGAAAAATAAAGAGAACAACTAGTGTCTGGATAGTGATGGAAAGTATACACTATTCAGTGTTTGGTAAATTAGGGTTAGGGTTTCACAATTTATGTCTTTTTCAGAAAGATATTCTGATAGCTAGTACATGTCTGACTCAATAAATATTTGCTGGTTGAATGAATGACTGCATATACTGATGTATCAGTTCTGAGACAGCAAAAGAGACACAGATGTATAGAACAGTCTTTTGGACTCTGTGGGAGAGGGAAAGAGTGGGATGATTTGGGAGAATGGCAATGAAACATGTACAATAACATATATGAAACAAATCACCAGTCCAGGTTTGATGCATGATACTTTCCAAGAATTTCTAAGCATCTGAATTAACAGTGTTTGCTACTCCTTTTGATCTTCATCAGACTTTTCTTTTCTTTTTTTTCTATTTTTTCTTAATATTCAGGGAAGACGCATTGTGTTAGGGAATAAACTAAATCAACCTTGAGAAAATTATTTTGCTAAGAAAGGGAAGTTGGAATAAAAAAGGGGGTGAACTAATAAATGTGGTTCAGTAGGGAAATGGCTACTGTGAAAATATGTGGAGACAAATTGATAAACTAATCCATTGCCCGTGTTTATATCATTCTGTCTCAAAATTAGTGCAGTCTTCCAAAATTTATCTCTGTGCTAAGCCGCTGGCACAACACAGAATATGATTGTTTCTTAAAAAAGTCTAAAAACTACCCTATCATTTTAATAGTAGGGATCTGTGTGCTTAAATAAAATTCATGAACGCTGAAGAGTTCCTTCAAGATTCTTTTAAAATGTGGATACAGTAAGTAGTATTGAGAGAAAAAAAAATATATTGCTCATTCCATGCATCCAGTTCACTCTGACTTCTTGTGGTGGTGCTACTACTGTTCTAAGCAGGCAGACAACAAAGTCTGGGCATGAATGATCAAGTTAGAATTCAACCAGGCTGTCTATGCTATACTTTAAGAGAGTATTCCTTAAAGAAATCCATATATCCTTAAAGATATATGGATGTCATTTATTATCTTTTTTCTTTTAACCTTGTCAACTTGATTAGCTTTCCAGTAATAATATTTCCAAGAATGTTTCTTTATGGAGCAGTTTCTGGAATTGGAGCTTATCACACTGAGGACTGGAAAGAGTAGGCTGCAACATGCAGATCTACATATCTAGTGTAAATGCAATATATTGTATTCAAACTTGGCACCGAGTAGATAGTTCTGTTTCTCTGTCTCACATGGATGTAGGTGTTATTCATATTCTTCAGGGCTTCTCTAACTACTGTGTAATGTGTCATAATTACTTTGGTAAAATTGCAAGTAGTTCTTAGCCACGACTTTGAGATAACCCAAGAGAGATCAATTGCCACATTTATACTGTAAAACTCTAAAAGGCAATTAAATTATTTAACATTAAAAATGTGAGAGGCAGGAGAAGACTGAGGAGCTGATTGGACAGGAGACGATGAGTAATGTTGATTTAACTATAGAGTCCTGAACTTGGAATACTTCTAAGAAGCACTGCTTTTATTTCACATGCTGTGCATTTTGATATTTACATAAATTTGGGATTAATAAATGGGAGACAGTGTTTTCCAGGAAAACAATTTGCCTGTTTTTTTTGTGTGTGTGTGTGAATGAGATCAGCTATATGAAGGAATTGATACAGCATCTGGTCAGGAGTAAGAGATGAATAAACATGTAATAATAGCCATCATTATTGAAAGGGAAGGGAATGATTAGAGAATCTTTTGGAGGACATTTGATGCAGAACAGCTTGGGTATCCCATATGAAGATCAGAGCTCCTTGTGGTTATATTTCTTCGGTGTGAATGATGTATATAAAGTAAAAACAGTAACCAATTAAAAAATGTATCATCAATTATTTTCTATTTCTACCCAAGACACTTTCATCAAGACGCACATCTCTATACTTAATGTGAATATATCTGTATATATCAACCCTTTAGTGGTTACAGAATTTTCACAAGTAACCTAATTAATTTTAAAGGACATATCATTTTGACTCACACTCATACTTGAATTTATGAGAGTATTATAGCCAGAGAAATAAATGATATTTTAGCACTTGTGTCATTGTCTTTTGCTGAGAGAGAGAGAGAACAGAAATGATAACTATTATTTCATTGTAATTCAGTAATTTGAGTAAGTAGAAGTCTGCAGCCTTATATGGCTCTGCTCAATTGTTTTAGGCCCTAGGGTGATATCCATCCTCGAAAGAATTTATATCAGTTGAGGGAGATGAAAGGGTCAACATATTATTAACAAATATTGTAAAATATCAATTCAGTTTGTCTCTAGGTAATCTAAGAAGTGAATTTGCTCTTTTCATCTTAATATTTTATTTAAGAACATTTGAGGTGCCTTAGTCAAAAGGCTCATTTCTCTAGTAATCAAAACGAATGACTGGGCACATGTGAATTTGGGAAATAATAAGTGTTTCCTGTGTGTGAAACACTGTTAAGTAAGGTCATTTCTTTTCAGAGTCAGTTGAGAAAATCAATAAAAATGTATTTGCTTTTGTTATAAAGCAAAACATTTAAGATGCTGTAATAAAGATTAATTTGCTTTCTGTGTAGGCGGAAGATGATTTCTTATTTTAGTGGTGCATTGGATTATACTTCCTAGAATAGGTGAGGTTTTAGGCCTTCAGTGAAGAATAGGGGTTCAACTCCACAACAGGAGATTGGGTAGGAGAAAGGGGGGCTGTTGTAGACAGAGAACAGCAGGAATAAATGAACAGAGGTGAGAGAGTATAGAGAGAACTAAACATTATAGACTGTAATGCAACTTTACACCCATGAAAGTGGCTAAAATTAAAAGAAGACAGAGTAACAAATGCTGGTGAGCATGTGAAGAAATTGGAACCCCCCAAAACCTGCTAGTGTGATTGTTAAATGGTGCAGCCATATTAGAAAACAGTTTGGCATGCTTCAAAATGTTAAACATGGAGGTACTATTTCCTCCAATCCTAGTCCTGGGTACATACTGCAATGAATATGAAAACAAATGTAGTTCAGTTCAGTAGCTCAGGTGTGTCCAACTCTTTGTGACCCCGTGGACTGCAGCACAACAGGCTTCCCTGCCCATCACCAACTCCTGGAGCTTACTCAAACTCATGTCCAAAGAGTTGGCGACGTCATCCAACCATCTCATCCTCTGTTGTCCCCTTCTCCTCCTGCCTTCAATCTTTCCCAGAATCAGGGTCTTATCCAGTAAGTCAGTTCTACACATCAGGCGGCCAAAGTATTGGAGTTTCAGCTTTAGCATCAGTTCTTCCAATGAATATTCAGGACTGATTTCCTTTAGGATTCACTGGTTGGATCTCCTTCCAGTCCAAGGGACTCTCAAGAGTCTTCTCCAACACCACAGTTCAAAAGCATCAATTCTTTTGTGTTCAGCTTTCTTTATAGCCCAACTCTCACATCCATACATGACTACTGGAAAAACCATAACTTTGACAAGACATAACTTTTTTGGCAAAGTAATGTCTCTGCTTTTTAATATTCTGTCTCATTTGGTCATAGCTTTTCTTCCAAGGAGCAAGTGTCTTTTAATTTTTAGACTGCAGTCACCATCTGCAGGGATTTTGGAGCCCAAGAAAATAAAACCTGTCACCATTTCCATTGTCTTCCCATCTATTTGCCATGAAGCGATGGGACTGGATGCCATGATTTTAGTTTTCTGAATGTTGAGTTTTAAGCCAACTTTTTCACTCCTCTCTTTCACTTTCTTCAAGAGGTTCTTTAGTTTTTCACTTTCTGCCATAAGGGTGGTGTCATCTGCCTATATGAGGTTATTGACATTTCTCCCAGAAATCTTGATTCCAGCTTGTGCTTCCTCCAGCCCAGCGTTTCTCATGATGTACTCTGCATAGAAGTTAAATAAGCAGGGTGACAATATACAGCCTTGATACACTCCTTTTCCTATTTGGAACCAGTCTTTTTTTCTATGTTCAGTTCTAACTGTTGCTTCCTGACCTGCATATAGGTTTCTCAAGAGTCAGGTGCATACAATTTCTGCTTCTGTTAAGTCCGTACAATTTCTGTCCTTTATTGAGCCCATCTTTGGATGAAATGTTCCCTTGGTATCTTTAATTTTGTTGATGAAATCTCTAGCCTTTCCAATTCTATTTTTTCCCTCTGTTTCTTTGCATTGATCACTGAGGAAGGTTTTCTTCTCTCTCCTTGCTATTCTTTGGAACTCTGCATTAAAATGGGTATATCTTTCCTTGACCTAAATCAAATCCCTTATGATTATACAGTGGAAGTGACAAATAGATTCAAGGGATTAGATCTGATAGACAGAGTGCCTGAAGAACAATGGATAGAGGTTCATGACATTGTACAGGAGGCAGTGATCAAGACCATCCCCCAAAAAAAGAAATGCAAAAAGGCAAAATCGTTGTCTGAGGAGGCCTTACAAATAGCTGAGAAAAGAAAAGATGCAAAAGTCAAAGGAGAAAAGGAAAGATATACCCATGAAAACAAATGTCCACCCAATTATGGCAACATTATTCTTGATAGTTACAAGCTGGAAATAATTTACATTTTAATTAACAGATGGACAAAATATTATTTGGCCATAAGAAATGCATCTAGTACTCACACATTGTATAACATGGATGAAACTTGAAAGCCTTATGACAGTTGGAAGAAGCCAGATATAAATGACCATATCTTGCATGATTCAGTATATATAAAAATGTCAAGAAAGACAAATCAAGAGAGACAGAAAGTATATTAGTTGCTGCAAAGGACTGTGAAAGGGTAGTGAATGGGAAGTGAAATGACTATCAAGAAGTATGAAATTTCTTTATAGGATGATGCAATGTTATAAAATTAAATCACTGTTATAGTTACACAAATTTTTCAATAGACTAACAACCACTGCATTGTATACTTTAAAAGGGTTGATTTTGTGGTATGTAAATTCTATCCTAATGAAGTTGTGTAAAAATAGAATATAGATTGGTATTCAAGTCTTTATTTTCAAATGTAGAAAAGTAGATTAAGGCAAATTTTCATGATTCTATGCAGGGATCACTAATTTATTACTTCTGTATTCAGCAG
This sequence comes from Ovis aries, assembly GCF_016772045.2. Taxonomy (NCBI): domain Eukaryota; kingdom Metazoa; phylum Chordata; class Mammalia; order Artiodactyla; family Bovidae; genus Ovis; species Ovis aries. Next base: position 78,919,310 of record NC_056059.1, read on the forward strand.
GGAACAATTGCACATTTTTAAAACATGGTGCAAGTACTAATACCTAACATCTTGTGAGCGGTTAAATATTTCCAGGATCTGAGGTAAGTGTCTTACATGAAGAAACTCTTAACTCTTTCAACAGTCTTATGGGGCAGGCTACATTATTATTCCCAGTTCACAGAGAAGGTAACTGAGTCGTGGATAGTTTAAACACATTGGTAATTTGTGGGGACACCAATATCTGAATTCCCAATTTTTGTACCTATACAACAATGCCTTTTAACATGATCAGAATTGCATTCTATGAAGAACACTCTCATTGGGGTGCTTAGGGTGAATTAGTTTAGTCTCTAGCAGCTATTAAAATTGTCCAAGTAAAAGACACAAGCAACCTATGTCAATAACAGTAGAAAATTATATCAGAACAGTTGAGTTTTGAAACAGAAATACTGTTCATAAAAGCAGCTTTGGCTTGAAGTGCAAATATAAGTGCAGAATGACTATGACTTAAATGTACTTCTCATAAAAAATAGAAAAAGTCTATATTTCTATATTACCAAGGCATGGTAAATTTAGAAAATTTGACTATTAGTGGCTAACTACTAAAGAAAACATGTTCTACCATTAAATATTTGTAAGTAAAAGAGTGATCTTCTTTTGTTTGCTGAAACATTATAATGCTCCTGGTAATTCCAGATCCACCTATTTTTTGTGTTACCCTATCCTCTGTGGGTTTTTTTTTTTTTTTAAAGCTTTTCTTAGTAGGGTGGAAAGCTCATAAGCTTTAAACTATGGCTCTGTAATGACACAAATGTTTTCTCAGTCTTTAAAACACTTTGGGGAACTCTTAAAATTGTATCACTGCCTATTTGAAAACCCAACCCAGTGCTAATTGTTAATGTGCTATTTTACACTGTGGCTTTGTGTGTTACAGACCTTAAATAAACACCCCCATAGAAATACCAAGTCAAGTTGGATTATGGAGAGACTGTAAATTCTGCTCTAAAGTATAGAAATGGAAAATACTAGGAAACTTCCCAATATTTTATGTATGTGTTCTAATTTTCAAGTTTCTCATGATACCCAATATCAAAGAACCTTCTGAGTAAGAACTTAGCAGCAGATGAAACAGCAACAACCACAGATAACAAAAACAACAAACAATGAAGAAAAGTATTAAATAATAAAAGAAAAATAGGTGGATCAACTAAAAAAAGAAGCAACAAGCTTGAGAGGTGGTCTTGTTAATAAGGTGGAAAAAAATTAAGCCAGAACATTGAAGAAGTATTCAGTCTTATTTGCAAGCTTTATTTGTGGCCAAATAAAAGCCAGAAATGCATGAAAAGTTTTCCTCTCTATGATGCTGTAGTATTTTAAATTCAACTCTGTCACTTTATATAGAACTTGGATTAAATTGAATGGTTCTGTTGTCTATAACCCTTAAAATACCTGAATAAAATCAGTCTTAAAAGAGAATTGAGATGCTTGTTCCTACCATCAATACTATTCTGGTAGTTTACATTATAACAATTCACCTATTGAACAATATTGAGTGTATATTTTGTGGTAGGCATTGTGATAAATAGTGGTCTTGAACAATGAAAAGGGCAGAATCTGTCTTCCTGTTTCTAATCACTTAATGAGACTGATGTTCTAGTAAATATTGACTTCATTGCCTCATAAGAATAATGAATGTGTACATGTATTTGTGTGAACACATTAAATAAAAGACTGAGGAATGAGTTGGGTTTAAAAGAGCAAAGACTTTCATAATATAGTGAAACTGAGATAAGATCTCAGAGTTATTCAGGAGTTAAAAGTTTGAGAGAGAGTAGAAAGTTCCACAAGCTTGGAAGTTTATTTTTGAACAAATAAAAAGAGCATGGCAGGTTAAAAATCACAAATACTTTGCATAGTGTGATGAGGTGGGTTTATAAATCACTCATGTATTAGTTCTAAATCAAATATACACAATATAGAATTATACAGCAGTTTTAAAGATAAAAATGGTTTTAATTTTTAAATTAATGGTTGCCATATTTTGTTATTTATCAGAACCAATTCTTAGAATTATTCAAGTTGAATCCTTATGCAGAAATTTGACTAGCAGTATTAATTTTAAAAGAGAATCTATATAAACATTCATATTCAATAAGTGAAGAACTGTTTTGGAGATAATATGCACAATTTGGTTTCAGATTTGATCTTATTTCTCTTTTGATCCTTTGACTCTGAGGTGTTTCAAAGTATGATATCTTTCTCCTCTTTGGTTAGTTTTCCTTTTAGAGTTCTGTTCATGTCATCCTGAAGAACCCAGACTTCTATGTTCCAGAAATGATTGATTCTGTTTCAGTTCATCTTGGAATGATTTTTTCCTCTAAAAGAGCTTAAGAAGCCCTCCCTTTATCAAAGTAAACTCAAAATGCTGATAGAGAAGACAGAAAACAAGAGAGAATACCCTTATAGAAAATACCTAGATTAGAGAAAACATTGCCTCATTATGGAGTCAACTCTGAGATTAACAAAATTGCAATTTGAACAAAGCATGAGTAAAGATTGAGATCTATTCATAGAAATTCAGAAAGAAAAAAAAGTAGCATCTTACTGAAGTCCAGGCCTCTTAAAACTTCCAGTAAAGGATTAAAACATTGTCTTTTAACTCTAAACAACTAGTACCAGTTTTTATAATTATAATACATTGATTGTAATATTTATATTAAATGAGGCTTAGTTTTTTTTCTAAGTTTGCTGCTTCGAAAACCTCTTGTGTTATCATTCCATTTTTTCTCCAACAATGATATATCTATTATGTCAGATTGATTCTGTCAAAGAGAAAATAAAGACAAAAAACTAATAATCATTTATTTAATATCTATAAAATAATCTAGCTGTTTGATTTTACTTTTACTGAAATAACATATATAAACAAACATTAAATTCATTCCCAAATTAGTAACAATAAAATGAACCATTCATACTGTAAAATCTGTTTAATAAGCAAATGATTTCTTTTGCCAATTAAACTTTCATATTCAGAAACTTATTATTATTCCTTTTTCCTCTCAAAATATTCTGTAAGATAGCCTCATATTCTTTTCTATTTAAAGACTTACAAAGATCTGTAGATTTATATCATAAAGATGCATCATATTAGAGGATTAGAATTTTGCATCTGGGATTATGACACATTGATAAAAATTAAAAAAAAAAAGAGAGACTTGTGAAGGAAACAAAAAGAATACTTCTTTCCTTTTTTTTTTTTTTTCAATTCTCAATGCATATGGGAGAGGCTAGGATGGGAGAAAGTGTCAAATTTAATGGTAAAACACAGAGAAAACTGAAAGTTCGGAGAAAGGAACTAGATTCAGATTTTCCAAATTATTTGTCTATTATCACTTGCCACCTGTAACTAAAATAATAAGCATCAAGTGTTTATTAAAAAATGAATGAGACATGGCCTTGTTTATGTTGGTCAAGTTATTTTCCCTCTTTGGTAGATAGAAGCTTTATATTTAGTGAGCATGATTATTTAGGCTTGAAGTTCTCTTTTAAATCTAAAGATGTAACTCAAGTGCTAAATAATAATTTTAAAATATTTTTAGGTTTCTTTCTGTCATTAAAAGAAAAAATAGTACTCAGCTCTAGTTTTATAATAAATCTATATATTATGATGTCTAATATCTGTGTCTTGCTTTATGTGAGACGCTCAGTCGTATCTGACTTTTTGTGACTGCATGGTAACCCACCAGGTTCCTCTGTCAGGATTCTCCCAGCAAGAATACTGGAGTGGGTAGCCATTCCCTTCTCCAGGGGATCTTCCCAGCCCAGGGATTGAATCTGCATCTCCTGCATTGCAGGCAGACTGTTTACTACTGTCTGAAGCCATCAGGGAAGCCCCTTATAGAGTATTTTAAATGTCACAACATAATGATAACAAAGGTCGTTGCATTATTCTTTTAGTACAAACCTAATGGCACCCCACTCCAGTACTCTTGCCTGGGAAATCCCATGGACCCAGGAGCCTGATAGGCTACAGTCCATGGGGTTGCTAAGAGTCGGACACTACTGAGCGACTTCACTTTCACTTTTCACTTTCATGCGTTGGAGAAGGAAATGGCAACCCACTCGAGTGTTCTAGCCTGGAGAATCCCAGGGAGGGCGGAGCCTGGTGGGCTGCCGTCTATGAGGTCGCACAGAGTTGGACACGACTGACGCGACTTAGCAGCAGCAACAGCAATTGAATTATTAATTTCTGATGTGAGGGAAATCTTTGGAAGGAGAATAAAGACAATCTTTATTCCAACCGTTTATGGCTCTTACCTTTTTTTGTTTCTTGGCTTGATATCCTCTGTTTCTAATATACAAGTCCAAAATGCCTGCATAATATGGTAAACAAAACTGGGCTTTGGACATTCTTTTAGTGAGGTATTAAAATAAAAAGTAGGATATTAGGAAGTAAAGTAAAATATAATTTAAATGTTTTGGCAGAAAAATTACCACAAGCCAAGTGTAAAAACAACCCCACTTTCCTGATACATTCTAAGGTGGCTGGTCTGGAGTGTGTTGTGATGACCTAGTGCTTAGCATGTAGTAATTTGTACAATAAATATTTATCTGAAATGTTATTGTTTAAACAAAGTTTTATTACACTTTAAGGAAAAATAAAACAATACTATTTCTTTAGGTCTAGAGGGAGGTTGGGAGACAGGATGTTTTGTTCATCTATCATAGCAAGTTTTGTTTTCCTAGCCAAAAATGTTATATGTAACACAATGGTAGGCATAATGAGGAAAAATTCTTATTTGCATAAAAGATGAATTAATTTACTTTGGGTTTAGCTTACTTTTAAACTATTTATTATTTACTTTCTGTTTACATTTTGTTCCTAATAAAATGACTTATCTGTATGCCCTCACTTATCCAGTGATGTCTTTGATCAAAATTGCCTATTTCTGAGATAGCAAGAAAAAGCATTCTTTGTATGTTAGGCACTGAAAACAAAAAAGAAAATAGAAGTGCATTAACATAATACAGTGGAGAAGGCAATGGCAACCCACTCCAGTACTCTTGTCTGGAAAATCCAGTGGACGGAGGAGCCTGGTGGGCTGCCGTCTATGGGGTCACACAGAGTCGGACACGACTGAAGCGACTTAGCAGCAGCAGCATAATACAGTAATCAGTAGAAGCTCAAAAACATGGAATAAGGTTGAGTTTATTAGTAGCTCTGTGATATAACAAAGTTATTTTATGATAAGGCATTGGTAACTCTGCTGTGTTTCATAGTCTTTCTTTAGTTGTGGCATATTTAAAAAAATTCAGAGAGAAAAATGCTATAGCTCATGCGAAAATGTATTATTTAACTATCAATGCCTCCATGTAGCCCAATTAAATATGGCACACCTGAGGTATCTGACTAACAAATCCAGAATTGTTACAGTTTCTGAAGCAGAGGAACCTCTGGAAGACATAACAAAAACTAATAGCAGTTATTTCCTACTCTACATGAGCAAAACATCCATCACAAGGATAGGAAACAGCCTCTGAGACTTTTTAATGAACTGTCTTGGGGGAAAAGGTCTCATCCATAGTTACATAGCAAAAGTGTTACAACAAAACATTTTGTTTCTTCTTTGCTCACATCACAAGATAATGTCATAAAGACATGACTTTGAGACTCTTTAGCTGATACCATTGTCTCTTAAATACAAGACCTGAATTTGAGAACAGTAAGAAAGAGCATATTTAAGCAATGGGATTTTTTTTTACAATCGTGTTTTAAAGTTATCCCGTAGTAGCTCTGACAGCATGAGAAATAAATTTTTTTGAAAAGTAAAATCAAATAAAGGAAAAAAAGAGCATATAACAAAGACCCAAATGCTCAGAAAAACAAAAGAGGTTATAAAATTATATTCAGTAGTCTTACCAATTTACACTGGCTTCCATATAGTTTTATTCATAGTGATATTAACAGATATTGACAGATCAATGGTGCATTCAATGACTTCTAAGGAGCATCATGGGAGTTATCAACACATAGCATTAATTTCCCTGCATCTGTTATCTTTTCAAAGTATTTCAAATAATATAATTGTCACTTGCAAGTGTTCTATCATTAGGCTAGGATTTGTGTTACCCAAGGGTAATGATAGATATATGTACTAAAATATTCATATTGTAGTGCTTATGCTAGTTGGTACTCACTTAAATAAGAGTAACCTCAAGTTTGCATTTCATTGTACCTTTTCTTTCACTTTCAGTAACTAAATATATTTAAAAAGAAATAAAATATTCCTTCATAAACATTTGTGTAAATCAAGGGTAAATCTACTTGTAATGTGTCTCCAATAAATGGTCTCCATGCAAGATGTATTATTAACATTCTTTATATTTCTAAAAAAGTGAAGAATTTGAAATATAAACCAAATAGTCAATAAATAGGGAATTTTAAAAAATGAAATTATGTAGAGTGGCAAGTCTTAGACTGCATATTAACATTTTAAATACATGGTTTTATGTTGGTTTTATTAAAAATAAAATATCTTTCCTCAGGAATTTATCTAGATATCTGATTCATAATATATCATGAAAGATTAATAAGATATTTCAATATTCAATTAAAATTTATTTAAGCTAATAGTTACTGTGCAATGTTAACATAGTATTATAACAGTATTGCAATTATTACAATCTTAACTCAGTATTCACTATTATAATAGTTGACTTCCAAAATAATAACAAAATATTAAGGTTATGATTATATTCCTTTTAGAATTGTAGTCATTTAGTCTTTCATTTTGGGGGAGGTGAATGGGAGAGTTGAACTAAGATGTTGGCAAATTCAATTTCTAATCTTTTTTTGTCTTTTCAATTTTCTTAATGCTTGTATCCTTAAATACTTTCTCACAATAATTTGAATTTATTTCAATCTCTTATACCACAAACATACACTTTTCTCTTAATATCTGTCTAATTCCTCTCCCTTCATTCTTGATATATATCAGTCATATTCCTTGAGTTGCACCCTTGCTTTGTTACTCCTGATGCCTTTCTTTTCACTCTCAGGCTCAGGATATGGTTTCTGTTTTTTCCTCTTTATGTTGCACTCCATTTGCTGATATTCAACAGCACAATTTTGCAAATAGTTTATCTTCCATCTCTTTGAAATGGGTTTTTCAAGACTGAAAAAGCAAGCCATATACCTGAGGCACCTTTTCAAAACAGAGTGTGTTGGGAAGAAATCTACCAAGTGGATTTGAGAAATAACACAGATTCTGCCATTAGTAGTTTTTAATTCTATGTTATCCAATAGGATAATCAGTAGTCACAAGTGGCTACTGAAAACTTGAAATGAAAAATGAGATTAAATGAAAAGAATGAAATCTAAATACTGTTGAATTATATCCAATAAAGATTAGTATCTGAATTGAGATGTGATGGAAGTATAAAATACACATTGGATGGATGTTCAAGACAGTATGAAAAGAATGTGAAACTTTTCATCCTTCATTTTACCTTTTAAGCTTTTTCCAAAATATTCATAATATTGTTTAATTTCATGCTATAATGACTAATTTTTTATTGTGTACTGAAGTATAGCCAATAAACAATTCTGTGATAGTTTCAGGTGAACAGTGAAGGGACTCAGCCACCCATATACATATATTCATTCATGTATACAAAAAAGTCTTTATTCTCATGTCCTCTGATAGAAATAAACATAAGAGGTGATGTTGGTTAGTATGGTTATGTACTTAACTTGTTTTAAAAATGTTATAATGTTCCAGTATATGGCTCAATCTTCTTCTTTCTAGAGGAAAATGCTAGTTTAGCTTTCAGTTTTCAGGAAGCAAGATCATTAGACTTAAAAGAAGTTTTTTCCTCCAAATTTAACTTTTTACTGCCATTTTCTTTGGAACAGTGAATGAAATTATTCATGAAGGGAAAGAAAATAACTTAGAGAACTGCAAACTGAAAAAAATAATTTTATGCTGATGATTTAATTAGAAATTGCATTTATATATATTTTAATATAGACATTTTAATTCTTATAATACCCATCCTATGTAGTATATTTTTAAAATAAAAATATTTGTGCAGAAAATTTATGTACATCAGCTATCTAAGTGAAAATGAAGTTCACTATCTTCATAAAAATAAAATAAAATATATGCTGTAAACTGATATAATTTATTGGATATTACAAGCAAAATCAGAATTAGCTAATTTATATAATGAAAAAGGCAAAATGATAGGATACTGAAAGAGGAACTCCCCAGGTCAGTAGGTGCCCAATATGCTACTGGAGATCAATGGAGAAATAACTCCGTAAAGAATAAGGGATGGAGCCAAAGCAAAAACAATACCCAGCTGTGGATGTGACTGGTGATAGAAGCAAGGTCCGATGCTGTAAAGAGCAATATTGCATAGGAACCTGGAATGTCAGGTCCATGAATCAAGGCAAATTGGAAGTGATCAAACAAGAGATGGCAAGAGTGAACGTCGACATTCTAGGAATCAGTGAACTAAAATGGACTGGAATGCGTGAATGTAACTCAGATGACCATTATATCTACGACTGCGGGCAGGAATCCCTCAGAAGAAATGGAGTAGCCATCATGGTCAACAAAAGAGTCTGAAATGCAGTACTTGGATGCAATCTCAAAAACTACAGAATGATCTCTGTTCGTCTCCAAAGCAAACCATTCAATATCACAGTTATCCAAGTCTATGCCCCAACCAGTAACGCTGAAGAAGCTGAAGTTGAACGGTTCTATGAAGACCTACCTGACCTTGTAGAACTAACACCCAAAAAAGATGTCCTTTTCATTATAGGGGACTGGAATGCAAAAGTAGGAAGCCAAGAAACACCTGGAGTAACAGGCAAATTTGGGTTTGGAATGTGGAATTAAGCAGGGCAAAGACTAATAGTGTGTTGCCAAGAAAATGCACTGGTCATAGCAAACACCCTATTCCAACAACACAAGAGAAGACTCTACCCATGGACATCACCAGATGGTAACACCAAAATCAGATTGATTATATTCTTTGCAGCCAAAGATGGAGAAGCTCTACACAGTCAACAAAAACAAGACAAGAAGCTAACTGTGGCTCAGGCCATGAACTTCTTATTACCAAATTCAGACTCAAATTGAAAAAAGTAGGGAAAACCACTAGACCATTCAGGTATGATCTAAATCAAATCCCTTATGATTATACAGTGGAAGTGAGAAATAGATTTAAGGGCCTAGATTTGATAGACAGAGTGCCTGATGAACTATGGAATGAGGTTCATGACATTTTACAGGAGACAGGGATCAAGACCTTCCCATGGAAAAGAAATGCACAAAAGCAAAATGGCGGTCTGGGGAGGCCTTACAAATAGCTGTGAAAAGAAGAGAGGCAAAAAGCAAAGGAGAAAAGAAAGATATAAGCATCTGAACGCAGAGTTCCAGAGAATAGCAAGAAGAGATAAGAAAGCCTTCTTCAGCAATCAATGCAAAGAAATGGAGGAAAAGAACAGAATGGGAAAGACTAGAGATCTCTTCAAGAAAATTAGAGATAGCAAGGGAATATTTCATGCAAAGATGGGCTCGATATAGTTCAGAAATGGTCTGGACCTAACAGAAGCAGAAGATATTAAGAAGAGGTGGCAAGAATACATGGAAGAACTGTACAAAAAGACCTTCATGACCCAGATATTCATGATGGTGTGATCACTAATCTAGAGCCAGACATCCTGGAATGTGAAGTCAAGTGGGCCTTGGAAAGCATCACTACGAACAAAGCTAGTGATGGCATTCTAGTTGAGCTATTTAAAATCCTGAAAGATGATGCTTGAAAGTGCTGCACTCAATATGCCAGCAAATTTGGAAAACTCAGCAGTGGCCACAGGACTGGAAAAGGTCAGTTTTCATTCCAATCCCAAAGAAAGGCAATGCCAAAGAATGCTCAAACTACCGCACAATTGCACTCATCTCACATGCCAGTAAAGTAATGCTCAAAATTCTCCAAGCCAGGCTTCAGCAATACGTGAACCATAAACTTCCTGATGTTCAAGCTGGTTTTAGAAATGGCAGAGGAACCAGAGATCAAACTGCCAACATCGCTGGATCATGGAAAACACAAGAGAGTTCTAGAAACACATCTATTTCTGCTTTATGACTATGTCAAAGCCTTTGACTGTGTGGATCACAATAAACTGTGGAAAATTCTGAAAGAGATGGAAATACCAGACCACATGACCTGCCTCTTGAGAAATCTGTATGCAGGTCAGAAAGCAGTAGTTAGAACTGGACATGGAACAATAGATTGGTTCCAAATAGGAAAAGGAGTACGTCAAAGCTTTATATGGTCACCCTGCTTATTTAACTTCTATGCAGACTACATAATGAGAAACGCTGGGCTGGAAGAAACACAAGCTGGAATCAAGATTGCTGGGAGAAATATCAATCACCTCAGATATGCAGATGACACCACCTTTATGGCAGAAAGTGAAGAGGAACTAAAAAGTCTCCGGTTGAAAGTGAAAGAGAAGAGTGAAAAAGTTGGCTTAAAGCTCAACATTCAGAAAATGAAGATCATGGCATCCGGTCCCATCACTTCATGGGAAATAGATGGGGAAACAGTGTCAGACTTAATTTTTTGGGGCTCCAAAATCACTGCAGATGTTGACTGCAGCCATGAATTTAAAAGACGCTTACTCCTTGGAAGAAAAGTTATGACCAACCTAGATAGCATATTCAAAAGCAGAGACATTACTTTGCCGACTAGGGTCCGTCTAGTCCAGGCTATGGTTTTCCAGTGGTCATATATGGATGTGAGAGTTGGACTGTGATGAAAGCTGAGCGCCGAAGAATTGATCGTTTTGAACTGTGGTTTTGGAGAAGACTCTTGAGAGTCCCTTGGACTGCAAGGAAATCCAACCAGTTCATTCTGAAGGAGATCAGTCCTGGGATTTCTTTGGAAGGAATGATGCTAAGGCTGAAACTCCAGTAATCTGGCCACCTCATGCAAAGAGTTGACTCATTGGAAAAGACTCTGACATTAGGAGGGATTGGGGGCAGGAGGAGAAGGGGACGACAGAGGATATGATGGCTAGATGGCATCACTGACTCGATGGACGTGAGTTTGAGTGAACTCTGGGAGTTGGTGATTGACAGGGAGGCCTGGCGTGCTGCAATTCATGGGGTCTCAAAGAGTCGGACAAGACTGAGCAACTGAACTGAACTTAACTGAATTGATATAAGGAAAAATTTTCATAACTATGAGTTAGTTGAATAATGAGGAGACAGATTTTATGTTAACAAATGGCTTCTGGGGTTTACATTTAACTAAAAAATATTCAGAATACATGATACTAAAATATTCAGTGTTTGTTATTAAGTTTTCTCATTATTTCAAATATTTAGTTTATGAGAAATTAGTAACGGAGATGTAGAATATATCCCCACTTTGAATTGAGCCCATGTTATTGTCAGTAAATATATATCTCTCTGGTGCTTTGAATGACCAATATTTAGGGGTCTTTGATGAATATCAAGTGAAATAGTCCATTTTTTATTAGTAATATTTACAATAAATAACAATTTATTTATGCATTTAAACCATTTATATTCTTCTAAAATGAAGAATATTCTTTTACATATGAAGAATATGAGTATGTCTATCATTCTAGATATGGAAAGCAAATATGTAAGCTGGGTTTTAAGGCAACAGATCCAACTTAACTTATGAAAATTGAATGTTTAATTAGTAAGAACAAAATCAAACATATCCAAATGGAGAATAGAAAGAAATTTATCTAAGGCAATAGAAAACTAAATAAAGCCATGGCAATAACTCCAGACATACCATGAATTTAGTTTGAGTTAAGAAATTCTGATTTTCTTTTCTATGGACTATTAAAAATTATGGTCTTACTGTTAATGCTGTCTTAGTGGGAAACTGATACATGTCTATGAGGCAGCAGGTTAGGATTCCTAAACCGGAAATAAATACTGTCTTAATCTGCTTTGGCTTCCATTAAAAAACAAACAAACAAACAAAAACAACAACAACAACAAAAAAACCTTAAACGAAGTTGCTTAAACAGAGATTTATTTCCTTGCATCTATAAGCTCCCCATCAATATAATGGCTGACTCACTTCCTGGTAAGAGCTCTAGTCCCAGCTCGTGAAGAAACCTGACTTATCACTGTGTTTCACATGTGAAGTGAAGTGAAAGTCGCTCCGTCGTGTCTGACTCTGCACCTCCATGGACTATGCAGTCCATGGGATTCTCTAGGTCAGAGTACTGGAATGGGTAGCCTTTTGTGTCTCCAGGGGAACTTCCCAATCCAGAGATGGAATCCAGGTCTCCCCCATTGCAGGCGGATTCTTTACCAACTGAGCCACAAGGGATGTTCCATTCACATGTGAACACAGATAGAAAGTGGCCTCTCTCTCTGCCTCTTTTTATGAGGCTATAAGCCCTATTGGATTAAGGACATATCTTTCTGACCTCATTTAACCTTTCAGTTCAGTTCAGTCGCTCAGTCGTGTCTGACTCTTTACGACCCCATAAATCACAGTACGCCAGGCTTCCCTGTCCATCACCAACTCCGAGAGTTCACTCAAACTCAGGTCCATCGAGTCAGTGATGCCATCCAGCCATCTCATCCTCTGTCATCCCCTTCTCCTCCTGCCCCCAATTCCTCCCAGCATCAGAGTCTTTTCCAATGAGTCAACTCTTCGCATGAGGTTGCCAAAGTACTGGAGTTTCAGCTTTAGCATCATTCCCTGCAAAGAAATCCCAGGGCTGATTTCCTTCAGAATGGACTGATTGGATCTCCTTGCAGTCCAAGGGACTCTCAAGAGTCTTCTCCAACACCACAGTTTAAAAGCATCAATTCTTCGGCGCTCAGCTTTCTTCATGGTCCAATTCTCACATCCATACATGACCACTGGAAAACCATAGCCTTGACTAGACGGACCTTTGTTGGCAAAGTAATGTCTCTTCTTTTAAATATGCTATCTAGGTTGGTCATAACTTTTCTTCCAAGAAGTAAGCGTCTTTTAATTTCATGGCTGCAGTCACCATCTGCAGTGATTTTGGAGTCCCCCAAAATAAAGTCTGACCCTGTTTCCACAGTTTCCCCATCTATTTCCCATGAAGTGATGGGACCAGATGCCATGATCTTTGTTTTCTGAATGTTGAGCTTTAAGCCAACTTTTTCACTCTCCACTTTCACTTTCAACAAGAGGCCTTTTAGTTCCTCTTCACTTTTTGCCATAAGGGTGGTGTCATCTGCATATCTGAGGTGATTGATATTTCTCCCGGCAATCTTGATTCCAACTGGTGCTTCATCCATCTTGGCATTTCTCATGATGTCCTCTGCATAGAAACTAAATAAGCAGGTTGACAATATACAGCCTTGACGTACTCCTTTTTCCTATTTGGAACCAGTCTGTTGTTCCATGTCCAGTTCTAACTGTTGCTTCCTGACCTGCATATAGGTTTCTCAAGAGGCAGGTCAGGTGGTCTGATATTTCCATCTCTGTCAAAATTTTCCACAGTTTATTGTGATCCACACAGTCAAAGGCTTTGACATGGTCAATAAAGAAGAAATAGATGTTTTTTGGGAACGCTCTTGCTTTTTCCATGATCCAGCTTGAATATCTGGAAGTTCATGGTTCACGTATTGCTGAAGTCTGGCTTGGATAATTTTGAGAATTACTTTTCTAGTGTGTGAGATGAGTGCTGTGAAAGTGCTACACTTAATATGCCAGCAAATTTGGAAAACTCAACAGTGGCCATAGGACTGGAAAAGGTCAGTTTTCATTCCAGTCCCAAAGAAAGGCAGTGCCAAAGAATGCTCAAACTACCACACAATTGCACTCATCTCATACGTTAGTAAAGTAATGCTCAAAATTCTCCAAGCAGGCTTCAGCAATACATTAACTGTGAACTTCCAGATGTTCAAGCTGGTTTTAGACAAGGCATAGGAATCAGAGATCAAATTTAACCTTAATCACCTCCTAAAGACCCTGTATTTTCAAACACAGTCCCATTGGGGGTTATGGGTACAACACATGAATTATGGAGGGACATGCATCTAGCCATAGAAAATACTGTGACCATATATTCAATCACACAAGTTAGTAATAATGCATTTGTTGATTGTCTAATTCAGCAAATACTAGAAGAATGTCTTTCCCACTTGCTAAGTTTCTGGAAGGCATCAACATTGCATACCTTAGCACCTGCCTCACATTAATTTGAACAATTCAGCAACTCTGAAAACAGTTCAGCAATTTTCTATACAAGTTTAAGTGTTAAATGTACCTGATCCTATCCTTAAAGGAGAAAACTTTATGCTGCAGTAGCAAAACCATGGATTCTTTCTGGAACTGTTTTGCCTGTGGATTAACTCTTCATTCTAGACAGTTTGCTAAACCAGAAATTTTCCTTAAAGCCATCCATTTATGAATTTTTTATTATACTCTTTCCCTTTTCTTTGTTACATTTTCACAGGTAAAAGATATTGATAATACAGCAATAATTCTTGCTGGTCATCTCAAAGGCACATCCATGTTTTCTATAAAAATACCTAAATAAATAAGCATTGACATTTAATAAACTTGTTTTCAGTTAGTTAGAGACACCAGTTTAAGTACAGTGTTCTCAGCCTTGTAAAGATTGAAAGCATGGTAGCAATGTTAATTTTTATTATTTAGTTCATAGATATTTTCTTATCATATAAAACAAATGTGTAATTTTGAATAAAATGTAATATACTTAGCATTCTTTTCAGGAAGACTCTACCTTTTCCTACATGTACAAAAGGAGAACCTTATATGAAAATGGAAGCTTCTTGGGAATTTACTGAAAATCTTGTATAGGACTTTGCTCTACCACGCAGAGAAGAAATGACAGAGAAGAAAGGGGTTTGTGAAATAAATCAATTTTACATGGATTTTGAGTGACTGAAGGATCCCCGACTGGGACCTGAAATGCATTGATTTCATGTAAGCACCTACTATTTTCTACCAGTTGCATAGTAGACACATACAATACTTTGTTTTTAATAAATTTTGCAGCAAAATACTACAAATGCAAGCCATGGTTGTAATGTTCTCTTCAGTTAGCATTTATAAGTACAAAAACTTGCCCTGGGTTAAATGCCAGGCAACTTCCTGTGTCTAGAATGCCATCCTCTACTGAAAATCAGCAATGTAACTGAAGATTCATTTCCTCTTATTTATTTTTTGTTTATAAACTTTCTCTTGTATCTTTAATTTTTTGTAAAAGTTTGGAAACCTTCTCATAATACATTTAACTAACAAATAACTAGCTAAATAATTAACTAGCTAACTAACACTGCCTGTATAATACCTTCAAGACTGTTATCTCCCACCTGAATAACAGTAGATATAACACATTTATAAAAGTGATTCATTATCATTGATTCTAAAGATCTGGAATCCCAGAGGCAGGACGGGGAGTCTTGAGGGTGTATACCTGCATTTTGGGCGTTTGTGGAAAGGATTTTGCTTATTTTTAGAAATCCTTCCAGTTCTACAAGCTAAGTATTAGTCATTATTTACCAGATTGAAAATATGGCTTTGCACTCCAGCTCACAAAAACTCTCTTTAGATTAAAAGACAAACAGCTTTCCCTGCCTACAAGTTCAAACACTTCTACTTGGTCTTCAAGATCCAGTGTAATGTCAGTTGTGATAATGAAGTTTTAGGTGACTTCTCTGTATATTTAATCCTTTCTCTTGCTTATGCCCTCATTAAGAAATCAGAAACTGTAAAAAGTGTGAGACTTTACCCAACCTCAAGGTAAATAAGTTAGTCTCTCAGATTTTCATAAATTATGGTGGAAAATCCAAGATTTTTGGTCCAAAATACAAGAAAGTTTCTTAGTACAGTTACAGTGAAGTGAAGTTGCTTAGTCGTGTCCGTGTCCGACTCTTTGTGACCTCATGTACTGCAGCTTACCAGGCTTCTCTGTCCTTGGGATTTTCCAGGCAATAGTACTGACTGGAGTGGATTGCCATTTCCTTCTACAGAGGATCTAACCGACCCAGGGATCAAACCCGGGTCTCCCACATTGTAGACAGATACAACCATCTGAGCCACCAGGGAAGTACTGTAGCCAGAGTTATATATTGTGCCAGTTATCTGAGCCCCAATTCCCTGAGCCCCAGTTCCCAGAGAGATGAAAAGAGGGCTCGATATTGCCTGTCCATGTGGCATTTAGGAAACCTCAGTCTTGCAAATGGGCTGCTGGAAAAGTGTTCACCTTCTCCTGTAGAGAGAGAGATTATCCTATTTTACCAGAATATAGGGATATCTATGCTAAGGAAGAGAGGAATGTATTTCTATCTTCCTTGTCCTGGAGTGGAAATAAACCTGGGGTTTTGGGCAACGGGAGATCTCTCTCTTTCTTACCGTGGAATTTAGGAGAAAAGTGAAAATGTTAGTTGCTCAGTTTTGTCTGACTCTTTGCGACCCCTTGGACTGTAACCCTCCAGACTCCTCTATCTGTAGAATTCTCCAGGGAAGAATACTGGCATAGGTAGCCAGTCCCTTCTCCACAGGATCTTCCGGACCCACAGATCAAACCCAGGTCTCCTGCATTGGCAGGCAGATCCTTTACTGTCTGAGCAACCAGGGAAGCCCATATGGAATTTAGGAGACGCCAACTGTAAGTATCTTTCACTGAGAACAATATTCTTGAAAAAACAGTATGAGGAAATTGACTGTTATTGATATGCAGGAATATGAATTATCTCCCCAAATCAGAATCTGGCAACTACCTTTTTTAATAACACATTTTCATTTTTGTCTTAATAATCTTTTTTATGTTTTTCACTCTCTCAGCTCTTGGTACAGTACACAATTTATAATAGACATTCTGCAAATGGGTTTAAAGGAAATAATATACATGATTTTATTAAAGAAACTGAACATGTTTTCTTATTTCTACTGACAATATACGTCACCATTAACTCACACTTGTGCTAGTAATCATCTCTTTCACAATCTTTTTTCTTATTTTAATTATTTTTTGGAGTATAATTGATTTACAATGTTGTGTTAGTTTCTGCTGAACAGCAATATGAATCAGTTCCACATACACATAAATCCACCCCTTTTTAGAGTACTCCCGTATAGATCTTTACCAAGTATTGAATAGAGTTCTCTGTGCTATTCAATAGGTTTTTATTAGCTATTTTTCTAAATATAGTTGTGTGTTTATATTGATCACAATCTCCCAATTTGTCTCTCCTTCCTTTTGTTCTTGTAATCAGTCTCTTTCAAGTGTGATGTGTTTTACAAAGTGCTTCCAGATTTTTTTTTAAGCAAATAAAATAATAATATGACCATAAAACCTATGAAATAGAATAAAATTCTGAAGGCTCATAATCAAAACTATCACATGCTTCAAAGATTTTCCCTCTATCATTAGTAAAAATAAATAAATAAATAAAAATAAATAAAACCAATAAAGGATATGTCAAAAAAATTTTGAATATGAGGTGTTCTGTTGTAATTTGCTTTGTATTAATGCTTCTTGGAGTTTTCTGAGCTTCTAACTTCTATGAGTTTATATTTTCAGCAAATAAGGAAAATGGCATTATTTCTTCAAATATTTTCTTTGATATGGTATCTTAGATTACCCTATAATCTTTCCATTCATGCTCTTCTCAACTCAACTGTATTACACAGAATAAACACTTAATAAATTTTTTATTCAAGGTATAATTGATTTTTTTAAGAGTGTCAAAAGTCACATGTAAGATTGCAACCCATCAATACTAGTATTTCAAATGTATTTAATGAAAAAAGAATCTATTAATTTACTTTTAGAGATTGATTGTAAAATAAATACTTGAGAAACAAAGGAAATCAGAATTTTCTAAGTACAAATTTGAATCACTTGTTCAGAATTAAAGTTAGCTCTTAAAAACTTAAAATTTACCTAGAGTAAAATTTAGTACTCTTATTTCACACTTCTGTGAGATTTAACAAACACATAGTGACATATTATTACAAACACAATCAATGTACAGAATAGATCCATCACCTCCAAATAATCTTTAATACATACACACACACACACCCACACTCACACACACACACACGTATTTAGAGATCTGAAGTCCAAAATGGGTCTGGGTCTGCCTAACTGGGCAAAAATTCAAGTGTTGCAGGGTTGTTTTCCTCCTAGGAGTTCTAAGAGAGACTCTGTCACCATGTCTTTTTAAAATTTTTGTAGACTAGTTGCATTTCTGCCGGGAGCCAGTGTGAGGAATCCCGCCCATGACAAGGTCATGAGGAAGGAAGCTGACATACGCAAGGCGTGGTCAGACTTCAGGGGCCCCTCTGGAAATTCCTAAGCAGGTACCCCAACAAAAATCTGCCGGTTTTTGTGCTCTGCTTTTCCACTCTTCTGACATTTTCTGGAAAAAGTCAATTCAGGGCTTTAGTCTTCTGCATTTGAAAGAGTGTTTCAATCCAAAAACTCCTCTGATGGCTTTCTAGCCTGCCTGCAGGACTCCTACAGCTGCGCATGTGATTGTTTGAGGCCTCCTGACTGCAGGTGGCACAGGAAGCTTAAAACATCCTAGGAATGTAGGAGCTTCCTAGGAGTCAAAATCTTTAGAATAGGACTGATTAAAGGTTTCATTTGTTGAGTCAATGCTTGCTGCTGAATTTTTCATATCCTTTATTTTTAGATATAGTTGGTATATAGAAAAACAAGTAGTAGACCTTGTATTAGCAACATTAGATCTTTGAGTTAAGTACCTTCTTTGTTATAACCCACTGTGCCTTTGTTCTATAGAGATGTAACTTTAGCGCTTTAAGGAGATGTAGATTAAAGAAAAACACTTCAGGGGAAACAAAAATAACAGTCATTAAGGAAGAGAGCCAAAAAGTGTTAAGAAGCCTCTTGGCCAGAAGATAATGTAAATCACCTGAGACCTTTTGTATACAAAATGATATACGGAAAGAATTTGGGTTGTGAACGCTACATAATTTTGTGTTACCCATTGATCTCCCTGTTTTATCAAAAGTATAAAAGGCCTTCTGAACAATAAAGGATGGAACCAGCTTCTCGGACCAGCTTCTCAGACCAGTTTCTCGAACTAGTCTCTCGGCCTGGTTTCTTGGGAATCTGGCTCCCCCCTTGTCTTTCTGACTCTCTTCTTCTCTCCCTTTCCCTCTCTCTGCTCTTTACTTTAATTTCAGGATGAATCTCCACCTGGGGCGCGGAGGCTCGCCAGGTCTACTTACTTGCCCTGGCTGTTAAGACCCGCGCGAAAGGGAGCTTAAGGCGAGGCACCCTTAGATATTCAAGCGGGCGCCGGTGGCCCAACGTAGATGGTGCAAATTCCTTGTCTGAAATTTTATTGGTCTTCCGCGTAAACCAAGCTATTCAGCTCTCTTCCTCCACTTAATCTTCCTACTACGCTATAGTTTCTTAATCTAATCTTATATCAATCAATAAACAAGTCTTTCCACGCCAACGCCGTCCACCCTTCGAATTCCCTGGATCCACCGGGGCTGGACCCCGGCACATTTCCTTGGTTCATGTCTCTATTCCATTAACTTCAAAACCAGCAAGATTGGGCTGGAACTGGATCCTTTTCACATTATTGTCTTTCTGATTCTGCCTTCCTCCTCAGTCTCACAAAGGGCCTGGTGATTACACTGAGACTACTTGATTAAGCCAGAATAATCTCACTATTTTTTCTTTAAGTTTTTTGTAAATTAATTTATTTTAATTGGAGCCTAATTACTTTACAATATTGTAGTGGTTTTTGCCATACATTTGCATGAATCAGCCATGGGTGTACATGTGTCCCCAATCCTGAACCCCCTCTCCCACTTCCCTCTCCATCCCATTCCTCAGGGTCACCCCAGTGCACTGGCCCTGAGCACCCTGTCTCATGCATCAAACCTGGACTGGCGATCTATTTCACATGTGGTAATATACATGTTTCAGTGCTATTCTCTCAAATCATCCCACCCTTGCCTTCTCCCACAGAGTCCAAAAGTCTGTTCTTTATAACTGTGTCTCTTTTGCTGTCTCACATATAGGGTCAATGTTATGATTTTTCTAAATTCTATATACATGCATTAATATACTGTATTGGTGTTTTTCTTTCTGACTTACTTCATTCTGTATAATAGGCTCCAGTTTCATCCACCTCATTAGAACTGATTCAAATGTATTCTTTTTAATAGCTAAATAATCCATTGTGTATATGTACCATAGCTTTCTGATCCATTTGTCTGCTGATGGACATCTAGGTTGCTTCCATGTCCTACCTATTGTAAACAGTACTGCAGTGAACACTGGGGTACACATGTCTCTTTCAATTCGGATTTTCTCAGTGTGTATGCTGAGCGTTGGGGTTTCTGGGTTGTATGAGAGTTCTATTTCCAGTTTTCTAAGGAATCTCCATACTGTTCTCCATAGTGGCTGCACTAGTTCGCATTCCCACCAACAGTGTAAGAGGATTTCCTTTTCTCTGCACCCTCTCCAGCATTTATTGTTTGTAGACTTTTGGATACCAGCCATTCTGACCGGCATGAGATGGTACCTCACTGTGGTTTTAATTTGCATTTCTGTGATAATGAGTGACCTTGAGCATCTTTTCATGTGTTTGTTAGCCATCCGTATGTCTTCTTTGGAGAAATGTCTATTTAGTTCTTTGGCCCATTTTTTGATTGGGTCATTTATTTTTCTGAAATTGAGCTGCATGTGCTGCTTGTATATTTTTGAAATTAATTCTTTGTCAGTTGCTTCATTTGTTATTATTATCTCCCATTCTGAAGGCTGTCTTTACACCTTGCTTATAGTTTCCTTCATTGTGCAAAAGCTTTTAAGTTTAACAGCCTTAATTGAACTACATCTGGAAAATGACTTTTACCATGTAAGAAAAGATTCATAAATTCTGGATATAAAATGTAGATGTATTTGGAGGGGACTTTATTCTGCCTATTACAGGATAGTTTACATTATCTGGTTTTCTGGAAGTATAATATTTTTTCCTTCTTCTTTGATATTTTCTAGGTTATGATTTTGAAAAATAAATGATATAGTCTCTACTTCTGCTCGTTTGAAGGTACAAATTGAATGCTCACCTTATAGGCTTATCCTTTTATTTATAATAATTTTTGGTGGAGGTTGAGGTTTAAGCAACATGACTTGATCCAAGGTATATTTCTGTATATCTAATAATAAACTCAGCTATAATGGAATTCTAATATATTTATGAAGTGTGTAATTGTGTTTCAAAACCATTTTAAGGAAGCACTGTAGCATAGTAGAAATAACTAGGCACCAGAGTTCAAATAAGCTATTAGTTACTTGTACCACTAATGAAGCTAAAATTCCTAATGCTGAATTTCCCTTTACAATATCTCATCCTTATTTACTATTAAGATATTTTCTTCTCATTTTCATTTTGTCTAATGTGTCAGATCTACACAGCTAGACTCAACTGATGTTACTTAAACATTGCCAACTTCTGCTTTCTGTACTGATATCTATAGAATTATATTTGTATGTTAAGTTCTGAAAAGAAATTAGTCTCTGTGATCTCTGAACAATTTGTGTTCATACTCAAAAAAAAAAAAAAAAGACAGGAATCCTAGAAATTATGCTCAGGTTACATGACACTGAAAAAAATACATAATTTTATTCAGTTACCTGCTTAATTTTATGTCTTTGTTATAGAAATCATATTGTGACAGAATAAGAATTGTATTATAATTATGACTTTTTTACCATTTCAAAAAGTGATTACTTTAGCTATTTTCAGGTACTTGCAGGGCAAATTATAAGTTGGTAAATTTGAGGTCACAACTCTATTAATACTAGTTTGAAGAAAAATGCAAATTTATTTTAGGCTATCATTCAGAGAGACAGTAGGATACATATTCTCACTAATAAAATTTTATTATTTTACAAAAACATTTCTATACACAATGCATGTTTTAATGGACTTTGTAAATTAGCTATCTTAGGCAGGAAAGAAAAAAGAATAAAACTAGGACCTCTGCTAGCATGTCTCTTAAGTATTTGTGGAAGCTTTTTTGTCCACATGAGAAGTATTTTCAAATTCCTTTTCTTCCATTCGTCCTTTAAGCATGAGCTTGGTTTAACTTACATAATAATATATGAACATTAGTTCTGAACAGCTGCTTTTGCTTAATATATTTAGAATATTTTGAGATCATTTCAACTGCAGTCTGCATTGTCTGACAAATCTCATTAAAAACTTTTCTGAAAGAAGTTTATTCTTCACATGGAAAGATTGCTTTAAAATTATTATGGGTTATTTTTCACAATATATTGTCTGATCAAAGTCTTGAGTATTCAAAGCTTAAGTTTAAGCTATTTTGTCTGAAGTGTTTGGATCATAATGGCCAAAGTAAGAATATTGTGTTCAGCTATATTTCAGATTTTGAAAGTTTATACTTTTAACTCATAGAAACCTCATAGAATTTTTCTATAATATTTAATTTCAAATAATGGGATTTTTAAATTTGCAGTTTTATATCTAATTATAAAGATAATTATTGGTAATCAGTCTAAACATAGATATATTGAACTGTCTACACAAAATATATTTTGACTGACTACTGAGGATGTCTTATGCTCATAGTTTCATTCATGATTTTGACCACTTGACTCAGTTTACTTAAGAGATTGAAATGTGATAATCTGATAACTTGTTTTCACAAAATGGAACAATAAACTTTCCTACTATATTAACATTTAAAATTTGTATCTGTAGAAGCAACAAATGCCTTCTGAATTATTTTATCATGCCATAAATAGGGAGATATTGAAGCACTTTATAATGAAACATAACCTTCTCTTTTCCTGTGTGAATCTCATTGCCTCCCAATACTAATATTAATGATTTTTTTCTATTCCAAAAGAGATGAACTAGAATATTTGGGTTATGTTCCAGAGTGTAGCTTTTTTGTTTAGTAATTTACTGTGTTAGCACACAGAGTTGAAAGTGAAGTTTGAATTATCTATAGATGACTCTTGAACAGTGGGTGGCATTAGGGTGCATCCTTGTCAAGGCAGTAAAAAATTTGGGTATAACTTTACAGTCTGTCCCCCTTATCCATGGTTCCACATCTCAGATCCTGTAGTACTATACTAAGTATTTATTGAAAAAAAAATCCACATACAGGTGGACGTATATAGTTCAAACCTGTGTTGTTTAAGGGTCGACATAATAAAAAAAAATTACAACTGATTCTGTTATCCATGGTAGTTAAGTTCTGTAAAGTCTCACAAACACTGAATTAGCAAACACTGAATCAATGTTCCTAGTGGAAATGTGTGTGTGTGTGTGTGCGCATGTGTGTGTGTGCACGCACATGCACTCAGTCATGTCTGACTCTTTGCAACCCCATGGACTGTAGACCCCCACCCAGACTCCTCATCCATGGTATTTTCCAAGAATACTGGAATGGGTTGCCATTTCCTTCTCTAGGGAATCTTCCCAACCAAGGGATCAAACCCATGTCTCTTGTGTCTTCTGCATTTGGCAGGCAGGTTTTTTACCACTAGAGTCACCTGGGAAACCCAGTGGAAATATACTCATATCTATTGATCTGCCTACCTAAATAAACATATTTATCTTGCATAGAATGTAATCACATTATAAAAACAACTCATTATGGTAGATATTATGTTTTTATTTTACAGAAAAGAAAACAAAGTTTCTGAGTAAGTCACCTGCCTGAGGATCCCCTCCCCATAGGAACAAGTGCCAGAATTGGGCTTCTAACCCTATCTGACTGCCCCTAGAGCAAGCGTTTCTTGCTCTAACCATACTCCCCACTACGATCTCTATTCCCTGACAACATATGTATGAAAGTCAAAGAAGAAGACAATGTTGCTTCCTGCCATCTCAAGTGGGAACATGACATTTGGGCAACTCAATCTTTTCCCTTCATTTTGCACATGTAGGCAAATCATCCCACAGAACTGCAAATATTGATTTAAGAGTTACAAATAAATGTTAGCTTTTAGACAAACTGACATATACAGAATCAGTAAATAATGAGGGTCAATTCTGCTTTTTAGTATTCCTTCTTCAGTTCAGTTCAGTTCAGTCAGTTGTGTCTGACTCTTTGCAACCCCATGAATCACAGCATGCCAGGCCTCCCTGTCCATCACCATCTCCGGGAGTTC